>NC_053037.3:45781241-47031241 GCF_002575655.3 Aegilops tauschii subsp. strangulata
ATCCTTTGTCCTCATCATCTTGAAGGGGTTCCACATCCTCTAGTCCATGCCACTCCATTGTTGAACTTATCTGAAACATACTAGATGAAAGCCTTAGTCCAATAAGAGATATGTTGACATTAATTACCAAAATCACCCAGGGAGCACTTGTGCTTTCAATCTCCCCTTTTTGGTAATTCATGACAACATACATCAAAGCTTTAGATAAAGATATAGAGAATAACAAGTCAAGCTTTGGAAAGACATGTAACATGCATAGGCTCCCCCTACATGTATGCAATCATGTAAATATGGAGTATAGGAGCATGTGAATGCATAAGCATGACAGCGTAAGTAATGGGTTACATGTATCTTGGCTATATGCATCAGAGCAAATGATGTGAGTATAGGAAATGTACCTTCATGCTCATGAGTCCTTCTTGCAAACTGTATGTACAACAACAAGATATCCTCATGCACATGAGTGTGATGCATATACTTACCTTGTGGTCTTGAGTTGGCTTAGAAAGGGATGAACCTGAGTAAACAAGGTTAGGTAACACAGATACATCTACTAGCCAGAGCAAACAAAAGAAACCACAAGAGTACCAAGACTGGGATGACATGTAGAGAGTGAGTACTGAGTATTCTATTGGATATAGACATGTCCCCAAAGGTAAAGATATGCAATGAATTCAAAGATTTCCTTCCCTTAGATGGCTTGCTCCCCCTGAATCTTGCATGGGATACTGGGAGAAGATTGGGAACAGAAAATCAGAGCAAAGAAAGAAAAACATAGCAAATGCAAAACAACCAAATATGAACATGTCTTTCCCCTCTTAAAGACATGTGACTTCTCTCCTCTTGAACACCAAGCATCTAGGGCCTTTGATTCTCCCTGTCGAAGAACTCTCTCCCCCTGAGTATTCTCTCCCCCTATTAAAATGATTAAGCTTTGATGTGATCTCTCTCTCTCTCCCCCTTTGACATCAATTTCCAAGAAGGGCTCTTCTGGATTTTGTTACAAATGGGTTTGGTCCTTGAGTCACAGAGCAAAGCAGCATGCTGAATGTGATGCTGGTAGAGGACAAGAATCATTGAGTGGAGCTAGAACAAACATACATGAACAAGTGGCAAATGGTCTTTTCTGCATAGAAGTCGGTGACACCGAGTTGTTTTCTTTGGTAGCACCGAAAGGATTCAGTTGGACCGAAAGCAACAGATCGGTGAAACCGAGTTCATTACACAGAAAACACTTGTCACCTCAGCTCACTAGGCAGATAAGATCTCACAAGGATTTGCAAGGAATTAACTGAGTGATTTGCAATGAATTGGATGCAGGAAATGCAAAAGAACCAGAGAAACGAAAATCTAGATGAAGTTTTTTTTGTGTTAGGAAAGGGAACAAATATGCAAAGGACAATATGCAGAAACTCAAGGAAACACTAGAGAACTTCATCTAGAATTGGGCGGTGACAAAGTCACCTATGTTAGAGTATATTGACTAAGGAATCAAGTGAGAACACTTGATCATAAGTCATACTCATCGTTTAAGCTCAAAATGGGGTTACCATTTTTCGTTTAAGCATCTTGATGTATTCACATCTTGTTGAGTTGCTTTGACTCATGGCTTGGCGTAAAGCTTCTCTAAGATGGAATAACATACCTTGGGTGGCAGTGTTGATCTTGATCATGTAGTTGAACTTGTGTGGGTTGCTCAAGGTTGATGTAGCTCATCAAGAGTTGGGAGCACCACTTGGAACTCGAGTTCATCTACCTACATGGGTTAGTTTTTGCAAGGAAGAGCACTTGTGTATCCAAAATGACAATCATGAAACATGATACGAAATGAAATTTGATATATAGAATTTGTCAAAGGATATGTTGAAGGGTTCCGTGCTTCCTTGTCATCAACCACCGTATTGTAGCGACTTGGTGATGTAGAGATTGCTCAAGATGTGAGTGAGTTGCAATCTCATAGATTTAGATTCATCCAAGTACCTACAAGGGTTAGATAACATGCAAGGGTGCAAATATATCCAAGACATATGAAGATCATCATAAGAGAAAAAAACAAGGATTAGTCATAGATTCATGCCTTGCATGTATCCAAATGGAGTTCCTACTCCAAGTTTGAAGCATCAATGATGTTCAATTCTCCTCTCAAACGGCAAAAGACTTTCTCATCAAGTGGTTTGGTAAATATATCCGCCAATTGCTTATCGGTACGTAAATGCTTAAGATCAATACCCCCTTTAGCAACATGATCTCGAATGAAATGATGACGAACTTCAATATGCCTAGTTCGAGAATGTTGCACGGGATTATGAGCAATCTTAATAGCACTTTCATTGTCACAAAGCAATGGAACATGTTTCACATTGATCCCATAATCTTTAAGAGTTTGGGTCATCCAAAGTAATTGAGCACAACATGAACCGGCGGCAATGTATTCTGCTTCGGCGGTGGATAAGGATACCGAGTTTTGTTTCTTGGAAGACCAAGACACAAGAGATCTACCAAGAAATTGACAAGTACCCGAAGTGGACTTTCTATCAACCTTGTCTCTGGCATAGTCCGAGTCGGAATAGGCAACAAGATCAAAAGAAGACCTCTTAGGATACCAAATGCCAAAATTTGGTGTATGTATTAAGTATCTCACTATCCTTTTCACAGCCTTAAGATGACATTCTTTGGGGGCCGCTTGATATCGTGCACACATGCACACGCTTAGCATAATATCGGGACGAGAGGCACATAGATATAACAATGAACCAACCATGGAGCGATAAACCTTTTGATCAACTGGTTCACCATCCTTAGTCAAGTCAAGATGTCCACTAGTAGGCATGGGAGTTTTCATACCTTTGCTTTCTTGCATGTTGAACTTCTTGAATAAGTCCTTGGTGTACTTTGTTTGAGAAACAAAGGTGCCTTCCTTAGTTTGCTTGATTTGCAAACCAAGAAAGAACTTGAGTTCACTCATCATAGACATCTCAAACTTCTTTGACATTAGCTTTCCAAACTTTTCAGCAAAATGAGGGTTAGTCGAACCAAATATGATATCATCAACATAAATTTGGCATACAAATAATTCACCATTAACCCTTTTAGTGAAAAGAGTAGAATCTATCTTTCCAATCTCAAAGCCCTTTTCAACAAGGAACTTGGTCAAGCATTTATACCACGCTCTAGGAGCTTGTTTAAGACCATAAAGAGCTTTGTGAAGTTTGTAAACATGATCGGGATTCTTAGGATTGCCAAAGCCGGGAGGTTGTTTAACATAAACTTCCTCCTCAGTTTCACCATTTAGAAAAGCACTTTTAATGTCCATTTGGTATAAAGTGATATCATGGTGATTAGCATAGGCAAGTAAGATGCGGATGGACTCAAGTCTAGCAACAGGGGCATATGTCTCACCATAGTCCATACCTTCGACTTGAGTGTAGCCTTGGGCGACTAGACGAGCTTTGTTGCGAACGACTTGACCATCTTCATCTTGCTTGTTGCGAAACACCCATTTGGTACCAATGATGTTGTGGTTGTTGTCGGGCTTCTCGACCAATGTCCACACTTGGTTTCTCTCAAAGTTGTGTAGCTCTTCATGCATGGCGTTTATCCAATCCGGATCTTCAAATGCTTCTTCAACCTTCATAGGTTCAATACTAGAGATGAATGAATAATGTTCACAAAAATTAGCCAGACGAGTTTTAGAGCGAGTGATTCTCCCGGTTTGAATATCATTGAAGATTTGTTCGACGGGATGATCTCTTGAGACTCTTGCTCGAACTCGTGGGAACTTTTGCTTGGGTCGGGGTGGAACATCTTCTTCATCTTGTCCTTCTTCTTGGCCTTCTCCATTGTTGACGTTGTCGTTCTCTTGTCGTGGTGGAGAAGGAGGTTGATGAGGTTCATCTTTGTGTACTTACTCGTTTTCTTCATCTTGATGTGTCCCACTCGTGGATGCTTCCATGTCGACTCTTGGTTCACCTTGTCGTGAGGTGGAAGCCTCCACTTTGGACGGACGAGGTACTCTCCTTTACCTTCGTTGGATGAACCTTGCCAATAGATAAGTCTTGGATTGCTTCCGAAGGATCTTTATCTACTACATTAATTGGCAATTGCTCTACTTGCAAGTCGTTAGATTCATCAAACTTCACATCTACCGTCTCTTCAACCTTTCGGGTGAAATTGTTGTAGACATGGTAAGTGTGAGAGTTCGAGCCATAACAAAGTAGGAAACCCTCATGAGATTTAGGAGCAAATTTAGAACAACGATGCTTATCAACAATGTAGCACTTTGAGCCGAATACTCGGAAGTATCCAACTTGGGGTTTGTTACCGGTGAGAAGCTCGTATGCCGTCTTGCCGAGTAGCTTGTGAAGATACAAGCGATTTGTTGCATGACAAGCTGTCTCAACCGCTTCCGCCCAAAAGTGTTTTGGATTCTTGTACTCATCAAGCATCGTTCTTGCCATCTCAATAAGAGTCCGGTTCTTCCTCTCAACAACTCCATTTTGTTGAGGTGTGTACGTAGCCGAGAACTCGTGTGAAATCCCTTCTTCGTCAAGAAAGGTATCCACATTCGTGTTCTTGAACTCCGTTCCATTGTCGCTGCGAACCTTCTTGATCTTCACTTCAAATTGATTTTGGGCCTTCCTAGCGAAGCTCTTGAAGATCTTTTGGACCTGCGATTTGTCATCAAGAAAGAACACCCACGTAAATCTTGAAAAATCATCAACTATGACTATACCAAATGTGTTACCACCGAGACTCTTGTAGGCATTGGGACCAAAGAGATCCATGTGAAGTAGCTCGAGCGGTCTTCTCGTGGTCATAATGTTCTTCACGGGGTGGCTTCCTCCAACTTGTTTTCCTGCTTGACAAGCACTACAAAGTCTATCCTTATCAAATATAACATCTTTTACTCCAAGGATATGTCACCCTTAATAAGCTTATCAAGATTTTGCATGCCGACATGACCTAACCTTCTATGCCACAACCATCCTTTTGAGGATTTAGCAATTATGCAAGCTCTAGGTTGAGCCTTTTTAGTGAAATCAACAATGTAAAGATCACCTCTACAGATACCAGTAAAGACCATTTTATGATTATCTCTACGAAACACTTGGCAATCTACTTCAGTAAATAGGACGTTGAAACCAAAGTCAGCAAGTCTAGTACGGAAAGTAAATTGTAGCCAAGCGATTCAACGAGCATAACATTTTGTATGGAGCTATCATGTGAGATGGGCACCTTACCAAGGCCAACCACCTTACCCTTTGAGTTTTCACCGAAAGTGACATACTTTCGAGGGCCGTCGTTTTCAGCAAGCTCACGAAACATATCTTTGTCCCCGGTCATATGATCAGTACATCCACTATCAAGGACCCATTCCTTTCCTCCAGCCATGTAGCCGCGAAGATTAGCCATAAGACCAAAGTTTCTCATTGCATTATCAAGATCATAGTCACTATCATCATCCTCATCGTAGTATCCATGTTCAACATCGTCATGTGATGGATCAGTTCCTAGAGAGAGTGATTCATTAGAAGTATGACCGTAACAATGTTCATCTCTATGCATTCTAATGACTTCGGAAATGATGTTGCTAATAATTCCAACATCTACCTTTGGCACGCATGAGATCACGAAGCTCAAATAGATAATCATCGAACTTAGGATCACTAGTACTCATCCTATTCAAGGCAATAGACTTATGGAGAATCTCATCTAGATTTTTCAAGGAATAATTTGGGAATCGTTCCTCTAGAAATCTCCATATGGTGTAAGCACAATCTAGAGTAGGTAAGCTAGCAATCAAATTTTTAGGCAATCCTTTTACAATAAGATTGATAGTTCTAAGATTGCGAATCATGTCAAGATCCTCATCGGGTGTGGGATGCAAAGGATCAACAATGCGAGCACAAGGAGTAGTAATGTACTTGGTCAAATGATATTCATTGAAAATCTCAAGCATCTCATTTTTTCCACTCATGAAAGTACTCTCCATCAAGTCTAGGCACTCTATGTCTAAGACTCCCCAAAGTAGACTCATCCATCTTTCTCCAAAGGTGTTTAAACCAAGGCAATGGAAACCAAGACTCTGATACCAATTGAAAGGATCGAGAAGAGGTGTCTAGAGGGGGGGTGAATAGACACTTAGCAAGAAAAGTTGCAGTTTTTAATTTCTTTAAGTTGAAGTGGAGTTTTAGCACAAGTTCAAACATTCACAATACATATAAAGCAAGCATGACAAGAGTATATGAGTAGCAGAAAGTAAATCATGCAAGTTGCAAGAATGTAAAGGGATGGGATTGAAGTGTGCAAACGCAATTGGAGACACGGAGATTTTTTATCCGTGGTTCCGATAGGTGGTGCTATCGTACATCCACGTTGATGGAGACTTCAACCCACGAAGGGTAACGGTTGCGCGAGTCCATGGAGGGCTCCACCCACGAAGGGTCCACGAAGAAGCACCCTTGTCTATCCCACCATGGCTATCGCCCATGAAGGACTTGCCTCGCTAGGGTAGATCTTCACGAAGTAGGCGATCTCCTTGCCCGCACAAACTCCTTGGTTCAACTCCACAATCTTGACGGAGGCTCCCAAGTGACACCTAGCCAATCTAGGAGACACCACTCTCCAAAAGGTAATAGATGGTGTGTTGATGATGAACTCCTTGCTCTTGTGCTTCAAATGATAGTCTCCCCAACACTCAACTCTCTTTCATAGGATTGGATTTGGTGGAAAGATGATTTGAGTGGAAAGCAAATTGGGGAAGGCTAGACATCAAGATTTATGTGGTTGGAATGGAATATCTTGACCTCAACACAAGTGTAGGTGGTTCTCTCTCAGAAAATGTTTGTTGGAAGTGTAGGCATGTTCTGATAGCTCTCTCCACAAATGAAGAGTGGGTGGAGGGTATATATAGCCTCCACACAAAATCTAACTGTTACACCCAATTTACCAAACTCGATGGGACCGAATAACAAAACTCAGTCGGACTGATTTAGTTCATAATGTGACCGTTAGGATTTTCGGTGGGACCGACATGATCAACTCGGTGGGACCGATGTGCTAGGGTTATGGTAAAACCTCATCTCGGTTTGACCGATTACACAAACTCGGTTGGACCGATTTTGGTAATAGGATAACCAGAGAGTTGGTCAGGCAAACTCGGTGAGACCGATTACAAATCTCGGTGTGACCGAAATAATTGTAATAGGAACCAGAGAGTTTGCAAGCCCATCTCGGTAAGACCGGGACCCCATCGATGAGACCGAATTGATTAGGGTTTCTGGCAGTGGCTATGTCAATTGAACTCGGTGGCGCCGGATAGAAAATTTCGGTGGGGCCGAGTTTTACTTTTGGTTTGGGACAAATATGGATATGGAGGAAGTGGTTGAGGGCTTTGGAGCATATCACTAAGCACTTTGAGCAAGCAAGCCATTAAAGCAACACCTCATCCCCTCTTAATAGTATTGGCTTTTCCTATGGACTCAATGTGATCTTGGATCACTAAAAGCAAAATGTAGAGTCTTGAGCATTGAGCTTGAGCCAATCCTTTGTCATCATCATCTTGAAGGGGTTCCACATCCTCTAGTCCATGCCACTCCATTGTTGAACTTATCTAGCTAGTACTCCATATACTGTACATTATGTTTATTTTTCCTTTTCATTTTGTGTTTTCCATTCAATTTTTTCATTTCAAACATATTTTACACTACTCCATATACTGTACACGTTATGCATATATAATATAATTTCTCGTACATTCATACATATATCATATAATTTCTCGTACAACCATATATATATACAATTTCTCCTACAATTTGCAGATCATTACATGCAGGCATTAGGTGCAATGGTATTCTCCTTTTTCACGTAAGCAAAAATCCCGCAATTTCCTCTTGAATTGCTTGTATACGGTTCTCTGGTAGGAGCCTATCCCCCATCACTTGCATCTTTAAGGAAGGAGATCAATATGAATATATTAGTTGTGTGTATATATATTAGATCATGATAAAAAAATTGTGAATAGTGTTTACGTACCCGAAGTTGTTTTACATCTATGTGCCATTCAGTCGTCATGTGAATGTTCTCGCAAACGTAGTATGCACATAAGTTAGTCCCATGTTCCTGCCTCATGCACTTTGCGGGAATAGAATTCAATCAGATAATAATCAAGCATGATAATGGTGTTGATACTAGAATTAAAGAGGTGCATGGACCTAGCTAGTACTACTTCATTACCTTGGTCCGTCGCCATGTCAGCTTCTATTTCCATTCACCGACAACATCTTTGATGAACCGTTCCAAACCCTACCCGGCAAAGAAAATGAATAAAGGAGTTATTAATTACTTGATATCAGGAAATGAAAGAAAAGCGTCCGATATAGTGCGATAATGATTGAAATTACCTATCGAGCATCAAAACCACGCTAGTGTATTCTTGAGGGTCTCTACCTAGTGAGTCCATGGGTTGAACAGTTACAGCGTCAACTCTAATGTTTAGCAGGATCTAGTGGAACCTGCGCACACGTTTATATATGTATAAGCAGGCATGCATAACTCATGAACTACACTTAACATCGAGTAAGCAAAATAGAATTTGTACTACAAGATAGTAGCACTCACTTGAAGTTGTAAGGAAATAGTATTTCTGTTTTGGTATTTTGTTCCTTCAAAAACCTTAGAAAGTTAGCCTATGTGTCCGCGGGGTAGTCTTGTATCATAATTTCATGAATGATATATGGGTCAATGAACCCAATGTAAAAGATTCCCTCGTTTTTGCATTCGAGAATCTTCATTCTGCATCATAGCGTACAAAAGAATATAGTGAGGATAATTACACGCAATGAACGAGCTGAGCTAGAGACTTAAATTATAGAAAGAAATCACTTACAGACAATAGCAACTGGCGATAGATTTGTTGATTGTGTCTTGATTGTATAATTGAAAAAATTCTGGAAACTCAATCATTATCTCGTTTTGATACAAGTAATGCTCTTCCTTGACTTTCACTATGAGCATCTCTCGCCCGTTCTGTACTTCTTTCATGTACCACCCATGCAATCTTCGCATTTGTGTTGATAGATGCGGCACCTGCTCAGGTCTGACCAGAGGGTTCTCGAGGACATATTTCCATGTTAATTCATCCATGGGGACTTTCTCGGTGCCAAGGAGTTGATCAACACTGATACTAAAGTCTTTAGCAGCGTCGATTACCTTATCGGTAATCACCTTAAGTGTGGGGATCGATTGCATTGCCTGTTCTCCGAGCTGGGGAACAGTTTTCCCGCTTTTATTACTACTTGTATTTCTTGATGGTTGCTACATTTGTTCATGATATGACTTGCTAATAGAGCGTTCATAGTCTGATGACCTATTCTGTACATGTGCCGGGGGTCGCTCTAGAAGATCCACAAAGTGTTGTACGGTTTTCTCAGGTATTATCTCCTTTGGCGGCAGGGGCGGTTTCAATGCAAAATGGGACTTCACTTCGGAAGCCACCGCCTCTCTAGTTTCCTCATCAGTCATCTCGTAAGCTAACTTCTTTTTGGCAGGAGGCTCAGGTTTCTTCTTTGATGCTCTCTTCCGCTTTTGGCCCTGTTGCTGGGACATAAGGGGTGGAGTCGGCTGACGCGGCGGAGATTGATATGATGGACTCGCGCTGGGCTCCGTCTCAAGGTGGGGTGGAGTCGGCTGATGCGGTGGACTTAGAGGTGTACTGCTACTCGGAGGAGTCGGTGGCCTTGGCGCCGAGTTGGGAAACACGATGCATTCCTTTCTCCATACAATGACACCACCTATGACTTCTCCCAGTGTCTGCTCCCCTTCACCTCCAGGAATGTCAAGCTCTAGTGAGTCATATCCCGACAGAACTTCATCCACCCCGACACGAGCATAGCCAGCTTGAATTGGATTGCCGTGGATGGTTGCTTCAGGTGCATTTGGTAAAGCAAAGCTGACATCCACCTTCATGGATATGTTCTTCATTTTCATGTGTAGTGTCGGGTGGTTGGTGCGACATATGCCAAGGGATGGCTTATCATTGTGGGAGCCAATAAAACGTCGCCGGTGCCTGGAAACGGGATGAGGCGAAGACATGCACGCCGGCGGATCTTACCCAGGTTCGGGGCTCTCCGGGGAGATAACACCCCTAGTCCTGCTCTGCGGGGTCTCCGCATGATCACTAGATCAAGGAAAGGTAGCTACAATCGCTCCTAGAGCTGTTGGGTTCAAGGGAGAAGAAGAACAAGGCTAGCTCTTGCTTCTCTCTATCTCTATGGTGTGTGTGCTGTGTTCAGAAGCTAACCCTTTGCATGGGTGCTCCGGGGGGTTTATATAGGCCTACCCCCCGGGGGTACAATGGTAATCCGGCTGGGCACGGGTCCCAGCCGTCAGCGTCTACGCTCGCCGGCTTCTCCGCTGGCTGCTGGGTCCCGCCGACTGGTGGGTCCCGCCGGCTGCCGGCTCCTTGGTCGACAGGCCGGCCCACCGTCTAGGGTCTTGTCGGCGGCTGCTTACTGTAGCCTCGCCTCTGATGACGAGGGCTTTGTCGAGGTAAGCATGGCTACAGTGGGCCGCCTCGGGGGCTCTCACTGTAGCCTTACCTTGTCTTGTCTCCTTAATGGTGCTCCTGCTTCGAGGAAAGGAGTGGCCGGCTCCTGAGAGCCGGCCACACCCTTGGCCGACTGGGGGGACGCCGGGCCGCCTTCATGCCTCTCTCTGGCTAAAGGGGCCCGCCGCCCGTGGGCCGTACGGGAGTCTGTCATGGATGACGTTGAGGCTAGCATGGCTACAGTGTCGGGCCGCACGGGAGACGGCCGTCCCGTACGGCCTCCTATAGCCATGCCCGCCTCGGGCTTCGGGGGTAGTGGGCCGCACTGTGGCCACACCCCGTCTTGTCACCGTTATGTGGGAGTGGCTTTGGTGGTTGTGGTCTCGGCCGGTTTCTTGGAGTCGGCGCTCTTTGAGGCCGGCTTCTTGGAGTCGGCCACCCCGCGGTTGTCTTGGGGAGGGAGGTCGCTTGAAGCTGGGCCGCCTTCCGCGAGTCGGCTTCAGAGGTAGCCGGCCAGAGAAGGTGGTCCAATGCTCGAAGTGTTTGAAGGACCAAAGGCCTGATAATTTTTCTGAAGAGCCAGGGGTAGTCGGTTAGGCTACCCGTGGCCATTTACTCCGACAGTAGTCCCCGAAGCTGATTGGGCTTCGAGGTTGTGTAGGAGTTGAGAAGCACGATCAGCTTCCCATCTTAGCAAGCCGGCAGCTTGGAGCCGGCTCTGGTTAGGCGTGCCGCCTAGGTCAAAAACTTCTGGAGTCGGAGGGCGGGAGCTCGCCAACGCATGCTCCGGTCCGCGGGCCGGCCACTTGCCGCCCGCGGACCACGTGGCAAAAAAGCCTGCCAGCCCACGCGCGCGACGGGACGTCGCCGCAGGGCGGGGGCCCACCACGTCCGCGCCCGGCCCAGGCGCGGATCGTCTGCATCCCGAAACCGCCCGCACGTCTCGTGCGGCAGTTTTGGCTCGCATTTATGCGCAATAATCGCGAGACATGGGGGGAGTGGGCGTAGTTAATCCCACGTCCCCCCCCCACGTCCGGCCTCTTCGGCCTCGTGAGGCTATAAGTAGGGGGAGGTGGAGGGCGGCAGGCCCTCGCACGCTCCTCCTACTTCCACCGTATTCTTCCTCTTGCCAGTTCTTGCGACAGCGCCTCGCCGCCGCGCTCTTCCGCCGCCGTGCTAGCTTTCGCCATGCCCCCCACCGTAGAGCAGCTTGGCGGGGATTGGGACGGCTCCAACGTCCATGAAGAGCACGCAGACTTCCTCCGCGACACGCGGCGGCTGCCCAGCGCGGACAAAGTGGTGGTCCGCCTCGCGCCGGCGAAGGAAATCTCGCCGAGGCCGCAGGAGGGCGAGCGGGTGGTCTTCCGCTCGCACTTCTTGCGCGGCTTCGGCCTGCCAGTGATTGCCTTCTTCCGCTCCTGGCTCGAATTCTGTCAGCTCCAGCCGCACCATCTCACCCCCAACGCGGTGGTGCTGCTGTCCGCCTTCGTCACCCTGTGCGAGGGCTATCTCGGCGTCCTCCCCACCCTTGAGTTCCGGGGGGAGTTCTTCCAGTCGAAGCTGGGCACGCGCGTTAAGGGCGTGCCAGCTCATACTGGCGCCTTCATCGCGTCGCGGAGATCGGCTGCCGACAACCCCTTCCCCGTCATCACGCTGATCCAATCGGTGAAGAAGTGGCAGAAGTCGTACTTCTACGTGCGGAACATCGCTCCACGGGGCGACTACATCAACCTGCCGGCTTACGTAGCCGGCCCACCGGCGGGCAGGCTGCCCCAGTGGTCCTTCCGGGCTGTGACGCTGTCGCCGGCGGGAAACGCCGCCATCGCCCGACTACGGGTGATGGTCCAGTCGGAGGGCCTGACGGGGCCCGACCTTCTGGCCGCGTTCGTCACGCGCCGGGTTCTTCCGCTCCAGAGCCGGCCTCATCTGATCTGTCAGATGAGCGGCCAGCTCGATCCGAGCCGAATGTTCACCAAGGAGATGCCGCGCGAGGAGGTCGCCTACATGGTGAACTACCTTGCGAACTGCAAACTCACCGAAGAGTGGCAGTTCGGCAAGGAGCCGTATAGCCGAGCCAATCCGCCGCCTACGATATGCTCTCCCTGTGTCTTTCTCTCTCTCTCTCAGCCTTGTTGCCGAGCATCTCTTGGCCGACTCTGATTTAGTCGGCTTGTTATTTGACAGAGTTCTCTTCTTCGGCCGGCCGGCGGGTCAGACACGGAGCGCCGATTCGTCCCCGACCGGACCGAACACGACCTGGAGGACCCCGACCTGGGGGCGGTCCATATGGACGACGACGTCGAGCCGGGCGGAGGTCAAGCCGGCGGCGAAGCAGGCGGCTCCGGGTTCACTGCCACCTTTGACGACTGGCCGGACGACGATGAAGCTGAAGCCGTCCCGCGCCGCCAGCCGGTATTTGGACGCGGCGCGGGCTCCTCGGCCGCGCAGCCTGCTCGGGGTGGAGGGCAGAAGCGTCGCGCCGCCCAGGGCCTGTTTGGCAGCCGAACGAAGAAGCCCAGGGGCGGGGCGGCAACCACCAGGCGGGAAGAGGCGGCCGCGAAGGCGGCTCGTTTCCGCAAGGTGGTGAAGCAACCACAGACCGTGTCGGCGTAAGTCCGAATCTTTCTTTGTGTACTCTCTTTCTTTCTTTTCTTTGGTGGTTCTTGAAACCTTTGTCTTTTTCCTCAACGATCAGAGCTCCGTTGTCACTTGAGCGGGCGGCTGCCGGCTCCGTTGTCGAGTCGCCAAGGGGCTCTGGGAGCACCACCCGCCGCGTGGACCCCTGCGCCGACCTCCAGGAGGCGACAGAAAGGAACACGCGGGAGGCGCGGGAGGCGCGGGAGGAGCAGGAGGCACGGAAGGCAGCCGCCCAGGCGGCACGGAAGGAGGAGGCGGCGAAGGCACTCGCCGAGGCCGCAGCCAGGGCCCAGGCAGAGGCTGAGGCCGCGGCAGCGGCGGGGGAGGATTTGATGGTCACCCCGCTGCGCGTCATGGCGCCTGGGGACATGGAACCCTTGCCAGGGGGAGCCAGCGGCGACCAGCCGGGGCTGGGGGGAAGCGGCGACGACGTCATCATCTTGGAGAAGGCGCCGGAGCCGACCCCGCCAACTGGGGCGGCCCAAGGCGGCCAGCCTGATCCACCGCCTGCACAGTCGGTGGAGGGCGAGTCGGCCGCGGGGGCTGAGGTGGCGGTCCGGGTGCCGCCGAGCCGGCGCGCGGGGAAGGCGGCGTCGGAGCCACAGAAGGCCGCGTCGGAGCCACAGCCGGCCGTGGGCTCCAGCTCGTCGGCCCGAGACGCGGAGGCGGCCAGCGCTACCTCGGGGTGGACGCCAGGCGGAGGGACAGCCGTAGTGAACGTGGCCGCACAAGACGTCCGGACCCGGCTCCAGGCCCAAGCTACGGCGCTGAGGCAGTACACCGACGAGTTCCTCGCGACACGGGCGGCCATCCGGGTTAGGCTTCTTATCTTGCTCTTGATTTCTTCCGTGGGGGCGCGTCAGCGCACCCACTGGGTGTAGTCCCCGAGTTCCGAGTCGGCTACTAAGCAGGCGGCTTGGAACTTCTTTGAGGATTTGTCTTTTGCTATTCTTGTTCTTACTCCGATCTTCTGTCTATTCTGCAGGACTACCACAATCTTCGTGCGGCCGCCTTCAACTCCCAGGCTCGGGAGCTAGCCCAGAAGACCGCCGACCTTACTGAGAGCCGAGGTATGTGCTTGGTTCTTTGTCTCATGTGGGGGCGCGTCAGCGCACCCACTGGGTGTAGTCCTCGAGATTCGGGCCGACTGCTGAGCAGTCGGGTCGGATCTTCCTTGACGACTCCCTCTTACTATTTTTTGTTTTTCTGCCGTCTCTGTAGCGGCCAACGCCGGTCTGAGGGCACAGCTGGGAGAGTCTCAGACTGCCCTCCGTGTCAAGGACGCCGAGCTCGCCGCCTTGGTGCAGGAGTGCGACCGCCTGGTCAAGAAGCTGGCCGACCAGGAGGAAAGCCACAAGGCGGCCCTGAAGGCTGCACAGGACCGCGAAGCCACTCTCCAGGCCGAGTGCGAGACGGAGGCGGCCGGCTGGGCTGAGGCCAGGCAGACTCTAATCTCTGGCTACGGCCAGATCGAAGATCTGGTTGACGGTAAGCCGCCTACCTCTTCGTCCTTTCTTGCCATCCGCCACTTTGGCTTGTTTTCTGATTTTGGTGCTCTTTTCTTCCTTTCTTCTTCTTGCTTGCGCAGAGTATTTCCCTGGCTATTCCACTGCCGCCAACCAGACCATCGAGGCCCGTCGCCAGGCGCGGAGGCAAGCCGGCTTTGAAATCTCGCCAACCGCTGGCCGCTCGCTGGAGGAACAGCTCCTGGCGATCCAGGCTCGCATCCAGCCGGCTCACCGGCTGCTCCGCCGGCTTCAGCGTGCCGGGGCGCAGGTCTTGGCCGCCCTCTGGCCCGGCCAAGTGGTCCCTCGCACCCCCAGTCGGACCGCCGACTGGCTGGAGGTGGCAGTCGGCCGCTTCGAGGCTTGGAAGGCGTCGGCGGCTCGCTCCAGTGCCAGGCGGGCGCTGGAGTTCGTCAAGGCCTGGTATCCCGGCCTGAGCCTGGACCAGCTAGCTACCTGGCGGCAGCAAGCCGACACGGAGCTGGAGCCGGCGCGGCCGGCCATCATTCGACGGGCTTCGGCGATCGCCGACTACACCGACACCAGCGTCTTCGCCCCCGAGGTGGACGACAATGGAGTCGCCCAGCCGGAAGAGTGGTTCGGGCTGGACCCGGCATACGGTGAGGACTCGGCGGAGGAGATCGACTCCAGCGACGAGGGCGAAGAGGAGGAGGAGGAGGGTGAAGACGCCGAGCCGGCTGGTGGAGTAGCCGGCCAGCCTCAGTCTGACCGCGCCTCCAGCACTACGTCGCGTGCCTCCACGCCTCCTGCCGCAGGTGGTGGTCAAGCCGGGGCCCGCTAGTCGGCCACTCCTTCAGCCAGCGAGGCTGCCTTCCCCGACCAGCTCGGCCTCCATGTCGCGCCCTAGTCTGCCGTCTTTTGCTTTTCCTGTCTTGTTACTCTTTAGAACAATGTTTGGTTAAATTCGCACAATTCCACCCACTGGGTGTATTCGAACTTATGTCTGTTGCCGGCCTGTTGGCGGCTTTATGTATATATATGACTTATGCATTTGGCCTTTCCTTGTACTTTTTGCTTTTTGTCCTTCTGCTTTTTCCTTTACCGCCCTCCCTTGGTTGCCGCCTCCCCAGTCAAACAGTTGCTCTGCAATCTGTAGCCGGGGGAGTGCCTGGCCGATTGGGGAGGGGGAAGTACTTTAGCTCTGCTGGACTAAAGCTAAGTTTTTTAGGAAGCCGGCCAGCCGGCTGCTCTGGTAGCCGGCAGGCATGTTTGGAGGCCGTCTCTTTGCAATATAGGTCCATTGTTCCTTAGCCGTTTTTCGTGTGGGCGTCCTTTCTGTCTTTCCTCTTGCTAGTCGGGCAGTCAGTTCTTTGAGCTGCGACTTTCAACAAGAGAGGACTCGGGGGCCGGCGCACTACTTTTCTGACTTTAGGAAAAACTTTCGATATAGCTCAAGGCGGCCAGTCCCCGGGCCGACTAGTCGAACCCGGTGCCGGACAAAAATTCAAAATGTAATAATGCATTCATTGATATGACACTCGTCATTCATAGATAAATAAAAGGCAGTCCCCGAGTACTCTTCGGGGGGCCTGTTGGTTTGTACTTAATACAAAAGGGGAGCGTGATACATACTGCTTTTCAGCTGTGAAATCGTCTTAGGAGGTTTGCGTTCCATGGTCGCTCCGACTCCTTGCCGGAGTCGTCTCTCTTGCATGCTCTTGGTTTTTGCGCGTCGATCAAGTAGTAGGAGTCGTTGCCGAGTGCCTTGCTAACGACGAAGGGGCCTTCCCAAGGGGCCGAGAGCTTGTGCTGGCCGGCTGTTCGCTGGATCAGCCGGAGCACAAGGTCGCCCTCTTGGAAGGATCTTGGCTTGACCTTGCGGTTGTAGTAGCGGCGCAGGCCTTGCTGGTAGATGGCGGACCGGCTGAGTGCCAGCAGCCGGCCTTCCTCCAGTAGGTCCACGCCGTCTTCTCTTGCTTCTTTGACTTGTTGGGTGTAGTGCGCAGACTCCAGAGGACAGCCGGCAGCTCTTCGAGCCAGCAGCCGGCCGATCGCTCCAGTGGTACAACCAGTCGGGGCTTGATGCCGGAGAGGATGAGTCCATTTGCTCGCTCGACCTGGCCGTTTGACTGCGGGTGGGCAACGGACGCTAAGTCTAGTCGGATGCCCTGCGTCGCGTAGAAACGTGCCAGTGCTCCTTTGGCGAAGTTCGTGTCGTTGTCGGTGATGATGCTGTGCGGCACGCCGTACCGAGTAGTGATGTCGGTGATGAATGTCACGGCAGTCGGCCCGTTCAGCTTCTTAATCGGTTTAGCTTCGATCCACTTTGTGAACTTGTCCACGGCGACCAGTAGATGTGTCAGGCCGCCGCGGGCTGTCTTGAAAGGGCCCACCATGTCCAGTCCCCAGACGGCAAAAGGCCAAGTAAGGGGAATGGTCTTGAGGGCAGAAGCCGGCAGGTGTTGCTTGGAACTAAAAACTTGACATCCTCTGCAGCTCTTGACTATTTCTTTAGCATCCTCCAAGGCAGTCGGCCAGAAGAAACCATGGAGGAAAGCCTTGGCCACAAGGGATCTTGAGGCTGCGTGGTGGCCGCATTCGCCTTGGTGGATGTCTTTGAGGATTGCCACTCCTTTTTCTGGCTCGACACAACGCTGGAAGACTCCAGTGACGCTGCGCTTCACAAGCTCTCTGTTGATTATTGTGTATGCTGCGGCTCGTCGTTGCACTAGTCTTGCTGAGATCTCGTCAGCCGGCAGCTCTCTGCTGACTAGGAACTTGAGGATGGGCTGGGCCCATGAGGGAGCTGTGACTTCTTCTTCTGTTAATGTAGCCACCATGACTCGGGTGGGTGGGTTGGGTGGCGTGGAGTTGGAGTCGGCCACCGCTTCTTGTGTCGTTGCAGTCCCCGGGCCGACTGCTGCAGTCCCCGAGCTGGGTTCTGAAGTCCCCGGGCCGGGTGCGACTACGGCAGTCCCCGGGCCAGTCGTCGAAGTCCCCGTGCCGCCTGCGCGATTTCTCCAGTCGGATCCGGCTGTTTCTGGCGCAGGCGGTACGAAGATGGAATCCGACTCTGGAGACGGCTTGATGGACGGCTTGAGGAGGCGCTGGAGGGAGACGCCAGTCGGTATGGCTTGTCGGGTGGAGCCGATCCGTGCTAGGGCATCTGCTTGGTCGTTGTCGGCCCTTGGCACGTCAAGGAACTCGCACCCTTCGAAGTATCCGCTTATCTGCTGGACGAGGAAACGATAGCTCGCCATGTTCGCGTCCTTGGCTTCCCAATCGCCAGATGATTGCTGGACCACCAAGTCTGAGTCGCCGTAGCACAGGATCCGGCGTATGCCAAGCTCTTTGGCTAGCCGGAGCCCGTGTACGAGCACCTCGTACTCGGCCACATTGTTGGAGGCGGCGAAGTGGATCTGCAGCGTGTACTTGAGCTTGTCGCCCTTGGGAGAGGTGAGGACGATGCCGGCTCCCAAGCCGGTGCGCATCTTGGACCCGTCAAAGTGCATCTGCCAATGGGTAGAGTCGGGAGCCGGTGGTAGGTACTGGGTCTCGGCCCAGTCGACGAGGAAGTCGGCCAATGCTTGCGACTTGATGGCGGTGCGGGGGTGATAGAAGATCGTGTAGGGCGCCAAGGCGATGGCCCATTTGGCCACCCGGCCGGATGCATCCCGGCTGCCTATGATCTCAGCGAGCGGGGCAGTGCACACGACCGTGATGGGGTGCTCTTGGAAGTAAGGCTTCGATTTCTTGGCAGCGAAGTACACCCCATAGCACATCTCTTGGTAGTGTGGGTAGTTTTGCTTTGAGCTGGATAGTACTTCGCTGAGATAGTACACCGGCCTCTGGACCAGCTGGGCTCGGCCTTCCTCCGGGCGCTAGACCACAACGACAGTGCTGACGACTTGGCTAGTCGCGGCGATGTAGAGGAGCATGGGCTCCTTCTCAGTCGGCGCAGCCAGGACAGGCGGAGTGGTCAACATTTTCTTCAACTCATGGAAGGCTTGGTCGGCTTGATCATTCCACTCAAAGTGAGTGGACTTCTTCATGAGTCGGTACAAGGGGAGAGCCTTTTCTCCTAGTCGGCTGATAAAACGATTCAGGGAGCCTAAGCAGCCAGTGAACTTCTGCACATCTCGCAGCTTGGTGGGAATCTCCATCCTCTCGATGGCCTTGATCTTGACGGGGTTGCACTCAATGCCGCGTTCGGAGACCAGGAAGCCTAGCAGCTGGCCGGCTAGCACTCCGAACACGCACTTCTCGGGGTTGAGCTTGATCTGGAATCGGCGCAAGTTGGCGAATGTTTCTTTCAGGTCTTCCAGCAAGGTACCGCGCTTCTCTGTCTTCACCACAATGTCGTCTACGTAGACGTGGGCATTTCTGCCGAGTTGTTTCAAGAGACATTTCTGCATGCAACGCTGAAAAGTGGCACCGGCGTTTCTCAAGCCGAATGTCATTGTCAGGTAGCAGAAAGCTCCAAAGGGTGTGATGAAGGCAGTCTTCAGGCGGTTAGCCGGGTCCAACTTGATCTGATGATACCCTGAGTATGCATCCAAAAAACTTAACAGCTCGCATCCGGCTGTGGAGTCTATCACTTGGTCAATCCGTGGCAGAGCAAACGGATCCTTGGGGCAGGCCTTATTCAGACTAGTGTAGTCTATACACATACGCCACTTGTTATTCTTCTTCAGAACCAGAACTGGGTTGGCAAGCCACTCTGCAAAGAACACTTCCATGATAAAGCCGGCGGCAAGGAGCCGGGCTATTTCTTCTCCCATAATTCTTCGCTTCTCTTCCGACAGTCGGCGGAGGGGCTGCTTGACCGGCTTCGCATCAGCTCGGACATGTAATTTGTGCTCGGCGAAATCCTTCGGGACACCCGGCATGTCCTTTGGGGACCATGCAAAGATGTCTCGATTCTCACGGAGGAAGTCGACGAGCTCGCCTTCCTATTTACTGTCCAAGCTCGCCCCAATGACAGCGAACCTCTCCGGGTGCTCCGGGTCCAGAGGTATCTTCTTCGTCTCTTTTGCAGGCTGGAAGGAGCCCTGCGCATCACAATCCTTGGGGTTGGGGGACAAGGCCGGCTGCTTGCCGGCCATGGCCACAACCCGTTCCAACATCTTCTTCTCTTCTGCCACCACGAGGGACTCGGCCAGCCGGCTACTGGCCATGGCGCACTCGATGGACTTCTTGTAGTCGCCGGCTACCGTGATGATCCCCTTCGAGCTCGGCATCTTCATTTTCAGGTAGGCGTAGTGGGGCACAGCCATGAACTTGGCCAAAGCAGGTCGGCCAAGCAATGCATGATAGGGGCTCTCCAAATCCACTACCTCGAACCATATTGCTTCCCGGCGAAAATGATCTTTGTCTCCGAAGAGAACATCCATTTTGATCTTGCCGATTGGAGAGCAAGACAGGCCGGGTACGATACCATGGAAGACGGTGCGGCTCGGCATGAGCTGCTTCGCTTTGATGTTCAGCTTCTCCATGGTATCGCGGTACAGTATGTTGATACTGCTTCCGCTGTCTAACAGGACACGGGAAAATCTGGCAGCTCGCCTCTCCGTCGCGAGGGTGACATCCAAGACCATTGCATAGGAGCCAGGCGATGGCATCACTTCTGGGTGGTCGGCCTGGCTCCAGCTGATTGGCTTTTCTGACCAGTGCATGAACTCGGGGGCGCTAGTGGCGACTGTGTTCACTTCTTGGTGCTGTCGGCGTCGGCTGCGCTTGTCGTCGGCTTGACTTGTGAAGACGACGTAGGCGGCGTGCTCTTCGGGGAATTCGTCTTGGATGGCGCCGACTGCCGGTCGAGCCGCCGGCTGCTGAGGGGCTGGAAGCGGTGGGCCGGGAGGCGGAGGCGGCCGCATTCCCTCGCCCTTGGTAATGCGGGTGAGCCAGTGGCATTTCCGGGTTGTATGGTTGGACGGCTTCGCGCCGCTGTGAAACTTGCAGGGGGCATCAAGAGCCTGCTTGTAGGAGAAAGCCGGCTACCAAGGCGGCCGACCACCCTTTTTCTTGGGAGCGGGCCGTTCTTCGGGCTGCTCGTCTTCAACTGTGGCCACCTGCCGACTGGTGGAAGTCGGCATGGGGCCCTTGCGCTTGTGGTCGTTCTGGTAGGGGCGCCGATTGGGATCGCCAGCCGGCGTCTTGGGAGCCGGAGCGATCACCTTCCCCGAGGCGTCTACTCGGAGCTTGGTCTTCATCGAGGAGTCGGCTGTGGCGTACTTGTCAGCGATGATCAGTAACTCGTCGAGGGTAGCCGGCTCATCGCAGAGGAGTCGGTGCTTGAGGAGGGTGCCCTCTCGGCACCCGGCGGTGAAGTACTCGATGGCCTGGACCTCGTGCACCCCCTCGCAGGAGTTACGGAGCTCGGCCCATCACGTGAGGTAGTCGCGGGTCAACTCGTTGGGCCCTTGGACGCAGAGGGAGAGCTGGCGAGGCTTGGGAGGCCGCTTGTAGGTGCTGGTGAAGTTGCGGACGAAAACTTCGGTGAAGTCCAGCCAACTGTTGACGCTGTAGGGCTTGAGGCTGTTGAGCCACGTGCGCGCCGTGCCTTGCAGCATGAGGGGGACGTACTTCACGGCGACGCGCCGATTGCCGTTGGCTATGCTGACGGCCGTGGAGTAGTCGATGAGCCAATCTTCCGGCTTCACCGAGCCGTTGTACTTGGGCGTGTCTCTGGGGAGCGAGAACCCTTTGGGGAAGGGCTCGTCGCGGATGCGGGGGCCAAAGCATGGCGGGCCGACATCGTCTTCTTCTTCTAGCGCCAAGGATCGAGCAAGGCGGTCGATCCTGTGGCGGGCGTCGTTCTCGCCGACTCCTTCTCGGCGGCCGAGTCGGTCGCCAAGAGTCGGGTGTGTGATAGGCGGCGGAGTGAGGCGTCTTTCTCTTCGAGGCGGGGGAGGAGGCAGATTTCCTTGGTGCTCTACAGCTCGAGGGCGGCCATCCGCGTCGCGCTCGATGGTGATGCGAGTCCGGCTGCGGCTGGCAGCCGGCTCCTTGTCTTTCTTCTGACGCGCGCCGCTCGCAGTCGGCGAGCGGGACGTCGCGGCGTGCTCCCGGTGCGGGGGATGACTATCAGCACGGGCGCCGGCTTCATGCCGTTCTGCAGCCGTGTCGAGCAGCTGTTGGATCCGTCTCGTCATGTAGGGGAGCTCATCGGCTCCTAGCCCATTGAGTTCTTCTGCAGCCGCCTGAGCGGCTCGCAGATTTTCGAGTGGGGTGGCGTAGACGGGGCGATCCGCCCCCAGCATGCTGGCGACGGCCGCGCCGCGCTTCTGGACGAAGCCGGCTCGGCTCGGGCCGCTAGGCGGCGGCGTACCGAAGGCGGCGCGGTCAACTTCGCGCTGGTGGGCCTCGGTGAGGCATCTCATGGAGGCTATCTTCTGGCCCTCCGCGATGAGGGCAAGGCGGCGTGCCTCCAGGGTCTCGGCGTCGGCGTCGGCCGGGAGGGGGACGGAGAGGTCGTGCATTGCCGCTTGCAGGGCGTCGCAGGCGTTCTCGCCCGAGTCGGCGGCATGGCTGATGACCAGCACTTCGGTGACAGCGCTGCTGCCGCTGTCAGCTCGAGGGAGGGGGTCGTCGAAGACCACCACGTCGGAGGGGTAGGCGTCAAGCGATGCCGTGTCGGAGTCGATGAGCATCGGGTCAGTGGAGCCGACCGACTCCATCTCTGCAGCGGGCTCGCTGGAGACGTGAAGCTGGTCGAGGAGGCTGACGAGGCGGCTCTCAGGGTAGTCGGTGCCTGCGTCGGACGCAGGCTCGTCGGAGATGCGAGCCTTGCCGAGCAGATCGGCGAGGCAGCTTGTAGCGCAGGCGTCGAAGACGCCTTCCAGCGCGTCGAGGCTAACGCCATCGGGCGCAGCAGGCTGGCTGCGCTCGCGGGGGAGGAAGAGGGTTCCCGTCCGAAACAGGTCTCCGGACGACGGTGCACCTGGCCCCACGGTGGGCGCCAAATGTCGGGTGGTTGGTGCGACATATGCCAAGGGATGGCTTATCATTGTGGGAGCCAATAAAACATCGCCGGTGCCTGGAAACGGGATGAGGCGAAGACATGCACGCCGGCGGATCTTACCCAGGTTCGGGGCTCTCCGGGGAGGTAACACCCCTAGTCCTGCTCTGCGGGGTCTCCGCATGATCACTAGATCAAGGAAAGGTAGCTACAATCGCTCCTAGAGCGGTTGGGTTCAAGGGAGAAGAAGAACAAGGCTAGCTCTTGCTTCTCTCTATCTCTATGGTGTGTGTGCTGTGTTCAGAAGCTAACCCTTTGCATGGGTGCTCCGGGGGGTTTATATAGGCCTACCCCCCGGGGGTACAATGGTAATCCGGCTGGGCACTGGTCCCAGCCGTCAGCGTCTACGCTCGCCGGCTTCTCCGCTGGCTGCTGGGTCCCGCCGACTGGTGGGTCCCGCCGGCTGCCGGCTCCTTGGTCGACAGGCCGGCCCCACCGTCTAGGGTCTTGTCGGCGGCTGCTTACTGTAGCCTCGCCTCTGATGACGAGGGCTTTGTCGAGGTAAGCATGGCTACAGTGGGCCGCCTCGGGGGCTCTCACTGTAGCCTTACCTCGTCTTGTCTCCTTAATGGGGCTCCTCCTTCGAGGAAAGGAGTGGCCGGCTCCTGAGAGCCGGCCACACCCTTGGCCGACTGGGGGGACGCCGGGCCGCCTTCATGCCTCTCTCTGGCTAAAGGGGCCCGCCGCCCGTGGGCCGTACGGGAGTCTGTCGTGGATGACGTTGAGGCTAGCATGGCTACAGTGCCGGGCCGCACGGGAGACGGCCGTCCCGTACGGCCTCCTATAGCCATGCCCGCCTCGGGCTTCGGGGGTAGTGGGCCGCACTGTGGCCGCACCCCGTCTTGTCACCGTTATGTGGGAGTGGCTTTGGTGGTTGTGGTCTCGGCCGGCTTCTTGGAGTCGGCGCTCTTTGAGGCGGGCTTCTTGGAGTAGGCCACCCCGCGGTTGTCTTGGGGAGGGAGGTCGCTTGAAGCTGGGCCGCCTTCTGCGAGTCGGCTTCAGAGGTAGCCGGCCAGAGAAGGTGGTCCAATGCTCAAAGTGTTTGAAGGCCCAAAGGCCTGATAATTTTTCTGAAGAGCCAGGGGTAGTCGGTTAGGCTACCCGTGGCCATTTACTCCGACATGTAGCTCACAACTTGTCCTCCCTTTGATGTCATCCACAGGGTAGTGAGCCAGCAGTGCATCATCGGCCCAGACCCCCGTGGAACCCATGCTGCTTTTCCGCATACAGGGGACGGTACTATCCAATGTTGGATCTGCTTGCTCCTTCCGCACCGATCTAGTACCGAACGTACATCACCTCCGCGTTTAGCACACGTTCACCTTGGTGACATCCTCCACTTCTTGATCTAGCAAGACGGCGAGGTAGTAGATGAGTTTCGGCAGAACGACGGCATGGTGACGGTGATGCTGATGTGATCTCCGCTGGGCTTCGCCTAAGCACTACAAAAATATGACCGGCGGTGTAAATGTTGGAGGGGGGCACCGCATACGGCTAACAATTGATTTGGTGTGTGCTAGGCGCCCCCCCTCCCACATATATATAGGTGGGAGGGGGAGGGAAGGCAGCCTGGCGCACCACATAGGTGGCCGGCCGTCCCTAGGGCTCCTGCCCTAGCCGCGCCCCCCTACCATGTATGGACAAGGGGGAAGGAAAGAGGGGGGAAAGGGAAGGGAGGGGGAGTCCTACTCCACACTTCCTTTCCCTTCCCCTCTTTCCTTCTCCTCCTAGGCCGGCCTGCTATGGGGGGCGCACCAACCCCTTGTGGCTGGTGCGCTCCCTCTCTGGGCCCATAAGGCCCATAACTCTTGCCGGGGGTGCCCGGAACCCCTTCCGGTCACCCGATAAGTACCCGGTACCCCTTGAAACACTTCTGGTGTACGAATACCATCGTCCTATATATCAAACTTTACTTCTCGACCATTTCGAGACTCCTCGTCATGTCCGTGATCTCATTCGGGACTCCAAACGGCATACGGTTACCAAATCACACAACTCATATAACACTACATCATCAACGAACGTTAAGCGTGCGGACCCTACGGGTTCGAGAACTATGTAGACATGACTGAGACACCTCTCCGATCAATAACCAATAGCGGAACCTGGATGCCCATATTGGCTCCTATATATTCTACGAAGATCTTTATCGGTCGAACCGTTATGACAACATACGTAATTCCCTTTATCCATAGGTATGTTACTTGCCCGAGATTTGATCGTCGGTATCTTCATACCTAGTTCAATCTCGTTACTGGCAGGTCTCTTTACTCGTTCCGCAATACATCACCTCATGACTAACTCCTTAGTTGTTTGCTTGCAAGCTTATGATGTGTATTACAGAGAGGGCCCAAAGATACCTCTTTGATACTCGGAGTGACAAATCCTAATCTCGATCTATGCCAACTCAACAAATACCTTCGGAGATACCTGTAGAGCATCTTTATGATCACCCAGTTACGTTGTGACGTTTGATAGCACACAAGGTATTCCTCCGGTAGCCGGGAGTTGCATAATCTCATAGTCGAAGGAATATGTATTTGACATGAAGAAAGCAATAGCAATAAACTGAACGATCAATATGCTAAGTTAACAGATGGGTCTTGTCCATGACAACACATGTCTATGGTTAGGAAACCTTAACCATCTTTGATCAACGAGCTAGTCTAGTAGAGGCATACTAGGGACACGGTATTTGTTTATGTATTCACACATGTATTTAAGTTTCTGATCAATATAATTCTGGCATGAATAACAAACCTTTATAATGAATAAGGAAATATAAAATAACAACTTTATTATTGCTTCTAGGGCATATTTCCTTCGTCTCCCACTTGCACTAGAGTCAATAATCTAACTCACATCGTCATGTGATTGCACCCATAGTTGACATCGCCATGTGACTAACACTCAAAGAGTTTACTAGAGTCATACATCTAGTTCACATCGCCATGTAATTGACACCCAAAAGAGTACTAAGGTGTGATCATGTTTTGCTTGTGAGAGAGGTTTAGTTAATGGGTCTCTCACATTCAGATCCGTATGTATTTTGCAAATTTCTGTGTCTACAATGCTCTGCATGGAGATACTCTAGCTAATTGCTCCCACGTTCAATATGTATCCAGATTGAGACTTAGAGTCATCTAGATCAGTGTTAAAGCTTGCATCGACGTAACTCTTTACAACGAACTCTTTTGCACTCCCATAACCGAGAAACATTTCCTTAGTCCTCTTTAAGGTAACTAAGGATAATTTTGACAGTTGTCCAATGATCTACTCCTGGATCACTATTGTACCCCCTTGCCAAACTCACGGCAAGGTACACAGCATGGCATACTTTATAGAACCTATGGCTGAGGCATAGGGAATGACTTTCATTCTCTCTCTATCTTCTGCCGTGGTCATGTTTTGAGTCTTACTGAACTTCACACCTTACAATACAGGCAAGAACTCCTACTTTGACTGATCCATTTTGAACTCCTTCAGAATCTTGTCCAGGTATGTACTCATTGAAAGTCTTATCAAGCGTCTTGATTTATCTCTATAGATCTTGATGCCCAATATGTAAGCAGCTTCACCAAGGTCTTTCATTAAAAATTCTTATTCAAGTATCCTTTTATGCTATCCAGAAATTCTATATCATTTCCAATCAATAATATGTCAACCAGATATAATATCAGAAATGCTACAGGGCTCTCACTCACTTTCTTGTAAATACAGGCTTCATCGTAAGTTTGTATAAAACCATATGCTTTGATCTCCTCATCGAAGCGTATATTCCAACTCCGATATGCTTGCACCAGTCCATAGATGGATCGCTGGAGCTTGCACACTTTGTTGGCACCTTTAGGATCGACAAAACCTTCTGGTTGCATCATATACAACTCTTCTTTAAGATATCCATTAAGGAATGCAGTTTTGACATCCATTTGCGAGATTTCATAATCATAAAATGCGGCAATTGCTAACATGATTCGGACGGACTTAAGCATCACTACAGGTGAGAAAGTCTCATCGTAGTCAACCCCTTGAACTTGTCAAAAACCTTTCGTGACAAGTCGAGTTTTGTAGACAGTGACATTACCATCAGTGTCAGCCTTCTTCTTGAAGATCCATTTATTCTCTATGGCTTGCTGATCATCGGGCAGGTCCACCAAAGTCCACACTTTGTTGTCATACATGGATCCTATCTCAGATTTCATGGCCTCAAGCCATCTGTCGGAATCTAGGCTCATCATAACTTCTTCATAGTTTGTAGGTTCGCCTTGGTCTAGTAACATGACTTTCATAACAGGATTACCGTACCACTCTGGTGTGGAACATCCTCTGGTCGACCTACGAGGTTCTGTAGTAACTTGATCTAAATTTTCATGATCATTATCATTTGCTTCCTCTCTGATTGGTGTAGGCATCACAGGAACGGTTTTCTGTGATATGCTACTCTCCAATTCAAGAGAAGGTACAATTACCTCGTCAAGTTCTACTTTCCTCCCACTCACTTCTTTCGAGAGAAACTCCTTCTCTAGAAAGGACCCAAACTTAGCAACAAAGATCTTGCCTTCGGATCTGTGGTAGAAGGTGTACCCAATAGTTTCTTTAGGGTATCCTGTGAAGACGCACTTCTCCGATTTGGGTTCTAGCTTATCTGGCTGAAGCCTTTTCACATAAGCATTGCATCCCCAAACATTAAGAAACGACAGGTTAGGTTTCTTGCCAAACCATAGTTCATACGGTGTCGTCTCAACAGATTTACATGGTGCCCTATTTAATGTGAATGCAACTGTCTCTATTGCATAACCCCAAAATGATAGTGGTAAACCGGTAAGAGATATCATAGAACGCACTATATCTAATAAAGTACGGTTCTGATGTTCGGACACACCATTACGTTGTGGTGTTCCAGGTGGCATGAGTTGTGAAACAATTCCACATTGTTTTAAATGAAGGCCAAACTCATAACTCCAATATTCGCCTCCGCGATCATATAGTAGAAACTTTATTTTCTTGTTATGATGATTCTCCACTTCACTCTGAAATTCTTTGAACTTTTCAAATATTTCAGACTTGTATTTTCATCAAGTAGATATAGCCATATCTACTCAAATCATCTGTGAAGGTCAGAAAATAACGAACCCCACCACGTGCTTCAACACTTATCGGAACACATACATCGGTATGTATTATTTCCAGTAAGTCATTAGCTCGCTCCATTGTTCTGGAGAACGGAGTTTTAATTTAGTCATCTTTCCCATGAGGCATGGTTTGCAAGCATCAAATGATTCATAATCAAGTGGCTCCAAAAGTCCATCCGCATGGAGTTTCTTCATGTGCTTTACACCAATATGACCTAAACGGTAGTGCCACAAGTATGTTGCACTATCATTATTCACTTTGCATCTTTTGGTTTCAATATTATGAATATGTGTATCACTAGGATCGAGATTCAATAAACCATTTACATTGGGTGTATGACCATAGAAGGTTTTATTCATGTAAACAGGACAACAATTATTCTCTGACTTAAATGAATAACCGTATTGCAATAAACATGATCCAATCATATTCATGCTCAACGCAAACACCAAATACCATTTATTTAGTTTCAACACTAATCCCAAAGGTAGAGCGAGTGTGCGATGGTGATCGTAACAACCTTGGAATCACTTCCAACACGCATCGTCACCTCGCCCTTAACTAGTCTCTATTTATTCTGCAACTCATGTTTCGAGTTACTAATCTTAGAAACTGAACCGGTATCAAATACCCAGGGGTTACTACAAACACTAGTAAGGTACACATCAATAACATGTATATCAAATATACCTTTGTTCACTTTGCTATCCTTCTTATCCGCCAAGTATTTAGGGAAATTCCACTTCCAGTGACCATTTCCTTTGCAGTAGAAGCACTCAGTTTCACGCTTAGGTCTAGCTTTGGGCTTCTTCACGGGAGTAGCAACTTGCTTTTCATTCTTCTTGAAGTTCCCTTTCTTTCTCTTTGCCCTTTTTCTTGAAACTAGTGGTCTTGTTAACCATCAACACTTGATGCTCTTTCTTGATTTCTACCTTCGCCGATTTCAGCATCGTCAAGAGCTCGGGAATCATTTTCATCATACCTTGCATATTATAGTTCATCACGAAGTTCTAGTAGCTTGGTGATAGTGACTAGAGAACTCTGTTAATTAATATCTTATCTAGGAGATTAACTCCCAC
Organism: Aegilops tauschii subsp. strangulata; assembly: GCF_002575655.3. NCBI lineage: Eukaryota > Viridiplantae > Streptophyta > Magnoliopsida > Poales > Poaceae > Aegilops > Aegilops tauschii. The sequence goes on from NC_053037.3 coordinate 45,810,126, forward strand.
TTGATTCAAGCGATTCTAGTAACCAGACATTCTGAGCACATGCTCACTGGCTGAGCTATTCTCCTCCATCTTATAGGCAAAGTACTTGTCAGAGGTCTCATACCTCTCGACACGGGTATGAGTCTGAAATACCAATTTCAGCTCTTGGAATATCTCATATGCTCCGAGGCGATCAAAACATTTTTGAAGTCCCGGTTCTAAGTCGTAAAGCACGGTGCACTAAACTATCAAGTAGTCATCATATCAAGCCTGCCAAACGTTCATAACGTCTGAATTTGCCACTGCAATAGGCCTATCACCTAGCGGTGCATCAAGGACATAATTCTTTTGTGCAGCAATGAGGATAATCCTCAGATCACAGAATCAGTCTGCATCATTGCTACTATCATCTTTCAACTTAGTTTTCTCTAGGAACATATAAAAAATAGACGGGGAGCTACATCACGAGCTATTGATCTACAATATAATTTGCAAATACTCTCAGGACTAAGTTCATGATAATTAAGTTCAATTAATCAAATTACTAAAAAACTCCCACTTAAATAAACATCCCTCAAGTTATCTAAGTGATACGTGATCCAAATCAACTAACCCATGTCCGATCATCACATGAGATGGGGTAGTCATCAATGGTGAACATCTCTATGTTGATCATATCTACTATATGACTCACGTTTGACCTTTCCGTCTCCAGCGTTCCGAGACCATGTCTGTACATGCTAGGCTCATCAAGTTTAACCCGAGTATTATGCATGTGTAAAACTGTCTTACACCCGTTGTATGTGAACGTAGAGTCTATCACACCCGATCATCACGTGGTGTCTCGAAACGACGAACTGTAGCAACGGTCATACTCATGGAGAACACTTTTACCTTGAAATTTAATGAAGGGATCATCTTATAATGGCACCGTCGTTCTAAGCAAAATAAGATGCACATAAGATAAACATCACATGCAATCAAAATATGTGACATGATATGGCCATCATCATCTTGTGCTTTTGATCTCCATCGTCTCCAAAGCATCGTCATGATCTCCACCGTCACCGGCTCGACACCATGATCTCCATAGTTGCGTCGTGGCCATCTCGCCAACTATTGCTTCTACAACTACTGCTAACTCACAGTGATAAAGTAAAGCAATTACACGGCGTTTGCATTTCATACAATAAAGAGACAACCATAAGGCTCCTGCCAGTTGCCGATAACTTACAAAACATGATCATCTCATACAACAACGTATATCACATCACAACATGCCCTGCAAAAACAGGTTAGATGTCCTCTACTTTGTTGTTGCAAGTTTTACGTGGCTACTACGGGCTTCTAGCTAGCAAGAGCCGTTCTTACCTACGGCAAAAATCACAACGGTGATTTATCAAGTTTGTTGTTTTAACCTTCTTCAAGGACCGGCCGCAGTCAAATTTGATTCAACTAAAGTAGGAGAAACAGACACCCGTCAGCCACCTTTATGCAAAACTAGTTGCATGTCTGTCGGTGGAACCGGTCTCATGTACGTGGACATGTAAGGTTGGTCCAAGCCGCTTCATATTACAATACCGCCAAATCAAAATAAGACGTTGGTGGTAAGCAGTATGACCATCACCGCCCACAACTCTTTGTGTTCTACTCGTGCATATCATCTACGCATAGACCTGGCTCATGATGCCACTGTTGGGAATCGTTGCATGGAAAACAAAAAAAATCTACGCACACACAATGATCTATCCATGGAGATACATAGCAACAAGGGGGAGAGTGTGTCTACGTACCCTCATAGACTGTAAGCGGAAGCGTTTCACAACGCGGTTGATGCAGTCGAACTTTCTTCGCGATCCGACTGATCTAGTACCGAACTTACGGCACCTCCGCGTTCAACACACGTTTAGCTCGGTGATGTCCTCCACCTTCTTGATCCAGCAAGAAGGCAAGGTAGTAGATGAGTTCCAGCAGCACGACGGCATGGTGACGGTGATCATGATCTCCGCAGGGCTTCGCCTAAGCACTACGAAAATATGACCGGGGGTGTAAACGGTGGAGGGGGGCGCCGCACACTGCTAACAATTGATCTAGTGTGTGCTAGGCGCCCCTCCCACATATATATAGGTGGGAGGGGGAGAAGAGGCATCCTGGCGCACCACATAGGTGGCCGGCCGGCCCTAGGGCGCCTGCCCTGGCCGCTCCCCCTGCCATGTATGGACAAGGGGGAAGGAAAGAGGGGGAGAGGGAAGAAAGGGGGAGTCCTACTCCACACTTTCCTTTCCCTTCTCCTCTTTCCTTATCCTCCTAGGTCGGCCTGCTATGGGGGGCGCACCAGCCCTTGTGGCTGGTGCGCTCCCTCTCTTGGCCCATAAGTTTTGCCGGGGGTTCCCGGAACCCCTTCCGGTGACCCGATAAGTACCCAGTACCCCCTGAAACACTTCCGGTGTCCGAATACCATCGTCCTATACATCAATATTTACGTCTTGACCATTTCGAGACTCCTCGTCATGTCCATGATCTCATCCGGGACTCTAAACAACATTCGGTTACCAAATCACATAACTCATATAACACTATATCGTCAACGAGCGTTAAGCGTGCGGACCCTACGGGTTCGAGAACTATGTAGACATGACTGAGACACATCTTCGTTCCATAACCAATAGTGGAACCGGGATGCCCATATTGGCTCCTACATATTCTACGAAGATCTTTATCGGTCGGATCGTTATGACAACATACGTAATTCCCTTTGTCCGTTGGTATGTTTTTTGCCCGTGATTCAATTGCGGTATCTTCATACCTAGTTCAATCTCGTTACCGGCAAGTCTCTTTACTCGTTACGTAATACATCACCTCATGACTAACTCCTTATTCGTTTGCTTGCAAGCTTATGATGTGTATTACCGAGAGGGCCCAGAGATACCTCTCCGATACTCGTATTGACAAATCCTAATCTCGATCTATGCCAACTCAACAAACACCTTCAGAGATACCTGTAGAGCATCTTTATGATCACCCAGTTACGTTGTGACATTTGATAGCAAACAAGGTATTCCTCCGGTATCCGGGAGTTGCATAATCTCATAGTCGAAGGAATATGTATTTGACATGAAGAAAGCAATAGCAATAAACTGAACGATCAATATGCTAAGCTAACGGATGGGTCTTGTCCATCACATCATTCTCCTAATGATGTGATCTCCTTTATCAAATGAGAACACATGTCTATGGTTACGAAACCTTAACCATCTTTGATCAATGAGCTAGTCTAGTAGAGGCTTACTAGGGACACAGTATTTGTTTATGTACTCACACATGTATTTAAAGTTTCCAATCAATACAATTCTAGCATGAATAATAGACCTTTATAATGAATAAGGAAATATAAAATAACAACTTTAGTATTGCCTCTAGGGCATATTTCCTTCAGGATATATGGTGGGTGTAATGCACCGATGAAAGTTGCGCGATACTAGAGAGGCTAGCAATGGTGGAAGGGTGAGAGTGCGTATAATCCATGGACTCAACATTAGTCATAAAGCACTCACATACTTTTTGCAAAAGTCTACAAGCCATTGAAACAAAGTACTACATGCATGCCCCTAGTGTAATGGTTGGTAGGAGTTAACCATCGCGCAATCCCAACCTCAACACAAAGGATGGCAATCAAAATATAAATCATGCTCCGACTTCATCGCATAACGGTTCACCTTACGTGCATGCTACGGGAATCACAAACTTTAACACAAGTATTTGTACCAATCCACAATTAGTCACTAGCATGTCTCTAATATCACCATCTTTATATCTCAAAATAAATGCAAGGAATCAAACTACTCATAGTATTCAATGCTCTTTATATGAATGTTTTTTATTGTATCCCTCTTGGATGCCCATCATATTAGGACTAAATTCATAACCTAAGCAAATTACCATGTTGTTTAAGACTCTCAGAATAATATAAGTGAAGCATGAGAGTTCATCAATCTCTATAAAATAAAACCACTGTCGTGCTCTAAAAAAGTATAAGTGAAGCACTAGAGCATATTGCCTAGCTCAAAAGATATAAGTGAAGCACATAAAGTATTCTAATAAATTCACGATTAATGTGTGTCCCTCTCAAAAGGTGTGTACAACAAGGATGATTGTGGAAAACTAAAAATCAAAGACTCATATCATACATGACGCTCCAAGCAAATTAAACACATATCATGTGGTGAATAAAAATATAGCCTCAAGTAAATTTACCAATGGATTGAAGACGAAAGAGGCGATGCCATCCGGGGCATCCCCAAGCTTAGATGCTTGGTTGTCCTTGAATATTACCTTGGGTTACCTTGGGCATCCCCAATATTAGGTTGTTGCCACTCCTTATTCCATAGTCCATCAAATCTTTACCCAAAACTTGAAAACTTCACAACACAAAACTCAACAGAAAACTTATGAGATCCGTTAGTATAAGAAAAGCAAATCAGCACTTTAGGTACTATTGTGAACTCATTCTAAATTTATATTGGTGTTATATCTACTGTATTCCAACTTCTCCATGGTTCATACCCCCCGATACTACCCATAGATTCATCAAAATAAGCAAACAACACATAGAAAACAGAATCTATCAAAAATAGAACAATCTGTAGAAATCTGAAAACTTCGAATACTTATGTAACTCTAAAACTTCTGAAAAATTAGGACAACCTGGGCAATTTGTGTATCAATCTTGTGTAAAAAATTCATAAGGTTTCGTCGCTTTTGTGAATTTTACAAATTCTGCTCTGGATGTAAAATTTTCTGTTTTTCAGCAAGATCAAATCAACTATCACCGTAGACCATCCCAAAGGTCTTACTTGGCTCAAACACTATTTGAAATACCAAAACACAATTACTACAGAGGTAATAATGTGTATTTATTAAAGAACAGTAGCAAAAACAAAAATCATAAAAATAAAATTGGGTTGCCTCCCAACAAGCGCTATTGTTTAACGCCCCAAGCTAGGCAAATTGCAATAGATCTAGGTATTGTCGTCTTTGGTATGCACTTCCTCAATTGCACACTTATAACCCTAGGAGATCCTTTGGTTCTATCAATAATCACATCCCTAGGCAAGAAATCAAGAAATTCACTCGTAGCAATTGGTTCCTTAAGAATATTGATAAAGTTAGGGTGAACACTTATCATCTTAAGATCTCCGTTTTCTTTGCTAGAAGATTCACTCTTATTTTTAGGAACATAAATAAACTTGGTAGATTTAGTAGGAGGAAAACTGGGAGTAGTTTTAATGGAGGAAAAAGTGGAACCCAAGTTGGTAATAATATCTTCTAGCTTATCGATTCTAGTAGAACCTTGGTCTAACTTCTCATTAATTATGGGTTATTTTTCCTTTAAATTCTTCAAAGTGATTCCTACCTTCGATCCATATTGAGTAATTTGATTATGAATCTTTTTATCCAAGTTTCCAATAAGCTCTACGGTAGCAATTTTATTCTCAATAATATCGAGCCTTTGCATCACATGTTCCAAAGTTAAAATTGTTCCATTAACCATGAGTGGTGGAGATCCCACTAGATTTAACATAGCATTGTAAGCATCCATCGTGTGACTACCCAAGAAGTTACCCCCAGAATGGTGTCTAGCACATATCTATTCCAAGTAGTAACGCCCACATAAAAATTCCGAAGGAGAACGGTAGTGGATTGCTTACGGGTAGATCTATTTTGAGCATTGCAAATTCTATACCAAGCATCTTTTAGATTCTCCCCGCCCCTTTGTTTAAATTTAAGAACTTCGTTTTCTGGGGTATCAACTATGATAGAGGAGCTAGCCATGATATCAAAACAAGCAATCTAGGGCACGAGAAAACAAAAAGCAAATGAAAAGATGAACAGAAGAAAGGCAAATAAAAAGGGCAAATATTTTTGTGTTTTTCTGAAATTGTTTTAGAAGTGGGGGAGACGAAAACAAGAGGCAAATGGCAAATAATGTAATGCAAGAGATGAGAGTTTATGATGGGTACTTGGTAGGCTTGACGTAGAACCTCCCCGGCAACGGTGCCAGAAATTCTTCCTTCTACTTCTTGAGCTTGTGTTGGTTTTTCCCATGAAGAGGAAAGGGTGATGCAGCAAGGTAGAGATAAGTATTTCCCTCAGTTTGAGAACCAAGGTATCAATCGATTAGGAGGTACGAGCAAGTATCCAATCTATGGAACTGCACAAACAATCAAACACTTGCACCCAACACAGTAAAGGGGTTGTCAATCTCTCTACGGTCATTTGCAAGGATGAGATCTAATAGAGATGGATATAAAAGATTACTACAGCGTAAACCAAAGTAAAAACAAATAAATTGCAGCAAGGTATTTTTTGGGTTTATAGATCTAAAAATATATGATGGAAAATAGACCCGGGGGCCATAGGTTTCACTAGAGGCTTCTCTCTTGAAAGAAAACATACGGTGGGTGAACAAATTACTGTCGAGCAATTGATAGAAAAGCGCACCCAAGGCAATGATTATGAATATAGGCATCACGTCCGTGTCAAGTAGACCGACTCCTGCCTGCATCTACTACTATTACTCCACACACAACCGCCATCCAGCATGCATCTAGAGTATTAAGTTCATAAGAACAGAGTAACGCCTTAAGTAAGATGGCATGATGTAGAGGGATAAACTCAAGCAATATGATGAAAACCCCATGTTTTTACCCTTGATGGCAACAATACAATACATGCCTTGCTACGCCTAATATGTCACTCGGTGAGGACACCACAAGATTGAACCCAAAACTAAGCACCTCTCCCATTGCAAGAAGAACCAATCTAGTTGGCTGAACCAAACTGATAATTCAAAGAGAAATACAAAGATATTTAATCATGCATAAAAGAGTTCAGAAAAGACTCAAATAATATTCATAGATAAGCTGGTCATAAATCCACAATTCATCAGATCTCGACAAACACACCACAAAAGAGTATTACATCGGATAGAACTCTAAGAACATCGAGGAGAACCTTGTATTGAAGATCAAAGAGAGAGAAGAATCCATCTAGCTACTAGCTATGGACCCGTAGGTCTGGGTAAACTACTCACACATCATCGGTAGGGCAATAGGGTTGATGTAGAAGCCCTCCGTGATCGAATCCCCCTCCGGCTGGGTGCCGTAAAAGACCCCAAGATGGGATCTCGCGAGAACAGAAGCTTGCGGCGTTGGAAAAGTATTTTGGTGGACGCCTCTGGTGGTTTTGGAATATTTCGGAATTTATAGGCCAAGAAGTAGGGTTAGAAGACTCCCAGGGCGCGCCCTGAGGGCTTGTGGAGCCCTTGGGACTCTTCTAACTTCCTCTCCAAGCTCCGTGGATGTCTTCTGTCCCAAGAAAAATCATCGCGAAAGTTTTATTCTGTTCGGACTCCGTTTGGTATTCCTTTTCTGTAAAACTCAAAAACAAGGAAAAATAGAAACTAGCACTAGGCTCTAGGTTAATAGGTTAGTCCGAAAAATAATATAAAATAGCATATTAATGCATATAAAACATCCAAAACAGATAATATAATAGCATGGAACAATAAAAAATTATGGATACGTTGGAGACGTATCAAAAACTTGCGCCACATCATTGGCTAGGACGAATGGATCGTCTGTGTACCCAAGATTGTTGAGATCCAATGTTGTCATTCCGTACTGCGGGTCTACCTTTACCTCGCCTCCTGTCAGATTGACCCATTTGCACCGAAACAAAGGGACCTTAAAAGAAGGTCCATAGTCAAGTTCCCATATCTCCTCTATGTAATCATAATATGTGTCCTTTTTCCTATTGTTGTTTGTTGCATCAAAGCGGACACCATTGTTTTGGTTGGTGCTCTTTTTATCTTGGGCGATCGTGTAAAATGTATTCCCATTTAACTCGTACCCTTTGAAAGTCAATATAGTCGAAGATGGTGACTTGGCCAACAAGTACAGCTCATCTCCAATAGTGGTGTCATTCATGAGATGTTTTGCAACCAACTGCTAAAAGTCGCCATGTGTGTACGTTTGATCCAGGGGTCAGACTGCTCCGGGTTCTTGGAGCATACAATATCCATGTGTTCCTCGATATACGGAGCCACCAAGGTGGAATTTTATAGAATTGTGTAGTGTGCTTGAGTGAAAGAATGCCCGTCCATACTTATTATTGAATCCTTTCCTAGCGTGTCTTTTCCACTCAGTCTCCCCTCATGTCGCGATTGAGGAACACCAATCGGCTTAAGGTTAGGAATAAAGTCAACACAAAACTCAATAACCTCATCTGTTTCATGACCCTTGGAGATGCTTCCTTCTGGCCTAGCATGGTTATGAACATATTTCTTTAAGAATCCCATGAACCTCTCAAAGGGGAACATATTGTGTATAAATAAAGAGACCAGAATGGTAATCTCTTCGACTAGGTGACTACGACGTGCATCATAATATTGAATAAGGATGGTGAGAACACCAAATCAAAACTGATAAGACATTGGACCAAATCATTATGTAACCTTGGTAGGATTTCTGGATCGATTACCTTCTGAGAAATTTCATTGAGAAATGCAGATAGCTTCACAATGGCTAATCGAACATTTTTCGGTAGAAGCCCCCTCAATGCAACCGGAAGTAATTGCGTCACAATCACATGGCAGTCATGAGATTTTAGGTTTTGGAAGTTTTTTTCCCTGCCATATTTATTATTCCCTTTATATTCGACGAGAAGCCAGACGGGACCTTCATACTGCTCAGGCATTCAAAAAAGATTTCCTTCTCTTCTTTTGTAAGAGCGTAGCTCGCAGGACCTTGATACTACTTTGATTGCATGTCGTCTTTTTTGTTCATATGTTGCTGGTCCTCCCGTGCCTCCGGTGTATCTTTTGTCTTCCCATACACGCCCAAGAAGCCTAGCAGGTTCACGCAAAGATTCTTTGTCACGTGCATCACGTCGATTGCAGAGCGTACCTCTAGGACTTTCCAATAGGGTAGCTCCCAAAATATAGATTTCTTCTTCCAGATGGGTGCGTGTCCATTGGCGTCATTCGGAACAGATTGTCCGCCAGGACCCTTTCCAAAGATTACTTTTAAATCCTTGATCATAAAAAATATATCATCACCAGTACGGTGGCGAGGCTTCTTCCGGTGATCTGCCTCACCTTTGAAAGGCTTACCTTTCTTTCTTAAAAGATGCCTGATCGGAAGAAATCGACAGTGTCCCAGGTACACATTCTTCTTACATTTATCCAAATATATACTTCCAGTCTCATCTAAACAATCCTGAAAGGTTACGAAGAGCAGGCCAATCATTGATGGTTACAAACAACAACGCTCGTTGGTCAAATTCCTGCTGTTTGTGCTCATCCCACACACGTACACCTTTTATATCCCACAACTGTAAAGTTCTTCAACTAATGGCCTTAGGTACACATCAATGTCGTTGTCGGGTTCCTTAGGGCCTTGGATGAGCACTGGCATCATAATGAACTTCCGCTTCATGCACAACTAAGGAGGAAGGCCCCAAAAGGATTCATGCCATCTGTACTTATACCAAACCATAAGTTCCTTGCGTCATCTGCAAACTCCAGCCACTTTCTCTCGATTTTTCTCCACTGCGACCCATCAGCGGGTACTCTCAACATCCCGTCTTTCTTACGTTCTTCTTTGTGCCATCGCAACAACTTGGAATGCTCTTTGTTTTGGAACAAACGTTTCAACCATGCCTTTATAGGAGCATACCACATCACCTTGGCAGGTGATGTCGCTTGAAGCTACGTCGGTACCCAAAGAGGAAGGGATGATGCACCACAATGGCGGTGTTGGGAATCGTAGCATAATTTTAAAATTTTCCTATGCTCACCAAGATGCATCTATGGAGTCTACTAGCAATGAGGGGAAGGGAGTGCATCTACATACCCTTGTAGATCGCGAGCGGAAGCGTTCCAATGAACGTGGATGACGGAGTCGTACTTGTCGTGATCCAAATCACCGATGACCGAGTGCCGAACGGACGGCACCTCCGCGTTCAACACACGTACGGTGCAGCAACGTCTCCTCCTTCTTGATCCAGCAAGGGGGAAGGAGAGGTTGATGGAGATCCAGCAGCACGACGGCATGGTGGTGGATGTAGCGGGTCTCCGGCAGGGCTTCGCCGAGCTTCTGCGAGAGAGAGAGAGAGGTGTTGCAGGGGAGGAGGGAGGCGCCCAAGGCTGTAGGTTGCTGCCCTCCCTCCCCCCCCCCCCCTTTATATAGGCCCCCTGGGAGGAGGGGGTGACGGCCAGATCCCATCTAGGGTGGGGGCGGCGGCCAAAGGGGGGAAGGGGTTGCCTTGCCCCCCAAGGCAAGGGGGAAGCCCCCCCACCCTAGGGTTCCCAACCCTAGGCGCATGGGGGGAGGCCCATGGGGGGGCGCCCAGCCCACTAGGGGCTGGTTCTCTTCCACTTTCAGCCCACGGGGCCCTCCGGGATAGGTGTCCCCACCCGGTGGACCCCCAGGACCCTTCCGGTGGTCCCGGTACAATACCGGTAACCCCCGAAACTTTCCCGGTGGCCGAAACTGGACTTCCTATATATAATTCTTCACCTCCGGACCATTCCGGAACCTCTCGTGACGTCCGGGATCTCATCCGGGACTCCGAACAACTTTCGGGTTTCCGCATACATATATCTCTACAACCCTAGCGTCACCGAACCTTAAGTGTGTAGACCCTACGGGTTCGGGAGACATGCAGACATGACCGAGACGCCTCTCCGGTCAATAACCAACAGCGGGATCTGGATACCCATGTTGGCTCCCACATGTTCCATGATGATCTCATCAGATGAACCACGGTGTCGAGGATTCAATCAATCCCGTATGCAATTCCCTTTGTCAAACGGTATGTTACTTGCCCGAGATTCGATCGTCGGTATCCCAATACCTTGTTCAATCTCGTTACCGGCAAGTATCTTTACTCGTACCGCAATGCATGATCCCGTGACTAACGCCTTAGTCACATTGAGCTCATTATGATGCATTACCGAGTGGGCCCGGAGATACCTCTCCGTCACACGGAGTGACAAATCCCAGTCTCGATCCGTGCCAACCCAACAGACACTTTCGGAGATACCCGTAGTGCACCTTTATAGTCACCCAGTTACGTTGTGATGTTTGGCACACCCAAAGCACTCCTACGGTATCCGGGAGTTGCACGATCTCATGGTCTAAGGAAAAGATACTTGACATTGGAAAAGCTCTAGCAAACGAAACTACACGATCTTTTATGCTATGCTTAGGATTGGGTCTTGTCCATCACATCATTCTCCTAATGATGTGATCCCGTTATCAATGACATCCAATGTCCATAGTCAGGAAACCATGACTATCTATTGATCAACGAGCTAGTCAACTAGAGGCTTACTAGGGACACGTTGTGGTCTATGTATTCACACATGTATTACGATTTCCGGACAATACAATTATAGCATGAATAATAGACAATTACCATGAACAAAGAAATATAATAATAACCATTTATTATTGCCTCTAGGGCATATTTCCAACAGTCTCCCACTTGCACTAGAGTCAATAATCTAGTTACATTGTGATGAATCGAACACCCATTGCGTCCTGGTGTTGATCATGTCTTTCCCTAGGGAGAGGTTTAGTCAACGGATCTGCTACATTCAGGTCCGTGTGTACTTTACAAATATCTATGTCTCCATTTTGAACACTTTCACGAATGGAGTTGAAGCGACGCTTAATATGTCTGGTCTTCCTGTGAAACCTGGGCTCCTTCGCAAGGGCAATGGCTCCAGTGTTGTCACAGAAGAGAGTCATCGGGCCCGACGCATTGGGAATCACCCCTAGGTCGGTAATGAACTCCTTCATCCAGACTGCTTCCTGTGCTGCCTCCGAGGCTGCCATGTACTCCGCTTCACATGTAGATCCCGCCATGACGCTTTGCTTGCAACTGCACCAGCTTACTGCTCCTCCATTCAAAATATACACGTATCCGGTTTGTGACTTCGAGTCATCCAGATCTGTGTCGAAGCTAGCGTCGACGTAACCCTTTACGACGAGCTCTTCATCACCTCCATAAACGAGAAACATATCCTTAGTCCTTTTCAGGTACTTCAGGATATTCTTGACTGCTGTCCAGTGTTCCATGCCGGGATTACTTTGGTACCTTCCTACCAAACTTACGGCAAGGTTTACATCAGGTCTGGTACACAGCATGGCATACATAATAGACCCTATGGCCGAGCATAGGGGATGACACTCATCTTTTCTATATCTTCTGCCGTGGTCGGGCATTGAGCTGTGCTCAATTGCACACCTTGCAATACAGGCAAGAACCCCTTCTTGGACTGATCCATACTGAACTTCTTCAATATCTTGTCAAGGTATGTACTCTGTGAAAGACCAATGAGGCGTCTTGATCTATCTCTATAGATCTTGATGCCTAATATATAAGCAGCTTCTCCAAGGTCCTTCATTGAAAAACACTTATTCAAATAGGCCTTTATACTTTCCAAGAATTCTATATCATTTCCCATCAATAATATGTCATCCACATGTAATATGAGAAATGCTACAGAGCTCCCACTCACTTTCTTGTAAACACAGGCTTCTCCATAAGTCTGTGTAAACCCAAACGCTTTGATCATCTCATCAAAGCGAATGTTCCAACTCCGAGATGCTTGCACCAGCCCATAGATTGAGCGCTGGAGCTTGCATACTTTGTTAGCATTCTTAGGATCGACAAAACCTTCCGGCTGCATCATATACAACTCTTCCTTAAGGAAGCCATTAAGGAATGCCGTTTTGACGTCCATCTGCCATATCTCATAATCATAGTATGCGGCAATTGCTAACATGATTCGGACGGACTTCAGCTTCGCTACGGGTGAGAAAGTCTCATCGTAGTCAACCCCTTGAACTTGTCGATAACCCTTAGCGACAAGTCGAGCTTTGTAGATGGTCACATTACCATCCGCGTCCGTCTTCTTCTTAAAGATCCATTTATTTTCTATGGCTCGCCTATCATCGGGCAAGTCAGTCAAAGTCCATACTTCGTTTTCATACATGGATCCTATCTCGGATTTCATGGCTTCTAGACATTTGTCGGAATCCGGGCCCGCCATCGCTTCTTCATAGTTCAAAGGTTCACCGTTGTCTAACAACATAATTTCCAGGACAGGGTTGCCGTACCACTCTGGTGCGGAACGTGTCCTTGTGGACCTACGAAGTTCAGTAACTTGATCCGAAGCTTCATGATCATCATCATTAACTTCCTCCCCAGTCGGTGTAGGCACCACAGGAACATTTTCCCGCGCTGCGCAACTTTCCGGTTCGGAAGGGGTGACTATCACCTCATCAAGTTCCACTTTCCTCCCACTCAATTCTTTCGAGAGAAACTCCTTCTCCAGAAAGGACCCGTTCTTGGCAACGAAGATCTTGCCTTCGGATCTGAGGTAGAAGGTATACCCAATAGTTTCCTTAGGGTATCCTATGAAGACGCATTTTTCCGATTTGGGTTCGAGCTTTTCAGGTTGAAGTTTCTTGACATAAGCATCGCATCCCCAAACTTTTAGAAACGACAGCTTAGGTTTCTTCCCAAACCATAATTCATACGGTGTCGTCTCAACGGATTTCGACGGAGCCCTATTTAAAGTGAATGCGGCAGTCTCTAAAGCATAGCCCCAAAATGAGAGCGGTAAATCGGTAAGAGACATCATAGATCGCACCATATCCAATAGAGTGCGATTACGACGTTCGGACACACCATTTCTCTGAGGTGTTCCAGGCGGCGTGAGTTGTGAAACTATTCCACATTTCCTTAAGTGTGTACCAAATTCGTGACTTAAATATTCTCCACCACGATCTGATCATAAGAATTTTATTTTCCTATCACGTTGATTCTCAACTTCACTCTGAAATTCCTTGAACTTTTCAAAGGTTTCAGACTTGTGTTTCATTAGGTAGACATACCCATATCTACTTAAGTCATCAGTAAGAGTGAGAACATAACGATATCCTCCGCGAGCCTCAACACTCATTGGACCGCACACATCGGTATGTATGATTTCCAATAAGTTGGTTGCTCGCTCCATTGTTCCGGAGAACGGAGTCTTGGTCATCTTACCCATGAGGCATGGTTCGCACGTGTCAAATTATTCGTAATCAAGAGACTCCAAAAGTCCATCTGCATGGAGCTTCTTCATGCGCTTGACACCAATGTGACCAAGGCGGCAGTGCCACATGTATGTGGGACTATCGTTATCAACTTTACATCTTTTGGTATTCACACTATGAACATGTGTAACATCACGTTCGAGATTCATCAAAAATAAACCATTGACCAGTGGGGCATGACCATAAAACATATCTCTCAAATAAATAGAACAACCATTATTCTCGGATTTAAATGAGTAGCCATCTCGAATTAAACGAGATCCAGATACAATGTTCATGCTCAAAGCTGGCACTAAATAACAATTATTGAGGTTTAAAACTAATCCCGTGGGTAGATGCAGAGGTAGCGTGCCGACGGCGATCACATCGACCTTGGAACCATTCCCGACGCGCATCGTCACCTCGTCCTTCGCCAGTCTCCGTTTATTCCGTAGTTCCTGTTTTGAGTTACAAATATGAGCAACCGCACCGGTATCAAATACCCAGGAGCTACTACGAGTACTGGTAAGGTACACATCAATTACATGTATATCACATATACCTTTGGTGTTGCCGGCCTTCTTCTTGTCCGCTAAGTATTTGGGGCAGTTCCGCTTCTAGTGACCACTTCCCTTGCAATAAAAGCACTCAGTTTCAGACTTGGGTCCATTCTTCGACTTCTTCCCGACAACTGGCTTACCGGGCGCGGCAACTCCCTTGCCGTCCTTCTTGAAGTTCTTCTTACCCTTGCCCTTCTTGAACTTAGTGGTTTTATTCACCATCAACACTTGATGTTCTTTTCTGATCTCTACCTCAGCTGATTTCAACATTGAATATACCTCAGGAATGGTCTTTTCCATCCCCTGCATATTGAAGTTCATCACAAAGCTCTTGTAGCTTGGTGGAAGCGACTGGAGGATTCTGTCAATGACCGCGTCATCCGGGAGATTGACTCCCAGCTGAGACAAGCGGTTATGCAACCCAGACATTCTGAGTATGTGCTCACTAACAGAACTGTTCTCCTCCATTTTACAGCTGAAGAACTTGTCGGAGACATCATATCTCTCGACCCGGGCATGAGCTTGAAAAACCAGTTTCAGCTCCTCGAACATCTCATATGCTCCATGTTTCTCAAAACGCTTTTGAAGACCCGGTTCTAGGCTGTAAAGCATGCCGCACTGAACGAGGGAGTAATCATCAGCACGCTGCTGCCAAGCGTTCATAACGTCTTGGTTCTGTGGGATTGGTGCATCACCTAGCGGTGCTTCTAAGACATAATCTTTCTTGGCTACTATGAGGATGAGCCTCAGGTTCCGGACCCAGTCCGTATAGTTGCTGCCATCATATTTCAGCTTGGTTTTCTCTAGGAACGCGTTGAAATTGAGGACAACGTTGGCCATTTGATCTACAAGACATAGTGTAAAGATTTTAGACTAAGTTCATGATAATTAAGTTCATCTAATCAAATTATTTAATGAACTCCCACTCAGATAGACATCCCTCCAGTCATCTAAGTGAAACATGATCCGAGTTAACTAGGCCGTGTCCGATCATCACGTGAGACGGACTAGTCAAGATCGGTGAACATCTCCATGTTGATCGTATCTTCTATAGGACTCATGCTCGACCTTTCGGTCCTCCGTGTTCCGAGGCCATGTCTGTACATGCTAGGCTCGTCAAGTCAACCTAAGTGTATTGCGTGTGTTCCGAGGCCATGTCTGTACATGCTAGGCTCGTCAACACCCGTTGTATTCGAACGTTAGAATCTATCACACCCGATCATCACGTGGTGCTTCGAAACAACGAACCTTCGCAACGGTGCACAGTTAGGGTGAACACTTTCTTGAAATTATTATAAGGGATCATCTTACTTACTACCGTCGTTCTAAGCAAATAAGATGCAAAAACATGATAAACATCACATGCAATCAAATAGTGACATGATATGGCCAATATCATCATGCTCCTTTGATCTCCATCTTCGGGGCACCATGATCATCTTCGTCACCGGCATGACACCATGATCTCCATCATCATGATCTCCATCATTGTGTCTTCATGAAGTCATCACGCCAACGATTACTTCTACTTCTATGGCTAACGCGTTTAGCAACAAAGTAAAGTAATTTACATGGCGTTATTCAATGACACGCAGGTCATACAAAATAATAAAGACAACTCCTATGGCTCCTGCCGGTTGTCATACTCATCGACATGCAAGTCGTGAATCCTATTACAAGAATATGATCAATCTCATACATCACATATATCATTCATCACATCTTCTGGCCATATCACATCACATAGCACTTGCTGCAAAAACAAGTTAGACATCCTCTAATTGTTGTTGCAAGTTTTTACGTGGTTTGTAGGTTTCTAGCAAGAACGTTTTCTTACCTACGTATGACCACAACGTGATTTTCCAATCTCTATTTACCCTTCATAAGGACCCTTTTCATCGAATCCGTTCCGACTAAAGTAGGAGAGACAGACACCCGCTAGCCACCTTATGCAACTAGTGCATGTCAGTCGGTGGAACCTGTCTCACGTAAGCGTACGTGTAAGGTCGGTCCGGGCCGCTTCATCCTACAATGCCGCCGAAACAAGAAACGACTAGTAGCGGCAAGAAGAATTGGCAAACTCAATGCCCACAACTGCTTTGTGTTCTACTCGTGCATAGTAACTACGCATAGCTAGGCCTGGCTCATGATGCCACTGTTGGGAATCGTAGCATAATTTTAAAATTTTCCTACGCTCACCAAGATGCATCTATGGAGTCTACTACCAACGAGGGGAAGGGAGTGCATCTACATACCCTTGTAGATCGCGAGCGGAAGCGTTCCAATGAACGTGGATGACGGAGTCGTACTCGCCGTGATCCAAATCACCGATGACCGAGTGCCGAATGGACAGCACCTCCGCGTTCAACACACGTACGGTGCAGCGACGTCTCCTCCTTCTTGATCCAGCAAGGGGGAAGGAGAGGTTGATGGAGATCCAGCAGCACGACGGCGTGGTGGTGGATGTAGCGGGTCTCCAGCAGGGCTTCGCCGAGCTTTTGCGAGAGAGAGAGAGAGGTGTTGCAGGGGAGGAGGGAGGCGCCCAAGGCTGTAGGTTGCTGCCCTCCCTCCCACCGCCCCCCCTTATATAGGCCCCCTGGGAGGAGGGGGGCGCCGGCCAGATCCCATCTAGGGTGGGGGGCGGCGGCCAAAGGGGGGAAGGGGTTGCCTTGCCCCCCAAGGCAAGGGGGAAGCCCCCCCACCCTAGGGTTCCCAACCCTAGGCGCATGGGGGGAGGCCCATGGGGGGCCGCCCAGCCCACTAGGGGCTGGTTCCCTTCCACTTTCAGCCCACGGGGCCCTCCGGGATAGGTGGCCCCACCCGGTGGACCCCCAGGACCCTTCCGGTGGTCCCGGTACAATACCGGTAACCCCCGAAACATTCCCGTGGCCGAAACTGGACTTCCTATATATAATTCTTCACCTCCGGACCATTCCGGAACCTCTCGTGACGTCCGGGATCTCATCCGGGACTCCGAACAACTTTCGGTTTTCCGCATACATATATCTCTACAACCCTAGCGTCACCGAACCTTAAGTGTGTAGACCCTACGGGTTCGGGAGACATGCAGACATGACCGAGACGCCTCTCCGGTCAATAACCAACAGCGGGATCTGGATACCCATGTTGGCTCCCACATGTTCCACGATGATCTCATCGGATGAACCACGGTGTCGAGGATTCAATCAATCCCGTATGCAATTCCCTTTGTCAAACGGTATGTTACTTGCCCGAGATTCGATCGTCGGTATCCCAATACCTTGTTCAATCTCGTTACCGGCAAGTCTCTTTACTCATACCGCAATGCATGATCCCGTGACTAACGCCTTAGTCACATTGAGCTCATTATGATGATGCATTACCGAGTGGACCCAGAGATACCTCTCCGTCACACGGAGTGACAAATCCCAGTCTCGATCCGTGCCAACCCAACAGACACTTTCGGAGATACCCGTAGTGCACCTTTATAGTCACCCAGTTACGTTGTGACGTTTGGCACACCCAAAGCACTCCTACGGTATCCGGGAGTTGCACGATCTCATGGTCTAAGGAAAAGATACTTGACATTGGAAAAGCTCTAGCAAACGAAACTACATGATCTTTTATGCTATGCTTAGGATTGGGTCTTGTCCATCACATCATTCTTCTAATGATGTGATCCCGTTATCAATGACATCCAATGTCCATAGTCAGGAAACCATGACTATCTGTTGATCAACGAGCTAGTCAACTAGAGGCTTACTAGGGACACGTTGTGGTCTATGTATTCACACATGTATTACGATTTCCGGACAATACAATTATAGCATGAATAATAGACAATTACCATGAACAAAGAAATATAATAATAACCATTTATTATTGCCTCTAGGGCATATTTCCAACAGGCGGTAGGTATTTCCTTCAGATATGAAACCAAGGTTATCGACCCAGTAGGAGAACCAAGCAACACAACGTAAACAGACCCTGCACACAGATAACAAATCCTCGCAACCCGACGTGTTAAAGGGGTTGTCAATCCCTTCCAGGGTACGACGCCTCAAGATAGGAAAACGGACGTGAGATAAATTGTACTAGATTGATAGATCGAACACCAAATAAAATAAATAGAAATAAAACGCAGCAAGGTATTTTTGTATTTTGGGTTTAATAGATCTGAAAATAAATGCAAAAGAAAAGTAGATTGCAAAGGCAAATATAAGAGAAAGAAGACCCAGGGGCCGTAGGTTTCACTAGTGGCTTCTCTCGAGAAAAATAGCAAACAGTGGGTAAACAAATTACTGTTGGGCAATTGATAGAACTTCGAATAATCATGACGATATCCAGGCAATTGATAGAACTTCGAATAATCATGACGATATCCAGGCAATGATCATTATATAGGCATCACGTCTAAGATTAGTAGAACGACTCCTGCCTGCATCTACTACTATTATTCCACACATCGACCGCTATCCAGCATGCATCTAGTGTATTAAGTTCATGGAAAAACGGAGTAATGCAATAAGAACGATGACATGATGTAGACAAGATCTATCTATGTAGAGATAGACCCCATCATTTTATCCTTAGTAGCAGCGATACATACGTGTTGTTTCCCCTTCTGTCACTGGGATCAAGCACCGTAAGATCGAACCCACTACAAAGCACCTCTTCCCATTGAAAGATAAATAGATCAAGTTGGCCAAACAAAACCCAAATATCGGAGAAGAAATACGAGGCTATAAGCAATCATGCATATAAGAGATCAAAGAAACTCAAATAACTTTCATGGATATAAAAAGATATAACTGATCATAAACTCAAAGTTCATCAGATCCCAACAAACACACCGCAAAAGAGTTACATCATATGGATCTCCAAGAGACCATTGTATTGAGAATTCAGCGAGAGAGAGAGGAAGCCATCTAGCTACTAACTACGGACCTGAAGGTCTACAAAGAACTACTCACGCATCATCGGAGAGGCACCAATGGAGGTGGTGAACCCCATCTGAGATGGTGTCTAGATTGGATCTGGTGGTTCTGGACTCTGCGGCGGCTGGATGAATATTTCCTCGACTCCCCTAGGGTTTTGGGAATATTGGGGTATTTATAGAGCAAAGAGGCAGTTCGGGGGGGCACCCGAGGTGGGCACAACCCACCAGGGCGCGCCAGGCCCTGGCGGGTTGTGCCTCCCTCGAGGCACCCCCAGGCGCAGCCAGGGCCCATTATGTTCCTTCTGGTCCATAAAAAATCTCAGTGAAGTTCCGTTGCATTTGGACTCCGTCTGATATTGATTTCCTGCGATGTAAAACATGCAGAAAACAGCACTTGGCACTATGTCAATAGGTTAGTACCAAAAAATGATATGAAATGACTATAAAATGATTATAAAACATCCAAGATTGATAATATAACAGCATGGAACAATCAAAAATTATAGATACGTTGGAGACGTATCAGCAGGAACCCTCTTCCTGGGGCACTCGCCCTCAACATCACCAGGGTCATCGCGGCTGATCTTATAGCACAATGCACTGCATACCGGGCATGCATTCAAATTCTCGTACTCCTCACCGCGGTAGAGGATGCAGTTATTAGGGCGTGCATGTACCTTCAGCACCTCTAATCCTAGAGGGCAGACAACCTTCTTTGCTTCGTACATATTGTCGGGCAATTCATTATCCTTTGGAAGTGTCTTCTTTATCAGTTTCAGCAACTTTTCAAATCCCTTGTCAGATACACCATTCTCTGCCTTCGATTGCAGCAATTCCAGTGTGGTACCCAGCTTTTTCTTGTCATCTTTGCATTTTGGGTACAACAATTTTTTGTGATCCTCTAACATGCACTCCAACTTTAACCTCTCCTTTTCACTTTCACAATTTCTCTTTGCATCAGCAATGGCCCGACCAAGATCATTAGTGGGCTCATCTGATGCCTCTTCTTCAGCTTCCCCCATTGTAGTACCATCGTATTCAGGGAACCTAGGATAGTTTTCATCATCCTCTTCTTCTTCATTGTCTTCCATTATAACCCCTCTTTCTCCGTGCTTGGTCCAACAGTTATCGCCGGACATGAAACCAGATTGAAGCAGGTGGCCGTGAAGGATTTTTGAGGTAGAGTAATCCCTATCATTCTTACAAACACCACATGGACAACACATAAAACCATTCTGCTTTTTGCCTTGGCCACACGCAGAAAACTATGCACGCCATTAGTGAACTGGAGAGAGCGTCGGTCATCGTACATCCATTGTCGTCTCATCTTCATTACACAACATCGAAAGGACCAAACTAATACAAGTTCATACATACTTCTCATAAAACAACATACAACTATCTAGCTAAAGCATTTAAATGCACAACAAATGCGATCAAAATCACAAATAAGGTAATAATTGATCCAACAACATAATGATACCAAGCCTCTTTATTAACGGCATATTTTATAATCTATCTAATCTTCAAGTGCATTGCATCCATCTTGATCTTATGATCATTGACGACATCGGCAACATACAACTCCACTTTCACCTTCTCTTCTTCAATTCTTTTCAATTTTCTTTCAAATAATTGTTTTTTCAACTAAATTTAAGTTCTCGACAAGAGGGTTGGTTGCAATTTCCAGTTCACATACCTCCTAGATAAAAATATCTATGTCAACTTGATGGTCATGATTGTCATAAACACGAAATGAAACAAATAGTTATAAAAGATAATATACCACATCTGAATCATAAACTGGGCGAGGGCCGACGGGGACGGATATCAAAATCATGGCACTATATATAACAAACAATCATACAAGTAAGAAAACTATACAAGTAATTATCTAAATCATACAAATAAGATTATTTTTTTACAAAAAGGATAAGAACAAGAGGCTCACCAAGGTGGTGCCGGCGACGGGACGGCGCGGGTAATCGGCGGCGGTGAGGACGGGGACGGGAAGGCACTAAGTAAACCACACCTACACATATGCAAACTAAGAAGTTAATTTGAGCTCAAATTGCATATAAATCAAATAAACTCCCACATAATTACTCCCAAACTAAAATCCACACATCACTATACTTATAGAGCATGAAACAAGCTAAACTTGCAATGAGAGATGAAAGGATGAAGTTGCTAACCTTTTAGAACCCTTGGATAGATGGGGTGCCTCAAATCTTGACAAATCTTGGGAAAATGGAGGATGAGCTTGAGATAGGGGAAGGAAACAGAGAGGAGAGAAAGGAGAAATCTTGGACTCGGGCTGGACAAAGCATCTACATATAGGGATATCTTTAGTCCTGGTTTGTGATACCAACCAGGACTAAAGGTCTATCTCTAGTCCCAGTTGGTATCACAAACCGGGACTAAAGGGGCTCGTAGGGCCCCTAGTCTACGGCAAACCCTTTAGTCCCGGTTGGTATCACCAACCGGGACTAGAGGTCCCATTTGAACTGGGACTAAAGGGGGTCGTGCCCCCCGTCCGCTCCTAGCCGTTGGAATCGGGCCTAATGCTCACATTAGTCCCAGGCCCAAACCTGGCCGGGACTAATGCTCCGGATCAAAGGTCTATTTTCTACTAGTGGTGCAACAAGTTTTGCACTTCCCTTGAGAGCATCCAAGCACGTCCCGTGAGTGGTCTCGGCCTCCAAGATATGGTATACATGTGTCATCTTCGTATTCGTTTCTATTGTGATTGCATCTCCATTTGCCCATATGATGGCATGCTATTCATTTGTAGGAATTCCAAGTTTTTGAGGCATTCAAGGCCCAATATGATGTCAAGTCCTTCAACCTCACCCATTGTTGGATGATCATCAACGGGGAGGAGAAATTCAAGGCGCAATATGCCGCCGCCAAGGTGCGTGGGAGGGAGGAAGCCGTCGAGGAACATGGAGAGGGCTAGAAGCCACGACTGTGGGGGAAGACCAACTCTAAGAAGGAGGACAAGCACGAGAGCGTGTCCATTGCCTTGCATGGCACTTTGGAGGGCATGATGACCAAGAAGGACACAAGGGAGGAGAAGTGCTGGCAAGACAAGGAAGAGCAAATGAATGCCTTCATGGAGATCCAAAGGAGGAGGCTTGAGCTTGATGCGGAGAAGCAAGCCAAGATGCTCGAGTTGGAGGCAGAGAAGCAAGCGAAGATGCTCGAGATCGAGGCCGCCAATGCCAAGACCAAGGCAAAAGAAGTGTCACTCGCTAGCATGATGACAGGGGGGAGATCATGAAGGTGGACTTGAGCACGGTATCGCCAAGGAAGAGGACATGGTTCGAGAAGATGCAGGCTGACATGCTCAAGTTTGATGATGAGTGGTCTATGGTGGAGAGCGCCATCCTTTTTTGTATGCTCGCAAGTATGCTGGCATGACCACGACCGAGATGGCGTGGTCGAACTCCCGCCCCTTTTTTGTGTGCTGGCATGTGTGCCGGCCGCTGGCAAGTGCGCCGACGTGAACTGGTGGTGATTTTTTGGAGGCTGACATGTATGTCAGCTGCTGGCATAGCGCCGGCATGAACTCTGGGCAATGGCATGGCCGCTGGCATGATTTATGGCTGCGGGCCTTTCTAAGATTTATGTGCGGACATAAAATGGTTCTACGCGTTCGGAGCACGACCGAACCAATTGCAAAACGGGACGGACGACGAGCGGCCGACCGACCCAAACGGACGAAAAGCAGACAAAGCGCGGTCCATTTGGGTCGGTGCGAGTTGGAGTTGCTCTTAACAATTCGTCATGGAGAGGACCATCTCACTCAAATCCAATGTCATGTATCGACTCCACCTCCCCGGACACCACAAAGCTAGGAATCGGCCATCCCCTGGCCAAATCTGACATCACGTTCAAGAGCAACTCCAACGCGCCAACCCATTTCGTTCGCGCGCGTCCGTTTGGGTGACCGCAGACAGAAAAGTCGGCCCAACACGCCGACCCAAATGGACGCGTGTCCGCTATTCGTCCGCCCGTCGACCCATTCCCGGCCCAATTTTGGGCCTCGTTTGCATTGCCCGCGGATGTGCGCGACGCGCACCTACTCCTCCCCCTAGCCCACCAGTCGGTGTCAAAGCGACTGGCATTTCCCTCCAATTTCCCAAAACCTCCCGCTCGCTCGCGCTCCCGGCTGCACGCCATGGATGACGACCTCGATGCCGTCGCCGACCTCGCCCCCCTCACGTTGTCCAGCCTCACCACCGCCCCCTGTTGGAAATATGCCCTAGAGGCTATAATGCTTGTATTATTATATTTTTGTATTCATAATTAAGAGTTTATATTTCATGCTATAACTGCTATGATCCTGGAATATGCGATTCAGTGGAAAACTCATATGCACGTGTGAAATGATAAACGGATAAAATAAAGGTTCCTAGTCTCGCCTCTAAGACTAGCTCAAGTGTTGTTGGTGATCATGTTTGTAGGATCTTAGGATATCATTAAATGCAACGATGATCCTAAACCAGCATTGATATTATGATGTTGGAAGAACGATCATATTGAATCGGCCCAAACTTGTTTGTTATGAATTGAGTTAATATCGTCTGTATTCAATTGTATTAACAAAGAGTGTTAGCATGTGTTTTAGTTCTCAGACCATGAGAGTGTCTCGGTCAGTTCCTACCAGACGGTGGACTTTGGGGTTGCTCAAACGTCATCTATAACAAAGTGATCATAACGACAAATTTCAGGCTCACCGGAAAGTTTGACAAGTGAACGAACAACTCAAGAGTGGGATTTGCTCCTCCAACGATGGAGAGATATTCTTAGGGCCCTCTCTGTGTGACGGCATCCATCATCGTCTGGCCAGACACAGGTGACTACATCACAGGGATGCCGGAACATGTTAACGAGAAAGAAGAACAAAACCGGTAAATGGGAGCAACGGTATAGTGAGCATGGTGATGACTCAAGAGGATACCGATGCACACCGGGTTTTGAAAAGTATCTCAAAGCAAAGGGAACATCGCATGATAACTAAAGGTTCACTCGAATATCATTCGTGTAATCATAGGGACCAATATGGATGTCCACGGTTCCGTTATCGATCATTGAACGAAGGGGTTTCGTTCATGTCTATGATTAACGAACCTAGTGGGTCACAAGCTTAAGGTAATCACGATATGCTAAGTGTTAGTAGTACGAGAGTGATGAGAATATATTCGTAAAATAGTTTCATTAATATCCGGAATAGTTCGGAGAGGTTCTGGAAGCATTTCGGGTCACCAGAAGGGTTTCGGTGAATATCGGGTAATACCGGGTATTACCGATTAATTATATATAGGTGGAAATGTTTCCGGGGATGTTAATATATATATATATAATTTTAAAGTATTTATATATAATTTAAATATCAACGGGCCTTAAAAGGCCAAGAGGTGGAAGGCAACTTGGGCCAAAAAGGCCCAAGTGGGAAAGTGCCACCCTTCCCTAAGTAAGGGGGCCGAATTGTACTAGGGGTGGCCCACCCCCTTGGCCGGTGCACCAAGGGAGGCTTTCCTCCCTTAGTGGGTGCCCTCTCCTCCCCTCCTAACCTATATAAACTAGAGGTTTTCCATCCTATTGACACACAAGTTTTGGGAGCCACCTCTATTGATCTAGTTCTAGTTCTAGTTGGTCCTAGACTAATTTAGAGCTATCCCTAGCCACCTCTAATCCTCATAATTAGAAGCCCTGTGTGGTTCTAATCTCCTGTCTCTAATTCTCGACGATTATCTCTGGACGGTGGAGCTCTGCCGGATCGTGAAGACAGTACGCTTGCAACCAAGTAGAGCGGCTATGCTTTCGGTCTTCAGTTCGAGGGATCGTTCGAGGGCGGTTCACGGGATCGTCATCAACGTTCGAGGGACTTCAAGTAAGATCTACACGGACTCGTGTACTTTCCCTACACTATGGAGTCGGTAACGATCGTTGATCACAACCCGTTATGCATCTTCATATTGTTCTTGGGTGATCGTAGGTGCGAAATTTTTGTTTTCTACTATGTTTCCCAACACCCCCTCCGGCAAAGGCAAGCTCCACGCCCCCGCAAGACCGCGGCACCACCAAAGAAGAAGCAGCTGACGCCCGCTCAGCAGGCCGTGTAGTCGGCCAAGAGGAAGGACCGGAGGCACGCGACGGATGCAAGGGACAAAGCAGCGGCCGTCGTCGCCCTCACCGCCGCCGCACAGCAAGAGGAAACGAATGCCCGATTGGCGGAGGCAACAAGGGAGGCCCTGCTCTACCTACCGTCATCGCCCTCACCGCAGCAGCCGCACGAGCTCATCAACGCCTCCGTGGCCGCGGCCAGCACCGGCTCGTCCGCGTTTCCTCGGATGGTGCTGCCAGAGTCGTGCCCGCGTCTGCAGGCACCCGATTCCCAGCTTCCATGTCTATCCACAAGCCTCCCGGCTCTCCAGGGAATGCTCGACTGAGGTGAGTGTGATGGCGCCTTCCACACCCGCGCCCGTGTCCATCGACCTCAATGCCACGCCGGTGGCCGGCGGGTCATCCGGAAGGGCGAGGAAACATCTGCGGGAGATGCCAGCTCCCGTGCTCCTCGGCGCCCGCAACCTGTTCGACAAAATGCCGGCGGCCGCTGATACGTCTCTAACGCATCTATAATTTTTTTATTGTTCCATGCTGTTATATTATCAATCTTGGATGTTTTATAATCATTTTATAGTCATTTTATATCATTTTTTGGTACTAACTTATTGACATAGTGACAAGTGCCAGTTGCTGTTTTCTGCATGTTTCGCAGGAAATCAATATCAGATGGAGTCCAAATGCAACGAAACTTCACGGAGATTTTCTTTGGACTAGAAGACACATAATGGGCCCTGGCTGCGCCTGGGGGTGCTCCAAGGAGAGCACAACCCACCAGGGCACGCTAGGAGGCCCAGGCGCGCCCTGGTGGGCTGTGCCCACCTAGGGTGCCCCCAGACCGCCTCTTTGCTCTATAAATACCCCAATATTCCCCAAACCCTAGGGGAGTCGATGAAATATTGATCCAGCCGCCGCAGAGTCCGAAACCACCAGATCCAATCTAGACACCATCTCGGATGGGGTTCACCACCTCCATTGGTGCCTCTCCGATGATGCGTGAGTAGTTCTTTGTAGACCTTCGGGTCCGTAGTTAGTAGCTCGATGGCTTCCTCTCTCTCGTTGAATTCTCAATACAATGGTCTCTTGGAGATCCATATGATGTAACTCTTTTGCGGTGTATTTGTTGGGATCGATGAACTTTGAGTTTATGATCAGATCTATCTTTTTATATCTATGCAAGTTATTTGAGTTTCTTTGATCTCTTATATGCATGATTGCTTATAGCCTCGTATTTCTTCTCCAATATTTGGGTTTTGTTTGGCCAACTTGATCTATTTATCTTGCAATGGGAAGAGGTGCTTTGTAGTGGGTTCGATCTTACGGTGCTTGATCCCAGTGACAGAAGGGGAACCGACACGTTTGTATCGTTGCTACTAAGGATAAAACGATGGGGTCTATCTCTACATAGATAGATCTTGTCTACATCATGTCATCGTTCTTATTGCATTACTACATTTTCCCATGAACTTAATACACTAGATGCATGCTGGATAGCGGTCGATGTGTGGAGTAATAGTGGTAGATGCAGGCAGGAGTCGGTCTACTAATCTTGGACGTGATGCCTATATAAAGATCATTGCCTGGATATCGTCATGATTATTTGAAGTTCTATCAATTGCCCAACAATAATTTTTTCACCCACCGTTTGCTATTTTTCTCGAGAGAAGCCACTAGTGAAACCTACGGCCCCGGGTCTCTTTCTCATATATTTGCCATTGCGATCTACTTTTCCTTCGCATTTATTTTCAGATCTATTAAACCAAAAAAATACAAAAATACTTTGCTGCACTTTATTTTATCTGTGATCTATTTATTCAATCTATTACAACTTTCTCCTCTCCACGCACCATTTCTGGCGCCATTACCTGAAAGGGATTGACAACCCCTTTAACACGTCGGGTTGCGAGTGGTTGTTATTTGTGTGCAGGGGCTGTTTACGTTGTGTTGCTTGGTTCTCCTACTGGTTCGATAACCTTGGTTTCATATCTGAGAGAAATACCTACCACCGCTGTGCTGCGTCACCCCTTCCTCTTTGGGGAAATACCGACGTAGCTTCAAGCGACATCAAAAGGAATTTCTGGCGCCGTTGTCGGGGAAGATCAAGTTAAGATAGTCTCCCGGCTCCGCGCCAATTTCTGGCGCCGTTGCCGGGGAGGATCTTCAACATATACCAGGTTCCTAATCACAAATCTCATCTCCTTGCAATTTACATTATTTTCCATTTGCCTCTCGTTTTCCTCTCCCCTACTTCACAAAAATTTGCCATTTTATTCGCCCCTCTTTTTCGTTCGCCGTTTTCTTGCCGGATCTGTTTTTGTGCTCAATCTTGTTTGCCGTTATTATGGATAGTTCTTCCTCTATTGCGTGCACTCCCGAGAACGAAGTTCTCAAATTTAAACAAAGGGAAGGAGAAAATTTAAAAGATGCTTGGTATAGAATTTGCAATGCTCATAATAGATCTATTCGAAAGCAATCTACGTTGTTCTTCTTCGTTGTTTTTATGTGGGCATGACCACTTGGTATAGATTCGTACTTGATACGATTACTGGTCGAAATTTCTTGATGTGTCCCTCTCTTGATGCTTTTAATGCTATGGGAAATTTAGTGGGCTCACCACCTCTTATGATTAATGAAACAACGTTGACTCTTGAGCATGTTATGGAAAGACTAGATGCTATTGAAAAGAAAATTCTTACCGAAGATCATATTGAAAATATAGATAAAAAGATGCATAATTTTTCCAACAAGATTGGGTCAAAAGTGGGAGAAGTTTTCAAGTTGTTAAAAGAATAGGGTATCGTAATCCATGAAAGAATAGAAGAAAGCCCGTCTCGGATTGATAAACTGGAAGAAATCTTTAGTAATCTAAGCACGGCTTTTGCTTATGCTAAAACTATCAAAAAAACTCCCGTAAAAATTGGCAAGACTACCCAAGTTACTAAGAGTAAAGGTGTAACTTCTAGTAAAGACGATCTTAAGATGATTAGTATCCACCCGGATTTTGTTGAAGTTATAAGAGATCCCTTTGGCAAAAATGAATTCTTTAAATTTGTTCCTAGGAGTATTGTCATTGAAAACCTCTATGCTAAATCTCTAAGGAACTAAGTGTTTGATTGAAGAGTTGAACAAAGATGACAAAACTTAGATCCTTGCTTTATGCCTAGCTAAGGGCGTAAAACTATAGCGCTTGTTGGGAGGCAACCCAATGAATAAAATTTATTTTTGCTTTTTGCCTTCTGTTCTTGAGTGTTTCCACAATTATGCTACTGTTATGATTGTGTTTTTTGTGTTTTAATTAGTGTTTGTGCCAAGTAAAGCCTTTAGGATCTTCTTGGGTGATAATTGTTTGATCTTGCTGAAAAACGGAAACTTATGCGCTCACGAAAACAATTGTTAAAAATCACTAGAACATGATAAAATGCCAATTCTTTTTGCAGAAAAATATACAAATTACCCATGTCGTCCTAATTTTTCAAAAAAATGGAGTTACAGAAGTATTCGAAATAGTCAGATTGCTACAGACTGTTCTGTTTTGACAGATTCTGTTTTCTTTGTGTTGTGTGCTTATTTTGATGGCTCTATGGTTTTCTTTGATGAGTTTTTGCCATAGAAAAGTTGGAATACAGTAGATATAATGCAAAAACAAAATATGAATTGGTTTGATACAGTACTTATAGTAGTGGTTTGCTTCCTTATACTAACGGATCTCACAAAGGTTTTGTTGAGTTTTGTGTGACTGGAGTTTTCAAGTTTTGGGTTATCTTACGATGGATGAAGGAAGGATAGAAGAGCCTAAGTTTGGGGATGCCCCGGCATCCCAAGCTATTATCCAAAAATGAGCAACCAACTAAGCTTGTGGATGTCCCCGAGTGGCATCCCCTCTTTCTTCTAACGATCATCGGTATTTTACTCGAAGCTATATTTTTATTCGTCACATACTATGTGTTTTGCTTGGAGCGTCTTGTATGATATGAGTCTTTGCTTGTTTTATTTTGTGTTTTAAGTCTTGATCCCTTGCTGGACACACCTATTTGAGAGAGCCAAATTTATGTCATGACTTGTTAGAATTGCTCTCTATCATTCACTTAATTTTTTTTATGAGATATGGACTTGCTCTAGTGCTTCACTTATATCTTTTTGAGCACGGTGTGCTTTAGTATTTTTGAACAAAAGCTATCTTGATTCACTTAGATTTATTTGAGAGTTGGTGAAATTTTCAAGAAATTCTCTCTTGCTTCACTTAAATTATTTTGAGAGAAAGAAGAAAAATTATGCTCATGATCTTCACTTATATTTGTTTGAGATTATGAAAAGCAACATATGAAAATTAGTCCCAAAGTGATAGATATCCAAGAAGGATATAATAAAAACTTTCACGAAGATCATTGGACAAAATAAACTTGATTCTTAGTAATAGTTTTGAGATATGATGATGTGATATGTGAGTTATGTTGATGAGTAATTATGCTTTAGTAAGAATATTGGTGTTAAGGTTTGTGATTCCCTATGCAAGCACGAAAGTCAATAGTCATGCAATGAAATTATATCCTACTTGTGGTGCATTATTCGGTGTTAATTATGCTTAATGCTTGTGTTGGGGAATGCAGTAATTTCAAAAAAAATCCTACGCACACGCAAGATCATGGTGATGCATAGCAACGAGAGGGGAGAGTATAGTCCACGTACCCTCGTAGACCGTAAGCGGAAGCGTTATGACAACGCGGTTGATGTAGTCGTACGTCTTCACGATCTGACCGATCCTAGTACCGAAAGTACGGCACCTCCGCGATCTGCACACGTTCGACTCGGTGACGTCCCACGAACTCTCGATCCAGCTGAGTGTCGAGGGAGAGCTTCGTCAGCACGACGGCGTGATGACGGTGATGATGAAGCTACCGGCGCAGGGCTTCGCTTAAGCACTGCAATGATATGACCGAGGTAGATTATGGCGGAGGGGGGCACCGCACGCGGCTAAGAGATCAATGTCTGGTGTGTGTTCTAGGGTGCCCCCCTGCCCCGTATATAAAGGAGCAAGGGGGGAGGCCCGCCGGCCTAGGGCGCGCCAAGGAGAGGGGGGAGTACTCCTAGTAGGAGTAGGACTCCCCCTTTCCTAATCCAACTAGGAATTGGAAGGGGGAAGGAAGGAGAGGGAGAGAGGGAGGGAAAGAGAGGGCGCCGCCCCCCCTCCTAGTCCAATTCGGACTCCCCAAGGGGGGGCCAGCCCTAAGGCCCCCTCCTCTCTCTCACACAAGGCCCATGTTGGCCCATTAGTTCCCCCGGGGGTTCCGATAACCCCCCGGCACTCCGATAATTATCCGGTGACCCCCAGAACTCATCTGGTGTTCGAATATAGTCATCCAATATATCAATCCTTATGTCTCGACCATTTCGAGACTCCTCGTCATGTCCGTGATCACATCCCGGACTCCGAATTATCTTCGGTACATCAAAACACATAAACTCATAATACCGATCGTCACCGAACGTTAAGCGTGCGGACCCTACGGGTTCGAGAACTATGTAGACATGACCGAGACTCATCTCCGGTCAATAACCAATAGTGGAACCTGGATGCTCATATTGGTTCCTACATATTCTACGAAGATCTTTATCGGTCAAACCGCATGACAACATACGTTGTTCCCTTTGTCATCGGTATGTTACTTGCCCGAGATTCGACCGTCGGTATCTCAATACCTAGTTCAATCTCGTTTGCCGGCAAGTCTCTTTACTCATTTTGTAATGCATAATCCCACAACTAACTCATTAGTCACATTGCTTGCAAGGCTTATAGTGATGTGCATTACCGAGAGGGCCCAGAGATACCTCTCCGACAATCGGAGTGACAAATCCTAATCTCGATCTATGCCAACTCAACAAGTACCATCGGAGACACCTATAGAGCACCTTTATAATCACCCAGTTACGTTGTGACGCTTGGTAGCAGACTAAGTGTTCATATGGTATTCGGGAGTTGCATAATCTCATAGTCATAGGAACATGTATAAGTCATGAAGAAAGCAATAACAACATACTAACTGATCAAGTGCTAGGCTAACGGAATGGGTCAAGTCAATCACATCATTCTCTAATGATGTGATCCCGTTAATCAATTGACAACTCATGTCTATGGCTAGGAAACTTAACCATCTTTGATTCAACGAGCTAGTCAAGTAGAGGCATACTACACTACAAAAAAAATGCACTTCCGTGATGATACGTGTTTGTCACAGTAGGTCGCATTTTTTGTCATGCATGTACATCCATGACGATTTTATGACAGAATCAAGATAGTCATACCTGTGTTGTCGTAGAAGTGTTCCATGACATTACCAAAATTATCATCACGGAAGTGTCCACTTCCATGACAATAAATCACGCGTCACAGAAGTGCTTTCGTCAAGGGTGACCGACATGTGGCATCCACCGTAACGGAACGCCGTTAAGCTATCGGGTCGGGTTTTGGATCCGATAACCCGTTAACAGCCCCGACCAATGGGACATTTCCACGTGTAAAATTCTTATTGGCCGGACGAAACACGTGTTAGCTCGTCAGTGGGTCAGATAGGCGCCTATGATATGTCGACACGTGCCACGGCCCACCACTGGCCCATTTAGCTTACAAAGCCGGCCCGTTTGACTTGGTCAAAAGTTAACGGGCTGGCCCATGAAAAGCCTGTTAACGGTCTCTTCGCAAATAGCCCATTTTACGGCCCGTTAACTCACGGCCCGTTAGGCCCTAAAGGAAATCGACCCAACAACGTCATGTGGGCCGTCGAATATAACACCAGCCCATTTCACTTTCGGCCCATGTATGGCCCACGACGTCTTTCGGCCCATATGAGGCCTTCGTATCTTTTGGCCCTTTACAGGCCCACGGTGACTCTAGCCCATAATGAACAGTAATTTTCTTTATACTCGTTAACGGCCCGTGATTTACATGGGCCGTTTCCAGCCCGTGTTAACTTTTGGCCTATTGATGGCCCATACGTTCTTGGGCTCCTTTTCGGCCCTCGATTACTTCCGGCCCGTTACTGGCCTGTTCCCCTAATGGGCCAAATTCGGCCCATGGCAAGAGTCAGCCCGTTACTGGCATGTTCCCCTAATGGGCCAAATTCGGCCCATGGCAAGAGTCGGCCCGTTACTGGCCTGTTACCCTAATGGGCCAAATTTGGCCCATGGCAAGAGTCGGCCCATTTCTGGCCTGTTAACCCGTTGCGCCATTTCCAGCCTGTCCTATATTCTGGCCCATTAACGACCCGTTATGCTTGTGATAGAATTAAGCCTTTGCTGTCCTACGGCCTGTTAACGGCCTGTTACCGTGCTGGGCCGATACCAATTACGCCCGATTACGGCCCATGTAGACCCATTTATCCGACGGCCCGAGGCCCACCGATTACAGGCCCATTTATCGACGGCCCGTAGGAGACCCATGGATTATATGGCCCATGGTAGTTGCGGCCACTAGCAAACCAGGGAAAAAGAAGACTAGGAAATAAATAAGGCTGAAACTAACGCTAGGCTATTAAGGCGATTGCACAGATTACATCCACTCGGCATTAAAGATCGCCACCAGTGCAAATATAGGGAACACCCTACACTATACAAAAATGGCTTGCTGTTTTCTTCAGCCGGTGGCTGCATGTTAAGAATAAATTTTGTATCGCACCAAAACAAATTACAACTATATAACAAAAGGAAGGTTGGCATAAAACTTAACAGTCTAGCAGATAAATGCACCACCAGAAGTTTAGAAGCTCGGTTCATTTCACCTGACTGTTACGTTTTCATGCTGTATTGTCCGATGGAGCACCATAACCCTCACCTTCATTTCCCCTAGGCTCCTGAACAACATAGCAAATGTGTGATAGTCTGGTTTCAAAACCATGCATATCTTGACGACATTGAGCAATGTTTCTCCTTGTTTCACAAAGGGTCTCTGTTAGGGAATGGACTTGTGTCTGGAGCGCAGATACAACATTGCTTTGAGCTTGCATATCTTGATCATGAGGCAGTTTGGACGATATTGCCTTAACAACCAACCCAGTATTACGCAGGAACGTGCTTTTGGCACTGTTAGTGGACAGGTACTGACCCACTGCAGCAAGAGCTGACATTGCGGTTATAGTTGCCTCGCCACCTTCAGAAGGTGGCGGTTCCACCATTTTTTCCATAGCTCGCTGAAAAGTTGAGGTTTTACATTAGTAGTACCAGAACAGAAGATATTAAGGAGGCAGCAAAACCAAACAAAATAGCTTTGGTCTATATACAGAACTTATTCTAGTGAACCCATGTAAAATATTAGTTGTATTTTATTGCAAAGTACATAATAAAACCAGGTTCCAAACATATGACCATGTACCATCGCTAATGTATTGTCTATTTCTTCACATTGTATTGAGGGCTAAGGATAAAGAGACGAAGTTTATAATACAGTAAGCATAGTATGACATCATTCATATCACAAAACAACTGAGAACAGACAAACAGGCAATTGTAACATTCTGTGGGCAAGTCCAGCACGGAACTAGATTACGGGTCAAGATCAAAGGAACATCACTCCTCTCTTTTAAACCTTGTACGGTGCAATGATACGCTAAGACAATTGTGTATAAAATTGAAAAGAGTAATAGACATTGGCTACAAACCATGCAGTTCAAGGCACAAGTCAGAGTAAGTAGTAGTTAAAAGGCATGAGGATTAAGGACTTACAACAGCGGCTTTGACTGGTGTAGTCATGCCCTTCTTCTTGCTGGTGTGACAGTCCTTGAAGATTTCCACAGCATTTGGTTCAGGTACTTTTTGGTCCTTGCGGGCTTTCCTCTGCATTTCGAACAAGTCAATATAGATCTGATAATATGGTACAGCGAAAAGAGTGAAACAGCAGCTAATTACAAGAGCCTCGCAGTGTGCAATATAGCTACGAGATCCTGTCATCTGTTGGAATTTCACTTTCGTACGGTTGGCCTTGTTCTTTGAATAGTTCACCTACAAGA
Source organism: Aegilops tauschii subsp. strangulata (assembly GCF_002575655.3). Classification (NCBI taxonomy): domain Eukaryota; kingdom Viridiplantae; phylum Streptophyta; class Magnoliopsida; order Poales; family Poaceae; genus Aegilops; species Aegilops tauschii. The sequence continues at coordinate 45,844,864 of NC_053037.3, forward strand.
AGATAGATTTGTGTGGCACATGCGTAAATAGGACTTCAACATGTGATCTGATCACATATATATAATGTACCTGATACTTCGGATCAGACCAGTGTTTAACAAGGCCCCTCCAGTCTTCATCCGATATATTTTCCACTGGAGATGTTTCCAAAAGTTCACTGTTAGCCTTGCCTTCAAAGTGAGTTTTCCTCAAGTTATACCAATACTGTCGCAGAGCAGACTTGAAAACATGGGTGCAAGCTTGTCTGGTTGCATCATCTTGGCTATCCAACTTAAACCTCATCTGTTGAAAATTATGGGAGTCTCATTATCAGCAACCTAGAAAGTATGGGACAGAGCAAGACGATATTACTAGTTTCCATACATAACCATACTTACAGATAAATGGTCGAGGAAGGTGTTGAACTGGGTTACGTCTTTGTCATTCCTGTACTGAATCCATGTTGGGAGGATACGTACATGACACCTAACGGCAACCGCTGGCTCTGATACTAACTTGGCTGACTCTGTAGCATCATGTGGCCTTTTTAAACCTGCCTCAAAACGGATCTCCATTCTTCCTCCTCTAGATTTAGTTAACCTATCGAGCATTATCCCTGATGTTTGTTTCCTCTTGCGCCTAGGTGCTAGTCCAACAACGAACATAGGAAGTGTTAGTGTACATCAAATTGTGAGACTACATATAAAGAAGCATGCAACTATAACTTGACTCCAGCAACTACCTTCTTGCTGTTGAAGCTCACAAGGTTCATATGATATTGCCAACTCGTCTTGTGTCAAGAGTGCTTGGGAAGTAGTGTCAGGTGGCAAGGGAGCTTGGGAACGTGCTGCTAGCTCAGTTGACGCACGAGTAAGTCGTGCAGCTGGTAGTACTGTGGTAGGTGTTTCAAGAACTAGGGCTGTCTCTGCTTGTTTGGTGGCAGCTATTTGTTTCTGTTTGGCTTTTTTGCAACTCGTGTAGCATGGGATGCCGTGTTTGTAGAATTTTCCGCTGGACTTTGACCTTCTATTGCACCATCAGTACCAGCAAAATCTGCAGGATTCATCCGCTTCTCATTCACTGCCATTCTGTGTTTCTTCCTCTTTCTCTGTGCCATGTTAAGTCAAGCCGACAAGAGAAACGAATAACAATTTAGTTCTTTAGAACAAATTGATGTGTGATGCAGACGAACTGCTTTGATGTTAGACAACCACATGATAGGAGGATGTAATATGTATGAAAAACAGGACGGAAGAGATAACCAGAACTATGATGTGTAAACTAAGAAGAAGACATTTCACCAAATTAGAAGCAATGCAATGGAAGGTAGACACCATATGAAAGATGCTACAAATATCGCTCTGCCAAGTTAACAGTGTCTCATCATAAATGGCATTTAAACAAATGTGAAGCAGTACAAGAAATAAATCATATGCAAGATGCAAACAACATCACACTACCATGTTAGAGGTCTCTCGTCAATAGTGCCATTGCATATTCACAACATTGCATATTCACAGCTTATGATGTGTAAACTAAGGAGAAGGCATTTCAACAAATTAGAAGCAATGAAAGTTAGACACCATATGAAAGATGCAACAAATATCACTCTACCAAGTTAAAACTGTCTCGTCATAAGTGCCATTTCAACAAATTAGTAGTACAAGCTAGAAAAGAATGTGAGATGTAACCTATATCACACTCCGAAGTCAAATGTGTCTTATGATAAGTGATTGTTGCAGGTTACACAACAGTACTAATTTGATGTAAGAACATGGTGTGATAGACAGGTATTGTATGTTCTAGAAACAGGAACACGTGTCTTATTCAAGTATAATGTGTAAACTAAGCAGATGGAATTCAACAAAATTAGAAGCAATACAAGCTAGACATCACACATAACATGCAACCACATATAACAGTGCCAAGTTAGAGGGAGCACCGATGATGCTACACTAGGGGAGACATGCTCATCATAAACACAGCTTTGTTGAGTGTCTATGCATGTGTTGTCTTGGAAATCATCTTGGGGCCGTGGAGGAGTAGAAACTGTAGAGGCCCTCCGTTCGGAAGGAGCACCTTTATCCGCTGCCTTGCTAACTTCCTTCCTCTTTATTGATTTTGAATTGTCAAGTAAAACCGACAAGAAAAAGCAATAAAATTCTCTCTTCAGAACTCATTCATGCATGATACTGACAATCACTACTTTGATGTAAGGCAAACACATGATACCAGGATGGAATATGTACGAAAAACAGGACGGCATGGCATGTTCACAACTGTTTGTGTAAACTAAGCAGAAACCATTCCAGCAAATAAGAAGCAATGCAAGCTAGACACCACATGAAAGATGCAACCAATATGACTCTGCCAAGTTAAAAGAGTCCCATCATAAATGGAATTTCAACAAATTAGAAGCAGCGCATGCTATAAATCATATGAAAGATACAACTAATATCGCACTGCATATACTAAAGGTGTCTCGTCATGTTGATTGATGCGGGATACAAAAAAACAATAGTTTTATGTAAGGACATGCTTAATAGACAGATGTACTATGTACTAAATACAAGAAGGCATGTCACATTAACAGGTATAATGTATAAGCTAAGCAGACTAGCACATGCAGTTTAACCAAATTGGAAGAATTACAATCTAGACACCATATGCAACATGCAACCACATATCACGCTGCCAAGTTAGAGCAAGCACCTGCGATGCTAGTGTAGGGGAAATGCTGTAATCAACTACAGAGCTACGTTCACTATCTTCATCTAGCATTTCTGTTTCTTGAGAATCATGTCGGGAGGCTGACACTGCATTCTTTAAATGAGGAGTAGTCCCCTTGCCTGCCTGCCTCGTCATAAGTGATTAATGAGGGATACACAAGAACATTAGTTTGATGTAAGAACATGGTTAATACACAGATGTACTAGTATGTACCAAAAACAGAAAGGCATGTCATATTCAAAGGTATAATGTGTAAGCTAAGCAGATGCAATTTAACCAAATTGGAAGCAATACAAGCTAGACATCCGGCTGGAGTAGTGAGCATGATCATCTAGGACCTGAGAGCCTGGTGGGAGGCGGGCTGCTTCGCCACCATCGCAACTTTTTAGCTGGCTTCCAGTTGATGCCTATCTTTGCTGGGCTTGTCACTGGCTCGGCCAATGCCCTGACTAGCTATTTGTCTTCTGGTGCTCACGGGATGGTGGTTCATGTAAAAAAAATATCTTTCCTTATCTTACCGACTTCGGCCTTTCGAATACAAGCTAGACACCATATGGAACATGCAACCACATATGACACCGCAAAGTTAAAGCAAGCACCTGGGATGGTGGTTCATTGCGAGCGAGGTCATCAACTCCAGAGCTACGTTTACCGTCTCCATCTGCTGACACTGCACCCTTTATAGCGCTGTAACGTGTCTTGCCTAACCGCATACGAAGCTGGAGCGACTTCTCTCTTTTCTTTTTGGCTTCTCTCCTGGCAGCAGAGTCTGAAATACCCTTGCATAAAAACACAATAGTGAGAGTAAGGGTGAAGTGTGTGCAGAACTAGTGCACTGTAAAAGTAGCAGATAGCAGGTGGCTGAAAAATAAATGACAGGAGACATATGATAGCTCTACAACATTGCATGGCAAACAAAATTAGATTCTACTCCGTATGATTTTGTAATATATGAGCACAGGAAATGCAGGTACTCCTCCAGCACACCACCACATGTGGTCATATCTAAGATAACAGTCGACTGAAAATAAATAGGTCATTTGATTTTTTTAATGAACCGTCCAATCTATAAGGAACGGGCAGATGACCTTCGTCTACCTCCCGTCAATAACTATTGACGATCTTTCTCGAACTGCCAGCGACCACCGGCCCAGACCCCTGCCTCCACCGCCCCGCCCTCCCATCGACCTCACACCACCATCGTGCTTGGCAGCGCCCCCAGGCCATCCCTTTAATCCCGGCCGACCTCTAGATTGGGCGCCAGTAGCTCTAGGCCGCACACGCCCCTAAGATAAACACCAAGGCGCTGCTTCCCCGGCGTAATAGGCGTACTAGCGCCTGTTACGCTGGGGAATGCTTCCGTTAATTGGGAATCAACTGGCCAGAAATTGAAATTCAGGGGGGCGACGGACCTCTAGCTAAGGTGAAATAGTATATGAGGAGAAACCTTGTGCATCGCGAGTTACTAGGAACATCTAGTATCAAGAAGAAGCGGTCAACTAGTGTCTTCTGTGGGATGAATACCGTGCAAGCAGAGACGTAAGATTTGCACGAATAAGGGAGAGGAGTACCTTTTTTGGTTGCCGGTGTGGTCACCTCCACATCTCGCGCCGATCTTCTTCTTTTTACAGGGGAAACCGATGTTCTGGAGGGTGCAGGCTTGGACGAACCCATGGCCAAATTGTTGACTGTGTTGCCGTGGCCGTATGTCGGCGGAGGGGAAGCAGATCCGAGGCGGCGAAGGACGGCGTAGCAGGAACAGCTCCGGTGCGGTGGAGGGTGGCGAAGTTGGAGCGGCAGCGGTGAGGCGCAGGACGGCGTGGTTGAACTGGCTCGGGTACGGACGGCTCGGCCTCGGCTTCAACTACTAGCCGTGGAGGGCGTTGCGGTTGAGGTTGCGGTGGACGACGACGTCGGGGTATCGGCTCTGGCGTGATGGAGGAGGGCGGCGGTTGATGGGTGGGATGGGGTGGCGGACGGAGGACGCCGGGGTTTCGCGGCTGGTGGAGAGGTAGTTTTGGCGCCCACAGAGTACGAATGGGGAATCGGACGGGTGGGTGGAACCATATTCGGTCTGGGACGCGCTTGTTTTTGGCTTTTTTGAACAGAAGATGGGACGCACTTGTTTGAAATTTGGGGAAAGTACAAACTTTGCCCCCCTCTTAAATTTCGGACCTACTGCGGGTCGGGGTAGGATGGTAATCCCAGGTGTCCCAAATAGTGGGCGGGAGCGATTTCGGCCGCGCGCATGTGTGCTTAGGCGGCCATTGTGTATGAATGTTTTTCGGATGCGGTTGCATGGCGTCTAGATGAAGCTACAAACCTACCCCGGTTTAGACCTTTGGACGTCGGGCCGGTAGGTTTCACGGGTCGGAGTTATTACAAAAGTAATTTCCTTGTACTACCAAACATTGGTCTCACGCGGTTTCGGGCGAGTAGAGGCTCTTTTGGCGCTTCGTTCGAAATTTTGAAACACAAGCATTCACGTTTAGAGTACTCTTGAACTATGAGGATTGACCTAAATAGACAACGTTATATTTGACCTTGTATGTTTGAAAACCTCATTAAATTATCCGCTTCTTTTTGAAATGACACTTGAAAATCCTATAACTACGATTATTTTGGAATGGAGGAGCTAAATTTGAATCTATTTTGTACACGACTACATATGCTATTATGTACAAAATCAGAGCAAAGATTGGTGCCCCCATAATTTAGGTATGGTTTACAAATGCCATGATATCAAATTCAAATAATTGAATGGACTTCATGTTGAATTCGATTTTTTTAAACCACCTTAAGTTGAATTCAAATGTATGCTAGTTCATAGGTAGCTATTTATAATGTCCATTGTGTAACTTTCGTATGTATAATGTGCTTTACACACACAACATGAACTATACTCACATTTATATTCGATTGCTAAAGCGATGCACTGTCTGGAGTTCAAAATACTAACTATGTGGATCAATTGTGTCGAATAATAACATAGACATGCTCAAATTCGATAGAATCTAGATGTCTGATGGATCAATGACCGCTCCTTACGCGAATTGCAAATATCATGATCCCATCCTAATATTTGGATACAATTTATATCTTTAATCAATGTGTAGAGCAGTCTTTTACGTGTAGTTTCACTCTCCATCGGTGGTCTCTCACACACTCTCTCCCGAGGTGTCTTTCTCGCACACATGCTCTAGATATAACCCTCCCTCCCTCTCGTAACCATTTACAACTGTTTTCACTAACCTTTATCACAAGCACTCTTCCTCTCGCAAACATACACACGCACAATCCTTATCGACCCTTTCTATATATATGGACCTGCCTACGTGTCTCATGTACGCACATTATCTTTACGCCTGTCTCTCACGCATTGTCTCACACCTCTCTTCCTAATCGACGAGTATGATTCTAGCAGAGCATTCTGTAGGATGCCCCTTAAAGTTAGGTTGGATGAATAGTAATATCAGAGATAAAGGGGTTACCTTAGTCCGAGAACCTAGGGTTACAAATCCTAGCCGGCTTTGTCAGTGGACACAGAGTCCTTCACAATTCTGCTATCTTTGTCTTGTACGACTAGTCATCCGTGGGTCTTCCTAAATGCGTCACGGGCCGACCAATGTGGCGCAGGACGGAACCGAACGAAGGGCCTCACCTCGACCCACCGGACCTCACGCGGTGACACACCCTCTGCCCCCACGTCTCATTATCTTCTCACACCCACACATACCAACACAAACACCACACACACAGAAAATTTCTCCTGGTGCCTCTATTCCCTCCCCCCTTGCATATACACACTCAAGGGAATGGAATCTCTTGTCGTGACGTATATTCTCTCTCTCTCTAGACCACTCTCATTTCTCGTGCTATCTCTCCCACGCCCCCCCCCCCCCCCCCCCGTCGGCCCCTCTATCCATGCCTCTCTCGAATACGTAATACACACACATACCTCTCTAGGCCCCGCCAAATGCATCAACTACACACTCACACATGTTACATCACGTACCCCATTGATCTAAAAAGCCCTCTCTTCACGTTTATTTCGCATACAACATTGCTTTTGAATAAAGTGTGGCCAAAAAATTATTTTAGAGTTTCTACATATATACAACATTACAAAGTTATATGGAGGAGTACGGACACTAATTTGCATTGCATGGTGCCCACAATGATATTTATTCCGCACTGTGAATTTGTATATTTTTATACTATATACAAAGTTAGTCATAATAAAGAGAAACGAAGAGCATCTCTCTCTCCATCGCATACCACCCCCTGTACGCCCCTTTCACGTATGCACACAAAACTATCTCCAGGTCCTCTAAAAGTAAGCCCCCAGAAAATTCACGCATGTTTCATCTTTCTCTCGCGATATATGCAATGACGATCATTGTATTTGAAGCGAAAGCACGATACGTACATTGGACTTCAGAATCCACTCATTACGGTCACCATTTACGTTTAGTGGTTATTATACAGCCACGGGCTCACCGTACAACTCTGTATTTGCTCATGACATGACTAGTTGACCAGTTAAACGCTCCACATGGCACCTCTAGTGTTGCATCACATTATCTCACTACCATCGTGCCCACCTGTCGACTTGTATATACTCTACATCTACACTCTTATAAAATACATAAAATACACTCTTATAAAAAACAGAGTTGGTGATGATGGTGTGCCTGCCATCCTGCAATATAGGCCGTCCGATTTATATCTGACGGATAGGAAAGAAACTATGGCAATATTGCAAAAAGGTACCCACACACCTCTCCACATTTGCAAATAAGGCCTTCCCTCGTTCATCCTTTTCTCTCACAAGATAAACAAGTCATACAAATGCATCTTGATGTTACGTGCAACGCACGGGCATCTTGCTAGTAAGAATGAAAACAAACGACAAAAAAATATTTGGACGGTGGTTCGAAGTCATGACCACGGGCACAGCGGACAAGGTGGCCTTGTATTGGTATGCTGAGCCGTCTGTTTTAACACACAAGAGCTGGTGTGGTGATTATACACCCACGCATGCATGCACACGAACTGCATCCACGCAACACTCACACAAACACATGCACCCACGCACGCACGCAACACTCACACATACACACGCAGCCATGCACGCACGCAACACTCACACGCACACACGCACGTATGCATGCACACACCAGTACACCGCACGACCAACACACACTCTCACGCTCAAGTGCTCAACCTACACGTGCATGCGCACACATCAGGCCCTGACAGACACATACACAACCAGGTGATTCCCGCGCACGGGTTGGAGCCTTGTCGCGCCTGCGTAAATTTGTGTTTATCTGACCTTTTGGGTATGCGAACTGACAGGTGGGACCCACAAGGAACATGGTCAATTTAACTAGTCAACATGGCGCCACGCAGACTATTTGGCCGGTCAACAGAGTGCAATCCGATGCTGAACTGTGAGCAAGTGACCGTATAATCACCGCAAAACGTATATAGTGACCGTAATCAGCTTATTCTGAAGTTCGGTGACCGTATTACGCTTTCTCTCTGTAGGCCCTCCAAAACTACATCTCTACATGTTCTCGCATGTTACATCTAACAACTATGCAATACAGCACTACTACTACACTCTAACACAATAAATCATATGTGTTTTTAGTTTTACTAGATATCATATTGTTACTTATAATTATTCAGTTTGCATACATTAAAATTGCCTTTGAAATGTATGGCCAGTATCATCTACCGCACGGGAAAAATCCCGCCCTTTCCTGTTTAATTGGGTTTGTATCGATGGATCATGCGAAACAGCAAAACTATAGTACTATACAGTACTACAAGTGACAGTTCACTGGGCCGTCGTGTCGTCTACTCCTCCGTCGTAAGAGTGGAGCGCTCGCTTTCATAAATCTTCTAGTCCCTTTCGCCGACATGTGGGACATCAAGCTACCGGGTCCACGTGCCATACCGGAATACAGTGCAGAGCAGCCGGGGTGAAGCACCCCAGTCATGGCGCCGGCGTAGTAATGAGCAATGAGGCGTCAAATCACAAAGTTGCACCTTTCCCGCAGTTAAGTTGGAGGGACGAAGCAACCATCATTTCACTCGTTGCTGAATCCGCTTCTCCCTCATCTTCTTCAACTTAACCACGTGTTGCTTCTGCCGTTGTTCTGCCTCATGTGGGATGCGGATCGGCTTGGTAAAGCACTGACACGTGGGACCGCATGTTAGCAAACCACCAGGACAACGTCCTCCGAAAATAAGAAGCCTAATCCTCGACTTACAAAGGGCTACATAGCTGCTACGTATACTTTCCATCTAATCTATATATGCCCCCCCTGATTTTCAGGTGGGGTGGGCCTAATCCTCTCCTTTAATCCAATCAAATGGTCCCACATCACATCAATTCATAACTTTACGTAAACCATTACGTGGATGTAGCATTGCTCAAATAAGAAACCTCCCCCACCATCCGCGCGGCAAAATCACCTCCTTTTTACTAATCTTGATTCTATAATTTTTCAGATCAATATAATTGAGATTTTTATAGATAGCACACAGGAGCAAAACCAAGTGGTACGGTTAAGGGCATCCACAATGTGTAGCCAAATGTGAAAATAGCTTTTGGCATCGTGGGAACCATTGTGGACGGTGTTGCCAAAGCCAAAAAGATGGAACCGAAGCTCCCTGATTGATTGATTGAAGGAATAGAAAAATGCAACGTCTCTCCTCTTTCTCCCATGCTTGGACGCATGTAGTACAGTATAGAGCACAGAGTCTACTCCCCTGTCCCTTCTATCACAAATCACAAAGCAGTGAGGCGTCAAATCACAAAAGCACGGACGAAGCAACCATCATTTCACTCTTCGCTGACTCCGCTTCTCCATCATCCTCTTCGAGAAACCATCTCACTGCACTAGTACTCCTAGCAGTACTAGTAAAGGACTTCCTGGATGCAAATAAGACTTCCTGCCGCATTAGTTATCGACCTTTATTTTTTAACATACAATCTGAGTGGATAGCTCCTGTGGTCATCGCACGTGAGCGGATATATAGGTGGGCTAGGTGGGCAGGCGGCAACAATCTAAGTGCTAAAAGAGTTGATCTGGAAAAAAGAGTTGATCCAATGCTTGGTTTTGTTTGGATTTTCCAACTATGACCATTGGATAGAGTGGATCAATGGCTTACGTTCAAAGTTATTCTCATTCTATAGAATGGTATAGGAACGTGGAGAGATTTGGTTGGTTTTATATCGCTGAATAATATAAAATATTATGAGTGCACACGCTCCACCCCGAGGTTTGTAGCTCCTTCTCGGCCGTCGGGAATCTATGTTCTTCCACTCTTTCGTTTAAGACATGATCTTTGTTCATCCTGTTGCCGACACGCGGGACATCTATATGCCTCCATTTTACAAAATCATACTATATGCCTCCATGACACGCGGGACATCTAGCATCAAGGTGGCGTGTCATGCAAGAAAATGGAGATATGCAGTGCATAAGTGAGTCGTGCACTTCGATGGCACCTAGTACTACGCAATATTTTTTCTCCTCGATGGCACATGAATAGGGCACGTACTCAATGACAGAGCACGAGATGGTAGCCATGGACATGGTCGGCCCTTTTTGAAGAGAGTACTAATAAATAACTTTGATGTGTCCCGTCAACTCGCAGAATGACGAGAAGCTTGCTTACTACGCCTTCTCCCTCGCCAACGTGTGCACGGTGGCTCGCGGCACGAGGAGAAACTTTTGCTTACAAGCGGTGGACGTGCAGCAGTTCATTTGGTGTCAGATTGCCAAAAGTATTACTGTAGTACCATAATTATTGTTCGACTTCCGAAAGAGGAGAAGAGCCAAGCGCAAGGTCACCTACTAACCTAGTACAGTACTACTATAGCCAAAGCTGGTCCACCTTTTTAGAGCATGGTTAATTAATATAGGCGGCTCTTGCAGCGGCACATCATTTAGAGCAAGTACTCTCTTCGTAGGAACAAAGGAAGTGAAACAAAAGTTGGAGTGGATGCTAGATTGCCAATTAAAACATGATTACATAGGAAAAAAAATCCTATAGCATTCTATCCTATGAATCAAACGACCAATGTAGGAAAATTATGAGGGGGGTCTCTCCAACAGTGTTCCTTGGCTCGCACCTAGCATCACGGTGGTCGAACTTGGAGTCATTCATCTGGTACACGTGGCATCTCAGATCTGGACACAAGGTGACGCGAAGGAGGTACACTTGCGCACGGTTGTCGCGGTCGCACCGCACCCTCACACGGTCGCTCCTGCACGCCGCGGTCGCACCGCACCCTCACACAGTCGCTCCTGCATGCCGCAAACCCAACCAAGGGAACGCACCCTCACTGACACGTGCTGTCGCATGTGAACAAACCAAACTCAGCCATCCTATCGCTGACACATAATTTTCGTTCATAGAGTATGTTTATCCAACGCATGTTGGGGAGTATCCGTACGGCCCGTGCGGTGGTCTGTTGGGGAAGAAGAAGAGGTGAGGAAGAAGGAAAGAAGGGTTAGGAGACGTAGGATATTCATCCAACCGCCTGAAATGGTAGACTGACCCAAGTCAGGCGACTTGCATAACAAATATATGTTTTTACACAGCAAAAGATCCATAAAAACAACAACATAAAGAAAAATTATCACTGCTCGCGGAAAGAGACGGCCTCGTCGTCTTTGGCTGCCGGCGCGAACCAGCCGACGTGTGTCTCCGCACCGTGGTTGTCCTTGGCCTCCAGCTACTCGTTCAAGCGGAGCGTGCGGGCGCTCTGCACAGACGAGAGCACAGCCCGGTTCAAGTCGAGGACGTCCGGTTCCGCCTGCAGGAGGGCCTCGATGGCAGCGGCATCTGCGCGCTCCGCGTCGAGTCGAGCCTCCGCCGCCCGGTTCAAGTCCAGGACGTCCGGTTCCGCCTGCAGGAGGGTGTCGATGAGAGCGGCATCCACGCGCTCTGCGTCGAGTCGAGCCTCTGCCGCCCGGTTCAAGTCCAGGACGTCCGGTTCCGCCTGCAGGAGGGCCTCGATGGCAGCGGCATCCGCGCGCTCCGCCTCAAGTTGAGCCTCCGCTGCCCGGTTCACATCCACGACATCCGGTTCCGCCTGCAGGAGAGCCTCGATGGCAGCGGCATGCGCGCTCTCCGCGTCGAGTTGAGCCTCTGCCTCCCGGTCCTCCTTTAGGATCGCCATGTTGAACCGCTGGTCCGCCTACACCATGGGGGACTCGGACGCCGACACGAAGTCGACATCCATCGTCTCATACCCATCGGGGGCCTTCTGCGCCGCGACCTCGGCCATGAACATTGGATCGGCTTCCTCCTCCTCGTAGCTTGGCTCCAAAGAACTCGGGGATTGGCCCGCCGCAAAGCGAGCTTGGGAACGGAGGTCTGTGGCGCCGACCGTCGCCGCGATTTCTGCGCGGCGCTCCGGCATCAGCATCTTGTAGTAAGTGATCTTGCGGCGCACCATGGCTTTCCGGCGAACTAGGGGACGCTTGATGCGGGATAGGGGATCGAAAGGTGGGGGAATGGGCTGGAGATTTGGTGTGGTTCTAGGGCAGTGGCTGGCGTAGGCCGAGCAGCGAAGGTTCTGGTGTGAATAGTGGTTCCAGTGACGACCGGTCAATCGGTTTTGACTGTACATCGCTCTTGTCGCGTTCGCGTTGCAGCCCGGCATGCTAGACCCTCCACGTCGCTCACCGAATGGAACGCGCTTCGTCTTGCGTTTTCGCTCGCTTGTGGGACCGCAGTTGAGAGCAAACCGACGTCTCTCCCCCTCCCCCGCCCACGTCATTTATTATACCACCACTCCTCCATTTTATGCGGAGTAAATAAAAACAGAGGGAGTATACTACGGATGAGGATCCCCTGACGTGGCCGAACCCATTGAGTAACTGACATGCGGGGCCTAGCAAGCATGGGGTCCGCCAGTAAGTGACCGAAAGGGAGGGTAAGGCAGGGATACCTACGTCAGAGGATCCACTTCCACTATACTACTTTGACCAAATGTTAGAGTAATAATATATGACATGCAACTTACACAAATGTTAGAGTAATAATATATGACATGCAACTTACACAAAGCATACAGGGTCTAATGCGTTTTTCGAGGCTAACTTTGACCAAATGTTAGAGTAATAATATATGACATGCAACTTACACAAAGCATACGGTCAAATTCGTATGTGAAAGGAGTTTCCAATGATATAATTTTCACATTATACATCTCATGTACTATTAATCTTGCCAATAGTCAAATTGGAAACCATCTCGAGTACAAATCTAGGAGTACGTACGAATCTAACAATATTGATTGGGCGTTGTTGAATGTTGATACCTTTTTGATCAAAGTAGAGATACTTTGACTACACATAAAACTTATATGTAAACTAGAAAGGATAGGGGGAGTATATTGTACGTTCAAAAACGAAACGAACATTGAATACCCTTTATATATGATTTGCAGATGCTATGATCACCAGTTCAAAATTTTGAATCCGCCTTAGGTATCACGCGCCCCCACTCGTTCCCTCTCGATTTCATCTCGGGGTTCGGAGATCTATTGAAAGAGGACTAGGGTGGGTACATGCGAATGATACTCGGCGGAATGTTCAAATGAGGCATGCGGGAGGATGGACTCGACTGGAGGGCGACATGATCGATGGAGAAGAGGGTTGGAGAGGAATGAGAAATAAGCAAACGCCACATGATTATACTTGAACAGCTCAAATAAACAATAAGTTGTCTCGCTTGGCCTACATAGTGAAAGGCCTAATGTGCAACGCGGAGCACTGACGCTCGAATATGGCCGGGAAAACAGGGAAACCGACATGTGGGGCACACCCGTCGGGACGACGTAGCGCAGACTAGTCCAATGGAGGAGCTGGCCCACGGCCTCCTCGCCACCGACAACCGTTTATGTGGGTCGTTGGGGCCAACAACGGGGCGCAGCTCCAGCACCGCCTCTGGACACGGCGACCGCGGTGAGCGACACGCTCATATCGTCGCTAGACACGGTCGGTTTCAGTGTGCCGAGGGTGGTGTTAGTGTTGTGGCACGACCAACGGTATGTTTGGTTTGTGCCCAAGGTTGCCCCATCAAAGCATTGGGTAGCCAAAATTTTGGTTGAGGTATTGGTTGCCCATGATTTGGCCGACATTGGCAAGAAAAATGAACTAGAGTTGGCTAGAGTTCATTGGCATGCCAAAGAAATGGCAACCATCCAAACAAAGACCAATCTTTGGGTCATGACCAAAATTTTGGTTGAGGTATTGGTTGCCCATGATTTGGCCGACATTGGCAAGAAAAATGAACTAGAGTTGGCTAGAGTTCATTGGCATGCCCAAAAAATGGCAACCATCCAAACAAAGACCAATCTTTGGGTCATGACCAAAATTTTGGTAAGGTGCACTTTGGCCACAATCCAAACACACCCCAACACCCGGCTCGTCGAGGATGCACGGGGCGCCGCGCCGCGTCCCCGGAGTGGTGTAGCGCGGCCAACTGCATCCTCTGGACCTGAGACCATGCCGGGTCATTTTGCTTTTTCAATGACATGCGGGGATCGCATGTGAGCAAAGGGCATCTCCAACGTTGCCACGACCGCAGCTGACTACCCTGGCACACCAAAACCCTCGTCCCTCGCGCCGTCGCGCGGTGCGTTCCCAGCCGGCGCCAGCTGCCCACATTCATGCCATCCGTTCGTATGTCGTCGTTAAGAGGCTCGGTGCCCGAGGAACCAACTCCGGCAACTTAATGATGCACCCGGACGCTTGGCCTCACCGGAATGTGCTACTTAAAGCGGCAACGCCCAGCTAACCTCCACACCATAGCGCATTGTCCTCCTACCTGGCACCACATCCGCCATGACTGCAAGTGTGAACGCTCTGCGGGAGAGCTTGTCTTCGGGGATGAAGCTCGAGGTCGCCGCCCTCGCTCAAGTCGCCTCTCACGACGCAATAGCGGCGTAGCCGGACGCGACCGCACAAGCGGTGGCCACGCTGGCGGCCGACGACAGGAGCACCGTCAGCCACGTGTCCTACTTGCCGCCGTCCAACGTCCGGCACCGCCGAGGTCGGGGACTCCTCCGAGGATGAGTAGGGCATGGGAGGCGGCAGGGCATGGTGTGCCAACTGGCCGGTCCGTATCCCGTGTTCTACCCTTCCTCGCCGGAGACCGCACCTTCACTTCACGGGTCTTGAACCCCGCCCCCGTACATAGAGATCGCAGATGGAGGACGCCGGTCGCCGCCGTAGAATAGGTTTAGGGTCGGGTTTCTTTTATTTTTCTGTCCTATAAAAGTTTGAAATGTAATGAAAATCTGCCGTGTTTGCATTAATCACGGCCGGTGTATATGAACATTCACAATAATATACATATTGTAGGAGTACTAGCAAGATGCCCGTGCGTTGCACGGAAGATCAAGATCTTGAGGGAGAAAAGGATGAACGAGGGAAAGCCTTATCTGCAAATGTGGAGAGGAGTGCGGGTAAATTGTCATAGTTTCCTTCCTATCCGTTAGATATAGATCGGACGGCCTATATTGCAGGATGACAGGCACACCATCATCACCAACTCTGCTTTTTATTGAACCGAGACAAATCTAACATGCGAAGTAAAATAAACACATAGGGTCTATACATACACAAATTATCTTAGGCACTCCAATAGTACGTCCACTACACATTCACGCATTTCACATCTTTCTACATCTACGGGAACCTACGAAAGGGTTAACGTAAATTGCCTCTCTCTCCTCCCCTGATTTTCATGGTGGTGGGCCCCTCCCTCCCACCAATCTACAATCAACAGCTCACACGTTTCACATTACATTATTTACGTAACTGGGATTACGTAGGTGTAGCATTACTCATCCTAAAAAACCCAACTAAGCCAACCTCTCAGCATATCGCGCGGGAAAAGACCCGGCCGCGCCGTTTTAGTTGGGATTACCGGATTACTAGTAGTAGTATCGATGGATCGCGCGAAGCAACAAAAAAAAATTTTGAGGGGGCGAAGCACCTAGTTTAAAAGGAAAAAAGGTGGTACACTCACAGCACTCCTGTCGCGGTCGCATTGCACCCCACACACGTTTGGTCCTGCACACGGCTCACGCAAACGGAACGCGCTTCGGCTTGCCTCTTCACTGACATGTGGGACTGCACTTGGAGAAACCGACCATGTGCCAAACTCCCCCCGCCCACCGCGCGAAAATCCTCCCCCCCACCCAAAAATTCCCCCCAAATCCGATTCAACCGCCCTTCGGCCAACTAGCCAGTAATATTCCCCAAACCCCCCTCCCCCTGTCCCCCTCCACTCCATTCGCTCCGCCAAAGCCGCCCTCCCCGCCGCGCCGATACGTCGGTGCCGCGGTTTGGCGATCCTCTCGCTCCCACAGTACGCTCTCGTAGACTGTCGTCCTCTAGCCGCGCCGCCACCTCTGGCTACGTTCTTGTGGAGGCGCACGGTGGTCAGCGCCGCCATCGCTGGCGACGTTCGTGTGGAGACGCACGGCGGTCAGCTTCTCCCACCGTACGCGCATTCTAGACTGAGGCCCCGTTCATGTCGGTGTAGCGCTGAATGTTAGCTGATAGACACTGTTAATCTCACAGTTTGCCGAAGTAGTTTACTGTCAATATGCTCTGCTTAAGAAGCTTCCTTGCCCTGTTCTGCACTCAATCTGCTTAGCTGAGATGGCATGCCAAGGCCGATTAGTTGCTAAAATATCCTGCCATATATTTATTGTGACGTTGATTGCCATGGTCTAGTAGCCAATCTGTTAGGTGAAATAGCTCTACACCGTTTTATACTCGATCTCTGTTGCTGCGATGGCCTTCGATAGTTCGATGGCTGTGTGCTCGGTCTCATTGACTGCTGAAACAGCCTGCCATAATTTGGCACTCAAATCTGTTTGCTGAATTAGCTTTACATATATTTCGTTACTTAGATCTGCTCGTCCAAATATCTTGCCATAGCTTTAGACATCGACCTAGGTATTTTTTTCTGGACTTCATAAAAAAGCATATATGTTTTTCCTGTAATATCTAGTAGAAGAATTAATTTGTATGTCTAACAGATGGACAGGACTTGGATAACTTCTGCTCGAAGATTCTCCGCTGCATATGTCGAGGGGGTTGAAAACTTCATGAACTTTATCAGAGCTGAGTACGGTGGTCCGAAATCAGATGTGCTCTGCCCGTGTAGCAGTTGTATGAATTCAGTTACAAGACCCCAATCAACTGTGCAAAATCATCTACACTTGTATGGGATGTCGGTCACATATACTAGGTGGGTTCATCATGGTGAAGCTGTGAACGTCAATGTTATTGACTACATGGAAGCAGCAGATCACCATCTTGATCTGCCTGATGCTCAGGTGGAAGAGGAGGAGGAGGTGGTGGTGGTGGCAGAGCCAGTGAGTTTGACCAACATTGAAACAATGCTATGAAATGCTCGTGCATTCCATGAACTTTCACCTGCAGAAGAAAAACCGTGGGCCCGCATGTTGGAACAATGCAACGTTGTTGTCACCCCAGGAAATAAGCTGTCAGTATTCTCAGCTATGGTCACCTTTCTTCAGGTGAAGACATCCGAGCGGATGCCCAACAAATCATTCGATGCGATGTTGGCTGCTTTCCGCAAATCTTTCCCAGATGTGTCTGAGCTGCCACACACCTACAGTAAAATGAAGAATTTCCTTCATGCAGTTGGAATTGGATATGATATGATCCATGTTTGTAAGAATAATTGTGTTCTGTTCCGGAAGGATTATGCCAACTTAAGTGAATGCCCGAAATGCAAATCATCGAGATGGAAAGATGGCGATGTTGTGAAGAGGATTCCTCATAATGTTCTGAGACATTTTCCAATTACACCAAGATTGCAGAGATTGTTTCATGATGCTGAAACAAGAGAGGATGTACTGTGGCATTCTAGGAACCAGGAGTACAGAGATCAGAATGTAATGAGCCATCCATCTCATGGTAGTGAGTGGAAAAGCTTCAATGATAAACACAAAGAGTTTGTTGTTGACCCGAGAAACATTAGACTTAGCTTAGCTTCAGATGGATTTAACCCATTTGGCCACCAGAGCGCCACATATAGCATGTGGCCAGTGCTTGTTATCCCTTACAACATGCCTCCAAATGTCTGCACCAAAGAATCAAACTACATGATGGCCTTGCTCATCCCAGGTCCAAAAAGTCCTCGAAAGGATTTTGATTTGTTCATGGAGCCTCTTGTGGAGGAACTTCAACAGCTATGGAAGGGTGTTCTCACTCGAGACCTATATAGCAGCCCACCAGCTGATTTCTTTTTGCGTGCTATTATAATTTGGTGCATCCATGATTATCCGGCTTTGGGCACTATGTTAGGGCGAACGACACATGGTTACAATGCATGTGTTCGCTGTGACAGGAATCCGCTGTCATACGCAATACTTAGCAAGATCTGTTACATTGGACACCGCCGTTTCCTTGCCAAGGACAAGCCGCATCCTAAAAAATACCGAAGACATGTGTTCAATGCAAAGCATGAAAACCATGATGCGCCAAAGAGGCTCACCGCCGATGAGTTGCAAGTGGAATTAGAGAAGGTCAGGCATATTACACCAGGAAACCATCCTGGTAATGGTAGCGGGAAAAGGAAGCGTGGCAGGGTAGAAGAGAGATTATTGTTTACCCGCAGGTTCACTTTGTGGGACTTGGAGTATTGGAAAGATTTGGATCTGCGGAATAATCTTGATGTGATGCACATCGAGAAAATATATGTGACAGCATTATCGGCACACTTCTTAATATTGAAGGCAACACGAAAGATACCTTAAAATCTAGGATTGATTTGACACACCTGGGTATCAGAAAGGATTTGCAGGTGCAAGATGAAGGTAAACCACAGGATATGGCACCAGCTGTGTACGTCTTGGACAAGGTAAAAAGAAAAGAATTCTGCGAGGTCATATCACGTGTGAGATTCCCACATGGATTTGCTTCCAACCCTGAAAGGAGAGTCAGTGCAGATGGAAACAAGGTACAAGGGTTGAAAACTCATGACTGCCACGTCCTACTTCAAAGGGTTTTACCTGTTATCCTTACAGGATTGGGCCGCCCTGACTTATACAGAGCAGTTGCAGAGTTGGGACAATTCTTCAGGGAACTCTGCAGTAGGAATATCAGGATAGATGCTTTGGAGCGTCTTAGAGACAAGATACCAACTATCCTATGCGACCTTGAGAAGATATATCCTCCAGCCTTCTTTGATGTGATGGTGCATTTGGCTGTTCATCTACCTGATGAGGCACTACTTAGAGGTCCAGTACAGTATGGCTGGATGCACCCTATTGAAAGGCGGCTAGGCACTTTCAAGGGCTATATTAGGAACAGAGCTAGACCCGAGGGTTCCATTGCAGAGGCCTACATTGCTACAGAAGCGTTGACATTCTGCTCAAAATACATTGAAACAGCTGATCAGCTTAGCAAAGAGGTGGGTGAAGACAATCCCGGGCTCAATGTTTTCGATTATTCTATTCGAGTTACAGGGAAGAGTCGACAAGAGGACAAACCTAAAGATTTGGACAAAATGGTTTGGTATGTGTTGAATAACTGTCCTGAGATACTACCTTATATCAAGTAAGTGCAGTACTGCAGCTTATACATCGTAATCTACTAAACTTGCAGCACATTCTTATATATTTAGATGTTTGACGCGATCACTATGTTGTGCAGCATCTACAAAGAGGAGTTACTGCCGCAAAATCCAAGAAACATTGACAAACTGGTTATGGCAGGATTTGCGAAATGGTTCAAGAACCATGTAAGCTTTTGAAGTGCACTATCAGCTTTTTTAATATATTGAGTACATAAGATGATTAGCTTGTCTATTTTCTAACCATAGGTTAAGAAGATGCGGGAGGATGGGCAGGCAGTTGATGATGCCCTTTACTCACTAGCAATGGGTCCTGATACTCGGGTAAGACATTATGAATCTTGCGTTCTTGGAGATGTGCGCTACAACACCCTTGCACGAGACGAAGGCAGGAAGACACAAAACAGTGTCATCATGAGCACGGATACGTATGACAAAGAGACAACTGAAATGTATGCTAACATAACAAACATTGTTCAGTTGCAGTATATATCCATTTTCGAGGATCATCGATGTGTGGTTCTGTTGTGCTGTCGTTGGTATAACCTGTTTTCCAGGATCGCAAAACCCAGAGTTGATGATTATTTCAAATCCATCAATGTTAAGGCGGCGTACTAGACCAACGAGCCTTTTATTTTGGCAAATCAAGCAACACAGATATTTTTCTTGGAAGACACATTTGCACGTAGCGATGACTGGAGAGTATTGCAAAAGTTTGAGCAGAGGAATTCATTTAATGAAGTTGCACACCAAGATGATGCTTACACTGCTCTTGATGTACAAGATAACACAGATGTTCCTAATATCTTTGAGAACCATCACGTCAATGACGCCGGCGAAAAGATTGCCTGTCGTGCTATGGACATACAAGAGTTGATCAAGAAGAAGCCAACGTTCGAGGACGTTGAGGACGAAGAAGAAGATGACACCATGGGGAATTACGATTCAGACTGATACACATGGCGAAGATGTTGACGCTGCTGCTGCGGATGATGATTACATTGCTTTTGTCGTATTTCCCTGTCAGAAGACGTTTTTTTATCTACTATGTGAAATTGTGTTTGCTATGACAACTGAAACCTGATGAACATGTTGTTTAGTATTTTGCTGTGAGAACATCACTTGTTATGTATGCTGATTTGTGTTTGGTGATTGTATGACAACTAAAACATGATGACATTGTTGTTTAGTTGTACTCATATTTGGCTGTGAAACTTGAATTTGATGACATAGTTTGCTGTTGGACTGCAATTTGCTCGACGTCTTCGAATGAGAACAAAGCTGACCCGGCAGGGCCTCTGCTATTTATTTATTTATATGAGCAAAAGGGGATACCCCCTGATTTCCGTTAATAGAAATCATTAGATGTTCACAACACTACACCCAGCCTGCTACACAGGTTTCATTCATTACTAGTTTCAGCAAAGTGCTCATGCCGTAGCCACTGAATACATCACGAGTGCTACATACACTGCAAATAAAGAGACAATCATCCTACAGAGCACATTGATTTTGCCCATTATCTTCACAAGCTCTTTCATCTCCTCATTGTTGTCAAGGCCGTTCAGCAGCTGTTGCTTGGCCATGATCAGAGGAACTGCATCTTTAACCTTCTGCTCTGCATCTTCCTCTTCTGCCGTTCCTTCAGTTACTTGTCCAACACCCCAACCTGCTGGTATTGGGATTCCTTGGCTAACCAAATAATCAGCGTAGTTGCATTCCCCCACATCAGCAACTTCCCAGAAATACAAATCACGCGAATCTTCCCTTTTCTGCACGAATCAAATTGGAAGATCATCAACCAAACTATTAAAAAAATCAGCAACTGAAAGCAGCAGAACAACACTTAAACATATTATTACCCCATGATTCGGGCATTTGTAGAAGACTCGGCCAGGGTTGCGGATTGTGGTTGAGACGCGACGGATGACTCTGCGTGATTTGCAGCAGTGGCACCACACCAATGGCAGCGGGTTGCGATGAGCAATCGGCTGCGGTGCGCATGCCGGCGGGGGTGTGATGAGACCCACATGCGATGGTACGGGTGGCGACTTGGCGCATATCTGGTTGTTGCCTGCTGAAGAGCAGGTGGACGAGCAGCCAGCGGACATGGTTGCTGCGGCCAGAGCTTCTGATGCTAGGCAGAGTAAGTAGAGAAGAGGACAAGCGAACGTTGGATATGTCAGTTTCATTACTTGCAGAGTAGCATAGCACCATATATAGTCATAGTCTAGGTTTGGATTCGAACCAGCTATAGGAGCACGTCTTTCTTTTTTCTAAAACTCGGCAACGTCTCTTTACTGGTACACTAGCTTGTTCTGTACGCCTTCCCAAGTCTTTGATTTTCTTTCCCTTTTTTGCGAGGAAGGAAGGAGGACAAAATTGAGAGTTCCTGGGACTCGAACCCAAGACCTCTCGGTTGAAAACCAAGGGTGCTAGTCACTTATGTGGCGAACATTCCCTGTGAGGAGGACGGCAGACGAACGCATTTTCCTCGCAGTTTTCTTCCTATATATAAAAAAGTATGCTACTTGGTGTCCGCTTAGTCAACAAACGATTGTGCCAACCTTAACCGTTAGATTGACATTCAACGTCTGTCGTGTTTCTTCAGTCTCTTCTTCCTCGAGCCACCAAAGCCAAACCAGCACCGGTGGGACCACCTGCTCCCGCCTCCCACGGCTGGCTGTGATCTTCCCCGGCTCCTGTTTGTTCCCGTCCGAGGCCTCACCATCGTCCTCCGCCTTGGTTCGCTCGCCGCGGCGCCGCCCTCCGGTGTTGTCAACATGGTCAACAACCGAGAGGAATAAGGAGATGACTGTACATGGTGAGGATGACAGTAGGGACCCAGCAGCGCGCGCAGTAATTTTGTTTTTCGGGACGGAGAAGGGTATCAACTGGGTTGTGCGGGACCCGTGGCCCGTCTAGCCCAGGCTTTTATTTCATATGTTAGCACATGACCAGCCCAGTTTGTTTTTTTCCTTCCTGAAAATGGCTAGCCAGCTATTTTGTTTTTTGCAGAATAACCAACATAGGCCTACTTGCTTTTCTACGCCCTGCTGGGCCGGAAATCTTTCAAGACGAGGAGGGATGCATTTTGCGCAGAAAATGGGCTATAAATAATAAGAAATGGGCTATAAGTAATAATAAATGGGTTGTAAAATGAAAAAATACAGCAAACAGGCAATTAGTTCCAAAATATTGTTTTCTTTCGGATTTTGATATTTTAAATTTCATTGTTTTTGTGCGGGTAAAATTTCATTGAATTTAAATTAAGGTATATTTAGATTTAAAATTAATTTTAATCTGGCTAGAAATTTCGGGCTGTATGCTGTTTGGGACAGATTTGGAGGCTGACTTGTGGGTCTAGTAGGTTGACGTGTACTTTGGCTTTGTCAACTTAGTCCACAAACGATTCTAGCGGCAGTGACCGTTGGATGTTAATCCAACGGCCGTGCTGCTTCTTCAATATCTGATCTTCTTGCTCCAGCCGCCCAAACCAGCTCCGGTGGGACTGCCTGCTCCCGCCTCCCGTGGTCGGCTGTGCTGCCGCACAGGCCGCACCGCCCCACCCTACTTCATTGCTGGCCAGGCCATTCCTCTACTCACCCACACCTCCTGTTATTTTTCGGCGACGGCAGCCGGACCAGTAAACCATCATACTCCCCACCGCGTGGGCAACCATTGCCGAGTCTTCCCCGGCTCCGTGTCGTTCCCTTCCTAGGCCTCGCTGTCGTCCACCGCCATGGTGCTCTCGGCGCGGCCTGGTCAACGTGGTCAACGAACGACATCCATCGGCCGTGGACTGTACGCGCAAAATAATGATTCCTCCACCTGACAGTTGGGACCCACCGGAAGGGCCTCTGTATTTCGCGAAAAAAACGTTCCCCCCGCTGACATGTCGGACCCACCAGCTATATCTTCGCACGCAAGGAAGTGCCTCCTTATTACGCACAAAAAAATGAATACCCCCCTGCTAGCTGGGACCCACCATAGTGGGAGGATGACTTGTGGGCCAACTAAGATGACGGGGACGGAGGACTTTGTCAACTTAGTCAATATGAATGATTCTAGCTCCAGTGACCGTACGATGTCCATCCAACGGCCGTAGTGCTTCTTCAACCTCTAGTCTTCTTGCTCCAGCCGCCCAAAGCAGCGCCGGTCGTGCCGCATGCTCCTGCCTCCCGTGGCCGGCTGTGCTGCCGCGGAGGCCTCACCGCCCCCTACTATTCCCACCGCTGGCCAGGCCCTGCGGCGACGGCAGCCTCACACCGCAGCCGAACCAGTGAACCCTCGTACTCCTCTCCGCGCGGGCTTCCACTGCCGCGTCTTCCCCGGCTCCGCGTCGTCCCCTTCCTAGGCCTCGCCGTCGTCCACCGCCGTGGTGCTCTCGGTGCGGCCTGGTCAACGTGGTCAAGGAACGACTTCCATCGGACGTGGACTGTACGTGGAGAGGCTGACAGCTGGGTCCACGGTCGCAGCAAGGAAGTACCTCCTTATTACGCAGAAAATAATGATTCCTCCACCTGACAGCTGGGACCCACCGGACGGGCCACTGTATTTCATGGAAAAAACGTTTCCCCCTGACTGCTGGGACCCACCAGCTTCATCTTCACACGCAAGGAAGTGCGTCCGGGCAAAAAAAATGATTCGCCCCCCTGACTGCTGGGACCCACCAGCTACACCTTCGCACGCAAGGAAGTGCGTCCGGGCAAAAAAAACGATTTGCCCCCTGACTGCTGGGACCCACCGGCTACATCTTCGCACGCAAGGAAGTGCGTCCGGGCAAAAAAACGATTCGCCCCCTGACTGCTGGGACCCACCAGCTACATCTTCGCAGGCAAGGAAGTGCCTGACAGTCGGGACCCACCTGGTCGAAGCGTACGTAGCGTTGTCATTCTGGTCGCGAACGTGTACGTACATACTGGTCGATGTAGAGGCGCGCACGTGTCGTAGTAGAGGCGCGCACGTAGCATGTACACGTACGTACAGCGGCCAGGGTGCAAGAAAGAAAATACGGCCACGTATGTGTACATACGGGCGGGGTCTCGAACGCCTACTCGCGCATACGTACGGCCAGGGCTCGTGTACATAGCTGGGTCGGAACGGAGTAATAGCGTCGTCGTCGTGTTAATGGTGAGGCAACGGAATGCGTCGTGTTCATGGGGAGGCAACGGAATGTGTCGTGTTCATGGGGAGGCAACGGAATGCGTCGTGTTCATCGGGAGGTAACGGAACACGTGGGAGCCAACCGGCTGGGTCGGAACAGAATGTGTGGTCGTGTTCATCGGGAGGGCTTGGACGGAATAGGCGATGGAAACGAGGCCTGGCGTACCACAAAACGGAGGAAACGGACCTCCTACGTTCGGAACGGGGTCCTGTTGATCGGGTTGTGGTGTACCGCAAAACGAAGGAAACGAACCTCCTACGGTCGAAACGGGGGTCCTGTTGATTGGGAGGGGTGTGGCGTACCGCAAAATGGACGAAACGGACCTCCTACGGTCGAAACGGGGGTCCTGTTGATCGGGAGGGGTGTGGCGTACCGCAAAACGGACGAAACGGACCTCCTACGGTCGAAACGGGGGTCCTGTTGATCGGGAGGGGTGTGGCGTACCGCAAAACAGACGAAACGGACCTCCTACGGTCGAAACAGGGGTCCTATTCATCGGGAGGGGTGTGGCGTACCGCAAAACGGGACTCCACGGGATACTGTTCATCTCCACCGTCGACCTCCTCCAGCCTCCACGGGCTACCATCGACCTCCTCCAGCCTCCACGGGCTCCTGTTCCTCCAGCCTCCACCGGCTACTGTTCAACCACCCATCCACGGGCACCCCTCCACCGTCTACTATTCATCCAGCCCTCCACACCACGGGGTCCTGTTCAACCACCCCTCCACGGGCACCCCTCCACCGTCTACTGTTCATCCAGCCCTCCACCACACCACGGGATCATGTTCATCCAGAGGCAACGCCACCGCTCACTGTTCATCCAACCCCCCCCCCCACAACGCTCACTGTTCATCCCAGATGCAGCATCGATCGGCTTCAGTTAGCAGCAGTAGCGAAGGAATCTCTTGATCGGGTTCAGTTAACAGCCATCGATCGATCGCTCGGGTTCAGTAACGCGTAGCCTGCAGTGCAATCGCTCGGGTTCAGTTAGAGCCCAACGCCTCGCTCGGGTTCAGTTAGAGCCAACGCCTCGCACACACGCGCGTACGTGTACGAGAGAAACGCGCATCGCTCGGCCCCCGACCTCCCACCGTAACCGGGAACTCCCCGAAATTTTCCTCCCCCTCGCTTCTACCACGGTTTTTTCCGTCATGGACGGCCCAAAGAATGTCATGCAGCTGCGTCTCCGGCCCGCCCAGGACGAAAAGCCCATTTTTTGTCATGATTTTTTGTCATAGAAGTAGGAGCCAACCACATCTATGATGATACCGGGTTTTGTCACAATTATCGTCATAGAAGTGTCATATGTATGACAGAAAAAAATTCGTTCGGCCCAAAATGCCACGGATGTGTCTTTTTTTTACTAGTGCTAGTGACACTCTGTTTGTCTATGTATTCACACATGTACTAAGTTTCCGGTTAATACAATTCTAGCATGAATAATAAACATTTATCATGATATAAGGAAATATAAATAACAACTTTATTATTGCCTCTAGGGCATATTTCCTTCAGTCTCCCACTTGCACTAGAGTCAATAATCTAGATTACACAGTAATGATTCTAACACCCATGGAGTCTTGGTGTTGATCATGTTTTGCTCGTGAGAGAGGCTTAGTCAACGGGTCTGCAACATTCAGATCCGTATGTATCTTGCAAATCTCTATGTCTCCCTCCTTGACTTGATCGCGGATGGAATTGAAGCGTCTCTTGATGTGCTTGGTTCTCTTGTGAAATCTTGATTCCTTTGCCAAGGCAATTGCACCAGTATTGTCACAAAAGATTTTCATTGGACCCGATGCGCTAGGTATGACACCTAGATTGGATATGAACTCCTTCATCCAGACTCCTTCATTTGCTGCTTCCGAAGCAGCTATGTACTCCGCTTCACACGTAGATCCCGCCACGACGCTTTGCTTAGAACTGCACCAACTGACAGCTCCACCGTTCAATATAAATACATATCCGGTTTGTGACTTAGAGTCATCCGGATCAGTGTCAAAACTTGCAACAACGTAACCATTTAGAACGAGCTCTTTGTCACCTCCATAAACGAGAAACATATCCTTAGTCCTTTTCAGGTATTTCAGGATGTTCTTGACCGCTGTCCAGTGATCCACTCCTGGATTACTTTGGTACCTCCCTGCTAAACTAATAGCAAGGCACACATCAGGTCTGGTACACAACATTGCATACATGATAGAGCCTATGGCTGAAGCATAGGGAACAACTTTCATTTTCTCTCTATCTTCTGCAGTGGTCGGGCATTGAGTCTGACTCAACTTCACACCTTGTAACACAGGCAAGAACCCTTTCTTTGCTTGATCCATTTTGAACTTCTTCAAAACTTTATCAAGGT
Organism: Aegilops tauschii subsp. strangulata; assembly: GCF_002575655.3. Lineage (NCBI taxonomy): Eukaryota > Viridiplantae > Streptophyta > Magnoliopsida > Poales > Poaceae > Aegilops > Aegilops tauschii. The sequence continues at coordinate 45,871,759 of NC_053037.3, forward strand.
ATGTGCTTTGTGAAAGTCCAATTAAGCGTCTCGATCTATCTCTATAGATCTTGATGCCCAATATATAAGCAGCTTCACAGAGGTCTTTCATTGAAAAACTCTTGTTCAAGTATCCTTTTATGCTATCCAGAAATTCTATATCATTTCCAATCAACAATATGTCATCCACATATAATATTAGAAATGCTACAGAGCTCCCACTCACTTTCTTGTAAATACAGGCTTCTCCAAACGTCTGTATAAAACCATATGCTTTGATCACACTATCAAAACGTTTATTCCAACTCCGAGATGCTTGCACTAGTCCATAAATGGATCGCTGGAGCTTGCACACTTTGTTAGCATCCTTTGGATCGATAAAATCTTCGGGTTGCATCATATACAACTCTTCTTCCAGAAATCCATTCAGGAAAGCAGTCTTTACATCCATTTGCCAAATTTCATAATCATAAAATGCAGCAATTGCTAACATGATTCGGACGGACTTAAGCATCGCTACGGGTGAGAAGGTCTCATCATAGTCAACTCCTTGAACTTGTCGAAAACCTTTCGCAACAAGTCGAGCTTTGTAGACAGTAACATTACCATCAGCGTCATTCTTCTTCTTGAAGATCCATTTATTCTCGATGGCTTGCCGATCATCGGGCAAGTCAACCAAAGTCCACACTTTGTTCTCATACATGGATCCCATCTAATATTTCATGGCCTCAAGCCATTTCACGGAATCTGGGCTCATCATCGCTTCCTCATAGTTCGTAGGTTCGTCATGGTCAAGTAACATGACTTCCAGAATAGGATTACCGTACCACTCTGGTGTGGATCTTACTCTGGTTGACCTACAAGGTTCGGTAGTAACTTGATCTGAAGTTACATGATCATCATTATCTTCCTCACTAATTGGTGTAGGAGTCACAGGAACCGATTTCTGTGATGAACTACTTTCGAATAAGGGAGCAGGTATAGTTACCTCATCAAGTTCTACTTTCCTCCCACTCACTTCTTTCGAGAGAAACTCCTTCTCTAGAAAGGATCCATTCTTAGCAACGAATGTCTTGCCTTCGGATCTGTGATAGAAGGTGTACCCAACAGTCTCCTTTGGGTATCCTATGAAGACACATTTCTCCGATTTGGGTTCGAGCTTATCAGGTTGAAGCTTTTTCACATAAGCATCGCAGCCCCAAACTTTAAGAAACGACAACTTGGGTTTCTTGCCAAACCACAGTTCATAAGGTGTCATCTCAACGGATTTAGATGGTTCCCTATTTAACGTGAATGTAGCCGTCTCTAAAGCATAACCCCAAAACGATAGCGGTAAATCAGTAAGAGACATCATAGATCGCACCATATCCAGTAGAGTACGATTACGACGTTCGGACACACCATTACGTTGTGGTGTTCCGGGTGGCGTGAGTTGCAAAACTATTCCGCATTGTTTCAAATGAAGACCAAACTCGTAACTCAAATATTCTCCTCCACGATCAGATCGTAGAAACTTTATTTTTTTTGTTACGATGATTTTCCACTTCACTCTAAAATTCTTTGAACTTTTCAAATGTTTCAGACTTATGCTTCATCAAGTAGATATACCCATATCTTCTCAAATCATCTGTGAAGGTGAGAAAATAACGATACCCGCCACGAGCCTCAACATTCATCGAACCACATACATCAGTATGTATGATTTCCAACAAATCTGTTGCTCGCTCCATTGTTCCGGAGAACGGCGTTTTAGTCATTTTGCCCATGAGGCATGGTTCGCAAGTACCAAGTGATTCATAATCAAGTGATTCCAAAAGTCCATCAGAATGGAGTTTCTTCATGCGCTTTACACCAATATGACGTAAATGGCAGTGGCACAAATATGTTGCACTATCATTATCAACTCTGCATCTTTTGGCTTCAATATTATGAATATGTGTGTCACTACTATCGAGATTCAACAAAAATAGACCACTCTTCAAGGGTGCATGACCATAAAAGATATTACTCATATAAATAGAACAACCATTATTCTCTGATTTAAATGAATAATCGTCTCGCATCAAACAAGATCCAGATATAATGTTCATGCTTAATGCTGGCACCAAATAACAATTATTCAGGTCTAAAACTAATCCCGAAGGTAGATGTAGAGGTAGCGTGCCGACTGCGATCACATCAACTTTGGAACCATTTCCCACGCGCATCGTCACCTCGTCCTTAGCCAATCTTCGCTTAATCTGTAGTCCCTGTTTCGAGTTGCAAATATTAGCAACAGAACCAGTATCAAATACCCAGGCACTACTGCGAGCATTAGAAAGGTACACATCAATAACATGTATATCACATATACCTTTGTTCACCTTGCCATCCTTCTTATCCGCCAAATACTTGGGGCAGTTCCGCTTCCAGTGACCAGTCCCTTTGCAGTAGAAGCACTCAGTCTCAGGCTTAGGTCCAGACTTGGGCTTCTTCACTTGAGCAACAACTTGCTCGGCGTTCTTCTTGAAGTTCCCCTTCTTCCCTTTACCCTTTTTCTTGAAACTGGTGGTCTTGTTAACCATCAACACTTGATGCTCTTTCTTCATTTCTACCTCCACAGCCTTTAGCATTGCGAAGAGCTCGGGAATTGTCTTATCCATCCCTTGCATGTTATTCATCACGAAGCTCTTGTAGCTTGGTGGCAGTGATTGAAGAATTCTGTCAATGACACTATCATCAGGAAGATTAACTCCCAGTTGAATCAAGTGATTGTTATACCCAGACATTTTGAGTATATGTTCACTGATAGAACTATTCTCCTCCATTTTGCAGCTGTAGAACTTATTGGAGACTTCATATCTCTCAATCCGGGCAGTTGCTTGAAATATTAACTTCAACTCCTGTAACATCTCATATGCTCCATGACGTTCAAAACGTCGTTGAAGTCCCGGTTCTAAGCCGTAAAGCATGGCACACTGAACTATCGAGTAGTCATCAGCTTTGCTCTAACAGATGTTCATAACATCTGGCGTTGCTCCTGCAGCGGGTTTGGCACCTAGCGGTGCTTCCAGGATGTAATTCTTCTGTGCAGCAATGAGGATAATCCTCAAGTTACGGTCCCAGTCCGTCTAGTTGCTACCATCATCTTTCAACTTAGCTTTCTCTAGGAACGCATTAAAATTCAACGGAACAACAGCACGGGTCATCTATCTACAACAACATAGACATGCAAAATACTATCAGGTACTAAGTTCATGATAAATTAAAGTTCAATTAATCAAATTACTTAAGAACTCCCACTTAGATAGACATCCCTCTAATCATCTAAGTGATCACGTGATCCATATCAACTAAACCATGTCCGATCATCACGTGAGATGTAGTAGTTTTCAATGGTGAACATCACTATGTTGATCATATCTACTATATGATTCACGCTCGACCTTTCGGTCTCAGTGTTCCGAGGCTATATCTGCATATGCTAGGCTCGTCAAGTTTAACCCGAGTATTCTGCGTGTGCAAAACTGGCTTGCACCCGTTGTATGTGAACATAGAGCTTATCACACCCGATCATCACGTGGTGTCTCGGCACGACGAACTTTCGAAACAGTGCATACTCAGGGAGAACAATTGTACCTTGAAATTTAGTGAGAGATCATCTTATAATGCTACCGCCGAACTAAGCAAAATAAGATGCATAAAGGATAAACATCACATGCAATCAATATAAGTGATATGATATGGCCATCATCATCTTGTGCCTTTGATCTCCATCTCGAAAGCACCGTCATGATCACCATCGTCACCAGCGCGACACCTTGATCTCCATCATAGCATCGTTGTCGTCTCGCCAACTATTGCTTCTACAACTATCGCTACCACTTAGTGATAAAGTAAAGAAATTACATGGCGATTGCATTTCATACAATAAAGCGACAACCATATGGCTCCTGCCAGTTGCCGATAACTTTGTTACAAAACATGATCATCTCATACAATAAAATTTAGCATCATGTCTTGACCATATCACATCACAACATGCCCTGCAAAAACAAGTTAGACGTCCTCTACTTTGTTGTTGCAAGTTTTACGTGGCTGCTACGGGCTGAGCAAGAACCGTTCTTACCTATGCATCAAAACCACAACGATTTTTCGTCAAGCATGTGTTGTTTTAACCTTCAACAAGGACCAGGCATAGCCACACTTGATTCAACTAAAGTTGGAGAAACTGACACCCACCAGCCACCTGTGTGCGAAGCACGTCGGTAGAACCAGTCTCGCGTAAGCGTACATGTAATGTCGGTCCGGACCGCTTCATCCAACAATACTGCCAAATCAAAGTATGACATGCTGGTAAGCAGTATGACTATTATCGCCCACAACTCACTTGTGTTCTACTCGTGCATATAACATCTATGCATAAACCTGGCTCTGATGCCACTGTTGGGGAACGCAGTAATTTCAAAAAAAATCCTACGCACACGCAAGATCATGGTGATGCATAGCAACGAGAGGGGAGAGTATAGTCCACATACACTCGTAGACCGTAAGCGGAAGCGTTATGACAACGCGGTTGATGTAGTCGTACGTCTTCACGATCCGACCGATCCTAGTACCGAAAGTATGGCACCTCCGCGATCTGCACACGTTCGCCTCGGTGACGTCCCACGAACTCTCGATACAACTGAGTGTCGAGGGAGAGCTTCGTCAACACAACGACGTGATGACGATGATGATGAAGCTACCGGCGCAGGGCTTCGCCTAAGCACTGCAACGATATGACCGAGGTAGATTATGGTGGAGGGGGCACCGCACACGGCTAAGAGATCAATGTCTGTTGTCTGTTCTAGGGTGCCCCCTGCCCCCGTATATAAAGGAGCAAGGGGGAGGCCGGCCGGCCTAGGGCACGCCAAGGAGAGGGGGGAGTCCTCCTCCTAGTAGGAGTAGGACTCCCCCTTTCCTAGTCCAACTAGGAAGGGGAAGGGGGAGGAAGGAGAGGGAGAGAGGGAGGGAAAGAGGGGGCGCCGCCCCCTTCCTTGTCCAATTCGGACTCCCCAAGGGGGGGCGTGGCCAGCCCTAAGGCCCCCTCCTCTCTCTCTCACAAGGCCCATGTTGGCCCATTAGTTCCCCCGGGGGTTCCGATAACCCCCCGGCACTCCGATAATTATCCGGTGACCCACGGAACTCATTCGGTGCCCGAATATAGTCATCCAATATATCAATCTTTATGTCTCAACCATTTCGAGACTCTTCGTCATGTCCGTGATCTCATCCGGGACTCTGAACTATCTTCGGTACATCAAAACACATAAACTCATAATACCGATCGTCACCGAACGTTAAGTGTGCGGACCCTACGGGTTCGAGAACTATGTAGACATGACCGAGACTCATCTCCGGTCAATAACCAATAGCCTAACCTGGATGCTCATATTGGTTCCTACATATTCTACGAAGATCTTTATCGGTCAAACCGCATAACAACATACTTGTTCCCTTTGTCATCGGTATGTTACTTACCCGAGATTCAACCGTCGGTATCTCAATACCTAGTTCAATCTCGTTTACCGGCGAGTCTCTTTACTCGTTCCGTAATGCATCATCCCACAACTAACTCATTAGTCACATTGATTGCAAGGCTTATAGTGATGTGCATTACCGAGAGGGCCCAGAGATACCTCTCCGACAATCGGAGTGACAACTCCTAATCTCGATCTATGCCAACTCAACAAGTACCATCGGAGACACCTGTAGAGCACCTTTATAATCACCCAGTTACGTTGTGACATTTGGTAGCACACCAAGTGTTCCTCCGGTATTCGGGAGTTGCATAATCTCATAATCATTGGAACATGTATAAGTCATGAAGAAAGCAATAGCAACATACTAAACGATCAAGTGCTAGGCTAATGGAATGGGTCAAGTCAATCACATCATTCTCTAATGATGTGATCCCGTTAATCAAATGACAACTCATGTCTATGGCTAGGAAACTTAACCATCTTTGATTCAACGAGCTAGTCAAGTAGAGGCATACTAGTGACACTCTGTTTATCTATGTATTCACACATGTACTAAGTTTCCGGTTAATACAATTCTAGCATGAATAATAAACATTTATCATGATATAAGGAAATATAAATAACAACTTTATTATTGCCTCTAGGGCATATTTCCTTCAGCTTGCTTATGAGATTATTCGTTTCTTGGTTGGTCGCTTCTCAATTTTTTGCTAGCCTTCATTTTGCACTAAGTATGATCTCTACTTGTGCATCCAAAATCCTTTAAACCAGTTTTGCCACATGAATCCACTATATCTACCTATATGCGGTATTCTTTTGCCGTTCTAAGCAAATTTGCATGTGCCATCTCTAATTTTCAAAATAAACTTCTCTTTTGTGTGTTCGTTTCGCTCGCGGAGCGGTGAGGGGTGGCTAATATTTTCCATGCTGGATGTGTTATTCTCACAATGAGTGTTTATTCACTTGTCATTGCACGAGAGTAAGGCAAATGTTTTAGGGATGCCCATTCCCGAAATGAAAAAAATGAATTTACTTTATGTTGTTAAATAATAAATTCCTTGGAAAGTGTTGGTATGGAGGGCAACCATGGATACGACTAGCCATGGAAAGTGAAAGTATGGTGGAAAAAGGAATAAACTTTATTTTTTGTTTGGGAACCGCCTATGATATATCTAGCATGGAAAGTGTTGGGAACTCTAAGTCGTTTTCGTTGGTGGGATGGATGCACCTCCCAAAATGTTTTTATCTCTAAGTTTTTTCTTTGAGCTCTGGCACCTCTACAAATCCCTACTTTCCTCTGTGAAGGGCCTTTCTTTTACTTTATGCAATTTTTATTTTAAATTTGAGTCTCCATCTTCTCTTATAAAAGCACCAACTAGGAGGCAATATGATCGTACTTGAGTATTGGGTGTAGCTAATATGCGAGTGTGTTTCATGAATGGATCAATGGTTGAGCATGATGGGCTAGGGATAACTTATTTTAGCGTTGATATTTTGAAAGATACGGTTGCTTGTTGATATGCTTGAGTATCTAAATTATCATGTCAGAATTAGACTATTGCTTTGAATCACATAAAAGTCCAAATGTCCAAGCTATAAAGAAAAGAATATGATATGACAAGTTAGGCAGCATTCCACATCAAAAATTCTGTTTTTTATCACTTACCTACTCGAGGACGAGTAGGAGTTAAGCTTGAGGATGCTGATACGTCTCCAACGTATCTATAATTTTTGATTGTTCCATGCTGTTATATTATCAATCTTGGATGTTTTATAATCATTTTATATCATTTTTTGGTACTAACCTATTGACATAGTGCCAAGTGCTAGTTGTTGTTTTCTGCATGTTTTTTACATCGCAGGAAATCAATATCAGACGGAGTCCAAATGCAACGAAACTTCACTGAGATTTTTTTTGGACTAGAAGACACATAATGGGCCCTGGCTGCGCCTGGGGGGGTACTCCGAGGAGAGCACAACCCACCAGGGTGCGCCAGGAGGCCCAGGCGCGCCCTGGTGGGTTGTGCCCACCTCGGGTGCCCCCCGGACCGCCTCTTTGCTCTATAAATACCCCCAATATTCCCAAAACCCTAGGGGAGTCGACGAAATATTCATCCAGCCGCCGTAGAGTCCAGAACCACCAGATCCAATCTAGACACCATCTCGGATGGGGTTCACCACCTCCATTGGTGCCTCTCCGATGATGCATGCGTAGTTCTTTGTAGACCTTCTGATCCGTAGTTAGTAGCTAGATGGCTTCCTCTCTCTTGCTGAATTCTCAATACAATGGTCTCTTGCAGATCCATATGATGTAACTCTTTTGCGGTGTGTTTGTTGGGATCGATGAACTTTGAGTTTATGATCAGATCTATCTTTTTATATCCATGAAAGTTATTTGAGTTTCTTTGATCTCTTATATGCATGATTGCTTATAGCCTCGTATTTCTTCTCTGATATTTGGGTTTTGTTTGGCCAACTTGATCTATTTATCTTGCAATGGGAAGAGGTGCTTTGTAGTGGGTTCGATCTTACGGTGCTTGATCCCAGTGACAGAAGGGGAACCGGCACGTATGTATCATTGCTACTAAGGATAAAACGATGGGGTCTATCTCTACATAGATAGGTATTGTCTACATCATGTCATCGTTCTTATTGCATTAGTACATTTTTCCATGAACTTAATACACTAGATGCATGCTGGATAGCGGTCGATGTGTGGAGTAATAGTAGTAGATGCAGGCAGGAGTCGGTCTACTAATCTTGGACGTGATGCCTATATAATGATCATTGCCTGGATATCGTCATGATTATTTGAAGTTCTATCAATTGCCCAATAGTAATTTGTTCACCCACCGTTTGTTATTTATCTTTCTCATATATTTGTCTTTGCGATCTACTTTTCCTTTGCATTTATTTTCAGATCTATTAAACCAAAAAATACAAAAATACTTTGCTGCACTTTATTTTATTTGTGATCTATTTATTCAATCCATTACAACTTTCTCCTGCCCACGCACCGTTTCTGGCGCCGTTACCCGAAAGGGATTGACAGCCCCTTTAACACGTCGGGTTGCGAGTGGTTGTTATTTATGTGCAGGGGCTGTTTACGTTGTGTTGCTTGGTTCTCCTACTGATTAGATAACCTTGGTTTCATATCTGAGGGAAATACCTACCGCCGCTGTGCTGCATCATCCCTTCCTCTTTGGGGAAATACCGACGTAGCTTCAAGCGACATCAGCCGCCGACGAGGAAACGACCAATCATTTCATCATGGAGAACATCATCTTCGATGGTGGTGCGACGGTCGCTGCCTCCGCTGGTGGTGCCGCGGCGGCTGCGTACGATCCCGAGGAGACCCGAAGCCAGGACGACCGAACGCCATTCATGCTGGCGGCCTATGATCAAGCTACCATGCAGGACGCCTTCATGCAAGATCAGGTCGGCTTGGACCTGGACGGCTTCCCGCTCGACCATGAGTTTTTGGAGAACTACAGCCTCGAGGAAGAGGATGAGTTGGACATCGACGGGAAGCCTTTGTTCGAGGACGAGCTCGCCAACCCAGGGCGAAGCCGAAGCGCAAGAGCAAGTGGACGAAGGCATACACGATGGCCGAGGACAAGATCCTCTATGAGTGTTGGAGGGACATTGGGTAATACCCCAAGGTCGGCGCCAAACAAAAGGCATCAACCTTTTGGATTCGTGTCCACCGTGAATTCCATGAATGCAAGAAGTTTGCACCGTACCAAATGCATAGCACGCGTGGGTGGGTGTCCATTTCGAAGCGATGGAGGATGATCCAACAAGAGTGCAACAAGTTTTGTGCCACTCTTGAGAGCATCAAGGCACGCCCCATGAGCGGCATCGGCATGCAAGACATGGTATGCATGTGCCCTTCTTTGTTTTCATTCCGTTTATGCTTGCATGTCCATTTGCATATCCATTTGCCGATATGCTTGCATGCTATTCATTTGTAGGCATTCAAGGTCCAACATGAAGGCAATCAACGGGGAGGAGAAGTTCAAGGCGCAATATGCCGCCCTCATGGCGCGTGGGGGGGAGAAAGCCATGGAGGAGGTTGGGGAGGGCGAGAAGCCACGGCCGCGAGGGAAGACCAACTCCAAAAAGGAGGACAAGTGGGATGCAGCATCCATCACCTTGATCGCAACCGTGGAGGGCATGATGACCAAGAAGGACTCAAGGGAGAGAAGCGCCGGCAAGACAAGGAAGAGCAAATGAACGCGGAGATCCAGAGGAGGAGGCTTGAGATGGAGGCGGAGAAGCAAACAGGGATGCTTGAGATGGAGGCGAAGAAGCAAACCAAGATGCTAGAGACCGAGTCCGCCAATGCCAAGACCAAGGCGAAAGAAGTGGCTCTCGCTAGCATGATGACGGGGGTGGAGATCATGAAGGTGGACCTCAACACCATGTCGCCGAGGAAGAGGCCGTGGTTCGAGAAGATGCAGGCCGACATGCTCAAGTTCGACGAGAGTGATCTATGGCGGCATGCGCCATCCCTTTTTGTATGCCGGCAAGTGTGCTGGCATGACCACGGCCGAGATGGCGTGGTCGAACTCCCGCCCCTTTTTTATGTGCTGGCATATGTGCTGGCCGCTGGCAAGTGCGCTAGCAAGAACTGTGTGATGCTCTTTTTGGAGGCTGGCATTGTATGTCAGCCGCTGGCATAGTGCTGGCATGAACTTTGAGTATCCGCTGGCATGATCTATGGCCGCAGGCCTCTTAAAATTTGTACGTAGACATGAAATGGGTCGCTTGCGTTGGACGCACGGCCAACCCAAAAAGAAAATAGGGCGGACGCCGAGCGGACGGCCGACCCAAACGGACAAAAAGCGGACAAAATCGCCGTCCGTTTGGGTCAGCGCGTTGGAGTTGCTCTAAGTGAGATGAGATGGAGCGGATCGGCCTCCGCAACCGCACTCCAAAGCTTGCAAGGGAGGGAGGTTTGATGGCGCCAGCGCAGCTCAACAGCCTCTACAGTAGGCCGCTATAAATGAATTTTAGAGGATAGCAGATAAATCCTGCAACCGCAAGCTCCCAACTCCCCCAAGCAACCTCACTGAGACCTGCAAGAAACAAATACCGGGCGGCAGGCGGGATCAATCTTGGGAACCAGCGGTGTCGATGGCGGCCAAGGGGAGGACCAAGATGGAGGTGGGCGGCGACGGCGTCGCCGTCATCACCATCTGCAACCCGCCAGTCAACTCCCTCTCCATCGATGGTACCGTACCAGCAGCATCCATCCTCGTCCTGGACCCCATCCCAATGTGTTGCTCCGCCTATTTTATTTCTCTTTTCTGTTGAATTCTCTGTGCGGTTGATGGGGAGCAACTACAGTGTATAGCTCCATCACTAAAATAGGTTGGTTTGCTAAAGAAACTAAAATAGATTGGTTATAGCCTCACTATCTGGATCTTGTAGGCCTATTAGCTGGAATACAAGTTGTCACAATGGCATGGAAAGATTTCTTTTAATTGCTAGCTCAATGTATTATTAACCGTCAATGCATTCTATCAAATCCTGAGCAGTATTTCTTTTGGACAGATCACTCCTTTTAACCAAAATTGATCCCAAAAATCATGTCAAACATTTTTTTACTAAATTTAAAGAGGTTATATAGAGACGGAGAAGATTTGATACGAACTAATGAATTCTTTTCAAAAAGGGAAATTCTACTTTTAGCCATTTGTTGGCAAAGCAGCTAGGCCTAGAGCAATATAAATGCCCCTAATCGTCATGTGTTATCTCCTCCAGCAAATACAACTTGCACCTTACAGATACAAACTTCAATACTTAGCACCAAGGCGTCATCCCAAGCAAAAACCATGGGAAATAGCCTCCTATTTGCTGTTGCCACTGTAGCCATTTGCGCCATGGCGGTTCTTGGTGCGGGTCCACCAGTAGACATCAACAATCCACACATCCAATGGCTTGGCAGGTGGGCGGTGGAAGAGCACGTCAGGCTGGTACAGGACAGGATCAAATTCAACAAAGTGGTGAGAACCGAGAGTGACGATGAGTCGGAACTAGGCGTGCTCCTCCATCTCTTCATCGATGCAACCAACGGAGATGGCAAGGATGCCAAATACAAGGCGGTTGCGGACCAGATTCGCGGGATATATAAACCCGGTCTCTTGGAATTTAAGCCAGCTAACTGAGCAAAAAAAAGGCATGATGATCATGTTAATGCAATAATTAATTATTTGACGCAATAAGCAACGTCAAGGTGCATTTCGTATAGTACGCATGTTTATGGACTAGATTTTAAATCTTTGATGTTTCATGGTCATATAAAAAATCTCTCCACGGTCGTGTCTCTCTCTTCAAGATTACCTAATACTCCCTCGGTAAAGAAATATAAGAACTCATTTACTCATTAGCAATTCATCATGGAGAGGATCATGTCGCTCAAATCCAATGTCCCTAATCCAACGTCCCTGGCCAGATCGGACGTCACGTTTAAGTGAGATCGAACGGATCGGCCCCCGCACTCCAAAGCTTGCAAGGGAGGTTTGATGGCGCCAGCGCAGCGCAACAGCCTGCCTCTACACAGTAGCCGCTATAAATGAATTTCGGAGGATAGCAGATAAATCCTGCAACTGCAAGCTCCCAACTCCCCCAAGCAACCTGAGCGAGACCTGCAAGAAACAAACACCGGGCGGCAGGCGGGCGGGCGGGATCGATCTTGGGAACCGGCGGAGGCGATGGCGGCGAAGGGGAGGACCGAGATGGAGGTGGGCGGCGACGGCGTCGCCGTCATCACCATCTGCAACCCGCCAGTCAACTCCCTCTCCATCGATGGTACCGTACCAGCGGCATCCATCCTCGTCCTGGATCCCATCCCAATCTGTCGTCCTGGATCCCATCCCAATCTGCTGCTCCGCCTGTTTTGTTTCTCTTTTCTGTTGAATTCTCCGTGCGTTTGATGGGGAGAGGCGTGATTCGCGACCAAGAAGTGTGTTTTTTAGCTGCCGCTAGGCTTACTTAATTTTCACTCCTCGAGGGAGGTGCCTGGTTGCTGGTTCAACAGGATTGGGGGTCTGTGATATTGGGGCAACTCTCTGGTGGAGGTGCGCACACACAGCGGCAGCCACAGGTACTCAACTCCGGCCGGCGAGATTCCAGGTCGGAGACGCACACGTACACAGCCAAGACAAGGATTTGGTCCTTGAACATTGGGGATTTTTTCTCCCAGCTCACTCTGCTTTGCTGGGGCAGAGGGCCTTAGTAGTACAGTACTAGCGCTTTACAAAATCAGAAATTCAGTACTATCTCCTTTGCGTGTGTGTGTGCGTGCGCGCGTTGCTTTTAGCGTGATCTAACTGCCGCCTCTATAGCCAAAGCTGTTGCTGTCACCTGTTAGGCTGCTGTTACAACAACTATGCAATGAGTAACATTTAAACCCGACTGTTTTGCCAATTTTTTGTACCAAAATCACATGGCATTCTACAAAGTACTGCGTTTGTATCTGATGACCACAGGTTTATGCACCAAACAGTTGACCAACATAAGCGCAAGTTGTTCTCCTCCTAACATAAGCATGTGCAGGATAATCAGATGAATGTAATTAGAATCTGTTGCCTCTGAAGATTATGTAAAACATTATTGAAAAATCTTTTGGCGATAGTATATTTTTCACCATGACTTTTTTTTCTTTCAGTACTCCTAAGCTTAAAGGAAAGCTATGAAGAAGCTCTTCAGAGGACGGATGTCAAAGCTATTGTTGTTACAGGTATTTGCCTGTTCATTTTTTTAGCCAATATAAATGCCACGCCTGGGGCGCTGGCCCCACCCACCTTCTCCATGTCCGGGCTATCTAGCCGTCACCATGTTTGTGCATTTGAAGAACAAAACACTATTTGTTCCAGTGAGTAAACCGTTCCTTATTATTTCAAGCCTTTCACAGGGAAAGGAGGGAAATTTTCTGGAGGATTTGATATTAGTTCCTTTGGTGATCTTCACAGTGGAAAAAGTAGGTTATACTCATCTCATTGTGTTATTCTTGTTGTTTCATTACTGTTTGAATAATTCTATAAATCTCACCATTTCTTTTATATATGTTTCTAACAGTTGAGCAGCCAAAGGTTGGTTACATATCAATAGACATTCTCACTGAACTTCTGGAAGGTATATGATTAGTCCGCCTTGTCTCTTGGTTCATTACTGCCGTTATGTTAAAAAAAATTGTTGAATATTTCCTGTACATATTGTGTTAAATAGGAGCAACAAAGCCATCAGTGGCTGCAATTGATGGTCTTTGTCTTGGCGGAGGATTAGAAGTTTCCATGGTACTTTTCTTCTTTAGCCTTCCCTAGATCAGTTAAATCAAGAGGTTTTATCTTATATGATTTTTTTTGTGTTACATTAGGCATGCCATGCACGTATTTCAACTCCCACTGCTCAATTAGGTCTTCCAGAACTTCAACTTGGAATCATTCCAGGATTTGGAGGTAAAATTATATATTTAATATCTCATGTATGTTACGTTTTCTGTATGTTATAGCCTTATAGGTACCAGAGACAATTCATTATTTGGATCCTTTTATACATAAAGTAAAGTGGCTCTTAAACCGTGCAATTTCCTGTTAGTTTTGTAGCGCAGAAACTGCTTATTATTATGTTTGTGTTTTTTTAAACACCCAGAAATATATCAGGAGCTAACAAACATTCAAAATTGATAACAACGAATTATGTCACACAGGAGGATAATTCATAATTGTTATGCTTAATGTTTTTTAAACCATGCAATGTCGTACAACACTTTTCCTATTACAAAATTTATCAATAGCATTAGCAGCCCCATTAGCATCCCACTTACTCCTCACCAAGTTTACAACTTGAAGACACCACATAAGTCCAAGAGCCTCCTTCAAATCCGAAAAAGGTGATCTGTCCATTGTTGGCACAGAAAGGAGACGATGCACATGAAGGCAATCAGTTTCTAGGATTATCCTAAGGCGCAAAACAAGTGCGAACCAAAGACACCCCCCCCCCCCCCCCTCCACTTGCAGAATTGAGCGATACATCAGCATTTACCTTTGTCCAGCTCCAAGGTGGAGGATTCCATCTCTCCTTGACCAACGATCCCAGAGCCTTATGATTAGTGATTCCCTGTGTGAAACAAACAAAGGAGCCTTTGGTTTGGCGCCACTAGAATAGCCATCACTACTCTACAAACCGAAGAATGAAAGAAACATATCTTTTAAGAGAAAGAACCGATGCTGCATTTGAAGCCTTTCCTTTCCAGACATAGTTTTGAAGGTGCCAATCACTCTAGAAGAGGAAGCATAACTTACAGCCAGTTCATGTGTTTTCATTCATCTATACATGGAGGAATCAGTCTGGACCAGAATTAAAGAAAATTTCCTCACCTTGAAACTCCCATGCTGAACTGAGCCTGTATCTGAGCTCAGGAGACTTGTATAATTGATCAAAGGATGGAAACATCCTCATCTTCACTTCTTCAGTGCCACAGATGCTACATGTTGATTGTACAGCAAGGTGCCTCCTGCATCTATTAGATTGCACCGCAAGACTGTCTCTGGCCACTTTCCAAGCAACCATTTTAATCTTCCGTGAAACATTTGTCCCACTGTTTTCTATCTCCATTGGCTGTCCCACTGTTTTGCCCAGGGTCATCACTAGACAACTTGTTGTGCAAAACTAGCTTGTAGGCTCTATGAACAGTAAAACAACCAGGCCTCTCATAATACAAGACGGGTACTGAGCACTGCATCTGCATCATGAATGTTTTGTTTTTCGTCCCTAATTTATTTAAATATGAATGATATAAACTCCACTGTTTCTTTGTACCTTGTCATATGCTTAACCCCCAAAATGAACTGGATTATATTCAGCTTTTTTTCAATGTGTGACTCATATGCATATTTATAGGAACACAGCGACTCCCACGTCTTGTTGGGCTGACAAAGTCACTTGAAATGATATTGGTAAATACTGCTTTGGAGCATATGGTTTTCTTTTTTGCGATTTTACTGGTTTAGTTCAACTTCTTCAGTTAAACTAAACAACCCATTTGCATCAGCTATCCAAGCCAATTAAGGGCGAAGAGGCACACCAAGTGGGTCTTGTTGATTCCATAGTTTCTCCTAATGATTTGGTGAATACTGCTCGTCGTTGGGCTTTGGATATCTGTGAGCTCAGAAAGCCATGGATCAAAAGCCTTTACAAGACCGACAAACTGGAACCCCTTGGTGAGGCTAGGGAGATTCTCAAGTTTGCAAGGGCTCAAGCTCGAAAGCAGGCTGCAAATCTTGAACACCCACTTGTTTGTATTGATGTCATTGAAGAAGGTATAATTTCAGGCCCTCAAGCTGGGCTCTGGAAGGTACTTGATGCTACTCATGCTCTTACCGCCACTTTACTTGATTTTCCTGTTGTGAACAGATTCTACAGGATTTTCTGATTTCACTTCCTTAATGTAAATGCAGGAAGCAAACGCATTCCAGAGCCTTCTTTTCTCGGATACATGTAAAAGCTTACTTCATGTATTCTTCTCTCAGCGTGCAACATCAAAGGTATGAAGGACATTTTTTCTAATTGTTACTACTGAATTACACTGTGTTTTAATCGGTTAATCCTCTAAAATATGCGACAGGTTCCTGGTGCTACAGACTTGGGTTTGATGCCTAGGAAAATAACTAAAGTCGCCATTCTAGGTGGTGGGCTTATGGGTTCTGGAATTGCTACTGCAATGATACTGAGTAACTATCCTGTGCTACTGAAAGAAGTAAACGAGAAATTTCTGAATGCTGGAATTGACAGGATCAAAGGTACTACAGACAGGATTAAGCCTCGTCATATCTATTTTTTTCCAGGGAATCTCTTACGTTGCGTCTGTGCAATAAAAAGATAAAATTATCTCACTGGTTCGCTTCACCAGCCAATTTGCAGAGCCGTGTGAGGAAAGGAAAAATGACAGAGGAGAGATATGAGAAGGCTTTGTCTCTTGTCACTGGTGCCCTTGGCTATGAAAAGTTCAAAGAAGTGGACTTAGTTATCGAGGCAAGTCTTAAATCTTATTAATGACCCTGAATTAATTACAGTTAGCCAGTTATACTTAATTATGTTATTTCTCACAATTGCAGGCGGTTATTGAGAATGTGAAGTTGAAGCAGCAAATATTTGCGGACTTGGAGAAGTACTGCCCTTCCCATTGCATCCTTGCTACCAACACATCTACAATTGATCTTAATCTAATTGGAGAGAAAACAAAGTCGCAAGACCGTATTGTTGGCGCACACTTCTTTAGGTAATGCAGTGTATATTGATTGATGCACAGTAATTCTGGATGTACATCCATTAACTGATTGCACTACGTATGCAGTCCTGCGCATGTGATGCCACTCCTGGAAATAGTTCGTACCCAGCACACTTCAGCACAGGTTGTTGTTGACTTGCTGGATGTCGGGAAGAGGATCAAGAAGACACCAATAGTGGTTGGGAATTGTACTGGTTTTGCCGTCAACAGGATGTTCTTTCCTTACACCCAGTCAGCACTCCTGTTTGTTGATTATGGTATGGATGTTTACAAGATCGATCGTGCATGTACCAAATTTGGAATGCCCATGGGTCCATTCAGGTCAGATATATAATTATGTATTGTTTTCCTGAATATATATATAAGCTCCTGCGGCATTCTTAACGTTTCGTATGATAGTTTTCGTGCGATGCTAGATGGGCTCAGTCTAGTTGCTAACTATTTTATGTATATATATATATATATATATATATATATATATGCAGGCTTGCAGATCTTGTTGGTTTTGGTGTTGCTGTGGCTACTGGTATGCAGTACCTTGAAAATTTCCCAGAGAGAGTCTACAAGTCCATGCTAATTCCTATTATGATGGAGGACAAAAGGGCAGGTAAAATTTATCAAACTGCACTAGTATATCATGCATATTTGTTCTTTTGCAATTAATGTTTGTACCGGTTTCTGAAATTTGTTACCATTCATGTAGGCGAAGCCAGTCGGAAGGGATTTTACAAGTACGAGGATAAGAGGAAGGCAACTCCTGATCCTGAAATTATGACGTATATTCAGAAATCTAGGAGCATGGCAGGAGTCACTCCAGACGCTGAGGTTTGGTTTGGTTCATCCTTTGATTTTTGTCTAATCTCTATTGTATTTTCCTAGAGAAAGGTTTTCGGTGAAAGCATGTGCAGTAATAGAATGACTGTAGCTGTTCATTCTTGGCATATTTGTTTTTCTGATCTGCTCTTGTGATTCTAGCATTGAGAAGGGGGTTTTAATTAGGAATAATTTCTCAAAAAAACGTCGTTACATTTTGTTAATTATGTTGCTGTTTATGTTTGTATTATGGATGGCAATTGTTTTTTTGTGGAAGAAGCAAAGCAGAAGTAGATATTTATAGCATCTCCTGTACTAGATGAGCAGATATAGCTTGGTTTACATTGAATGGATGGTTATATATAGTGGTAGAAATATCCATTCTAAATCGACAATATCCTTGGTAGTGGTTAAAGTAGCATTTGTTGCAAAAGAAACAAGTTGCTCTAGTGCTGAAACTTTCTGCATAAACATGTCAGTTGATGAAGCTAAGTGACAAGGACATAGTTGAGATGGTGTTCTTCCCGGTCATAAACGAGGCATGCCGTGTCCTTGATGAGGGCATTGCAGTCAAGGCGTCGGATCTTGACATCGCCTCAATCTTTGGCATGGGCTTCCCACCTTACAGGTCCGTTTTTAAGATGCCTGGTCAAATTTGCCTCTTATTATGAAGCTTACAGGTCCTGTTGTAGAGATTTACTAGCAACTACTTACTCGCCTGTCAATTGTTGCAACATATTGTAGGGGAGGGGTCATGTTATGGGGAGATTCCATCGGCGCAAAATACATCCACGGCAAGTTGCAGGAGTGGGCGAAGCGGTACGGCAGCTTCTTCGAGCCTTGCTCCTACCTCGCCGAAAGAGCAGCAAAGGGGATTCCTCTGGTGAGCATGAGTGGCATTTCGTTTCAGCTGAAAACTTTAATGCCTAGCTATTTTCTTCACTACTAGAAGTACTTGTAGTTTCTATTTGTTTCAGCCAGAATGAAAGCCTGTACCTCAATATTAGATCACCAATTAATTCTTCAAGTTCTGATAGCGAAATGTGATACAGTATATGATACTACTTAATTTTCATGTGCAGAGTGCACCAGCAGCAAGTCAAGTCAAGTCCCGGCTATAGGTGATGGTAGGCCTGGTACTTCTGTCAGCTGAAGGAAATTATGTCACCGAGTAATAATGCGCGATGAAGGTGGTGAACTGGTGATTAGTGGAAGGGGCTGAATAAGGATAACAACACGTGAGCTGTATATTAGGAAGCAAAGGAAACCGTAACTAATTGCGGTTGGACCCTTGAAGGGATTTATGTAATATGTGCAATGATTCTTAAATAATATTTGCAAATATGCTCTGTCAATTCTTTTGTTACACACCGAATCTGCCCTGCAATAGCGTGAATGTCTAAACCTGAATTTCTGAAACAATGTGTGCTCAATGTGCTGGTGTGATGAACCTGAACTGCACAACCTAAACCTGAACTCCTTTTTTTTATCTTAGACAATCCTGCAAAGCTTTATTCATCCAGTCATGATGTTTACAGGAACTAACATAGGATCACAAGGATGGCCTAACCAGACATGGCGGCCAATACAAAGAGAGAGCTTTGCGACGACTCGTTGTGAGCTTCAAAAATTGAAGTTTCTAAGCTCATGAATAGAACTACACAAAAGGATACGCCGGAGAACATATCACTGCCCGTGAATTTGCCCCGCCAGGCCACGCCGAGAGGCCCGTCCTTTTGCAATGAGACCTAGCCCGTTTTCTGTTTGCGACCCTAGCCGACTAGGGTTTCTCTACCCGGTGGCTCTGAGGTTCGGATGACCGCCTAACAATCACTCATGGAAGGGAAAATGACAATTGACCGTGCCATGCGCTCCTTTCCTCTGGAAAATTTGCATTTCTCGAGCTCCCGTTTTGGATTTGGTGAGGGAGAGAAAAGCGGCGACACTGCACATCTATATTGGGAAAAGGAAAGTCTACAGTGCTTTCTTCCCACCGCCCACCGCCCACGGCCGATAAGACTATCTCTTGATCTGCCTAACCCTTTTGGCCTACAATGCTGTCTTTCCACCGCCCACGGCAGAATATACTCCCTGAAAACCCTTGTTTTTATTTATTACTCTGCATATTAGTTTGTTGTTGCTGTTGTATATAGCAAACAATATAAAACATTTACGGTAACAAATCTAATGGTACTGATTTAGTATTGCACTAGAAGTTAATAATTATTTCCTATAAAGTTGGTCAAAGTTTATAAAATTTGACTAAAGACAAAGCTAAATATAGAGTAAGTAAAAACGGAGGAAGTAATAATCCCCACAATGTTGTTATGTCAAAATTAGTTGCTTAGATAAGAAACATGCACCATCAGAGCTATATTTATTAATCTACAATTTTTTATGGTTAACATTACACAACTCAGATAAGAGGGGGTTATTGCTTTGCAGAATACAATGCTATGACCTTGCTTTCATACCCAAGCACACACAAAAAAAAGGCAAAAAAAAAAACTTGATTTCATAGTCCGCGGTTGAAGAATACAGCGACAACTCTCTTGCTAATTCTCTGTTATGTTTAACAGATGAGGAATTCGAAGGCATCTAACTAATCAGATCAGCAACTAATATTCATGACACTCGTCCTCATACATAGGCCAGGAATGTGCGGGTACAAGTTCTGTGGTATTACTTCAGTTTCACATATTACCACCCATCACGCGAAAACTAGCTTTAACAACATTTCAGACATCTCTTATTATCAGACCGCGGCTGACTTCTGCAGGTTGCCCATTCCAAACAAATTCTCAAACAGTTTCGAAGCCATTGGAGGAACCGTCATAGGCACCGGGGCCATGAAATTAGCAATCTTCTCGTGAACACTGTACCTGAAAACTCACATAAACAAGTTAATACACAATTGCCAGCGAGAAAAACCAACTGCACCAAAAGTAACTCTACCTTATCTTTCTGCTCTTTGAAGCGCGGCGATCCACGAGTTTCCTCTTCTTGTTCTGCTTCTTCCTCAGAGCATAAAATGCAGACTCTGAAACAATTGCAGCAGCATGGCTCATAAATGCATTCAGGGCAAAAAGAAACTAGTGCAGATGTGCAATTCTTGGATATGAACTAACCAGATGCTCCTGTATCACACGACTCGAGAAACTCCTTGAGAAGTTGATGATAAAATTCAGAATCATCAATAAGTTCAGGATCACCTTCCACATCCTTCCCCTGAGTTGAAACAAGGGGTCAACATATGAGACCAGCAAGTGCACTACACATACAATATCTAATTCGATTGGTGGTGGAAATATCCCCGAAATCAGTCTAATTTAATTAATCGGTTAGATCGATAACTGAGGCTACATGAATTTTTGCCTCAATGGAATAACAAGTCTAACTGGACTGCATAACACGAAATTTGAATAGAACAAAATGAGAAACAGGCAGGCAAGCTTGACGTTATTCCAAGTAAAGAATGAAGTGTTGCTCAAACCTCAACGGTAGTAGCAGGCTCCGCTGCACTCTGCAAAATGAATGAGAAGACACAGATTATTCACTATAATGAAGCAGAAACATGACTGGTGGCCCTCATAATAGATGCGTATAAAATACCTCCCCGAATACACCAACATCAGATTTCCTCAAGTACATCCGGTTAATCATCCTGCTTGGGTCTCTCATGTAACCAGCAACTTGGTCACTTATGTTCTGTTCCCATACAACATGGAAAGCAAGGGTCTTAGCTTTTTTAATCCAGGCCTGTTCCACAATAAAAAATTACTAGAAGTAGTTAAATAGGCATTCAACCAACCTGATTAAATGCGTGCAACTTTCCTTTCAGTGCAGCAGCTCCAGTTGTGACCTGTGTTTTCCTCTGCCATTTATCTATCTCGGTATTTCTGAAAGGGGTTATCCTGTACAAAAATCATGGTACGTAGCAAATTAGCAATCCAGAAAACAAAGGTCTTGTAAAGATGAAACCGATTTTTTTATTACTTATAACAGAGCCAAACAAACAATTCACTAACTCAAAGGCATTTAAGAGACTATTATAATAAAGGACCAGGGAAGAGTTTAGATCATTAGATGGTCTGTATTAAAGCACAAAACACATTCTACTAACATGATATGGTAAGCATACAAGGGCAGAACTGCATAGTGCTGACTAACAAAAGATCTTCTGCTACGCAAGACATTGTAACACATCGAAGAATATATCCTGCAGTACATCATCAGAGTTTCTATTGCTGCAAAAGATTACCTTGTATGCAATTTCTGTACTTGCAACCACTCGTCACTCTCTCCATTTGAGTCAGGCAATGTGTCTGTCATTAAGTCAGGATTAATGAATGTTTCAAGGCATCTTTCAGAATGAGAAAGACTGGATAGCAGTTTTACCATTTGCACCCTTTGCAGCCTGGTTCTGCTCCAGTAAAGCCTACAGGTAGTTTTGGAAAGCATATTGCGCACAGTAAGAAAACCTGGAACAACTACAGTATAGCGGTAGCATAGCACTGAAGCAAAAAACATGAGCAGGTAAGTGAACCTTCTGCAGCTCCAGCATGCAACCGAGAGTCTGTTTCGATGAGTCCAACAGATCAACATATGCTTGCTCTATCTCCTGATCATGACTGCAGAACCTTGACTTGGATGGATCCTGCAAGAACAGAATAAAATATATGTTTCTTCAGAAGTAAAACCAATGAAGACAAAGAAACAAAGGTGCATGTTCTGGCAGTCATATGAGAGAAACAACAGACCTTGGGAAGCTTGTTTGAAGTGGAGAATGCTTTCTGCAGCAAGAATCTCATTTCCAGGGTCTTATCCCATAGCGCCTTCAGTAAACAGCAATTGGATGTAGAGGTTAATAGTTTGAAAGCTTAAACACTGAATGTAAAGGATAGCTGTGCAAGAACATGATCATGGTGAGTAGATGTTATGCAAAGCACATACAAGAAAATACCTTTTGGTTTTTGACTGCCTGGCCTCTTGAGACATCGTCATCCCTGTGTTGTTTCAGGGTTTGAAGAATGCTTCTGCAAGGTAGAAGAGAAGAATATAAGTGAGATGATGAAGCAGATTCTATAGTAAACCGTGTGAAAGGGAGGCATGGCGAAGAAGGGCCGAAAGGAGACATTACTGTTGATTGGCCTGGAGGGTGCGATACTGCTGCTCGAGCTCTCCCATCTCACCATCATCATCCTCCTCATGGAGGCTCTCCTCATCATCATGGAGGCTCTCCTCATCGTCATCCTCCTCCTCATGGAGGCTCTCCTCATCGTCATCCTCCTCCTCGTCACTCTAACAAGAGAGAGAGATAGGCACAAAACAGCTAAGCAACCTATACCCCTCGGAGGAAAAGGAAAATGAGAGGGGAGGGCGGTACTTACGGTGGAGGAATCCTGGACGTCGACATCGGCAGCGCTCCTTGTGGAGAAGAAGCTGTCCTCTGGGTCGGAGTGGTCATCGAGGTGGAGTTCAGAGTCGCTGCCTGAATTGGGAGAAGCCTCCGAGGGGGAAGGGGAAGGTGACGCCTTGCGGTGCTTGCGTGCGAGTGGCGCCATCTTGTATCGTCAACTAGGCCTGAGTGTTCAGTATAAACCGGAATTTTGGTTAGTACATTTTGGTTTTGTTTTTTTGGACAGATTTGGTTATTGACTAAAGCTAACAAAAGATGTCAGTCAAAAACGCAAAGTCGGTATTTCGGTTAATCTAGAAAATCGGTTCAGTGGTCGGTCAATACCGAACTGTACAGGTTCCAGAATTTCAGGTTCAGCGCACCAGTACACTGAGCATACACTGTTACAGAAATTCAGGTTTAGACAATCACACTGTTTCGGGGCAGGTTCGGGGTTTAACAAAACAATTGACAGAGTACATTTGCAACATAATTTCAGGGGTTATTTACAACTTAACAATAGCCAACTTAATGCTATTGTGTTTTGCCAAGCATCGTACTCAGTGGCGCAAATAGTACGTCTCTCGAGTTTACTAAAGTCGACCTCCAATCCATCGACTTGTTTTGGGCGACAATTCGTCCTTCATGCTCAAAACCGGATGAATTTCGTCCAAAACCAGAGTAGAGGGGAAAACCGGCAACGAGTAGGTGGGTTTTCTCTCTCTCTCTCTCTCTCCTCACTTGCCACCACATCTTCTTCTTCCTTCTCATTCTCTCTGTGCAGTGGGCATTTTATCAAGCAGTTGGCGTGCTCGCCTGCAAGTGCCATCTATGTACCATCTACGCACGGAACCAGTGCAAGTGCTGCTGCTAGAGTCTCCACGGGAGGCATATGAGCAAGCATCCATGTATGACCTACATACGGAACTAGTGCAGGAGCAGCTGAACAAGGATTTGAGGTGGAGGATGAGAGGAGCTGCGGACTCACGTTGCCTGATTCCTGAATGCCTGCCGCGGTTGAAGACGTGGGGGAGAGGAACGCCGAGGTGTACCGCCGGTCGCCGGAGTGGAGAGCTGGGCTGCTGTCGTCGGCGGCGGGCAGCACGCTAGGTTTGCGGGGTGACGATGCTGAGGAAGGAGAGGGCACTTCCGGTTCCGCGTATAGAGTTCCAATCGGCCTTCCGCGCGTACATGGGCCGGCCCAATCAGCCTTCCTGTGTTGTTTTCTTGACGGTTCTTGGAAAGGTTTCGTTCCATTTTTCTTTTCCTTTTTTTCCTTTTCTCTATCTATCGGTTTTCTTTCGGATTTTTCATTTCGCCCCTTTTTCTCACTTTTTCGTATTTTTACTTTCTTCTTTTTATGTTTTATTAAAAAAATAAAAACACTCTCTTAATTCATAAAACATTTTTTCAAGTTCGAGACCATTTAAAAAAATTCATGCACCTATTTTAAAATAGCGATTTTTTAAAAAAATCGTGGATATATTTTTTTATTCGAGATTTTTTTAAAACTTTGTGAACATCTTAAATTAGTAAACTTCTATTAAATATGTAAACTTTATAAATTCATGAATATATTTTTAAATAATTGCATTTAAAAAAATGCAAGCTATAGCTTTGCATGTTTATGCCCTACAGGTGATAAAGCTGACACAATGGCAATGCGATAGCACTCTCGTAATAGGTGGTATGTGTCCTCGAGTTGACACAACGCCTCGTCGCGGCATTGAGTCCCCATCCGAGTTCAACCATATTTTTTGTTACCATGCGCGCGGAGCTTATAAGAGGCATATTGGTGCACCCTTGCAGCTGCAAGGATAAATCTATTCGAATAACAATGTCCGCTGTTATGGGCGACTTGGAGCTCGATGACTTCATCATAGCACAAGTTCAAGTTATAATCTCTAAAGCTTGCCGACCCTTAATATTGTTAGTAATAGAGTTTGCACAACTTTTAACTAATTAATAGAACTTTCCAACTAAACGCCTTGGGGATTCTTCTCCGTGGTGGTGCGAAGGAGAATGAAAGGCTTTGTTATGTTTGTGATAGGATAGATGCTCAGCGTGGACACAGCCATGGGGTTGCGTTGCACAACATTTAGCGTAGATTGTTCTCACACATTCTCTTTCTTTATCTCTGGTAACGTAAGTTGTAGCGTGTCTCTGTAGGTGCTAGTGCTTGCTGCCGCTAAACCCTTGCCCTCTTTTGATACATGATGCATAAATAGTGTGAGATTCTGACAAGTCTTGCAGAGTACGTCATGTACTCACCTTGCTATATATAGCAAACACTTGCATGTATGGTGATGGACATCGTTAGGCAGTTATCCCACACACAACGGTCTGGCAGGGATATGGATGCATTTGCTTTTGTTCCAGTCTTCTTAGCACAATTTGTATCCTTGCATGTCTAAGGTTTATTCGCTTTCGTCATACGAATTGTATCTTGATTGAAAGGTACCCACGTTTGCAGAATTGAGCAACTCGAGGTTTTCCACGTGGAGATGGTCAAAGGTATTGGATCACCCGCATCACGTACGTACGCCCTAACACCTCGCTTCGCTTGGTTTTGGCACGGGTGATTTGGGAGGGAAAAGAATTATATGAGACCAGGTCTCATATTTAGCAGGTGAGACCCCTCCTGATAGATGACACGTGGCATTCACAAATCACAAAGCATCTAATCTCCCCCCCTCCCCCTGATTTCAGGTGGGGGGTGGGGAAGGTCCTTAAAAGCCACGTGTCATACATCAGAATGGGTCTCACCTGCTAACTCGTGAGACCTGGTCTCATAGAATTATTTTCCATTTGGGAGGAGCCGCGCGCGCTGAATCAATTAGCGGGGGAAATCTTCCGGCGATGGCGATCGATTAGGAATGAGATCAGGGTGCCATGGCGGAATTGAGAGAAGCAAGTCAAGATCCCGTGATTTCGTGGCTCGGCCGAGGCATGTGATCGATAGCGAGACACAGTAGGTGATCCTGCCTATAGATTGGCATGCATGCGATGCGATCAAATCGGGGATAATTTCCATCTTCCTTGATAATCTGGCGCCAAAACCTTTTCTGTTTCCCGCCGTGCTCCATCCATCGTCTTTGATGTCGGCGTGCTATATATATGCCCGTATGCATGTCCAATTGTCAAGCGCCACGGCATAGTCTCCCTCCGGACAACTCAACTCATGGCGCCTCTTCTGCCTCGCTTCGTCTCTCCCGACGACATGCCCCTCCCCTCCGACTCCGACGACGATGAGAGCCGTGACTACGACGTGGTAGTCATCAGCAACTCCGACGACGACGACGACACGGCCGTCCACGACAGCGCCTCCTACGCCAAGGCCGTGTCCGGCGGCACCGACTCCAAGGACGCCCCCGACCGCGGCGGCGGCGACAATGACGACGGCGGTGCCGATTCCGACGAAGGTGACGGCGGGCATCTGGTGCGAGGCGCGGGACCGCGCACGACTGCTGGGCCCTCGAGGATGAGTGCCGGCTTGTGGTACCACCGTCGCCCTTTGATCCGCCGTGGCGAGTTCACCTCAGGGAACGCGCCCGCGCCGGTGCCCGAACTGACGATGAGCGGCAGACCACGCGCAGGCACAGGGCGCTTCAGTTTGATCCTGCTCGTTACTCTTTTTCTTTCGTCTTTACTACTCTTTTCGTTTTTGCGAGTTTTCATTTCTTGATTTCCTGATGTAATCGCCTTAAGCATAAATTTATCAGCAGTACTTTATGTTCCCAGTCGTCGATTGGATTATCAAACTACCTTCTGTGGTGGTATAAACTGCAACAGATTTGCTATTTCACATCTAAGTCCCTATCGTTGGATTATTGTCTTTAGAATTCGTGCACTGGTTGATATTTTTTTTTAGACATTCGTCCACTGGTTGATGTCACGGTTGTCCAGCGTCGCTTGCCAGCCGGCCCTTGTTTACTACTACACGGCAATTTGTTTTTCGGTGTGTAGTCTTGTCCCGCGTCAGGCTTGCTTTTCTGGCCTGCTTTTTACATGGGCTGCAGCATAGTGTGGATGGATCGTTGTCCACAAACTAAAGAGATCGCATGGGGTGGATGCAGCGAGTGGTATTGTCCATGTGATTTTTATTCCTTTTTTATCGCATCTAGTATTTCTTGATTGAGACAAAATCCTATATTTTCAAATCAGTGAGAACAGAGGCACGTTCTAGTCATGGTTCCGGTTGTGTTCTATGTAGACTATTTTGTGTGCGTTTCAATTGTGATATAGTAAATTTTGCATCATACAAATGAACTTATGTGGTTCAGTTATGACCCCCATTTTTTTTCATTTTCTGTTTTGAGTATTTTTTGTGTCTTTTATATATTTTTAGTGTGTTTTTGTATCTAAATACTATTAGCAGCATTTTAGTGTTTCTTTATTTTCTCAATTTTTTGTATCCGTTTTTTCTTTTTCTTTTTTCTTTTTGTGTCCGTTTTTATTTCTTTCTTTCTCTTTCATTTAGTTCATTATCATTATTCTTATTTTTAAATTTGTGAATTAGTTTTTAATATTTTTGTAAAATTTTGAAAATGTTTGTTAAGTTAGTGGACACCTTTTAAATTCGTGAATATTTTTTAAAGAAACTGGGCCTGACCTTTTTTTCCCTAGTTGATAGTCCAACCTCGACTCACAACCGGGGTCAACATTTTTTTGTCCAGTTGCAAGTCTATCGTCGACTCGCAACTGGGTTTGTCCCAGATGCAAGTCCATCCTTGACTCAAAACTAGGGCCGAACCTTTTTTTTTTGTTAGTTACAAGTCCAACCTCAACTCGCAACTCGGGCCCAACACTATTTTTTGTCCTAGCTTCAAGTCCATGCTCAACTCGCAACTGGGTGTGACCTTTTTTGTCCGAGTTACAAGTCCACCATTGACTTGCAACTGGGGCCTTGACCTTTTTTTTGTCCCAGTTGCAAGTCCACCATCGACTCGCAACTGGGACCTGATTTCCAGTTGCAAGTCCACACTCGATTCGCAACTGGGGTTCGACCTTTTTTGTCTCGGTTGCAATCCCACCCTAGACTCACAACTGGGGCACGTCCTTCTTTTTGTCCCGCTTGCAAGTTCATCCTCAACTCGCAACTAGGCCCGACTTTTTTTGTCCCAATTGCAAGTCCACCCTCGACTCGCAACTGGGATCCGACCTTTTTTGTCCCAGTTGCAATCCCACCCTCGACTCGCAACTGCGGCTCGACCTTTTTTGTCCCAATTGCAAGTCCATACTCATCTCGCAACTAGGCCCCTACTTGTCCTTGTCCTAGTTGCAAGTCCCGCCTTGACTCGCAACTGGTCCCCTATTTCTCATTGTACCAGTTGCAAGTCCCCCCTTGACTCGCAACTGGGCCCCTAGTAAGTGTTGTCCCACTTGCAAGTCCATCCCTCGACTTAGAACTGGGCCTATAGGTGTTGTTGTCTTCTCGGTTGCAAGCCCAACCCTCGACTCGCAACTTGGCATGTACTGCTTTCCAACCCCGTTGCAAGACCACCGACTCGCAAGTGGACCAAGAGATGTTGTCGTCTTGGTTGCAAGCACACCCCTCGAATATCCTATACACCACTCACTACGACAAAATGTTGCTGTTTCGCACAAGACGAGAAGCTAGTAAATTGCAGATGGTCGGCCCAAGTAGCTAGGATCCGTTTTGTTTGTTTTGTTTTTTCCTCCTGGTTTTTCCTTGTTTATTCCTTTTTTGCTTTTCCTTCATTAGCTTTCCTTTCCTTTTTACCTTTTTTTAATATTGTTTTCTATTTTTCATTTTTTGTTTCAAAAAAGTTTGGAATTTTCAAAATTCTTCGTTTTCCAAAAATTGTTTGGATTTTTCAAAAAATGTTGAAAAATAACAAATTAGGTTCATGTTTTTCAAAAAAAATATTGCAGGTTTAAAAATTGTTTGTGTTTTCTAAATAATACTTAAATGTTTGAAACAATTTTCCTTTCTAAAAAAATTGTTCACAAAAGCTAATCATCTCTAAGTAACTCTTAAGCTTTACATGTACTGGACTAGGGGTGACATTATCTTAGTTGAGCCCTCACAAAAATTGTTCGAAATTTTTAAAAGTATTTGTGTTTCCATAAATATCTGGAATTAAAAAAAACACAATTTGAGAAAATGTTTTCAATTTTTTTCATAAACGTCTTCTAATCTCAGACGCTCTACTATTTCTTAAATGTTTCACGCTTCTGTAGCATCACCAACATTGATGTGTTGTATTGGTAGGAGGTTGTGCTTAGCAGTATCTGCTCTGGAGTTCGATTCCTCACGGGCTAGTCTGCTGAGGTGGATAGTTAGATGTGAGATATTATCTTACATCTAGATGTGACATAATCGGACCCAAACTGCAAATCCAGACAAAAACTGCAAATTCAGACAAACAGAGAGAACCGATCGAGCCGTTTGTCTTCTCTGTTTCAGACTTTCAGGTCATTCGCACAATATGTCAGTTTTTGGTGGAGGATCGAGCAGTTTTCCTTTTCTGCGAATTTTCTTTTCTTGATTTCCTTGGATGTAAGCGCCTGAGGAATACATGTTATCAGTATATTTTCCCAGTCGTCGCTTGAATTATCAAACTACCCTCTCTGGTGGTATATTATTCAGAAAAACAGAGAGAACCGGCCGAACAGCTAATCGTCTCTGTTTCAGGTCATTCGACGTTTCGATCTTACCAAAGGTCAGTTTTTGGTGGAGACTGGAGATGACGAGCACAAGGTGCACCACGCTCTCCTGCCAGAGAGGTGGATGTTTGGGCTTGAGCGATCAATATTGCCAAATCCAATGGGTGCCAGAATTTCTTTTGTAAGAATTAACAAGAGTACCTGATGCACATTCAAAAAATGGAAAGGAAAATGGGGATGCAATGCAAGATGCCCACCTCTACACCCAGAAAAAGAATATAATAACAATAACTCTACAATAATAAAATGGCAGTAGGTCAACATTCACCAACATGCTGTAAACTGTCCTTAAAGAAAAGAAAAACACTGTTCATGCTCTAGATTAAGTTACACCCAAGACACCAACGTCCAGTTCTTCTTTAGTCTGATTATTAAGATTTAGTCGAACCCTGGTACTTCCCCGGGCATCGGAGCAAGCTCGTTCCTCTCAAACCTTCCCTCGTCGAAGAAGGTGGCATGCACTATGCGTCCGCCAAAGTAGCGGCCTTCCAGTTCGACCAACGCCTTGGTCGACTCTTCTGTCCTCTCGAACAGCACAAAGATCCTCACTGCTTCGTCCGCGGGGAAGTCTGCCTGGGTGATCTCGAATATCAGCACGCGCAACACAGCCCCAAACTTGGAGCATTCCGAGGCAATCTCATCTTCCAGCTCGTCGTCAACCTCGCCCGGACCAATCTGCATATATTTCATTCTGATGATTAAAAACATGTTGCACTAGACAAAACTATCGCCTTAACTATAAATAAATCATGCAAGTAAATCATCAAGCAATATTCAACATTATGGCATCATCCCTCTATTCCAGCATACAAAGGCACCGGCTTAAGCAACAATCAAAAACAAACATACAGTTCAACAACATAATAGATCGGTGGGAGCAAACCCTGATACCATAGAAGACAGCTCCTCATCATGTAAGATCAAATACCACTTGACAGATAAAACTAATGAGGCTTCATCAGACAATTCACAAAGCCAAATGCATTGTGTGATCAAATACCTAACCTGTTTGAACCTTTTTTTTTTTATCACAACCCACAGTTGACATCGTGTCAAAACTGGGTAACGCCATTGTAGTGCCCAAATTCGACAAATTCATCAGGTTCTATGCCCATCAGGTACTATTCAAGGTTACTAATAAAATAGAGCAGAGCTGTTTTCTAGAAGTACACATTCAAGTTTGATGATTGTGTGATCAAATACCCTAACATAATATTCAAGTTTAATGATTATATTGCAAAGCTCAAATCATGATCTGAACCCATTGGTACAGAATCCATCATACGCTGAACTTTATTTACATGAAATTGGACCTTAAGTTACACATTTTATATTGAACTAAAAAGCAACCAGCTTATATTGAATAAAGCCAACAGCAACCTGAAAGACTAAAATTCCCAGCTGCCTGTTAATCAAAATTAACATAAGCTGTCTATGCTATATAGTGGTTAGATTTGGAAGCTAATGCAGTCAGCAAACAGTAGTTGCTATTTTGCACTACCCTGTTTACCCCAAGTTCCCTAGTACTCCCTCTGTTTGTTTTTATAAGACGTTTCAGACAGCTTGCTTTGTGCTGTTTTCAACGGTGTCTGAATGTCTAAAACGTCTTATAAAAGTGAACAGAGGTAGTACAAAATAACCAACAGTAGATTTACAGTATCACAAATAGATTCTCAAACTCTATACATTGCTAATCACCCTTCATGATTTAAGTCCTTAGCGTTCATGTGTGTATCAGTATCATCTGAAAACAGATCAAACAATAGCCTGTGCACTTCAACCATAAAAGAAACAAAATAAAATCCAAATACATATGCCACCTGATACCTGTCTAAAGCACTGCAAATTATCACATACCAGTCAGCATCGACAAGGCAATTATGTCACATAGGTAACTACATTTTGCTAGTTGGTATCAGGCTACCAGCACACAAGTAGAGATAATACTAAAAACTATATGCTCAGAATGGATGGTGATATATTCTAGAATAGTTGTTGCCTATGTAAGAGAAACCAGTAACAATAATAAATCAACAAGAGCAGCAGACGTACATTTGCTAAGGTGATATCTAAATTAGACAACGACCTAACTTCAGCTTAGATATTCGCATAACAGCGTAATAGATGTCAGCATATAAACACACAAAGGATGCATTTTGCAACTCAGTGCCCAAGAGGGGAAATCAGGGATAACCCATGGACCACTACTTCATCCTTATTCATACAAACCTGAAAATGTTGCCGTGATACTCTTATTACGCAGAAGTCATGGGAAAGCATTTACCATGTTACGCAGCAACACTACTCTGGTGGGCTGGCCTTCAAAGTTGGCTGATCTGGGCCTCCTGGAACTGCTCTCATCGACAATAACCCCTGCCCTCCGATCGGTCTTCCTAGCGACCAGAGGCGCTGTGATTCCCTGCTCCTGCTTGCCGAGCCCCTGGCCTTCCTTCCACCCCATCTTGGCCATCATTCTCTGGGCAGCGGTCATCTGGCCGCCGGCGCCCAGGCCCAAGCCAGAGGAGGAGGAGCCTGGGATGGAGAAGCCACTGGCATCGCCGTGGGGCGGAGACGAGGCCCTCTGAGGAGTAGCGCCGCCGCCAGCGCCGCTCATGGCGGCCCTCCTCTTCCAGGCTTCCTCGCCGGATATGTTGAGGGAGGAGGCCCTGGACTGCTCCTCGCGCAGGCGTGCCTCGGCCTCCCTCAGCTCGCGCTCCCTCTCCCTCTCCTGGTCCTCGCGGCGCCTCCGGTCGAGCTCCTTCTTCATCTCGGCGTCCTTGGCCCGCTTGAGCTTCTCCTTGCGGTAGTCCTCGTAGTCGTTGGGCCTGGCGGGGTCGTACTCCTCGAGCACGGTGGACTGCACGGCGACGAGGGCGGGGTGGAAGGAGGCTGCGGTGGTGGTGGTGACGGCGGAGGCGAGGGGGAGGGGGTGCGGCGGCTGCTGCTGCTGCTGCACGGCGCTGGGCTTGGGAGCGGCGGCGGGGCGGGGGTGCTGGTTCCTAAGGAGGGACGTGGGAGGGGCGAAGGTCGCGGAGGGCTTGCGGAGGGTCGGCGGCGCCATCTTGGTGGCGCTCGACCAGACGGAGGCCGTCGGCTTGTCTTCGTCGCCGGCCGCGGAGGTGGGCGGCGGGAGGTCGCCGTATAATCCGCCCAGCATCTTCGACAAAGCAGAGGCCGCACCGGCGGGGGAAATTGTGTCGATAGATCGGGTGGTTGATTCTACCGGAATCCGAGAAACCAGGTAGGTGGATGTAGCAGCCCAGCTCACGATCAGTGAGGCAAACCCTAACCCTAATCGAATCTTCTCGAGCGGATCTCGGTCGGAGCAGGGAGGAAGAAGAAGACTCGCTCTATCCGAAGCCTCGGAGGAGACAGGGCACCCGGCCTCTCCCCGGGCCACCTCTTGTATGGGCCGCGGCTGCTCGATTGGTCCGTTCTCTTTTTTCAGTTGATTTGGGCTATTATCTAATGGGCCTTTGGGAGATGTTTCCTCTCTGAAGCCTTTCTTTTTGTCCCTAGTTAAGAAACAATACCCACTCCTCTACCTCTTTTAATTCGGTTTATTATACATGGTTTGATTTATGGGGAGTGCTACGCGTCGGCTGGTTGATCTTTTCAGAAGATCCGCCGCCTCGCGAGCCGTCCGATATAGGTTGCTAACCGTACGATTGCTCTTTACAACAAGAGCATTGACTATTGCAACAAGATCTTTGTTTCAGAAACACGTCGGTGACTATTGCAACAAGAGCTTTGTTTCAGAAACACGTTGATGACTATTGAAACAAGAGCTTTGTTTCGGAAACATATCGGTGACTACTGCAACAAGAGCTTTGTTTCAGAAACATTGATGACGTTGCAAATCTCTCCGTGCATGATCCCTCTTTGCAAACAAGAGCTTTGTTTTAAAAACATTGTTGACTATTGCAACAAGACCTATGTTTCGGAAACATTAATGGCTTTGCAAAAGCATCTACGAACGGTGCTTAACCCCCAAATGCCTCACCGCGGAAGGCGATAGCTTGCCGCCGGCTGGAAGGATCCATCAGCGAGGGTTCCCCCGACATCAACAGTGCCGACGAAGAGGCCGTGCGCTGCGTCGTACATTGGGAGAGCTCGCGCTCGAAGCTTCTGCGCCACCCAGTACGCTGCTGACCGGCGAGCCCTTTCTCCGGCGCTGCCTTCCTCCCTTTCTCTGCTCCAACTCGCCGTGCCTCTCCTCTCCCATGACCCACCTCTCTCTCTCACACACACCTCCTTCGCCTCCGGCTACTTTCCCGGCGAGCTCGGGCCAGATCCGGCGCCCAGGGCAGGAGAGACCTGAGGGGCGGGGCGACCGGCTGGCCGGTGTGAGCGGCAGCGGCACCCAGCTTCCAACACCCCGTCCACTCTGCACCATGAGAGAAGAGATGCGAGAGAATAGAGTGGGGAAGAACAGTTGGGCGTTGGTTCAGAAATCGGGGGAAGGTGGATACAGGCCCACATGGACACGTGTTACATAGCGAAGGAGGCGGACGCGAAGTTTCTTTTCAGCCGGTTGACGTTGAGCGTTTTCCTTGATTTATACGGTTTTTCAGTTTGGAAGATATATTTCGATAAATATGGTATAATATTAAAATACAGTCGGGTTTTGGTATATACAACCTATGTCCTGGTTTATTAATCCCTCTCATATTTTAGTCATATTTTGATCATGATTTAACTAATAAAATATAAGTTATGCGTAGCAAAAATAACATCATTACAAACTACAAATCAAACACTATATTTTTTGATGACATGCATTGATATTTTGCTAGTCAAATACTCTCTCATCCCCAAATAAGTGTCTCAACTTTGTATTAATTTTAGTGCAATGTTGTACTAAGGTTGAGACATTTATTTTGGGACAGAGGAAATATGTGGTAAAAGTTTGACCCAAAATATGTGGTAAAAGTTTGTATTAATTTTAGTGCAATGTTGTACTAAGGTTGAGACATTTATTTTGGGGCAGAGGAAATATGTGGTAAAAGTTTGACCCAAAATACAATAAGACTAATAAACCTAGATGGAGGTAGTACCAAATTATTTGGGTATGTATCATAATAGCCAAAGCAGAAAATTTAAAAATGACATAATAGTAATTTACAAATTTATGACTTAAAAGACATAATTTTATCATCCATCAGCAAAGCATAAGCTCAAAGCTAAACCCTTGGTGCAATCCTATCTTAATTGGAAAGTCATCGTTCTCTCTCTCCCTCCCCCCCTCCCTCTCTGTGTGTGTGTACTAATATGCCCTACCTTCTCTCTGTGTACTAATATGCCCTACCTTCATTCTTCAGGCACCGTGTTTAATCGAAAAATGAGGTTTAAACTTAGTCATACTATCACTTTGTCTCCAAAGGCTCTCGGCACCTGGGATACAATCAAGGCCATCACCTTTTCATCCTATAAAATATTTTTACTACCAGAACAACAAACCATCTTTTTAACATCTAGAAAAAGACATTTTTTATTACTTCCAGACAAACAAAACATTTTCTTTTCACTTCTAGAACTGCATGCGTGAAACCACGCTCTTTGTATTATTCTTCTATATTGAATCGATCGCAATTGATTACAGACTGATTTATACACATCATCCATTCCTCTCTTTTTTTGGACGCCATAACGGTTGCTCGAGAATTCATAAATAACTTAATCATCATGATTATGGTACAACAGGAACAATGGCAGCATCAAACATTGTGGGATACTTTTTCTTTATTTTCCCTTTCAAGCGTTGGTTCATCTACTACTGTTTTCAAGTATTACCATCCTCATATGTACAATTATCCTGAAAAACAAGGAATGCAAAATTCTGTCAATCATCTGCAGCCAACTCCAGAGGCAAGAGATATTTATATAGCTAACCTCGCAACAGAAAATCCTGGAGATGCTTAGGACTGCTGCTCCGACGCCGTCCTCCTTTGGAGATCAAATTTATGGTTGAATATAATTATGGAATTTTTTCTAAGGGGAAACATGAATTCTTCAATTTCCTTATTTTTTTCATCACTCTGAACCTCCTTTTAGTGACTGCAACACAAGAATAACACTCAAAATCCCAACCATGAAGTGCATGATGCTCATGTCCACAAGGAACTCAAATCTCCAATGTGAGTCATATCAGAACTTACCTTGTACTGGTACTTCTTCCTCAGCCTGACAGCCAGGCGTACACATCTTTTTACATTGATTTTCAGTATATTGTCGTTGAACATCTGAAGACAAATGGACCAGCTCAGTTCCAAGGAAAATGAAGAGTACATGTATACAGATGCAGTTGCAGTAGATATAAACTAGACAACATTGACATGCCATAATCCATCCAATTTCAGCTTGAGAGCAACTTATATATACACATATCATGCTATATATAGAATGACTAGCAGCTGTCCTAACTTGCAAATGTTAATCTATCAAAACTGAAACGTGCACTCCTAACCATAAACTGGAATGCACAAAAGTCTGCCGCAAATAAATAAATTTTAATAGTTATTTCATGGGCCCAAGGCTTAAAATAATATGAAAAAAAGCAGTGACTGGAGATTCGAAAAGAGAAAGTAGTGACCCAACTTGCCTTGATAGCATCATCTATTGAGTGAGTATCTCTAATAATCTTGTGTCGATTGATTATCAAGATTGCTGCTACACAGAATATAGGCAGTTCGTCGTCTCCATTCTTTGTCAAGACATTTGTACTCAAATGAGGTATATGTTGATGCCTTGCCCAGATAGTAGCCCCTGACAAGCCACACAGGGGATTTCTTGTACTAGATTTCACTCCAGGGTTGCAGGACACGCGGATTTCACCATTTCTACGATGGGATCTCCTGCTTTTGGATTTTCTTCTCGCGTACTTGTTCACCCGGGGCTCTTCTTTGACCTCACATGACAAATCATTCTTCACATCTAGTAGCAACGGTTCTAGGCAGTTCGCTTCCAAATTCCTGATTGCATCTTCGTCAAAATCAGCAGCCCACATCATCTGAAGACAGAAAGCACAATTAATTAACCGAACAAGACTATACTATGAAGAGCCTTTAAAATATAATTGTTGATTTATGTGGGTACTTCCCCATGGTTAGTGTAATGCCAAATAAAAAAAATAGTTCGTAGATTCTGCAATGCATGTACACTAACTTAACCATCTTGTCACAATCAACTATTTCAAAGATTTCTCATATAAATTTTGTGGAACACTAGCGACTAAATATCCAAGAAAAAAAATCTCTATACGAACTAGGAACCGTCCAAACTAAATCACAAATATCTTTGAAGTGCCTGACAGACCTCCCACATGCTCAGCGACTCCTCAAAAGATAGCTCTCGACGAAAAAGCACTAGCAGCATCCGGAAAGCAAAATGGAGGCTTTCAGCACCAATTGCTGATAAATGCTCAAATAATTCCGTATCGGTCAATTCCATGATCTTCCACAATGCTTCCAACTGCTTCATAACTCCTGTCGGTCCCTCGAGCTGGAAATTTTCACGCTGAGATGCAACAAAATTTATATCACGCATTAAGTCACGCAAAATACCAACCTAACATATGCCAGTATAGTTTGACATAGATGCAAATTACCATCCTTCTCAATAGCATCTCAAAACACCAAAAGGCATCTGCATCATCCTCGTATAGAACAACAAAAGGGGAAAGCAGATCGCTCATACCTACAATCAACTTATACCATTTAGGCAGTTTAAATAATTGAAGCAAAATGATGTAATGCTCCATTGACAAGCAAACCTTGACAGTATCCAGTGGAAGGATCAACCCATGCATAAACTGCAAGTATATCTGACATTCTCGCCATATTTCTTGATTCTCCATAGAAATCAAGATGGCTATCTGTTCTGACAACATCGACCACTGCATAAGCCATTTTTAGCAATTAGAACACAATATGACAATAATAAGAGGCCTTTGTAATTGTGTGGTGTGAGGGGGGAAGAATAAGCATACCAATTCTATGCAGTGTCCATAGCCACTCGGCGACTCTGTCTTTGTTTGCGACTGGACTGTCGGATTTGGTTCCGTCAACAAAATCTGCTTCTGGCGCATCAGATATCTTCAAAGAATCTACTATTTCCCTGTTGTAGCCAATGTCATCTAACCATCTATCCTGTTTGAACGCATCAGAGTGAAAGATGGCTGAGTCGCTGTTGCTAGCCCGAAACAGATCACTGGAATTGGACTCCATAATGAGATCTATGTTATTATTGATTTGGAAGCTGTGCATGCGTTCGTCACGTTGTCTTAACCTATCTTCAGGAACTGAGAAACTACAAAGACTTTCGTCAACCCCATTGACATCCCCACCATCATTTGCGAACAAGTTTGTACCAGGCAGGGAGGGATACTCCATGAATGTCTCACTGTCATATCTTGGTTCACCCATGTCATTGTAATCCCCAGAATCTGACAAGCAACTATTCACCACTGTGGAGGACACCATAAATTTGGATGAATTATATACAGAGCTATCATTATGTGCGTTGAAACCAGCTACTTCAGCTGATTTGCTACAGCTTTGTGACTGTGGTGCTCCACCAGAGTCATAATTTAAGTTGGAGTTTTCTACTGTACTGCCAGGTGCATTTTCTGAGGCTCGTTGACTTGTGCTGACTTCTTCTCTACTGTCATTTTCTTTTGGCATAGTCCTGACATCCATCAGCTTTGAGCCAACAGCATACGCAAGCTCACCTGTACCAATGCTTGGGTGCATACTCTTGCATTGCCTAACTAAACATTGATATTTCTCCCTTCATATAAATAAAAAAATTCACTAGGTTAGATGCTTCTGAAAATGCTCTACAGCTCACATGTGTAAAATTATAAGAGGGAAAACATCACGGTAAATTGCAAAAGTAGGAATTTGGTCACCCTGCTTGCAACATAGGAATACATAACAAATGCAAAACACAAAATGTAAAACATTCCGGTCTCCTAGGTATGAAGAAATATTACTATATGACCGATCAGGGTATAATGTTTGAATGAAAAATCATATGTAGAGATACCATATAGATTGAAACTAGGATCCTTGTAGCACTACTAGGAATAGATAACCATTGGTCAGTAATGGTTCAGACCTTCAGTTGTTATACATTGGTGGCTCGATAACTGTACGTTCAGTTGTCACATACTAGTGGCCAGCAAGAAAATTAGCTATATTCACCCAAGCTACCTACGAATCATGTTACTTAGATTCTCTGTATTTCATTTACCTACTCTCTAGTATAAGTGCAAAATATCTCGAGTCATCAAGGGAATGAAGGGGCCTAATGGAAGTGCAGAATACAAGGTTAAACCACAAAACTGCAGGTGAGGTGGACTACCAAAGTAAATCCAGTTATCGAGCCAATTATGTTTGTCTCAGTGCTGCGTAGGCGCAAAAGCAGTCACGGTAGATAACCAGAGGCGTGGACACCATGACTGGGTGGTGTTCGTCGCTTGGGGATTTAAGTGTCTGTCTGTCAGTGTCTGTCTGTCTGTCAGTGTGTGTGTGTGTGTGTGTGCGTGTGCGTGTGCGTGTGCGTGTGCGCGCGTGTGCGCGTGTGGGCGTGTGTGTGTGTGTGTGTGTGCGTGTGTGCGTGTGTGCGTGTGTGCGTGTGTGTGTGTGAGGGAGAGGGAGCGATGGAGAGAGAGAGAGAGAGTATGCTCCCGCCAACGGGCTTCCGCCCACTCCCTTCCTGGGCGGCTGTCTCTACTTCTGCAGCATTGCCTTGCTCCGCCTGTGTTCCACTTCTGTTCCACTTTTCCCCCTTCTCAGTTATCCGTTTCTCCCTCCGTCCCTTCTGTTATCTGCTCTTCACCATTCTTTTGTTTTCCCCCACCGCCTCTGCCTGTGATCCACTGCTATGATCTCCCCAGCCTCTGCTATGCCTATGCTCTACTGCTATGATCTCCCCAACCTCCTCTGCGAATGCTCCACTGCCATTATCTCCTCAACCTTCTATAGCTTTATTCTACTGCTAGGATCTCCCCACTTGCTTATCTGCTTTTCTCTACTATAGAAGTGTAGAAGTAGAACTACTTCTCTCCCTTATTGGTGTTGACCTCTCTAATTTATTGTTCAAGACAGCTATTTATGGTCACCTTATGCCACCCAAGGAACAGTCAGGTAACATGATTGCCTAGTCCGCCATGAAAGCCATGGAGCCAATTACATCAAATGTATCAGACGTTGTCTCCCATGTTCTTCAACACACAGATACAAACATAAGGACAACTGTAGCCTGCGGCAGTGGTTTTAATGCTTCATATATAGAAGACAACAACGAAAGGATGTGGAGATTTAGCTACAAAGGTTCCAATTTCAGTATAATGCATAGATGACCGAATCGAAGCCTGCTACAGCCTATTATTCAAGATAATAAAATGGAAAACAATCACGTTTCTAAATATAAGGTAGCATTGTATGAAAAACAGAAAAAAAGAAGGGATCAAACCTTCGAGCGGCTCTTAGTTTCCTCCTATACTCTGTTGTGCTACTTAAGGCATAGCACCCAAGAAGAAACTCCCAAACTTCTGCTCGAATAGAGGGATCCATGCCCTGCACATCAATAATGGAGGTAAATAGTTGCTTTAAGAGCAGAAACCAGTGTGTTCTGTGCTTAAATTATTGACAGTTGTAGGCAGTCCATTTGGTTATTTATGAAAAAAAAAATCCTACTATACAAAGATCAATAGCAGTGCATCACAGGAGTTGCTTTGAAGGAACATGATTCTTTTTCCCCATTGTTTACATCAAAGGACAGCACTAATCAAGAAAGTAATCTGATTCATTCATCTCACGGTGCAAAATTAACAATCAGCTAGAGTAATCAGATCGGCATTTAAGGGAAAATTACTACAATGAGCGTAGCTAATCTAAATTTCCAATAAGGAGATGGATGGTGCATCTAATGCCAAATGAACTGTCTAAGGTTCGGTCAATGTATGAAGTAACTGATATTTCCTGGGTTCTGATACAGAATATATACAGCTTAAATATAATTTTCCTGGGGCATAATAAGGCAATGCAATACGATTCCCATCATGCTTTGAAGGTGATGCCTGAAGGCTGGAAAGAAGAATAGCAGACATGTCTACAAACATAGATACAAGGAGATGAACACCAAGTCTTTGAAGCACGAAAGGGATACCAGTCCACTCACCCCTAAGACAATGAATTTGAGGGCCTTACGGAAGCCGATGACCTTCCCATCGGCATCGAAACACGTGTTCCATTTCTCTCGCCTGAGCATTTTGCCCCCCTGTAGAACCGCAGATAGAGTTAGAAAGAAAGAAAGAAAATGTGAGTAGTGCAGGCAAGAGAGGTGAACATGAATCAAGCTGCGCACAGCTAAATATTCCATGCCATAGAGACTCTGGTTCTGGTGCGGTGTCGACACAGAGTCTATGCTGTGTGCTAAATATAAACACTGCGCCGACTGCCAAGAAGAGTGCCTAAGCTATATTTAGAGGAGTGACGATGCTGAGGTGTTTCATAGCATTGGCAGTGGGGATTGGTTATCCTGATGGCATTGGCGTACAGAGAGATGTATGTATAGTTGAAGAAAGAAGGAAGCGGAAGGGGACCTTGAGGTAGTAGGGGTCCGGGTTGAGGCCGCAGGGCTCGCGGACGAGGGAGCCGAAGCCGCGCTGCAGGTTGCCGCACATGATCCATGACTTGATGTAGTCCCCTCCCGCGCCCGCGCCGGAGACCGCGCCGCCGTTCCCGGTGCTGCGCCTGTGGGGCTGGGACATGGATCCTCCCCTCCCGTCCCCGGTACGGCGGCGCGGCGGGTGCGAGGGGAGTCCGGATCTCCGGCGCGCGCGAATCGCAAGAACCGTCGGCGGGGCGGGGATCCGAATCGCGCGAGGGGCCTTGCTGGCTGCCCGAGCGGAGTCGAGCCGGCGGCTCCTCTCCCCCCCTGCTGCTCTGGCGGCGAGCTCTTGGTCCTGGAGGGAGTGGGTAGGGTTCTCTGTGTCCCGTCGGCGGGTCGGGGATCCGCCGCCTATGGCTTGCTGGCTTGGTCTCCGTCCGTCGGTCTGGGCGCCGTGTTTGCTTCGCTTGGCTCGAGGAGTCGTGGGTGGGAGAGGGGGGAGGGGGGGTGGAAGCAACGAACCAACCTAACTGCAACTGCTCATCATTCGTTTCGTCTCCTCTTCTTCTCACTTGCTTCTTCGCTTTCCTACCTTCTCTACGTGCCAACGACCCAAGAAAACGAGTACCACCAAGAACAAAATTGCTCTCTCATAATAGTGCTAGTTCATTTCACTTATTTTTTATATAAAATTTTCTTATTACTAATTTATTTTATTAATTATTACTCCCTCCGTTTGTCTTTATAAGACGTTTCAGACAGCTTGCTTTGTACTGTTTTGAACAGTGTTTGAATGTCTAAAATGTCTTATAAAAACGAACAGAGGTAGTAGTATTTTATTTTATTTATTACATATTACACTGTAAATTGAAAAAAGGTTATGCTATTATTTCCTTATTATTATGTCATCGATCTACCAACAAAACAATGAAATTACAAACACCATCAAACCTCGAGATAACCCCAGCTCAGAAAAAACACCAAACACAAGCATTTCAAATTTCAGTGTATACAGGCTGCCTGATTTCTGCTTTGAGCGAGTGAGTGAGCGTTGCTCATCCAAAAAAGTGACGTAATTGTTTCCTTACAACCATGCGTATCATCATCATATCAATCAATACCAACAAAATGTGAGCGACGGGCGTAGGTCAAGCGTTCGTTTCCATGTATGCCGCCTTATTCTTATTCGGTTTGACAAAGAAGACGGAGCAGAAAAAGCTTCTTCGCCAGGCGTGGAAATGGTCCTCACGCCTCGGCCTCCATCTTCTCGCACTCTTCTCTGATGGACTGGAACAGCACCGACGACAGGTACCTCTCGCCGAAGCTCGGGAACACCACCTGTTTGTCACGCACACAAAACAGACAACAATGTCAGTGTCGATCGTCCGTGGATGTTTTCAAGACAAGAGTTCTATGAGCTAGAGATATGACACGTTGTTGTAAGATTAGCGGTATTTACCACTATCAGCTTCCCCGCGTTCTCGGGTCTCTGGGCGACCTTTATGGCAGCGGCCGCGGCTGCCCCAGACGAGATCCCGACCTGCACAACATACATTCATATATAGGTTCAGGATTTCTGATCTCTGATTCATAGACGACTGACTGACATGAGAAACAAAAAATGCAGGCTTCCTACTAATTAACCACTGCATATGAGGAACAGAACAGCCATACATATATGAACAAATGGTTCATGATTTTCGCAACAATGAGATTATGTGGTGGTCTCCTACACCCTGGTCCCACATGAGATTATGTGGATACGATGCAACAACAACAACTGTCCTTCTGAGGTACCACCTGCCCACCAAGGCTAACTCCTCCTCGTGCCTAGTAGTACTGAAACCGCACCTCATGTACTCAGTTTTAGTTCTACTGAGCCTAAAACCTTTCGATTCCAAAGTCTGTCTCCACAACTCTAACTGGCACTATGATGCACCATAGAAAATTTGTACTGGGATGCATCATACATTTAACAACACTATGATGGGAGAAATGAACAGATAAACTGGCTCAAACACGCTGCCTATCAAAAACCCACTATTTCTAGTCTAGATCTACAGAGAAGACCGCCAGGTGCTTACACTTAAATAGCAAGCCAAGGGAAAAAACAGACTAGCATGATGTGAGTCATGATTCCCCTGCTTTTTTTAAGCATATAAACGTTTGCAACTAAAGGACGATATCTCAAAAAGAACGCCGCATAAATGTATGGAACACACAAAAAATGCATCAACATGTGAAATTACAATACCAGCAATCCTTCCTGAAGAGCCAACTGCTTTGCTGTCTCAACAGCCTCATCGCTTGATATCTAGAACATAAGCAGAACGTGGTTAGATATAACTATAAGAAAAGAAAACCCTGCAGTAATAGTCCTAA
Source organism: Aegilops tauschii subsp. strangulata (assembly GCF_002575655.3). Taxonomy (NCBI): domain Eukaryota; kingdom Viridiplantae; phylum Streptophyta; class Magnoliopsida; order Poales; family Poaceae; genus Aegilops; species Aegilops tauschii. Next base: position 45,915,437 of record NC_053037.3, read on the forward strand.
GAAAGTAGTACCACACAACCCTAACATTTGCATTATACCAAGCAGAGCAAAAGGAGGGATGATCCACTCATGCAAGGACGACATCCACATGACTGAAGACGTAACAACAATAGAACTAGCATATGCAATTGTACTTGTATAACTACGTAGAACTAGCATAAATGCATAATAGACCTATCAGCCTATGCTGAGACGTTAAGAAAATACAGTGAAATGGAATAACTGGCACAGTTCAGCTGAATTCAAGAAAGAAACTACAACCTTCATGTCTTGCTTTTATTCTAAAAAAGGTGAAATATACTGACGGATAGAAAAAACTCTGACCTCAATTACTTCATTGAGAACATCACTGTCCAAATTCCTAGGAACAAATCCTGCTCCAATGCCTTGAATCTTATGTGGGCCTACACAAGCGGATAAGAGTTTTAAGGCAAAGAACATAAGTTTGACAAGCTCAAAGGAAGTATGTCTTTTTTTAAAGGAAAACTCAATGGAAGTCTTTCTCTGATAGCAAACATACCAGGTTTACCACCAGAGAGTATGTTACTTTCAGTAGGTTCAACACCAATAACCTAGAAAAGGATAACAGTATGAGCACTATAGAGTAGTTTTTTTAGAATATAACAGAGTACATTTTATTTGGGTGGAATTTGAAGAAACCTTGACATCGGGATTTTTCTCCTTCAGGAAACGACCAGCACCAGATATTGTTCCGCCTGTTCCAATTCCACCAATGAATATATCTACCTTCCCTTTTGAATCCTCCCAGATTTCTGGCCCAGTAGTCTCATAATGTACCTGATTGAATATCAGTAAAGATAAACATCAGCCTCAAGTAGGTTAGAAGTAATAGCGCACACTTACGTAGAGTAGAGACACATAGTTACTTCTCCTTGTTACCTTTGGGTTGGCAGGGTTGTCAAACTGCTCAAGCATGTATGAATTGGGTGTCTTATTTAATATCTCTGTAGCTTTATCTAGGGCCCCTTTCATCCCTTTTGCGGCATCCGTGAGCACAAGTTCAGCGCCAAAAGCCTTGAGTAGAACTCTCCTCTCCATGCTCATTGATGTGGGCATTGTCAGTATCAACTTATATCCCCTGGAAGCAGCAATGAAAGCAAGACCAATTCCTGTATTTCCACTTGTTGCTTCCACCAAAACACTCTGAGGGCAGAGAACATAAGTTAATATATGCACATATTGTTAACCAATACCCTTCCCTTGTTGATAATTGTTAGGAATGGGATAGAACATGATAAAGAAGCCAGCGAGTGCATATGCACACAAACAGAAGATGCCTCACCTTTCCTGGTGTTATCAAACCCTTCTCTTCAGCGTCGGAAATCATACTGATACCTATCCTGAAGCATAAATCGGTTGGGAGTTGCTTAGTTGGTCGGTCCATCATGGGAAGAAAACGACCTCAACATTGAAATGAGGAGGACAATAAGAATTTGTAATGTAACCTGTCCTTGACACTGCAACAGGGCTCCATAATCTCAAGCTTGGCGGCAACGTTGGCCACGCAGCCCTTGACGATCTTGTTGAGATACACCATGGGCGTCTTGCCGATGAGCTGCGATCAAATTCAACAACAACAACAACAACAACAAAAATCCTGAGACGGGTGCTTAGATTATGAGACTGATGATGATGTTTTGTTTTCTTGCTAAAGAATTTGCCCATGTGAAACTAGGATGATTTGAGATATGATGAACGAAGGATGTCGCAGGGTCAAACTAGATCTTTACTAGTTTAGGCTTTGCGGCATCAGTAAGCTCTAGGTACTAGCAATCCTACCAACCCCACTACTCCTAACTGGGCAGAGAGTGGAAATGGAGCGATTGAACTGGAGGCAGTGGATAGACGGTGGTGGTTACCTGGGTGACGTCGTCGGCGATGTTGAGGCCCTCGACCTCGGTGGCGAGGGCATGGCGCCTCCACGAGGGGGAGGGGGCGGGGGCGTTGACGGCGAGGAGGGATGAGCCGGGGAACCTGCGGGCGAGAGGCGACAGGACGACGGCCTGCTGCGCCTGCGCCGGGCGGCCGGCCGAGAAGCCGAATTGGGCCTGCGAGGCGGCGGCGGCGGTGGCGGCGACGGGCGATGGTGTCCACGGCGCCATCCTTCCTGCCTTTCCCTCGGATTCTTGCTTCGCTGGGTGTGATGGTGCCGTCTGCCCTCTGGGATTCCCAGGGGATGGATGGATATATGGGCCTCTTTTCGTTGCGATGGAGGGTTGGATGGATGTATTCGGACCTGGAAATGGTGTTAGTACATTCGTTCATCGGCCATCACACACCAGATATCTCTTCTCCACTAACTCCAAAAACACACACTTTTTTTGGCTTACATTTTAAGCACAAAAAAGTATGGTCCGAGGATGATCAGCCACGCTGGGACTGAGACACGGCCCTGCTCTGGTTTTAAGTGTGGGCATTCATATTCAACGCTACTAGAATTCATAAAACCGTTTATATTGAGACCTAACCTGGTTTTGAATGGCGGTTTTGCCTCTCTTTTTTGCAAGTTCTAAAGATATGCGCGGGCATTTGGAGATTTAGGGTATGTTTGGAGTTTATAACATGCAAAATTTCATCACAAGAGTACGGGGTATTCGTTTCATGTGCAACAATGGAAAATTGGTAAATATTCTTGTACCGAAGATACACTTAGGGTTTGGAGATCAATTCTCCTTGTTCTTATACCAAAAATAAATTATAATATTTTCTTGAGGAATGTGTATGGTTCTCAATTAATAGGATCCATGTGTTTGTGTTTTTTCTATTTATTTTCAAAATTTTGAAGTTGTAGTTTCCCTATATGACTGGGTTTTTTGTTCCTTTATTTCAAACAATGAAATAGTTTACATGTGTCGAGATTGTTGGTGCAATCACGTGTGCTCCATAAATAACGCAAAAGATAAGAGAACTCTGTTGTTGCTTTTTAAACGTGGTATAAATGGTCATATGTGGGAATGAACTATGGGTTACATTTCATCAAGTTTGCTAAAGTTTTAAAATTTTATAAATTTCTTGAAACATAAAAATCACTTTTTGAAAATGGTTAGGGTTTTAATTTATATGATTTTATAAACTTTTGGTTTGATTTAGAGAGCTACATTGTTCAAGGCTCAAGCCGCACCAAGCACTACAGTTCGAGATTTAAGAACTCTTGTTTTTAAGCCACTAGCGTTTTTTTATGGTCAAAGGTTGAGTTGGTTACCTCATCAATTACTACCAAAATGACAATATATCCAACTATTACATAGAGAGTAGGAAAATATATAACAAAATATATCTCTCTAATAAAGTAAGGTTGTTAATATATCAATATATTTTTGAGCATGAAAAGGCACGCAAAGGGGCCCAAATGCATTCATCTCAAATAGTAGTACAAGGTGAAGTATAAGGCCATGTTTAAAGAGACAAGAGTTGAGAGCAAGAGCAGTGCCTAACATCATGTGATCAAGAAAGCCACCGGAAGCAGGAATCTAAAAAAAATCCTGATGAACATCTAGGCAACAAAAAATGCTAGAGAAGAATTAGAAGAAATAGTTGCAACTAGGAAGGAGTACATTAGATCGCGTAAGTCAAATTCATGTGAGCATCCTGATCGCTGCAAATACATGATTCTTTGACCTGCAAATTTATCAAAATGCTGAAATTATCTCCCAGTAGACTGTCCTTTCAACATAGTTCAAATCGCAGCGGTGAAGGGAACCTTAGAGTGTTTGCATAAAGAGAACGAAAGTCGCAAAAACTTCAAAGCACATGGAATCTAGAAGCTTAAGGAAGAGAGGTCAGCATCTGCATTACCAACATATAACCATATAGGCTAAATATCCATCGAGATTGGCGTTTTGCAAAGCATGAATATAACCACAAGGCATGTGAGAGTGTTGTGAGTTGGAACAAGTAAAAAAGCAGATGGAGCTGGTGAGAGCCTCGTGAGCACAAATGTGGACATCTTCATTTAGAGAACGTGGGATACGAAAGATGGAGCAATCATTATGGTTGAAGATACTTAAAAAAATCAACAAGATTTGGTCTGATCTCCCAGCGAACAGCGTTCGAATTGATGTTCCTGCTTGCAACTACTCTAGCCAAAGTAAGGTTATATGTCATATAAGTTACTTGGTTAAGCTGGAGAACTGCTGCAACCTTGGCTCCAAATCATAGGGCTAAAGCTTCAACTTGTAGGGGGAAAGAGTGAACTGAGCCGTTGTCTGAGTTATAATTCTATTGAAACCAACAACATAGGAGCAATGAATTGAAACACCAATTTGAGTGCTCATAGAGCCTGCAATCCAAGATTTGTGTGTTTCTAAAAGCAGCATCACTGTTTTTTTGATCCTACAATTGTTAGATGGGAGTTGAGTGGTTCCGCTTAAGCAGTGAATGTGCTCCTTTCCAGCTTCATTGGATCCCATGTGTCCCGAGAATTGATAGTGGAACCAACATTATTCTATGAGGCCACTCGACTATCATTGCAATCTGCAATGGCAACAACATGGTGTACCTAAGGAGGGGAAGATTTTTTTCCTAGCAAATAGATAATCATTTCTTGATTTCCAAATGCACTACAAGAAGTTGAAAATATTAGAGATAGATGCATGAGGGTGGTTCATTTAAGCAAAACATGAATAACAATTTGCATAGATTGATGATTTCCCGAGAGAAGATCAGATCTAAGGTACATATGGAAATAGGAGGTGCATGTCATCCTCATCTTGAGTACATCGACAACACTCTTTTGATATGTGAATAGAGAAGTAGTTGGCTTGCAAACCTTTAGGAAGGGCTTTTCGAAGTAATCTTCATGTGAAGGTTTGGACCCTTGGAGCCATATGCTTTTGCTTCCAGACTTGTTTAAGAAGGTCATTCACAAGGATAGAAACCTATGTGGGTTGATTTCTTGGCTGATTTTGACTGTCGTGTAAACACAATTTGCAAGTACTTTTGAAGGTGCACTTACCGTTAGCAAAATGTGAAGGCGGTAATGACATTATATTTTAGTTGCACTGCACAAAAATTTCTGGAGAGAACATGAAGAGTGAGGATGTTGGGGAACGTAGTAATAATTCAAAAAAATTCCTACGTGTGATAATCCACAAGTATAGGGCATCGCAACAGTTTTTGAGGGTAGAGTATTCAACCCAAATTTATAGATTCGACATAAGGGGAGCCAAAGAATATTTGTAAGTATTAGCAGCTGAATTGTCAATTCAGCCACACGTGGAGATTAATTATCTGCAGCAAAGTGATCAGTAGCAAAGTAATATGATAGTTTTGATAATGGTAGTAGTAGCAATAGCAACGGTAACAGTGATAGCAGTATTTTTGTAGCAAGTGCAACAACAACGATAGCAGTAGTAACTTAGCAAGAACAATATAGGATAAATTCGTAGGCATTGGATCAGTGACTTGTTGGATGATATTCATCATGAGACAGTTATAACCTAGGGCGATACGGCACTAGCTCCAGTTCGTCAATATAATGTAGGCATGTATTCCGTAAATAGTCATACGTGCTTATGGAAAGAACTTGCATGACATCTTTTGTCCTACCCTCCTGTGGCAGTGGGGTCCATATTGGAAACTAAGGGATATTAAGGCCTCCTTTTAATAGAGAACCGGAACAAAGCATTAACACATAGTGAATACATGAACTCCTCAAACTACGGTCATCACCGGGAGTGGTCCCGACTATTGTCACTCCGGGGTTGCCGGATCATAACACGTAGTAGGTGACTATAACTTGCAAGATCGGATCTAGAACATGGACATAATGGTGATAACATAAACGATTCAGGTCTGAAATCATGGCAGCCGGGCCCAAAGTGACAAGCATTAAGCATAGCAAAGTCATAGCAACATCAATCTTAGAACATAGTGGATACTAGGGATCAAGCCCTAACAAAACTAACTCGATTACATGATGAATCTCATCCAACTTCTCATCGACCAGCGAGCCTACGAAGGAATTACTCATTCCCGATGGGGAGCATCATGGAATTTGCGATGGAGAGGGATTGGTGATGACGAAGAACGAAGATCCCCCTCTCTGGAGCCCCAAACAGACTCCAGATCTGGCCTCCCGATGAAGAACAGGAAGTGACGGCGGCTCTGTCTCGTGGAACGCGATAATTCTTTCTCCCTGATTTTTTCTGGAAAAATAGGATTTTATAGCGTCGATTTCAGGGCCTGCAGGGCCACCAGGTGGGGACAACCCACCTGGGCGCGCCTGGTGAGGGGGGCGCCCCCTGGTGGGTCGTGCCCACCCAGGTGCCCCCCTCCGGTAGGTCTTGACTCCAGAAATTCTCTTATTTGATATAAAAATTCCTCGCAAAGTTTCGTTCCATTCCGAGAACTTTTATTTCTGCACAAAAACAACACCATGGTAGTTCTGCTGAAAACAGCGTCAGTCCGGGGTTACTTTCATTCAAATCATGCAAATTAGAGTCCAAAACAAGAGGAAAAGCGTTAGGAAAAGTAGATACGTTGGAGACGTATCAACTCCCCCAAGCTTAAACCTTTGCTTGTCCTCAAGCAATTCAGTTGATAAACTGAAAGTGAAAAAGAAAAACTTCTACGAACTCTTTTGCTCTTGTTTGCATAAATAAGATTAAACAACACCCAGGTTTTCAGCCAATCATTATAACTAACCATGCTGACAATAACTCTTAAAGATTATATTAACTCATATCAATGACATAATCAGCTAGCGAGCAATAATAAGACATCTCAAGCAGCAACACGTTGTCAAAACAACCATGATATAATATGACAATAGTGGTATCTTGCTAGCCCTTTCTAAGACCACAAAACATAAATGCAGAGCACCTCCAAAGTTCAAGCAGAGACTAGACATTGTAATTCATGGCAGAAAAGATCCAATCATGATGCACCCAACATTAGCTACACACAATGCATAGCATGAAAACAGTGCTCTCAGGTTCTGGCGCTTATTTTAGAAGGTGATGCACCATAAAAGTAAATAGATAGTCCCTTCGCAGAGGGAAGCAGTGATTTGCAGAGGTGCCAGAGCTCAAGTTTTTAAAACAGAGGTAAATGATATTTTAAGACATGCACCCTTCTCATTTACTTCACGCCCATCAGTTATCAATATCTTCCATGCTAAACACGCTAGTGGCGGTTCCCAAGCGATAAAGTAAAGATTTTGACTCCATTGGGAGTTTTTGTTTGATTATTTGTAAGCTCTTTTCTTTTTGCAGTTTGGGACTAGGCATCCCTATTACCGCCCTTTTCTCATGCGATAGCGAGTGAATAAACACTCGACCTGAGAATAACTCGCTTAGCATGAAAGATACCGACCACCTCCTGCCGTTCCATGAACGATCCAGGCACACAAAAAGGATATTTATTTGAAGTTTTTAGAGGTGGAACATGCAAATTTACTTAGGACGGTAGGGTAATACTGCATATAGGTAGGTATGGTGGACTCATCTGGAATAACTTGGGTTCAAGGTTTTTGATGTACAAGCAGAATTCCCACTTAGTACAGGCGAAGGCTAGCAATTAGGTTGAGAAGCGGCCAGCTAGAGAGCAACAACAGTCATGAACATGCATTATGCATAAGTAACATTGGACACTAGCATGAGTAGGATATGAACACCATGAACATAAATATCATAGAGGCTATGTTGGTTTTGATTCAACTACATGCATGAACATGTGCCAAGTCAAGCCACTCGAACATTCAGAGGAGGATACCATATCATCATACTACATCGCAATCATTTTAACGCAATATTGATATCCAAGATAAATCATTATCCACTCCCAGCTACTTATGCATGGCATGAGAAACTATAATCTCTAATTGTCATTGCAAACATGTTTAATCATAATGGGTTGAATCATGGATACTAGGTTAAACATATTTACACAAACAGAACAAGTTGAGTTCATACCATTTTCTCTCTGCCACGGCCAGTACATCGAATGTCTTCATTATTGCCTTTCACTTGCATGACCGAATGATGTGAAAATAATAATATTTCCTGGCACGACCGAACACTGTGGACTAAGCTGGAATCTGCAAACATTTTATTAAACAAGGTGAAATGGGTTCTTTATTAGATCAACAGTTATTCATATGAGAGCCACTCAACATTTTCATCATGGTCTTCTCCTCGGTATGACTCAAATAAAAAGAAAAGAAATTCAGAGAAATACACTAAAATATTTTTGGAGTTTTTGGTTTTCTTGAATAAGCAGATTAAAGGGAAAAGAAAAAACGAGAAAAAATATTTACATGGGAAAACTCCCAACAAGCAAAAGAAGAACAAAGAAATCTTTTTGGGTTTTTGATAACCCACAAGTATAGGGGATCGTTTGTAGCTTTCTTCGATAAATAAGACTGTCGAACCCAACGAGGAGCTAAAGGTAGAACAAATATTCCCTCAAGTTCTATCGACCACCAATACAACTCTATGCACACTTGACGTTTGCTTTACCTAAAACAAGTATAAAACTATTTTGCAAGAATAAAACTACGAGTACTTTGCGAGAATAAAACTATGAATAAATTGCAAGGTAGTAAAAGTGGATAGCTTTTGTCAATAAGAAAGTCATTTGTCCCTAGGCAATCGATAACAAGTACCGGTAATCATTCTTGTAATTTTATATGAGGGAGAGGCATGAGCTAACATACTTTCTCTACTTGGATCATATGCACTTATGATTGGAACTCTAGAAAGCATCCGCAACTACTAAAGATCATTAAGGTCATGAAACCCAACCATAGCATTAAGTATCAAGTCCTCTTTACTCCCATACGCCATAACCCACCTACTCGGGTTTAAGCTTCTGTCACTCTCACAACCCACCATAAGCGAACCATGAACATATTGCAACAGCCTACAGCGGGGGCCCCTCACGTTTGCGCGAGAACGGAGGGCACCATAGGACAGCACCATAAATAAAATATACAATCATACCAACCAAGATCACGATTAACCCACAGGACAAAGCAGATCTACTCAAACATCATAGGATAACCATAGATCATTGGGAAATAATATATGGAGTTGAGCACCATGTTTAAGTAGAGATTACAGAGGGAAGAAGAGGTGTTACACCGCTGCATAGAGGGGGAGAAAGTTGGTGATGACGGTAGCAAAATTGTTGATGTAGATCGCCGTCACGATCCTTGCCCCGGCGGCACTCCGGCGCCACCGGGAGAGAGGGGGAGAGAGCCCCCCTCCTTCTTCTTCTTCCTTGGCCTCCCCCCTAGATGGGAGGAGAGTTCCTCCTCTGGTCCATGGTCTCCATGGCGGAGGAGGGGCGGGAGCCCCTCCAAGATTGGATCTCCCTTTCTATTCTCTTCTGTTTCGCGCTCCCCTGATCTGGCCGAAACCGTTTCTTATATTCTGGGAGATCCGTAACTCCAATTGCGCTGAGATTTTAACATGATTTTTTTCCCGGATATAAGCTTCCTTGCGCCCGAAGTAGAGCTCCAACCGACGTTCGAGCATGGCACAACCCACCACCACGCACCAGGGGCCTCTAGCGCGCCCTGGTGTCTTGTGGGCTGTGTGGGACTCCATTTGCGGTGATTCCGACTCCCAAAAATCACATATATTCCAAAATAATTCTCCGTGAAATTTTATTGCATTTGGACTCCGTTTGATATGGATTTTCTGCGATACAAAAAACATGCAAAAAACAGGAACTGTCACTGGGCACTGGATCAATAGGTTAGTCCAATAAATCATATAAAAAGTTGCCAAAAATATGTGAAAGTGATATAATATTGGCATGAAACAATCAAAAATTATAGATATGACGGAGACGTATCAGCATCCCCAAGCTTAATTCCTGCTCGTCCTCGAGCAGGTAAATGATAAAAAAGATAATTTTTAATGTGGAATGCCACCTAGCATAACTTGATCATATATCTAATCATGGCATGAATATTAAGGCATAAGTGATTCAAAGCAATAGTCTATAATTTGACATAAAGACATCAATACCCAGGCATCCCAACAAACAATCATGTCTTTCAAAATATCAACGCTAAAGAAAGCTATCCCTACAAAATCATATAGTCTTGTCATGCTCTGTCTTCTTAACACAAAGTATTTATCATGCATAACCCCGATGACAAGCCGAGAAATTGGTTCATACTTTTTGACGCGCTTCAGCTTTTTCAACCCTCACGCAATACATGAGCACAAGCCATGGATATAGCACTACGGGTGGAATAGAATATGATGATAGGGGTAAATATAAAGAAGACAAAAAGTAAGAAAGTCTCACACCGACGCGGCTAACCAACGGGCTATGGAGATGCCCGTCAATTGATATCAACGTGAGTAGGGATTGCCATGCAACGAATGCACTAAGAGCTATAAGTGTATGAAAGCTCAATATGAAAACTAAGTGGGTGTGCATCTAATCCTATAATGAAAAATTCCCACTAGTATATGAAAGTGACAACATAGGAGACTCTCCATATGAAAAACATGGTGCTACTTTGAAGCACAAGTGTGGTAAAGGATACTAACAATGCCCCTTCTCTCTTTGTTTTATTTTGTTTTCTTTTTTTTCCTTTTTCTTTTTTTCTTTTTTTTCTTTTCCTTTTTTTTTCTCTCATTGTGCGGAGTCTCATCCCGACTTGTGGGGGAATCATAGTCTCCATCATCCTTTCCTTACTGGGGCACTGCTCTAAAAATGAATAATGATGATCATCACACTTCTATTTACTTATAACTCAAAAGAAATAAAAATTACAACTCGATACCTATGACAAAGTATGACTCTATATGAATGCCTCTGGCATGTACCAGGATGTGCAATGATCTAGCATAACATGTATGAAAAATGATGAATGGTGGCTGAGCCACAACTACTATGTCAGCTATATGATCATGCAAAGCAATATGACAATGAATTCTCAAGTCATCAAACGGAAGCGGTGGAAGTTGCATGGCAATATATCTCGAAATGGCCATGGAAAAGCCATAATAGGTAGGTATGGTGGCTGTTTTGAGGAAGATATAATAAGGCTTATGTGTGATAGAGCGTATCATATCAAAGGGTTTGGATGCACCTGCGAAGTTTGCACCACGTCTCGAGGTGAGAAAGGGCAATACACGGTACCGTAGAGGCTAGCAAATTGCGGAAAGGTAAGAGTGCGTATAATCCATGGACTCACATTATTCATAAAGAACTCACATACTTATTGCAAAAGTTTATTAGCCCTCGAAGCAAAGTAATACTATGCATGCTCCTAGGGGGATAGATTGGTAGGAAAAGACCATCGCTCGTCCCCGACCGCCACTCATAAGGAAGACAATCAATAATAAATCATGCTCCAACTTTCATAGCATAACGAAAGACTATACGTGCATGCTTCGGGAATCACAAACCTTAACACCAATATTCTTACTAAACACAACCGTTTACTAGTACCTCCCACATATTATCATCTCTATATCGCAAAACTATTGCAAGGAATCAAACATATCATATTCAGTGATCCATAAGTTTTATGTAGGATTTTATGACTAACCATGCAATTGACCAATTCCTTTTGACTCTCTAAATAGATATAAGTGAAGCATGAGAGTTTAATTCTTTCTATAAAAGACCATGCTCTAATAAATATAAGTGAAGCAAAAGAGCATTCTTCAAATAACGGTTTTCTATGTGAAGAGAAACAGGCAATCCAAACTTCAAATGATATAAGTGAAGCACATGAAGCATTCTATAAAGCCATACTCAAAAGATTTAAGTGAAGTGCAATGAGCATTCTATAAATCAACCATGGACTATCTCATACCAGCATGGTGCATAAAAGAAAAATGAAAACTAAAAGCAAAAGACGCTCCAAGGTTTGCACATATCACGAGAACGAAAACATACCGATACTTGTTGAAGAAAGATGGGATGCCTTCCGGGGCATCCCCAAGCTTAGACGCTTGAGTCTCCTTGAATATTTACTTGGGGTGCCTTGGGCATCCCCAAGCTTGAGCCCTTTCCTCTCCTCCTTCTCCTCATATCGAGACCTCCTCGATCTTTGATCACTTCATCCACACAAAACTCAACAGAAAGCTCGGTAAGATCCGTTAGTATAATAAAGCAAATCACTACTCTAAGTACTGTTGCAAACCAACTCATATTTTGTTTTTGCATTGTAGCTACTGTAATAAAACTTCTTCATGGCTTAATCCACTGATAGAATCGATAGTTTCATCAAAACAAGCAAAACAATGCATCAAAAACAGAATCTGTCTTAAATAGGACAGTCTGTAGTAATCTAAACATTCACCATAGTTCTGGTACTCCAAAAATTATGAAAAAATTAGGAAAAATAAAAAAATTGTATATAAAGACAGTGCAAAAAGTTTCAGAACCGTTTGACGTTCTAGTAAAAAAAATGTAAAATCGCGCACTACAGCCAAAGTTTCTGTTTTGCACCGCACAAACCAACAAGCAATCTAAACATCCTAAAGGCAAACCTTGGCACATTATTTTTATAATACAATGGAATTGTACAAGGGGATAATTATTTTTGTGTGAATCTTCATGAAAAATTCTACATTGTTTCCATGAGCATGAACACAAGTGTTCAAGGTCGACCCTCACTTCTCCAATGCATAATTTCCAATCGCTTCTCTTTTGTGAAAAGTTTTAAGTTCCCCTCTATATTTTTTTAAACTATATAAAAGCACTCAACAAAAATAAATGACTCTCTAAAACTTCGGGGTTGTCTCCCTGGTAGCGCTTTCTTTAAAGCCATTAAGCTAGGCATAAAGTGCTCAAGTAATGAATCCACCCGGATCCCAAGGTATATCAAAGCCAATTTGAATCAACAATGATTTAGCATTTAGTAGTGAGCACAAAGCAACATAAATCAAGCAATGACGGAGTCTAACTCTCTTCCTATGCATTGGCATGTCATACAAGAACAATTCATGCACATCAAGTAAAGGCCAATACATAGCATAAGTAGTTTCTTGCAATTTTATCATGTTGGAAACATAGAGAGGCGGAGATGTAGTTCCTCTCTCATAATAATTGCAAGTAGGAGAAGCAAGCACATGCATATTATTCATCAAAATCATCATGTGCAATGGTAAAACGCAACCCATCAATGTAATCCTTAATAAGAGCAAACTTCTCCGATATAGTGTAGTTGGGAGAATGCAAAAAGATAATAGGACTATCATGTGTGGGTGCAATAACAACAATGTCATTCTTGACATAAGGAACTATAGCAAGTTCATCTCCGTAAGCATAATTAATATTGGCATCATGGCCACTAGCATAGCAAGCATCATCAAAAAGGGATATTTCAAACAAATCAACGGGATCATAACAATTATCATGGCATTCATCCTTCGGTAAGAACGAAGAGAAATTAAACAATGTATGAGTTGAAGAGTTACTCTCATTAGAAAGTGGGCACGGGTAGCTAATCCGCTCCTCCTCCTTTTGTTCTTCACTCTCCTCATCATCTTTTTCATCCAATGAGCTCACAGTTTCATCAATTCCTTCTTCCATAGACTCCTGCAAAATATTAGTCTCTTCTTGGACATCGGAGACTTTCTCAATAAATGCATCAATATCGGAATTGAATTTATAATTATCATAGCAATATTTAAGGATGGAAAAAATTTCAGGTCTATAAACATCATCATCAAAAGCTTCATATTTTTCAAACAAAGATTCAATTTCATAAGCACCCTTAAAAGCAACAAATTCTTCTATTCTTTCCACATCATAATAATCATGTATACCATTAGCATAAGAAGCTAAGGTTTCATTATCATTAAATTCACATGAAAAGGGAAGATGTGGAGCATTCATCCTAGAGCAACAAGTAAAATCATATCTCAAGCATAAATCCCGAGCATACCAATGAAACATATAAATTTGATCCCATAAAAGTTTCCCTTTTTGTGTCAACCGATAATCCCTAAAGTATTCACGTGTTGGGGAACGTAGTAATTTCAAAAAATTTCCTACGCACACGCAAGATCATGGTGATGCATAGCAACGAGAGAGGGGAGAGTGTTGTCCACATACCCTCGTAGACCGACAGCGGAAGCGTTATCACAACGCGGTTGATGTAGTCGTACGTCTTCACGATCCGACCGATCAAGTACCGATCGCACGGCACCTCCGAGTTCTACACACGTTCAGCTCGATGACGTCCCTCGAACTCCGATCCAGCCGAGTGTTGAGGGAGAGTTTCGTCAGCACGACGGCGTGGTGACGATGATGATGTTCCACCGACGCAGGGCTTCGCCTAAGCTCCGCAACGATATTATCGAGGTGTAATTTGGTGGAGGGGGGCACCGCACACGGCTAAAAGATCTCAAGGATCAATTGTTGTTTTTCTCGGGTGCCCCGCTGCCCCCGTATATAAAGGAGCAAGGGGGAGGCAGCCGGCCAAGGGGAGAGGCGCGCCATAGGGGGGAGTCCTACTCCCACCGGGAGTAGGACTCCTCCTTTCCTTGTGGGAGTAGGAGAAGGGAAGGGGGAAGGAGAAAGAAGGAAGGGTGCGCCCCCCTTCCCTAGTCCAATTCGGACCAGACCATGGGGAGGGGTGCGGCCACCTTTTGAGGCATTTCTCTCCTTTCCCGTATGGCCCATTAAGGCCCAATACGAATTCCCGTAACTCTCCGGTACTCCGAAAAATACCCGAATCACTCGGAACCTTTCCGAAGTCCGAATATAGTCGTCCAATATATCGATCTTTACGTCTCGACCATTTCGAGACTCCTCGTCATGTCCCCGATCTCATCCGGGACTCCGAACTCCTTCGGTACATCAACATACATAAACTCATAATAAAACTGTCATCGTAACTTTAAGCGTGCGGACCCTACGGGTTCGAGAACTATGTAGACATGATCGAGACACGTCTCCGGTCAATAACCAATAGCGGGACCTGGATGCCCATATTGGCTCCCACATATTCTACGAAGATCTTTATCGGTCAGACCGCATAACAACATACGTTGTTCCCTTTGTCATCGGTATGTTACTTGCCCGAGATTCGATCGTCGGTATCTCGATACCTAGTTCAATCTCGTTACCGGCAAGTCTCTTTACTCGTTCCCTAACACATCATCCCGCAACTAACTTATTAGTCACAATGCTTGCAAGGCTTATAGTGATGTGCATTACCGAGTGGGCCCAGAGATACCTCTCCGACAATCGGAGTGACAAATCCTAATCTCGAAATACGCCAACCCAACAAGTACCTTTGGAGACACCTGTAGAGCACCTTTATAATCACCCATTTACGTTGTGACGTTTGGTAGCACACAAAGTGTTCCTCCGGTAAACGGGAGTTGCATAATCTCGTAGTCATAGGAACATGTATAAGTCATGAAGAAAGCAATAGCAACATACTAAACGATCGAGTGCTAAGCTAACGGAATGGGTCAAGTCAATCACGTCATTCTCCTAATGAGGTGATCTCGTTAATCAAATGACAACTTATGTCTATGGCTAGGAAACATAACCATCTTTGATTAATGAGCTAGTCAAGTAGAGGCATACTAGTGACACTCTGTTTGTCTATGTATTCACACATGTATTATGTTTCCTGGTTAATACAATTCTAGCATGAATAATAAACATTTATCATGATATAAGGAAATATATAATACTTTATTATTGCCTCTAGGGCATATTTCATTCAGTCTCCCACTTGCACTAGAGTCAATAATCTAGTTCACATCGCCATGTGATTTAACATCAATAATTCACATCACCATGTGATTAACACCCATAGTTCACATCTCTATGTGACCAACACTCAAAGGGTTTACTAGAGTCAATCATCTAGTTCACATCGCTATGTGATTATCACCCAAAGAGTACTAAGGTGTGATCATGTTTTGATTGTGAGATAATTTTAGTCAACGGGTCTGTCACATTCAGATCCGTAAGTATATTTGCAAATTTCTATGTCTGCAATGCTCTGCACGGAGCTACTCTAGCTAATTGCTCCCACTTTCAATATGTATCTAGACCGAGACTTAGAGTCATCTAGATTTAGTGTCAAAACTTGCATCGACGTAACCCTTTACGACGAACCTTTTGTCACTTCCATAATCGAGAAACATTTCCTTATTCCACTAAGGATGATTTGACCGCTGTCCAGTGATCTACTCCTAGATCACTATTGTATTCCCTTGCCAAAATCACTGTAGGGTATACAATAGATCTGGTACACAGCATGGCATACTTTATAGAACCTATGGCCAAGGCATAGGGAATGACTTTCATTCTCTTTCTATCTTCTGCCGTGGTCGGGCTTTGAGTCTTTACTCAATTTCACACCTTGTAACACAGGCAAGAACTCTTTCTTTGACTGTTCTATTTTGAACTACTTCAAAATCTTGTTAAGGTATGTACTCATTGAAAAACTTATCAAGCGTCTTCATCTATCTCTATAGATCTTGATGCTCAATATGTAAGTAGCTTCACCGAGGTCTTTCTTTGAAAAACTCCTTTAAAACACTCCTTTATGCTTTGCAGAATAATCCTACATTATTTCCGATCAACAATATGTCATTCACATATACTTATCAGAAATGATGTAGTGCTCCCACTCACTTTCTTGTAAATACAGGCTTCACCGCAAGTCTGTATAAAACTATATCCTTTGATCAACTTATCAAAGCGTATATTCCAACTCCGAGATGCTTGCACCAGTCCACAGATGGATTGCTGGAGCTTGCATATTTTGTTAGCACCTTTAGGATTGACAAAACCTTCTGGTTGCATCATATACAACTCTTCTTTAATAAATCCATTAAGGAATGTAGTTTTGTTTATCCATTTGCCAGATTTCATAAAATGCGGCAATTGCTAACATAATTCAGACAGACTTAAGCATAGATACGAGTGAGAAACTCTCATCGTAGTCAACACCTTGAACTTGTCGAAAAACCTTTTTGCGACAATTCTAGCTTTGTAGATAGTAACACTACTATCAGCGTCCGTCTTCCTCTTGACGATCCATTTATTCTCAATTGCTTGCCGATCATCGGGCAAGTCAACCAAA
The DNA here is from genome assembly GCF_002575655.3 of Aegilops tauschii subsp. strangulata. Lineage (NCBI taxonomy): Eukaryota > Viridiplantae > Streptophyta > Magnoliopsida > Poales > Poaceae > Aegilops > Aegilops tauschii. The sequence continues at coordinate 45,932,493 of NC_053037.3, forward strand.
GTCCATACTTTGTTCTTCATACATGGATCTCATCTCAGATTTCATGGCCTCAAGCCATTTTGCGGAATCTGGGCTCACCATCGCTTCTTCATAGTTCGTAGGTTCGTCATGGTCTAGTAACATAATCTCCAGAACAGGATTACCATACCACTCTGGTGCGGATGTTACTCTGGTTTACCTACGAGGTTTGGTAGTAACTTGATCTGAAGTTACATGATCATCATCATTAACTTCCTCACTAATTGGTGTAGAAGTCACAGGAACTGATTTCTGTGATCCAATAAGGGAGCAGGTACAGTTACCTCATCAAGTTCTACTCTCCTCCCACTCATATCTTTCGAGAGAAACTCCTTCTCTAGAAAGGATCCATACTTAGCAACGAATGTCTTGCCTTCGGATCTGTGATAGAAGGTGTACCCAACTGTCTCCTTTGGGTATCCTATGAAGACACATTTCTCCGATTTGGGTTTGAGCTTATCAGGATGAACCTTTTTCACATAAGCATCGCAACCCCAAAATTTTAAGAAACGGCAACTTTGGTTTCTTGCCAAACCACAGTTCATAAGGCGTCGTCTCAACGGATTTTGATGGTGCCCTATTTAACGTGAATGCAGCTGTCTCTAATGCATAACCCCCAAAACGATTAGTGGTAAATTGGTAAGAGACATCATAGATTGCACTATATTCTATAAAGTACGGTTATGACGCTCGGACACACCATTATGCTGTGGTGTTCCAGGTGGCATGAATTTGTGAAACTATTCCACATTGTTTTAACTGAAGGCCAAACTCGTAACTTAAATACTCTTCTCCACGATCAGATCGTAGAAACTTTATTTTCTTGTTACGATGATTTTCTGCTTCACTCTGAAATTATATGAACTTTTCAAATGTTTCAGACTCTTGTTTCATTAAGTAGATATACCCATATCTGCTCAAATCATCTGTGAAGGTCAGAAAATAATGATACCTGCTACGAGCCTCAATATTCATCGGACCACATACATCTGTATGTATGATTTCCAACAAATCTGTTGCTCTCTCCATAGTTCCGGAGAACGGCGTTTTAGTCATCTTGCCCATGAGGCACGGTTTGCAAGCATCAAGTGATTCATAATCAAGTGATTCCAAAATCCCATCAGTATGGAGTTTCTTCATGCGCTTTACACCAATATGACCTAAACGGCAGTGCCACAAATAAGTTGCACTATCATTATTAACTTTGCATCTTTTGGCTTCAATATCACTACGATCGAGATCCAACAAACCATTTTCGTTGGTGTGTATGACCATAGAAGGTTTTATTCATGTAAACAGAACAACAATTGTTCTCTAATTTAAATGAATAACCGTATTGCAATAAACATGATCAAATCATATTCATGCTCAACGCAAACACCAAATAACACTTATTTAGTTTCAACACTAATCCCGAAAGTACAGGGAGTGTGCGATGATGATCATATCAATCTTGGAACTACTTCCAACACACATCGTCACCTCGCCTTTTACTAGTCTGTGTTTATTCTGCAACTCCCGTTTCGAATTACTACTCTTAGCAACTGAACCAGTATCAATTACCGAGGGGTTGCTATAAACATTAGTAAAGTACACATCAATAATCTGTATATCAAATATACCTTTGTTCACTTTTACTAGTCTCTGTTTATTCTGCAACTCCCGTTTTGAGTTACTACTCTTAGCAACTGAACCAGTATCAATTACCGAGGGGTTGCTATAAACACTAGTAAAGTACACATCAATAATCTGTATATCAAATATACCTTTGTTCACTTTGCCATCCTTCTTATCCACCAAATAGTTGGGGTAGTTCCGCTTCCAGTGACCAGTCCCTTTGCAGTAGAAGCACTTAGTCTCAGGCTTAGGACCAGACTTAGGCTTCTTCACTTGAGCAGCAACTTGCTTGCCGTTCTTCTTGAAGTTCCCCTTCTTCCCTTTGCCCTTTTCTTGAAACTAGTGGTCTCGTCAACCATCAACACTTGATGTTTTTCTTGATTTCTACCTTCGTCAATTTCAGCATCACGAAGAGCTCGGGAATTACTTTCGTCATCCCTTGCATACTATAGTTCATCACGAAGTTCTACTAACTTGGTGATGGTAACTAGAGAATTCTGTCAATCACTATTTTATCTGGAAGATTAACTCCCACTTGATTCAAGCGATTGTAGTACCCAGACAATCTGAGCACATGCTCACTGCTTGAGCTATTCTCCTCCATCTTTTAGCTATAGAACTTGTTGGAGACTTCATATCTCTCAACTCGGGTATTTGCTTGAAATATTAACTTCAACTCCTGGAACATCTCATATGGTCCATGACGTTCAAAACGTCTTTGATGTCCCGATTCTAAGCCGTTAAGCATGGTGCACTAAACTATCAAGTAGTCATCATATTGAGCTAGCCAAACGTTCATAACGTCTGCATCTGCTCCTGCAATAGGTCTGTCACCTAGCGGTGCATCAAGGACATAATTTTTCTATGCAGCAATGAGGATAATCCTCAGATCACGGATCCAATCCGCATCTTTGCTACTAACATCTTTCAACATAATTTTTCTCTAGGAACATATCAAAAATAAACACAGAGAAGCAACAACGCGAGCTATTGATCAATCACATAATTTGCAAAATACTATCAGGACTAAGTTCATGTTAAATTTAAGTTCAATTAATCATATTACTTAAGAACTCCCACTTAGATAGACATCCATCTAATCCTCTAAGTGATCACGTGATCCATATCAACTAAACCATGTCCGATCATCACGTGAGATGGAGTAGTTTCAATGGTGAACATCACCATGTTGATCATATCTACTATATGATTCACGCTCGACCTTTCGGTCTCCGTGTTCCGAGGCCATATCTGTTATATGCTAGGCTCGTCAAGTTTAACCTGAGTATTCCGCGTGTGCAACTGTTTTGCACCCGTTGTATTTGAACGTAGAGCCTATCACACCCGATCATCACGTGGTGTCTCAGCACGAAGAACTTTCGCAACGGTGCATACTCAGGGAGAACACTTATACTTTGATAATTTAGTGAAGGATCATCTTATAATGCTACCGTCAAACAAAGCAAGATAAGATGCATAAAGGATTAACATCACATGCAATCAATATAAGTGATATGATATGGCCATCATCATCTTGTGCTTGTGATCTCCATCTCCGAAGCTCCGTGCTTGTGATCTCCATCTCCGAAGCACCGTCATGATCACCATCGTCACCGGCGCGACACCTTGATCTCCATCGTAGCATCGTTGTCGTCTCGCCAACTTATTGCTTTTACGACTATCGCTACCGCTTAGTGATAAAGTAAAACTATTACATGGCGATTGCATCTCGTACAATAAAGCGACAACCATATGGCTCCTGCCAGTTGCCGATAACTCGGTTACAAAACATGATCATCTCATACAACACATTATATCACATCATGTCTTGACCATATCACATCACAACATGCCCTGCAAAAACAAGTTAGACGTCCTCTACTTTGTTGTTGCATATTTTATGTGGCTGCTACGGGCTTAGCAAGAACCGTTCTTACCTACGCATCAAAACCACAACGATAGTTTGTCAAGTTGGTGCTGTTTTAACCTTCGCAAGGACCGGGCGTAGCCACACTCGGTTCAACTAAAGTGAGAGAGACAGACACCCGCCGGTCACCTTTAAGCAACGAGTGCTCGCAACGGTGAAACCAGTCTTGCGTAAGCGTACGCGTAATGTCGGTCCGGGCCGCTTCATCTCACAATACCGCTGAACCAAAGTATGACATGCTGGTAAGCAGTATGACTTATATCGCCCACAACTCACTTGTGTTCTACTCGTGCATAGCATCAACGCATAAAACCAGGCTCGGATACCACTGTTGGGGAACGTAGTAATTTCAAAAATTTTCCTACGCACACGCAAGATCATGGTGATGCATAACAACGAGAGAGGGGAGAGTGTTGTCCACATACCCTCGTAGACCGACAGCGGAAGCGTTATCACAACGCGGTTGATGTAGTCGTACGTCTTCACGATCCGACCGATCAAGTACCGATCGCACGGCACCTCCGAGTTCTACACACGTTCAGCTCGATGACGTCCCTCGAACTCCGATCCAGCCGAGTGTTGAGGGAGAGTTTCGTCAGCACGACGGCGTGGTGACGATGATGATGTTCCACCGACGCAGGGCTTCGCCTAAGCTCCGCAACGATATTATCGAGGTGTAATTTGGTGGAGGGGGGCACCGCACACGGCTAAAAGATCTCAAGGATCAATTGTTGTTTTTCTCGGGTGCCCCGCTGCCCCCGTATATAAAGGAGCAAGGGGGAGGCAGCCGGCCAAGGGGAGAGGCGCGCCATAGGGGGGAGTCCTACTCCCACCGGGAGTAGGACTCCTCCTTTCCTTGTGGGAGTAGGAGAAGGGAAGGGGGAAGGAGAAAGAAGGAAGGGTGCGCCCCCCTTCCCTAGTCCAATTCGGACCAGACCATGGGGAGGGGTGCGGCCACCTTTTGAGCCCTTTCTCTCCTTTCCCGTATGGCCCATTAAGGCCCAATACGAATTCCCGTAACTCTCCGGTACTCCGAAAAATACCCGAATCACTCGGAACCTTTCCGAAGTCCGAATGTAGTCGTCCAATATATCGATCTTTACATCTCGACCATTTCGAGACTCCTCGTCATATCCCCGATCTCATCCGGGACTTCGAACTCCTTCGGTACATCAAAACTCAATAAAACTGTCATCGTAACATTAAGCATGCGGACCCTACGGGTTCGAGAACTATGTAGACATGACCGAGACACGTCTCCGGTCAATAGCCAATAGCGGGACCTGGATGCCCATATTGGCTCCCACATATTCTACGAAGATCTTTATCGGTCAGACCGCATAACAACATACGTTGTTCCCTTTGTCACCGGTATGTTACTTGTCCGAGATTTGATTGTCGGTATCTCGATACCTAGTTCAATCTCGTTACCGGCAAGTCTCTTTACTCGTTCCGTAACACATCATCCCGCAACTAACTCATTAGTCACAATGCTTGCAAGGCTTATAGTGATGTGCATTACCGAGTGGGCCCAGAGATACCTCTCCGACAATCGGAGTGACAAATCCTAATCTCGAAATACGCCAACCCAACAAGTACCTTTGGAGACACCTGTAGAGCACCTTTATAATCACCCATTTACGTTGTGACGTTTGGTAGCACACAAAGTGTTCCTCTGGTAAACGGGAGTTGCATAATCTCATAGTCATAGGAACATGTATAAGTCATGAAGAAAGCAATAGCAACATACTAAACGATCGAGTGCTAAGCTAACGGAATGGGTCAAGTCAATCACGTCATTCTCCTAATGAGGTGATCTCGTTAATCAAATGACAACTTATGTCTATGGCTAGGAAACATAACCATCTTTGATTAACGAGCTAGTCAAGTAGAGGCATACTAGTGACACTCTGTTTGTCTATGTATTCACAGATACTAAGTTTCCGGTTAATACAATTCTAGCATGAATAATAAACATTTATCATGATATATGGAAATATATAATACTTTATTATTGCCTCTAGGGCATATTTCCTTCACATACGTTGTTCCCTTTGTCATCGGTATGTTACTTGCCCGAGATTCGATCGTCGGTATCTCGATACGTAGTTCAATCTCGTTACCGGCAAGTCTCTTTACTCGTTCCATAACACATCATCCCGCAACTAACTTATTAGTCACAATGCTTGCAAGTCTTATAGTGATGTGCATTACCGAGTGGGCCCAGAGATACCTCTCCGACAATCGGAGTGACAAATCCTAATCTCGAAATACGCCAACCCAACAAGTACCTTTGGAGACACCTGTAGAGCACCTTTATAATCACCCATTTACGTTGTGACGTTTGGTAGCACACAAAGTGTTCCTCCGGTAAACGGGAGTTGCATAATCTCATAGTCATAGGAACATGTATAAGTCATGAAGAAAGCAATAGCAACATACTAAACGATCGAGTGCTAAGCTAACGGAATGGGTCAGGTCAATCACGTCATTCTCCTAATGAGGTGATCTCGTTAATCAAATGACAACTTATGTCTATGGCTAGGAAACATAACCATCTTTGATTAACGAGCTAGTCAAGTAGAGGCATACTAGTGACACTCTGTTTGTCTATGTATTCACACATGTATTATGTTTCCTGGTTAATACAATTCTAGCATGAATAATAAAAATTTATCATGATATAAGGAAATATATAATACTTTATTATTGCCTCTAGGGCATATTTCCTTCATCACGTTGATCCAACGTTACTCCCATTGTCAAGTTGAATGGGGTTTTCTCAGGATTATCAAAGTAATGCATAATATCTTTCACATAACGAGCATCGAGGGTTTTAGGAGGTTCCCCATCTCCATGAGTAGCAAGTACCACTAATTTTTTTGGTGTTTCGTGTTCCATATCCATAACTAAAGATAGAGAACAACTTAGAGCAGAAAACAAAAACTACTTAGTGATAAAGCAAACAAGCACACACGAGAATATTCACCCCACGCTATTGCTCCCCGACATTGGTGCCAGAAAAAGGTCTTGATAACCCACAAGTATAGGGGATCATTTGTAGCCTTCTTCGATAAATAAGAGTGTCAAACCCAACGAGGAGCTAAAGGTAGAACAAATATCCCCTCAAGTTCTATCGACCATCGATACAACTCTACGCACACTTGACGTTTGCTTTACCTAAAACAATTATAAAACTATTTTGCAATAATAAAACTATGAGTACTTTGCGAGAATAAAACTATGAATAAATTGCAAGGTAGTAAAAGTGGATAGCTTTTTTCAATAAGAAAGTCATTTGTCCCTAGGCAATCGATAACAAGTACCAGTAATCATTCTTGTAATTTTATATGAGGGAGAGGCATGAGCTAACATACTTTCTCTACTTGGATCATATGCACTTATGATTGGAAATCTAGCAAGCATCCTCAACTACTAAAGATCATTAAGGCCGTGAAACCCAACCATAGCATTAAGTATCAAGTCCTCTTTACTCCCATACGCCATAGCCCACCTACTCGGGTTTAAGCTTCTGTCACTCTCGCAACCCACCATAAGCGAACCATGAACATATTGCAACACCCTACAACGGGGCCCCCTCACGTTTGCGCGAGAACGGAGGGCACCGTAGGACAGCACCATAATAAAATATACAATCATACCAACCAAGATCACGATTAACCCACAGGACAAAGCGGATCTACTCAAACATCATAGGATAACCATAGATCATTGGGAAATAATATATGGAGTTGAGCACCATGTTTAAGTAGAGATTACAGCGGGAAGAAGAGGTGTTACACCGCTGCATAGAGGGGGAGAAAGTTGGTGATGACGGTAGCAAGATTGTTGATGTAGATCGTCGTCACGATCCTTGCCCCGGCGGCACTCCGGCGCCATCGGGAGAGAGGGGGAGAGAGCCCCCCTCCTTCTTCTTCTTCTTCTTCTTCCTTGGCCTCCCCCCTAGATGGGAGGAGAGTTTCCCCTCTGGTCCATGGTCTCCATGGCAGTGGAGGGGCGGGAGCCCCTCCGAGATTGGATCTCCCTCTCTGTTCTCTTCTGTTCCGCTCCCCTGATCTGGCCGAATACCATTTCTTATATTCCGGGAGATCCGTAACTCCGATTGCGCTGAGATTTTAACATGATTTTTTTTCCGGATATAAGCTTCCTTGCACCCGAAGTAGAGCTCCAACCGACGTTGTAGGAGGGCACAACCCACCACCACGCGCCAGGGGCCTCTGGCGCGCCCTGGTGTCTTGTGGGTTGTGTGGGCCTCCGTTTGCGGTGATTCCAACTCCCAAAAATCACATATATTCCAAAATAATTCTCCGTGAAATTTTATTGCATTTGGACTTCGTTTGATATGGATTTTCTGCGATACAAAAAACATGCAGGGCACTGGATCAATAGGTTAGTCCAATAAATCATATAAAAAGTTGCCAAAAATATGTGAAAGTGATATAATATTGGCATGAAACTATCAAAAATTATAGATACGACGGAGACGTATCAGTTCTCTTTTTAGTGCTACAGTTAACTACTCTAGAAAGAAAATAAAAAAGAAGCAGGAAATATTTTGGATTTTCTCAAGTTTTTCAAACACATAAAGAAGAAAGCGAGAGAATTAAATTAAGCATGGATGATACAATGAAAAAGTGTGAACACCGGCAAATGAAATGAAATGTGTGAATATGAATGTAATGTCGGTGAGAAACACGTACGCCCCAAGTTTAGGCTTTTGGCCTAACTTAGTAATCGATCAGTAATCTGGATAGTAGTTGGCGTGGTAGCTCACGGAGGCCCTCGGTGCGGATGCCGTGGCCTGCCGTGCTGACTCCACTGCTGCGTTGTGAGCTCGGGCCTCGCTCTCAAGAACAAAGTATCTTACTTTGCTGTGATAGTCAAAAAGAGCAGGCGCGGGCAAATATGTGTGCACAATAGATTTTTGGTTAAACAACAGACTATAAGTGAAATTATGGACTTTTCCTGTAAGGATCTTATGAGTCTTCAAAACATCGAAATGTAAATACTGCATGGGTAGAATAGGGTCAAAGGGCAAAGGTGAAACACCCAACCCTCGTGCTAAACGCTTGGCATATATTCCACTATAGAAATAGCCACTGTTAGCGTTATGCTAAAGTCTGCGTGCAACAATTGCTCCTAGGTTATAACTCCTATCACCGGTTATAGTAGTGCGTATGAGGCTCAAGTCTGGAGCACAAAGTGTACTACAGTCTTGCTTGCCTAACATACATTTCCCGTTAAATAATGCAAAGTACTGAATTGCGGGAAAATGAATGCTCTTTATTCTACCTTGTGTCACTCCCCTCGTCTCACCGTAGCAAAGATTAGTAAAAAATGATTGGTATTCAGCCCTTGGCGGTTCGTCAAGCGAACCCCAGAATGGGAGTTTGCAGTGGTAAGCAAAATTCTCTAGTGAGATGGTAAATGGATTATCATAAAGCATAAACGACACCCTTGACTCACGGGGATGGAATTTAAATCCTTTGAGAAATGATTCAGTGAGAATGTGGTGTTGTTCGCACTTACTGAAATATAGGGACCGAGAACGGCATTGTGAAAATATTGATCAAATTTCTCCTTAATGCCCACATGCACCATATAGTCATCGCAAGGCCATAAGCATGTTTTGGTGGCGCAATCTCGTGTGGAACTTTCACTTGGTTCAACATAAGACCGGCGAGCGGAGCTGTCACTAGAAGATGCCCCCGAGGATCTCCTCCTCGAAGAACTCCTTCCAAATGGGTTCATCATGTTCGCGTACAATTTTCTGAAAATTTTTGGGTGACAAAAATTCATCAACAATTCTCTATAAGATTGATAGCAACTACTCATAGGGATACATAGAGACCATAGCAAGCATTCAAACTACTTAGAACTCTAAGAATTCAACATGCAAGCTCATCTACAGTAGCACCAAGAGTAGCTAATTATTCAAAATATAAACCACTAAAACAAAAACTAATTGGACAAATGGAGGAGTCACATACCAAGCAACAATCTCCCGAAATAGTTTCGAAAACTGAGCTTCGAGCAAAGAGATTGAAATCCATGGATTTGAGAGCAAGAACACGAGAGAGAGAGAGCAATGGAGAATTTTTTCTGGAGGTAAGTGATGATGTGGTGTGAAGGGATAAGTGAGGGGGCCCACGTGGGGACCACAACCCACCAAGGCACGCCTGGGGGTCCTGGCGCGCCCAGGTGGGTTGTGCCCACCTCGTGCACCTCCCTCTGATATTATTTGCACCAGAAATTCTTAAATATTCAGAAAAATCGTATTAAATTTTCAGGGCATTCCGAGAACTTTTATTTTTGGGTCATTTTTTATTGCACGAGAAATTCAGAAAACAGACAAAACATGGCATTTTATTTTATTTAACTAACGAAAACAAAAGGCAGGGACAGAAGGTAGTGCTTACTAAATTCATCAACTTCATACCTCTAAAAAATGATCCATTAATAAGGTTGATCAAGTCTTATTAACTACCACTTTCGATTAGCATGAAACCGAAGAACTTTCGTAAATCACTAAGTTACCTCAAGGGGATATGAATGTCCCCAACAATAAGCATTCCATATTTCTTTTTAACAATAGGTAGAGGTAGATGAAAACTTCCAATAGTGATTGTCCGAGATTTTTCAATAACATTAATACCATTCACTTGTAATTGTTTCTTCGGAAAGTGCACCGTATGCTCATTACCATTGATATGAAAAGTGACCTTGCTTTTATTGCAATCAATAACAGCCCCTGCAGTATTCAAGAAGGGTCTACCAAGGATAATCGACATGCTGGCGTCCTCGGGCATCTCAAGTATAACAAAGTCAGTCAAAATAGTAACATTAGCAACAACAACGGGCACATCCTCACAGATACCGATAGGTATGGCAGTTGATTTGTTAGCCATTTGCAAAGATATCTCAGTAGGTGTGAGCTTATTCAAATCAAGTCTTTTATATAAAGAGAAAGGCATAACACTGACACCAACTCCTAAATCACATAAAGCAGTTTTCACATAATTCTTTTTGATGGAGCAAGATAGAGTTGGTATTCCCGGATCTCCAAGTTTTTTAGGTACTCCATCTTTAAAAGTATAATTAGCAAGCATAGTGGAGATTTCAGCTTCCGGTATTTTTCTCTTATTAGTGATGATGTCTTTCATATACTTTGCATAAGGAGGCATTTTCAAGATATCAGTCAAGCGAGTACGCAAAAATACTAGCCTCAGCATTTCAGCAAAGCGTTCAAATTCTTCATCATCTTTATTTTTAGTTGACTTAGGTGGAAAGGGCATAGGTTTTTGAATCCACGTTCTCTTTCTTTATCGTGTTTTCTAGCCACAAAGTCACTTTTATCATACCTTTTATTCTTAGGTTGTGGGTTATCAAGATCAACTGGTGGTTCTATCTCAACATCATTATCTGGTTCTTTTTCATTGTTGGGTTGTGTATCTTCATGAACATCAGCATTATCTTTTTCATTATCACTAGGTGGATGTTCATTACCAGACTGAGTTTCAGCATCAGAGACAGAAATTTCATTATCATTATCAGGATGTTTTTCTACTTCAGGTTCACTAGAAGCATGCAAAGTCCTATCATTTTTCTTTTTCTTCTTCTTTTTAGAAGGACTAGGTGCAGTTGTGTTGTTCCTTTGTGAATCCCGTTCAATTCTTTTTGGGTGTCCCTCAGGATAAAGTGGTTCCTGAGTCATTTTACCTCCTCTAGTTGCTACTCTAACAGCAAAGTCATGTATATTGTTATTCATTTCATCAAGCAACTCTCTTTGAGATTTAGCAACTTGTTCTAATTGAGTTTGAACCATAGAAGCATGCTTTCCAACACCTCTAACATCATTTGAGATTCTAAATAACAAGTCACTCAAGCGAGCAATCATACTAGAATTATATTTCAATTGTTTCATAACATTTGCATTGAAGTGATCTTGCTTTCTAATATAATTTTCAAACTCATAAAGGCATTGTTTAGGGTGCATATTGTGAGGATTATCATTATCATTGAACTTCATTAAAGAATTTACCTCTACCACCTTAGGCAGTGGTGGTGTATCAAGCCCATGTATTTCTTCAATTGGAGTTAAAATTTTAATATCCTCAGCTTTAATACCTTTTTCCTTCATAGTTTTCTTTGCCTCTTGCATATCTTCAGGACTGAGATATAATATACCCCTCTTCTTTGGAGTGGGTTTAGGCGGTTGTTCAGGAAGAGTCCAATCATCATAATTTTTCAATATGTTATTCAGTAATTCTTCAGCTTGTCCAACAATTCGTTCCCTGAAAACACAACCAACACAACTATCTAGGAAGTCCCTAGAAGCATCTGTTAGTCCATTATAGAAGATATCAAGTATTTCATTTTTCTTAAGAGGATGATCAGGCAAAGCATTAAGCAGCTGACAAAGCCGCCCCCAAGCTTGTGGGAGACTCTCTTCTTTAGTTTGCACAAAGTTAAATATTTCCTGTAAAGCAGCTTGTTTCTTATGAGCAGGGAAATATCTTTCAGAGAAGTAATAAATCATATCCTGGGGACTACGCACACAACCAGGACCAAGAGTATTGTACCAAGCTTTAGCATCACCCTTTAATGAAAACGGAAATAATTTGAGAATAAAGTAATAGTGAGTCTTCTCATCATGAGTAAAAAGGGTGGCTATGTCATTCAACTTAGTAAGATGTGCCACAACAATTTCAGTTTCATAACCATGGAAAGGATCAGATTCAACCAAAGTAATTAACTTTGGGTCGACAGAGAATTCATAATCCTTATCATCAATAAAGATAGGTGAGGTAGCAAAGTTACGATCATATTTCATTCTAGCATTCAGAGATTTTTCCTTATACTTGCATAATAATTTCTCTAGATCATCTCTATCCTTACAAGCAAGAATATCTCTAGTTGTCTCCTCATTCATAACATAACCTTCCGGTACCTTTGGCAATTCATATCTAGGAAGGCTAGCTCTAGCAGGTGTTTCAGGAGTTTCAGTTTCAAGCTCATCATCAGATTCAACAACATCATGGTGTATTACTCTAGCAATTTGTTCATCAAGAAATTCACCTAGTGGCATGTCATCATTATCAAGCAAGGTACTAGCATCATCATAAGCATTATCCATAGCAGAAGTAGCATCATTAATAACTTGCTACATATCAGAATTGATAGCATGTGGTGGTGTTGCAAGTTACTTATAACAGAAGGTGAATCTAAAGCAGAACTGGATGGCAGTTCCTTACCTCCCCTCGTCTTAGAGGGAAATATCTTGGTCCTAGCATCCTTCAGATTCCACATAGTGATAATATGATAATAATCCCAAGCAACTCAACAAATATAGTTATGCTCCCCGGCAACAGCGCTAGAAAAAAGTCTTGATAACCCACAAGTATAGGGGATCGCAACAGTTTTCGAGGGTAGAGTATTCAACCCAAATTTATAGATTCGACACAAAGGGAGCCAAAGAATATTTGTAAGTATTAGCAGCCGAGTTGTCAATTCAGCCACACTTGGAGATTAATTATCTGCAGCAAAGTGATCAGTAGCAAAGTAATATGATAGTTTTGATAATGCTAGCAGTAGCAATAGCGACAGTAACAGTGATAGCAGTATTTTTGTAGCAAGTGCAACAACAACGATAGTAGTAGTAACTTAGCAAGAACAATATAGGATAAATTCGTAGGCATTGGATCGGTGACTTGTTGGATGATATTCATCATGAGACAGTTATGGAAAGAACATGCATGACATCTTTTGTCCTACCCTCCCGTGGCAGCGGGGTCCATATTGGAAACTAAGGGATATTAAGGCATCCTTTTAATAGAGAACCAGAACAAAACATTAACACATAGTGAATACATGAACTCCTCAAACTACGGTCATCACCGAGAGTGGTCCCGACTATTGTCACTCCGGGGTTGCCGGATCATAACATGTAGTAGGTGACTATAACTTGCAAGATCGGATCTAGAACATGGACATAATGGTGATAACATAAACGGTTCAGATCTGAAATCATGGCACCCGGGCCCAAAGTGACAAGCATTAAGCATAGCAAAGTCATAGCAACATCAATCTTAGAACATAGTGGATACTAGGGATCAAGCCCTAACAAAACTAACTTGACTACATGATGAATCTCATCCAACTCCTCACCGACCAGCGAGCCTACGAAGGAATTACTCACTCCCGGTGGGGAGCATCATGGAATTGGCGATGGAGAAGGGTTGGTGATGACGAAGAACGAAGATCCCCCTCTCCGGAGCCCCAAACGGACTCCAGATTTGGCCTCCCGATGAAGAACAGGAGGTGACGACGGCTCCGTCTTGTGGAACGCGATAATTCTTTCTCCCTGATTTTTTCCTTGAAAAATAGCATTTTATGGCATCGGTTTCAGGGTCTGCGGGGCCACCAGGTGGGGACAACCCACCTGGGCGCGCCTGGTGAGGGGGGCACGCCCTGGTGGGTTGTGCCCACCCAGGTGCCCCCTCCGGTAGGTCTTGGCTCCAGAAATTCTCTTATTTGATATAAAACTTCCTCGCAAAGTTTCGTTCCATTCCGAGAACTTTTATTTCTGCACAAAAACAACACCATGGTTGTTCTGCTGAAAACAGCGTCAGTCCGGGGTTAGTTTCATTCAAATCATGCAAATTAGAGTCCAAAACAAGAGGAAAAGCGTTAGGAAAAGTAGATACATTGGAGACATATCAACGTGTCACCAAGATCAATCTAGGAGATGCTCGCAACGAGAGAGAGGGAGTGCATCTTCTTACCCTTGAAGATCGCTAAGCGGAAGCGTTACATGAACGCGGTTGATGGAGTCGTACTCGCGGCGATTGAAATCGCGGAAGATCTGATCCAAGTGCCGAATGGACAGCGCCTCCGCGTACAACACACGTACAACCCAGGGACGTCTCCTCCTTCTTGATCCAGCAAGGGGGGAGGAGAAGTTGAGGGAGAACTCCGGCAGCACGACGGTGTGGTGGTGGTGGAGCTCGTGGTTCCCCGGCAGGGGTTCGCCAAGCTCAACGGAGGAGAAGGAGGTGTAGGAGGGGGAGGGCTGCGCCAGGGGGAAGGGGTGCGGCTGCCCTCCCACCCCCTCACTATATATAGGGGAAGGTGGGAGGAGGAGGCGCCCTAGGGTTTCCCTAGGGGAGGGGTGGCGGCCACAGGGAAACCCTTGATGGGTTTGGGCGCCCCACCCCTAGGAAACTTGGCCCCCAAGCCGGGAGGGGCGCTGCCCTAGGGGAGGCGCCCCAACCTCTCCAGGTTATGTGAGATGGGGTGGGAGGGGCGCACACCCCCTTAGTGGGCTGGGGTGCCCCTCCCCTTGGTCCATAAGGCCTCCCAACGCTTGCCGGGTCCTCCGAAACTCCTTTCGATCACGCTGGTCGTCACCCGGTACTCTCGGAACAATTCCGGACTCCAATACCCTTCGTCCAATATATCGATCTTCACCTCCGGACCATTCCGGAGTTCCTCATCACGTCCGGGATCTCATCCGGGACTCGAAACAACCTTCGGTAACCACATACTATTCCCATTACAACTCTAGCGTCACCGAACCTTAAGTGTGTAGACCCTACGGGTTCGGGAATCATGTAGACATGACCGAGACACCTCTCCGGCCAATAACCAATAGCGGTATCTGAATACCCATATTGGCTCCCACCTGTTCCACGATGATCTCATCAGATGAACCATGATGTCGGGGATTCAATCAATCCCGTATACAATTCCCTTTGTCCATCGGTACTTGCCCGAGATTCGATCGTCGGTATCCCCATTCCTTGTTTAATCTCGTTACCGGCAAGTCTCTTTACTCGTTCCGTAACACATGATCCCGGGACTAACTCCTTAGTCACGTTGAGCTCATTATGATGATGCATTACTGAGTGGGCCCAGAGATACCTCTCTGTCATACAGAGTGACAAATCCCAGTCTCGATTCGTGCCAACCCAACAGACACTTTCGGAGATACCTATAGTGCACCTTTATAGTCACCCAGTTACGTTGTGGCGTTTGATACACCCAAAGCATTCCTACGGTATCCGGGAGTTGCACAATCTCATGGTCTAAGGAAATGATACTTGACATTAGAAAAGCTCTAGCAAACGAACTACACAATATTGTGCTATTCTTAGGATTGGGTCTTGTCCATCACATCATTCTCCTAACGATGTGATCCCGTTATCAATGACATCCAATGTCCATGGTCAGGAAACCACAACCATCTATTGATCAACGAGCTAGTCAACTAGAGGCTCACTAGGGACATGTTGCGGTCTATGTATTCACACATGTATTATAGTTTTCGGTTAATACAATTATAACATGAACAGTAGACAATTATCATGAACAAGGAAATATAATAATAACCATTTTATTATTGCCTCTAGGGCATATTTCCAATAGAGGAGTGATACATCTCCATCGTATCTACTTTTCCAAACTCTTTTGCCCTTGTTTTGGACTTTAATTTGCATGATTTGAATGAAACTAATCCGGACTGATGCTGTTTTCAGCAGAATTGCCTTAGTGTTATTTTTGTGCAGAAATCAAAGTTCTTGGATTGAGCTGAAAATTTACGGAGAATTTTTGTGGAATAAATAAAAAATACTGGTGGAAAAGATACCCGAGGGGGCCACCCATAGGCCACAAGCCCTGGGGGCAGGCCTACCCCCCCTCCAGGGCGCGCCTCCCAGGCTTGTGGGGCCCTTGGACCGCCTACAACCCTAACTCCAACTCCATATATTCCTATTCGTGGAGAAAAAAATCAAGGAGAAGGATTCATCGCGTTTCACGATACGGAGCCACCGCCGCCTCCCGTTCTTCCTCAGGAGGGCTGATCTGGAGTCTGTTTTGGGCTCCGGAGGGTGGAATCCGTCGTCATCTTCATCATCAACCTTCCTCCATCACCAATTCATGATGCCCACCACCGGGAGTGAGTAATTCCATCATAGGCTTGCTGGACGGTGATGGGTTGGATGAGATTTATCATGTAATCGAGTTAGTTTTGTTAGGGTTTGATCCCTAGTATCCATTATGTCTTGAGATTGATGTTGCTATGACTTTGCTATGCTTAATGCTTGTCACTAGGGCCCGAGTGCCATGAATTCAGATATGAACCTATTATGTTTTCATGAATATATATGTGTTCTTGATCCGATCTTGCAAGTTGTAGACACCTATTACATGTTATGATCCGCATACCCAAGGTGACAATAATTGGGATTCTTTTCGGTGATTACCGTAGTTTGAGGAGTTCATGTATTCACTAAGTGCTAATGCTTTGTTCCGGTTCTCTATTAAATGGAGGCCTTAATATCCCTTAGTTTCCTTATGGACCCCGCTGCCACGGGAGGGTAGGACAAAAGATGTCATACAAGTTCGTTTCCATAAGCACGCATGACTATATATGGAATACATGCCTACATTATATTGATGAAGTGGAGCTAGTTCTGTGTCGCCCTAGGTTATGACTGCTACATGATGAATATTATCCAACACAATTATCCATCACTGATCCAATGCCTACGAGCTTTTCACATATTGATCTTTGCTAAGTTACTTTTGCCGTGCTACTGTTACAATCACTACAAAACTGCTACTGTTACTATTGCCATGGTTACTGTCGGGGATATACCCCGCGGTGTGACCCGGCCGGAGATATAACCCGGCTGGGACTTGATGTTTCATTGGTGACCCGACAGACTATAAGCCGGCGGGAACAGTTAAGCAGGCTAAACCGGCGGGAACAATTAAGCAGGTTAAGCCGGCGGACACAGTTAAGCATTGTAAGCCAGCAGACACAGTCATGTAAGCCGGCAGACACAGTCAAGTATTGTAAGTCGGCAGACACAGTCATGTAAGCCGGACAGTTAAGCCAGACAGTTAAGCCAGACTGTAAGCCGAATTGTAAATCAGCTTACGTTAAGAAGCCCAAGACGATGATAAACCCAAGACGTTAAGAAGCCCATGGTAAGACGTCAAAATAGGTTATGTCCTATTCTGAGTTTGACTCTACATGTAACCCGCCCCTTCATCTTATATAAGGAGGGGCAAGGCACCCAAAGAGAGGAGAGCAAGAAAAGAATCATTAAGGCTAGACACAAAGAGAGGAGAGCCGGATTTACAGCGTCTCCCTCATGAGCATAATAAGACCTAGCCACAAACATCATGTAGGGCTATTACCGGATGATGTTTCCCAGGGCCCGAAGCTGTCTAAATCCTTGTCTTATGTGTTGCGTCTCTCGTCCTGATCAACCCCTCTCAAGCTACCACATAGATGTGTTGGCCTCACGACTAAGTCCTCACACTAGGACATCTGCCGTGACAAATCCACGACAGTTGGCGCCCACCGTGGGGCCCGCGCACGGTGGTGTTGAGTTTTTGGAGGGATCTCCCACAGGGGTCGAGAAGTTCGTAATTTTTCAATGAAGAGGAGCCGACTTGAGAGGATCTACATCAGCTTCAAATTTATCAGTTTGGATTTGCAATTTTTGAGATTTGTGGTCAAGAGAAAACTAGGGTTACGCGTGGAGCCGGCCTTCCTCTGTCGTTGAGCTGCCTTGCGTCGGAGCCGCCAACCTACAGAAGAATATGAATTGGGGGTGGATTACACTCAAGGGCCGATTCACCTGCGACCCGAGTCAGCGCCTACAAAATACGGCTACGAGCCGGACTCCGTTGCCTAAAGCCGCCTCTGTGAGCAGCTGCCTCGCCATGAACCTCCTGACCGGAGTTGCCGCCGTCAGGGCCTGCCTTGCTCTGCCCGAGTTGCCGCCTCTGCTGTCGGAGCTACACCCACGGCCTCCCAAGACGCCTCATTTCTGCGTTGCCAGCCATCTTCGCCTCTGAATCGCCGCCTGACGACCATCTCCGGGTTGCCCATGAGTCACCCCCGAGCACCTCGCTTTTGAACCGCTGCCGTGGCTCTGTCGCCGGACCCCTGTGGACCTGCCTCGTCGACTCGCCTCCGAGCCAGCCCATTCGGAGTCGCCTTCAGCTCCGTGGCCTCACTCCGGGCCGCCCTTGACTCCAAACTTTCCTCAGCTGCTTCTGGGCAACCTCAACGCCAAATTGCTACTGTTCGACCTCACTAAGAGCCGCCCTCGCGGTCCACGTCTCCGTGCTCCTCCTGAAGCGCCTGCCGGCCACGGGTTGCAGCTGCAACATCTCTTCACCATGCCTGAGCGCCACCACTTGTCTGCACGCCGTGAGTCGCCGATCTCCGACAAAACCGCCGCCATGGGCCTGCCTTGACCCGCCATCGTCGCGGTCTCGGGCCCGACCGCGTGTCGCCGGCCTCCTCCCGTGCTCGCCGTGGACTCCGCGCCCATCTGCGCAAGTCGCCGAACTGTGAGCTGCTCCACTACCCTCTGAACTGCGCGCAATAAGTCGCCGTTGCGCCTCAGCGCGCCTCCGTCGTCCGCGCCTTCGCCGTCGCGCCAAGTCGCCGCTGGCTGGTCAAAGCTTCCGCTGACCTCACATCTGCCTCGAGCCACTACTACTCTGAGCTGCTGCCTCCACGGGATCACCTCGGGCTACCACCTCTGCCCGCCGGCTCATGCACCATCACTGAGCTGCCGCTGCCATTGCCTCCGTCCCGCATGGCCACTGACCCGTCGGCCGCTGAGTCGCCGAGCGCCTCAAATTGCCTCGTTGACCTGCCGGCTGGAACAAGTCACCAATCCACCTCTGCCGTGCCTGGGCCGGCCCTCCCGCGTCAGCCGCCTTGCCTCCGAGCCGCGGCCTGGCCTTGAGTCGCCCGGCGTCGCTGTTTATGCCGCCCGCCGGTTCACCTACTCCGAGCCACCGTCAACAAACCGCACTCGCGGCCTCGCCTTGCCTCGAGCTGCCTAGCCACCTGTGCTTGCCATCACTGTGCGCAGCCCTCGGGCCGTCGCCGCGGCCGCCGATGAGCCGCCAGCTGACTGTGCCCCAGCCTCGTCGCACCACCTCCTCAGTGAGCCGCCGCGCCGGCTCTCCTCTGCACGGCCGCGCCTCTCCAACTCGCCGCTGCCGCGGACGCACCCCGTCAATCCGTCGCCATACCCCGGTCCGCTTCAACTGGCTGCCGAGACCGAGCCGCCTCAATCCACCTCCGGCTTGTGTTCACTGCGGGCCGCATTTGAGATATCATCGTCTTGGCTGACCTGCCATCGCCGTTGACCCACCTCAGCTGCTTCACCGACCCGCCCTGTAACCCGCCGGGCGCCGAATCGTCGCTGTCTCATCCTTGCGATGAGCCGCCGCGCTACTACGACCTTGAGACGGCCGAAAAAGCCGCCCCATTACCTCGAAGTCGCCGGTGCATCCCCGCCTTGGCCTCGTTCTGAGCCGCCACCACCGTGCTTTGAGCCGGTCGCTGCATTGGAAAAGTGGGAGCAGTTCGTGGCTAGAAAGAAAAGTCAAAAGGCCTTAGTGCCCGACCAAAAAAAAGGGATCAATCTTGAGCCAGCCGGTTCTGCGCTTTAAGCTGCCACCTCCACCGCGGCCATGAGAGAGTGGCTAAATCACAGCTGAAGTGACTGGAGGTGATCTATGGACGCTATATACGGCTCATTTTTTCCAGACAAATCAGGTGAAAGCTGTCCAATCACTTTTTATTGATACATTTTTATTCTCTTCGAGAACGATTACTCTCGTTTGTGCAATTTCTTATGCAGAACAATTCATCATTACAAAAGAGGCCATCAAGCTATGTCCCTTGCTTACACCGGATGGGTCAAAGGACAGGGTCAATTATAACCCGGTCCTGGAGGCCACCGCCATATTGGTGAAAAGTTAAAAGGCCGTCAGAAAATTTCCGGCTTAAAAAGAAGGATTCCGGTTCAAGGGAAATCTGTCTCCCACAAAGCTCTGAAGCTCTCAAATCCGGTTTAAAATTTTGGCTCAAGAAGAATATTATCTCTCGCAAGTTTGAGTTCTCGGGAAAAGCTAAAAGGTTGCCAAAGAGAATTTGCTGCCATGATGCATGGTTCAAACATGAGTATCCTGCCTTATGGGTTTATCTTGATCACTTGGGGGCTTCCTGTTCAAACATAGGTCGTATTCGAACCAAAGAGAACATAGCTGTCGGTACCCTCTTGATCGGCGCAACGCCAAAACCCACTAGGGGCTTCTTGATCGTATTCGAATCATAGCTTAACCCCTTTTGGGTACGACTTTGATCGTATTCGAATCAGAGTCGTTAAAAAAACTCTCAAGGTCATTTGGGGGCTTCCTGTTCAAACATAGGTCGTATTCGAACCAAAGAGAACATAGCTGTCGGTACCCTCTTGATCGGCGCAACGGCAAAACCACTAGGGGGCTTCATGATCATATTCGAATCCTAGCTTAACCCCTTTTGGTCCGGTTTACTAATCGTATTCGAATCAAAAGCCTCATTTTTTCTCTGTTTGGCTTAAGTTTTTTTTGAAAACAATCTTTGGTTTTGTCTTGAGACCTTTTTGTTCATATCTGAAGCATATATGTGGTTTCGATTAACCCGGCTTGACTTTGGATGATAAGTCGCCATATATGACAATCATAAACATTTGGAAGTTTTGGCTTCTAAAGATTGGGTTATCACCCTTACTACACAGGTATCCTAAACCGGCAGTACGCTTCAATATCACAGGAACCGATTTTCCAAACCTGATTATATTATTCAAATCTTTAATAGCCAACATGGCTGGATTTTTATTATGGTTATCAATAGCCAATATTACGATGGAGGTCTTCAAAGTCGCTTCAGCGCAATGGTTATTATTTTATTAATGGACATGATTTATTTTTACAATGGAGGGAATAGTCCCGAGTCGCTGCAGGCTTACGACCCGGCACTTGGAGGCTACATTATTCAAATTGAGATTACATCAAATATGCAAGTCCCATGTCACTGCCAGCATGCACCATGGCACTTGGGGCTAATGTAAAGTCATTTTTTGATCAACTTATTGAAGACCCGACTCATCCCATTGTAATGAGCCGGCCCTTGGGGGCTACCAATTGCTCATGTCAAAAATTCAAGGTACACAAGCCTCAGTCCATTATATTGAAAGATCCACTACTCGGTTGGTAGAGTACAAAGCTCTTAACCTTATGGACGTGGGTTCAAGCCCCATGGTGGAGATTACATCATATGATGTTATTATCAATGAATTATATACAAAGTCCCAGCTCAGTATTATCTTACTGAGCCGGCCCTTGGGGGCTACACGTTGCTGCTCAAGTCTACATGATCATATTTACAAAGTCTCTGCTCATTATTGCATAACGACCCGGCCCTTGGGGGCTACAAGTGATATGAATATAATGGAGATCTACATCTTCAAGCCGGCTGAAAATCAGATGAGTATTTCAAGGCCAATATTCTTTACAATATTTTTCCATGAGAAACCAATGTCAGCAAATTGATTATGAAGCTGGTATATTGACCCGGACTTCCCACAAGAAGGAAATGACAAGGACTTAAGGATGACCAGGTGCCGGCTTACACGAGTTCTTAACCCAGAGCATTATCTGTCAAAATTGTTCTTGTGTTTGTTTTACGGGATCAGCTTAACATGGATGAATCCAAATTAAACTGGGGGCTAATGTCGGGGATATACCCCGCGGTGTGACCCGGCCGGAGATATAACCCGGCTGGGACTTGATGTTTCATTGGTGACCCGGCAGACTATAAGCCGGCGGGAACAATTAAGCAGGTTAAGCCGGCGGGAACAGTTAAGCAGGTTAAGCCGGCGGACACAGTTAAGCATTGTAAGCCGGCAGACACAGTCATGTAAGCCGGCAGACACAGTCAAGTATTGTATGTCGGCAGACACAGTCATGTAAGCCGGACAGTTAAGCCAGACAGTTAAGCCAGACAGTTAAGCCAGATTGTAAGCTAGATTGTAAGCCGGATTGTAAACCGGCTTACGTTAAGAAGCCCAAGACGATGATAAGCCCAAGACGTTAAGAAGCCCATGGTAAGACGTCAAAATAGGTTAAGTCCTAATCCGAGTTTGACTCTACATGTAACCCGCCCCTTCATCTTATATAAGGAGGGGCGGGGCACCCAAAGAGAGGAGAGCAAGAAAAGAATCATTAAGGCTAGACACAAAGAGAGGAGAGCCGGATATACGGCGTCTCCCTCATGAGCATAATAAGACCTAGCCACAAACAGCATGTAGGGCTATTACCGAATGATGTTTTCCGGGGCCCGAACCTGTCTAAATCCTTGTCGTATGTGTTGCGTCTCTCGTCCTGATCAACCCCTCTCAAGCTACCACATAGATGCGTTGGCCTCACGACTAAGTCCTCACACTAGGACATCTGCCGTGACAAATCCACGACAGTTACCGTTACTTCCATACTATTTTGCTACTAAATACTTCGCTGCAGATATTAAGTCTTTCAGGTGTGGTTGAATTGACAACTCAACTGCTAATACTCGCGAATATTCTTTGGCTCCCCTTGTGTCGAATCAATAAATTTGGGTTGAATACTCTACCCTCGAAAACTGTTACGATCCCCTATACTTGTGGGTTATCAAGATGAAAGCACTTGCTACTCCGGATGATTGAGTTTTCCTTCAGGACTGCTATCCTCTGCATTCATTCAATCAGCTTCTTATCTAAATGCAGTTATGTCTTGTAGTAGATGTCACCAGCAATATGCCCTACAAGGTATAATTATTCTAATCAATCTCCATTTAGTCCAATCATACTCATGTGTTATTATTATAAATCATAACTTGTTGGTGCATTTGTCTTGAACAGATTACATTTTAGGGGCACTGCACAAAAAGGCGAGGCGGAGATGTACTAAAGGCTAGGCAAGTGGACTACTTGGGACGATGACATAGTGTAAACACATCACAACAGGCTTACCTTTGTAGGTTTACAAGTATGTTTAATGTGTTGGCTATGAAGTGTGTTCAATGTGAATGTTTTCTTTGAACCCCCAATTACATGCTTGTATTGAAAAGCAAATTTCTTATCTAAATGAATGATGTGTGTTTGTGTATCATATGTGTATGTTTTTGTCAATCTCACTTGCTTTGCTGGTAACAAAACAGAAACAAAAGTCATCCATGAAAAAGAAATGAAGTTGTTATCACTGACTGACAAACTGGCCCGTCTGTGATCCTGAAGTCATCACTGAACCAGAAGCATTGCTGGGCCAAAACACGGCAGTGATGATATGATTTGGTCAGTTACTGTTATTCGAATCTGTAGTAGTGGCAGCCCAAACAAATAGCCTAGGAGGTCCAGATAAATAACTCCAAGAAGAAAGACACTGTTTGAAGATTTATGAAAGCTCAAGGATGCTCTCAATTGGCCATGAGGAGGATTCAAAGATGGCACAAATATTTCCAGCGGAACTCACATAGAGCAATAAATGGCCCCTGTTTCGAAGGTTTGAGATCCTGTTGACGCTAAAAATATTCCCAGTCTAATAAGATCTCCTATAGAGCATCTACAACTGGACTGCAAATCAGACTCCTATATGTCCGCGGATGCATCCGCAGACAGTGATTGGTCACCTCTCTTTTTTCCTCCGCTGGAACAAAGTACCTCATATTTCATAACTGAGGGAAATACTTACCGTTGCTGTGCTGCATCATCCTCTTCTCTTCAAGAAAATACCAACGCAGATACAAGCAATCAGCCACGACCATGGGAGGGGCAGAGCCGGATCCGCACCATCACCATTGCCCCTCTAGTGCTATTGCACTGCGACCATTGGGAGAGGAGGGCATCACCCACGGTAGGCTGGAGGCGGGGCACACGTGTGTCGGTTTTGAACGTCGCCACTCCTACCATGGATATCTGCAACGAGCACCCCGTCGTCACCCGCAGGAGATCCGCCCCTGGAGCACTAAGTGTAGCCCGCAGCGCCGCCGGCTCGCCACGCTTACGCTCACCCTTGGAGAAGCCACCGACTGCAGGCAACGCCACTCCCCCGCCCCCGGGCCACCTGCGGGAGGATCTTGGTGGCGGCAGGGCTCGGCCGCCTCGGGTGGGTGACATCGGTTAACACCTCGCCCACGGCCACCTCCCGCGTCGACCGAACTACTGCCGCCCAAAAGATCAAAGGCACACAACCCCGAGCGGCGAGATCGAAGATGGCTTCCTCAACTCATGTGGAGGAGAAAACCTTGCAAGCGCCGGCAGGGAGAGCAACTAGTTAGAGCATCTCCAACGGTCCCACAAAAAATTCGCGTCCAATAAAATTTATAGCGCGCTACTGTAGCATTTTTAGTGCGCTGGACCAACATTATTTTAGCAAACGCTCAAAAACCCACGCCCAAAAAAGCACGCTGTGCAAATTGTGAAGCGCGCCCAATCCGGAGCCCAAAATATGGTGCGTGCGATGGCGTTTTTCAGCGCGTGCCTAAAACTTTTTAGCGTGCGCATAATTTTACAGCTTCTGTTGGAGCTGTTCGGCGCAAAAAAAACAACTTTTTAACGCGTGGAGCTCTTTTTAGGCGCCTGGTTAAGATGCTCTTAACGAACGCTCCTTCGGGAGCCTCGCAACGATCAGCGCCACTTGTCGCGCTCTCAGCCATTCACCACGTGTCGCGCTCTGGGCGCTTCCTCCGGATTTTGTTTTTTTTTAAATTTTCCGCACGCGTTTTCGGCTTTTAAACGGTTTTTTCCAGGTTTTTTCGACGTTTTGGTTTTCCCCCGGTCTTTATTAGCTTTTCAATAAAAAAATCAAAAAAAAAATTTGCGCGAAAAAAACGCGTTTTTATTCTTTCGTGAAAGTCACGGTTTTTCTTTCGCGAGAGGCACGGTTGTGCTTTAGCGAGAGTCACGGCCGTGCCTTTCAGAAACGAAAAAAAATGCGTTTTCTGTTTTTTTCTTTCGCGAGAGTCATGGTTTTGCTTCCGCAAGAGACATGGTTGTGCTTTCGTGAAAGTCACGGCCGTGCCTCTCGGAAAGGGTAAAACAAAACGCGTTTTCTGTTTTTTTTCTTTCGCGAGAGTCACGGTTTTGATTCCGCGAGAGGCACTGTTGTGCTTTCGCGAGAGTCACGGCCGTGCCTCCAGGAAAGGGAAAAAAATACGCGTTTTTTATTTATTTTTCTTTCGCGAGAGTCACGGTTTTGCTTTCGCGAGAGGCACGGTTGTGCTTTCACGAGAGTCACGGTCATGCCTCTCGGAAACGAAAAAAAACGTGTTTTCTGTTTTTCCTTCCACGAGAGTCACGGTTTTGCTTCCACGAGAGGCACGGTTGTGATTTCGTCAGAGGCACGGGCGTGCCTCTTTCGGAAAGGAAAACAAACCATGCTCCCGGTTCGGTTTTTTTGTGAAAAAAAAGTTCGTCAAAACCTGTCAACATGGGATCTAGTTTTGAAGATCTCGACGCGAGGAATCCAATGGTGAAAACGGTTCGAGATTTGGACGCACGGTTTAAGAGATAAAACGTTTTGAATAAACGGATCTACGGAAAAAGGGAAAACTCCCTGGTTGCGACAAGTGGTGCACTGCATGTGCGGCACCTGTCGCGACCTGGGAAAGTGAAGTGTTCTTTGCAATGAGTACTCCTTAATTAGTGATTTCGGCCGGAGGAGTGGTACTCGTTGGCGGCGGCCAGATGGCTCGGCCACGTCGGGCGGCCCAGGATGTATAGGGCCGGCACGAGGCGTTTGTCTGCGTCTGTTTTTTTACCGATCAATGACGGGACCGTTCGCGCGGGTGGGCGGTTATGCTCTATTTTTTGAACACAGTACAGATGCAAGCGCTCATATACACGCGCATACACTCACCCCTATGAGTAAACACACGCATATCCTACCCCTATGAGCACCTCCGAAAGACTGAGCTGGCATATCATCTTGAAATTTATGAAGTCACCGTAGGCACCTCGTCGTCGACGGAACGTCTTCTCCCACTAAATGCGCATCGCCGGAAATCCTGAAATAAATACAGGAATAAATGCGAGCATCAGGATTTGAACCCTGGTGGGCTGGGGATACCACAGTCCCTCTAACCATCCAACCACAGGTTGGTTCGCGGTTATGCTCTTAAAGTATGGAAAACGGGGTAAAGATGCCCCCATGATGAAAATTAATTGCTAGGAACTGACTATGCACCAGGTACATGAAAAATAAACTTTCATTAGTCACTTTTATTCTAAACCGTTCGATCTTCATCTAACGGATGTAAACAGATGTGACACTGTTCATCTTCAACCTCTGGTTTCTTCTTCCTCCCGTGTAGCTGTCGGCCGGCCAAGCCTGGCCGCCTGCCTCCGCCCCCCGCGGTCGATGGCTAGGATCACCTCGCGGCCCCGTCCTCCCCTCTACCTCTCTCCACCGTTGTGCTGGCCGCCGCCCCTGCCATCCCTCTAAGCCCAGTCGCACCGGAAACAACACCGGCGATCCCCTACACCCCTTCACCCCTCCTAAGATAGATAATGGGGCCATGGCTCGCCCCTAAGATAGCTTCGTTGGCAAGTTCTCCGGCAAGCTCTAGCATGAAGGAAGGAAGGAAAATGAAGGAAAAAAGATGTATGATGTGAGCAAAATTTTGGGTACCTCATAATTAGCAAAACGGTTTTGCTAAATCTCAGTCGATGCTATATTTATGAGATCTTACGATTCGTGCAAAGGTTTTCTTTTCCTTTTATATGTTATGTCACTCGAGTGAGATCTAGCAACACCCTTGGCAAAACCGTAATTCCTAGGGTAGCTTTCCCAGCTGTGTGCACACAGCGGCAAGGACTACACGGAGAGAAAGCAAGGATCTTTTATTTAATTTGGCTTTTTCGTTGCCATTCAACCACCAAGATGCGATTGCGATTGCGATGCGAATAGATTTTGATTTTATTCTTGATGATGATTGACGCGCGGTTGATCTGCTAGTACTACAGTACAATCTGTGAGTCACTGGGGGTCGGGGTTGGTGAGCCTGACGACCTGCTTGCCGACGTTGCGGCCGTGGTAGAGGCCGATGAGCGCTCCGGGCGCGGCCTCGAGCCCGTCGGCGACGTCCTCCACGTACACGACCCTGCCCTCCTTGATGTGCGGGAGCACCCACGCCATGTACTCCGGGTAGAGGTGCTTGTGGTCGGGCTCGATGAACCCTTGCATCTTGATGCGCTTGGAGACGAGGGACGTGAGGTTGCGCACGCCGACGTCGGCCTCCTTCTCGCCGGCGGTGAGGTTGTACTGGGAGATGAGGCCGCAGACGGCGATGCGGCCGTGCACCTTCATGTTGAGCAGCACGGCCTCGAGCATCTTGCCGCCGACGTTCTCGAAGTAGACGTCGATGCCGTCGGGGAAGCGCTTCTTGAGCGCGCCGGCGAGGTCGCCGTCCTCCTCCTTGTAGTTGAACGCGTCGTGAAAGCCGAACTTGTTGATGAGCAGGTCCACCTTCTCCTTGGACCCGGCGCTGCCGACGACGTGGCAGCCGAGGAGCCTGGCGAACTGGCCGACGAGCTGGCCCACGGCGCCGGAGGCCGCGGAGACGAACACCGTCTCGCCGGCCTTGGGGGAGCAGATGTGGTGGAAGCCGACGTAGGCCGTGAGCCCCGGCATGCCCAGGATGCCCGTGTAGTAGGACAGCGGCACGCCGTCGTCGGGCTGGATCTTGGTGAGTATGGCCGTGAAGGGCGGCTTCACCACGCTGTAGTCCTCCCAGCCGGTCATGCCCCAGACGAGGTCGCCGGCGGCGAGCCCGGGCCGCGAGGAGCGGACCACCTCGGAAACGCCGTAGCCGGTGATGGCGGCGCCCGGGACGAAGGCGGCGGTGTAGGACTGGTGCAGCGGGCGGGACATCTTGGGGCGCATGTAGGGGTCGCAGGAGAGGTACAGGTTCTTGACCAGCACCGACCCCTCCTCGGCCGCCGCGGCCTCGTCGACGGCCGCGGCGGGGAGCAGCTCCATGTGCTCCTCCGTGGGGTAGCCCTCCACGTAGTCCTTGAGGATCACCCGCCGGCTCTTGAGCTCCGCCATCGCCGCTGTGGGTGGACTGCAAGACTACGATCTCGAGCACCGACTTGAATTGGTTTGGATATTTTATTTTGCTTGGAGTTGGAGTGGATATATGATACCTGCCGGGGATGGATGGGATGGATGGCGAGGGCGATGGTGCACGGTGGTCCTCCTCCACGGCGCTGCGGTGGCCGGTGCTGGTCCGTCCACTTGTTACGGTCGGTCCGTCGCTTCTCCACGGGCATCACGTGCCAATAATTGAAGCTGCACTCTGCACATTTTTGCAGCAGATCTTTATCGGCTCGCGTGCCGATAAATTTGCTGGCCTGCGCGACGACTCCATATAGGAAGATCGACTCCCAGCTCCCATGAAGAAATGACCTTCCGAGATCGGTCCTCACGACGAGAGCGACCTACCACCTCACAACCACCATCCTTTTTCTTTTCTTTTTGAACTGCATAACTACCATCTTAGCCCAAGATCTTAAAAAAAAACATCTTACCCCAAGGGCGATGCGACAGTGTCAATAGTGTCAATAATCGAAGTTGCAGGCCCGACCGACCGGGTCGAGCGGCCAGCAAATGAAGTCATTAAAATTGCTTTGGCCGTTTTCCCCTTTGCTTTTAGGGAAACGTTTCCAGCCGGCGCACCGGCCGAACCGTTACGCCGGTCTCACGCAAGCCGCGAGATGGATCGCAATCATGCGGCCAGAAACAGCTCATCCCTTTCCTTATCTGCAACACATCTCCTTCTTCCTTCTCCATCGCTCGCCTCCTCCGCCATAGCACCAGGCAGCTCCGAGCACTCCTCCCTTCACACCCCACAGCTGCACCTCCTCCATGGGGAGTGCTGCTCCCATGCGCCATGGCCTGCGAGCTCAAGGTCAGGGCGGCCATGGCTTACGAGCTCGGGGCGGACTGCGACTGGGGCTCCAACAAGCTGCTATGGACTGTATCGGGGCGCCGCGACGGAGGTGCTGGGACCGCGCCGGGGGAATCATGCCGAGCCGTGCCGACGAGCCTCCATGGATGACCACGGTGAAGGTTGCGTCGCCAACGAGCGGACATCTTTTTTTGCTACATCCGGCATCGTTTTTTGCTGGAACCAGTCGACTGCCCGCTACGGCTGAGCTTCAACCAGCGACGGTTGGAGGTGGAAGAAGATGACATAACGCTGCAGTTTTGCTACATGCTTCAACTGGCATAGATTTTTGCTACAACCGGCATAGCATTTTGCTACGACCGGCGTCACGTTTTGCTACAACACATAACTTTTCTCTGGTTGCAATGTCAGGTTGGAGCTTTCTTTCTTAACGATTGAAACTTTTTCATACACGGTTGAAGCTTTTTCCGTCCACGGTTGAAGCTTTTGTGTAAATGATTGGAACTTTTTTTGTTTTGAGCAGCCTTTGGTTAAAGCTCTCTCTATCATCTGGTTGAAACTTTTTTCATCTAAGGTTGAAGCATTTTGCGTCAGCGGTTGTATCTCCTCGTGAATCGCAGTGCCAGTTCAAGCTTTTGTTGGAAATATGCCCTAGAGGCAATAATAAATGGTTATTATTATATTTCTTTGTTAATGGTAATCGTCTATTGTTCATGCTATAATTGTGTTATCCGGAAATCGTAATGAATGTGTGAATACATAGACCACAATGTGTCCCTAGTAAGCCTCTAGTTGACTAGCTCGTTGATCAACAGATAGTCATGGTTTCCTGACTATGGACATTGGATGTCATTGATAACGGGATCACATCATTAGGAGAATGATGTGATGGACAAGACCCAATCCTAAGCATAGCTCAAAGATCGTGTAGTTCGTTTGCTAGAGCTTTTCCAATGTCAAGTATCTTCTCCTTAGACCATGAGATCGTGCAACTCCCGGATACCGTAGGAGTACTTTGGGTGTGCCAAACGTCACAACGTAACTGGGTGACTATAAAGGTACACTATGGGTATCTCCGAAAGTGTCTGTTGGGTTGGCACGGATGGAGACTGGGATTTGTCACTCCGTATGACGGAGAGGTATCTCTGGGCCCACTCGGTAATGCATCATCATAATGATCTCAATGTGACTAAGGAGTTAGTCACGGGATCATGCATTGCGGTACAAGTAAAGAGACTTGCCGGTAACGAGATTGAACAAGGTATTGGGATACCGACGATCGAATCTCGGGCAAGTAACATACCGATTGACAAAGGGAATTGTATACGGGATTGATTGAATCCTCGACATCGTGGTTCATCCGATGAGATCATCGTGGAACATGTGGGAGCCAACATGGGTATCCAGATCCCGCTGTTGGTTATTGACCGGAGAGGCGTCTCGGTCATGTCTGCATGTCTCCCGAACCCGTAGGGTCTACACACTTAAGGTTCGGTGATGCTAGGGTTGTAGAGATATGAGTATGCGGAAATCCGAAAGTTGTTCGGAGTCCCGGATGAGATCCCGGACGTCACGAGGAGTTCCGGAATGGTCCAGAGGTGAAGAATTATATATAGGAAGTCCAGTTTCGGCCACCGGGAAAGTTTCGGGGGTTATCGGTATTGTATCGGGACGACCAGAAGGGTCCCGGGGGTCCACCGGGTGGGGCCACCTATCCCGGAGGGCCCCATGCGCTGAAGTGGGAAGGGAACCAGCCCTTAGTGGGCTGGGGCGCCCCCCATGGGCCTCCCCCCTGCGCCTAGGGTTGGAAACCCTAGGGTGGGGGGCGCCCCACTTGACTTGGGGGGGGGGGGGAGTTTCCCCCCCTTGGCCGCCGCCCCCCCCATAGATGGGTTCCAGGCCGGCGCCCCCCCTCCCAGGGGCCTATATAAAGGGGGGGGGAGGGCAGCACTACTACAGCCTTTGGCGCCTCCCTCCTCCCCTGCAACACCTCTCCCTCTCGAAGAAGCTTGGCGAAGCCCTGCCGAGATCCCGCTACATCCACCACCACGCCGTCGTGCTGCTGGATCTCCATCAACCTCTCCTTCCCCCCTTGCTGGATCAAGAAGGAGGAGACGTCGCTGCTCCGTACGTGTGTTGAACGCGGAGGTGCCGTCCGTTCGGCACTCGGTCATCGGTGATTTGGATCACGGCGAGTACGACTCCATCAACCTCGTTCATTGGAACGCTTCCGCTCGCGATCTACAAGGGTATGTAGATGCACTCCTTTCCCCTCGTTGCTAGTATACTCCATAGATGCATCTTGGTGATGCGTAGAAAATTTTAAAATCCTGCTACGATTCCCAACAGTGGCATCATGAGCCAGGCCTATGCGTAGTTACTATGCACGAGTAGAACACAAAGCAGTTGTGGGCATAGATGTTGCCAATTCTTCTTGCCGCTACTAGTCTTATCTTGTTTCGGCGGTATTGTGGGATGAAGCGGCCCGGACCGACCTTACACGTACGCTTACGTGAGACAGGTTCCACCGACTGACATGCACTAGTTGCATAAGGTGGCTAGCGGGTGTCTGTCTCTCCCACTTTAGTCGGAACGGATTCGATGAAAAGGGTCCTTATGAAGGGTAAATAGAAATTGGCATATCACGTTGTGGTTTTACGTAGGTAATAAACGTTCTTGCTAGAAACCTTTACAAGCCACGTAAAAACTTGCAACAACAATTAGAGGACGTCTAACTTGCTTTTGCAGCATGTGCTATGTGATGTGATATGGCCAGAAGATGTGATGAATGATATATGTGATGTATGAGATTGATCATATTCTTGTAATAGGAATCACGACTTGCATGTCGATGAGTATGACAACCGGCAGGAGCCATAGGAGTTGTCTTTATTTTTTGTATGACCTGCGTGTCATTGAATAACGCCATGTAAATTACTTTACTTTATTGCTAAACGCGTTAGCCATAGAAGTAGAAGTAATCGTTGGCGTGACAACTTCATGAAGACACAATGATGGAGATCATGATGATGGAGATCATGGTGTCATGCCGGTGACGAAGATGATCATGGTGCCCCGAAGATGGAGATCAAAGGAGCAAAATGATATTGGCCATATCATGTCACTATTTGATTGCATGTGATGTTTATCATGTTTTGCATCTTATTTTCTTAGAACGGCGGTAGTAAGTAAGATGATCCCTTATAATAATTTCAAGAAAGTGTTCACCCTAACTGTGCACCGTTGCGAAGGTTCGTTGTTTCGAAGCACCACGTGATGATCGGGTGTGATAGATTCTAACGTTCGCATACAACGGGTGTTGACGAGCCTAGCATGTACAGACATGGCCTCGAAACACACGCAATACACTTAGGTTGACTTGACGAGCCTAGAATGTACAGACATGGCCTCGGAACACGGAGGACCGAAAGGTCGAGCATGAGTCGTATAGAAGATACGATCAACATGGAGATGTTCACCGATCTTGACTAGTCCATCTCACGTGATGATCGGACACGGCCTAGTTAACTCGGATCATGTTTCACTTAGATGACTAGAGGGATGTCTATCTGAGTGGGAGTTCATTGAATAATTTGATTATATGAACTTAATTATCATGAACTTAGTCTAAAATCTTTACAATATGTCTTGTAGATCAAATGGCCCACGTTGTCCTCAACTTCAACGCATTCCTAGAGAAAACCAAGCTGAAAGATGATGGCAGCAACTATACGGAGTGGGTCCGGAACCTGAGGATCATCCTCATAGCTGCCAAGAAAGATTATGTCTTAGAAGCACTGCTAGGTGAAGCACCCATCGCAGAGAACCAAGACGTTATGAACGCTTGGCAATCACGTGCTGATGATTACTCCCTCGTTCAGTGCGGCATGCTTTACAGCTTAGAACCGGGGCTCCAAAAGCGTTTTGAGAAGCATGGAGCATATGAGATGTTCGAAGAGCTGAAAATGGTTTTCCAAGCTCATGCCCGGGTCGAGAGATATGAAGTCTCCGACAAGTTCTTCAGCTGTAAAATGGAGGAAAATAGTTCTGTTAGTGAGCACATACTCAGAATGTCTGGGTTGCACAACCGCTTGTCTCAGCTGGGAGTTAATCTCCCGGATGACGCGGTCATTGACAGAATCCTTCAGTCGCTTCCACCAAGCTACAAGAGCTTTGTGATGAACTTCAATATGCAGGGGATGGAAAAGACCATTCCCGAGGTATATTCGATGCTGAAATCAGCGGAGGTGGAGATCAGAAAAGAACATCAAGTGTTGATGGTGAATAAAACCACTAAGTTCAAGAAGGGCAAGGGTAAGAAGAACTTCAAGAAGGACGACATGGGAATTGCCGCGCCCGGTAAGCCAGTTACTGGGAAGAAGCCAAGGAATGGACCCAAGCCTGAGACTGAGTGCTTTTATTGCAAGGGAAGTGGTCACTGGAAGCGGAACTGCCCCAAATACTTAGCGGACAAGAAGGCCGGCAACACCAAAGGTATATGTGATATACATGTAATTGATGTGTACCTTACCAGTACTCGTAGTAGCTCCTGGGTATTTGATACCGGTGCGGTTGCTCATATTTGTAACTCAAAACAGGAACTGTGGAATAAACGGAGACTGGCAAAGGACGAGGTGACGATGCGCGTCGGGAATGGTTCCAAGGTCGATGTGATCGCCGTCGGCACGCTACCTCTGCATCTACCTACGGGATTAGTTTTAAACCTCAATAATTGTTATTTAGTGCCAGCTTTGAGCATGAACATTGTATCTGGATCTCGTTTAATTCGAGATGGCTACTCATTTAAATCCGAGAATAATGGTTGTTCTATTTATATGAGAGATATGTTTTATGGTCATGCCCCGCTGGTCAATGGTTTATTCTTGATGAATCTCGAACGTGATGTTACACATATTCATAGTGTGAATACCAAAAGATGTAAAGTTGATAACGATAGTCCCACATACTTGTGGCACTGCCGCCTTGGTCACATTGGTGTCAAGCGCATGAAGAAGCTCCATGCAGATGGACTTTTGGAGTCTCTTGATTACGAATCATTTGACACGTGCGAACCATGCCTCATGGGTAAGATGACCAAGACTCCGTTCTCCGGAACAATGGAGCGAGCAACCAACTTATTGGAAATTATACATACCAATGTGTGCGGTCCAATGAGTGTTGAGGCTCGCGGAGGATATCGTTATGTTCTCACTCTCACTGATGACTTAAGTAGATATGGGTATGTCTACCTAATGAAACACAAGTCTGAAACCTTTGAAAAGTTCAAGGAATTTCAGAGTGAGGTTGAGAATCAACGTGACAGGAAAATAAAATTCTTACGATCAGATCGTGGTGGAGAATATTTAAGTCATGAATTTGGTGCGCACTTAAGGAAATGTGGAATCGTTACACAACTCACGCTGCCTGGAACACCTCAGCGAAACGGTGTGTCCGATCGTCGTAATTGCACTCTATTGGATATGGTGCGATCTATGATGTCTCTTACCGATTTACCGCTCTCATTTTGGGGCTATGCTTTAGAGACTGCCGCATTCACTTTAAATAGGGCTCCGTCGAAATCCGTTGAGACGACACCGTATGAATTATGGTTTGGGAAGAAACCTAAGCTGTCGTTTCTAAAAGTTTGGGGATGCGATGCTTATGTCAAGAAACTTCAACATGAAAAGCTCGAACCCAAGTCGGAGAAATGCGTCTTCATAGGATACCCTAAGGAAACTATTGGGTATACCTTCTACCTCAGATCCGAAGGCAAGATCTTCGTTGCCAAGAATGGGTCCTTTCTGGAGAAAGAATTTCTCTTGAAGGAAGTAAGTGGGAGGAAAGTGGAACTTGATGAGGTGATAGTCACCCCTTCCAAACCGGAAAGTAGCACAGCGCGGGAAGATGTTCCTGTGGTGCCTACACCAACTGGGGAGGAAGTTAATGATGATGATCATGAAGCTTCGGATCAAGTTACTGCTGAACTTCATAGGTCCATAAGGACACGTTCCGCACCAGAGTGGCGGCAACCCTATCCTGGAAATCATGTTGTTGGACAACGGTGAACCTTCGAACTATGAAGAAGCGATGGCAGGCCCGGATTCCGACAAATGGCTAGAAGCCATGAAATCCGAGATAGGATCCATGTATGAAAACGAAGTATGGACTTTGACTGACTTGCCCGATGATCGGCGAGCCATAGAAAATAAATGGATCTTTAAGAAGAAGACAGACGCGGATGGTAATGTGACCATCTATAAGGCTCGACTTGTCGCTAAGGGTTATCGACAAGTTCAAGGGGTTGACTACGTTGAGGCTTTCTCACCCGTAGCAAAGCTGAAGTCCGTCCGAATCATGTTAGCAATTGCCGCATACTATGATTATGAGATATGGCAGATGGACGTCAAAACGGCATTCCTTAACGGCTTCCTTAAGGAAGAATTGTATATGATGCAGCCGGAAGGTTTTGTCGATCCTAAGAATGCTAACAAAGTATGCAAGCTCCAACGCTCAATCTATGGGCTGGTGCAAGCATCTCGGAGTTGGAACATTCGCTTTGATGAGATGATCAAAGCGTTTGGGTTTACACAGACTTATGGAGAAGCCTGTGTTTACAAGAAAGTGAGTGGGAGCTCTGTAGCATTTCTCTTATTGTATGTGGATGACATACTATTGATGGGAAATGATATAGAATTCTTGGAAAGTATAAATGCCTATTTGAATAAGTGTTTTTCAATGAAGGACCTTGGAGAAGCTGCTTATATATTAGGCATCAAGGTCTATAGAGATAGATCAAGACGCCTCATTGGTCTTTCACAGAGTACGTACCTTGACAAGATATTGAAGAAGTTCAATATGGATCAGTCCAAGAAGGGGTTCTTGCCTGTATTGCAAGGTGTGCAATTGAGCACGGCTCAATGCCCGACCACGGCAGAAGATAGAGAAAATATGAGTGTCATCCCCTATGCCTCGGCCATAGGGTCTATTATGTATGCCATGCTGTGTACCAGACCTGATGTAAACCTTGCCGTAAGTTTGGTAGGAAGGTACCAAAGTAATCCCGGCATGGAACACTGGACAGCGGTCAAGAATATCCTGAAGTACCTGAAGAGGACTAAGGATATGTTTCTCGTTTATGGAGGTGACGAAGAGCTCGTCGTAAAGGGTTACGTCGACGCTAGCTTCGACACAGATCTGGATGACTCGAAGTCACAAACCGGATACGTGTATATTTTGAATGGAGGAGCAGTAAGATGGTGCAGTTGCAAGCAAAGCGTCGTGGCGGGATCTACATGTGAAGCGGAGTACATGGCAGCCTCGGAGGCAGCACAGGAAGCAGTCTGGATGAAGGAGTTCATTACCGACCTAGGGGTGATTCCCAATGCGTCGGGCCCGATGACTCTCTTCTGTGACAACACTGGAGCTATTGCCCTTGCGAAGGAGCCCATGTTTCATAGGAAGACCAGGCATATCAAGCGTCGCTTCAACTCCATTCGTGAAAGTGTTCAAAATGGAGACATAGATATTTGTAAAGTACATACGGACCTGAATGTAGCAGATCCATTGACTAAACCTCTCCCTAGAGCAAAACATGATCAACTCCAGGACGCAATGGGTGTTCGATTCATCACAGTGTAACTAGATTATTGACTCTAGTGCAAGTGGGAGACTGTTGGAAATATGCCCTAGAGGCAATAATAAATGGTTATTATTATATTTCTTTGTTCATGGTAATTGTCTATTGTTCATGCTATAATTGTGTTATCCGGAAATCGTAATGCATGTGTGAATACATAGACCACAACGTGTCCCTAGTAAGCCTCTTGTTGACTAGCTCGCTGATCAACAGATAGTCATGGTTTCCTGACTATGGACATTGGATGTCATTGATAACGGGATCACATCATTAGGACAATGATGTGATGGACAAGACCCAATCCTAAGCATAGCTCAAAGATCGTGTAGTTCGTTTGCTAGAGCTTTTCCAATGTCAAGTATCTTCTCCTTAGACCATGAGATCGTGCAACTCCCGGATACCGTAGGAGTACTTTGGGTGTGCCAAACATCACAACGTAACTGGGTGACTATAAAGGTACACTACGGGTATCTCCAAAAGTGTCCTGTTGGGTTGGCACGGATCGAGACTGGGATTTTTCACTCCGTATGATGGAGAGGTATCTCTGGGCCCACTCGGTAATGCATCATCATAATGAGCTCAATGTGACTAAGGAGTTAGTCACGGGATCATGCATTGCGGTACGAGTAAAGAGACTTGCCGGTAACGAGATTGAACAAGGTATTGGGATACCGACGATCGAATCTCGGGCAAGTAACATACCGATTGACAAAGGGAATTGTTTACGGGATTGATTGAATCCTCGACATCGTGGTTCATCCGATGAGATCATCGTGGAACATGTGGGAGCCAACATGGGTATCCAGATCCCGCTGTTGGTTATTGACCGGAGAGGCGTCTCGGTCATGTCTGCATGTCTCCCGAACCCGTAGGGTCTACACACTTAAGGTTCGGTGATGCTAGGGTTGTAGAGATATGAGTATGCGGAAACCCGAAAGTTGTTCAGAGTCCCGGATGAGATCCCGGACGTCACGAGGAGTTCCGGAATGGTCCGGAGGTGAAGAATTATATATAGGAAGTCCAGTTTCGGCCAACGGGAAAGTTTCGGGGGTTATCGGTATTGTACCGGGACCACCGGAAGGGTCCCGGGGGTCCACTGGGTGGGGCCACCTATCCCGGAGGGCCCCATGGGCTGAAGTGGGAAGGGAACCAGCCCTTAGTGGGCTGGGGCGCCCCCCATGGGCCTCCCCCTGCGCCTAGGGTTGGAAACCCTAGGGTGGGGGGGGGCGCCCCACTTGACTTGGGGGGAAGTTTCCCCCCCTTGGCCGCCGCCCCCCCATAGATGGGTTCCAGGCCGGTGCCCCCCCTCCTAGGGGGCCTATATAAAGGGGGGGAGGGCAGCACTACTACAGCCTTTGGCGCCTCCCTCCTCCCCTGCAACACCTCTCCCTCTCGCAGAAGCTTGGCGAAGCCCTGCCGAGATCCCGCTACATCCACCACCACGCCGTCGTGCCGCTGGATCTCCATCAATCTCTCCTTCCCCCTTGCTGGATCAAGAAGGAGGAGACGTCGCTGCTCCGTACGTGTGTTGAACGCGGAGGTGCCGTCCGTTCGGCACGCGGTCATCGGTGATTTGGATCACGGCGAGTACGACTCCATCAACCTCGTTCATTGGAACGCTTCCACTCGCGATCTACAAGGGTATGTAGATGCACTCCTTTCCCCTCGTTGCTAGTATACTCCATAGATGGATCTTGGTGATGCGTAGAAAAATTTAAAATTCTGCTACGATTCCCAACAACTTTTTCATCTAGGGCTTGAAGCTTTTCCATCCAGGGGTTGAAGCTTTTTTAATAACATTTGCAACACAGAGGGTGTGCGATGGTTCAAGCCTTGCCTCGGTTCAGACGTGAGCTTGTCTTCGAAGGCGCGCGTCTGGTGATCTTCGCCGCCGCAGCTC
Source organism: Aegilops tauschii subsp. strangulata (assembly GCF_002575655.3). Classification (NCBI taxonomy): domain Eukaryota; kingdom Viridiplantae; phylum Streptophyta; class Magnoliopsida; order Poales; family Poaceae; genus Aegilops; species Aegilops tauschii. The sequence goes on from NC_053037.3 coordinate 45,971,419, forward strand.
CGACCGTCGCAGCGGAGTTGTGACCATCGCCGGGGGAGCTGCAACCGGCGCACACGCTGCTGCATGCGCCGAGCCAGCATGAAACACAGGTGGCCACCGGCGGCGAGGGCGGCAACCGGCGGTGAGGGCGTTGACCGGCGCCGGGGGCGGCCAAGCCTGGTGGGCTTCGAGTCTGGGTGCCTCGCTCATCCATGGCGGCTAGATGTGTACACCAGCGGAGGAAGAGATGAAGCTGCGTTTGACTTTGGTGAGGATTAGATCTGACGGTTAATACAGAGGTAAATCGGGCGGCTGCGGTGCGACCGGCCGAATCGTTCCGCCGGCGCACCGGCGCAGATCACTGCCCTTGCTTTTAGGTGTCCCCTTGAGTTTGGTATTTGTTCTACTCAGAAAAGGCGTGTGGACAACAGCTCATCAAGATGGATTAAGATTCTCTCTAGCTAACCCTGGCCATGCGTCTAACATCGTCAAAGGGTGTGTGAAGGTGTGTTTTCGGCGGGTCTCATATGATTAGATCGATCTTGCTCTTCGGTGGATCCGGTTTTCTTCCGTCTTTGTACGTGTGTCTACAGGTTGGACCTTTTCGATCTATGCTTCTCTTCCTCATCTGTCATTGTTGTTCTGATGTGCTGGTCCCGTGAAGCCTGACCACGATGATTTCTCGACAGTCTGCTACAACAAGTTTTGTCTGGCTTCAATGAGGGATGATGGCGCCAGTGCTTTTAGTCATCTCAGTCTCCGCAGTCTCGAACACAACAATACAAATCACATCATCACATATAAATGTTTTCAACATTTTATTTTATATGCACATAAGCAAAGTATTTGAACTTCGTATTTCAGGGCATCGCATACATTGCATTGGGTAGCCTCATATACAAAGAATTGCATGTCATGATCATTGCATTGGCAAATTTTCACTACATGTAACACCCCGGATGTAACTTTCCATATTTGTAACTCCAACTCTTGCCATTTTCGGCTATGTGTTATGATATTCCCTCCGTGGTTGGGTTTTTGTCTTTCGTTTTGCATTTTGTTCATGTCATTCATCTCATATCATGTCATCATGCGCATCTCATTTGCATATGTGTTCGTCTCATGCGTCCGAGTATTTCCCCCGTTGTCCGTTTTGCAATCCGACACTCCCACATGCACCGGCGCACCCCTCTTGTCTCTTTTCGTGAGCGGGTGTTAAACATTCTCGGAATGGACCGAGTCTTGCCAAGTGGCCTTGGTACACCACCGGTAGACCACCTGTCAAGTTTCGTTCCATTTGGAGGTCGTTTGATGCTCCAACGGTTAACCGGGTAACCGCAAAGGCCTTTCGTGTGTTTCAGCCAAACACCCCCTCCAAACAGCCCAATGACCTATCTAAGCCCCCTCCATGCTCTCGGTCGTTCGATCACGATCGTGTGGGCGAAAACCGCACCCCATTTGGACACTCCTAACTCCCTCTACCTATAAATATGCCTTCCCCTTCCAAATTCGCGGTCTAACCCTAGCCTCTTCCTCCTCCCGCCGCCGGACGCGTCCACCCCGCCGCCGGACACGTCCGCGCTGTCGCCCCCATCCAATCCCACCTCGCCACGTCACCGCCGCCGGCCCCCCTCTCTCTCCTCCGCCGCCAGGGCCGCGGGGCCCAGATCCGGCCCGCGGGGCCCGAGTCGCCGCCCGCCGCCGCCTGTGCGGATCCCGCGAGCCGCCGCCCGCCGCCGCCCGTGCGGATCCTACGCCCGAGTCGCCGCCCTTCGCCGCCTCGTCGCCGGTGCCGCCCCGCCGCCTGTTCGCCGCCGCCTCGCCCCGGCGCGCCCGCACCCGAGCTGGCGAGCTCCCGCGCCAACTCCGGCAACCTCGTCCACCCGCACCCGCGCCCTCGCTGCCGGGTCTTCCCCTCGCCGGATCCGTTCTTCCCCGACCCCGGCGACCTCTCCAAGTTCCTCTCCGGCCGCTCCATCCTCCAACTCCGGCGAAGCCCCGGCCATCCTCGGTTCGCGTGCCCACAGAACCCTAGATCTGGAAAGGTTGACCCCGAAATCCTCCAAGTCCTGAGATATATCACTTTATGTTGCTCTGTTCATCGCATCATATCTCATTGCATACTACTCCGTTTTGCGTGCATGATATATCGAAATGTTCACCACGAGATGCTCTTCATTTTGTTCCATTGTGCCATGTCTGTTTGAGCTCATCTTGAGGCCCAAATCTTTGATGCAAGAGTGCTATATGATGTTTACTGCTGTTACTTATCAGAACTTGATGTTTTGTTATTTTTGTTGCATTTGATGTGTGCATCTTATGAGCATGGGCCCTAAATGTGTTTTGATCTATGCCATGATATCTTTACAGGGGTGTATGCCATGTATTTTTGTGATCTATGTGGTGACTAGCACAAGCATGCAAACTAGGCTTCGTGATGTTTCTGTTTTCAGGGACTTAGGATTTTGCTGTCTTTTACTGCTGTTATTTTGATGCCATGTATCCATGTGTCTATAGTGAGATATATGCTTATTTTCAGTAAGGATGTTTTGGACATATGATTATGCTCTATCCATCCATGCCCCTATTTGCAATTATGGAGTGCCCTAGTATGTCTTAATCTTGCTCTACTTTTGCTATAAAATGTTCCTGGCAGAATGTTAACATGACATTCAAATTTGCCAAGGTTGTTGTAGTTGATACATACATGCTATGAACTTTCTCTTGCCATGGTTAGCTTCATGAACATGCCTTCTTGCTGTAGGTATGCTTGTTTTGTCATGCATTGCTTTGTGATGAGTGAATCGAGCTCACAAAGATGCCTTCATAATTCTGTTAATGCCATGCTCTGTTTTCTGCTGTCTGAAACCTGTTAACGAAACTTGCTATGTTTACATGGGTGCCATCATATCTTCTGATACTTTTTGGCTCATGGTCAGTAAGGGACTTTTGTTCTATGCATTTAGTGGATTCATGCCATGCCTTGTTTTGCTATGTTAATTTCCTGTAGCATGTTGATTGCTTGCTCTGGACATTGCTTCCTGATGTTATTTCTGGCATGTTCAGTATTTTGAGTCTGTGAAGCTGATATCTTTTACACTTTTGCCATGCTTGTTTGAACCTGTTATTGAGTGATCTAGCCGTAGCTCAGTGTTCATCTTTTGTCAAGCATCTCTTGTAGATCACTGCCATATGCTTTGTTACTATGTTGGGGTGCTGTAGCATAGTTTCTTGATGTATTCTAAGTGCTATCATGCTGTTAATCGCAGAATCGTGTCATTCTTGTTTTGCTCGCCATTTGCAAACCGTGCATCCGTTTCCGGTGATCTATATATCGATTTCGACCGAAATCATCTCATCTTTCCAGTGGAATACTTGGTTTGCCAATTTGATGCCTTGTTCATACTTTTTCTTCCGGAGCACGCATATGCATAGCATATCACATCTCGCATATCATGCATGTATTGCATCATGTTATTTGTGCATTTCCCGTGATTGATTGTGGTTCCATTGCTTGTGTTCTTGCTGTGGATAGAGCCGGGAGACGAGTTCGTGAACGAGGAACCTGTTGAGTACGCTTACGAGGATCAAGCTTTCGACAACTCTGAGAACCTTGCAGGCAAGATGACCATACCCTCGAAATCACTTCTATCTTTGCTTTGCTAGTTGTTCGCTCTATTTCTATGCTGCGCTACCTACCACTTGCTATATCATGCCTCCCATATTTCCATGTCAAGCCTCTAACCATCCTTTCCTAGCAAACCGTTGTTTGGCTAAGTTACCGCTTTTGCTCAACCCTTCTTATAACGTTGCTAGTTGCAGGTGAAGTTGAAGTTGGTTCCATGTTGGAACATGGATATTTTGGAATATCACAATATCTCTTATTTAATTAATGCATCTATATATTTGGCAAAGGGTGGAAGGCTCGGCCTTATGCCTGGTGTTTGGTTCCACTCTTGCCGCCCTAGTTTCCGTCGTACCGGTGTTATGTTCCTTGAGTTTGCGTTCCTTACGCGGTTGGGTGATTTATGGGACCCCCTTGATAGTTTGCCTTGAATAAAACTCCTCCAGCAAGGCCCAACCTTGGTTTTACATTTGCCTACCTAAGCCTTTTTCCCTTGGGTTTTCGCGAGCCCGAGGGTCATCTTTATTTTAACCCCCGGGCCAGTGCTCCTCCGAGTGTTGGTCCAAACTAGAGCACCGTGCGGGACCGTCCCTTGGCAACTTGGGTTACGTTGGTACCTGTACGCTTAGCTTATCCGGTGTGCCCTGAGAACGAGATATGTGCAGCTCCTATCGGGATTTGTCGGCACAGCGGGTGGTCTTGCTGGTCTTGTTTTACCATTGTCGAAATGTCTAGTAAACTGGGATTCCGAGACTGATCGGGTCTTCCCGGGAGAAGGTTCATCCTTCGTTGACCGTGAGAGCTTATAATGGGCTAAGTTGGGACACCCCTGCAGGGTATTATCTTTCGAAAGCCGTGCCCGCGGTTATGAGGCAGATGGGAATTTGTTAATGTCCGGTTGTAGAGAACTTGACACTTGACTTAATTAAAATACATCAACCGTGTGTGTAGCGGTGATGGTCTCTTTTCGGCGGAGTCTGGGAAGTGAACACGGTTCGGGTTATGAATGAACGTAAGTAGTTTCAGGATCACTTCTTGATCATTTCTAGCTTCGCGACCATTGCGTTGCTCCTCTTCTCGCTCTTATTTGCGTATGCTAGCCACCATATGCTTAGTGCTTGCTGCAGCTCCACCTCATTACCCCATCCTTTCCTATAAGCTTAAATAGTCTTGATCTCGCAGGTGTGAGATTGCTGAGTCCTCGTGACTCACAGATTCTACCAAAATAGTTGCAGGTGCCGACGATACCAGTGCAGGTGACGCAACCGAGCTCAAGTGGGAGTTCGACGAGGAACGTGGTCGTTACTATGTTTCGTTTCCTGATGATCAGTAGTGGAGCCCAGTTGGGATGATCGGGGATCTAGCTTTTGGGGTTATCTTATTTTCATTTGGATTTGACCGTAGTTGGTCTATGTGTGGATTTTGGATGATGTATGAATTAATTTATGTATTGTGTGAAGTGGCGATTGTAAGCCAACTCTCGTTATCCCATTCTTGTTCATTACATGGGATTGTGTGAAGATGGCCCTTCTTGCGACAATACCTACAATGCGGTTATGCCTCTAAGTCGTGCCTCGACACGTGGGAGATATAGCCGCATCGTGGGCGTTACACTACAGTACTGCGTACCTTTTGTTGGTTTCACCGTTGTCGTACTGTTGTTTCATCACTGACGTTTCTCACACTGTTCGTTTCCTTGTTGTCATTGTTGATAGATGGAATTAACCCATGTTCCATGTTAATTATCCGTACTATTGCAAGAATTATTTATTCATGTTCCATTTCAACAACAAGATATATCTACTCGATCATGGCTATTTCCTACTTTTTTTGTAAATATTATACCCAATCTTGGATATATCTTATAATCTTAATTAAGTAGAGAGAGCTATTTTGTTATAACTATACCATTGTCTTTCTAGCCGCCATTTCAATCTTGTTCGAATCAATAATTGGGGCAATTATACCAACTAAAGACACGAAGGCTCAATCTTTTTGTATAGTGCAGCAGAAGCCGAGAAACGTTACCGGGGTGATATTCTTGTCGCACTATACAAAACACTATTCATAAATAAATGATTTGTATAGTAGAAAAATGCCGCAATAGAAACAGGTGAATGATGTGTCCCTATTTGCAAGGAAAGAACAAAATATACTCAGCTAAACACTAATGGAAATACACCATCCTTTCTCCACTAGCTTCTCCAAGAAGTCACTGGTGGGGAAAAACCGAGCAGATCATATTGTTTCGTCGATCTTCTTCGTAGGAAGAAATCTCGACTCTGTCAAATGAAATGAACAATGTGATCCTTTTGTGTAGCATGACATACATAATATATTTGTTTTAAATGAACAACTCTCATCATGTGGATAAAATGTGTCCAGAATAGATGAGAAGGAATGAGTAGGTAAAATATTTACTGCTATATTGAAATAAGGTGAGAGGAGATACAAAGACTATGAAGTTAATAATGTAACACACAAGCATGCATGCTAAACCTCTAACATATTCGTAGGAACATTTTTATAATTTATAACTACACAATGACATTTTAACGTATGCCACAATGACATAAAGGTTGCAACATTCATTCCTTTTAACATATAACACAATGACATTTTGTCATAGCAAATTGAGCATTCCTCTTTCTGTAATTCTTAGCACAATGACATTATCACATATAAAGCGTGCTTATTTTTATAAATTACATAGCGAATAAAAACCAAGGCATGTGACTCTGCCCATACGAGCACCTGCAAGGCCTAATATACCACTTCTCCCCCTTTGGCAACAAGTATAAAAAAGGGTGAAGGGAACTAATGAGACCCAAATGATCACTGCTCATCGATGTTGTCATCGTCGGGGACCCCATGTGAGAAATAGTGGTCTCAGACGCGAAGCTAAACTCAGGGATCACAGGAACTGGAGGGATAGGATCATCATTACTGATAGGACTCCCACCTCAGGCACGAAGACAAGTCTTATCCTGGTTGACCTTTGTAGTATGAAATGACTCCATGGTAGGAACGTTTATTCTGCTGACAGTGCAGGCAGCGATGATGACCTGCTGGGACTAACCAGGGAAGCGAGCAATGCGGCCAAGGGGCTCAGCCATTGGCCTTGCCTTTTGGCAAGGATCCATAGGTGCACTACCCTTGGTCTTGTCCCTTTTCCCTTCATGCGGAGTCCAGAGCTGATGAGCAACGGTATTATGTACAGGAAAGGGAGCGGGATCATCAATGAGAGGTAGCGCACTGTTGGTGCGGCTGAGGAGGCCGTCATAGGTGAGCAAGTAAATTGTTCAAAACCACCACATTTGTGGCTTGGGTATCAGTACCATCGCTTTTGTCGAAAATAACAAAACACCACCAACTCTACAACAAGTGAGTAACAGATTGCACTAAACGAACTACGAGCTGCGGCTGACAGGAAAACTGACAAGCCTGTCCCACCTATCGGGTCCACGTGGCATATCTAAATGGCCAATGCACTGATCTGGCCAAGGGTCCCACATGTCAGCCCCACACCTCTTTCTTCATGCCCACATCTCTCTTCCCCTCACCCTCCCTCGTCACGGACAACACGATCAAGTGACTCCGGCCCTTCCCCGGCGGCAACAGCCCCGACTACATCACACCCCCACCGCCTTTGCTCCCCGGGGCCCCGATCGCAGTCGATCATCGCCTGCCCATATGCCTCCTCTCACTGCCTCCCTCCTCTCCGCCTTCCTGTTCCTCTCGCTCGGGCTCACGACGCCCCTCCTGTCACTACAAAAAAATACACTTCTGTGATGATACGTGTTTGTCACAGTAGGTCGCGTTTTTTGTCATGCATGTACATCCATGACAGTTTTATGACAGAATCAAGATAGTCATACCTGTGCTGTCATAGAAGTGTTCCATGACATTACCAAAATTATCATCACGGAAGTGTCCACTTCCATGATGATAAATCGCGCGTCACAGAAGTGCTTTCGTCAAGGGTGACCGACACGTGGCATCCACCGTAACGGAACGCCGTTAAACTATCGGGTCCGGTTTTGGATCCGATAACCCGTTAACAGCCTCGACCAATGGGGATTTTCCATGTGTAAAATCATCATTGGCTGGAGGAAACACGTGTCGGCTCACCGTTGGAACAGGTGTCATCCACTCATTGGACGCAAGGCGCCTATGATACATCGACACGTGGCACGGCCCAACAGAGGCCCATTCCTGTGAAAAGACCCGCCCGTTTGACTTGGTCAAAAGGTGGCGGGCCGGCCCACGGAAAGCCTGTTAACGGCATGTTCGCATATAGCCCATTTACAGCCCGCTAACTCACGACCCGTTACGACCTAACGGAATTAAGCCTAGTAGCGTCATCTGGGCCGTCCAATATGATTCCAGCCCGTTGTAACTTCCGGCCCATGTATAGCCCATGACGTATTTCGGCCCATATGAGTCCCTTTGTAACTCTTGGACCATTAATGGCCCGTGGTGAAACCGGCTCGTAATGAAAAGTGTATCGCTTTATACCCATTAGCGGCCCATTATTCCATTGGGTCGTATCCAGCTCGTGTTACCTTTCGGCCTTCTGAGGGTCCATTTATTCTTGGGCTCATTTCCAACATTCGGTTACTTACGGCCCGTTACTGGCCTTTTCTGCTTGTGGGCCAAATTCAGCCCGTGAATACAGTCGGCCCGTTTGTGGGCCGTTAATCTGTTGGGCCATTTTCATAGCATCATCAAATACGGCCTATTAATGGCCCGTTATGGTCAGCCCATAAAACGTACGATTTCCACTCTAGCCCGTTTACGGCCCCTTATACGGCCTGTACAAGGCCCATAGATGAGACAGCCCGTACAAGGCCCATGGATCCTACGGGATGTAGAAGGCCCATTGACCCGACGGCCCATAGAAGGCCCATTGATCCCACGGCCCATAGAAGGCCCATCGATCCGATGGCCCATAGAAGGCCCATGGATCCGACGACCCATAGAAGGCCCATGGATCCGACAGCCCATAGAAGGCCCACGGATCCGACGACCATAGAAGGCCATGGATCGTCCGTCCCATAGATGGCCCATGGATCATACGGCCTGTGGAGGGCCATGGTCACTACAACGTTTGGGCGAGTTGGCCCCCGTTTGAACGATATAGCATATTCAAAGAATTATCCTACTCTATACTATCACCTCTAAAAAACATACACTATACAATAAAGAGACTAAGGCATAGAAACATAGAATAATCCTACACTATAACATAAAGAAATTACAACCGATTATACCCACTGGGCATTATGGTTCGGCACCAGTGATAATAAAGCATACACAAACAACAAATTACATACACTGGGCAAATACAACTCATACATCATGGACGCGCATCAACATAACTTACCATTTGAACTATAATCTCTTCAGAAAATAGGATTGGCCGGATTTAGATAGCACAAATTTCAGTCTGCAAAATCTCCAATTCCTTCGTTGTTACCTCAGTGTCTTGCTTCATTTTTTTGACTCCTGCATCTAATACATGCATGTCCAGTCTCAACTTGTTGATTGTACGTTGAGAATCATGTACACGTTGTCTTGCCAGCTCTAGTTGATGCTCGAGAACATCAGCGCATTCCAATTCCAATCCATAATCATTCGGCAACGACCATGCCGCACTGCTCGCAGATCTTTGTGTTGATGTCACTTCATCTTGAAATGTTTCTGTAAGTACACATGACTAGGGCAAAAATATAGTTACAATAGTGAAGCGAGCAAGACAGACTATTTTGTACATGGCAAAACAGGACTAACAATAATGTTACACGTCATGAAGCATAAGCAGGTGATATTTTAAAAATTATAAAAAAGGTAGTCTGTGCAGCCTGCATACAAAAATCTCTCTTAGCTCACCAGAGGAGCATGATGTTGGGGCCCAATCCAAAACACAGACACGTTACAAATTTAGACAGCACGTTGCGTAGAAGTAAGCAAGCAGTTGGCCATTCTGTAGCTCAATTAAAGTCTTAGGGAGCATAATGAAAAGCAGAGGGTTTCATACAAACATACAACGCAAGCAAAACTATGCAATCATTAGCCTCGTATAAACTAGATTGTGAGCCTCATGCAATAATAGTTGGTTAATAGACTTCAAAGCTTCAGGCACACCTCGGTAGAGTAATTAAATGGTAAGGCCTTTAATTATGTTAACTAATAGTTATACAAGTACCCAACATCAGGCATCATTCTTTGGGCATGTCATTAACTAAGGACAAATAAAGCAATTGAAAAGAGCAAATTAACTATGCCTGAAACAAACAAGGAATTGAACTGTTGAGTTGGATACAGTGACTTACCTTAACAGGTTGAAGAGGCTCAGCGCAGCTCCTACTTCTCTTGCAAGGCTCCTTCCTAACATCTTGTACTTGGAAATCCTCAATCTTATCTTCATTGCACCCCCTCTGCAAGGTGACACAAACTAGTTACTCATCTCCTTGGAAGATAAATATGCATACTTTCCAGTCTGTGAAAACAAAAGGATGAGATTATAACAAAACAACACCACATAATGAAACATGCCGCATCTCTTGCACTTGCACACAATGAAATGAGCATTTACTATGTCTGCACTATGTAAAAACTAGGCATACCTTCGAACTGGATCTCTAGGTACTCTTGGAGAGCCTACTTTAGTGTACAACCAAACCTTTATGTCACCTATGAGTTAGAAAAGGCCCCACTACAGCAGCCCTTAGTGTTTAAATCGTTGACAAGCTCTGTTAGAGTGTTAGGTCAAGAACAACAAGTAATCAAAGCAAACAATCCTAGTATGGCTGGCTGATGCAAACAAGCAATTGAACAGATGTGTGAGCAAATCTTACGTATCAAGAAAAGAAGCAAAGAAGGAAGCTTAAAGACCATCACTTGACTGACCAGATTTAAGGGGCATTTAAACATCATGTGCAACGTATGAACTAACATAAACATTGCATATTCCAGATTCTACAATGGAATGCACATGTATTAGGTTATGCCATGTATGATGATGCCTAAATGTACACTATAGCAGGCAGGAGTGATTCATCATTGCATGCACAATTGAATTGCAGGTTAAGGGCCAGTTCTATTCCGCTTTTTCAGGGCTTATTGTCAAAATAAGCCATAAAAGATGTAAATACGTCATTTTTGACTTATGGGCTTGGGCTTAACTAATTTCGCTTTGGAGGGGGGTGTTTCGGGTAGAACCTCACTAAAAATTGAAGGGGAGGGGAATAGTGAAATGACTCTGTTGTCTGCCTATATTACACTCAAAATGCAACTGCTGACGCCCGCGTCACCCCTCACCCTCAAGTAAAAACAAACACGCAAGCGTTCATTGCCCTGCCCGCTTGCATCTCCTCTCCCCTTTCCCTCTACCTCGATCCCCTGCCTGCAGCACTAGGGTTCCTCTAGCGAGCCGCCGCCACTGGTCCCATCTGGCCTGGTCCTCGACGATGCTCTGTCCAGCTAGGCTACATGGCCGGCGGGTAGGGGCAAATCTCCCTGGCTGCTCCTCCCTCTGGCGCCACCCCTCATTCTCATGGTCTCCAGCAGCTGCTCCATTGTGGTTCGTCCAACGCACTACTCCGGCAGGCGCTGCACAACTACGGCTGATGCCACACTGCGGCAGAAGGCACCTTATTCCCCCTCCCCACCTCCCAGGCCGTGGCCTTGAGGTGCTATTGAAGGATGAGCTCATCCAACAAGGTGAGGATCTCCTCTGATTTTTTGCCAAATTTTCATTCTGATCCACTATACGATGAATTGATATGAGCTGCTTCTGCTGCTACTATATGATGCATTGCTATGAGCTGCTACTGCTGCTGCTATATGATGAATTGCTATGAGCTGCTACTGCTATATGATGAATTGCTATGAGCTGCTGCTGCTATATGATGAATTGCTATGAGCTACTCCTGCTGATGCTATATGATGAGTTGCTATAGGCTGCTCCTGCTGCTGCTGTATGATGAATTGCTATGAGCTACTCCTGCTGATGCTATATGATGAATTGCTATGAGCTGCTGCTGCTGCTGCTGTATGATGAATTGCTATGAGCTGCTCCTGCTGCTACTATATGATGAATTGCTATGAGCTGCTCCTGCTGCTGCTATATGATGAATTGCTATGAGCTGCTCCTACTGCTGCTATATGATGAATTGCTATGAGCCGCTGCTGGTATATGATGATTGCACACTGCTGCTGCTGTATGATGAGTTGCTATGAGCTGCTGTTGCTGCTATATGATGCTTTCAGGTGGTGCTGCTATATGATAATAACTAGCCACTTGGACCATCAAATTTCAATAAATAATTGTTCTTCATTTAAATGTGGGTCATGCGTTATTCGTTTAAATTAGGCAATGGGATCTCTATGGAAAACATTGACCAAAGTAGATTGTGCCAAGTAGATGGTATCTTTGTATTTGCATTTTGAGCAAATAGTGATGGTCTGTTTTCCTATCATATTAATTACTGCACTGGGTTCAATTTGTGATGTTTGCAAGTCAAATTAATTTTCATATGGGCAGCAAAATGGAAAAATATAATGCAATCTAGACTTTTCACTGATCATACCAAAGATAAGTTGAAAACACAATGAAAATAACTGGTTGGCTTATTACATGGAGCTTATATTCACAGGTGTTTATTTTCTTAGGATAACTCGTAATAACTGTCCCTAAGAAACTTGGCCAATAGAACTGACATACAAATAACATGTCATGATGATTGCAATGGAGGAGTGACGTACCATAGCACAATGTATAGGCTCACCACTGGCTCTCCTTTTTTTGCGATGTTCCATGAAATTGCCACATACACACTACTAGGGAAAACCTTATACACAGAACTTTAGCAGTAGCGCTTGTTAAAAAAGGGCGCTACTGCTAAATAGCAGTAGCGCCTGCACGATAAACGCGCTGCAGACACAAACGTAGCAGTAGCGCGTCTACTTTTAAACGCGCTACTACTAAAATTCTCACTACTAAGCCGATAGGCTACATATAGTAGTAGCGGTCTTCTAGAAAGAGCGCTACCGCTAAGTTTATTTTAGCAGCGCGTTTACTGCGAAACACGCTACTGTTAATGAAAAGAAAATTAAATGAAAAACAAATAGAAAAGTAAATGAAAATGAAAGAAATAAAAAAAGGAGAAAGAAAAAAATAAAATGTAAAGAAGCATAAATGAAAAGGGGAAAAGGAGAAAGGAATAGCAGTAGCGTATGTTCATAAGAGGCGCTATAGATAACTTAGCAATAGCGCTTGTTTAGACCCCCGCTATAGAAAGAGAAAAGGAAATAATAAAAGAAAAGGAAAATACATAGCTATAGCAGTAGCGCGTTTACTGAAAAGCGCTATAGCTAACTTAGCTATAGCGCGTTGACAGAAACGCGCTACCGCTAAGTTTGACTTAACCCAAAAGCGGTCCCCCCCGGCCACCACTTCTCCCCCAAATCTCTCGCCCCACTTCGCCGCCGTCTCCCCAATTCGCCGTCGCCCTACTTCACCGCCGTCTCCTTCCGATGTCAACGCCCCCGGAGTCACCAGAGCCGCGCGTCGTCGACGCCACCGGAGCCGCGCGGCCTCATCAACGCCACCGGAGCCACCCTCGACGCCCTGCCTCCCTCGCCACAACTGCCTCCCTCGGCACGACCGGAGCCATCCTCTGTAAGCCCCCACCCCTCCTCTCTCTCTCTCTCATGCATAGCACAAACATTGGACAGAGAACTAGCTAGCTAGGTTAACTAGTTTAATTAGGTTAATTATCTAGGTTAGTGCAAAATTTTAGTTAGGGCTTTGACAGAGAACTAGCTAGGTTAACTACTTTAATTAGGTTAATTATCTAGGTAAACTAGGTAAACTAGCTAGGTTAACTAACTAGGTTAAATAGCTAGGTTAATTAGGTTTGTTAGGTTCGTTAGGTTAAATAGCTAGGGCTTTGACAGAGACTTTTATTGTTGATTTTATCTTTTTATTGAAGTGGTCATGTTATATCTTTTCATTGAGGTGTGGTTCGATTGTGCCCATGTGGCCTTTTTTTGTTTCCAGGGAATGAAGCGCGGGTGGCCTATGTTTTGCCGGAATGTTGATTCATTTCCGTTCCGGCAAATTTCAGGTGCTCGATTTGTCCACTTTTTAGCAAAGGTCATGCCGAAATTTTCCGTGAATTTCGGCATAACTTGTGTTACAAACTAGGACATATTGAGTGCCCGCGATTTGCCGCACCGGGAAGGAGTCAACGTTCCTGCCAAGCATAGGCCTTTTTATGTCATTATTCATTTTATTAGGTCTAGAATTAATTGAGTAGATTTAATCGTAGGAAACATGGCTAGCAACGATGAAGGACAGGGTTCTGGTGACTGCGACAACGTCTACCTGGCGGCAGAAGAATTTTTGAGGGAAGCCGACGATCAAGAGTTGATGTTGCTGGGTCCACCTATCACATCGGAGATTGAGACCGACATCGAGACCGGCGCTGAGACTGAGACCGGCGCTGAGACTGAGATCGGCATCGAGACCGGCGCTCAGACTGAGACCGGTGCCGAGACAAGCGTTGCCGGTATAGAACCGAAAGCAAAGAGGCAACGACTTCCTAACAAGCTCAGGACTACTAGACTGGTGGTCACGGAGGTGGACGACGGCAATTTTGAGCCAAACGCGCCCGCGGAAGCGATTGCTTGTTACGGCAATCAAATAGGCTGCATCATACGGACAACTGCCACCATCAACGATGAGAAACTACAGAAGATAGATAATATGAGGCCCTCCCTCCTAAAGAAGCTGCACCGGATATTCTTGTTCCCGGGCCGGAATGAAAAGGATTATAAAGATCCAGATAAGGACCCGTTCTACCTCTTGAGCACTGCGTTGGTTTTCCCTTGAAGAGGAAAGGGTGATGCAGTAAAGTAGCGTAAGTATTTCCCTCAGTTTTTGAGAACCAAGGTATCAATCAAGTAGGAGGCCATGCTCAGGTCCCTCGAACCTACACAAACAAATAAGAACCTCGCAACCAACACGATAAAGGGGTTGTCAATCCCTTCACGGTCACTTACGAGAGTGAGATCTGATAGAGATGATAAGATAATATTTTTGGTATTTTTATGATAAAGACTAAAAGTAAAGAAAGCAAAATAAACGGCAATAGAAATAGCTTGTTGACGGAAGATTAATATGATGGAAAATAGACCCGGGGGCCATAGGTTTCACTAGTGGCTTCTCTCAAGATAGAATAAGTATAACGGTCGGTAAACAAATTACTGTCGAGCAATTGATAGAAATGAGCATAGTTATGAGAATATCTAGGTATGATCATGTATATAGGCATCACGTCCGTGACAAGTAGACCGAAACGATTCTGCATCTACTACTATTACTCCACACATCGACCGCTATCCAGCATGCATCTAGAGTATTAAGTTCATAAGAACAGAGTAACGCTTTAAGCAAGATGACATGATGTAGAGGGATAAACTCATGCAATATGATATAAACCCCATCTTTTTATCCTCGATGGCAAAAATACAATACGTGCCTTGCTGCCCCTGCTGTCACTTGGAAAGGACACCGCAAGATTGAACCCAAAGCTAAGAACTTCTTCCATTGCAAGAAAGATCAATCTAGTAGGCCAAACCAAACTGATAATTCGAAGAGACTTGCAAAGATAACCAATCATACATAAAAGAATTCAGAGAAGATTCAAATATTGTTCATAGATAATCTGGATCATAAACCCACAATTCATCGGATCTCGACAAACACACCACAAAAGAAGAGTTACATCAAATAGATCTCCAAGAGAATCGAGGAGAACTTTGTATTGAGATCCAAAGAGAGAGAACAAGCCATCTAGCTAATAACTATGGACCCGAAGGTCTGAGGTAAACTACTCACACATCATCGGAGAGGCTATGGTGTTGATGTAGAAGCCCTCCGTGATCAATGCCCCCTCCAGCAGGACGCCGGAAAAGGCCCCAAGATGGGATCTCACGGGTACAGAAGGTTGCGGCGGTGGAATTAGGTTTTCGTGGTGCTCCTCGATGGTTTGGGGGTACGTAGGTATATATAGGAGGAAGAAGTAGGTCGGTGGAGCCACGAGGGGCCCACGAGGGTGGAGGGCGCGCCCAGGGGGGTAGGCGCGCCCCCTGCCTCGTGGCCTCCTCGTCGGTTGCTTGACATCCACTCCAAGTCCTCTGGATCACGTTTGTTCCAAAAATCACGTTCCCGAAGGTTTCATTCTTTTTGGACTCCGTTTGATATTGTTTTTCTGCGGAACACTGAAATAGGCAAAAAAACAGCAATTCGGGCTGGGCCTTCGGTTAATAGGTTAGTCCCAAAAATAATATAAAAGTGTATAATAAAGCCCATTAAACATCCAAAACAGAATATATAATAGCATGGAACAATCAAAAATTATAGATACGTTGGATACGTATCAAGCATCCCCAAGCTTAATTCCTGCTCGTCCTCGAGTAGGTAAATGATAAAAACAGAATTTTTGATGTGGAATGCTTCTTAGCATAATTCTCAATGTAATTCTCTTATTTGTGGTATGAATTTTCACATCTGAAAGATTCAAGATAAAAGTTTAATATTGACATGAAAATAATAATACTTCAAGCATACTAATAAAGCAATCATGTCTTCTCAAAATGACATGGCTAAAGAAAGTTATCCCTACAAAATCATATAGTCTGGCTATGCTCTATCTTCACCACACAAAATATTTAAATCATCCACAACCCCGATGACAAGCCAAGCAATTGTTTCATACTTTTGATGTTCTCAAACTTTTCAATCTTCACGCAATACATGAGCGTGAGCCATGGACATAGCACTATATGTGGAATAGAATGGTGGTTGTGGAGAGGACAAAAAGGAGAAGATAGTCTCACATCAACTAGGCGTATCAACGGGCTATGGAGATGCCCATTAATAGATATTAATGTGAGTGAGTAGGGATTGCCATGCAACGGATGCACTAGAGCTACAAGTGTATGAAAGCTCAACGAATGAAACTAAGTGGGTGTGCATCCAACTCGCTTGCTCATGAAGACCTAGGGCAATTTGAGGAAGCCCATCATTGGAATATACAAGCCAAGTTCTATAATGATAAATTCCCACTAGCATATAAAAGTGACAATAAGAGAGACTCTCTATCATGAAGATCATGGTGCTACTTTGAACTACAAGTGTGGTAAAAGGATAGTAACATTGTCCCTTGTCTCTTTTTCTCTCATTTTTTGGGGCCTTCTCTTTTTTATGGCCTTTCTTTCTTTTTTTTCTTTTTTTTTCGTCCGGAGTCTCATCCCGACTTGTGGGGGAATCATAGTCTCCATCATCCTTTCCTCACATGGGACAATGCTCTAATAATGATGATCATCACACTTTTATTTACTTACAACTCGATACTTAGAACAAAATATGACTCTATGTGAATGCCTCTGGCGGTGTACCGGGATATGCAATGAATCAAGAGTGACATGTATGAAAGAATTTTGAAGGTGGCTTCGCCACAAATACGATGTCAACTACATGATCATGCAAAGCAATATGACAATGATGGAGCGTGTCATAATAAACGGAACGGTGGTAAGTTGCATGGCAATATATCTCAGAATGGCTATGGAAATGCCATGATAGGTAGGTATGGTGGATGTTTTGAGGAAGGTATATGGTGGGTGTATGATACCGGCGAAAAGTGTGCGGTATTAGAGAGGCTAGCAATGGTGGAAGGATGAGAGAGCGTATAATCCATGGACTCAACATTAGTCATAAAGAACTCATATAGTTGTTGCAAAAATCTACAAGTTATCAAAGCAAAGTATTACGCGCATGCTCCTAGGGGGATAGATTGGTAGGAAAAGACCATCGCTCGTCCCCGACCGCCACTCATAAGGAAGGCAATAAATAAATAAATCATGCTCCGACTTCATCACATAACGGTTCACCATACGCGCATGCTACGGGAATCACAAACTTTAACACAAGTATTTCTAAAATTCACAACTACTCAACTAGCATGACTCTAATATCACCATCTTCATATCTCAAAAACAATTATCAAGTATCAAACTTCTCTTCGTATTCAACGCACTTATAAGAAAGTTTTTACTAATCTTGGATGCCTATCACTTTAGGACTAATTTCTCAATTTAAGCAAATTACCATGCTGTTTTGTAGGACTCTCAAAATAATATAAGTGAAGCATGAGAGAACAATAGTTTCTGTAAAACAAAACCACCACCATGCTCTAAAAGATATAACTGAA
Source organism: Aegilops tauschii subsp. strangulata (assembly GCF_002575655.3). NCBI lineage: Eukaryota > Viridiplantae > Streptophyta > Magnoliopsida > Poales > Poaceae > Aegilops > Aegilops tauschii. The sequence continues at coordinate 45,989,308 of NC_053037.3, forward strand.
GCACTAGAGCAAAAACTATATAGCTCAAAAGATATAAGTGAAGCACATAGAGTATTCTAATAAATTCCGAATCATGTGTGTCTCTTCAAAAGGTGTGTACAGCAAGGATGATTGTGGCTAACTAAAAACCAAAGACTCAAATCATACAAGACGCTCCAAGCAAAACACATATCATGTGGTGAATAAAAATATAGCTCCAAGTAAAGTTACCGATGGACGAAGAGGAAAGAGGGGATGCCTTCCGGGGCATCCCCAAGCTTTGGCTTTCTGGTGTCCTTGGATTTACCTTGGGGTGCCTTGGGCATCCCCAAGCTTAGGCTCTTGCCACTCCTTGTTCCATAATCCATCAAATCTTTACCCAAAACTTGAAAACTTCACAACACAAAACTTAACCGAAAATCTCATGAGCTCCGTTAGCGAAAGAAAACAAAACACCACTTCAAGGTACTGTATTGAACTCATTCTTTATTTATATTGGTGTTAAACCTACTGTATTCCAACTTCTCTATGGTTTATAAACTATTTTACTAGCCATAGATTCATCAAAATAAGCAAACAACACACGAAAAACAGAATCTGTCAAAAACAGAACAGTCTGTAGTAATCTGTAAATAACGCTAACTTCTGGAACTCAGAAAAATCTACCAAAATAGGACGACCTAGATAATTTGTTTATTGATCTACTGCAATTGGAATCAGTATTTTATCGCGTTCTGGTGATTTTTAACAATTGTTTTCACGAACAGAAAGTTTCTGGAATTTTCAGCAAGATCAAATAACTATCATCCAAGAAGATCCTATAGGTTTAACTTGGCAGAAACACTAACTAAAACACACAAAAAAAATCTAAACAGAGGCTAGATAAAAGATTTATTCCTAAACAGAATGAAAAGGCAAAAAACTAAAATAAAATTGGGTTGCCCCAACAAGCGCTATCGTTTAACGCCCCTAGCTAGGCATAAAAGCAAGGATAGATCTAGGTATTGCCATCTTTGGTAGGCAATCCATAAGTGGCTCTCATAATAGATTCATAAGGTAATTTAATTTTCTTTCTAGGAAAGTGTTCCATGCCTTTCCTTAATGGAATTTGGAATCTAATATTTCCTTCCTTCATATCAATAATTGCACCAATCATTCTAAGGAAAGGTCTACCAAGAATAATAGGACATGAATGATTGCACTCTATATCAAGAACAATGAAATCTACGGGCACATAGTTCCTATTTGCAACAATAAGAACATCATTAATTCTTCCCATAGGTTTCTTAATGGTGGAATCCGCAAGGTGCAAGTTTAAAGAACAATCATCAAATTCGCGGAAACCTAGCAAATCACACAAAGTTTTTGGATTCGTGGAAACACTAGCACCCAAATCACACAAAGCATAGCATTCATGATCTTTAATTTTAATTTTAATAGTAGGTTCCCACTCATCATAAATTTTTCTAGGGATAGAAACTTCCAACTCAAGTTTTTCTTCATAAGATTGCATTAAAGCATCAACGATATGTTTGGTAAAACCTTTATTTTGACAATAAGCATAAGGAGAATTTAGCACGGATTGCAACAAGGAAATACAATCTATCAAAGAGAAATTATCATAATTAAATTCCTTGAAATCCAAGATAGTGGGTTCATTGCTATCTAAAGTTTTGACCTCTTCAATCCCACTTTTACCAAATTTTGCATCAAGATCTAAATACTCCGTATTTTTGGAACGCCTTCTAACTAAAGTTGACTCATCTCCAGTCCCATCATTATCAAGATTCATATTGCAAAACAAAGATTTAATAGGAGACACATCAATAACTTTTAGATCTTCATTATTCTCATAAAAATTTTCCGGTTTAGCAGCCATCTTATTAACTAAGGTGGCCTGCTTATCCGAAATTTCAGCAATTAATTTTTCAAGATGAGCAATCTGAGATTTCAAAGCATAAAATTCCTTAGACATATCGTCGAGCTCTTTATTCATGTAACCCATAAAGCTTTTTTGTTCCTTCAGTTCGTTTCGAAAGAAATTGTTATGCTCAAATTGTGAAGTCATGAAACTTCTGAGCCTTTTAAGGTGAAGATCACCAAATCTAGATAGAGCCATCGTGACAAGCAAGCAATCCAACACACAAGCAAACAAGAAGCAAACGAAAAGGAGGCGAACGGAAAGAGGGGGCGAATAAAACAGCAAAGGTGAAGTGGCGGAGAGGAAAATGAGAGGCAAATGGCAAATAATGTAATGCGAGGGATAAGAGTTTGTGATGGGTACTTGGTATGTCTTGACTTGTGCATAGACTCCCCGGCAACGGCGGCAGAAATCCTTCTTGCCACCTCTTGAGCACTGCGTTGGTTTTCCCTTGAAGAGGAAAGGGTGATGCAGTAAAAGCGTAAGTATTTCCCTCAGTTTTTGAGAACCAAGGTATCAATCCAGTAGGAGGCCACGCTCAAGTCCCTCGAACCTACACAAACAAATAAGAACCTCGCAACCAACGCGATAAAGGGGTTGTCAATCCCTTCACGGTCACTTACGAGAGTGAGATCTGATAGAGATGATAAGATAATATTTTTGGTATTTTTATGATAAAGACTAAATGTAAAGAAAGCAAAATAAACGGCAATAGAAATAGCTTGTTGACGGAAGATTAATATGATGGAAAATAGACCCGGGGGCCATAGGTTTCACTAGTGGCTTCTCTCAAGATAGCATAAGTATTATGGTGGGTAAACAAATTACTATCGAGCAATTGATAGAATTGAGCATAGTTATGAGAATATCTAGGTATGATCATGTATATAGGCATCACGTCCGTGACAAGTAGACCAAAACGATTCTGCATCTACTACTATTACTCCACACATCGACCGCTATCCAACATGCATCTAGAGTATTAAGTTCGTAATAACAGAGTAACGCTTTAAGCAAGATGACATGATGTACAGGGATAAGCTCATGCAATATGATATAAACCCCATCTTTTTATCCTCGATGGCAACAATACAATACGTACCTTGCTGCCCCTGCTGTCACTGGGAAAGGACACCGCAAGATTGAACCCAAAGCTAAGCACCCATTGCAAGAAAGATCAATCTAGTAGGCCAAACCAAACTGAAATTCAAAGAGACTTGCAAAGATAACCAATCATACATAAAAGAATTCAGAGAAGATTCAAATATTGTTCATAGATAATCTGGATCATAAACCCACAATTCATCGGATCTCGACAAACACACCACAAAAGAAGAGTTACATCAAATAGATCTCCAAGAGAATCGAGGAGAACTTTGTATTGAGATCCAAAAAGAGAGAAGAAGCCATCTAGCTAATAACTATGGATCCGAAGGTCTGAGGTAAACTACTCACACATCATCGGAGAGGCTATGGTGTTGATGTAGAAGCCCTCCGTGATCAATGCCCCCTCCAGCAGGACGCCGGAAAAGGCCCCAAGATGGGATCTCACGGGTACAGAAGGTTGCGGCGGTGGAATTAGGTTTTCATGCTGCTCCTCGATATTTGGGGGTACGTAGGTATATATTGGAGGAAGAAGTAGGTCGGTGGAGCCACGAGGGGCCCACAAGGGTGGAGGGCGCGCCCAGGGGGGTAGGCGCGCCCCCTGCCTCGTGGCCTCCTCGTCGGTTGCTTGACGTCCACTCCAAGTCCTCTGGATCACGTTTGTTCCAAAAATCACGTTCCTGAAGGTTTCATTCCGTTTAGACTCCGTTTGATATTCTTTTTCTGCGAAACACTGAAATAGGCAAAAAACAGCAATTCGGGCAGGGCCTCCGGTTAATAGGTTAGTCCCAAAAATAATATAAAAGTGTATAATAAAGCCCATTAAACATCCAAAACAGAATATATAATAGCATGGAACAATCAAAAATTATAGATACTTTGGAGACGTATCACCCGACAATGAAGAAGATAAACAAACACGCCATGACCAAGTTTAGCGACGCGTTGGCCGCCTGGAAATCAAGGGTGAAATATCGGATCGTCAACAAAAAGGAACCCTACTCCGAGATTGTAAAGGATAATCCGACAATCACGGCAGATGTCGGGGATATACCCCACGGTGTAACCCGCCGTATGTATGACTCGGCTAGAGCTTGGCGACTCACTGGCGACCCGCCCAGACCTGGCGGTTTATGGGTAACCCGGCTGAGCATTACGACTCACTGGATACCCGGCAGATGGGTCAAACGGACGACAAGGCCCAAGGCCCAGTAGGCCGGTTCATATGAAGGTGGGCCGGTTTAAGAGGAAAGGCATAAGGAATATTCTCCTACAAAGGAAGCAAGACTAGGACTCCACTTGTAATAGAGTAATCCTAATCCTACTAGGACTAGTCATGTACCCCGCCCCTTCAACATATATAAGGAGGGGCAGGGCACCCCAAGAGGGGGGAGAAATAATTGCTAAGGCTAGACACAACTAGGAGAGCCGGTTTACGGCGACTCCCTCATGAGCATAATGAGACCTAGCCACAAACAGCATGTAGGGCTATTACCGGATGATGTTTCCGGGGCCCGAAGCTGTCTAAATCCTTGTCTTGTGTGTTAATCCACCTCGCGTCTCTCGATTCCGACCAGCCCCTTCAAGCTAACGCGTAGATGCGTTGGCCTCACGACTAAGTCCTCACACTAGGACATCTGCCGTGACAAATCCACGATAGCAGAGCACTTTCAAATATTCAAGGCGGCTTGCGAGGCCGAAGCTGCCAAAAAAAGTCGAAGTACATGAAGGGGCTTCAACAGAGGAACATTGGGTGCAACCACCTCGGAAGCCATGGTTACGGCGGGAAGAGGTCCATATGGGCCAAGGAGGACGCGAAAGCCGCGAGTCTGGGCATCCCAGACCCCTTGGCGGAGTTCACCGTCCCGCAGGAGCGTGACGTCCTCAGGGCCCGGCACCGTTGGGACCGAGTGAAGAAAATTTTCGAGACGAACGCGATCACGACGGAGTTCATGAGTCTGCTGGTAATTTTAGTTGCTGATCAATTCGACTGCACGTTAGTCATATTTGTAAACGATCCTTGTGCCTTTTGCAGAGAGAGCAGCACAGGATTGCGGCCGAAAGCGACTCGCCGTCTGAGGCGTTGGCGAGGCCGAAGTGGGACACTCCATTCAACCGGGCGTTGAACATATTGAAACGACTCCCGGCGGAGACTCGACCGTCGTATGGACGCGTGCACGGTGTCGGAGACGGCGCCACGTGGAAGAAGTACTACCGTGAGACCACGGAGGAGAGAAAGGAAAGACGGAGGTTAACTGAAGAAAACATCGACAAGAAGGTTGAGATTGCGGTTGAGAAGAAATCATCTGAGACAGTCGCAACAGCGCTAGCTGCCGCAAAACAGGTGCTTGTAGATATGTCTACTTCCTTGGTTCCGGCCGTTTTCAATTGGAGCAGGCAAAATCCAGAAAAAAATGCAGCGGACTTTCCCCTTGCTGACTTCTTGGGGAGCAGCTCGAGTAGCGTTGCACCAACACCTGCCGCTGCACCTGCTCCCGCACCGGATCCTGCACCTGCTCCCGCACCTGCTCCGGCACCGGACGTGCTCGGCGGTGCTTCATCTTTGGCTGAGCTCGACGCCCTCACGGTATCTGTCACACCGGCCCCCTTCCATAAATGTATAATCTCATGTTTTCGTTGCCTTTCGGATGTCTCACGTCACAGACTTTGCTTTGTAGGCCGACGAAACCCCGTGCACCATATTGTACACCATCGGCGACCAGAAGGTGGACGTGGGGAAGGCGACGATAATGGAGCCGAAGGAACCATTGTTCCATAGCCGGCCGATCCCCCCGGACGTCTTCAAGGTTTCCGTCGCCAGTGTCAAACCAGGCCACGAGAATTTGCCTCCTCTGGTACTAGTGGGGGATGACGACGAGACCCCGCGGCGGCTTGGTGATTGTTGCAATGGGTGGGTCCTGTTGTGGACAAAGAGTCTGCTTCATCTGGAGGCGGCCGGGAGCACACCCACGAGCACACAGTTAGGTATGAACATCAACACCTCAGCTACCCAATTAGCGTCGACTGTCGTGCTGGGTGATAGCGGAGGGGGTGAGGAAAAGGCTACATTAGTCGCTGGTGACGTCGCCATAGATGAGGATGAGGATGACGATGACACTCAACAGTATGTCAATACTGGCGCCTACTTAGGGTTTGAGCGTCATGAGTCGGTGCCTGAATTGCCGTCTTCGGAGGCTGAATGTATTATGGACGACCTTCCGGTAGTAAAGAAGTCTAGGAAGAGACCTAGGAAAGGCAAAAAAAGCTGATTCTATGATCCAGCCGCCTCAGCATCCTCATGTTCAAGACCGTATAGATATCCCCGGTGCGGAAAAATGGCATATCCCCGGTCAACCAATCCTACCTGAAGCAGCGCTAGGGGCCAGATTCGGCGATCTAAGGAGACTTCATGACGATGTGCTGCGGATAGAGAAAGGCCTCATCGCCTCGAAAGATCCAGGATACCCACTCTACGTGGTTAACGTTCCGCGGCAATTTTCGTACGTCGACACATTCCTCGCGGAGAAGTTCTTCCTTCGATTCGATTACATATTCGACATGTTTCACGTGAAGAAGCTGGATTTTACGTTTGTCCGCCTTTATGCCTTGCACATGAACTACATCATCGGGGTTGAGAAGATACCTCATATCTGTGTCGCTGACCCGTACTTCATGCACGAGGGCTTCTTGGGAGTCTGCGCAAAGCACCGTGAATATGCGAGGGAATACATCGTCAATTTCACGCTCGCCAATAAGGACAAGGAGGTGATTCTCGTGCCTTATCATCCCCTGTAAGTCATCCGCGCGGATATCCTTCCTTCGATTTCAATCATTCATTTGCACGGTGGAGGCTAATTAATTTGAGGTGTACTTATTTTGCACAGTGGCGGGCGCGCCGTCCTCATCATCCTCTACCCCCAATACTCCCACACTCTTTACTTGGACTTGTCGAAGAATATTAACAAAAAGGATTACACCCACATCAAGGATGTTCTCGACAGTGCTATGTTTTACTATGACGCACGGGGTAGAGAGGTCAAGGACAAGAAGAGAAGGGACGGCAGGCCCGCCTTCGGCCATAAGACCGACTTCTGCTGCATCCAGCAACCAAGTGATTCTCTTAATGATGGATTCTATGTCCTACACCACATGCTGGAGTACAGACGGGATCACCAGAACCTTTGCATGCCACCTACATCCGGCGATGCCCATATTCTGCAATGGGCAAAGAATGTAGGAGATATCGAGGATCGTCGACTTCGAGCTGAGTTCTATCACATCCAGCGCGAACTTTCCCAAATCATCATGAAGGAGGTCGTCGGAAAAACAGGGATGTTCTACGAAGAAGGACAAATGTCACGAGAAGACGTCCGAACACGGGTAGCCGCTCAGCGTCTCGACCTGAAGCCTTTCACTAGGCTCGGGACAATCTCCCTGACTTGGATGGATGGCACTACATGTTGGAGTGATTGTCGATATATGACAATGTGTCCGTTTAGTCCATACTTTTTGTATGACAAAACTTTGATTTATGCACGACGAAACTTTATTTGTGATCTAATTAAACCGTCCTCCTCGACTAGCGACGATCACTCTAGTTAGGGCATTTTGGGTACGATCAACTTTGTTATTTATGCTTATGATATGTTGCTTCTATTTTTGCCAAGTCTGTCTCTTTCTGTTGCTCAACTATATATGTTGCATATCATCAACTCATGTGACGATGCAGGTGCATAGATCATCGACGGCAAAGAAGTGCTACGCCAGGAGTATATATATGACGAGTGGCCAGAGTGTCAGGCCCAGGTGTACCGGTTTCCGGTTTCTGAGCGACAGGCAGTAGTTAGTTTAGGTTCACACTAATGCGAGAGAGGGATACGAACTCATGTACTGCATAGTTTCGCTCTCACTCAAAGTGATAGCTCTTCTCGCATATATCATTGTTTAGATGGATGACGATGTAGTTGCAAGTAATCGAGACTTGTATCGCTATTTTCGAGATGATGACGAGAGACCACTTTGTGTTGGATGATGATTATGATGATGAAATAATTTGATGAGACTATTTGTATGTATATGCTATGATTACATTTGTATGTGTATGATATGCTAAAGATTATTGTATAAAGCCTATTCAAATACAAAACAAATATGCAGAAAAAATAGAAACTAATAAAACTAGCAGTAGCGAGGGGAACAAAGTTAGCAGTAGCGCTGCCTTACCAGTAGAGCTTCCTGCTAAAAAGCGCTGCAGATATTAGCAGCAGCGCTCTGCACTAAAGCGCGCTACTGCTAGCCATGTATAGCAGTAGCGTGGGACGACAGGCGCTACTGCTACACGTTACCTGTAGCGCCTTATCAGTAGCGCATTGTCCCGCGCTACTGATAGGCAAAATACACGCGCTACTGCTAGGGTTTTCCCTAGTAGTGACATCTTGTACTTTTTCATTGTGTAACCCTATCTGCAAGTTGACACAGCTAATTTCAGACATCTCTACATTGCATATCCCTTGCGCATATTTAAACCACCAATTAATGATTGTGTGTGTAGCATAAACTAGCCAAGACTCTGTGTGCTGGACTAGCAGGCACTCTAAAGGAGCCTAATGTAGTGCACTGCAATTCCTACATGCCACCTACGATTTTGTGTAATGTACTGCCTCTTTTCCTAAATATATGTCTATGTAGAGATTCCAGTATGGACCACATACAGATGTATATAGATGCATTTTCGAGTGTAGATTCACTCATTTTGCTCCTTATGTAGCCTATAGTGGAATCTCTAGAAAGACTTATATTTAGGAACGGAGGTACGAGGTAGTATCATGTATGACACCTACATATCTAATTTAGCAGCCAGTAGTAGAAATCATTGTCTGCACGAAGGGATTACTGGTCGAAAATCCTAGCAAAGCATGCTGGCAGGCACAGAAGAATACAAGAGAGAGAGACGTGCTTACAAGATCATAGCAATGCCTCGGTCCAGGATCTTGGTTGGCAAAGCTGTTAGATCCAGAAGAAACATCGTCCTTGTAGTTTTTGCCAGCTGCATAACAGGTAACAGTGACCTGTTAGTATATTTGAAGTACATCGGGTAGGTGATGCTGGTCGGGTTTAAAGGTGACAAGTACCTAGGCCGTGGCAGGTGCTTGGCATCTTGCCAGACGGTGGGAATCAGGTTATAAACGTCAAGGGTGATGACGCTGCGCTGGCTGTCGGAGTCCGGTAAGGAGATCTAGAACCGTCGAGTAGGGTGTTTGTGGAGCGGCTCCGGTAGGGTGGACTACAGTGTGGGCGAAGCGGATCTGTGGCCGTGGACGAGGGCGTAGGTGAAGCTGCTCCGGTGGTTGGGTTAAGGATGGTGTCGACGATGCGGATCTGCGGCCGTGGAAGGGGCGTCAGAAGCTGCTCCGGTAGGTTGGATGAGGGTGCGAGGAAGCGAATCTGAGGCCGTGGACTTGTGAGTTGGCAAAGCGACCCCGGTAGGGTTGAGAATGGTATAGGCGAAACTACTCCGGTGGGGTTGACGATGGTGTCGGCGAAGCGGCTCTGGTAGGGTTGAGGAAGGTGTCGGCGAAGAGGATCAGAGGCCGTCGACGGGGGCGTCGGTGGGGCGGCTCCGAGGGGGTGTGGACGAAGCGTCTCCGGTGGGGAGTACGAATGAGCCACTGCAGATGCGCTGCGGTTGACGAGAGTACCGGCGAAGCAGATCCGGCGCCGTGGACAAGGCCGGCACTAAATGGGCTGTGGTACAGTGGTGGATGAGCAGTCTACTTGTTTCTAGGGGAGGTGGGAGGGGTAGATGCGGCCGCAGAAGCAGATCCGGTGAGGTGGACGCCGCTGGCAGTGAATTGGGCTCTAGTACGCCGATGGATGAGCAGTCTAGGGTTTCGAGAGGGGAGGGGAGAAAGGCCAATGAATTACGGACGGCGTGATGTGAGATGCTCTGGTGCTGTGGAGTTAGTCGTTTTTGCGGGAGGGGGAGAGGAAATGGGGGTGCCGTGTAGTGGGGGGAACCGGAAGTTACCAAAGCATCCCTGACCTATTATGTAGATGAGGGCGGTATTGTAACTATTGGTCTCCGTGCACCAAGGACAAAAGGGGAATTTCGCATGCTAAAGACTAAGGTGGCGGAAAGTTTAGAAGGAGGCGGGAGATTTTGCCGCCCGCGGGATCGTTCGTATCCAGTTTCAACTAATTTTGGACCGTGCTAGCGGGAAGGTCATGCAAGACTGTGTACACGGGGCACGCGTCAGCAGTTAATAACTGGTGTGAAGTCCACCCCAGAAAAAAGACAATAACTCGGGATGATGCGCCGATAACTTGGACGTTCACACGGGCGCGGCCAATCGTACGGGTGTAGTGGCGCGTTCACAAAAAAAAGGATCAAACGCTCAGCCTATGTATTTCTCGTGTAAATAGATAATTTAGTGCAATTGGTTATTTACTTTAAACATAATGCATTGACGTGTTAGTGTAGAGGCGCACAAAAATAAATGGATATTGTAGTCCGCTACTTAAAAGTGTTGCCTCATATGATTACATAGCCTCCATTTCATAAATTGCGTACCCGTTGAATTCATATATGAATATTACATATATTACTTCATAATAGAACCTTAAATCATCCAAGACTAATGATTTTGAATGCAAGAGTAACAATGGTGCATGTACAGGATAGCTACATTGGTTGTTTGAAGAAACATCACTGTAACTTTGGCATGCACAACTGAAAAGGTTTATTTAAATAGAAAAATGTGATATGTGAGTGCCCAATCTTTATAGCGTTGAATCGATATTGTACCTTTGGCCACGATACGAAGTAGATATTGATATATGTTCAAGCGATGCACGTCCACGATCACTAGATAGTGAGACATGAATGAATTGTGCAATCTCTCTCACACGCATACATATCTCATTTCCCTGTGGGCATCGGAATCACACACGCGCACTTCGTGTATTTCTCTCCCTCCGTCAAGGTTAGAATTCATCTTTCTACCCTGTCCTACAAGTCTCTCACACAGAAACACACACGCTCTCTTTGTCGAACACGCCCACCCTTTTAATTCCGCCCATCCACAGCCACTAATGTCTCAAAGTATAATAATGTCTCTCACACATATGCCTAAGGTTAACTCGAGTTCCGGAACCATATTAATACATACAATGAGATTCCAGCAGAGCACCTTTTGTTTTGAGATTTCGCTCTCTCTCTCTCCCCCCCTCTCTCTCTCTCAAACACACACACGCGCGCGTGCACACACACATTGTTTCTCGCTTCATTTTTTCGGCACTTGCATGCACACCGTTTTGTTTATCTTCGTGATGCTTTATGTATGCCTCGCACAAATGCTATCTACCTATCCCTTAATATAGCTAGATATGTGTCACACAAACTCCTTCTCCCTACTAGCAAGATGCCCATGCATTGCACGAGACATCAAGATGCATTTGTATGAATAGTTTATCTTGTGGGTGAAAAGGATGAACGAGGGAATGCCTTATTTGCAAATGCGGAGAGGGGTGTGGGTATCTTTTTGCAAAATTGCCACAGTTTCCTTCCTATCCGTCGGATATAAATCGGATGGCCTATATTGCAGGATGGCAGGAACACCATCATCACCAACTCTGTTTTTTATAAGAGTAGGGATATGTAAGTGTCACTACCCCCCCGACACACACACCCACACCCACACAACCACACACACACACTTCCCAACACCGAAGGAGTAGGGTGACACCTCGATCTTGATACTGATCTATCGACTGGCTTCTCTCTCAAACACACACACACACACTACCCGACACCGAAGGAGTAGGGCGGCACCTCGATCTTGATAGTAATCTATCTACTCCTCTTTCAAACACACACACACTCGCTAGTTGTGCCTCTGTGCCTACCACGCACACTCTCGATACGTCTTTCTCTCCCCCCCCACCCCAACAATGACAGCAGAAGGGTGACAACTCGACCTGATCGTAATATGTCAATTGGTTTCTCTCTTGAACATTGTGTCTCTGTGCCTCGCTCAGTAGCCCCCTCGATATGTAGACTTCTCGCGCACGCACAGCAGTAGTGACGATGACGCTGAACCCAGTGTGCATCGTTTTTACCGGCCTCACGTGATAGTTTTCACCCTGTTTTCTGTTAATTAACAAGTCAACCATTTCTTTTTTACTACTAGTGAATCTAAAATCATTCGGGGCAGACATAAAATATATCACTTCAACCCAATTATCGCAGTAACTATTTTAAAAGAAACTAGCTAGATGCCCGTGCGTTGCACGGAACATCAAGATGCATTTGTATGAGTAGTTTATCTTGTGAGAGAAAAGGATGAACGAGGGAAGGCCGTATTTGCGAACATGGAGAGGGGTGTGGGTATATTTTTGCAAAATTGCCATAGTTTCCTTCCTATCCATTAGATATAAATCCGACGGCCTATATTACAGGATGGCACACACACCATCATCACCAATTCTGTTTCCTACTCCCTCCGTTCCTAAATATTTGTCTTTTTAGAGATTTCAACAAGTGACTACATATGGAGCAAAATGAGTGAATCTACACTCTAAAATATGTCTACATACAAATCCGTATGTGGTAGTCCATTTGAAATCTGAAAAAGACAAATATTTAGGAACGGATGGAGTATAAGAATAGACATGGAGATATATCTCCAGCATGGTCTACAACAAAAATGTGCTGGACTGGTTAGCGTCGGATGCTCGCAACGCGATGACATGAGTTCGAATTCTGTCTTTAACTTTAGATTTTTATATTATATATTACTTATTTAATATATACTTCTTTCACTACTGTACTGACAGTGGAACCCACAGAGTACTTAGAATACAAGATTAAGGATGGACTTGTTTCTTTTTAACTTTCTATATGAAGCTGTAGCCACCCTGCAAGTCATGTGTACACTGTACATGCAATTAACTTTTTATAGAGGGACAATCATACACGCAATTAACTAAAATGGATTGGATGTCACTCTATTATTTCCAGCATAAGAACATATCCAACGGCAGCCGGCAAATTTCCTCCCGCTTCCTTCCGCGGAGGACGACATCAAACGCCAGCGGCATACATTTTCACAACTCTAACCAACCAGATGAAATTCGTGCAAACACGGACTGATTTCATATAAGCATGAAGGATTTCGTATAAAAAAGCCGGATCTTCATATAAACATGATGGATTTCATTACATTTACATGAACTAAGCGGTGCCAATCCGGCTCTCTTGGTATAATTAATACTCCCTCCGTCCGGAAATACTTGTCCTAGAAATGGATGTATCTAGACTTATTTTAGTTATATATACATACAATTTATCCATTCTTAGAACAAATATTTCCCGTCAGCTGGAGAGGGAGTACATAATCTAAATGGCCGCCCGCGGATCCCTTTGTCTTCCTCATGTCCGGCAGACACTTGCGGGGTCGAGGAAGGTCCTCGGAAGAGACGAAGAAGTAAAGAAACCACCTGGATGCTTAGTCGTTGCCTCGACGGTGGCCTTCATGGGACCCTAGTGGCTGCGGCCTCCCATGTTCTACTTCTCCTCGATGATGGCGGCGGACACGGAGAAGTTGGCCACCGAATCGTCGCTCTCCATGCACCCGGCTTCTGTCTCCGTCTGCATGGCGCTGCCGCAGGCACGGGAGGCGCGCCCACAGACATGGGAGGCGCGGCACTGGTGGCGCGGTACGATGCGGCAGCGACGCCCGTACCGGTGTGCTCGCCGCTGTGCCGGCGTGGAGCAACTCGCCACTCCTCATCGAGCTGAACTGGAGCGGCGAGTTGCTGAATCACGCGCCTGCTTGGGGTGGCAACTAGCTCCCTCGGGCCAAGCGAGGTTGGTGAAGCACCGAGCGGCCTCGCCCGTATCCGGAGGGCTCGGCGGGCCACCCAGCCGGGTAATATGCCGGAGAACGGCTCCTCGGAAGCCATCGGAAGAGTGGAGAAAATGGTGAAGGAGGAGATGGGGGAGCGGTGGAGGGGTGCGATTCTTGCCCGCCGTCTGTCTGGCCTCGTGTAAATAGAGGGCGGACGGTCGGAGCTTGGCCGGTGTCTGGCCTTATTTAAACTAAGGGCGGACGGGAGGAGCTTGGCCGGTGTTGCGTTTAATTCCGGCCCACTCATGAACGACGTGGCGCCAGAGTAGGTTTCTCGGTTTGCATGCGGGTTTAATGGAGGGGTTTGATGAAGGCGAGGAGGCGTGTTCAGCCGGGTGTGCAGCGTGCGGTGCAATACTATTAGATTTGACAGCGGGCGGCGCAGTTCCCGATACGGCTTTAATGCAGACGAGGGAGGGAGTAGCAGTTCCTGAAATGTTGAACGGCCAATGCATCCTCCTTCAATTAATGCATGAGGGAAGTAATGGGAGGAGGACCGGGAAAAGAGGCTGCACGATGTGAATGCAACGCAGTTTGCCCTCATATAAAGGCACCCCTCCATTCCAATGCATCTACCACATCATACGCACCTAAGCATTTGCCTAAGCACCTACACTAAGCACAAAAGAGCTCACTCCAGACCCATGGCGGCGATGCGCGCGAGAGGCCAGCAGTTGTGCCAGATGGTCCACGACGTCAGCCTGCGGCATGGCGCCGAGGATCGTCTCCAGACGGTGTTGGAGATCGGCTGGTGGATGGCCGCCGTCGACGCCAACTACGACTCTCAGTTGGACCAGATGATCGTTGCCACCACCAAGTTTACCGTCCTCAAGAAGCTTGCGGGCGACATCGCCGTACTCCTCCAGCACGCGCGCCCGGGCTCCTCATTGCCTGCCACCCTAATCGGCCTCCATGGCATGAACCTCTTTCAAGCACTGGTGGCCCTGCGACTGCCCGCCGACGCCACGAAGAATGTCCACCTGGAGGTCGCGCTCTCCGTGAGGCGCCTCGCCCTGCAAGAATTCATCGACCTACACATCCACGTGTACGAGCAAATCGTGTACATAGGTATCTACAAGGCCAGTGAGGACGCTACGACGTTAGCCTTCCTCAACCGGCTGGAAGCCTTGGATGCCTTTGCTGAGAAGCACCTCGACCTCGCCACAAAAGCCGCCGCTCCTTAGCCACCGGTCGGTAGCCCGGCGCACTAAGTTGAGGAGGAGGAGGTCGTACGTTGATGGATGCATCTTTCTTCTTGCCTTCTGTAACCACCACTTCGATCGCATCATCATCGTGGCCTTAATTCTTATTGTGCTGTTGCATTCTCGTTCCAGTCAATACCGACATGTGCGATCCCTTTGCTTAATTATATGCATCACTGTAACTAGTACTCCAACCGTCAATTTATAAGTTGTGCTTACCTTTTCCATCAACTTCGTGTAATGCGCGGGCATCTTGCTAGAAACACTAGAACATGTCGGACCACGTGTAACCAAACCGACGATGCGCCAACCTAGCTACTACGTACCCTGCTTATCTGGCAGAAATAGCCCTGCCCTAGCGTTTCCAATCATTATTTCTATCTATCGATCGTGCCAAGGAGCAGAACCAAAATGTTACAATTTATACATGTTTCTCTACTCCTACTCCTACAAAAGACTCAGTTGGTGATGGTGGTGTGTCTACCATCCGTCGTTTCTGACCATTAGATCTGCATCTAACGACTGTGAGGTAAGTTGTGGGATTTTTGCAACAATAGCCCACTTCTCTGCTCTAATTTGCAGAAAACCCCTTATTATCTTGAAAGCAACCACATCCCTCCCTCACCTCATCAAAACAGCCTGAGAAATATATTTTGAGTGAAAAGTACTCCCTCCGTTCCTAAATATTTATCTTTCTAGAGATTTCAATAAGTGACTACATACGGAGCAAAATGAGTGAATCTACACTTCAAAATATGTCTATATAATCCGTATGTGATAGTCCATTTCAAATCTCTAAAAAGACAAATATTTTGGAACGGAGGGAGTAATATATTAGGAGTATATCAAAACAAGAGTGATTTCTTTCAAGTTTGTGAACAAGTACTACTATTCTACTACTTTGGATCCGTCGCAACTCACGGGCACATTGCTAGTAAAAGGAAAAGGCCTGCCGCGTTCGCGTCACACTCCCCCCACACATGCCCGGGAATCGGGAGCACTCCACGGCCCGTCCGGCACGACACATAGCTTAGGGAAGGCATGTCGCCTAGCATTTTCACTTTCATGCGGGACCGCCGTTGAGCAAACCTACTATTGGCAAACCGCACCCCGCCCGCCGCCGGGTTGGAAAACAGAAACGAGGGGAAGATCTAGCTGTAGCACGGAAGCCAAGAAATTTTGTGTCAGATGGGGCTCGTTGATAGAGTAGGAGCATTCCGTACTACTCTACTCCTACTAGTACCAAGTTCGTACTATACAACTAGTACTACCACTATACAACTAGTAGGTACGTGCACGACACAACATCGTAGGAACAAAAAACGGGAAGATCTTGTTTTGGGTGATTTATCTTTTGTTTAGTCAACGTAGTATGAATAATATGATGTGGGGGGCACCCATGAAGCTTATGTGGCTTGGTTTCATGGCTATGAAAGGTTAGAGAAAAATAAATAGATAATGTGTTTAGAGTGCACTCCACTAAACAGATATACTTTGGATCCATTGCAACGGGCTGGCACATCTATATCTATACCCCCTATATAGTGTGTGAATAACTTTGAAAGTTGGTCGTTGGATGAAGCCAATCCGATGGTACAAAGATGGCAAATCCGAGCACTACTGGTTGTTGGATATCATCTACATTCCACCTGATTCTGCCACATGTAGAATCTAGAAGACTCCATGGTTGAACTTCATTCATGACTAACTTTGCCACAACTAATCTTAGGCAAAGTGTGTCTGCCACAAAAAATGTGGCTAACAAAATGGCCACCACAAGTGTGGCAAGGTTTGGCAAGAAGTTGAGTCTATGACATGTGGACCATGTAGCTAGAAAAGTGTGGCAAGCCACAAGTGTAGCAATGAACCAAACACTTGCCTGGTGTGTTTGGTAGGGTGTATGAAGGGTGCATGATCCCAAGAGTTCCCTTCTCGACCCACTTTTGGGTGTTTGGTAGAATGTATGGAGGGTGCATGAGTCCACACTAGCTTAGCACAAAGACACTAGAAGCATGCATGAAGAGAGCATACATGAAGAGAGGTGTTGAGTTGAGCATGCATGAAGAGGGAACAACTATGCTGAGACGAGAACGCAACCAAACACACTTGTGGCACGCCTAAGCTTAGGCGTGGCAACCTTAGGCTGCAAACCAAACATCTATACCCCTATATAGTGTGTGAATAACTTTGAAAGTTGGTCGTTGGATGAAGCCAATCCGACGGTACAAAGATGGCAAATCCGAGCACTACTGGTCGTTGGATATCATCTACATTCCACTAGATTTTGCCACATGTAGAATCTAGAAGATTCCACATGTAGAAGCATAATGCACAAACCACCAGAATCTCATGCGTGCAATGCACATGTACCTTACTAGTAGTTGGGAGTAGTAGTAAGAAACAAATTCCGGCTTTGGCACGAGCTCGTACTGCGGGAGCACCACCAGGCCTGCCGCAGGAGTTACATTTCCCTCTCGGGGCCCACGGGACCGAACTTCAGTGGCTTAGTGCTCGGCCTATGAGTCAATGACATGCGGACCTTAAATGCGGCTGGCCCACATGTCATTCTCATGGTGGTGGTGTGGTTCGCGACTCACTCGTTCGAGATGAACCGGCCGGTGGTGGCATGGCCGTGGCGAGCGTGCCACAGCTGGGCGTCGGGGCGATACGAGGCGTAGATGGCCACACCGGCGGGTACTACCTGTAGTACAGAAGTACTCCAGCTGAGAATTGATGCCCGGGACGAAATGTGTCACAGCCGCTGGATGAAAATTCGATGGTGCGGGAGTACAGATCGGAGCACAACAGCGGAGCAGGCAAACCGAGTCCAATCGGGTGTGGCTGTGGTAGAAAGTTAATGGTCGCCGCAGTTCAGCTGGCCCACATGTCATGCACACAAAGGCAGAGGAGCGGTGGGGCCGAGAGGGATGAGGCGCACGTTAGGGGGATGAAGATCCCCTGACGTGAACAATCCTACCATTCTTTCACTGACATGTGGGACCCCCAAGTGTGGGTCCCACCTGTCAGTGAAGGAAAGGCAGGGTAAGGCAGTGATAGCCACGTCAGAGGATCCAGGTCCACGTCGGGGGACGTCGTGCTTACAGGTAGGGTTGGAGCGGCGTCGTGGGAATCGCCTGTGGGTGTGGCAGTGGTAGAAACAAGAAACGTGATGGTCGTCGTGGTTCAACTTCCATGGACAAGCTGTCATGTCTGCTGACACATGTATATCAAAACTAGAGTGTTTATATTTCAAGCACGTGAACAAGTATTATTCTACTACTTTGGATCCATTGCAATGCACGGGCCAGCACATTGGTAGTAGTAGTGTCTATCTCTATCTCTAGAGGCCTTCCCTCGTTCATCCTTTTCTCTCACAAGATAAACTACTCATACTAATGCATCTTGATGTTCCGTGGAACGCACGAGGATGTTTCCTTGGGGGTCTCTCCAGCGCGGCGTGGCCGTAGTTGCAAGTTGACGCCCCTTGAGATGCCGACGTTGAGGGGCACTCGGATTTCCTCCGATGAGCAGGTAAGATGAGTTTGATCACGTAGTAAATGCATTCTAAAGAGTACTTCCGTGTCCATTTCCTAATTCTCCCCCTACCCACTGTTTCACAGGTTAGGATCGGTGCGAGTGGAGATTGGCTTGCATATGTACGGGAGGGTACCAACATCAATTTGCACAACATTTACAACGGTGACACCGTTCCCGTAGAACCTTTGTCCAACATTGGGATCAGCCATGCAACGGGCCACCGCATGAATTGGTACGATGGAACCACGGTGGGATTGAATAAGATAGCATGAACCTTGCACATGGTGGTCAAAGGTGGACCATGCTGTCTACGGCCGATTTGTTGTCATACAAGTACGAAGACGCTGTGCTCCTTTCTAACTGCATCTTCGCGGTGACAAACCAGTGGACTTGTTTCGTATGGGACACATCCTACGATATACTCCCTCTCTCCCAGTTTATTTGTTTTGAATCTTTTCGTTTTATAAGTTTCAAATTCAAATATAGAGCTCCCCATCACATGTTGAGATTACAATGTCCATTAAATCATTGTGTGCATGTATAGTAAAGAAACAAATCTCGAGTTTGGCACGAGTTCATGCAGCGGTAGCACCAGCCTCGCGCAGGAGTTACATTGCCCTCTCAGGGCCCTCGGGACTGAGCTTCAGCGCCTTACTACACCTGCCTTTGAGTCAATAACATGTGGACCCGACAGGTGGCTGGTCCACATGTAATGCTCCCGAAGGCAGAGGGGCAGTGGGGTCGAGAGGGGTGAGCCACAAGCCGGGGGACGTGTGGTGTCATGGGTTCGTGCAGCATCGTGGGAATCGCATGTGGCGTGGTAGAAACGTGATGCTCGCCGCATTTAAGGTGGCCCACATGTCATGCACACAAAGGTAGAGGGGCGGTGCAGCCGAGAGGTGTGAGGCGCACGTCGGGGGACGTGGTGCCGTGGGTTGGAGCGGCGTCGTGGGAATCGCGAGTGGCAGTGGATGAAACGTGATGGTGCCGTAGTTGAACATCCATGGACAAGCTGTCATGTCTATGGACACATGCATTGCATACCGATCACTGGAAGGAGTAGTAGAGAAAGCTTGGCGGATAAATAGTTCCTTATAGTCAAGCGGACCCACGCTACTACTTGTTCCAAAGACATGCACACCATCGAAATAGTCCATCTATATCAATATACATAGAGAGGGAATATTTTTTTACAAGAGAGGAAATAGTTCATCCATCCATAATGCCCTACTGCTGGTGCAGCATCTTCTTCTTCTTCTTCTTCTTCTTCTTCTTCTTCTTCTTCTTCTTCTTCTTCTTCTTCTTCTTCTTCTTCTTCTTCTTCTTCTCCTCATTTTCTGTGGGAGACGGCTTCGCAACAAGCTCTCTGGACCTTGCAGCTATCTCGAAACTCACATGGGCATCAAGGGCATCATATTTTATCCGCTCGTACGTCAAGGGATAATTCTCCCATCCAGACGACCTTAATGCCAGCGTCTCGTTGCCCTTCTGAAGATTTGTTCCTAGCACAAAATTTGCTACGTCGAATAGGGATGGTGTCGGTTTATCACAATCTTCTACATGAATTTTTATTTTGGTTTGTAGGTCAGCGATGCTTTTCAAATCAAGGTTGTACGGCTCCAACTTCCGTTTGTCCCCTGCGATGGCTGCCCCATAGAAGTATATGTCCTCCCGAGACAAGAAATCGTGAAGCTCACCTGGTATGGAGGGCGCGTGTATGATGTGGTACACCAAAACATCATCTTCGAGGCACAGCTGAAGGACAGCGGCGCGTTGGATCTTCCCAGTGGCACGCTCCATGTACTCTGCGTCGAGACCGATGACATTCATCTCCACCTTTTGGAGGGAGTTGGATACATTGTTGATCCACTTCCAAACAACCCTTGGGTGGTCGGTGACTGTGGCAACTATGCTCAACGAGCCTTCGATGAGGACATGTTGGACGCTAAAAACCTGCATCTCGATCTCTTTCGCCATTTGGAACCGCTGGACCGGAGGGCTATGGTTTGGAGAATTAGGATTAGATGGCTAGTCTAACTGAAGAAGATGATTACTTATAGGGGCTTCGGAATTACTCCAGGAGTATGTGAAGAGGTTAAAACAATGTGAATGCAGTGTGGTTTGGATGCAAAGGAAGATCAAGGAGTAGTGAAAAAGCCGAGGAAAATCGGTTCCCGATGGAGAAGTAAATGGGAGAAGTTATGCGCATGCATGAGGAGAGCTGCGGTGGTTTGACTGCTGCATGCAATGGATTGGACGGGCTCTTCGGTTGCCTTTTCTCTCTCCCACGCACACAGAATGGCCCACTTGCATGCTGCAGTTTATTGGTTGGAGTCTGGCTGCAGCTGCTCATGCGTACGCTAATTAATGCTGTGAATGCGGGGCATGGATGGAAATGGGCGCATGCAAAAGGGTATATACGCAGATTAATTAGAGAAATACTGAAAAAGTTATGCGCAGACAAAAGAGGACCGGAGGGAGTACTACTCATGTTCCTACTACGGTTAAGGAATATGTGGTTATCCTCAAAAAAGAAAAGTCCTTCTTCGCGCTTCTGCATGCACGAGAATTTGGTTCTGCTCGCAATATGGACGAGGCATGCTAGCACGGGAGTACTACTCATGTTCCTACTACTCCTACTACTAGTAGTAGTACAACTGTGGTACACTTGTTGGTCAAAATACTATTATTCATCCGGTCCTCACAGTGAAGTGACAAGACCCTACGCCCGAGGTGACACCAGTCCAGGCGGCGTGTCCGGGTACCAAAGTCAGCCTCACCTTGTGCACTGTGCAGTCACTGTCACCGCCGCTGTATAGCATGCCTCGCCTCGTCTCCCTCTCCCCTAGCACCACTCCATCTCCATCTCCGTCTCGCCGGAGATCCTGAGGTCACTCTTCATCATCTCACTGTGCCCCCGCGTACCCTCGCCTCACTCGCTCCCCCAGTACCACTATTCCCTCGCTAGCCGCTCCAGCACCGACAACCTTCTCCCCCGTAAATCAAGCCCCCCAAAACCCCACCTTCCGAACTCCACCATGGCCAAACGCGAACCGCGCAACATCCATATGAGCCGCGATTGGAGCGATCTCCCCAGTGATGTCCTCGACCTCTGTTGTTCGTGTATGGATATGTTGAGCGCCCTGCGGTTGGCTGCATGCTCGAGGGGCATGCACACGGCCATCATCGAAGCGAGGCCTAAGCTTTTCAAGACACCCTGCTTGCTGCTATCTGGTCTTGCGAGATTGGCTCACCATGATACGGAGGCTTACATGATGCCCCTCGACTTCAATCCAATCTCCATTAGCCGAAACTTCTTTGCAGGTATGTAGTGGGTCACCGTACATCATTTCCCTCGACTTCGATCCGATCACCATCGCCCGAAACTTCTTAGCAGGTATGTACTGGGTTGGCATGAACTCCCACTGGATGGCTGCCTTCAGAGAAGACGGTAAAAAGTTGGTGCTCGCGAACTTCCAGACCTCCCATGAGATTATCCTTCCTCCATTGGATTATATAGAGTTTTACCATCGCGGTCCAAGTCATCTAGATTACCACGTCAGTTGGACGGACCTTGTTTTGTAGAAGATTGTAATCTGCCAAGTGCCCACACGACATGCGAATTACGCAGACTTCAAGCTAATTGCCTTGTTCGACCGTGGACTCGCCTATCTTTACGCCGGTGCCTTCTTTAGCTGGAGATAACCACTACAAAAAAAGACACATCCTTGACATTTTGGGCCGAACGAAAATCTTTTCTGTCATACTTTTGACACTTCTATGACGATAATTGTGACAAAACACGGTATCATCATAGATGTGGTGGGGTCCTACTTCTATGACAAAAATTCATGACAGAAAATGGCCTTTTCGTCCTGGGCGGGCCGGAGACGCAGCTGCATGACATTCTTTGGGCCGTCCATGACGGAAAAAACCGTGGTAGAAGCGAGGGCAAGTAAAATATCAGGGTGTCCCCAGTTACGGTGGGTGGTCGGGGGCCGAGCGATGCATGTTTCTCTCGTACGTACGCGCGCGTGTGCGAGTCGTTGGGCTCTAACTGAACCCGAGTGAGGTGTTGGGCTCTAACTGAACCCGAGCGATTGCACTGCAGGCTACGCGTTACGACTGAACCCGAGCGATCGATCGATGGCTATTAACTGAACCCGATTGAGCGATTCCTTCGCTACTGCTGCTAACTGAAGCCGATCGATGCTGCCTCTGGATGAACAGTGAGCGTTGCTGGGGGGTTTGGATGAACAGTTCCCGGTGGGGGTGGATGAACAGGACCTCGTGGCGTTGCCTCTGGCTGAATAGTGAGCGTTTCTGGGGGGTTTGGATGAACAGTTCATGGTGGGGGTGGATGAACAGGACCCCGATCGTTCGAGCCAGTTGGGGCTGGATGAACAGGACCCCGTGGAGGGCACGATGAACAGGACCACCCCGTGGAGGGCAGGATGAACAGTAGACGGTGGAGGGCTGGATGAACAGTAGCCCGTGGAGGGGTGGTTGAACAGGAGCCCGTGGAGAGGGCTGGTTGAACAGTAGCCGGTGGAGTAGCGCGCAGTGGAGGCTGGATGAACAGGAGCCCGTGGATGAACAGTCGCAGGTGGAGGCTGGAGGAGGTCGACGGTGGATGAACAGTAGCCCGTGGAGGCTGGAGGGGGTCGACGGTGGAGATGAACAGTATCCCGTGGAGTCCCGTTTTGCGGTACGCCACACCCCTCCCGATGAACAGGACCCCCGTTTCGACCGTAGTGCTCCAACACAAGTACGTTTCCTCTGTTTTGCGGTACGCCACACCCCTCCCGATCAACAGGACCCCCGTTTCGACTGTAGGAGGTCCGTTTCCTCCATTTTGCGGTACGCCAAACCCTCCCGATGAACAGGATCCCGTTTTGAACGTGGCCGGTCGAACACAAGGCCGTTTCCTCCGTTCTGCGGTACGCCAGGCCTCGTTTTCATCGGCTGTTCCGTCCAAGCCCTCCCGATGAACACGATGACGCATTCCATTCTGACCCAGCCGGTTGTCTCCCCATGAACACGACGACGACGCAGTTTCTCCGTTCCGACCCAGCCATGTACACGAGCCCTGGCCGTACGTATGCGCGAGTAGGTGTTCGAGACCCTGCCCGTATGTACGTACGTGGCCGTATTTTCTTTCTTGCACCCTGGCCGCTGTACGTACATGTACATGCTACGTGCGCGCCTCTACTACGACACGTGCGCGCCTCTACAACAACCAGTATGTACGTACACGTTCGCGACCAGAATGACAATGCTACGTACGCTTCGACCAGGTGGGTCCCGACTGTCAGGCACTTCCTTGCCTGCGAAGATGTAGCTGGTGGGTCCCAGCAGTCAGGGGGAAACGTTTTTTTCGCGAAATACGGTGGCCCTGAATAATTATTTTGTGCGTAATAAGGAGGCACTTCCTTGCTGCGGCCGTGGACCCAGCTGTCAGCCTCTCCACGTACAGTCCACGTCCGATGGAAGCCGTTCCTTGACCACGTTAACCACGCCGCGCCGAGAGCACCAGGGCGGTGGACGACAGCGAGGCCTAGGAAGGGGACGACGCGGAGCCGGGGAAGATGCGGCAGTGGATGCCCACGCGTAGAGGAGTATGAGGGTTCACTGGTTCGCTGCGGTGTGAGGCTGCCGTCGCCGCAGAATAACAGGGGCTGTGGGTGAGTAGAGGGATGGCCTGGCCAGCGGTGGGAGCAGTAGGGGGCGGTGAGGCCTCCGCCGCGTCGCAGCCGGCCACGGGAGGCAGGAGCACGAGGCACGACCGGCGTTGGTTTGGGCGGCTGGAGCAAGAGGACCAGAGGTTGAAGAAGCACTACGGCCGTTGGATGGACATCGTACGGTCACTGGAGCTAGAATCGTGCATATTGACTAAGTTGACAAAGCCCTCCGTCCCCATCAACTTAGTAGGCCCACAAGTCAGCCTGCCACTATACTGGGTCCTAGCTAGCAGGGGGAGTATTCATTTTTTTGTGCGTAATAAGGAGGCACTTCCTTGCGTGCGAAGATATAGCTGGTGGGTCCAAGCTGTCAGCGGCGGTAACATGTTTTTCATGAAATACAGAGGCCCTTTCGGTGGGTCCCAGATGTCAGGTGGAGGAATCATTATTTTGTGCGTAATAAGGAGGCATTTCCTTGCATGCGGACGTGGACCCAGCTGTCAGCCTCTCCACATACAGTCCACTTCAGATGCATGTCGGTCATTGACCACGTTGACCAGGCTGCGCCGAGAGCACCAGGGCGGTGGATGACGGCGAGGCCTAGGAAGGGAACGACACGGAGGCAGGGAAGACTCGGCAGTTGTTTCCCACCCGGAGGGGAGTACGACTGTACGAGGGTTTACTGGTTCGTCTGTCGTCGCCGGAGAATAACAGCAGGTGTGGGTGAGTAGAGGGATGGCTAGGCCAGCGATGGGAGTACGGTGGGGCGGTTAGGCCTGCGCGGCAGCACAGCCGGCCGCGGGGAGGAGGGAGCAGGCAGTCCCGCCGGCGCTTGTTTGAGCGGCTAGAGCAGGAAGAGCAGAGATTGAAGAAGCACGACGGCCATTGGATGGAAATCCAACAGTCACTGCTTGTGCGTCAACCTTTTTTTAGGAAAGCCTCAAATCTGTGGAAAACAGCATACAACCCATCTGCCATTATTTCTAATAATTTACAGCCCATTTGCTAATTATTAAGGTTTTTTTGGAGCCCATATTCTTTTTGTTAGCATTACAGCCCATATTGTGGCCACGGTTAAAAAATTATACGAAATTTTGCATATTTTGGTGCGGTCCGAACTGTTTTTAATCCTGAAATTTCGAGTCACATTCAAACTGATTTTAAAAATAAATGTGTATCAATATAAAATCCAACAAATTGTCCACGCATAAAAATCAATGCAATTTAAAATCTCGAAATGAAAAAAAGAAATTTGAAACTAACTGCCGATTTGATGTGTTTTAAAAATGTACAACCCATTTCTCATTACTGATAGGCCATTTTCTCGGCTAGCCGACTGAAGCTCTCCTCGTCTTGGAAGATTTGCAGCCCAACAGGCCTGACAAAGCGACTTACTTGGCAAATCACAAAAAAACTGGGCTGTGGCCGTGGACCCAGCTGTCAGCCTCTCCACGTACAGTACTCTTCCGATGGAAGTCGGTCGTTGACCACATTGACCATGCCGCGCCGA
The DNA here is from genome assembly GCF_002575655.3 of Aegilops tauschii subsp. strangulata. Lineage (NCBI taxonomy): Eukaryota > Viridiplantae > Streptophyta > Magnoliopsida > Poales > Poaceae > Aegilops > Aegilops tauschii. The sequence continues at coordinate 46,015,149 of NC_053037.3, forward strand.
GAGCACCAAGGTGGTGGACGACGGCAAGGCCTAGGAAGGGGACGACGCGGAGCCGGGGAAGATGCGGCAGTGGATGCCCACGCGGAGAGGAGTACGAGGGTTCACTGGTTCGGCTGCGGCGTGAGGCTGCCGTCGCCGCAGAATAACAGGGGGTGTGGGTGAGTAGAGGGATGCCCTAGCCAGCGGTGGGAGTAGTAGGGGGCGGTGAGGCCTCCGCGGCATCACAGCCGGCCACAGGTGGCAGGAGCACGCGGCACGACCGGCGCTGCTTTGGGCGGCTGGAGCAAGAAGACCAGAGGTTGAAGAAGCACTATGGCTGTTGGATGGACATCATACGGTCACTGGAGCTAGAATCGTTCATATTGACTAAGTTGACAAAGCCCTCCGTCCCCGTCAACTTAGTAGGCCCACAAGTCAGCCACCCACTATGGTTGGTCCCAGCTAGCAGGGGGTATTCATTTTTTGTGCGTAATAAGGAAGCACTTCCTTGCGTGCGAAGATATAGCTGGTGGGTCCGACCTGTCAGCGGGGGGGGGGGGGGGGGGACGTTTTTTTTGTTGAAATACAGAAGCCCTTCCCACGTATAGTCCATGTACAGTGCGTAATAAGGAGGAACTTTCCTTGCGTGCGACCATGGACCTCGTGGGTCCCGGCCGTCAGGCTCTCCACGTACAGTCCTCTTCCGATGACTCTCGTATGTTGACCACGCCGCGCCGAGTGCACCGAGGCGGTGGACGACGGCGAGGCCCCAGACTGGAACGACCCGGAGATGGGGAAAACGCGGCAGTGGAGTCACAGATGGAGAGGAGTGGGAAACTTGACTGCTTCGGGTGCGGGGGGGGGGGGGCCTACACTCGGCAGAGAATAACAGGAGGTGCGGAGTGGAGGGATGGCCTGGCCGTCGGCGGGGTAGCGTTTCGCTGAGGAGCGCAAAACAACGCCGCTGGACGCCGGAGGCTGGAGCAGGCAGTCCCGGCAGCGCTGGAGGAAGAAGACGAGAGATTGAAGAAGAATGCCGGTCGTTGGATGTAAATCCAACGCCTTCTTAGGCTTCGACCTACTGGCCCACATGTCAGCCAGTCCATTTGTTTTTTAGTCCATTTGGTGGGCTGGGTGAAACAATGATGTAGCATCTATGCAGCCCGTTTATATGTATGGTAGAATTTAAAGCCCATTTGCATTTTTCTCGAAATCCGCGGACTTGCTGGGCTGGGTGAAAATATCATGTTGGGCTAGACGGAGAAATGTTATAAAAACATAAACACATGATTGCACGTCTATTACTGCATTGGTCAGTAAAATCTTTGCAAGCTTATGTACGCAATCTCTAGGAGTTAACTTGCCAAGTTATATATAAACAATTATTATTATTATTTTGTAAGAACTTTCAACTTACGAAATAAAATATCATTTAAATTTGATGAGTTAATAGTACGTGGGGTATTATTATTTTTTAGGCTAGACGTGGGACAGTTGAGTTGGTTCTAGGGAACAGTACTGGGAGAAAACTCAGTTTACATCGAAAAAGAAAGTGGGAGAAAATTCAGATATAGGATTAATGAAAACAAAAAATAGAACTGAGCTGTATAGGAAGAGGACGAAAGATTGAACAAAATAAAGAAATACAAATGGATTGGTGGTTGTTCCCATATGTCTGTGTACGAGACCTGCTGGGTCCACCAGAGGAGGGGAATATGTTGGGAGGAAGGAGATTCAAAGCACGGCAGCCGAGTGAACTAGTGTTTTTAACGGACAAGTGAACTAGTTACATACATGAGCAAATAGCCACTAAAAAAAGCAAACAGGTTAATGGGTTCTTAAAAGAAAAATTTCGGACAAAACAGATAATTACGAAACTTAGGCTAATGCATGAAACACTCAGATGAAAAAGGTTCTTATAAACAGATAAAGTACAACATCTAGACCTTCCTGGCACGCTTGATCATGATGCTGCGGCTGTCTGTGTACTCGTCGGTTACGGGAAGCAGACATGCCCTCATGTCCAAGATCTGCCTGTACATGTCGTAGCATGCGTATGCGTCCTTGGCCGCGTAGGTTATGTAGGCTAGATTTAGAGGTACCTCCCACGTGTTCAGGTCCTTGGTATCATTGTCTTCTTTCATGTTGGCGTATCAGGGGTCGATGATGGTCTCGGCGAGGTCAACCACGGAGTCCTTCTCCTGCCCGTTGTTGATGATCTTGTATTGCTTCTGGATGTCGACAAGCTTGTTGCACGAGATGGCCGAATCGTCGCGTTCTTCCTTCTCTCCACCATAGCGAAGGTGCAGTTGGCGCTGCCGATGAAATGGGCGAATGCTCCAGAACCTCTGATGGCCCTACATAAGTGGTAGATGAGAACCTTGTCCCGCACACATACCTGGGCGACGGTGATTTGCTGGTCCCTGTCAGGAGATGAATGGATGGGCACAAGGTCTAGTCCTGCAACCTTCTGCTTTCCCGTCCTGTAGGTACTGCTTGAACTCGGCGAGGCAGAGCTTCACCAAGTCCGGATCGTTGGTGTACATCACATTCAACTTGGTGCAGCCATAGGACTGAACGGTGAACTCAAAGGGGAACTCCTTGCTGAAGTCCATATCCAGCAGGCTCACCCCTCGGATCGCCATTGGAGTCTCTTCAAGTGAACGAGTGTGTAGGCGGCGGCAGCAGTTTGTTTTTCAGCTCTTGGGGAACTGGATTCAACAGTAAACTGAGTGTGTACATGCGACACCAGTTACTACCCCTCCCTCGTCCGCTGCACGCCCGGCAGAAGATGCACCCTTGGCGCATTCAAACGCCTCCATTAAGAAACCTACTCCGGCCACACGTCGGTTCATGAGCGGGTCTTTATTGGTCCTGTAATAACAGGAGTTAGTGGTCACTTTACTTAAATTTAATTAGCTTTAATAGAAATTTATACTTAAAACAAGCAATGCATTGGCTCGTTCTATCATTGCCACAGGATCAACATGCACAACAATTAGAATTATTATTCTCAGGACGCACACGATCAGCACATTTGTCGCACTTTCACAAAGATAATACTACCAAGTTTGAACTTTTTGTTATGGTTGTTGTCCTCTGCATCATCATGCCGTGTTTCCCAGCTTGCAAGATTCAGAACCAACAAATAAGATCCAAATAATAAGTACAACAAAGATGCCTACACATCTCATTGATTCCCAGCTTGCAAGATTCAGAACCAACAAATAAGATCCAAATAATAAGTACAACAAAGATGCCTACACATCTCATTGATTCCCAGCTTGCAAGATTCAGAACCAACAAATAAGATTGAAATAATAAGTACAACAAAGATGCCTACACATCTCATTGATTCCCAGCTTGCAAGATTCAGAACCAACAAATAAGATTGAAATAATAAGTACAACAAAGATGCCTACACATCTCATTGATTCCCAGCTTGCAAGATTCAGAACCAACCTATTAGAGCCTTTTGATAAAGTGAATATTGGGATTAAATCCATCTTGGCTAGCCATGTCATACAATCGAAGAACTTGGCGAATGCTCTTGACCGTCACAACATCTGTAGTTGAGTATTCCTGTTTGCACACCACAAACCAGGAGAGCATGATTTCACTTTAATAGTGGCCTCCTTTACTCAAACTGCAGCTCCACTAGGATGAGGCCTGCCTGGTCTTCCATGATTCAATTCATGCGCCTTTTTCTGCAGTTCACCTGAAATGAAGCAAAGATTGCATCATTCAGCTAGCAAGAAGTACTTGCTCTCATGAGCTGGCAGGTTCTTCTTTAGTAGTTGCACTAAAATTGAGGAACATTAAGGTTGGATGTCCGGCTCATGTAAGGTGCAACTATAATTTTCTTATCCTTTTGTGCAGTTCCACTAAAATAAGGTGCCATTGTGGTGACAGTAACGGCTCATCTTGCAAAGGCTAATAAAATGTTGCACGAGATTACCAGCAGAACTTGACGGAGATTTTGGAAGCTCCAATCACCATTTTGTGCAGTTCCACCAAAATTGAGAGATGTTGCCCACGTGACATTTTAGTTGAACTGCACAAGACACTCATTCCAAAAAAAGTGTTTTGTGCAGTTCACCAAAAGGTCACAATAGCAACAAGGTGAAATGGATATCCCTATCTGCACAAAAAGATAGAAAGTAAACAGTTGCTGGTCAATAAGAATATACGAAACATATACGAAATGAAAAGAAGCATCTTAATTATGTTCATGGCAATCACGCAAGGACAGTAGAAATTTTAAAAAGTCATCAATGCTTCATGTTACGAGAAGCATTATGATCAACAATGAGATTCCTCAAATCTGGGATTACTTTAATGGTGGCATTGCTTGTTTACCAGATACAATAAATCAATAGCAGCTAAAGAGTTGGTTTAAGAGCATGGGACCGTGGGGACACCAGGACACTCAACAGCGTAAAGGAGCAACTTACTTATCATACTGGGGAAAACAGCAGGAGTGCCATTTGTAACACAGTTTAATTGCATCTTATCACTGGAGGCATTAGATTAACAATAACACTGGTTAGACATGTCCCTAAGGTAACAGTGTGATCGCTTCATTTTACATGCGCCCTTACATTAACAACAGCAAAAGGTTGGTATAAGGACATGCGACAGTGGACGCATCAGCACAATGTACCTACAAGGAGGCATAAAGTGGTAATGCAGAGTTTGTTCATGCTATGTGAGGGCAGCAAATCTAATCCTGGAGACCTTTTACTATGTGAGGGCAGCAAACCTAATCCTGGAGACCTTGTACTATGTGAGGGCAGCAAATCTAATCCTGGAGACCTTTTACTATGTGAGGGTAGCAAATCTAATCCTGGAGACCTTTTACTATGTGAGGGCAGCAAATCTAATCCTGAGACCTTTTACTATGTGAGGGCAGCAATTCTAATCCTAGAGACCTTTTACTATGTGAGGGCAACAAATCTAATCCTGGACATACTCTGTTGACTTGTCCACCAGCCGCCACTTTCTATCCTTTTTTCAACCAATAATAGATTTATTCCTTATCTAGTTTGTACTGCGTTTTCCCATTATTTTCGTTTTCAACCAAGAGACCGGTTGGGTATCCGGTCTCTACTACTTTCACCATATTATTTCCTCTTTGAATCAAGTCCTAGATTTATGCTACCACTTTCCCCCCTTTCTTCGTTGTTTGAACAAAGCCCTAGATTCGAATGCATGAAGTAGCTTTACCTCTAATAATACTAAAAATTTAGGTGGCTTTGGAAGAGCTGATGGGAGTAGAAAAAGATGCACATGCAGACACGTGGGGAGCTGGGGTAGTAGAGCAAGGCCGCTTTCGAAGAACTTATACCTGAGGGTCGTCGGGATGTCGGCGGTGGCAGGTCGGATCTGCGGACAATACGGCAGGGAGGAAGAAGGGTCGGAGGACCTACCGAGCCAGCGCTGTGTCGGAAAGAACGGCACGGGCAGAGGATCGGGCATGTCCGGCAGCTGTGGGTTTCCTCCCTCGCCGGTGATGACCGCGCGAACGATGCACCTAGTCCTCTACACACACCAGCCGAAGGGATCCGGCCAGATCTGTGACCAACGGTGAGCAGAGAGAAAATGTCGCTACCGCTGTCTTGTTTATATCTGGAGAGGATGAGAGAATGAAGAGAGCAACCCTAGTAAAGCAAGCGCTCAGGCCCCTGCGCACATATATAGTGGAGTGATTATCTTTTTCTCTCTACAACAAGCGTTTCAATTTATGTACGTGGCATTAAAGAAAACAAACTCTCTATTTAAGGTGACTACCTGTACGACTCCTACTTACTACTACTAGTAGTAGTATTGTTCACTTGTGCTCCCCGGCCCTCCATTCATTGAACAACCCCACGGGTGAATAAACATACAGTACTAGTATTTATGTAGAACGAACAAGATCAAACTATTTTCGCATAGTTAAAAGTTGAGGGCGGGGCTTTTCCCGGGGAGTACGCACGGCAGTTTTCGCGTAGGTGGTTTGACACAGAGGCGAGGAGGGTGAGGGAGTAGCAGATTCAACTTACTTACTGCTGGAAAGGTCGGGCTGTGCAATTTGAACTCAACTAACCCAAAAAATATCCAAACAGGAGGGTTAGTTTGGGTTAGTTTGAACTCAACTAACCCAAAAATATCCAAACAGGAGGGTTAGTTTGGGTTAGTGTTTGGATCCACGTGTTAGAGTTAGTTTGGGTTAGTTTGAACTCAACTAACCCAAAAAAATCTAACCCACCCAAGAGGTGCTTATTTGGGTTAGTTCTTCTCGGGACACTAAAAAACACATTTTTCTCTCGCTCTCCCTGCAGCAGATCCCTCCCTACTTCCTCGAAGCTTCTCGTCCTCTCCCTCCCTCCCTCCCTCTCGCACTGCCCATGAAGGCACCTCGCCGTATCCGCGCTCCATCTAACCCTGTCATCCAAACACATCTAGCATCAAGGTGCACGTGTCATGCAAGGTTCGTTCCATCTATATGAAGAACACATGGGACTGGAACTACGAGACGGACATGTACCCAGGAGTGGACGTGCGAACCTGTGTAACATAGCGCAGTAAGTGAAGTAGAAAGGCACAAATAGTATGAACATGCATGGCATATAGGCATTTGTCTCTTACTACCACTAAATGTTGTACGTGGAATGCCCGGTGATGTTATGGAGTACGTGACTAAGTACTCTACTACTACTATATTAATTGGAGGCACATATTAGGTTTTATATTTGTTTACGTGTATGCCCCGAGACCTTCCAACTAGACGTGTCTTTCTCCCCGGGTCGCACTTTGTATCGTTCATACCACTAGTACAGTAGTACTACTACGTGTGGTCTCCGACCCAGAAGTGGAGACGCTCTACCACGCTGTTCATGTCCCACTCCTTTCGCTGACGTGTGTGACATCCAGCACGTGCCGTGTGTTTGGCACTCCTTCGTTGTAAGAGTTGAAACGCTAGCATTCATTAGAAATAAAAATAAATATAAATCACCAGTGATACTATACCACGCGGTTTCCTTGCTCCTCGATATCGGAAAGAATATTGACGCTCGCCGACATGTGGGACGTCGACCATCCTGGTCCACTTGCCATGCCCGCAGAACTCCAAGGGAGACTCACCCCGGTCGTCGCGCCGCAGTAATTACTAATGAGCCGTCAAATCACAGGCCCAACCTTACCCACTGTGAAGTTGCTCGAACGAAGGAACCATCATGACTTTGAATTCCGCTTCTTGAAGAAAACTACTATACCAACAGTACTGCTAGCTACAGTAGTTACTCCAGCAGACGCCTCCTTTGGTTCATAGGATAGGAATTTTATAGGAATATGAAAATCATAGGAAGTGAGATGACATGCATCTCAATTCCTATAGAGAAAGATATGCCATTTGATGCATAGGATAGGAATTTTTCCATTGAGTCTAGGATAATGTACTGGTAATTTGCTCTAAAAACTACAGTAGTAACTAGTAGTACTGTTACATGCTCGTAATTAATTAAACAAACATACGGGCGACACAGACACACACACTAACTACTAGTACTACTACTTCTCAGATGCTGGCCAGACGCCGTCGTTCTCCTTCCCGGCTTTGTCGGCGACACCCCATCGTGCTTGGATCTCCGCTGACCTCTTCGCAGCAGCGCGTGCGTCCTCTTCTTTCTTGCGGCGGTGGGCCTCTCTTTTCTTGAGTGCTTTCTGACTTTTCCGCTCCCTCTGTGCGGCTTTGGCGCCTCTTGCTCTACCGCCCCTTCGGCCTTGGCAGCTTCAAATTCCGCCCACATAGGTGTGAGGTCGCGAGCGGCGATGAACTCGGCACGGCGGGATACCACCGCTTGCCTACCATTCTGTGTGCGGTCGTGGGCGGCGAGGAACTCGGCGCGACGGGATGCCATCGCTTCCTTACCGGTTAGTGTGCGGCGCGGTGGCATGAACGACGCTTGGTGACAGCTCTGGGGTGGAGTGGCCGGACAACCATAAAGTGCATTGGTTTTACAACAGCTCAAGGACAGAAGATGGAGGAAATTTGGATTCCCCTTCAATCCTGGTCATTTATTACCGAGTAAAATGCATTGGCGGTCATTGAACTTGTCTTGATAGCTCACTTTGATCATTGTATACGAGATATGGTGATTATACGGTCACTGGCTCAGCGTATAGCTCCGTATTTGTCCGGTTAACCAGTCAAACAGTCCGCATGCACCTCATCAGCTCGTGTTCTTTATCTATCTATCTATGCGGGCCTACCTATCAGTGGAGAAAGAAATAAAAAAAATTATGCATATGTGACATTACTGTTTAGACGTTTGCTGGAGGCCTCCGCGAACACCAAGCATGTATTCACCTGGATCAACACCAACGGTCATACTCGTGACTCGGCGCCTTGCTCATGTATATCGTCCATCACAACGACAATCTATAAAACAGCCTAGCTAGAGAGGGTACTATGGTGCGGAGTATGTACTATCGTGAGCAACCGATCATAGTGCCACTGCACACGAGTGTGTGTCTGATTGATTCGTCCATTATTCGTAAGTTATGTATGGTTGTGTGGTGTCTAATGGTGGTCGTCGAATGCTAGCTGGCGACAAGAGTGGTTGCATGGACGCCTGGTTGTCAATACGTGCTGCATACGCTTCAAAGGCTCGTCATCCATGAGTTCACATTTTACCACCACGCCAGCGTCTGACCGCCCTGGCCTACCGAAACCCCTTCCATCGCTAGCGCGCACTCCCCGCCTGAAACGATCACCGTCTCTCCAGAACGTCAATGCCACATTCACCAGCCTTAACTGCAGGTGCAGTTGGTGTGTCACTAACATGCGGGCCTGACGCCCGTTGGGCCCACATGTCAGTGAGACAAAGCACCTGTGGTTAAGTCACTGAAGCAGCGTCCGCATTCATGCCCGACGCGACCTCTCACTGGCGCCGGCATTGCAGCAGCGCAACAGCCGAGAGAGCGCCACCCGCGAGACATCCCGGTGCAAGCGATTGCTCCGCGTTACACCACGACTACCGACGAACCTACTCCAGTGCCAGCCGTCCATCCGTCTGCCGTGGCTCATTGCCATTCACCCGCTATATTAACTTGAGCCCCAGCTCCCAGCCATAGCCAAAAACCCACACTCATTCTCCTCCGGTCCCTTCCTTCTGTTGGCACCACTCCAACCATGGCCTCCGGGCACTCCAAATCTCTCTTGGATGTACTGTCGCAGGAGCAGACGAAGGACATCGGTGGCTCCGCTCTAGGCGCGCTCCAAAGCTCTCTTGGACGTACTCTCGCAGGAGCAGACGAAGGAGATCGCCGGCTCCCCCCCGACCGCCCTCCGCCGCCACGACCATGAAGCCGGCAGCGAGGAAGAGTAGTACACGGTAGGTCGCCACCGCTCTGGTCCCAGGAAGGCCACCGCTCCTCCACTCAGTCGACGCCAAGCTTGGTGGGATAAAAATCGGCGGCTGATTAGCCGCTTGACGGCGACGTGTAGGCGGAAATCTACATAACCTTGTGCTCCAGAGGAGGAGGTTATCAAGGCAGATAAGGAGGAGGCAAAGGCAATGGCTGGCTTTCTCGGGTTCAGGGCCGAACATGGTGGTCGGGGCCTAGCGATCGTTTAGATTAGGTTTACAGTAGGTTTTAGTACGGTTTGTGCGAAATATGTAATGAATTTCGTCCAGTTTATAGGAAAAGTTCTCGAAATGTAATGAATTTCATCCGGTCAATTTGAAATTTGCTTTGTTTGCACGAATTTCGTTCGGTTCGTTCATATAGTTGTCGAAAGGTATGCGGGCAGCATTGGATGGCATCCACCAGTGTCCTCGGACAGATGCCCGTGTAAATTTGAGGGCCAGCGCTGGAGATGCCCTAACTATCATGCTATAATCGCTAACAGTGCTCCATTATTTCGCAGGGAACAGTTATCCCTCGACAAAATCAGATCCACCGTGTTTCGCACTCCTCCCACGTAAGAGTGTAGACTCTTGCTTACATAAAATGGAGCAAGTGGACGGCACTGTAGCACGTCATATCACTCAAACTAGCCCGCCTAACGCGCGGGAAAGCACCGCCCTCGTCATTTTGTTCTGGATTTCTATCAATCGATCACACGAAAATGTTACACTTTGCAAGTTCAAAAGGAAAAGGCGACACACTTACAACTCGTAGGCGTCGCGTTCACGTTGCACCCCCGACAGTCCGGCTCGCACGCCGCTCACCAGAGGGGACATGCGTTGTCTTGCATTTTCACTGACATGTGGGACTGCAATTGAATAAACCGTCGATAACCGAAATCTAATCACTCGGCGGGCGTCGGCTGAGAGGAGAGAGACGGGGGAGGGAGAAGAGATCGCCCGCCCGCCGTGCACAGACTCCAAGAAATATGTGGTGATAATGTGAGGTGGGCCATGCGGGAGTCCGCACCGCTTCCAAGCCCGCTTCTTACCAGCCTGGCCCACCAGAACCCCTCCCCCACCCCACCACCTCCCCGCGCGTGCTCCCCCCTCAGAGGCCAGCTGCCCGCATTCATAGCAAGTACTACCAGTAAAGTTCTAGGCTATAAAGGGCATGTACAATGGTTGATAAGATAGTCTTATCATAAGTCTTGCATGTAATTTAGAGATGAAAAAAACATGTGTACAATGGATCATCACTTAGCCTCATCTTCAATAACTAGTTATTCCTAAAAACATGGTGAAACATATTATGCTAAGAGATCATCTCTTGTCTTCTCGACAAGCCCGCTTATGTGGAGGAGAGAGAGGCATTGACAAAGTCAAGGAGTGGGATCTGTAGGAGCTCGTCTCTACACGTGCTCCTAGGTATAAAAAACTAATTCTAAAAAAAGAGGCATACAAAACAATTGTGTCTAAAAAAAGAAAGGTAAAAAACATTTGAGAGGAAATAGATAGAGAGAAAGTGAGAAAAAGTTGTAACCTTATAGTCAACACTATGGTAGTATTACATGAGGAAGGAGGGAGTGGTGCACATGCCAAGTTCACTGGGCTGCCGTGTTTCACACTCCTCCGTCGTAACAGTGGACATAATAGGTTTCATCAAAAATAAACAATGAATACTCGTTGCTCGTCCACTATATCGGAAAGAATACTTTCATTCGCCGACATGTGGGACGTCGACCATCCTGGTCCACCTGCCATGCACAAAATTATCCTGGTCCACCCCGATCGTAGCGCAGGCTCAACCTTTCCCACTGTAAGTTAGTCGAATGAAGGAATCATCATGACTTCGTTGAATTCCGCTTCTTCAAGAAAACTTACTCTACCCGCAGTACTGCTACCACACGCGAAGACTGGACGGCACTGTACCACGTCATATCACTAAAACCCACTAGGCCAAACTAGCCCGCCTAGGATCTGTACTCCCTCCGTTCCAAAGTTAGTAGTACAAAGTTGACTCATCTATTTTGAAACAGAGGGACGTCTCTGTACTGCTATGATTTTGTGTTGTACGTCTCTGTACTTTTGCTACGATTTTCCTAACCTATGAACCAAATGAGGCCTGAATGTATCTGTGTCGACTATTGTCTGATCGATCGCTAAGCCTACAATTTTAGGAGCTTGGGCTATTGGCCGATCGACGACGGATCAGTATAAGCGTACCACGAGCTCATCAGCCCCAACATTTCTCTTCGGTGAGTGTTTTGCAAGTACTATAGCTTGCACAGTAGCTAGCCTACTAACACCAAGAATCATCAAATAAGCCCTGCTGATATGATAAACAGTTCAAACTTACATCTAAGCATACCATATATTACATCAAAAGCTGGTGAGGATACATCTGTTTCCATAACTCGGAGAGGGTTCACATGATTCACTATCAAACAAAAGTACTAGCAAGTACCGCCCACACAAGACAGTGCACTAGCCCTAAGATGGTTTGATAACACGCATCGTTCTGGTAATTAAACACATGGCAATGCAAACTACCCTGAAGGATTAGCGCGACCAACTATTTCTTATCATCGATCTCTCGGTCAATGACCACAGCACGGACAGCGGCATGGGAATCGATCTCTGGGGCGATGTCCACAGAACTGACCGCGACATCGGAATCGATCTCTGGGGCGATGTCCACAGGATGGACAGCGGCATCAGAATCGATCTCCGGGGTGATGCCAACAGGACGGACCACGACATCAAAAACGATCTCTGGGGCGTTGTCCACAGGACGGGCCGCAACATCGGAATCATCAAGGACGTCCACTGGCACCTGCACAACCCTAACATATTAGCAAGCACATTGCAAATAATCAAAAACCACAACTTTCATTTTTTACCTTGTGCAGCTCACCGGGGGATCCCATCCCTCCGGGGGCCATCTCCTCGTCCTCGATGGGGGCCATCACCTTGCCAGGGGAATACTGCTTCTCAATGGCGACTATCTCCTCAAACTCGGCCTTGAGCCGTGCAAAGGTGGCAATCAGAGTTTCTGGGGTAGGCACGGTGGGGCCCTTGTTGTTCTTCCAACTTTCTTTGAGGAGTTCGTCCGCCAACGTCGTCAACTCTTCGGCCAGTGCTTGTTTCTTGGATTTCTTTGTCTCCATGGGTTGGCCCGCCAACATGGTCAACTCGTTGGTTGGTGCTCGCTCCCTGGAGATCGCTGTCTCCAGTGGATTGTCTGCCGGCAACTCTTTGCCTAGTGCTCCAGGATCCATCAATGAACTGACAAACAAAAAGCAATCGAAAGGAAACCACAATCGCAATGAAAACGGGAAAAGAATAGGCTGTGAGAATCGGTCGGTGCTTCGCAAAAAGAAGATTCTTGGAATGAAAATATAGCAGCATCACTGATTCGCCCACCTTTCCTTCGTCGGTACAGAAGAAAAATGGCAGAAGTGAGTAGCCTGGAGTGAGGTTTTCTTCAAGAAATGGGAGAAAGGGCTTCAACGAGCGTTCCAGTGAAATGATGGTTGCTTCGTCCAGTCCAACTTCGAGGCCACTTTACCACTGCTGGTAAAGGTGTGGGTTTTGTGATATGACGGGTCATGACGGCCACACCGGGGTGACCAGTGAGTTTCGACTGTAGCACCTCGCTGTGATTTGGTGGATGGCATGCGGGCCCGGATGCTTTGATGTCCCACATGTAGATAGAGCGGCTAGTCATATAGGAGTGGTCATGTGACACCCCGAATGTAACTTTCCATATTTGTAACTCCAACTCTTGCCATTTTAGGCTATGTGTTATGATATTCCCTTCGTGGTCGGGTTTTGTCTTTCGTTTTGTATTTTGTTCATGTCATGCATTTCATATCATGTCGTCATGTGCATTGCATTTGCATACGTGTTCGTCTCATGCATCCGAGCATTTTCCCCGTTGTCCGTTTTGCAATCCGGCACTCCTATCTCCTCCGGCGCACCCCTCTTGTTTCTTTTCGTGAGCGGGTGTTGAACGTTCTCGGAATGGACCGAGGCTTGTCAAGTGGCCTTGGTATACCACCGGTAGACCACCGGTCAAGTTTCGTTCCATTTGGAGGTCGTTTGGTACTCCAACAGTTAACCGGGCATCCGCAAAGTCCGTTTGTGTGTGCAGAAAAAACCCTTCTCTAAACAGCCCAAAACCCCTCTAAGCCACTTCCATGCTCTAGGTCGTTCGATCACGATCGTGTGGGCGAAAACCGCACCTCATTTGGACTCTCCTAGCTCCCTCTACCTATATATTTGCACCCCTCCCGAAATCATTCGCAGTCCAAACCCTAAAAATCGCCCTCTCCGCGGCCGGACGCGTCCGCCGCCGCCGGATGAACCAGCGCCGCCGCCCTCGTCCAATCAGGGCGCACCACGTCACCACCCCGGGCGCCCCACTTCGCAGCGAGCCCGCCGGCCCGCCGAAGCCCGCCGCGGGCCCTCCCGAGCTCGTCTCCTCCGTGCCAGTTCCCGTGCGGGCCCGCGCCCCGCCAGCCCCGAGCCCCGCCGTCCCGGCCGCCCGTCGCGCCACCGCGGCCCCGCCGCGTCCGATCCCCGCCGGCGCCTCCCCCCGTCGCGCCGCCGCCTCCTTCCTCCACCTCGCTGCCTCGCCGTCTCCCTCCTCCACGCCGGACGCCGGCGACAGCACCTCTGCTCCGGCCGAAGCTCCGGCGGCCCGAGCTCGAAGCCGCCCGATCTAGATCTCCAGTGGTTGACTTCCTTCTTCCCCGTTTTTTTCTCCAAGTCCTGAAAGATTTGACGTTATATGTCCATGTTCATAGCATCATAACTCTCTGCATATAGCTCCGTTTCGCGCGTGTCATATATCGAAATGTTCGTCTAGTGATGCTCTTCATTTTGTTCCATCGCACCGTGTTCATTTGAGTCCCTCTTGATGCCCAAATCTCTGGTGCAAGAGTGCTAGTTGCTGTTATCTGCTGTTACTTATCAGAACATGATGATTTGTTATTTTTGTTGCATTTAATCTGTGCATCTTATGGGGCATGAGCTCTACATGTGTTTTCTGGTATGCCATGCCATCTTTTCAGAGTTGTATGCCATGTATTTTTGTGATCTCTGTGGTGACTAGAACAAGCATGCAAACTAGGCTCCGTAATGTTTCTGATTTCAGAGAGTAATTTCTGAGTTTTTGTCTGCTATTATTTTGTTGCTATGTATCCATGGGTCTACAGAGAGATCCATGCTTATTTTGGAGATGTTTAGTAAGGATGTTTTGTAGATATTGTTATAATTGATCCATTGCTGACCTTTTTTGCAATTATGGAGTGCCATAGCATGACTCAATCTTGCTCTACTTTTGCTATAAAATATTTCTGGCAGATTGTTTACATGGTTGCATGGTTGCCATCATATCTTCTAGTCCTTTTTGGCTTATGGTAAGTAAGGGACTTTTGTCATATGCATTTAGTAGAATACTGCCATGCCTTGTTTTGCCATGTTAAGTTCCCGTAGCATGTATATTTCGTGCTCTGAACATTGCTACCTGATGCTGTTTCAGGCATGTCCAGTAATTTCACAAAGTCTGTGAACCTGATTTCTTTTGCACTTTTGCCATGCTTGTTTGAGCTTGTTATGTTGTGATCTAGCCGTAGCTCAGTGTTCATCTTTTGTCAAGCATCTCCTGTAGATTACTTTCATATGCTTTGTTGCTATGTTGGGGTGCTGTAGCTTTGTTACTTGTTGCATTCTAAGTGCTATCATGCTGTTAATCGCAGATTCGTGTCATTCTTGTTTCGCTTGCCATTTGCAAACCGTGCATCCGTTTTCGGTGATCTTTATAACGATTTCGACCGAAATCATCTCATCTTTCCAGTGGCATGCTTGGTTTGCCAAGTTACTGCCTTGTTCATCATTTTCCTTCCGGGGCACGCATATGCATCGCAGATCATATCTCGCATATCATACATGTTTTGCATCATGTTGCTTGTGCATCTCCCGTGATTGATTGTGGTTCCGTTGCTTGTGTTCTTGTTTTGGGTAGAGCCGGGAGACGAGTTCGTGAACGAGGAACCTGTTGAGTACGCTTACGAGGATCAAGCTTTCGACAACTCTGAGAACCTTGCAGGCAAGATGACCACCCCTCGAAATCACTTCTATCTTTGCTTTGCTAGTTGTTCGTTCTATTGCCATGCTGCGATACCTACCACTTTCTATATCATGCCTCCCATATTTCCATGTCAGCCTCTAACCATCCTTTCCTAGCAAACCGTTGTTTGGCTAAGTTACCACATTTGCTCAGCCCTTCTTATAGTGTTGCTAGTTGCAGGTGAAGTCGAAGTTTTTCCATGTTGGAACATGGATATGTTGGGATATCACAATATCTCTTATTTAATTAATGCATCTATATATTTGGTAAAGGGTGGAAGGCTCGGCCTTATGCCTGGTGTCTTGTTCCACTCTTGCCGCCCTAGTTTTCGTCATACCGGTATTATGTTCCTTGAGTTTGCGTTCCTTACGCGGTTGGGTGATTTATGGGACCCCCTTGACAGTTCGCCTTGAATAAAACTCCTCCAGCAAGGCCCAACCTTGGTTTTACAATTCGCACCTAAGCCTTTTTCCCCCGGGTTTTCTAGAGCCCGAGGGTCATCTTTATTTTAAACCCTTGGGCCAGTGCTCCTCCGAGTGTTGGTCCAAACTAGAGCATCGTGCGGGACCGTCCCTTGGCAACTTGGGTTACGTTGGTACCTGTACGCTTAGCTTATCCGGTGTGCCCTGAGAACGAGATATGTGCACCTCCTATCGGGATTTGTCGGCACAGCGGGTGGTCTTGCTGGTCTTGTTTTACCATTGTCGAAATGTCTTGTAAACCGGGATTCCGAGACTGATCGGGTCTTTCCGGGAGAAGGTTTATCCTTCGTTGACCGTGAGAGCTTATGATGGGCTAAGTTGGGACAACCCTGCAGGGTATTATCTTTCAAAAGCCGTGCCCGCGGTTAAGAGGCAGATGGGAATTTGTTAATGTCCGGTTGTAGGGAACTTGTCACTTGACTTAATTAAAATACACCAACCGTGTGTGTAGCCGTGATGGTCTCTTCTCGGCGGAGTCCTGGAGGTGAACACGGTTTGAGTTATGAATGATGTAAGTAGGAGTTCAGGATCACTTCTTGGTCATTTCTAGATGACGGCCGTTCCGTTGCTTCTCTTCTCGCTCTCTTTTGCGTATGTTAGCCACCATATATGCTTATTGCATGCTGCAGCTCCACCTCATTACACCATCCTTTCCTATAAGCTTAAATAGTCTTGATCTCGCGGGTGTGAGATTGCTGAGTCGTCGTGACTCACAGATTCTACCAAAACAGTTGCAGGTGCCGACGATGCCAGTGCAGTTGATGAGATCGACCTCAAGTGGGAGTTCGACGAGGAACGTGGTCGTTACTATGTTTCTTTTCCTGATGATCAGTAGTGGAGCCCAGTTGGGACGATCGGCGATCTAGCATTTGGGGTTATCTTATTTTCATTTGGATCTTGACCGTAGTCGTTCTATGTGTGTATTTTGGATGATGTATGAATTATATTTATGTATGGTGTGAAGTGGCGATTGTAAGCCAACTCTCGTTATCCCATTCTTGTTCATTACATGGGATTGTGTGAAGATGACCCTTCTTGCGACAAAACCACAATGCGGTTATGCCTCTAAGTCCTGCCTCGACACGTGGGAGATATAGCCACATCGTGGGCGTTACAAGTTGGTAATCAGAGCCATCCCCGACTTAGGAGCCCCCTGCTTGATCGAATCGCTAGCGTTGTTGAGTCTAGAACAAAAATGTTTTGAGTCTTAGGATTATATATATCAGAGAGTAGGATTCTTTTTACTCCTCAGCCCCTTCGTCGCTCTGGTGAGGCCTCCTGGCGTAGAAGTTTTGACTCTTCTCTCCTCAAATTTCACTAAAATTTTTTTTAGGATCACGCGGGTATCTTAGAATCATTCCGATGGTTTTGTGACGAGAACATTGTTCTTGGTGCCTCCTGACATTTAGGGGTTGTTGCAGTGTCCCGGGGAGTTGAGCTCCGAGGTGTTGTCGTCACAATTTTATCGTTGCAATTCTGGAATACCTGAGTTTCGCCGACATCGAAATCTCTTTTATGCAGTTGTTGGTGAGATCACCTCGACGCCACCCAGTACTGGGGCGGGAGTTCTGGAGTATTTCCATAACTCGTATAACGGATGTTTTTCAAAGGTTGAGGTACACGATTTCCGAAGGTTTCTTGGTTATGTGTTGATGGATGGATACAGCTGGATCTAGGGATTGCTAGTTTGGGTGATATATTTTGTGTCCCCTGTATCCCCAACACCAGATTGCATAACCAGAAAGTTTCGGGAGTTTATAAGTGGGAATTCAAGTAGCTCTTAGGATATCTTTCCGACAGACGCATGATATGAGATTGGGGTTCGACGTCTAGTGGTCCGCCTTTCCACGGTTGGTTTTACAGTGGTCTCGTAGTGTCTTAAAGAGTCCTTGGCTATGCCGACTCGGGGACGCTTCGTATGTCATGTGCACACCCTTGTACATGATGGTGCTGTACGATCGAGCCCATGTGGGCCCCACCACGAAAACTTCAGACGAAATATCTATCATATGTTTGTTCTGGCTTATTCTGCAAGCCAATACTTTGTTTTGTTTTGTATTGTGGTATTCGAGTTGCTTCGAGGTCAAATGTTGTTTCCATATTTTTTCAAGTGGCTTCTCACCTCATTGGAAGTGTGATGATTTACTATGGAATTCATTCGTTCATCCTCGTTCGAATGTTTATTGTGAAGACTATATGTTGCAATTTCTATCCGTTGATTCTACTTGTCTATTTGTCTATCAAGATGCTAACGGATGTCACCCTCTTCAGGATGGCTCCGCCAACGCGTCAGAATCCGGATCGCAATGAAGGGAGTCAGGCGAACCCTCCGCCACCACCTCCGCCTCCGAAGGCATGGCAAGCTATCATGGCAGCCACCAACGCCAATGCTCAGATGATTCTGCAACTCTTGCAAGAACGCACCCAAGGGAAAGGCAATCAAGGAAATCACGGTCAAGGCAACAATCAGCCTCACTTCGCTACCCTCAACCAGTTTCTCGCAAATCAGCCCAAGTCTTTCAGCTACTGTGCCGAGGCCACGGATGCCGATGATTGGCTCGTGGACATCAACAAGCATTTTGAATGTAGCAATGTCAGGCCTGAGGACTATGTCAAGTTCGCTTCTTTTCAGCTCAAGGACCAAGCTGCTGATTGGTATCAACAATACAAAGATTCCAGAGGAGGTCGTGTGATCACTTGGACTGACTTCTGTCGGGACTTCAAAGTGCACCACATTCCAACAAGTGTTGTTGAGAGCAAGCGTGAGGAGTTCCGCAATCTCAAGCAACGCAACATGTCCGTGTATCAATTCAACATCCAGTTTCAGAAACTTGCTCGCTTCGCTAAACAAGACGTTCCTGATGAAAAGAGCATCATCTATCACTTCAGGGGTGGCCTTAGAGAGGATCCGCAGTTAGCTCTCGTTCTTGTTGAAACTACTCAGTTCGATCAATTCTATAACATGGCACTGAAGCAAGAGGCTGCTCAGCTCAAGTGTGAGGCTTCTAAGAAGAGAGTCAAGGACGCAGTTCAGTCTTCTTCTTCCTCACTTGTGGTAGCTAACCAACAGAAGTTCCGGTTGCCTCCTCCTCCTCCGTTTCGTCAGCCTTACCAGCAGAAGAACAAAAGTGGCCATGGATCTTCCCACTCTTCCAACTCTGGCTATCAGAACAAGTCTCAGAATCAAGCTCCAAAGTCGAATGCTCCTTATCACCGTCCACTCTCAGAGGTGACTTGCAACAAGTGTCAGCAGAAAGGTCACTATGCTAACAAATGCTTCAACCAAAGGCGTCTTCCGCCTCCTCCTCCTATCAGATCTTCCAGCAATGCAGTGGTCAAGCATAATCCAAAGTCTGCAAAGGTGAACATGATGAATGCAGCTCAAGCGGAGGAATCTACTGATGTGATAATGGGTAATCTTCCTGTTAATGACTTTCCTACAAAAGTTCTTTTTGACACGGGTGCATCGCATTGTTTCATGTCAAGATCATTTGTTGCAAAGCATGATTTCATTTCGGAAATGTTGGAAAAACCCATGGGAGTTGTTTCTCCGGGCTCTTCTATGAGGGCTACCACAATGATTCCGGATGTTTCTATCAAGATGGGCAACTATAAATTTCTGTCTAAACCTTTTGTTCTTGGTGACTCGGATATTGATCTCATTCTCGGGATGGACTGGCTTTCTAAGCACAAGGCTCAACTTGATTGTGCTGCCAGGGAAATTCGATTGACACACTCTTCTGAGCATGTTATCATTTATGCCGCTCGTGATGAAACCATTCGGTTATTTTCTCTCAATGAGAAGGGCGAATTGAATGCCATCTCTCAGATTCCAGTCGTTTGTGAGTACCAAGATGTCTTTCCGGAAGAGCTTCCGGGTATGCCTCCTCACCGGCCAGTTGAGTTCGTTATCGGTCTTGAGCCGGGCACTGAACCCGTTTGCAAGCGTCCTTACAAGCTTGGACCCAAGGAGCTGAAGGAATTGAAGAAACAGCTCGATAAACAAGAGCGTCTGGGTTTGATCAGACCGAGTTCTTCTCCATGGGGTTGTGGTGTTCTTTTTGTCCAGAAGAAGGATGGCACGGACCGACTTTGTGTCGACTACCGTCCATTGAACAAGAAGACAATCAAGAACAAGTATCCACTTCCCAACATCAATGAGCTATTCGAGCAACTCAAAGGTGCTAAAGTATTCTCCAAGCTTGACCTTCGTATGGGTTATCATCAGATTCGCATTCGTGAAGAAGATATTCCCAAGACAGCATTCAGAACAAGCTTTGGTTCTTATGAATATACTGTCATGTCTTTCGGTCTTGTCAATGCTCCTCCAACATTATCTCGGATGATGAATTTCATCTTCAACCCCTATACCAATGAATTCGTCCTGGTGTATCTCGATGATATATTGGTCTTCTCCAAGAATAAGAAGGATCATGCCAAACATTTGCGATTGGTGCTCGACAAGCTCAGAGAGTATCAATTCTATGCGAAGTTCTCAAAATGTGAGTTTTGGCTTGATGAAGTTCTTTACCTTGGTCACATTATCTCTGCCAAGGGCATCGCTGTTAATCCCGAGAAGGTGTCCGCAATTGTGAATTGGGAACCTCCTCAGAATGTCAAGCAGCTCCGTTGTTTTCTTGGTCTTGCAAGCTATTGCCGAAGATTCGTTGAGAATTTCTCTAAGATTGCAAAGCCTTCCCCAGAAGCATGTGAAGTATGTCTGGTCTCCTGAGTGTGACGTTGCTTTCAACACTCTCAAAGAGAAACTAGTCACAGCTCCTGTCTTAACTCCTCCTCACGAATCCAAGCCATTTGAAGTTTTTTGTGATGCTTCTCTCCAAGGTCTCGGTGCTGTGTTAATGCAAGAGAAGAAAGTTGTGGCCTATACCTCTCGTCAGTTGAAGCCCAATAAAAGAACTACCCCACTCACGATGTTGAGTTGGCGGCAGTTGTCCATGCATTAATAACGTGGAGACATCTTTTGTTGGGAAGACAAGTGGACATATTCACCGATCACAAGAGTCTCAAGTACATCTTCACTCAGCCCAACCTCAATCTCAGGTAGACTTGATGGGTCGAAATGATTCAAGAGTACAACCCGAGTATTGAATATACTCCAGGCAAGGCCAATGTCATTGCAGATGCTTTAAGCAGGAAGGCTTATTGCAACGGCTTAATTCTCAAGCCATTCCAACCGGATCTTTGTGAAGCTTTCCGCAAGCTGAATCTCCAAGTTGTTCCTCAAGGCTTTCTTGCCAACCTCATAGTCTCTCCTACTTTGGAAGATCAAATTCGTGAGGCACAACTCCTAGATACCATGGTGAAGAAGGTGAAACGTGGTATCGACAAGGGTCTTTCCAAATACAAGTGCTACCGCATTGATGACAGAGACACTTTATTCTTCGAGGACCGGATTGTGGTTCCTAAAGGTGATCTAAGGAAAGTCATAATGAACGAGGCGCACAATTCTCTTCTTTCAATTCATCCTGGAAGTACAAAGATGTACCATGACCTCAAGCAGTCGTATTGGTGGACTCGAATGAAGCGAGAAATCGCGCAATTCGTGAATGAATGTGATGTCTGTCGAAGAGTGAAAGCAGAGCACCAACGACCAGCTGGTCTCCTCCAACCTCTTGCTATCCCAGAGTGGATGTTTGATCATATCGAAATGGACTTCGTGACTGGATTTCCAAAGTCCAAGCGTGGAAATGATGCTATCTTCGTTGTCATTGACAAGCTTTCTAAAGTGGCTCATTTCCTTCCAATCAAAGAATCTATCACAGCAGCTCAGTTGGCAGAGCTATACACCTCCAGGATTGTCTCCTTGCATGGTATTCCACAATTGATTTCTTCAGATCATGGAAGCATCTTCACCTCTAAGTTCTGGGACTCTTTCTAGAAGGCCATGGGCACAAACATTCGCTTCAGCACAGCTTTCCATCCTCAAACTAGTGGCCAAGTCGAGCGAGTCAATCAAATTCTTGAAGATATGCTCAGGGCTTGTGTCATTTCCTTTGGCATGAAATGGGAAGATTGTCTTCCATATGCCGAGTTCTCCTACAACAACAGCTTCCAAGCAAGTTTGGGCAAGGCCCCATTCGAGATTCTCTATGGCAGAAAGTGCCGTACTCCTCTCAATTGGTCAGAGACTGGTGAACGCCAACTTCTTGTCAATGACTTAATCACAGAGGCTGAAGAAATGTGTAAAGTCATCCGTGAAAATCTCAAAGCCGCGCAATCGCGCCAGAAGAGTTACTATGATAGTAAGCACCGTGATGTGGCTTTCGAGATCGAAGACCATGTCTACCTCCGCGTCTCTCCAATGAAAGGCACTCGTCGCTTCGGTATCAAAGGGAAGCTTGCCCCTAGATACATGGGTCCTTTCAAGATCATTGGCAAAAGAGGCGACCTCGCCTATCAACTTGAGCTTCCTTCCAACTTCGCGAACGTGCACGATGTGTTCCACGTGTCACAGCTTCGCAAGTGCTTCAAGACGCCTGAGCGCACCATCAGCTTCGAAGAGATTGACCTCCAAGAAGATCTGTCTTATCATGAGCACCCCGTTGCTATTCTTGAAGAAACTGAGCGCAAGACTCGCAACAAGTCAATCAAATTCCTGAAAGTGAAGTGGTCACACCATTCCGACCGAGAAGCCACCTGGGAATGCGAGGACCATCTCCGTTCCGAATATCCGGAGTTCTTTCAGTCCTAGATCTCGGGGCGAGATCCTCTCGTAGTGGTGGAGTGTTGTAACACGCCAAATGTAACTTTCCATATTTGTAACTCCAACTCTTGCCATTTTCGGCTATGTGTTATGATATTCCCTTCGTGGTCGGGTTTTGTCTTCCGTTTTGTATTTTGTTCCTATCATGCATTTCATATCATGTCGTCATGTGCATTGCATTTGCATACGTGTTCGTCTCATGCATCCGAGCATTTTCCCCGTTGTCCATTTTGCAATCCGGCACTCCTATCTCCTCCGGCGCACAGTTGGAAATATGCCTTAGAGGCAATAATAAATTGGTTATTATTATATTTCCTTGTTCATGATAATCGTTTATTATCCATGCTAGAATTGTATTGATAGGAAACTCAGATACATGTGTGGATACATAGACAACACCATGTCCCTAGTAAGCCTCTAGTTGACTAGCTCGTTGATCAATAGATGGTTACGGTTTCCTGACCATGGACATTGGATGCCGTTGATAACGGGATCACATCATTAGGAGAATGATGTGATGGACAAGACCCAATCCTAAGCCTAGCACAAGATCGTGTAGTTCGTTTGCTAAGAGCTTTTCTAATGTCAAGTATCATTTCCTTAGACCATGAGATTGTGCAACTCCTGGATACCATAGGAATGCTTTGGGTGTACCAAACATCACAACGTAACTGGGTGGCTATAAAGGTGCACTACAGGTATCTCCGAAAGTGTCTGTTGGGTTGGCACGAATCGAGACTGGGATTTGTCACTCCGTGTAAACGGAGAGGTATCTCTGGGCCCACTCGGTAGGACATCATCATAATGTGCACAATGTGACCAAGGAGTTGATCACGGGATGATGTGTTATGGAACGAGTAAAGAGACTTGCCGGTAACGAGATTGAACAAGGTATCGGGATACCGACGATCGAATCTCGGGCAAGTACCATACCGATAGACAAAGGGAATTGTATACGGGATTGATTGAATCCTCGACATCGTGGTTCATCCGATGAGATCATCGAGGAGCATGTGGGAGCCAAATGGGCATCCAGATCCCGCTGTTGGTTATTGACCGGAGAGTCGTCTCCGTCATGTCTGCATGTCTCCCGAACCCGTAGGGTCTACACACTTAAGGTTCGGTGACGCTAGGGTTATGGAGATATTAGTATGCGGTAACCCGAAAGTTGTTCGGAGTCCCGAATGAGATCCCGGACGTCATGAGGAGTTCCGGAATGGTCCGGAGGTAAAGATTTATATATGGGAAGTCTTATTTTGGTCGCCGGAAAAGTTTTGCGCATTATCGGTATTGTACCGGGAGTGCCGAAAGGGGTCCGGGGGTCCACCAGCCCCGGGGGGGGGGGCACATGGGCTGTAGGGGTGTGCCTTGGCCTATATGGGCCAAGGGCACCAGCCCCAAGAGGCCCATGCGCCAAGAGATAAGGGAAAGGGAGAGTCCTAAAGGGGGAAGGCACCTCCGAAGTGCCTTGGGGAGGATGGACTCCTCCCTGGCCGCACCCTTCCTTGGAGGAAGGGCCAAGGCTGCGCCCCCCTCTCCCTTGGCCCTATAGATAGTGGGGGGGAGGGAGGGCAGCAATACCTAAGCCCTGGCGCCTCCCTCTCCCTCCCGTGACACATCTCCCTCCTCCCGCAGCGCTTGGCGAAGCCCTGTTGGAATCCCGCTACTTCCACCACCAAGCTGTCGTGCTGCTGGATCTCCATCAACCTCTCCTCCCCCCTTGCTGGATCAAGAAGGAGGAGACGTTGCTGCTCCGTACGTGTGTTGAACGCGGAGGTGCCGTCCGTTCGGCGCTAGGATCATCGGTGATTTGGATCACGACGAGTACGACTCCATCAACCCCGTTCTCTTGAACGCTTCCGCTCGCGATCTACAAGGGTATGTAGATGCACTCCCCTTCCCCTCGTTGCTAGATTACTCCATAGATTGATCTTGGTGATGCGTAGAAAATTTTGAATTTCTGCTACGTTCCCCAACACGCACCCCTCTTGTTTCTTTTCGTGAGCGGGTGTTGAACGTTCTCGGAATGGACCGAGGCTTGTCAAGTGGCCTTGGTATACCACCGGTCAAGTTCGTTTCATTTGGAGGTCGTTTGATGCTCCAACGGTTAACCGGGCATCCGCAAAGTCCTTCTCATGATCTCCACTGGTTGACTTCTTTCCCGTTTTTTTCTCTCAAGTCCTGAAAGATTTGACGTTATATGTCCATGTTCATAGCATCATAACTCTCTGCATATAGCTCCGTTTCGTGCGTGTAATATATCTAAATGCTCGCCTAGTGATGCTCTTCATTTTGTTCCATTGCACCATGTTCATTTGAGTCCCTCTTGATGCCCAAATCTCTGGTGCAAGAGTGCTAGTTGCTGTTATCTGCTGTTACTTATCAGAACATGATGATTTGTTATTTTTGTTGCATTTAATCTGTGCATCTTATGGGCATGAGCTCTACATGTGTTTTGTGGTATGCCATGCCATCTTTCCAGAGGTGTATGCCATGTATTTTTGTGATCTCTGTGGTGACTAGAACAAGCATGCAAACTAGGCTCCGTAATGTTTCTCATTTCAGAGAGTAATTTGTGTTTTTGTGTTCTGTTATTTGGTTGCTATGTATCCATGGGTCTACAGAGAGATCCATGCTTATTTTGGAGATGTTCAGTAAGGATGTTTTGTAGATATTGTTATAATTGATCCATTGCTGACCTTGTTTGCAATTATGGAGTGCCATAGCATGACTCAATCTTGCTCTACTTTTGCTATAAAATATTTCTGGCAGATTGTTTACGTGTTATTCAATTTTGCCAAGCTTGTTGTAGTTGTTTCATACATGCTATGTACTTGCTCTTGCCATGTATAGCTTTATAAACATGCCATCTTGCTGTAGGTATGATTGTTTTGTCATGCATTTCTTTGTGGTGAGTGCATCAAGCTCACCAAGATGCCTTCATATTATTGTTTCTCCCATGCTCTGTTTTCTGCCAAGTCTGAAACCTGTTAACGAAACTTGCTATGTTTACATGGTTGCCATCATATCTTCTTGTCCTTTTTGGCTTGTGGTCAGTAAGGGACTTTTGTCATATGCATTTAGTAGAATACTGCCATGCCTTGTTTTTCCATGTTAAGTTCCTGTAGCATGTTGATTTCGTGCTCTGAACATTGCTACCTGATGCTGTTTCAGGCATGTCCAGTAATTTCACAAAGTCTGTGAACCTGATTTCTTTTGCACTTTTGCCATGCTTGTTTGAGCTTGTTATGTTGTGATCTAGCCGTAGCTCAGTGTTCATCTTTTGTCAAGCATCTCCTGTAGATTACTTTCATATGCTTTGTTGCTATGTTGGGGTGCTGTAGCTTTGTTACTTGTTCCATTCTCAGTGCTATCATGCTGTTAATCGCAGATTCGTGTCATTCTTGTTTCGCTTGCCATTTGCAAACCGTGCATCCGTTTCCGGTGATCTTTATAACGATTTCGACCGAAATCATCTCATCTTTCCAGTGGCATGCTTGGTTTGCCAAGTTACTGCCTTGTTCATCATTTTCCTTCTGGGGCACGCATATGCATCGCATATCATACATGTTTTGCATCATGTTGCTTGTGCATCTCCCGTGATTGATTGTGGTTCCGTTGCTTGTGTTCTTATTTTGGGTAGAGCCGGGAGACGCGTTCGTGAATGAGGAACCTGTTGAGTACGCTTACGAGGATCAAGCTTTGACAACTCTGAGAACCTTGCAGGCAAGATGACCACCCCTCGAAATCACTTCTATATTTGCTTTGCTAGTTGTTCGTTCTATTGCCATGCTGCGATACCTACCACTTTCTATATCATGCCTCCCATATTGCCATGTCAGCCTCTAACCATCCTTTCCTAGCAAACCGTTGTTTGGCTAAGTGTTGCTAGTTGCAGGTGAAGTCGAAGTTTGTTCCATGTTGGAACATGGATATGTTGGGATATCACAATATCTCTTATTTAATTAATGCATCTATATATTTGGTAAAGGGTGGAAGGCTCGGCCTTATGCCTGGTGTCTTGTTCCACTCTTGCCGCCCTAGTTTCCGTAATACCGGTATTATGTTCCTTGAGTTTGCGTTCCTTACGCGGTTGGGTGATTTATGGGACCCCCTTGACAGTTCGCCTTGAATAAAACTCCTCCAGCAAGGCCCAACCTTGGTTTTACCATTCGCCACCTAAGCCTTTTTCCCCCGGGTTTTCTAGAGCCCGAGGGTCATCTTTATTTTAAACCCCCGGGCCAGTGCTCCTCCGAGTGTTGGTCCAAACTAGAGCACCGTGCGGGACCGTCCCTTGGCAACTTGGGTTACGTTGGTACCTGTACACTTAGCTTATCCGGTGTGCCCTGAGAACGAGATATGTGCAGCTCCTATCGGGATTTGTCGGCACAGCGGGTGGTCTTGCTGGTCTTGTTTTACCATTGTCGAAATGTCTTGTAAACCGGGATTCCGAGACTGATCGGGTCTTTCCGGGAGAAGGTTTATCCTTCATTGACCATGAGAGCTTATGATGGGCTAAGTTGGGACACCCCTGCAGGGTATTATCTTTCGAAAGCCGTGCCCGCGGTTAAGAGGCAGATGGGAATTTGTTAATGTCCGGTTGTAGAGAACTTGTCACTTGACTTAATTAAAATACATCAATCGTGTGTGTAGCCGTGATGGTCTCTTCTCGGCGGAGTCCGGGAGGTGAACACGGTTTGAGTTATGAATGACGTAAGTAGGAGTTCAGGATTACTTCTTGGTCATTTCTAGATGACGGCCGTTCCGTTGCTTCTCTTCTCGCTCTCTTTTGCATATGTTAGCCACCATATATGCTTATTGCCTGCTGCAGCTCCACCTCATTACACCATCCTTTCCTATAAGCTTAAATAGTCTTGATCTCGCGGGTGTGAGATTGCTGAGTCCTCGTGACTCACAGATTCTACCAAAACAGTTGCAGGTGCCGACGGTGCCAGTGCAGTTGATGAGATCGACCTCAAGTGGGGGTTCGACGAGGAACGTGGTCGTTACTATGTTTCCTTTCCTGATGATCAGTAGTGGAGCCCAGTTGGGACGATCGGGGATCTAGCATTTGGGGTTATCTTATTTTCATTTGGATCTTGACCGTAGTCGGTCTATGTGTGTATTTTGGATGATGTATGAATTATATTTATGTATGGTGTGAAGTGGCGATTGTAAGCCAACTCTCGTTATCCCATTCTTGTTCATTACATGGGATTGTGTGAAGATGACCCTTCTTGCGACAAAACCACAATGCAGTTATGCCTCTAAGTCGTGCCTCGACACGTGGGAGATATAGCCGCATCGTGGACGTTACAGGTCAATATTGTGCACCGCGACCAAGGCGGAGAGGAAAACGAGAAAACTACATAATTAATGCATGAGTTTAATTAGGGTAGTTTTAAAGTACGAGATACATTCCTCCAATCGCAAAATGCCTTGGTTGATGAGATTTGAGATTTGAGCCCTATAAACCGGAAGGGAGATTTGAGATTTGAGATTTGAGATTTGAGATACTGCACGCGGTGTAGTCTAGTCACTTGTTGGAATCTCTAGTATACCACATGATTCTTTGCTTCTTCTTACTACTACGTACTACTTCGCCGACATGTGGGACAGCCAGCAGCATCCGGGTCGACGTAATACGTGTCATGCACCAGATTAGAGTGCGGAACGGAAGGGGGGCATCACCCCGGTCGATGGCCAGCCTCGACACGGAGCAGTCGGTGCACCGGGAAGCGGCGCTCTCTCGGCCGTCGCGCCGCTTCAAAGCCAGCGCCAGTGAGAGGTCGCCTCCGCTCTGGCCGGGCCTTAATGCGGCACTGACGCTCCAGGGCGACACTGACCATTTCACGCGGGAAGCGCGCGCTGGCAAGGCAGTATAGGTTTTGAACCGTTTCATGTGTAGTACTGGTAGTTTGCAAAACTACTCAATTATTGCACTCAGTTTCCTAAGAAATTGTGGTAAAAAAGTTATTCCACAGCCCGCTTCCCTTCTCCTTCCTCTTCCACCGCCCGCGCACGTCTGCGGGAAGCGACCGGTCAACCCTTATATAGGAGTGCTAGCACAAAAAGATGCATACATGACCACTAAAATTTCCAGATTAAACAGCCGCTCCGGCGGGAGTATGGCGTATATTGTTACCTTCGGCCGGGCCATGGATACCGGGCGACGGCGACCAGAGAAGAGGCGGCAGGAGGGGAATGAATGCAGCTACTGTTTGGGTTCACCGTCCGGCTTAAATAAATGCGCAGCATCACGTGTACCCGCAGGTGCACAAATTGTAACATACGTGTCTGCTTAATTGGGCGTCACGTAACTGGTGTGTGTGTGTGAGATTCTGAGAGACAGAGTGCATGTGTGCGACTCTACTCTTCGGACATGTACTCAACCTTTTGCATCGAGATATAAGTATAATGGTATTTACTTTAGCTAGTGATTTACGTGGCCATGTTAATGTGGTTGTGTAAAAAAATGTCACTTCCTGCTCGTGATTTGCGTTATATAATTACAAGCAAGATGCTCGTGCATTGCACGGAACATCAATATGCATTTTTTTACAAAACACATGTTGTGATTTACCCATGCAGGAGTAATCCCATGTGTAAGAACTGATGATATTTCGAGAATTTTACCGAAAAACTGGTATCTCGAGTATGTCATCGAAAAAATGAAAGATGAGAGATAAGGTGAGGAGGAGTGGAGCGTGGTGGTGACTGGTGGTCGGAATGGGCGGAGGCATGGGGATGGACGGCGCCAGCGGCCACCACGCTTGATTGTTCCGGAGACTTTCTTTTTTAATTGCTCAGCAATGAGGTGTGGGAGATAAGGATGTGGAGAGAGGTGCGGCTATCTTTTGTAAAATTATCATAGTTTGCTTTCTATTCGTCAGATATAGATCAGCGGTCTATATTACAAGATGGCAGGCACACCATCATCGCCAACTCGGTTTTTTATAAGGGTACAAATGATAAGTTTGCTAACTACTAAAGTAAAGTGGAATTTGTCCATGTTATACAAGTAAATTAAGGTGATTGTTTATCATACGGGTAAGGGTGGATAAAGGGTGGTAGGAACAAATGCTCCGCCTAGAGCATGTGTGTGAGATGGAGTCTCAGTGTGTGTGTGTGTGTGCGGGGGGGATAGAGAGAGATGGAGTCTTAGTGTGTGTGTGTGTGTGTGCGTGTTTGTGTGATGAAGTCTTACTCTGTGTGTGTGCGTGTGTGTGTGTGGGTGGGTGGGTGCGTGCGTGTGTGTGTGTGTGTGTGTGTCGCGGGGTCTTCGGTGGCGGATGTAATTTAAGTGTGCATGGCTTCATCATAGCGAGGTGATGTGTATGGCAGAGGCCACCAACGATGGGGTGCGAGAGAGAAAATGCCCGTAGAGAGGGAAGAGAAGGTGTGTGCGCATGAGAGTAGTCGACATCGAGAGAACATGTTTGTTCGAGAGACACCAAGGAAGACTACTATATATCGATGGTGCATGTAGGCGGGAATTAAACGAAGGGATGGTCTTATTGGTTTCGGGGATATAGCGGAAGAGTGAGTGTGTGTTTTACCCATCCAGGCGGAAGTTATGTGCACACGAGAAGAGAACGATTCTATGTGGTGTTACGGTTGAGGGTAATTAACTACGTATGGAGACATAGAGACCTTCAACGTGCGTGTGTGAGAGGTATACATGTATACGTGGGATGCGTGTGGGTGTGCGCGCATGATCGAGATAAAAGAAAGAAGACATAAGTCATAAGCTAAGATCAACGACATGGGAGAGACGGATCGGTATGAAAATATGCATGCATGCGAGAATGCAGGGAAGAAGGCCCGACAATTGAGCATGTGTTTTTGTCTTTAAGAGATAGTGGCGTGGGCTGGAGCATGCATCTATGGCGAGCAGAGGGAGTGAGGCACAACGATTGTGCAAAAGAGATCAACCTATAAATGAAAGAAGGTTGATGGAGAAATAGATAAATAGAAAGATAAAGATGCTAGCTAGTGTGCGTTAGAGATAGGAGTCGAGTGGATCAGAAGGCTGAGTTATGGGTGTGGGTGTGAGAGAGATGAAGAAAGGGTGCATGTGACTCACATACAAACAAATATCGGAGAGAAATGAGATCCCGAGAGACGGAGTTTTGTGTCTGCGAGAGAGAAAGATATTTCAAGACGAGAGTGATAGCTAGAGAAACATATGAGGGAACGCAAGATATCTCTAGGGAGAGACAGTGTGTGTGAGCGACATGCAAGAGAACAGTGGAGAAATATGTGACCCTGGGAGACAAAGTTTGTGTTTGTGTGTGAGAAAGAGATATTTAAGAGGAAGAGTCGTAGGTTCTCATACCTATGGAACGAAAGACATCTCTGTATTAGGGGTGTGCGAGTTGCACATAGGGGAATAGTAGAGAGAAATGAGACCCCGGAAGACAAAGTTTTGTGTTTGTGTGAGAGAAAGAGATTCCACATGGAGAATCATATTTACAGACATATAGCAGGGAGCAAGATATACTTAGAGAGAGATAGAGTGATGAAGGTCGATGGAGAGAGTACCGTCAGTGTGTTACGAAGATAAAAGATCATTGTCGACATACAGGTAGCACGAGAGATACCCGAGAGACGATGAACGCGTGGTCTAGAGAGATAGTCCTATATAAGCATGAGTGATAGTTATATGAGACGAATATCTGGATTAAATGGGATTCAAATATTTAAACTGGAGATCACGACATCGATAATATCATAACGCAAATTGGTGTATCAAACATGCATATTCATTTGAATTTCGGGACACGTGTAATGTTATATAGTTTATTAATATTGGTGATCCATAGATTCTTTACTTAGAAACAATGCATGGTTTATTTGCATTTAATGTCTAAACGGGATACACTATATGTTGCGTGTGTGAAACACATTATACATGTTTGAGAAGTAAAAAAAATCTGCATGAATCACACATTAATTGGAGACAGTTAGCGAGGAATGCATACATTGGATTTCAACATAAAGTGGTTTCAAATATTTGAAAATCCAAATTGATGGATACAACCTTATGAATCTGAGATCATGCCATTTGTAAACCATATTTATGTATAAAGGGTGTTGTGCTTTTGAAAGTATATATAAAAAAATGATGTATATAGAATTTTATTCCAATCGAAAATGGATCCTGCCCAAAAAAAATAGAATACAAACGGGATTCGAATTGAGTTGGCACGGTAAATGTGCACTCTGCAAAATTTGAATGAAGCAGGGAAAGTCGCAGTAACCGCCCGAAACCAAAATCCGTGAGATGGAAATTACTACTGCCTATCCCTGCCACGCAAAGCCTATCTGCTCGATTTCTATAGGTTTCGATAGGGGTAGGTTTGTAATTTCACTCGAATGTGACATAACCGCCTCTCACCCGGATTCATACACGGTGGGCGCCAAAACACAGTGTGTCCTCAGCCGAAGTCAACTCCCTCCCCGATTCATACACGGTAGGCGCCAAAATCAAACTCTCGTCGGCAAATATTCGGTGTATGCGAGATTACCGTCCTATCCCCAACCAACTAATATTGCTGTGATGAAAGAAATTTGAAACGGGGGCTAAGTTTGTAAATTTCCTCGCATTTGAGACAAGCGCGCCCTGAAGACATGGTTCCCCCTTCCTCTCCACCTCCATTTCCCCATTCGTACTCCGTGAGCGCCAAAACACACTCTCCACCCCAGCCTCCTCCGTCCGCCACCCCATCCACCGCCGTCCTCCTCCACCATGCTGGAGCTGATACCCCGACGCCGCCGTCCATTACAAGAGATCGACCTCTCTCATCCACGCCTTCGGACCGGGATCCTTGCATCCCGTCCTCTCGCTTCATCCCCGCCGTCGTCCACCTTGTCGGCGCCGCTCCTACGACCATCTCGTCCACCGCGCCCCGCCGCCACGGTCTACCCTCCTAGATCTGCTTCCACGCCGCCAACAGCCATCGCTACCGCGGCACCATCAAATTCTCAGCAGATGCATACACGGCGCCGCACTAGAGGCGGTACTCTTTCGTATCTGCTCAACTTATTGATCGCAGCAAGAAAATAGATCGCCACTGCGTTACTCTGATTTCTTGTCCATCACTTACTTGCTAGTTGAGAGCAAAAATTGGTTGCGAAGTTGCCTTTGTCCGGTTTGCACCTTTAGATCCACCATGGCACGCTCAACACTATACTCCCAATGCTTATGGTTTTCCCCTTTTATATTCCACACTAGTTAAATCACAGTAGACTAAAATTCAAAATTGGGTCAGTCGATTTTTTAGAGCTCGCCGAAGTTCGCCGGTGCGAACAAAGGGGCTCGGGTGGGGACTTTGGTTGTTGGGGGCGGTGGTGGGGCCTCGCCGAACGAAGAAAACTCGACGCGGGCGGGGGCGGGGGTGGGGGTGGGTGGTGGAGGAACACATGCAGTGGGGGCCGATGGTCCGGCCGGCGGCCCGTGCGGTGTTCTGTATGGGAAGAATCAGAGACGAGGAAGAAGAAGGGTTAGGAGACGTAGGATCTTCATCCAACCGCCTGAAATGGTCGACTGACCCAAATGCAGACATGCCATTATATTCAGTACCATCATCGTACCTACTTAGCACTGCTCCTGAATCCATCAAGCTAAACAACGTGCCACTCATAATTCCAAACTTGTTTCTCAAGTACGAATCTGATATGATGCTGATATTACTAAAACAGATAACATTTAATTGGTCAGCTAAGGTTCCTACTTTACTTTCGAAAAAGCACGTGCACCACATATAGAGAGACAATAGGGAGTTGCTTTCTTAATGCGCTCTGGTTCATCATGTGTGGGCACTGCGCAACTTACATTTTATTATCCAAAATCTGCTTGCTCTTCTTTACCATTCCCTCTTCCGTTCTTCTTTAATAAGTACTCTCTTCATTCCTAAATACAAGTCTTTGTATAGATTCCACCATGGACTACATATGGAGCAAAATGAGTGAATCTACACTCTAAAATGTATCTGGATGCATCTGTATGTGATCCATAGTGGAAATTTCTACCAAGAGTTATATTTTGGAACGGTGGGAGTATGATAGTAGTACAGTATGTTCCTTGTAGTGAAGATGAGCAGGGACATTTGCAGTGTAGAGGTCTATACGGTCGGTTGGTATGGACACTTTGAACTCGTCGGGACTCTTTGATTCGTAGGATTTTGTAAACATGGGAATAGGATTTGTAGTGGCCTGCCCACTTGAATCCTATAAGAATAGCAAGAAAATGCGGGGAGCTGTGCCGCCTTTGAGAGTTACATTGATATTAACAGTACCGCACCTTCAGTTGAAGAGAGCTGGTATCCGAAGCCTTTCTAGCCGTACCGGCAATACTAGCACATATATTCCAGCAAGTTCCACTTTGCTGATTTTACTCTGATGCTTATGGTTTTCCCGTTATATCTACACTATGATCTGTGTAGCTGCTTTGTGTCGCACTAGCAGCAGTCCACTCTTGAAGCTAAACACTGCAATGACTTACAAAATTGGCACCAAGGCATTGAGTGCCATTCTGGATGCAATGAAACTCATACGCTCCCCACCTGTTGACTCTTGTTCAGAATATGATCCTAATGACTCTTGTTCAAAATTGCCACATATAGAGAGACAACATGGAAATTTCTTTGGGTGTTGTGATTCATCATGAGTGGGCAACCAACATTGTATGCAATTAAGCGGAACCTCAAGAATATGTTTCCTCTTCTGTTCTTTAACAGGTTCCTCTTTTGTTATTCTGTATTTAGTACATACAGTATGTTCCTTGTCAGGAAGGGGAGTAGGGGCATCTGCAGTCAACAGCTGATAGAGCTGGCATGTACTTGATCGGTAGGCTTTCAATTACTAGCGGCAATACAACACCGTATTTTCAAGCCAGTTCCACTTTGCCAATTTATATATCGTGGTTATGGTGTACCCCTTTTATGTACACTATGATCTGCCTAGTTGCTTTGTGCTCTTGTTATCATGGTTTGGCAATAAACTCTCTATATAGTATATTTTGAACCTATCATCTGCCAACTATCCTTACTTCTGGAGCCTATTTTTGTGTGTACTTGTGCCAGATTATATAAATGCACGCACCATATTACAGCACACATGAGCTCTCTCATCATAATCCAGTGATAGCACACAAGTGTTTAGAGGGGCGCCCCTATATTAGAATATCCTCTGCATTACAAAGATAATCTCACAACTATTTATGTTTTCATGGTTCTCAGATATTATACGTAATTACCGTGAATATCAGAATCCGCGCATCAGAAGAATATTGTGGAACACTGCAATGACTTACAAAATTGGCACAAAGGCATTGAGTGCCATTCTGGATGCAATGAAACTCATACGCTCCCCACCTGTAGATTCTTGTTCAGAATATGATCCTAATGACTATTCTAACCTCGACGAGTCAAAGGCAGATGGCCTGTCATGTTCACCCATCAAGGTGCCTGCTCTAATTTGGCAAGGTTTTATTGATTGCGCATATCTTGCATATGTTGTCTTACATTTCTTCTACTTTGTTGGACCGCCATCTGCTTAGTTTACTCATCATATATGTCGAGATGCCTGCCCATCCATAATCAATACATATTCCATCTGTCATCATACCATGTTTTTCCACTCAAATGTTGTTCTTGTGCATCAGACATCAAAAAGGAAGAGGGTGATTGCCGAACCTGAAGGAGCACCAGCAAAGTCCTTGAAAAACGTGGTTGTGCCAGAGAAATCAGACAGCACCCCACTTATATTGGCTGTACAACCAGTGACACAAAACATAGGACCGACTCCAGCAGACTGTACCCATACTTCACTGGCCACACCACTAGCCCCACCACACAGGACCTGCACTCCAGCAAAAGGTATGCCGATTTCAGTTGCCATAGCACCAGCCGTACCACAGAAAAATCCCACTCTAGCAAAAAGTACAGCAAGTCCACCGGCCGAAGACCTATCCCAACTGCAGAGACGGCCAATTCCTGCAGACTGGAACCCCATTCCAGTTATTCCCAGTTTAAAAGACAATGCTTTCAATGTTGTTAGGGACTACGTGCATATATTCCCATCATTGGAAGATTATTGTGAAGACAAACACCATTTTCACATCTTCCTGTCCCACTTACGTGTAAGTGCTATTATTCATGGTGATTATTTTCCTTTTTTCTGCTGATTGAACACATCAATGATTTACATTACATTGTTGTAAGTAGGCGAGGGTCAATCTGGATAGTCATGACGAGCAAAGCATGCTTGCACTTTTCAAGGAAGCATTGCAGCAGTATTGGTGTTACCTGAGGAAATCACACTTTGATGGAAAGTCTATAAATGAATTTCTGGTGAAGTCTCCTATGCTAAATTTAGAAGGCATTGAATGGAAAAACCTTGTTATGCACTGGTCTCGTTCCGAGGATGAGGTACTGTCTATGATATCGCATGAGAATTTGAACTTCTACTTTTCCGCATGTGCCTTACGGATCTTTTTTGCAGGAAATCTGCTCGAAAAAGAATTCCGGTTTGAAAAGAACGACAGGATATCACAAATATGATGACCGCTGCTTTGCTCTTGTTAGTACATGTTGTCCTGTATCACTGTACTTGCATACATACCTGGTTCATTATGTGACAACAGTATGCATGATAGCTTGCTTATCAATTGTTCGCTCCAAATTATCTGATCTGTATGAATGGTTACATTAGTGTAGAATATATCCGATGCCAATGAATTTTTTTAGCTCTGCATTGTTCTTGTAATTACCTGCTGTCCTTTATCAGTGTACTTATATTGACAGGTAGTTGTTCATGTACCATCACTCTGCAGCTTATTTTCCTTTGCCCTCCATTTTCTACACATAAGATCTATATTTACTCTTACCATAAGGTTGGATAACACCGATGGTACTGAAGAATTTTAGCTCTGCATTGCTCTTGGCTGTACCTTTTGCCTGTATAACTGTACTTACATTTATAGCTACTTGGTTATGTAGCATCACTCTTCATCTTATCTTAAATATTCTCCATTTTTTCTTATATTGTCACATCTATATTTACTCTTAACAAAATGTAGAATAAAGGCAATGCTTATGAAGAAGATTCTGTGGGAAACTTCTTGAATTGCCCCCCCATCAGCATGGACAAGAGCTTTATAGAGCCTGCCTTCACCAATAATGTAAGTTTGTCCTTCTCAGGCCTTCAAACTTTGTTGTGTATATTTGGTTAGGCATGACTGCAACAGCTCTTTATTTTTGGTGTTTGCATCAAATTGCATGTTTAAAGTTTATTATGTACTCCAGTTCATAAACAAAAGTTTGTCCTTCTCAATTTAAGTTTTTAGTTGTACAACCAAGTTCCTTCTTCATACTATGTAAATTAAACTATACAGAGCAAGTGATCTTATTTTGCCAATCTGAAATGGGATAAATTGACAGCACACTAACCATTGATACTTATGAGTTCTTGATCTGTAATCCAGTGGTGTCGTGAAGCTGCCAACTCCTTCACTATGTCATTTCCTGCCATGTCGTGACCTGAACAATACCATATTGTGTTAATGCTATTTTAAAGTGTGTCACTTTATTCAGTAAGAAATGTGATGAATTGTCAGCACTAATACTTGTATGTGCAAAACCTGTCATCTGTCTGCTTGTTTATCTTTCAGAGTGAGGAGGATATAACTGTCAAACAAGTGCAGTCTCACCAGCTTGCTCAGCTGCTTGCGCTGCAGCTGCCGAGCAGGGCTATCCTTTCTTGAACTCTATTGAAGGGCTGTCGGTTTTGTATATTATTTTGTCAGCGTGTTTAGTTGCACTGGTGGCAATCTTTGATGCCTAGTGTATGTAATCTATTGTCTGCTTGTGCTTTATTATCATAGTGGCAAACTTTGATGCCCAGTGGATGTAATATGCCGTAATTTCTTTACTGTATAGTCTAGGTTTTTTTCTTATTCACGATGCTGCAGTTATTTTACTATATATATATATATATATATATATATATATATATATATCCTGTCTTCGCAGTAAACCGGCCAAACCGTAAAATTATGGTACATAATCGGCCCGTCATGCAAATCACCATGTATGATCCGCATCATGGGCCCCGTCATCTTAGTCTGTTAACAGGCCTAAATGTAAACTGGCCCACTAGTAGATTCGGGTCTTTAATAGGCCGAGTAAACCGCCGGCCCTATTTTCCCAAGAAAACTCAACGGGCCTTTAGGAGGCTGAAAAGTAGGTTGGGCCTGAAACGTGTCGAACAGCTCACGGGCCGGGAGCAGGCCGAAATAGACCCCGGCCCATGAATGTGCCAATCAAATCATGGGCTTATAACAGGCCAAAATTGTCTCGGTCCTTGTTTGGCCCAATCAGATTATCGGCTGCGAGCAGGCCGGATGCAAACCGTGCCGTAGTTAGGCCCAACTATATGACGGGCTTTTAACAGGCCGGAGTTAATATAGGGCCGAAATGTTAAACGGGCCCTTAATAGGCCGAAACTAATATCAGGCCGAATTACTAAATGGGCCTTTAGCAAATGGGCCCAAAAGCGTAGCGTCTAGTTGACGGGCCGAATCTGATATGGGCCATAATTTAGCCCAAAGCATCTTAAAGGGCCAGAACTGATCTGGGCCGTAATTTGGCCCAGAACATGGTAGGCTTTTAACGGGCCGGATCTCATATGGGCCATTATTAGGCCCAGAAGGTGGCAGGCCATTAATGGACCGGATTAAATATGGGCCGGCATTTGGCCCAAAACATGGCAGCTAGTTAATGGGCCGGCCTACTAGGGTCCTCAAAATCTTGTGGGCCTAAAGCTGGGCCGGCCCATTAATGTCGGTGAAATCTCATGGGCCTTTAGCTGGCCCGGCCAATTATGGTCCACAAAAATCTTGTGGGCCTTCACCTGGGTCGGGCCATTATGGCGCGCAAAAATCTTGTGGGCCTTTACCTGGGCCGGCCCATTATGGCCCGCAAAATCTTGTGGGCCTTTAGCTGGGCCGTCCCATTATGGTCCACAAAAACTTGTGGGCCTTTAGTTGGGCCGGCCCATTTAAACTTTATGGGCCACTGTTGGGCCGTGCCACGTGTCGACGTATCATAAGTGCTTTGGCTCCAATGAGTGGATGACATATGTCCCAACGGTGAGCCGACACGTGTTTCCTCCAGCCAATGATGATTTTACACGTGGAAAATCCCCATTGGTCAGGGCTGTTAACGGGTTATCGGATCCAAAACCGGACCCGATAGCTTAATGGCGTTCCGTTACGGTGGATGCCACGTGTCGGTCACCCTTGACGAAAGCACTTCTGTGACGCACGATTTATCGTCATGGAAGTGGACACTTCCATGATGATAATTTTGGTAATGTCATGGAACACTTCTACGACAGCACATGTATGACTATCTTGATTCTGTCATAAATTTGTCATGGATGTACATGCATGACAGAAAACGTGACCTACTTTGACAAACACGTATCATCACGGAAGTGTATTTTTTTGTAGTGAACTCAGCTCGCAGTGGATCATCGTCAAAGCTGATACACACTTCTGTGATGCTATTGAACACAATGGCATCATCTACGCGATCGACAAAGCAGATGGCACCACGTATTGCTGGGACGGCGCGTGTAAGTTGTTTCCATATCATGTTAATGATGACGTCATGACACTGTTTGAACTTTTTGTGATGATTGCATATCCCTGTTTGAGCAGAATTTGGGTAGAACTATGGCAATGTATTAGAGACGCCATAAATCAGCAATATTTGGAATGAGTTAATTCATGCAATTGTGACCATGTCATTACAGCCAATTTGTACCCCTGAATAATCAGACGGTTAGGAATATATGGATATTCTCCTTATTTTACAGTAATCTATATACTACTACTAAATATGAGTGTGTATCAATGGCCATGTTAGTTTCCTCATTTTCATGATGTAGAAACATGCACCACATTGTTGGTTTCATCTAACCATGCATTAAGGAAGTAAATGTGCATATGGAGAACTCTATATTTGGAAGTAGTGAAATCTTGTAATGCTTACCATGTGTACATACCTATATTCGCCCTTCAGCAATCAATGGCTAGAATAATATCCTCACAAAAAAATTTGCCCACAGAACACGAGTATATAACAATGCATGGTCTGTTAGTTACCTTGAAGAATTTGTTTGTGAGGACAGAACATGATTACATAACATGCATGACATGGTAGTTTCCTGTGAAGAATCGATTGCGAGATAACATGAGTATAACCATGCATGGCACTTCTATATTTTCGAACCCAGTATACATTTCCCTGTATTTTCCTCCCAGTTCCAACAGGGATATATCAATGTTGTTTCTTGCATTATCCTACTCATACTCTGAACAATGCCGATCTTACATTAACAATGCCTATCCTTTTTGATATGATGCAGTGTCCCTACAGTTACTGCCCTTTGTAATCACACCACCTTTGCCAAAAACAGGGAAGCACAACTGGTTCCTCGCTCGATCAGACGACGGCAAAAGACTGATGATCATTCGGACATGTGAGCCGGAAAAGTTATATTGAAAAAACCCCACTGTATACAAGCACCGTGAAAGACATGAGTATCCGGACAGTGGCTGTTACGTCTATGAGCAAGATACCAGTTTGTTGGGGCCTTCGGGATTTTTTAGTTGGAGGCGGGTAAACAGCCTTGGTTCACACTCTCTTTTTCTCGGACTCAATTATTGGATTAACCAGGAGATCACCGTTGGCAAGGACCTTGATGGCAGAGAGGCTCTGTTTGCTATGGAAAACTGTGTCTACACGGCGAGCCCTAGGAGTTCGGGAGTAAACTCCCCTGATTGTCAACGATACAGCCTGCAGCCGAAAGAAGGTGAGAATGACAAAGTCATCCGGATAAACTTTGATCCTTGGATGTCTCAATTACGACAGGCAGTGATGTGGTTCAAGCCTCCAGGTTGATAGGTAATTGGGCTGTTGCTTCGAAAGGGTGGAGTACTGGTGTCTCCAGATCATTGGTCGCTGAGTCAGGGCTGCAAATTATGATGGTGTTGGATCATCTCTTTGAATGACTTTGTTGTCATTGCTGCTTGTTCTGGATGGGTAGTTCTTTCTTTTGTTATGCATATTCCTTGTCATTTGGTCATCCTCGTCTATGTCACTCTTACTATGTAATAGTTTCCTCTGTTTAGAATGTCATTCTCGTCTGGATCACGAGAGTCTGAGCGCTGCAGATGGGTGCGTTTTGGTGGTGTAGCAAGACTTCTTATGAACTATCATGTCTTGCTGTTTATGTCAGTAGTAGTCACTAATCAGTGTTTGAATGTTGTATATATCGTTGTTTCGAACTGTTTATTGTCTCGGACTACTGGTGGGCTAAATGAGGACATCACCATTCTCCAGTGTTCAGAGTGTATCTCCTTTTTTCAAGTTATATAATTTGAGCTCAGTGTCTTTTTGATGATGTACACTTGTTTGGGCCAGTGAGGTGTCGTTGAATATGGGCCGAGTAGTAACGCAATGCCAAACAGGTCAATTATGGCTCTCGGGCCGGGCTCTCAAAAGATCCTCAAAAAAATGGTCGGGCTCTCCAAAAAAGAAAGAATAAGGACTCTTAGGCCGACATGTGGGCGCCACCGGTGTTTTCATGCGCTTGCGCGCCGAGAGCATATTGGCGCGTGTTCGAAATTCATGCTACCTTTTCATCCCCAATCTCCCGCCCCTCCCCCACCTCTGGAATCTCGATTCCTACTCCAGTTCCCCCAAATCCCCCTCCTGTACTCCCTGTACTCAAGCACACTATCATGTCGCCGGTCAACGTGGATCTCCGAGCCGGAGATCCTGAGGTCCGTCCAACCTTCGGTCGCTGCGTGTTGTCGGTCAACAGTGGCATGGTGGCGCTTGACGACCAGTTTGCCGGCAAAGTGCTGATGCTAACCATCAACGGCGACCGGCCTCCCGTCTTGCCGGACGACCTTGTCAAAGCTCTTGGCATTGCGCACGGCATCCAAATAAGTGACTTGCTCATCGAAGTCTGTCCGCCACCGGCTGATTTCTTCGTCAGGTTCCGGACAACTTTCGACTGCAGTCGTGTGTTCGAATCTTCCCGGCGTTTGTTCTGCGATGGCGCGCTGGTGAGCTTTGATCGGTGGCACCCAAGATGGGGCTCGGTGCCCTCTGAGCTTGAGTTTTTAACAAAGCTTACCTTCCACGACATGCCTTGACGTGCTTGGAACAGCGAGTCCATGAATGAGCTTATCAACGACCTTGGAGGTGAGCTCATAAGTATGTTTGTTCCTCCAGACAGCTGGGCTCTGACGGTTATGGCATGGATGAAGAAGCCGTCCACCATACCGAAGGTGATTGGTGTTGAGATACCGGTGCAGGAACCGAGGTTGTACTATTTGTCGCCACCAAGGCCGCCGTGGACCACGTTAGGGATGTACCTGTATCGAGTGTTCACGCATGTCGAAGAAGTGGTCAATCCATCAATCGAAGTCCTGCCGCCGCCGCTGGTGCCAGGGTCCGTCGACAACGTCCATTACAGGAGTCAACATCAGACTTTCCCCGTGTTGCTCGGAATGATGGATGGCACAGGGCCTACTCCATCGCACGGCAGAGGCCACTGCTTCTTTGGGAGAAGAGGCTGAAGGAAATATGCCCTAGAGGCAATAATAAAGTATTATTTATTTCCTTATATCATGATAAATGTTTATTATTCATGCTAGAATTGTATTAACCGGAAACATAATACATGTGTGAATACATAGACAAACAGAGTGTCACTAGTATGCCTCTACTTGACTAGCTCGTTAATCAAAGATGGTTATGTTTCCTAGCCATAGACATGAGTTGTCATTTGATTAACGGGATCACCTCATTAGGAGAATGACGTGATTGACATGACCCAATCCGTTAGCTTAGCACCCGATCGTTTAGTATGTTGCTATTGCTTTCTTCATGACTTATACATGTTCCTATAACTATGAGATTATGCAACTCCCGTTTACCGGAGGAACACTTTGTGTGCTACCAAACGTCACAACGTAAATGGGTGATTATAAAGGTGCTCTACAGGTGTCTCCAAAGGTACTTGTTGGGTTGGCGTATTTCGAGATTAGGATTTGTCACTCCGATTGTCGGAGAGGTATCTCTGGGCCCACTCGGTAATGCACATCACTATAAGCCTTGCAAGCATTGTAACTAATGAGTTAGTTGCGGGATGATGTATTACGGAATGAGTAAAGAGACTTGCCGGTAACGAGATTGAACTAGGTATCGAGATACCGACGATCGAATCTCGGGTAAGTAACATACCGATGACAAAGGGAACAACGTATGTTTTTATGCGGTCTGACCGATAAAGATCTTCGTAGGATATGTGGGAGCCAATATGGGCATCCAGGTCCCGCTATTGGTTATTGACCGGAGAGGTGTCTCGGTCATGTCTACATAGTTCTCGAACCCGAAGGGTCCGCACGCTTAAACTTACGATAACAATTATATTATGAGTTTATATGTTTTGATGTACCGAAGGTTGTTCAGTGTCCCGGATGTGATCACGGACATGACGAGGAGTCTCGAAATGGTCGAGACATAAAGATTGATATATTGGATGACTATATTCGGACACCGGAAGTGTTCCGGAGAAGTTTCGAATTAAACTGAAGTGCCAGAGGGTTACCGGAACCCCCCGGGGAAGTATTGGGCCTTAGTGGGCCTTGAGGGGAGAGAGAGGGCAAAAGCCAGGAGGTGGCGCGCCCCCTCCCAGGAGGAGTCCTAGTTGGACTAGGAGAGGAGGGCGCAGCCCCCTTTCCCTCTCCCTCTCCCTCTCTTTCCTTCCCCCCTTCTTTTCCTAGTAGGACTAGGAAAGGGGAGTCCTACTCCTACTAGGAGGAGGACTCCCCCCCTCTCCTTGGCGCGCCCATAGGCAGCCGGCCTCCCCCTTGCTCCTTTATATACGGGGGCAGGGGGCACCTCTCTACACACTTGATATACGATATTTTAGCCGTGTGCGGTGCCCCCCTCCACCATATTACACCTCGATAATACCATTGCGGAGCTTAGGCGAAGCCCTGCGTCGGTGGAACATCATCATCTTCACCACGCCGTCGTGTTGACGAAACTCTCCCTCAACACTCGGCTGGATCGGAGTTCGAGGGATGTCATCAAGCTGAACGTGTGTAGAACTTGGAGGTGCCGTACGTTCGGTACTTGATCGGTCGGATCGTGAAGACATACGACTACATCAACCGCGTTGTGATAACGCTTCCGCTGTCGGTCTACGAGGGTACGTGGACAACACTCTCCCCTCTCGTTGCTATGCATCACCATGATCTTGCGTGTGCGTAGGAAATTTTTTGAAATTACTACGTTCTCCAACAGTGGCATCCGAGCCTGGTTTTATGCGTTGATGCTATGCACGAGTAGAACACAAGTGAGTTGTCGACGATATAGGTCATACTGCTTACCAGCATGTCATACTTTTGTTCAGCGGTATTGTGAGATGAAGCGGCCCGGACCGACATTACGCGTACGCTTACGCGAGACTGGTTTCACCGTTCAGAGCACTCGTTGCTTAAAGGTGACTGGCGGGTGTCTGTGTCTCTCACTTTAGTTGAACCGAGTGTGGGCTACGCCCGGTCCTTGCGAAGGTTAAAACAGCACCAACTTGACAAACTATCGTTGTGGTTTTGATGTGTAGGTAAGAACGGTTCTTGCTAAGCCTGTAGCAGCCACGTAAAACTTGCAACAACAAAGTAGAGGACGTCTAACTTGTTTTTGCAGGGCATGTTGTGATGTGATAT
Organism: Aegilops tauschii subsp. strangulata; assembly: GCF_002575655.3. NCBI lineage: Eukaryota > Viridiplantae > Streptophyta > Magnoliopsida > Poales > Poaceae > Aegilops > Aegilops tauschii. The sequence goes on from NC_053037.3 coordinate 46,059,679, forward strand.
GGTCAAGACATGATGTGATATAATTTGTTGTATGAGATGATCATGTTTTGTAACCGAGTTATCGGCAACTGGCAGGAGCCATATAGTTGTCGCTTTATTGTATGAGATGCAATCGCCATGTAATAGTTTTACTTTATCACTAAGGGGTAGCGATAGTCGTAAAAGCAATGAGTTGGCGAGACGACAATGATACTACGATGGAGATCAAGGTGTCGCGCCGGTGATGATGGTGATCATGACGGTGCTTCGGAGATGGAGATCACGAACACGGTGCTTCGGAGATGGAGATCACGAACACGGTGCTTCGGAGATGGAGATCACGAACACGGTGCGCCGGTAACGATGGTGATCATAACGGTGCTTCGAAGATGGAGATCACAAGCACGGTGCTTCGGAGATGGAGATCACAAGCACAAGATGATGATGGCCATATCATATCACTTATATTGATTGCATGTGATGTTAATCCTTTATCCATCTTATCTTGCTTTGATTGACGGTAGCATTATAAGATGATCTCTCACTAAAATTTCAAGATAAAAGTGTTCTCCCTGAGTATGCACCATTGCAAAAGTTCTTCGTGCTGAGACACCACGTGATGATCGGGTGTGATAGGCTCTACGTTCAAATACAACGGGTGCAAAACAGTTGCACACGCGGAATACTCAGGTTAAACTTGACGAGCCTAGCATATGCAGATATGGCCTCGGAACACAGAGACCGAAAGGTCGAGCGTGAATCATATAGTAGATATGATCAACATAGTGATGTTCACCATTGAAACTACTCCATCTCACGTGATGATCAGACATGGTTTAGTTGATTTGGATCACGTAATCACTTAGATGATTAGAGGGATATCTATATAAGTGGGAGTTCTTAAGTAATATGATCAATTGAACTTAAATTTATCATGAACTTAGTACCTGATAGTATCTTGCTTGTCTATGTTAATTGTAGATAAATGGCCCGTGCTGTTGTTCCGTTGAATTTTAATGCGTTCCTTGAGAAAGCTAAGTTGAAAGATGATGGTATCAATTACACGGACTGGGTCCGTAACTTGAGGATTATCCTCATTGCTGCACAGAAGAATTACGTCCTGGAAGCACCGCTAGGTGCCAGGCCTCCTGCAAGAGCTAAGCCAGAAGTTATGAACGTCTGGCAGAGCAAAGCTGATGACTACTCAATAGTTCAGTGTGCCATGCTTTATAGCTTAGAACCGGGCCTTCAACGACGTTTTGAATGTCATGGAGCATATGAGATGTTCCAGGAGTTGAAGTTAATATTTCAAGCAAATGCCCGGATTGAGAGATATGAAGTCTCCAATAAGTTCTATAGGTGCAAGATGGAAGAGAATTGTTCTGTCAGTGAGCATATACTCAGAATGTCTGGGTATAATAATCACTTGATTCAACTGGGAGTTCAACTTCCGGATGATTGCGTCATTGACAGAATTCTTCAATCACTGCCACCAAGCTACAAGAGCTTCGTGATGAACTATAACATGCAAGGGATGGATAAGACAATTCCCGAGCTCTTCGCAATGCTAAAGGCAGCGGACGTAGAAATAAAAAAGGAGCATCAAGTGTTGATGGTCAGTAAAACCACTAGTTTCAAGAAAAAGGGCAAAGGGAAGAAGAAAAGGAACTTCAAGAAGAACAGCAAGCAAGTTGCTGTTCAGGAGAAGAAATCCAAATCTGGACCTAAGCCTGAAACTGAGTGCTTCTACTGTAAGCAGACTGGTCACTGGAAGCGGAACTGCCCCAAGTATTTGGCGGATAAGAAGGATGGCAAGGTTAACAAAGGTATATGTGATATACATGTTATTGATGTGTACCTTACTAATACTCGCAGTAGCACCTGGGTATTTGATACTGGTTCTGTTGCTAATATTTGCAACTCGAAACAGGGGCTACGGATTAAGCGAAGATTGGCTAAGGATGAGGTGACGATGCGCGTGGGAAATGGTTCCAAAGTCGATGTGATCGCCGTCGGCACGCTACCTCTACATCTACCCTCGGGATTAGTTGTAGACCTAAATAATTGTTATTTGGTGCCAGCGTTGAGCATAAACATTATATCTGGATCTTGTTTAATGCGAGACGGTTATTCATTTAAATCAGAGAATAATGGTTGTTCTATTTATATGAATAATATCTTTTATGGTCATGCACCCTTGAAGAGTGGTCTATTTTTAATGAATCTCGATAGTAGTGATACACATATTCATAATGTCAAAGCCAAAAGATGCAGAGTTAATAATGACAGTGCAACTTATTTGTGGCACTGCCGTTTGGGTCATATCGGTGTAAAGCGCATGAAGAAACTCCATACTGATGGAATTTTGGAATCACTTGATTTTGAATCACTTGGTACTTGCGAACCATGCCTCATGGGCAAGATGACCAAAACACCGTTCTCCGGAACTATGGAGAGAGCAACAGATTTGTTGGAAATCATACATACAGATGTATGTGGTTCGATGAATATGGAGGCTCGTGGCGGATATCGTTATTTTCTCACCTTCACAGATGATTTGAGCAGATATGGGTATATCTACTTAATGAAACATAAGTCTGAAACATTTGAAAAGTTCAAAGAATTTCAGAGTGAAGTTGAAAATCATCGTAACAAGAAAATAAAATTCCTACGATCTGATTGTGGAGGAGAATATTTGAGTTACGAGTTTGGCCTACATTTGAAACAATGCGGAATAGTTTCGCAACTCACGCCACCCGGAACACCACAGCGTAATGGTGTGTCCGAACGTCGTAATCGTACTTTGTTAGATATGGTGCGATCTATGATGTCTCTTACTGATTTACCGCTATCGTTTTGGGGTTATGCTTTAGAGACGGCTGCATTCACTCTAAATAGGACACCATCGAAATCCGTTGAGACGACGCCTTTTGAACTATGGTTTGGCAAGAAACCAAAGTTGCCGTATCTTAAAGTTTGGGGTTGCGATGCTTATGTGAAGAAACTTCAACCTGATAAGCTCAAACCTAAATCGGAGAAATGTGTCTTCATAGGATACCCAAAGGAGACTGTTGGGTACACCTTCTATCACAGATCCGAAGGCAAGATATTCGTTGCTAAGAATGGATCCTTTCTAGAGAAGGAGTTTCTCTCAAAAAATGTGAGTGGGAGGAAAGTAGAACTTGATGAGGTAACTGTACCTGCTCCCTTATTGGAAAGTAGATCATCGCAGAAATCAGTTTCTGCGACACCTACACCAATTAGTGAGGAAGTTAATGATAATGATCATGAAACTTCAGATCAAGTTATTACTGAACTTCGTAGGTCAACTAGATCAAGATCCGCACTAGAGTGGTACGGTAATCCTGTTCTGGAGGTCATGTTACTAGACCATGGCGAACCTACGAACTATGAAGAAGCGATGGTGAGCCCAGATTCCGCAAAATGGCTTGAAGCCATGAAATCCGAGATGGGATCCATGTATGAGAACAAAGTATGGACTTTGGTTGACTTGCCCGATGGTCGGCAAGCCATTGAAAACAAATGGATCTTCAAGAAGAAGACTGACGCTGATGGTAATGTTACTGTCTATAAAGCTCGACTTGTTGCGAAAGGTTTTCGACAAGTTCAAGGGATTGACTACGATGAGACCTTCTCACCCGTAGCGATGCTTAAGTCTGTCCGAATCATGTTAGCAATTGCCGCATTTTATGATTATGAAATTTGGCAAATGGATGTCAAAACTGCATTCCTGAATGGATTTCTGGAAGAAGAGTTGTATATGATGCAACCGGAAGGTTTTGTCGATCCAAAGGGAGCTAACAAAGTGTGCAAGCTCCAGCGATCCATTTATGGACTGGTGCAAGCCTCTCGGAGTTGGAATAAACGCTTTGATAGTGTGATCAAAGCATTTGGTTTTATACAGACTTTTGGAGAAGCCTGTATTTACAAGAAAGTGAGTGGGAGCTCGATAGCATTTCTGATATTATATGTGGATGACATATTACTGATTGGAAATGATATAGAATTTCTGGATAGCATAAAGGGATACTTGAATAAGAGTTTTTCAATGAAAGACCTCGGTGAAGCTGCATATATATTAGGCATAAAGATCTATAGAGATATATCAAGACGCTTAATTGGACTTTCACAAAGCACATACCTTGACAAAGTTTTGAAGAAGTTCAAAATGGATCAAGCAAAGAAAGGGTTCTTGCCTGTACTACAAGGTGTGAGATTGAGTAAGACTCAATGCCCGACCACTGCAGAAGATAGAGAAATGATGAAAGATGTTCCCTATGCTTCAGCCATAGGCTCTATCATGTATGCAATGTTGTGTACCAGACCTGATATGTCCCTTGCTATAAGTTTAGCAGGGAGGTACCAAAGTAATCCAAGAGCGGATCACTGTACAGCGGTCAAGAACATCCTGAAATACCTGAAAAGGACTAAGGATATGTTTCTCGTTTATGGAGGTGACAAAGAGCTCATCGTAAGAGGTTACGTTGATGCAAGCTTTGACACTGATCCGGACGATTCGAAATCGCAAACTGGATACGTGTTTACATTGAACGGTGGAGCTGTCAGTTGGTGCAGTTCTAAGCAAAGTGTCATGGCGGGATCTACGTGTGAAGCGGAATACATAGCTGCTTCGGAAGCAGCAAATGAAGGAGTCTGGATGAAGGAGTTCATATCCGATCTAGGTGTCATACCTAGTACATCGGGACCAATGAAAATCTTTTGTGACAATACTGGTGCAATTGCCTTAGCAAAGGAATCCAGATTTCACAAGAGGACCAAGCAGATCAGAAGACGCTTCAATTCCATCCGGGATTTAGTCCAGGTGGGAGACATAGAAATTTGCAAGATACATACGGATCTGAATGTTGCAGACCCGCTGACTAAGCCTCTTCCACGAGCAAAACATGATCAGCACCAAGACTCCATGGGTGTGAGACTCATTACTGTGTAATCTAGATTATTGACTCTAGTGCAAGTGGAAGACTGAAGGAAATATGCCCTAGAGGCAATAATAAAGTATTATTTATTTCCTTATATCATGATAAATGTTTATTATTCATGCTAGAATTGTATTAACCGGAAACATAATACATGTGTGAACACATAGACAAACAGAGTGTCACTAGTATGCCTCTACTTGACTAGCTTGTTAATCAAAGATGGTTATGTTTCCTAGCCATAGACATGAGTTGTCATTTGATTAACGGGATCACCTCATTAGGAGAATGACGTGATTGACATGACCCAATCCGTTAGCTTAGCACCCGATCATTTAGTATGTTGCTATTGCTTTCTTCATGACATATACATGTTCCTATAACTATGAGATTATGCAACTCCCGTTTACCGGAGGAACACTTTGTGTGCTACCAAACGTCACAACGTAAATGGGTGATTATAAAGGTGCTCTACAGGTGTCTCCAAAGGTACTTGTTGGGTTGGCGTATTTCGAGATTAGGATTGGTCACTCCGATTATCGGAGAGGTATCTCTGGGCCCACTCGGTAATGCACATCACTATAAGCCTTGCAAGCATTGTAACTAATGAGTTAGTTGCGGGATGATGTATTACGGAACGAGTAAAGAGACTTGCCGGTAACGAGATTGAACTAGGTATCGAGATACCGACGATCGAATCTCGGGCAAGTAACATACCGATGACAAAGGGAACAACGTATGTTGTTATGCGGTCTGACCGATAAAGATCTTCGTAGAATATGTGGGAGCCAATATGGGCATCCAGGTCCCGCTATTGGTTATTGACCGGAGAGGTGTCTCGGTCATGTCTACATAGTTCTCGAACACGAAGGGTCCGCACGCTTAAAGTTACGATGACAGTTATATTATGAGTTTATATGTTTTGATGTACCGAAGGTTGTTCGGAGTCCCGGATGTGATCACGGACATGACGAGGAGTCTTGAAATGGTCGAGACATAAAGATTGATATATTGGATGACTATATTCAGACACCGGAAGTGTTCCGGAGAAGTTTCAGATTAAACCGGAGTGCCAGAGGGTTACCGGAACCCCCCGGGGAAGTATTGGGCCTTAGTGGGCCTTGAGGGGAGAGAGAGGGCAGAAGCCAGGAGGTGGCGCGCCCCCTCCCAGAAGGAGTCCTAGTTGGACTAGGAGAGGGGGGCGCAGCCCCCTTTCCCTCTCCCTCTCCCTCTCTTTCCTTCCCCCCTTCTTTTCCTAGTAGGACTAGGAAAGGGGAGTCCTACTCCTACTAGGAGGAGGACTCCCCCCCTCTCCTTGGCGCGCCCATAGGCAGCCGGCCTCCCCCTCGCTCCTTTATATACGGGGGCAGGGGGCACCTCTCTACACATTTGATATACGATATTTTAGCCGTGTGCAGTGCCCCCCTCCACCATATTACACCTCGATAATACCGTTGCGGAGCTTAGGCGAAGCCCTGCGTCGGTGGAACATCATCATCGTCACCACGCCGCCGTGCTGACGAAACTCTCCCTCAACACTCGGCTGGATCGGAGTTCGAGGGACGTCATCGAGCTGAACGTGTGTAGAACTTGGAGGTGCCGTACGTTCGGTACTTGATCGGTCGGATCGTGAAGACGTACGACTACATCAACCGCGTTGTGATAACGCTTCCGCTGTCAGTCTATGAGGGTACGTGGACAACACTCTCCCCTCTCGTTGCTATGCATCACCATGATCTTGCGTGTGCGTAGGAATTTTTTTGAAATTACTACGTTCTCCAACAGAGGCAGGGCTGGCTGGCTGGATGTGCTCTAATTTGAGGTAACAACTGAATCTTGTCAGATACTAGTTAAATCCGAGCTATGGGTGTGAAGCACTGATGTGCCAGTACATTTGATTGTGACATGTTCTAATTTTGTACCTGAACTTTTTTTAGAAAGGGTTGTACGTCAACTTAATGTGCTAGGAGAACTTATTGTGTTGTCTGTCTGTTTTCTTTGCACAGCATTCAAGATATTTCCCCGTCATTGATAAAGACGATGAATCGTTATGTACGAGTTCGTTGGTTTCTACATAGCCCTACCCGTAGCGATCCACTGCTTCCATCCTGATTGTGCCGCCTGCGTGAAATTTTTGTATGCAAGTTCAATGTGCTATGATGTTCTATATGATTGTGTCAACTATATAAGTTTTTACTGAGCATCAGCAATGTATATGGCTGAAAGATGTATTTACAAGCATCGACCGATGGGTCTCTCTCTCACACACACACACAAGTGGGACCCGTTGAATTATTTCTTTGCTCATGACAGCTTTTAATTAGGTTCCACTGTAATCTAACTTTTTTCTTAAGTTATTAATTGAGCTCAGTGACTTCAAAAAGTTGTGCAAAAGCCTTGTTTGGGCCTTTCCGGCGTCGCTGAATGTGGGCTGAGTAGCCATGTTAGGTTGTACTGTACTACACATGCCTTTTTTTCAACATCAGCAATGCAACTGGGCCGACAGTTGTACACAATATCCGGGTCAACTTGTTATTCTCCGCCCCGCTAGGCTGCAAACTTTTCTAGGAGGTATGCATTAGGCTTAACAAGAAAATGGACTTTAAGAAATAATAAATGGAGGCAAACACCAAATGGCGACTCCCACCCCACCCCTCTCCCATGGCGACTCCCACCCCACCCCCACCTTCTAGATCGTCTAAGGTGAGTGTTGATCCTCTTGAGATCCAATGGCAAGTCTCATCCATTGGGATTTTGCCCCGGGGCTTAAGGTGGAACAGAAGGTACATGACAAGTTTAGATCTACGGTGCATTTTGAGAGTGCTTCGGGAACCAAGGAATTTTTCTTGGTTGTTTCTTTCTCTTCGGCCTCCTTCCCTCTCTCTGAAGAGGCTGTAGGAGTGGTTTTGCAATGTTGTATTGGAGGTATGGCCAAGGGTTTCAACGTCAAGCAATTGGGTGTTCGATCGTTTCGGTTTTCGGTGGCTTCCAATCGTGTCGGTCATTTCATCTATGGTTTGAAGGATCGTGTCCGGCCAAATTTTGTTTGTCATTTCTGCCTGTTCAAGTTATCAGTGGATTATTCTTGGAATGGATCTGATTGGCATCTTGATGAAGTGATTCCGGAGGTTTCTGCCAGATCGCCTATGGCTATCAGAAGTTCTCTAGGGTTTTTACGTAAGAGTGCGCAAGGGGACACCTCATCTAGATCTGAATTGGCCAAATTTAATCTCGTTAATGCTGAGGACAGCAGGATTTCCATTCATCATCAGGGTTTGGAAAAGCAAGATGTGATGCGAGATCATTCTTCTAATGCATCTCTAGCTTCGAACGACTTGTCGGATGAGTTGGTGTTTGGTAGTTTTCATGCACGTATAAATCGGGATGATCACCAAGTTATTGGCAAACATTTCTCTGGATGCTCTTTTGCAACCTTATCATGGAACCTAATCACTGAAGCGAAGCTTGAGGAAATTCTTGATTTATGGCAAGCTGGTTATACCAATGTAATCATACAATCGGTACTCGACATCTCTTCCCTGCCTACTAAAGAGTTTATATATAACAAGCTTCATTTTTGTATGCTATGTGGGAGACGAGATCATTTAGCCGAGCATTGCATTGATAAGACTTTGGTAACTAATCAGCCCACTAAGAAAAATGATGAGACTTCTCCCATGCTTAATTTTTCTTGGTGTACAAAGTGCTGGACCAAAGGTCATTTTTCTTCAACCTGCTCTTTTGACAATAGATGTTGCAATATTTGTGGCATGAGAGGACACGTTCAATGGAACTTCCTGGCACGTACACGTTCAATGAAACTGGTTGCATGGGTAAAGAAAGGCGGGGATGTTGAGAATGGCCGCTCTGCTGGCTCTCCGATTCTCATTAGACGTGATAAGATTTGGCGTAGAAAATCTCAGAGTCAGGCCCAACAAAAAAGGGATAGGAAGCAAATTTGGATTGTCAAGCGAAATGGAAGGGATCTGGTAAAATCTTCTGTCAGTTGTACTGAAAATGCCCCGGACGTTCGCCTCCTATCCAACCTATCACCACCCTCCAGATTCCCGAGACCAGGACTCCTCCTCTGTTTCGCCCATCACCTTGCGCACCTTAGCTCACCTCCACCCCCACACCTCGAGCTTCCCTCCACTCCAAACCTAGCACCTCCAATGGCTAATCTGCCAGTGCTGCCCTACCAGTTTGTGCTGGGGGAGATGGATATTCAGCAAGGTCCGGAGGGGAGGCTGCAGCGCAACATGGTGATTGTTGATGACCCACCTCTGGATCGCTCGCAGCATGCACTTGTGATGGTGGTGCCGCCCCCTAGAGATCTGCAACGTGAAGAAGTTCTTGCAGAGGTCAGAAGAGTTCTTCGAGATGATCATGGTGCGCCTACTACTGAGGGTGAGATCTATCCTTTCTGCGTGGGTCTTATTCGTTTCAATGACAGTGTTGTTAGAGATACGATGATTAGTAGAGGGGAGCAACCCTTAGATGAGCATTCCAACTTCTATCTGCTACGCCATGATGAAGGTCCAAATATGCGTAGGCCGGTGATTGAAAGAGATGTGTGGGTTATGTTGCTTGGGTTTCCTCTGAACTACCAAACAGAGCACTATATTATTAAGGCAGTGTCATGTTTTGGGTGATGTATTTATTGGCACCGCCCAGGTCACAGAAAGTCTCGTGTGCTTGTCCGTGTTCTGATTAATGAACTTGCTCTGGTGCCTTTTAGTCTGGTGGTTAAGAGATTCACTGATATCTGCGGGCTTGGCACCTTGTGGACTGTCCCTGTTTATGTTCTTAACGGCAGAAATCCTAGCCAGGGTCTGGTTGGAGATGAAGAGGCGCCGCCTCCTTTGGGTGCTTCCCCGCATCCGGAGCATCTTCCTTTCCTAAATGCAATGCAGCAGCAACAACACGATGCTCAAGTTTGGCAGCTCTAGAACGCGGCCAATGCCTGGGAGGCTGCTCCACCTCCCCCACCGCCACAGCAGGGCTGGGGCGAAGGGCCAGTACTTCCACGTGTTCCGCCAGTGTATCAAGGTTTTAGTTATAGGAGTTATACTGGTTACGATGGGCCCTCTATGATGGATGGTATACAGACTGCTGATTCTGGTTTTGATAATGGGTTGTGGGTTCGGAACGAAGATGTTGCAATGATTGAAGAGGTGACAGACAGATTTGTTCAGGGAAGCCCTACTAGAGATCTTTCATTTCAGCAGATTAATGCTCATGAAGTGGTTTTGGAAGTACCTGATGAGGAAAATTGGCTTTCTTTCATGATCTGCTTCTATTGCACTGTTTACACTCCTAGACTCTATTGGGTGTCTGACGAAGATAGCCTGACCATTATTTGGAGTAAGTTTGCAGATGGTCTACAGAGCATGCTAGTGGATCTTGTGGGAGGGGCATGCTTCTCTTACTTCCCATTTTCACCATTTGCACCAGGCACCAATGTCATTTGCTTACCTCAGGATGCTTGGTCGATCTGCTGTGATTTTGTTGCTGCTCAACTGAACAGAGTTTCTCAGCTGGTTACTGCAGACACCATGGTTGGTGCTAACCCCATGGTTGTGGAACACAACAATCAGGAAGTTAACTTTCCACTTCTTGACTCACAGCTTGAGATGATGGAGATGGAGGCGGCTACTAATAAGAGAAAGCGCAGAATGGTCACACCGCTGGATGTATCTGAGGTCAGGCGCAATGTGCGCGCAACTAGGTACCAGGGGTTTAAGCCGCCTTCTTTGGCTGACACCAAGCGTAAACCCTCATATGTCAAACAGAGGAGGACACCGGATTTCTTGGAAATGCAGCAAGGCAAGAGCACTAAAGAAACATCGGCCTCCACTCTAGTTCCTCCTCCCACTACGATTGAAACTCTGCAATATTTGGGAACAACTCAGTGTGCTATTCCACGGGAGGAGCTCACCAAGGATAAGCTACTTGCACCTCTCAAGGGCAAGGAGAAGGACGAGGCCTAGGCCTTTTATTTCGCTGTTTGTTTCTGCTGCGTTGTGGAATTTTATTAGGGTGCTTCTGAACTTATTTATACGCTTTATCTAGCTTGTTTCAAGACTTAATGGCATCTGTTATGTGGAATATTTTGTGCTGGAATATTCGTGGTTTAAATGCAAGTTCTAAATGTGATGCACTTCGCAATAAGATTGATGAATCCAATTGGTCGATAGTATGCTTACAAGAGACCAAGAAACATGAGTTTGATCACTCTTTTACTAGAAAATGCTGCCCGAGGAGATTTGATAAATTTGAGTTTATTCCATCTGATGGTGCCTCAGGTGGTCTAGCTATTATATGGTGTAGCGCCAATTTTTGGGCCAAATAATTCATCAGTTTTCTTTTGCAATCACTATCAAAATGACCTCGGTTCAAACAAATGAAAGTTGGTTGCTTTCTAACATATATGGGCCGTGTGATGGACCTGAGAGGGTAATGTTCACTGACTGGATGGAAAATATAAACATAGAATCTGAAGATCTTTGGCTTTTCATGGGTGATTTCAACTACATGCGCTCTTTGGATAACAGAAACCTACCAGGTGGAAATGTGGATGATGTGATCAAATTTAATAAGATTATCAGTCATCTTGGATTGCTCGAAATTCAAATCAAAGGAAGGAGATACACATGGAGTAACATGCAAGAAACTCCTTTACTAGAGCAATTAGACTGGTTTTTTTCTTCTCCAGAATGGATTTTGAAATTCCCCAATACCATTGCAAAACCTCTTGCCCGTCCGATCTCTGATCATGTGCCTTGTATACTCTCTGTGGAAACTTCGATCCCAAGATCTAAGCTTTTCATATTTGAAAACTTTTGGCCTTCTCACCCTGGATTTTTGGAGGTTGTGAAATCATCATGGCTTGCTCCCATTAAGGCCTCTTCCAGTGCCACAAGAATATCTGCAAAATTAAAGAGACTTAGATATGCTTTAAAAATGGAGTAAATCAATCTCTAAGTTAAAACTATTAATTGAGAATTGTAATAGAATTCTGCTCCAATTGGACAACCTTGAGGAATTGAGACAGCTTTCCACTCCTGAAGCCAATTTCAGAAACATATTAAAGGCACATTTATTACGATTGCTTAAGTACCAAAGTGAGTATTGGAAAAAACGTTGCACGTTTCGGTGGGCAGTCCAAGATGAGGAAAATACTAAATATTTTCAAGCACGTGCAACTGAAAGATTGAGGAGAAATGCCATCACAAATTTGGTTTTAACTGATGGTCGCCTGCTAGAAAATCATGATCAAAAGGCAGCAGCTTTTTATGATTGCTTTAAAAAGAGAATGGGGGTGTCATCTCAGCCTGTGTATGACTTTGAGCTAGCGAACCTTATTCAGAAATGCCAAGGCCTGGAGGAACTTTCAATACCTTTTACGAAAGAAGAAATTGACAATATGATCAAAATCATTCCGGCTGATCGTGCTCCAGGACCAGACGGTTTCAATGGGCATTTCCTTAAAGTTTGTTGGGATATAATCAAAGAGGATTTTTACTCTCTGTGTGAGGATTTCTGGAAGGGGACAATCAATTTGCAATGTTTGAATACATCATTAATCATGCTAGTACGGAAGAAACTGGCGCCTGAATCTGTCAATGATTACAGACCAATCTCCTTACTAAATTGTGTGCTCAAAGTTATAACAAAAATTCTTTTAGAAAGGCTTCAACGTTGGATTCTAAAGGTGGTGCATCGAAATCAATATGGATTCACTAAAACTAGGACAATTCAGGATTGTCTCGGTTGGTGTCGGGTGGTTGGTGCGACATATGCCAACGTGTGGCTTATCATTGTGGGTGCCAATAAGACGTCGCCGGTGCCTGGAAACGGGATGAGGCGAAGACATGCACGCCGACGGATGTTACCCAGGTTCGGGGCTCTCCGAGGAGATAACACCCCTAGTCCTGCTCTGCGGGGTCTTCGCATGATCACTAGATCAGTAAAAGTAGCTACAATCGCTCCTAGAGCTGTTGGGTTCAAGGGAGAAGAAGAACAAGGCTAGCTCTCACTTCTCTCTCTCTATGGCGTGTGTGCTATGCTCAGAAGCCAACCCTTTGCATGGGTGCCCCGGGGGGTTTATATAGGCCTACCCCCCGGGGCTACAATTGTAATCCGGCTGGGCTCTGGTCCCAGCCATCAGTGTCTACGCTCGCCGGCTTCTCCACCGGCTATTGGGGCCCGCCGACTAGTGGGTCCCGCCGGCTGCTGGCCTCTTGGTCGACAGGCCGGCCCCACCGCCTAGGATCTTGTCGGCGGCTGCTTACTGTAGCCTCGCCCCTGATGACGAGGGCTTTGTTGAGGTAGGCGTGGCTACAGTGGGCCGCCTCGGGGGCTCTCACAGTAGCCTTACCTTGTCTTGTCTCCTTAATGTGGCGCATGCTTCGAGGGAGGGAGTAGCCGGCTTCTGGGGGGGCGGCTACGCCCTTGGCCGACTGGGGGAGGCCGGGCCGCCTCTGCGCCTCTCTCTGGCTGAAGGGACCCGCCGCCCGTCGGCCGTACGGGCGTCTGTCGTGGATGACGTTGAGGCTAGCATGGCTATAGTGCCGAGCCGGCCGGGAGATGGCCGTCCCGTACGGCCTCCTGTGGCCATGCCTGCCTCGGGCTTCGGGGGTAGTGGGTCGCACTGTGGCCACACCCGTCTTGTCACCGTTATGTGGCGCAGCCTGGGTGGTTGCGGTCTTGGCCGGCTTCTTGGAGTCGGCATCCTTTACGGCCGGCTTCCTGGAGTCGGCCACCCCGTGGTTATCCCGAGGGGGGAGGTTGCTGAGGCTGGGCCGCCTTCCGTGAGTCGGCTTCAGAGGTAGCCGGCTAGGGAAGGTGGTCCAATGCTTGGAGTGCTTGAAGGCCCAAAGGCCTGATAATTTTTTTGGAAGAGCCAGGGTCAGTCGGTTAGGCTACCCGTGGCCATTTACTCCGACAGTAGTCCCCAAAGCTGATTGGGCTTCGAGGTTGGGTAGGAGTCAAGAAGCTCGATCAGCTTCCTATCTTGACAAGTCGGCAGCTGGGAGCCGGCTTTGGTTAGGTGCGCCGCCTTGGTTGAAAAACTCCGGAGTAGGAGGGCGGGAGCTCGCTAGTGCGTGCACCGGGCCGCGGGCCGGCCACTTGCCGCCTGTGAACCACGTGGCCTCTCTCGGCCAAAAAGCCTGTCAGCCCACGCGCGCGACGCGACGTCGCCGCAGGGCGGGGGCCCGCCACGTCCACGCCCGGGCCCAGGCGCGGATTATCTGCAGCCCGAAACCGCCCGCACATCTCCTTGCGGCAGTTTCGGCTCGCCTTTAGGGCGTAATAACCGCGAGGCATGGGGGAGTGGGTGCAGTTAATCCCACGTCTCCCCCCACGTCCGGCCTCCCCGGCCTCACCTTGCGAGGCTATAAGTAGGGGGAGAGGGAGAGCGGCAGGCTCTCGCACGCTCCTCCTCCTTCCACCATCTTCTTTCTCTCGCCGTTTCTTGCGACAGCGCCTCGCTGCCGCGCTCTTCCACCGTACGTTCCTCCGCCGTCGTGCTCGTTTTCGCCATGCCTCCCGCCATGGAGCAGTATGGCGGGGATTGGGACGGCTCCAACGTCCACGAGGATCACGTCGAGTTCCTCCGCAATACGCGGCGGCTGCCCAGCGCGGACAAGGTGGAGGTCCATCTTGCGCCGGCGAAGGAAATTACGCCGGAGCCGCGGGAGGGCGAGCGGGTGGTCTTCCGCTCGCATTTCTTGCGCGGCATCGACCTGCCAGTGAGCGCCTTCTTCCGCTCCTGGCTCGAGTTCTACCAGCTCCAGCCGCACCACCTCACCCCAAACGCGGTGGTGCTGCTGTCTGCCTTCGTCACCCTGTGCGAAGGCTACCTAGGCGTCCTCCCTACCCTCGAGCTCTGGGGGGAGTTCTTCCAGTCCAAGCTGGGCACACGCATGCAGGGCGTGCCGGCTCAGACTGGCGCCTTCATCGCGTCGCGGAGGTCGGTCGCCGACAACCCCTTCCCCGTCATCACGCTGATCCAGTCGGTGAAGAAGTGGCAAAAGTCGTACTTCTACGTGCGGAACATCGCCCCACGGGGCGACTACATCAACCTGCCGGCTTACGTAGCCGGCCCACCGGCGGGCAGGCGGCCCCAGTGGTCCTTCCGGGCCGTGACTCTGACGCCGGCCGGGTCCGCAGCCGTCGCCCGAGTGCGAGTGATGACCCAGTCGGAGGGCTTGACGGGGCCCGACCTGCTGGCCGCCTTCGTCACGCGCCGGGTACTTCCGCTCCAGAGCCATCCTCATCTGATCTGTCAGATGAGCGGCCAGCTTGATCCGAGCCGGATGTGCACCAAGGACATGCCGCACGAGGAGGTCGCCTATATGGTGAACTACCTCGCGAACTGCAAACTCTCCGAAGAGTGGCAGTTCGGCAAGGAGCCATACAGCCGAGCCAATCCACCGCCCAAGGTATGCTCTCCTTGTCTCTTTTTTTCTCTTAACTTTGTTGCCGAGTTCCTCTTGGCCGACTCTAAATCAGTCGGCTTGTTTTCGACAGAGCCCTCTTCTTCGGCCAGCTGGCGGGTCAGAAGCGGAGCGCCGATTCGTCCCCGACCGGACGGAGCACGATCTGGAGGACCCCGACTTGGGGGCGGCCGCTATGGATGATAACATCGAGCCGGGTGGTGGCCAAGCCGGCGGCGAAGGAGGCGGCTCCGGGCATGGAGCCACCTTCGACGACTGGCCGGACGACGATGAGGCCGAAGTCGCCCCGCGCCGCCGGCTGGCATCTGGAGGCGGCGCGGGTTCCTCCGCTGCACCGCCTGCTCGGGACGGAGGGCAGAAGCGTCGCGCCGCCCAGGGTTTGTTCGGCAGTCGGACGAAGAAACCCAGGGGCGGGGCGGCAGCAACCAGGCGGGAGGAGGCGGCCGCGAAGGCGGCTCGCTTCCGCAAGACGGTGAAGCAACCTCACACTGTGTCGGCGTAAGTTCGAATTCTTTCGTATACTCTTTTTTCTTTCTTTTCTCTGGTGGTTCCTGAACCCTTGTCTTTTTCTCCAAACGACCAGAGCTCCGTTGTCGCTTGAGCGGGCGGCTGCCGCCTCCGTCATCGAGTCGCCGAGGGGGTCTGGGAGCACCACTCGCCGCGTGGACCCCCGTGCCGACCTTCAGGAAGCGACAGAACGGAACGCGTGGGAGGTGCGGGAGGAGCGGGAGGCGCGAGAGGCGGAGGCACGGAAGGCGGCCGCCGCCCAGGCAGTGCAGGAGGAGGAGGCGGCGAAGGCGCTCGCCGATGCCGCAGCCAAGGCCCAAGCGGAGGCTGCAGCTGCGGCAGCGGCGGAGGAGGTCTTGATGGTCACCCCGCTGCGCGTCGTAGCGCCTGGGGCCATGGAGCCCTCGCCAGAAGGAGCCAGCGGGGACCAGCCAGGGCTGGAGAGGGACGAAGACGTCATCGTCCTGGAGAGGGCGCCGGTGCTGACCCCGCCAACTGGGGCGGCTCAAGGCGGCCGGCCTGATCTGCCGCCTGCGCAGTCGGCGGGGGGCGAGCCGGCCGCGAGGACTGAGATGGCGGTCCGGATGCCGCCGAGCCATCGTGCGGGGAAGGCTGCGTCGGAGCCACAGAAGGCCGCATCGGAGCTGCAGCCGGCCGCGGGCTCCAGCTCATCGGCTCGGGATGTGGAGGTGGCCAGTGCTACCTCGGGGTGGACGCCAGGCGGAGGGACAGCCGTGATGAACGTGGCTGCGCAGGACGTCCGGACCCGGCTTCAGGCCCAGGCTACGGCGCTGAGGCAGTTCACCGACGAGTTCCTTGTGACGCGGGTGGCCATCCGGGTTAGTCTTCCCATCTTGCTTCTTCTTGATCTTGATTTCTTCCATGGGGCGCGTCAGCGCACCCACTGGGTGTAGTCCCCGAGTTCCGAGTCGGCTGCTGAGCAGGCGGCTTGGAACTTCTTAGTGGATTTGTCTTTGCTATTCTTGTTCTTACTTCGATCTTCTGTCTATCTTGCAGGACTACCACAATCTTCGTGCGGCCGCCTTCAACTCCCAGGCTCGGGAGCTGACCCAGAAGACCGCCGACCTTACTGAGAGCCAAGGTATGTGCTTTTTTCTTTATCTCATGTGGGGGCGCGTCAGCGCACCCACTGGGTGTAGTCCCCGAGATTCGGGCCGACTGCTGAGCAGTCGGGTTGGATCTTCCTTGACGACTTCCTCTTACTGTTCTTTCTTTTTCTGCCGTCTCTGCAGCGGCCAACGCCGGTCTGAGGGCACAGCTGGGAGAGTCTCAGACTACCCTTCGTGCCAAGGATGCCGAGCTCGCCGCCTTGGTGCAGGAACGCGACCGCCTGGCCAAGAAGTTGGCCAACCAGGAGGAAGGCCACAAGGCGGCTCTGAAGGCGGTGCAAGACCGCGAAGCCGCCCTCCAGGCCGAGTACGAGATGGAGGCGGCTGGCTGGGCTGAAGCCAGGCAAACTCTGATCTCTGGCTATGGTCAGATCGAAGATCTGGTCGACGGTAAGCCGCCTACCTCTTCGTCCTTTCTTGCCGTCTGCCACTTTTGGCTCGTTTTCTGACTTGGTGTTCTTTTCTTCTTCTTTCTTGCACAGAGTATTTCCCTGGCTATTCTACCGCCGCCAACCAGGTCATTGAGGCCCGCCGCCAGGCGCGGAGGCAGGCTGGCTTCGAGATTTCGCCAACCGCCGGCAGTTCGCTGGAGGAGCAGCTCTTGGCGATCCAGGCCCGCATCCAGCCGGCTCACCGATTGCTCCGCCGGCTTCAGCATTCCGGGGCGCAAGTCTTGGCCGCCCTCTGGCCCGGCCAAGTGGTTCCTCGCACCCCCAGTCGAACTACCGACTGGCTGGAGGTGGCAGTCGGCCGCTTCGAAGCCTGGAAGGCCTCGGCGGCTCGGTCCGGCGCCAGGCGGGCGCTGGAGTTCGTGAAGGCCTGGTATCCCGGCCTGAGCCTGGATCAGCTGGCTACCTGGTGGCAGCAAGCCGACACGGAGCTGGAGCCGGCGCGGCCGGCTATCATCCGGCGGGCTTCGGCGATCGCCGACTATACCGACACCAGCGTCTTCGCCCCCGAGGTAGATGACAACGGTGTCGCCCAGCCGGAGGAGTGGTTCGGGCTGAACCCGGCGGACAGTGAAGACTCGGCAGAGGAGATCGACTCCAGCGACGAGGGCGAAGAGGAGGAGGAGGAGGGTGAAGACGCCGAGCCGGCTGGTGGAGCAGCCGACCAGCCTCAGCCTGACCGCGCCTCCAGCACCACGTCGTGCGCGAGTGCGTCGCCTGCCACTGGTGGTGACCAAGCCGAGACCCGCTAGGCGGCCACTCCTTCAGCCGGCAAGGCTGTCTCCACCGACCAGCTCGGCTTCCGCACCGTGCCCTAGTCTAGTCTGCCGTCTTTTGTTTTCCTGTCCTGTTACTTTTGGAACAATACTCTGTTAAGTCTGCACAATTCCACCCACTGGGGGTGTATTCGAACCATGTTGATTGCCAGCCTGTTGGGGGCTTTATATGTATATATAACTTATGCATGCACTTGGCTTTTCCTCGTACTTTGCTTTTTATCCTTCCGCTGTTTCCTTTGCCACCCTCCCTTGGTTGCCGCCTCCCCAGTCAAACAGTTGCTCTGCAATCTGTAGCTGGAGGAGTGCTTGGCCAATTGGGGGGGAGTACTCTAGCTTTGCTGGACTAAAGCTAAGTGCTTAGGAAGCCGGCCAACCGGCTGTTCTGATAGCCGGCAGGCGTGTTTGGAGGCCGTCTTTTTGCTATACAAGTTCGTTGTTCCTTAGCCGTTTTTCGTGTGGGCATCCTTTCTGCCTTGCCTCTTGCTAGTCGGACAGTCGGTTCTTCGAGCTGCGACTTTCAACAAGAGAGGACTCGGGAGCCGGCACACTACTTGTCTGACTTCAGGTAGAACTTTTAATATAGCTCAAGGCGGCCAGTCCCCGGGCCGACTAGTCGAACCCGGTGCCAGACAAGAAATCAAATGTAATGATACATTCATGGATATGACACTCGTCATTCATAGATAGATAAAGGCAGTCCCCGAGTACTGTTCGGGGGGCCTGTTGGTTCGTGCTTAATACAAAAGGGTAGCATGATACATACTGCTTTCAACTGTAAAATCTTCTCAGGAGGTTCGCATTCCATGGTCGCTCCGACTCCTTGCCGGAGTCATCTCTCTTGCGTGCTCTTGGTTTTTGTGCGTCGATCAAGTAGTAGGAGTCGTTGCCGAGTGCCTTGCTGACGACGAAGGGGCCTTCCCAAGGGGCCGAGAGCTTGTGCTGGCCGGCTGTTCCCTAGATTAGCCGGAGCACAAGGTCGCCCTCTTGGAAGGATCTTGGCTTGACCTTGCGGTTGTAGTAGCGGCGCAGCCCTTGCTGGTAGATGGCGGACCGGCTGAGTGCTAACAGTCGGCCTTCTTCCAGTATGTCGACGCCGTCTTCTCTTGCTTCCTTGGCCTCCTCCTCCGTGTACATGGTGATCCGAGGCGAGTCGAACTCGATGTCTGTTGGGATGACAGCCTCGGCACCGTATACGAGGAAAAATGGAGTAAAGCCGGTTGACTTGTTGGGTGTAGTGCGCAGACTCCAGAGGACAGCCGGCAGCTCATCGAGCCAGCAGCCGGCCAATCGCTCCAGTGGTACAACCAGTCGGGGCTTGATGCCGGAGAGGATGAGTCCATTTGCTCGCTCGACCTGGCCGTTTGACTGCGGGTGGGCAACGGATGCTAAGTCCAGTCGGATGCCCTGCGTCGCGCAGAAACATGCCAGTGCTCCTTTGGCGAAGTTCGTGCCGTTGTCGGTGATGATGCTATGCGGCACGCCGTACCGAGTAGTGATGTCAGTGATGAATGTCACGGCAGTCGGCCCGTTCAGCTTCTTAATCGGCTTTGCTTCGATCCACTTTGTGAACTTGTCCACAGCGACAAGTAGATGCGTCAAGCCGCCGCGGGCTGTCTTGAAAGGGCCCACCATGTCCAGTCCCCAGACGGCAAAAGGCCAGGTGAGGGGAATGGTCTTGAGTGCAGAAGCCGGCAGGTGTTGCCTGGAACTAAAAACTTGGCATCCTCTGCAGCTCTTGACTATTTCTTTAGCATCTCCAAGGCAGTCGGCCAGAAGAAACCATGGCGGAAAGCCTTGGCCACAAGTGATCTTGAGGCTGCGTGGTGGCCGCATTCGCCTTGGTGGATGTCCTTGAGGATTGCCACTCCTTTTTCTGGCTCGACACAACGCTGGAAGACTCCAGTGACGCTGCGCTTCACAAGCTCTCTGTTGATTATTGCATATGCTGCGGCTCGTCGTTGCACTAGTCTTGCTGAGATCTCATCAGCCGGTAGCTCTCTGCTGACTAGGAACTTGAGGATGGGCTGGGCCCATGACGGAGCTGTGACTTCTTCTTCTGTTAATGTAGCCACCATGACTCGGGTGGGTGGGTTGGGTGGCGTGGAATTGGAGTCGACCACCGCTTCTTGTGTCGATGCAGTCCCCGGGCCGACTGCTGCAGTCCCCGGGTCGGGTTCTGAAGTCCCCGGGCCGGGTGCGACTACGGCAGTCCCCGGGCCAGTTGTCGAAGTCCCCGTGCCGCCTGCGGGGTTTCTCCAGTCGGATCCGGCTGCATCTGGCGCAGGCGGTACGAAGATAGAGTCCGACTCTGGAGACGGCTTGATGGACGGCTTGAGGAGGCGCTGGAGGGAGACGCCAGTCGGTATGGCTTGTCGGGTGGAGCCGATCCGTGCTAGGGCATCTGCTTGGTCATTGTCGGCCCTTGGCACGTGGAGGAACTCGCACCGTTCGAAGCATCCGCTGATCTGCTGGACGAGGAATCGATAGCTCGCCATGTTCACGTCCTTGGCGTCCCAGTCGCCAGACGACTGCTGGACCACCAAGTCTGAGTCGCCGTAACACAGGATCCGGCGTATGCCTAGCTCTTTGGCTAGCCGGAGCCCATGTACGAGCGCCTCGTACTCGGCCACGTTGTTGGAGGCGGCGAAGTGGATCTGCAGCGTGTACTTGAGCTTGTCGCCTTTGGGAGAGGTGAGGACGATGCCGGTCCCAAGCCGGTGCGCATCTTGGACCCGTCAAAGTGCATCCGCCAATGGGTAGAGTCGGGAGCCGGCGGTAGGTATTGGGTCTCGGCCCAGTCGACGAGGAAGTCGGCCAATGCTTGGGACTTGATGGCGGTGTGGGGTTGGTAGAAGATCGTGTAGGGCGCCAGTGCGATGGCCCATTTAGCCACCTGGTCGGATGCATCCGGGCTGCCTATGATCTCGGCGAGCGGGGCGGTGCACACGACCGTGATGGGGTGCTCTTGGAAGTAGGGCTTCAGTTTCTTGGCGGCGAAGTATACCCCATAGCACATCTTCTGGTAGTGCGGGTAGTTTTGCTTTGAGCTGGATAGCACTTCGCTTAGGTAGTACACCGGCCTCTGGACTAGCTGGGCTCGGCCTTCTTCCGGGCGCTGGACCACAACAACGGTACTGACGACTCAGCTAGTTGCGGCGATGTAGAGGAGCATGGGCTCCTTTTCAGTCGGCGCTGCCAGGACAGGCGGAGTGGTCAACATTTTCTTCAACTCATGGAAGGCTTGGTCGGCTTGGTCGTTCCACTCGAAGTGAGTGGACTTCTTCATGAGTCGGTACAGGGGAAGAGCCTTCTCTCCTAGTCGGCTGATAAAACGATTCAGGGAGGCTAAGCAGCCAGTGAACTTCTGCACATCTCGCAGTTTGGTGGGAATCTCCATCCTCTCGATGGCCTTGATCTTGACGGGGTTGCACTCGATGCCGCGTTCGGAGACCAGGAAGCCTAGCAGCTGGCCGGCTGGCACTCCAAACACGCACTTCTCGGGGTTGAGCTTGATTTGGAATTGGCGTAAGTTGGCGAATGTTTCTTTCAGGTCTTCCAGCAAAGTGCCGCGCTTCTCTGTCTTCACCACAATGTCGTCTACATAGACGTGGGCATTTCTGCCGAGTTGTTTCAAGAGGCATTTCTGCATGCAACGCTGAAAAGTGGCACCGGCATTCCTCAAGCCGAATGTCATAGTCAGGTAGCAGAAAGCTCCAAAGGGTGTGATGAAGGCAGTCTTCAGGCGGTCAGCTGGGTCCAACTTGATCTGATGGTACCCTGAGTAGGCATCCAAAAAACTCAACAGCTCGCATCCGGCTGTGGAGTCTATCACTTGGTCAATCTGTGGCAGAGCGAACGGATCCTTTGGGCAGGCCTTGTTCAGGCTGGTGTAGTCTATGCACATACACCACTTGTTATTCTTCTTCAGAACCAGAACTGGGTTGGCAAGCCATTCTAGAAAGAACACTTCCATGATAAAGCCAGCGGCAAGGAGCCGGGCTATCTCTTCACCCACGATTCTTCGCTTCTCTTCTGACAGTCGGCGGAGGGGTTGCTTGACCGGCTTCGCGTCGGCGCGGACGTGTAATTTGTGCTCGGCGAAATCCTTCGGGACACCCGGCATGTCCTTTGGGGACCATGCAAAAATGTCTCGATTCTCACGGAGGAAGTCGACGAGCTCGCCTTCCTATTTACTGTCCAAGTTCGCCCCAATGACAGCGAACCTCTCCGGGTTCTCCGGGTCCAGAGGTATCTTCTTCGTCTCTTTGGCAGGCTGGAAGGAGCCCTGCGCATCACAATCTTTGGGGTTGGGGGACAGGGCCGTTTGCTTGCCGGCCATGGCCACAACCCGTTCCAGCATCTTCTTCTCCTCTGCCACCACGAGGGACTCGGCCAGCCGGCTGCTGGCCATGGCGCACTTGATGGACTTCTTGTAGTCGCCGGCTACCGTGATGATCCCCTTCGAGCTCGGCATCTTCATCTTCAGGTAGGCGTAGTGGGGCACAGCCATGAACTTGGCCAGAGCAGGTCGGCCAAGCAGAGCATGATAGGGGCTCTCCAAGTCTACTACCTCGAACCAGATTGCTTCTCGGCGAAAATGATCTTTGTCTCCGAAGAGAACATCCATTTTAATCTTGCCGATTGGGGAGCAAGACAGGCCGGGGACGATACCATGGAAGACGGTGCGGCTTGGCATAAGCTGCTTTGCTTTGATGTTCAGCTTCTCCATGGTATCGCGGTATAGTATGTTGATACTGCTTCCGCCATCTATCAGGACGCGGGAGAATCGGGCAGCTCGCCTCTCTGTCGCGAGGGTGACATCCAAGACCATTGCATAGGAGCCAGGAGAGGGCATCACCTCTGGGTGGTCGGCCTGGCTCCAGCTGATTGGCTTCTCTGACCAGTGCATGAACTCGGGGGTGCTAGAGGCGACTGCATTAACTTCTTGATGATGTCGGTGCCGACTGTGCTTGTCGTCGGCTTGACTGGTGAAGACGACGTAGGCGGCGTGCTCTTCAGGGAATTCGTCTAGGATGGCGCCGACTGCCGACCGAGCCGCCGGCTGCTGGGGGGCTGGACGCGGCGGACCGGGAGGCAGAGGCGGTAGCATCCCCTCGCCCTTGGTGATGCGGGTGAGCCAATGGCATTTTCGGGTCGTGTGGTTTGACGGCTTCGCGCCGCTGTGGAACTTGCAGGGGGCGTCGAGAGCCTTCTCGTAAGAAAGTCGGCTGCCAAGCCGGCCTGCCGCCCTTCTTCTTGGGAGCGGGCCATTCTTCGGGCTACTCATCTTCAACAGTGGCCACCTGCCGACTGGCGGAAGTCGGCATGGGGGCCTTGCGCTTGTGGTCGTTCTGGTAGGGGCGCCGATTAGGGTCGCCGGCCGGCGTCTTGGGAGCCGGGGCGATCACCTTTCCCGAGGCGTCTACTCGGAGCTCGGTCTTCATCGAGGAGTCGGCCGTGGCGTACTTGTCCGCGATGACCAGCAACTCGTCGAGGGTAGCCGGCTCGTCGCAGAGGAGTCGGTGCTTGAGGAGGGTGCCCTCTCAGCACCCGGCGGTGAAGTACTCGATGGCCTGGACCTCATGCACCCCCTCGCAGGAGTTGCGGAGCTCGGCCCACCGTGTGAGGTAGTCGCGGGTCGACTCTTTGGGCCCTTGAATGCAGAGGGAGAGCTGGCGAGGTTTGGGAGGCCACTTGTAGGTGCTGGTGAAGTTGCGGACGAAGACTTCTGTGAAGTCCAGCCAACTGTTGATGCTGTAGGGCTTGAGGCTGTTGAGCCATGTGCGCGCCGTGCCTTGCAGCATGAGCGGGACGTACTTCACGGCGACGTGCCGATTGCCGTTGGCTATGCTGACGGCCGTGGAGTAGTCGATGAGCCAATCTTCCGGCTTCACTGAGCCGTTATACTTGGGCGTGTCTCTGGGGAGCGAGAACCCTTTGGGGAAGGGCTCGTCGCGGATGCGGGGGCCAAAACATGGCGGGCCGACATCGTCTTCTTCTTCTAACGCCAAGGATCGAGCAAGGCGGTCGATCCGGTGGCGGGCGTCGTTCTCGCCAACTCCTTCTCGGCGGCCGAGTCGGTCGCCAAGAGTCGGGTGCGTGATAGGCGGCGGGGTGAGACGTCTTTCTCTTCGAGGCGGGGGAGGAGGCAGATTTCCTTGGTGCTCCACCACTCGAGGGCGGCCCTCCGCGTCGCGCTCGATGGTGATGCGAGTCCGGCTGCGGCTGGCAGCCGGCTCCTTGTCTTTCTTCTGGCGAGCGGGACGTCGCGGCGTGCTCCCGGCGCGGGGGATGACTATCAGCACGGGCGCCGGCCTCGTGCCGTTCTGCAGCCGCGTCGATCAGCTGCTGGATCCGTCTCGTCATGTAGGGGAGCTCATCGGCTCCCAGCCCATTGAGCTCTTCTGCGGCCGCCTGGGCGGCTCGCAAATTCTTGAGCGGGGTGGCATAGACGGGGCGATCTGCCCCCAGCATGCTGGCGACGGCCGCGCCGCGCTTCTGGACGAAGCCGGCTCGGCTCGGGCCGCTAGGCGGCGGCGTACCGAAGGCGGCGCGGTCGACTTCGCGCTGGTGGGCCTCGGTGAGGCGTCTCATGGAGGCTATCTTCTGGCCTTCCGTGATGAGGGCGAGGCGGCGTGCCTCCAGGGTCTCGGCATCGGCCGGGATGGGGACGGAGAGGTCGTGCATCGCCGCTTGCAGGGCGTCGTGGGCGTTCTCGCCCGAGTTGGCGACATGGCTGATGACCAGCACTTCGGTGACAGCGCTGCTGCCGCTGTCAGCTCGAGGGAGAGGATCGTCGAAGACCACCACGTTGGAGGGGTAAGCGTCGAGCGATGCCGTGTCGGAGTCGACAAGCATCGGGTCGGTGGAGCCGACCGACTCCACATCTGCAGCAGGCTCGCTGGAGACGTGAAGCTGGTCGAGGAGGCTGACGAGGCGGCTCTCGGGGTAGTCCGTGCCTGCGTCGGACGCAGGCTCGTCGGAGATGCGAGTCTCGCCGAGCAGATCGGCGAGGCAGCTCGCTGCGCAGGCGTCGTCGACGCCTTGCAGCGCGTCGAGGCAAACGCCATCGGGCGCAGCAGGCTGGCTGCGCTCGCGGGGGAGGAAGAGGGTTCCCGTCCAGAACAGGTCTCCGGACGACGGTGCACCTGGCCCCACGGTGGGCGCGAAATGTCGGGTGGTTGGTGCGACATATGCCAACGGGTGGCTTATCATTGTGGGTGCCAATAAGATGTCGCCGGTGCCTGGAAACGGGATGAGGCGAAGACATGCACGCCGGCGGATCTTACCCAGGTTCGGGGCTCTCCGAGGAGATAACACCCCTAGTCCTGCTCTGCGGGGTCTCCGCATGATCACTAGATCAGTAAAAGTAGCTACAATCGCTCCTAGAGCTATTGGGTTCAAGGGAGAAGAAGAACAAGGCTAGCTCTCACGTCTCTCTCTCTATGGTGTGTGTGCTATGCTCAGAAGCCAACCCTTTGCATGGGTGCCCCGGGGGGTTTATATAGGCCTACCCCCCGGGGGTACAATTGTAATCCGGCTGGGCTCTGGTCCCAGCCATCAGTGTCTACGCTCGCCGGCTTCTCCGCCGGCTATTGGGGCCCGCCGACTAGTGGGTCCTGCCGGCTGCCGGCCTCTTGGTCGACAGGCCGGCCCCACCGCCTAGGATCTTGTCGGCGGCTGCTTATTGTAGCCTCGCCCCTAATGACGAGGGCTTTGTTGAGGTAAGCGTGGCTACAGTGGGCCGCCTCGGGGGCTCTCACTGTAGCCTTACCTCGTCTTGTCTCCTTAATGTGGCGCATGCTTCGAGGGAGGGAGTAGCCGGCTTCTGGGGGGCCGGCTACGCCCTTGGCCGACTGGGGGAGGCCGGGCCGCCTCCGCGCCTCTCTCTGGCTGAAGGGACCCGCCGCCCGTGGGCCGTACGGGCGTCTGTCGTGGATGACGTTGAGGCTAGCATGGCTATAGTGCCGAGACGGACGGGAGATGGCCGTCCCGTACGGCCTCCTGTGGCCATGCCTGCCTTGGGCTTCGGGGGTAGTGGGCCGCACTGTGGCCACACCCGTCTTGTCACCGTTATGTGGCGCAGCCTGGGTGGTTGCGGTCTTGGCCGGCTTCTTGGAGTCGGCATCCTTTACGGCCGGCTTCCTGGAGTCGGCCACCCCGTGGTTATCCCGAGGGGGGAGGTTGCTGAGGCTGGGCCGCCTTCCGTGAGTCGGCTTCAGAGGTAGCCGGCCAGGGAAGGTGGTCCAATGCTTGGAGTGCTTGAAGGCCCAAAGGCCTGATAATTTTTTTTGGAAGAGCCAGAGGCAGTCGGTTAGGCTACCCGTGGCCATTTACTCCGACAGTTGGACATTCGAATACTTGCATCAGTGTAAACAATCGGGCAAGGAAATTGTGATTCTAAAACTTGATTTCGAGAAGGCCTTCGACACGATGGAACATTCTTTCAATTTGAAAATGCTAGAATGCAAGGGTTTTGATGACAGGTGGTGTATGTGGATTGAAATGCTGCTACAATCAGGATGTTCGTCTATTCTTCTTAACGGTATACCTGGCACAGAGTTCAAATGCAAACGAGGTGTGAGACAGGGTGACCCAATATCCCCCTTATTATTTGTGCTAGCGGCAGATTTATTACAGTCTTTAATTAATAAAGCTTGGTTGGATGGTTTAATTTCACTCCCAATTAATCAACCTGCTTTAGAATTCTACCCAGTTGTGCAATATGCCGATGACACATTAATCATCCTCCTAGCAAATCAACATGAGCTTCTGACAATTAAGGAGATTCTTGACTCATGCCCGGGCAACTGGTCTGAAAATCAACTACGCTAAGTCGCAATTAATGCCAATTGATGTGAATGCCCAAAAAACTTTGGATCTGGCAAATGCTCTAGGATGCCAAGTTGGGGAGATGTCGTTCACCTACATAGGTTTGCCTCTCGGTACAACTAGACCCACTGTTAGAGATTTGATGCCTTTGGTCGACAGAATCGAGAGAAGATTGACAGGAACCGCTATCTGGTTGTCTGACGGAGAATTAGTGCAACTGATTAACTCTGCGCTCTCATCACTGTTATCTTTTGCCATGTGTGTTCTAAAACTTCCACTCAAATTGATTGAGATCTTTGATCGAGCAAGAAGGCACTGTTTGTGGAGGAAAGAAGTGGACAGAGACGCCAAAACTCATTCCCTAGCCACTTGGGATATGGTATGCCGCCCAAAGAAAAAAGGGGGTCTTGGGGTTTTAAACCTTCAAATCCAAAACAAAGCTCTGCTGCTCAAACACCTTCATAAATTTATTCACAAACAGGACGTCCCTTGGATAATGCTAGTTTGGAATGCCTACTATGATGATACACCTCCCCATGCAAAATCAACCTGTGGTTCCTTTTGGTGGCGCAATGTCTTCTCTCTGATGGATATCAACCGTGGAATTACCTCGTGTATACCTGCTGCGGGAGACACGATCCTGCTCTGGAAGGATGTTTGGTACAACGAAAGACCATTGATGGACACACATGAACATCTATTCTCGTTTGCCAATAATGAAGATATCTCGCTAGCGCAATACTACAACTATAATGATCATGTGGACAACTTCATGCTCCCTCTATCAATGGAAGCCAGAGCTGAGCTGGATAATTTGCAAGAGATCATGGAAGGGATCAACTTAGAAGCTATGGGAACTGATGAATGGATTCTTTGCTGGGGATATACTGATTTTAAACCGAAGAAGTTTTACAACTTCATGTTTAGAAATGTACTGGCTCCACAATGCATCACCTTCGTTTGGAAAACAAAATGTATCATGAGACATAAAGTGTTTGCGTGGTTGATGTTGCATGACAGGTTCAATACAAGGGATATGCTTCTAAGAAGGCATTTTAATATTGGAGAAGATCACAATTGTCCAATGTGCAATATGGAGGTACTAGAAACTAATACCCACCTGTTCTATGAGTGTCCTTTTGCTGCAAAGTGTTGGGAAGTTGTGGGCATTAATTGGGATAATCGCCTAGACATGCAACACAAATATGAGAGAGCTAAAGCAAGCTGGCAGGGACCTCTGTTCAAAGAGATAACCATATTGACCTCCTGGAATATTTGGAAGCAATGCAACAGAGAGGTTTTTGATGGAGAGACGGCCACCCACGCTGAGTGGCTAAGGAAACTCAAAGATGATTTTGTGATCTTAGGTTACAGGATCAACCCTCAAAAGTTAACCTTTTAGAAGGTTTTAGCAACTCTTTGTCTATCTAATCTCCTGCTTTACATAGGCTAGTTGAGTGCTTGTTGTATTCTTGTAATAGCCATGTAAAAACAACCTCTCTCCTAATGTTAACCATTGGTTAACATTTTAATAAATAAAAAACAACAGTAGGAGTCTCTCCTGCTGTTTTCATTGGTTAAAAAAAGAAATAATAAATGGGATGTAATTATAATAACTGGGCAGTAACTATAAAAAATGCACCAAACGCGTAATTAGTTAAAAAAATATTATTATTGGAATTTGAAAATTTTAATTTCATTACTTGTTGCGCATGCAATATTTCGTTGGATTTTAACGTAATACAACTTTATTTTGAAATTATATTTAATCTGACTAGAAATTTCGGATAAAAATATTTCGGATCCCATAAAAATGTGGGAAATTTTTTTGAATTTTGTTTTGAGCGGTTGGTTGAAATTATTAATCGTTGTCCTAGCTAGAAAATGGGTTGTACTTTTAACAAACTGTAAATGGGCTATAGTAAATTCCATTAGAATTAAAAAATGGGTTGTACATTCTTACAAATCGCAAATGGGCTATATGTTCTCTGCCACACACTTGTGGGCCTTCTAAGTTGATGCGTCCCCTAAAAAAACTAAGTTGACGCGTATGCAAGGCTTTGTCAACAACACACGGTTCTGGCAGCTGTGGCCGTTGGATATCCATCCAACGGATGTCGTACTTCTTCTTCAATCTCGGATATTCTTGCTTCAACCACCCAAAAAATGATTCCTCCCCCTGACATCTGGGGCGCACCGTTTCGGAGGCTGACCTGTGGGCGTACTAAGTTGACGCGTACCAAGGGCTTTGTCAACTTAGTCAATATAAACTATTCTAGCTGCACTGACCGTACGATGTCCATCCAACGGCTGTAGTGCTTCTTCAACCTCTGGTCTTCTTGCTCCAACCGCCCAAAGCAGCGCCGGTCGTGCCGCGTGCTCCTGCCTCCCGTGGCCGGTTGTGATGCCGCGGAGGCCTCACCCCCCCTACTACTCCCACTGCTGGCCAGGCCATCCCTCTACTCACCCACACCCCATGTTATTCTGTGGCGACGGCAGCCTCACACCGCAGCCGAACCAGTGAACCCTCGTACTCCTCTCCGCGCGGGCTTCCACTGCCGCGTCTTCCCCGGCTCTGCGTCATCCCCTTCCTAGGCCTCGCCGTCGTCCACCGCTGTGGTGCTCTCAGTGCGGCGTGGTCAATGTGGTCAACGACCGACTTCCATCGGAAGAGTACTGTACGTGGAGAGGCTGACAGCTGGGTCCACGGCGGCCGCAAGGAAGTGCTACGCGCAAAATAATTATTCCTCCGCCTGACAGCAGGGACCCACCGGACGGGCCACCGTATTTCGCGAAAAAACGTTTCCCCCTGACTATTGGGACCCACCAGCTACATCTTCGCACGCAAGGAAGTGCATCCGGGCAAAAAAATGATTCGCCCCCTGACTGTTGGGACCCACCAGCTATATCTTCGCACGCAAGGAAGTGCCTGACAGTCGGACCCACCTGGTCGAAGCGTACGTAGCGTTGTCACTCTGGTCGCGAACGTGTACATACATACTGGTCGATGTAGAGCGCACACGTGTCGTAGTAGAGGCGCGCATGTAGCATGTACACACACGTACAGCGGCCAGTATGCAAGAAAGAAAATATGGCCACGTACGTACATACGGGCGGGGTCTTGAATGCCTACTTGCGCGTACGTACGGCCAGGGCTCGTGTACATGGTTGGGTCGAAACGAAGAAACTGCATCGTCGTCGTGTTCATGGGGAGCCAACTGGCTGGGTCGGAACAGAATGCGTCGTCGTGTTCATCGGGAGGGCTTGGACGGAACAACCGATGGAAACGAGGCCTGGCGTACCGCAGAACGGAGGAAACGGCCTTGTGTTCGACCGGCCACGTTTGAAACGTGATCCTGTTCATCGGGAGGGGTCTGGTGTACCGCAAAACGGAGGAAACGGACCTCCTAAGGTCGAAACGGGGGTCCTGTTGATCGGGAGGGGTGTGGCGTACCGCAAAACGGAGGAAACGGACTTGTGTTGGAGTGCTACGATCGAAACGGGGGTCCTGTTCATCGGGAGGGCTGTGGCGTACCGCAAAACGGGACTCCACGGGATACTGTTCATCTCCACCGTCAACCCCCTCCAGCCTCCACGGGCTTCTGTTCATCCACCGTCGACCTCCTCCAGCCTCCACCTGCAACTGTTCATCCACGGGCTCCTGTTTATCCAGCCTCCAGCGCGCGCTACTCCACCGGCTACTGTTCAACCAGCCCTCTCCACGGGCTCCTGTTCAACCACCCCTCCATGGGCTACTGTTCATCCAGCCCTCCACGGGGTGGTCCTGTTCATCCAGCCCTCCACGGGGTCCTGTTCATCCAGCCCCAACCGGCTCGATCGATCGGGGTCCTGTTCATCCAGAGGCAACACCACGGGGTCTTGTTCATCCAACCCCCCCCAGCAACGCTCACTTTTCATCCAGAGGCAGCATTGATCAGCTTCAGTTAGCAGCAGTAGCGAAGGAATCGCTCGATCGGGTTCAGTTAACAGCCATCGATTGATCGCTCGGGTTTAGTAACGCGTAGCCTGCAGTGCGATCGCTCGGGTTCAGTTAGAGCCCAATGCCTCGCTCGGGTTCAGTTAGAGCCCAACGCCTCGCACCCATGCGCATGCGTGTACGAGAGAAACGCACATCGCTCGGCCCCGACCACCCACCGTAACCGGGAACACCCCGATATTTTCCTCGCCCTTGCTTCTACCACGGTTTTTTCTGTCATGGACGGCCCAAAGAATGTCATGCAGTTGCGTCTCCGGCCCGCCTAGGACGAAAAGCCCATTTTCTGCCATGATTTTTTGTCATAGAAGTAGGAGCCCACCACATCTGTGATGATACCGGGTTTTGTCACAATTATCATCATAGAAGTGTCATAAGTATGACAGAAAAAAAAAATTGTTCGGCCCAAAATGTAACGGATGTGTCTTTTTTTTGTAGTGTCTACCGTCGCCGCCACGCACTGCGATGCCGGCGGCGGACGGCCAACGCCCCGCTGGCTCAGGGGCGAAGGGTTTGATGATGGCGAGGACTGCATGATGTGCCTCAATAACTTCAAGATGGGTAGTGCTACCTCTTGAGCATGCGTTGGTTTTCCCTTGAAGAGGAAAGGTGATGCAGCAAAGTAGCATAAGTATTTCCTTCAGTTTTGAGAACCAAGGTATCAATCCAGTAGGAGACTACACGCAAATCGCCTGGTACCTGCACAAACAATCAAGAACCTTGCAACCAACACGATAAAGGGGTTGTCAATCCCTTCACGGTCACTTGCAAAAGTGAGATCTGATAAAGATAATAAAATAAATATTTTTGGTATTTTTGTTGTATAGACTGGAAAGTAAAGATTGCAAAATAGTAACGAGATGCGATGTAAATAAAAGAGATGTAATATAATAGAAAAGAGACCCGGGGCCATAGGTTTCACTAGTGGCTTCTCTCAATATAGCATGTATTACGGTGGGTGAACAAATTACTGCCGAACAATTGATAGAAAAGCACATAGTTATGAGAATATCTAGGCAATGATCATGAACATAGGCATCATGTCCGTGTCAAGTAGACCGAAACGATTCTGCATCTACTACTATTACTCCACACATCGACCGCTATCCAGCATGCATCTAGAGTATTAAGTTCATAAGAACACAGTAACGCATTAAGAAAGATGACATGATGTAGAGGGATAAACTCAAGCAATATGATATAAAGCCCATCTTTTTATCCTCGATGGCAACAATACAATACGTGCCTTGCTGCCCCTGCCGTCTGATACGTCTCCAACGTATCTACTTTTCCAAACACTTTTGCCCTTGTTTTGGACTCTAATTTGCATTATTTGAATGGAACTAACCCGGACTGACGCTGTTTTCAGCAGAATTGCCATGGTGTTATCTTTGTGCAGAACCAAAAGTTCTCGGAATGACCTGAAACTTCACGGAGATTATTTTTTGAAATAATAAAAAATACTGGCGAAAGAATCAAGGCCAGGGGGCCCACACCCTTTCCACGAGGGTGGGGGCGCGCCTGCCCCCTGGGCACGCCCCTGCCTTGTGGGCCCCCTGGAGCTCCACCGACCCCAACTCCAACTCCATATATTCATGTTCGGGGAGAAAAAAATCAGAGAGAAGGATTCATCGCGTTTTACGATACGGAGCCGCCGCCAAGCCCTAAACTCTCTTGGGAGGGCTGATCTGGAGTCCGTTCGGGGCTCCGGAGAGGGGAATCCGTCGCCATCGTCATCATCAACCATCCTCCATCACCAATTTCATGATGCTCACCGCCGTGCGTGAGTAATTCCATCGTAGGCTTGCTGGACGGTGATGGGTTGGATGAGATTTATCATGTAATCGAGTTAGATTTGTTAGGGTTTGATCCCTAGTATCCACTATGTTCTGAGATTGATGTTGCTATGACTTTGCTATGCTTAATGCTTGTCACTAGGTCCCGAGTGCCATGATTTCAGATCTGAACCTATTATGTTTTCCTGAATATATGTGAGTTCTTGATCCTATCTTGCAAGTCTATAGTCACCTACTATGTGTTATGATCTGGCAACCCCGAAGTGACAATAATCGGGACCACTCCCGGTGATGACCATAGTTTGAGGAGTTCATGTATTCACTATGTGTTAATGCTTTGGTCCGGTACTCTATTAAAAGGAGGCCTTAATATCCCTTAGTTTCCGCTAGGACCCCGCTGCCACGGGAGGGTAGGACAAAAGATGTCATGCAAGTTCTTTTCCATAAGCACGTATGACTATATTCAGAATACATGCCTACATTACATTGATGAATTGGAGCTAGTTCTGTGTCACCCTATGTTATAACTGTTACATGAATGATCACATCCAGCATAATTATCCATCACCGATCCAATGCCTACGAGCTTTTCACATACTGTTCTTCGCTTAGTTACTTTACCGCTGCTACTGTTACAATCACTACAATACTGCTATCACTGTTACCTTTGCCACTGTTACCGTTACTATCATACTACTTTGCTACTAAATACTTTGCTGCAGATATTAAGTTATCCAGGTGTGGCTGAATTGGCAACTCAGTTGCTAATACTTGAGAATATTCTTTGGCTCCCCTTGTGTCGAATCAATAAATTTGGGTTGAATACTCTACCCTCGAAAACTGTTGCGATCCCCTATACTTGTGGGTTATCAAGACTATTTTCTGGCGCCGTTGCCGGGGATCATAGCTCTATTCTTTGTGTCACTTGGGATTTATATCTGCTGGTCACTATGAGGAACTTGAAAGACGAGAAAACAAAAATTTATCCCTCAATTACGAGGGGAGGTAAGGAACTGCCATCTAGCTCTGCACTTGATTCTCCTTCTGTTTTGAGTAAACTTGCGAGACCTAAACCTGCTTCTGCTATTATTCTGATATGTCGCATGTTATTGATGATGCCACTTCTGCTATGCATGATACTTATGATGAAACTACTTCTATGCTTGATACTACTGTGCCACTTGGTGAATTTCTTGATGAACAACTTGCTAGGGCTAGAGAGAATGAAATTATTGAACCTACTAATATTGATGAAAGTGATGATGAAGATTCTCCCCCTAGATATGAATTGCCTGTTGTTACTGAGGGCTATGTTATGGATGAAGAAACTGCTAGAGACTTTCTTGCTTGCAATGATAGAAGTGATCTTAAGAAATTATTAGGTAAGCTAAAACAAAAATCTCTGAATGCTAGAATGAAATATGATCCTGCTTAAGCTACTTCACTTATCTTTGTTACTGATAAGGATTATGAATTCTCTATCGACCCTGATACAATTACTTTGGTTGAATCTGATCCTTTCTATGGCTATGAATCTGAAACTGTTGTGGCTCATCTTACTAAATTAAATGATATAGCCACCTTGTTCACTAATGATGAGAAAACTCGCTACTATTATATCCTTAAAATATTCCCGTTCTCATTAAAGGGTGATGCTAAGATATGGTTTAATTCTCTTGATCCTGGTTGTGTGCGTAGTCCCAGGATATGATTTATTACTTCTCTGCTAAATATTTCCCTGCTCATAAGAAACAAGTTGCTTTAAGGGAAATATATAATTTTGTGCAAATTCATGTAGAGAGTCTCCCACAAGCTTGGGGGAGGCTTCTCCAATTACTTAATGCTTTGCCTGATCATCCTCTGAAGAAAAATGAAATACTTGATATCTTTTATAATGGACTAACCGATGCTTCCAGAGACCACCTGGATAGTTGTGCTAGTTGTGTTTTCAGGGAAAGAACTGTTGATCAAGCTGAAATTCTATTGAATAATATGTTGACAAATGAAAATAATTGGACACTTCCTGAACCAACTCCTAAGCCAACTCCGAAGAAAAGGGGTGTTATATTTCTCAGTCCTGAAGATATGCAAGAGGCAAAGAAATCTATGAAGGAAAAATGTATAAAAGCTGAAGATGTTAAGAATTTACCTCCTATTGAAGAAATACATGGTCTTAATTTACCGCCTGTTGAAGAAACACAAGGTCTTGATAACCCGACACGGGTAGTAAAGGTAAATTCTCTCTATAGATACGACAAAGCTGAAATCCCTCCTACTAAGTTTGCTAGCCAATGCTTGGATGAGTTTGATGACTTTATGGTTAAGCAAGAAAACTTCAATGCTTATTTTGGTAGAGAATTAAAACGCAATGATTATATGATTGAACACTTGAGTGATTACATGTCTAGAGTTAAAGGTGAACTTAAACTCATTAGTAAACATGCTTCTATGGTTACCACTCAAGTAGAACAAGTACTTAAAGCTCAGAATGATGTGCTCAATGAATTGAATAGTAAGAGTAATGACTTTGCTGTTAGAGTTGCAACTAGGGGAGGTAAATTGACTCAGTAACCTTTGTATCCTGAGGGCCACCCTAAGAGAATTGAGCAGCATTCTCAGAGAAATAATGTTGATACACCTAGTCCTTCTAGAAAGAAGAAAAAGAAAAATGATAGGACTTTGCATGCTTCTAGTGAACCTGTTGTTGACACACCTGAGAATCCCAATGATATTTCTATTTCTGATGCTGAAACACAATCTGGTAATGAACATGAACCTAGTGATAACGTTAATGATGATGTTCATGTTGATGCTCAACCTAGTAATGATAATGATGTAGAAATTGAACCTGTTGTTGATCTTGATAACCCACAATCAAAGAATCAACGTTATGACAAGAGAGACTTTGTTGCTAGGAAGCACGGTAAGGAAAGAGAGCCATGGGTTCAGAAACCCATGCCTTTTCCTCCTAAACCATCCAAGAAAAAGGATGATGAGGATTTTGAGCGCTTTGCTGAAATGATTAGACCTATCTTTTTGCGTATGCGATTAACTGATATGCTCAAAATGAATCCTTATGCTAAGTATATGAAAGAAATTGTTACTAATAAAAGAAATATACCGGAAGCTGAGATTTCCACCATGCTTGCTAATTACACTTTCAAGGGTGGAATACCTAAGAAGTTAGGAGATCCAGGTGTACCCACTATACCATGCTCCGTTAAAAGATATTATGTTAGAACCGCTTTATGTGATCTTGGAGCCGGTGTTAGTGTTATGCCTCTCTCTTTATATCGTAGACTTGACTTGAACAAGTTGACACCTACTGAAATATCTTTGCAAATGGCCGATAAATCAACTGCTATACCTGTCGGTATTTGTGAGGATGTGCCTGTTGTGGTTGCAAATGTTACTATTTTAACAGACTTTGTTATTCTTGATATTCCCGAGGATGATAGTATGCCTATTATTCTTGGAAGACCCTTTTTGAATACTGCAGGGGCTGTTATTGATTGCAACAAAGGCAATGTCACTTTTCATGTTAATGGTAATGAGCATACGGTACACTTTCCGAGGAAACAACCTCAAGTTCATAGTATAAACTCTATTGGAAAAATTCCATCGATTATTTTTGGAGGTTTTGAATTTCCTCTTCCTACTGTTAAAAAGAGATATGATATTCTTATTATTGGGGACGTGCATATCCCCGTTGAGGTAACTTAGTGCTATTCGAAATTTCTCCGGTTCCATGTTATTCGGAATGAGTTTGTTAACAAGACCTAATCAACCTTGTTAATGGATTCCTTTTGATGAGCATGAGATGGATGAAGTTAGAAAGCACAACTCTCTGTACCCTTCCTTTACTTTCTGTTATTTAGTTGAAATAAAGTAAAATTAATATTTTCGGTCTATTTTCTGAATTATCCGTGCAATATAAAAATACCCCGAAAATAAAATTTCTCCAAATGCCCTGAAATGTAAATATGATTTTTTTCTGGAATATTTGAGAATATTTGGCACTGAGAACACATCAGGGGGAGCTGGCACCTGGCCACGAGGGTCCAGGGCGCGCCCCCCTGCCTCGTGGGCCCACGGTGGCTCCCCCACACTTATTCCAGCCACCATACACTTCTTCTTCCTCCCAAAAAAATCACCAACCAGCTCAAGCACGAGTTCTAGCTCATTTTGCTGCGATATTTGATCTCCTCGCTCAAAGCACCTCTCACAAAACTGCTTTGGGGGATTGCTCCTTGGTATGTGACTCCTCCAATGGTCCAATTAGTTTTTGTTCTAGTGCTTTATTTATTGCAAATTTTTGCTGCTTAGGTGACCAGGTTCTTGAGCTTGGATGTCAAATTTGTTTGGTCCCAAGTAGTTCTAATGCATGATATAGTCTCTAGGCACTTGTGGGAGTAGTTGCTATCAATTTTGTTGAGTTTGGTTCACTTTTATTTGAAGTTACTAAAAATTTCAGAAATTTTTCAGAGGAAGAAATATGTTTAGGAAAATGTACCAAGGTGGTCCTTCAAGGAAGCAAGGACCCAGGCTCGCAATGCGTGATGCTGACGATGAACCACCGAGGGAAGCTCAAGTGCAGGCTTGTGAATGGCCTTCAGAGGACTTTATGGATCGAGCAGGAACCAAGGAAGAATTTAACGCATATGTGCGTAACGCTGATCTTGTGAGCTTCGAGACAGATAAGTGTCGTCAGTATCACTATCTCACTGATTCCTTTGTGAGAAGGTTTGAATTTTCATCTTCACGTAATTCTCAAACTGTCCTGTTTGATCTTTATGAAAATTCTTATACTATGGACTTAGAGGATTTTAATACTGCTTTCAAACTTCCACAATGGGGTTGCACTAGTGAGCCTCGCAAATCTAAGTTTAGAGACTTTCTTGCTAGTATAACTGTGGGGGAGTCTAGAGATATAACACAAGCTACCATAGGGAGCATTCATTTTCTTGCTATACATTATTTTGCTCTCTTCATAGGAGGTGCATAAATGGTAAGGATGAAGCATGTCACATGTGTGTCCCTGACCTCAGTGTTCTCAGGAGTGCTGTATTAGGAGATAAACATTATAATTTGGGAGCCATTGTCGCACGCAGGTTGCATAATAATAGATTTAATGGAGACTTCTTTGGTGGAATTTATGCAACCCGTCTAGCTAATTTCTTGATATACCTATTCGTGATTATGATATGGAATTGCCTCCTTCTTATCTGGATTTTAATGCCATGGTTCACCATCAGTTTGTTGAGAGGAATGAACCGCCTCTCCAGTACCGACTAATCTTTGACAGACGTCACGCCGTCAATATTGTCCTCCCTGCTCCTACTCTTTTTGACTTTCAGGCAAAGGGGAGATATTTTATAACCAGGGAGGAGGCAAATGAGTATGAGAGGAGGACGAGGGCAGCTCGCCTCCAAGCTGCAGCCCACAATGCAATAGCCGTTGCATCTCAATATGACCCCAACTACAACTTTGGATATCCGCCAGGCCAGCCGTGGCAATAGACCAACTTAGGCCAAAAGCCTAAGCTTGGGGAGTACGTATTTCCCACCGACATTACATTTATGCTTACACACTCATGCTAGTTGTCGGTGCTCATACTTTTTCATTGTACTATCCATGCTAGTTTATTTTCCTTTTTATGCTTTCTTCTTGTGTGTTCGGAAAACCTTAAGAAAAACAAAAAAAATTAGTTGTAGCTTTTAGCTAGTTTTCTTTCTTGCTTGTAGTAGTAGTAATTAAAAAGAAAACCCAAAAAGATTTCCTGTTCTTCTTTTGCTTGTTGGGAGCTTTCCCGTGTAAATAGTTTTTATTTCTTTTCTTTTCTTTGGGGTCGATAGGAGAAGACCATGATGAAATTGTTAAAGTGGCTCTTATATGCATTATTGTTATTTAACCAAGAGCCCATATTGCCTTGTCTTCTCCTGTTTATTGAATGCTTGCAGATTCCAGCTTAGTCCAATGCATGTGCACTATTATTATTATTCACATCGTTCGGTCGTGCAAGTGAAAGG
This sequence comes from Aegilops tauschii subsp. strangulata, assembly GCF_002575655.3. Classification (NCBI taxonomy): domain Eukaryota; kingdom Viridiplantae; phylum Streptophyta; class Magnoliopsida; order Poales; family Poaceae; genus Aegilops; species Aegilops tauschii. The sequence goes on from NC_053037.3 coordinate 46,098,595, forward strand.
CACTTATGACGATATATGATGGACTGATAGAGATGAGAGAAGCTGGTATGAACTCGACCTCTTTTGTTTTTGTAAATATGATTAGTTCATCATTCCTGATTCAGCCTATTATGAATAAACATGCTTGCAATGACAATTAGAGATCATAGTTGCTTATGCCATGCTTAATTAGCTAGGAGTTTATAATGGTTTACCTTGCGTGCCAACATGCTATTAAAATGGTTGTGATGTGGTATGATGGGGTGGTATCCTCCTTTGAATGATTTAAGTGACTTGACTTGGCACATGTTCACACATGTAGTTGAAACAAATCAACATAGCCTTCACGATATTTATGTTCATGGTGGATTATATCCTACTCATGCTTGCACTCAATGTTCATTAATTTTAATGCATGGTCATGACTGTTGTCGCTCTCTAGGTGGTCGCTTCCCAGTCTTTTGCTAGCCTTCACTTGTACTAAGAGGGAATACTGCTTGTGCATCCAATCCCTTAAACCCCAAAGTTATTCCATATGAGTCCACTATACCTTCCTATATGCGGTATCTACCTGCCGTTCCAAGTAAATTTGTATGTGCCAAACTCTAAACCTTCAAATGAAATTATGTTTTGTATGCTCGAATAGCTCATGTATCAACTAGGGATGTCCGTATCTTCCATGTTAGGCGGGTTATTCTCAAGAGGAGTGGACTCCGCTCCTCATTCACGAGAAAATGGCTGGTCACCGGGATGCCCAGCCCATGCTTTAAGCAAACCAAATCGAAATAATTGCAAACAAAACTCCCCTAGGACTATTGTTAGTTGGAGGCACTCGTTGTTTCGAGCAAGCCATGGATTGATGCTTGTTGGTGGTGGGGGAGTATAAACTTTACCATTCTGCTTGGGAACTGCCTATAATGTGTGTAGCATGGAAGATATCGCCATCTCTTGGTTGTTATGTTGACAATGAAAGTATACCGCTCAAAATATTATTTATCTCTATTTCAAAACCGAGCTCTAGCACCTCTACAATTCCCTGCTTCCCTCTGCGAAGGGCCTATCTATTTACTTTTATGTTGAGTCATCACCCTCTTATTAAAAAGCACCAGCTAGAGAGCACCGTTGTCATTTGCATTCATTAGTATTAATTTATATTGGGTATGACTATGACTGGATCTCTTTTACCATGAATTACAATGTCTAGTCAGTCCTTGATCTTTAAAGGTGCTCTGCATTTATGTTTTGCAGTCTCAGAAAGGGCTAGTGAGATACCATCTTGTTATATCATATTATGATTGTTTTGAGAAAGTGTTGTCATCCGAGATTTATTATTATTGCTCGCTAGTTGATTATGCCATTGATATGAGTAAACATGAGACCTAAGTGTTATTGTGAATATCGTTAGTTCATAATCTTTGTTGAAAACTTGAATGCTAGCTTTACATATTTACAACAACAAGAGCAAATAGAGTTTGTAAAAGTTTTTCTTTATCACTTTCAGTTTATCAATTGAATTGCTTGAGGACAAGCAAAGGTTTAAGCTTGGGGGAGTTGATACGTCTCCAACGTATCTAGTTTTCCAAACACTTTTGCCCTTGTTTTGGACTCTAACTTGCATGATTTGAATGGAACTAACCCGGACTGACGTTGTTTTCAGCAGAATTGCCATGGTGTTATCTTTGTGCAGAAACAGAAGTTCTCGGAATGACCTGAAACTTCACGGAGATTATTTTTGGAAATAATAAAAGATACTGGCGAAAGAATCAAGGCCAAGGGGCCCACACCCTTTCCACGAGGGTGGGGGGCGCCTGCCCCCCTGGGCGCGCCCTCTGCCTAGTGGGCCCCCTGGAGCTCCACCGACCTCAACTCCAACTCCATATATTCGTGTTTTGGGGAAAAAAACAAAGAGAAGGATTCATCGCGTTTTACGACACGGAGCCGCCGCCAAGCCCTAAACTCTCTCGGGAGGGCTGATCTGGAGTCCGTTCGGGGCTCCGGAGAGGGGAATCCGTCGCCATCGTCATCATCAACCATAGTCCATCACCAATTTCATGATGCTCACCGCCGTGCGTGAGTAATTCCATCGTAGGCTTGCTGGACGGTGATGTGTTGGATGAGATTTATCATGTAATCGAGTTAGATTTGTTAGGGTTTGATCCCTAGTATCCACTATGTTCTGAGATTGATGTTGCTATGACTTTGCTATGCTTAATGCTTGTCACTAGGGCCCGAGTGCCATGATTTCAGATCTGAACCTATTATGTTTTCATGAATATATGTGAGTTCTTGATCCTATCTTGCAAGTCTATAGTCACCTACTATGTGTTATGATCCGGCAACCCCGAAGTGACAATAATCGGGACCACTCCCGGTGATGACCATATTTTGAGGAGTTCATGTATTCACTATGTGTTAATGCTTTGGTCCGGTACTCTATTAAAAAGAGGCCTTAATATCCCTTAGTTTCCGCTAGGACACCGCTGCCACGGGAGGGTAGGACAAAAGATGTCGTGCAAGTTCTTTTCCATAAGCACGTATGACTATATTCGGAATACATGCCTACATTACATTGATGAATTGGAGCTAGTTCTGTGTCACCCTATGTTATAACTGTTACATGAATGATCGCATCCGGCATAATTATCCATCACTAATCCAATGCCTACGAGCTTTTCACATACTGTTCTTCGCTTAGTTACTTTACCGCTGCTACTGTTACAATCACTACAATACTGCTATCACTGTTACCTTTGCCACTGTTACCGTTACTATCATACTACTTTGCTACTAAATACTTTGTTGCAGATATTAAGTTATCCAGGTGTGGCTGAATTGATAACTCAGTTGCTAATACTTGAGAATATTCTTTGGCTCCCCTTGTGTCGAATCAATAAATTTGGGTTGAATACTCTACCCTCGAAAAATGTTGCGATCCCCTATACTTGTGGGTTATCACCGTCACTGGGAAAGGACACCGCAAGATTGAACCCAAAGCTAAGCACTTCTCCTATTGGAAGAAAGATCAATCTAGTAGGCCAAACTAAACCAATAATTCGAAGAGACTTGCAAAGATATCAAATCATGCATATAAGAATTCAGAGAAGAACCAAATATTATTCATTGATAAACTTGATCATAAATCCACAATTCATCGGATCTCGGCAAACACACCGCAAAAAGTATTACATCGAATAGATCTCCAAGAACATCGAGGAGAACTTTGTATTGAGAAACAAAGAGAGAGAATAAGCCATCTAGCTAATAACTATGGGCCCGAAGGTCTGTGGTAAACTACTCACACATCATCGGAGAGGCTATTGTGTTGATGTAGAAGCCCTCCGTGATCGATTCCCCCTCCGACGGAGCGCCGGAAAAGGCCCCAAGATGGGATCTCACGGGTACAGAAGGTTGCGGTGGTGGAAAATTGGTTTCGTGGCTCCCCCTGATGTTTTTCGGGTATAAGAGTATATATAGGAAAAAGAAATAGGTCGGTGGAGCTCCATGGGGCCCATGAGGGTGGGGGCACGCCTACCCCCCTGGGCACGCCCTCCTGCCTCGTGACCGCCTTGCGGTGTTCCAGACTTCAACTCCAAGTCTTCTGGATTGCATTTGTTCCAAGAAAGATCCTCGCAAAGGTTTCGTTCCGTTTGGATTCCGTTTGATATTCCTTTTCTGCGAAACACTGAAATAGGCAAAAAAACAGCAATTTGCACTCGGCCTCCGGTTAATAGGTTAGTCCCAATAATAATATAAAAGAGCATATTAAAGCCCGTTAAACATCCAAAATAGATAATATAATAGCATGGAACAATCAAAAATTATAGATACGTTGGAGACGTATCAAGCATCCCCAAGCTTAATTCCTGCTCGTCCTTGAGTAGGTAAATGATAAAAACAGAATTTTTGATGTGGAATGCTACCTAGCATAATTATCAATGTAATCTTCTTTATTGTGGCATGAATGTGCAGATCCGAAAGATTCAAGACAAAAGTTTAATATTGACATAAAAATAATAATACTTCAAGCATACTAACAAAGTAATCATGTCTTCTCAAAATAACATGGCCAAAGAAAGTTCATCCCTACAAAATCATATAGTCTGGCTATGCTCCATCTTCGTCACACAAAATACTCAAATCATGCACAACCCCGGTTTCAGCCAAGCAATTGTTTCATACTTCAGTTTTTTCAAACTTTTTCAACTTTCACGCAATACATGAGCGTGAGCCATGGACATAGCACTATAGGTGGAATAGAATTGTGGTTGTGGAGAAGACAAAAAAGAGGAAGATGGTCTCACATCAACTAGGCATATTAATGGGCTATGGAGATGCCCATCAATAGATATCAATGTGAGTGAGTAGGGATTGTCATGCAACGGATGCACTAGAGCTATAAATGTATGAAAGCTCAACAAAAGAAAGTAAGTGGGTGTGCATCCAACTTGCTTGCTCACGAAGACCTAGGGCATTTGAGGAAGCCCATTGTTGGAATATACAAGCCAAGTTCTATAACGAAAATTCCCATTAGTATATGAAAGTGACAAAATAAGAGACTCTCTATAATGAAGATCATGGTGCTACTTTGAAGCACAAGTGTGGAAAAAAGGATAGTAACATTGTCCCTTCTCTCTTTTTCTCTCATTTTTTTGGAGGCTCCCTTTTTTTTCTTGGAGAGACTTTCTCATTTTTTTATTTCCTCACGCGGGACAATGCTCTAATAATGAAGATCATCACACTTCTATTTATTTACAACTCAAGAATTACAAATCAATACCTAGAACAAAATATGACTCTATGTGAATGCCTCCGGCGGTGTACCGGGATGAGCAATGAATCACGAGTGACATGTATGAAAAATAATGAATGATGGCTTTGCCACAAATACAATGTCTACTACATGATCATGCAAAGCAATATGACAATGATGAAACGTATCATAATAAACGGAACGGTGGAAAGTTGCATGGCAATATATCTCGGAATGGCTATGGAAATGCCATAATAGGTAGGTATGGTGGCTGTTTTGAGGAAGATATAAGGAGGCTTATGTGTGATAGAGCATATCGTATCACGGGGTTTGGATGCACCGGCGAAGTTTGCACCAACTTCTCGAGGTGAGAAAGGGCAATGCACGATACCAAAGAGGCTAGCAATGATGGAAAGGTCAGAGTGCGTATAATCCATGGACTCAACATTAGTCATAAAGAACTCACATACTTATTGCAAAAATCTACAAGTCATCAAAAAAAAGTACTACACGCATGCCCCTAGGGGAAGGGATGGTAGGAGTTAACCATCGCGCGATCCCGACCTCCACACAAAAGAGGACAATCAAAGAATAAATCATGCTTCAAATTTGTCACATAACGGTTACCATACGTGCATGCTACGGGACTTGCAAACCTCAACACAAGTATTTCTCAATTTCACAATTATTCTACTAGCATGACTCTAATATCACCATCCTCATCTCTCAAAACGATCATCAAGCATCAAACTTCTCATAGTATTCAATGCACTTTATATGAAAGTTTTTATTATACCCATCTTGGATGCCCATCATATTAGGACTAAATTTATAACCAAAGCAAATTACCATGCTGTTCTAAAAGACTCTCAAATTGATATAAGTGAAGCATGAGATATCAATAATTTCTATAAAATAAAACCACCACCATGCTCTACAAAGATATAAGTGAAGTACTAGAGCAAAATTATCTAGCTCAAAAGATATAAGTGAAGCACATAGAGTATTCTAATAAATTCCGATTCATGTGTGTCTCTCCCAAAAGGTGTGTACAGCAAGGATGATTGTGGTAAACTAAAAGCAAAAAATCAAATCATACAAGACGCTCCAAGCAAAACACATATCATGTGGTGAATAAAAATATAGCCTCAAGTAAAGTTACCGATAGACGAAGACGAAAGAGGGGATGCCTTCCGGGGCATCCCAAGCTTAGGCTTTTGGTTGTCCTTGAATTTTACCTTGGGATGCCTTGGGCATCCCCAAGCTTAGGCTCTTGCCACTCCTTATTCCAAAATCCATCAAATCTTTACCCAAAAACTTGAAAACTTCACAACACAAAACTTAACAGAAAATCTCGTGAGCTCCGTTAGTATAAGAAAACAAACCACCACTTTAAGGTACTATAATGAACTCATTCTTTATTTATATTGGTGTTAAACCTACTATATTCCAACTTCTCTATGGTTCATACCCCCCGATACTACTCATATATTCATCAAAATAAGCAAACAACACACGAAAAATATAATCTGTCAAAAACAGAACAGTCTGTAGCAATCTGTAACTTTTGAATACTTCTGTCACTCCAAAAATCCTGAGAAATTAGGAGGTCCTAAGCAATTTGTTTATTAATCTTCTGTAAAAAGAATCAACTGAAAAGCACATTCCTGTGATTTATGAAAACTAATCTCGTGCGCGCAAAAGTTTCTGTTTTTCAGCAAGATCAAATTAACTATCACCGTAGGTTATCCTAAAGGTATTACTTGGCACAAACACTAATTAAAACACAAAACCACATCTAACCAGAGGCTAGATGAATTATTTATTACTAAACAGGAACAAAAAGCAAAGAACAAAAATAAAATTGGGTTGCCTCCCAACAAGCGCTATCGTTTAACGCCCCTAGCTAGGCATAAAAATAAGAATAGATCTAAGTATTATCATCTTTGGCATGCAATCCATAAGTGGCTCTCATACTAGATTCATAAGGTAATCTGATTTTCTTTCTAGGAAAGTGTTCTATGCCTTTCCTTAACGGAAATTGGAATCTAATATTTCCTTCTTTCATGTCAATAATTGCACCAATCGTTCTAAGGAAAGGTCTACCAAGAATAATAGGACATGTAGGATTGCAATCTATATCAAGAACGATGAAATCTACGGGCAAATAATTCCTATTTGCAAGAATAAGAACATCATTAATCCTTCCCATAGGTTTCTTAATGGTGGAATCCGCAAGGTGCAAATTAAAAGAACAATCATCAAATTCACGAAAATCTAACACATCACACAAAGTTTTTGGAATCGTGGAAACACTAGCACCCAAATCACACAAAGCATAGCATTCGTAATCTTTAATCTTAATTTTAATATTAGGTTCCCACTAATCATAAAGTTTTCTAGGAATAGAAACTTGTTCAAGCTTTTCTTCATAAGATTGCACTAAGGCATCAACGATATGTTTAGTGAAAGCTTTATTTTGACTATAAGCATGAGGAGAATTTAACACGGATTGCAACAAGGAAATACAATCTATCAAAGAGAAATTATCATAATTAAATTCCTTGAAATCCAAAATAGTGGGTTCTTTGTTGTGTAAAGTTTTGACCTCTTCAATCCCACTTTTATTAATTTTAGCATCAAGATCTAAAAACTCCGAATCATTGGGACGCCTTCTAACTAAAGTTGACTCATCTCCAGTCCCATCTTTAGCAAGATTCATATTGGAAAGCAAAGATTTAATAGGAGTCACATCAATCACTTTTAGATCTTCATCTTTATTATCATCTAGATCTTCCGGTTTAGCGGCCATCTTATTAACTAAGGTGGCTTGCTTATCCGAAATTTGGCCTATTAAATTCTCAAGATGAGCAAACTGAGATTTCAAACCATAAAATTCCTTAGACATATCATCAAGCTCTTTATTCATGTACTCCATAAAACTTTTTTGTTCTTTAAACTCGTTTCTGAAGAAATTATTATGCTCAAATTGCAGAGACATAAAGCTTCTAACGTTGTTTTCAATTTCCTCCAACCTTCTAAGGTGAGGATCAACGCTTTTTGGCAAAGCCATCAAAGCGAACAGGCACACTAGAAGCAAGCGGAAAGAGACGAACGGGAAAGAGGCGAAGAAAAGGCAAAGGCAAAGGTTTTCGAAAATCGTTTTAGAAGTGGGGGAGAGGAAAACGAGAGGCGAATGGCAAATAATGTAATGCAAGGGAGAAGAGTTTGTGATGGGTACTTGGTATGTCTTGACTTGGCGTAGATCTCCCCGGCAACGGTGCCAGAAATCCTTCTTGCTACCACTTGAGCATGCGTTGGTTTTCCCTTGAAGAGGAAAGGGTGATGCAGCAAAGTAGCGTAAGTATTTCCCTTAGTTTTGAGAACCAAGGTATCAATCCAGTAGGAGACTACACGCAAATCGCCTGGTACCTGCACAAACAATCAAGAACCTTGCAACCAACGCGATAAAGGGGTTGTCAATCGCTTCACGGTCACTCGCAAAAGTGAGATCTAATAAAGATAAAAAAATATTTTTGGTATTTTTGTTGTATAGATTGGAAAGTAAAGATTTCAAAATAGTAAACGAGATGCGATGTAAATAAAAGAGATGTAATATAATAGAAAAGAGACCGGGGGCCATAGGTTTCACTAGTGGCTTCTCTCAAGATAGCATGTATTACGGTGGGTGAACAAATTACTGCCGAGCAATTGATAGAAAAGCGCATAGTTATGAGAATATCTAGGCAATGACCATGAACATAGGCATCACGTCCGTGTCAAGTAGACCGAAACGATTCTGCATCTACTACTATTACTCCACACATCGACCGCTATCCAGCATGCATCTAGAGTATTAAGTTCATAAGAACAGAGTAACGCATTAAGCAAGATGACATGATGTAGAGGGATAAACTCAAGCAATATGATATAAACCCCATCTTTTTATCCTCGATGGCAACAATACAAAACGTGCCTTGCTGCCCCTGCTGTCACTGGGAAAGGACACCGCAAGATTGAACCCAAAGCTAAGCACTTCTCCTATTGCAAGAAAGATCAATCTAGTAGGCCAAACTAAACCGATAATTCGAAGAGACTTGCAAAGATATCAAATTATGCATATAAGAATTCAGAGAAGAACCAAATATTATTCATTGATAAACTTGATCGTAAATCTATAATTCATCGGATCTCGGCAAACAGACCGCAAAAAGTATTACATCGAATAGATCTCCAGGAACATCGAGGAGAACTTTGTATTGAGAATCAAAGAGAGAGAAGAAGCCATCTAGCTAATAACTATGGACCCGAAGGTCTGTGGTAAACTACTCACACATCATCGGAGAGGCTATTGTGTTGATGTAGAAGCCCTCCGTGATCGATTCCCCCTCCGACGGAGCGCCGGAAAAGGCCCCAAGATGGGATCTCACGGGTACAGAAGGTTGCGGTGGTGGAAAATTGGTTTCGTGGCTCCCCCTGATGTTTTTCGGGTATAAGAGTATATATAGGAAAAAGAAATAGGTCGGTGGAGCTCCATGGGGCCCATGAGGGTGGGGGCGCGCCTACCCCCTGGGCGGGCCCTCCTGCCTCGTGACCGCCTCGCGGTGTTCCAGACTTCAACTCCAAGTCTTCTGGATTGCGTTTGTTCCAAGAAAGATCCTCACGAAGGTTTCGTTCCGTTTGGATTCCGTTTGATATTCCTTTTCTGCGAAACACTGAAATAGGCAAAAACAGCAATTTGCACTGGGCCTCCGGTTAATAGGTTAGTCCCAAAAATAATATAAAAGAGCATATTAAAGCCCATTAAACATCCAAAACAGATAATATAATAGCATGGAACACTCAAAAATTATATATAGGTTGGAGACGTATCAGGCAGCTTGTCTGCCTCCTCCCGCACTGGTCGCACCCGTTCCATGCACCCTGCATCGACGCGGGGCTCTCATCGGTGACTTAGGTCGTGGTTGGTGCGTGGTCAGGAGCCGATGGTGGTGGCTTGGCCATGGTTACACACGAGGTTGTGGATATGTCCCAAACTCGACGGCCTCGGATTCGGCCGGTGCTAGGCGGCGAGGAGACGTGTGGGGAGGGGTCGCGGGCACAGATGGCTTGGATGCACCAGATTCTACCGGCACCGGCGGCAGGGAGGGGCGATGCTAGGCGGCGGGGAGGGGTGGTACCAGGCTTAGGGAGGTTGCGTGCCTCGGCCCGCTCCTGTACGCCATGCCCTGGATTCAAGCGGGAGCTGGCAACCTCGGTGTTGTACGGAGGGAGGGCGGCGATGTGGATGACCAGTGGTGAGGGAGAGAGATGTGTGTGGAGGAAGGAGAGGAGAGAGAGGAGATAAGAGGTGCAGTTGACAAGTGGGACCCCCGTCCACCTCAGCAGGTCAAACAACGACTAGGACTAGTCTTCACCACATCAGTCGGGACAGACAAATCCCCAACGGCAGTTTTGCTGTTAGACGCAGTTCAATTTCGAATCAGTGCAATTTGTTACTCACTTGCCGCAGAGTTGGCAGTGTTTTTATTATTTTTCGCAAAAGCGATGGTAAACCATTACCCTAGCCATAAATGTGATTGTTCTGAGTAATTTACTTCAGGCGAGCTCTTGTGGAGAGGTAGCACGCGCCTCCTATGTACTTCTTTCCGCTGCAATTTTCGACGAAGAACGGGGAGAATGACGGGATGCAATGCGTGGTGGCTAGCGGCGGCGACACAAGTCACCTGTGATATGTTGGTGGCGGATGGAGGCGGCGAGTTTCAGGCAGCGGAGGTGTGATGCAGTCGAGAGGAGGTGGAAGGAAAAGGCACGGCGAGATCCACCTACCGGAGTTGAGAGAACGTGGAGGAATGGCGCGACAAGTTCCTTGGATGGCTCGCTGGCGGCGGGGGTAATGGCACCGCACAGAGACAATCCCTGAGCAAACTAATTGAAAAAGTGACGTGGCAGCAGCCCATGCATCAAGATTTGCGCATCCAATCCAACGGCCCGCGACGCATTTGATCCCAAATGGTAAAAGATCTGATGTCAGACTGTTTTTTTCGAGAGAATGCCAATGGCATACCTTACTTTCATAGAAGGCAGAAAAGTATTTACAAGAACTTGTGTAGGATGCGAACATCCCCACAAGATTACAACCCCATCAACACCTAAAAACCTAAGCCTACTCTCTCACAAATCTGTGTAGAACTCTAACACCCACGCCGGCTTCCTTCCATGCCTTGATCTCATCGAGGATGTGCCCATGGAGTTGTGCAACTCACATTTGTTGATCTGTGCGGTTAAACACTCTGGCGTGATGTTGCTTCCATAGTTCCCAAGTGACTGTCATGACTAAAGTATCGAAACCTCTCTTGTTTCCTCCTTGGAAACTTCCCCTCGCCTGGAGCCACCACTCAAGTAAGGTATCGTTCCTGTCCGATCTTCTCACGGCAATGTTAAGGTCCATGAAGCACCGGTTCCAGATGTCTCTCGCGTAGCGACATTGGATGTGGATGTGTTCTGCATTGTCCTCGTCTTGGAGGCAAGTATAACAAGCCGAGAGTGCCTCCTACGGACCATGTCTCGTTCTGCAATCTGAGGTCCAGATCCGATGTTGCACAGTCAACCAAATGTGGATCTTGCACTTGAGCGGAGCCCAATTCCTCCATATACAGGATGTAGGGGATCGTAGCAGAATTTTAAAATTTTCTACGCATCACCAAGATCCATCTATGGAGTATACTAGCAACGAGGGGAAGGGAGTGCATCTACATACCCTTGTAGATCGTGAGCGGAAGCGTTCCAATGAACGGGGTTGATGGAGTCGTACTCGCCGTGATCCAAATCACCGATGACCGAGTGCCGAACGGACGGCACCTCCGCGTTCAACACACGTACGGAGCAGCGACGTCTCCTCCCTCTTGATCCAGCAAGGGGGAAGGAGAGGTTGATGGAGATCCAGCAGCACGACGGCATGGTGGTGGATGTACCAGGATCTCGGCAGGGCTTCGCCAAGCTTCTGCGAGAGGGAGAGGTGTTGCAGGGGAGGAGGGAGGCGCCAAAGGCTGTTATCCTGCTGCCCTCCCTCCCCCCACTATTTATAGGACCCCTGGAGGGGGGGCGCCAGCCCTGGAACCCATCTGCATGGGGGGCGGCGGCCAGGGGGGAGACTTGCCCCCCAAGGCAAGTGGGGCGCCCCCCCACCCTAGGGTTTCCAACCCTAGGCGCAGGGGGAAGGCCCATGGGGGGCGCCCCAGCCCACTAAGGGCTGGTTCCCTTCCCACTTTAGCCCATGGGGCCCTCTGGGATAGGTGGCCCCACCCGGTGGACCCCGGGACCCTTCCGGTGGTCCCGGTACAATACCGATAACCCCCGAAACTTTCCCGGTGGCCGAAACTGGACTTCCTATATATAATTCTTCACCTCCGGACCATTCCGGAACTCCTCGTGACGTTCGGGATCTCATCCAGGACTCCGAACAACTTTCGGGTTTCCACATACTCATATCTCTACAACCCTAGCGTCACCGAACCTTAAGTGTGTAGACCCTACGGGTTCGGGAGATATGCAAACATGACCGAGACGCCTCTCCGGTCAATAACCAACAGCGGGATATGGATACCCATGTTGGCTCCCACATGTTCCACGATGATCTCATCGGATGAACCACGATGTCGAGGATTCAATCAATCCCGTATACAATTCCCTTTGTCAATCGGTATGTTAATTGCCCGAGATTCGATCGTCGGTATCCCAATACCTTGTTCAATCTCGTTACCGGCAAGTCTCTTTACTCGTACCGCAATGCATGATCCCGTGACTAACTCCTTAGTCACATTGAGCTCATTATGATGATGCATTACCGAGTGGGCCTAGAGATACCTCTCCGTCATACGGAGTGACAAATCCCAGTCTTGATCCGTGCCAACCCAACAGGACACTTTCGGAGATACCCGTAGTGTACCTTTATAGTCACCCAGTTACGTTGTGACGTTTGGCACACCCAAAGTACTCCTACGGTATCTGGGAGTTGCACGATCTCATGGTCTAAGGAAAAGATACTTGACATTGGAAAAGCTCTAGCAAACGAAACTACACGATCTTTTATGCTATGCTTAAGTTGGGTCTTGTCCATCACATCATTCTCCTAATGATGTGATCCCGTTATCAATGACATCCAGTGTCCATAGTCTGGAAACCATGACTATCTGTTGATCAACGAGCTAGTCAACTAGAGGCTTACTAGGGACACGTTGTGGTCTATGTATTCACACATGTATTACGATTTCCGGATAACACAATTATAGATGAACAATAGACAATTACCATGAACAAAGAAATATAATAATAACCATTTATTATTGCCTCTAGGGCATATTTCCAACACAGGTGTCATAAGAGACACGTTGCAGTCCTAAGCAGAGTCTGTCATATACCGAGCGAGCCGTGTAAACACCCGAAGCATCGCACAGCCAGGTGAACACATCCTCAACTGTCGGATCACGCTGGACCGTGGCAATCGCTTGCTGCAGGTGCAGTAGTTGGATGTGTGCTGTGAAGGACAGCTCTCACTGCACATCAAGCGGCCAGGTCGTACCCATGAGAGCCTGCTGGACTGTCCTTCGATTCCTCGTTTGTTTGCTCACAGCTACTTCTTGAGCTTGCGTTGGTTTTTCCCTTGAAGAGGAAAGGGTGATGCAGCAAAGTAGAGATAAGTATTTCCCTCAATTTGAGAACCAAGGTATCAATGCAGTAGGAGACAACGCACAAATCACCGAATACCTGCACAAACAATCAAACAAACTTTCACCCAACGCGATAAAGGGGTTGTCAATCCCTTCATGGTAACTTGCAAAAGTGATATCTGATAGAGATAGATAAACGATAAAGTAAATATTTTTGGAATTTCTGGTTTATAGATCGGAAAGTAAAAGATTGCAAGAATAGTAGATCGGAAACTTATATGATTGAAAATAGACTCGGGGGGCATAGGTTTCACTAGAGGCTTGCCTCAAGATAGAAAATAATACGGTGGGTGAACAAATTACTGTCGAGCAATTGATAGAAAAGCGCAAAGTTCTGACAATATCTAAGGCAATGATCATGAATATAGGAATCACGTCCGTGTCAAGTAGACCGAAACGATTATGCATCTACTACTATTACTCCACACATCGACTGACTCCTGCCTGGACCTAGAGTATTAAGTTCATGAAGAATAGAGTAACGCATTAAGTAAGATGACATGATGTAGAGGAATTAACTCAAGCAATATGATGAAAACCCCATCTTTTTATCCTCGATGGCAACAATACAATACGTGCCTTGCTGCCCCTATTGTCACTGGGAAAGGACACCGCAAGATTGAACCCAAAGCTAAGCACTTCTCCCATTGCAAGAAAAACCAATCTAGTTGGCCAAACCAAACCGATAGTTCAAAGAGAATTACAAAGATATCAAATCATGCATAAAACAATTCAAAGAAGATTCAATTAATATTCATAGATAAACTGATCATAAATCCGCAATTCATCGGATCTCGACAAACACACCGCAAAACAGTATTACATCGAATAGATCTCCAAGAACATCGAGGAGAACATGGTATTGAGAATCAAAGAGAGAGAAGAAGCCATCTACTTACTAGCTATGGACCCGTAGGTCTGTGGTAAACTACTCACACTTCATCGGAAGGGCAATAGAGTTACCGGCAAGTCTCTTTACTCGTACCGCAATGCATGATCCCGTGACTAACTCCTTAGTCACATTGAGCTCATTATGATGATGCATTACCGAGTGGGCCCAGAGATACCTCTCCGTCATACGGAGTGACAAATCCCAGTCTCGATCCGTGCCAACCCAACAGGACACTTTCGAAGATACCCGTAGTGTACCTTTATAGTCACCCAGTTACGTTGTGACGTTTGGCACACCCAAAGTACTCCTACGGTATCCGGGAGTTGCACGATCTCATGGTCTAAGGAGAAGATACTTGACATTGGAAAAGCTCTAGCAAACGAACTACACGATCTTTGAGCTAAGCTTAGGATTGGGTCTTGTCCATCACATCATTCTCCTAATGATGTGATCCCGTTATCAATGACATCCAATGTCCATAGTCAGGAAACCATGACTATCTGTTGATCAACGAGCTAGTCAACTTGAGGCTTACTAGGGACACGTTGTGGTCTATGTATTCACACATGTATTACGATTTCCGGATAACACAATTATAGCATGAACAATAGACAATTACCATGAACAAAGAAATATAATAATAACCATTTATTATTGCCTCTAGGGCATATTTCCAACAGTTTCCCACTTGCACTAGAGTCAATAATCTAGTTACATTGTGATGAATCGAACACCCATTGCGTCCTGGTGTTGATCATGTTTTGCTCTAGGGAGAGGTTTAGTCAACGGATCTGCTACATTCAGGTCCGTATGTACTTTACAAATATCTGTGTCTCCATTTTGAACACTTTCACGAACGGAGTTGAAGCGACGCTTGATATGCCTGGTCTTCCTGTGAAACCTGGGCTCCTTCGCAAGGGCAATAGCTCCAGTGTTGTCACAGAAGAGAGTCATCGGGCCCGACGCATTGGGAATCACCCTTAGGTCGGTAATGAACTCCTTCATCCAGACTGCTTCCTGTGCTGCCTCCGAGGTTGCCATGTACTCCGCTTCACATGTAGATCCCGCCATGACGCTTTGCTTGCAACTGCACCAGCTTACTGCTCCTCCATTCAAAATATACACGTATCCGGTTTGTGACTTCGAGTCATCCAGAGCTGTGTCGAAGCTAGCGTCGACGTAACCCTTTACGACGAGCTCTTCGTCACCTCCATAAACGAGAAACATATCCTTAGTCCTCTTCAGGTACTTTAGGATGTTCTTGACCGCTGTCCAGTGTTCCATGCCGGGATTACTTTGGTACCTTCCTACCAAACTTACGGCAAGGTTTACATCAGGTCTGGTACACAGCATGGCATACATAATAGACCCTATGGCCGAGGCATAGGGGATGACACTCATCTTTTCTCTATCTTCTGCCGTGGTCGGGCATTGAGCCGTGCTCAATTGCACACCTTGCAATACAGGCAAGAACCCCTTCTTGGACTGATCCATATTGAACTTCTTCAATATCTTGTCAAGGTACGTACTCTGTGAAAGACCAATGAGGCGTCTTGATCTATCTCTATAGATCTTGATGCCTAATATATAAGCAGCTTCTCCAAGGTCCTTCATTGAAAAACACTTATTCAAATAGGCCTTTATACTTTCCAAGAATTCTATATCATTTCCCATCAATAGTATGTCATCCACATACAATAAGAGAAATGCTACAGAGCTCCCACTCACTTTCTTGTAAACACAGGCTTCTCCATAAGTCTGTGTAAACCCAAACGCTTTGATCATCTCATCAAAGCGAATGTTCCAACTCCGAGATGCTTGCACCAGCCCATAGATTGAGCGCTGGAGCTTGCATACTTTGTCAGCATTCTTAGGATCGACAAAACCCTCCGGCTGCATCATATACAATTCTTCCTTAAGGAAGTCGTTAAGGAATGCCGTTTTGACGTCCATCTGCCATATCTCATAATCATAGTATGCGGCAATTGCTAACATGATTCGGACGGACTTCAGCTTCGCTACGGGTGAGAAAGTCTCATCGTAGTCAACCCCTTGAACTTGTCGATAACCCTTAGCGACAAGTCGAGCCTTATAGATGGTCACATTACCATCCGCGTCTGTCTTCTTCTTAAAGATCCATTTATTTTCTATGGCTCGCCGATCATCGGGCAAGTCAGTCAAAGTCCATACTTTGTTTTCATACATGGATCCTATCTCGGATTTCATGGCTTCTAGCCATTTGTCGGTATCCGGGCCTGCCATCGCTTCTTCATAGTTCGAAGGTTCACCGTTGTCTAACAACATGATTTCCAGGACAGGGTTGCCGTACCACTCTGGTGCGGAACGTGTCCTTGTGGACCTACGAAGTTCAACAGTAACTTGATCCGAAGCTTCATGATCATCATCATTAACTTCCTCCCCAGTCGGTGTAGGCACCACAGGAACATCTTCCCGCGCTGCGCTACTTTCCGGTTTGGAAGGGGTGACTATCACCTCATCAAGTTCCACTTTCCTCCCACTTAATTCTTTCGAGAGAAACTCTTTCTCCAGAAAGGACCCGTTCTTGGCAACGAAGATCTTGCCTTCGGATCTGAGGTAGAAGGTGTACCCAATAGTTTCCTTAGGGTATCCTATGAAGACGCATTTCTCCGACTTGGGTTCGAGCTTTTCAGGTTGAAGTTTCTTGACATAAGCATCGCATCCCCAAACTTGTAGAAATGACAGCTTAGGTTTCTTCCCAAACCATAATTCATACGGTGTCGTCTCAACGGATTTCGACGGAGCCCTATTTAAAGTGAATGCGGCAGTCTCTAAAGCATAGCCCCAAAATGAGAGCGGTAAATCGGTAAGAGACATCATAGATCGCACCATATCCAATAGAGCGCGATTACGACGTTCGGACACACCGTTTCGCTGAGGTGTTCCAGGCGGCGTGAGTTGTGAAACGATTCCACATTTCCTTAAGTGCGCACCAAATTCGTGACTTAAATATTCTCCACCACGATCTGATCGTAAGAATTTTATTTTCCTGTCACGTTGATTCTCAACCTCACTCTGAAATTCCTTGAACTTTTCAAAGGTTTCAGACTTGTGTTTCATTAGGTAGACATACCCATATCTACTTAAGTCATCAGTGAGAGTGAGAACATAACGATATCCTCCGCGAGCCTCAACACTCATTGGACCGCACACATCGGTATGTATAATTTCCAATAAGTTGGTTGCTCGCTCCATTGTTCCGGAGAACGGAGTCTTGGTCATCTTACGCATGAGGCATGGTTCGCACGTGTCAAATGATTCGTAATCAAGAGACTCCAAAAGTCCATCTGCATGGAGCTTCTTCATGCGCTTGACACCAATGTGACCAAGGCGGCAGTGCCACAAGTATGTGGGACTATCGTTATCAACTTTACATCTTTCGGTATTCACACTATGAATATGTGTAACATCACGTTCGAGATTCATCAAGAATAACCCATTGACCAGCGGGGCATGACCATAAAACATATCTCTCATATAAATAGAACAACCATTATTCTCGGATTTAAATGAGTAGCCATCTCGAATTAAACGAGATCTAGATACAATGTTCATGCTTAAAGCTGGCACTAAATAACAATTATTGAGGTTTAAAACTAATCCCGTAGGTAGATGCAGAGGTAGCGTGCCGACGGTGATCACATCGACCTTGGAACCATTCCCGACGCGCATCGTCACCTCGTCCTTTGCCAGTCTCCGTTTATTCCGCAGTTCCTATTTTGAGTTACAAATGTGAGCAACCGCACCGGTATCAAATACCCAGGAGCTACTACGAGTACTGGTAATGTACACATCAATTACATGTATATCACATATACCTTTGGTGTTGTCGGCCTTCTTGTCCGCTAAGTATTTGGGGCAGTTCCGCTTCCAGTGACCACTTCCCTTGCAATAAAAGCACTCAGTCTCAGGCTTGGGTCCATTCCTTGGCTTCTTCCCAGTAACTGGCTTACCGGGCGTGGCAACTCCCTTGCCGTCCTTCTTGAAGTTCTTCTTACCCTTGTCCTTCTTGAACTTAGTGGTTTTATTCACCATCAACACTTGATGTTCTTTTCTGATCTCCACCTCCGCTGATTTCAGCATCGAATATACCTCAGGAATGGTCTTTTCCATCCCCTGCATATTGAAGTTCATCACAAAGCTCTTGTAGCTTGGTGGAAGCGACTGAAGGATTCTGTCAATGACCGCGTCATCCGGGAGATTAACTCCCAGCTGAGACAAGCGGTTGTGTAACCCAGACATTCTGAGTATATGCTCACTAACAGAACTATTTTCCTCCATTTTACAGCTGAAGAACTTGTCAGAGACTTCATATCTCTCGACCCGGGCATGAGCTTGGAAAACCATTTTCAGCTCTTCGAACATCGCGTATGCTCCATGTTTCTCAAAATGCTTTTGGAGACCCGGTTCTAAGCTGTAAAGCATGCCGCACTGAACGAGGGAGTAATCATCAGCACGTGATTGCCAAGCGTTCATAACGTCTTGGTTCTCTGGGATTGGTGCTTCACCTAGCGGTGCTTCTAGGACATAATCTTTCTTGGCAGCTATGAGGATGATCCTCAGGTTCCGGACCCAGTCCGTATAGTTGCTGCCATCATCTTTCAGCTCGGTTTTCTCTAGGAACGCGTTGAAGTTGAGGACAACGTGGGCCATTTGATCTACAAGACATATTGTAAATATTTTAGACTAAGTTCATGATAATTAAGTTCATCTAATCAAATTACTCAATGAACTCCCACTCAGATAGACATCCCTCTAGTCATCTAAGTGAAACATGATCCGAGTTAACTAGGCCGTGTTCGATCATCACGTGAGACGGACTAGTCAAGATCGGTGAACATCTCCATGTTGATCGTATCTTCTATACGACTCATGCTCGACCTTTCGGTCCTCCGTGTTCCGAGGCCATGTCTGTACATGCTAGGCTCGTCAAGTCAACCTAAGTGTATTGCGTGTGTCCCGAGGCCATGTCTGTACATGCTAGGCTCGTCAACACCCGTTGTATGCGAGCGTTAGAATCTATCACACCCGATCATCACGTGGTGCTTCGAAACAACGAACCTTCGCAACGGTGCACAGTTAGGGCGAACACTTCCTTGAAATTATCATAAGGGATCATCTTACTTACTACCGTCGTTCTAAGCAAATAAGATGCAAAAACATGATAAACATCACATGCAATCAAATAGTGATATGATATGGCCAATATCATTTTGCTCCTTTGATCTCCATCTTCGGGGCACCGTGATCATCTTCGTCACCGGCATGACACCATGATCTCCATCATCATGATCTCCATCATTGTGTCTTCATGAAGTTGTCACGCCAACGATTACTTCTACTTCTATGGCTAACCGTTTAGCAACAAAGTAAAGTAAATTACATGGCGTTATTCAATGACACGCAGGTCATGCAAAATAATAAAGACAACTCCTATGGCTCCTGCCGGTTGTCATACTCATCGACATGCAAGTCGTGATTCCTATTACAAGAATATGATCAATCTCATACATCACATATCATTCATCACATCTTCTGGCCATATCACATCACATAGCACATGCTGCAAAAACAAGTTAGACGTCCTCTAATTGTTGTTGCAAGTTTTTACGTGGCTTGTATAGGTTTCTAGCAAGAACGTTTCTTACCTACGTAAAACCACAACGTGATATGCCAATTTCTATTTACCCTTCATAAGGACCCTTTTCATCGAATCCGTTCTGACTAAAGTGGGAGAGACAGACACCCGCTAGCCACCTTATGCAACCAGTGCATGTCAGTCGGTGGAACATGTCTCATGTAAGCGTACGTGTAAGGTCGGTCCGGGCCGCTTCATCCCACAATACCGCCGAAACAAGATAAGACTAGTTGCGGCAAGAAGAATTGGCAACATCTACGCCCACAACTGCTTTGTGTTCTACTCATGCATAGTAACTACGCATAGGCCTGGCTCATGATGCCACTGTAGGGGATCGTAGCAGAATTTTGAAATTTTCTACGCATCACCAAGATCCATCTATGGAGTATACTAGCAACGAGGGGAAGGGAGTGCATCTACATACCGTTGTAGATCGCGAGCGAAAGCGTTCCAATGAACGGGGTTGATGGAGTCGTACTCGCCGTGATCCAAATCACCGATGACCGAGTGCCGAACGGACGGCACCTCCGCGTTCAACACACGTACGGAGAAGCGACGTCTCCTCCTTGTTGATCCAGCAAGGGGGAAGGAGAGGTTGATGGAGATCCAGCAGCACGACGGCGTGGTGGTGGATGTAGCGGGATCTCGGCAGGGCTTCGCCAAGCTTCTGCGAGAGGGAGAGGTGTTGCAGGGGAGGAGGGAGGCGCCAAAGGCTGCTATCCTGCTGCCCTCCCTCCCCCCCACTATTTATAGGACCCCTGGAGGGGGGGCGCCGGCCCTGGAACCCATCTGCATGGGGGGCGGCGGCCAGGGGGGAGACTTGCCCCCCAAGGCAAGTGCGGCGCCCCCCCACCCTAGGGTTTCCAACCCTAGGCGCAGGGGGAAGGCCCATGGGGGGCGCCCCAGCCCACTAAGGGCTGGTTCCCTTCCCACTTCAGCCCATGGGGCCCTCTGGGATAGGTGGCCCCACCCGGTGGACCCCCGTGACCCTTCCGGTGGTCCCGGTACAATACCGATAACCCCTGAAACTTTCCCGGTGGCCGAAACTGGACTTCCTATATATAATTCTTCACCTCCGGACCATTTCGGAACTCCTCGTGACGTCCGGGATCTCATCCAGGACTCTGAACAACTTTCGGGTTTCCGCATACTCATATCTCTACAACCCTAGCGTCACCGAACCTTAAGTGTGTAGACCCTACTGGTTCGGGAGACATGCAGACATGACCGAGACGCCTCTCCATTCAATAACCAACAGCGGGATCTGGATACCCATGTTGCCTCCCACATGTTCCACGATGATCTCATCGGATGAACCACGATGTCGAGGATTCAATCAATCCCGTATTCAATTCCCTTTGTCAATCGGTATGTTACTTGCCCGAGATTCGATCGTCGGTATCCCAATACCTTGTTCAATCTCGTTACCGGCAAGTCTCTTTACTCGTACCGCAATGCATGATCCCGTGACTAACTCCTTAGTCACATTGAGCTCATTATGATGATGCATTACCGAGTGGGCCCAGAGATACCTCTCCGTCATACGGAGTGACAAATCCCAATCTCGATCCGTGCCAACCCAACAGGACACTTTCGGAGATACCCGTAGTGTACCTTTATAGTCACCCAGTTACGTTGTGACGTTTGGCACACCCAAAGTACTCCTACGGTATCTGGGAGTTGCACGATCTCATGGTCTAAGGAGAAGATACTTCACATTGGAAAAGCTCTAGCAAACGAACTACACGATCTTTGAGCTAAGCTTAGGATTGGGTCTTGTCCATCACATCATTCTCCTAATGATGTGATCCCGTTATCAATGACATCCAATGTCCATAGTCTGGAAACCATGACTATCTGTTGATCAACGAGCTAGTCAACTAGAGGCTTACTAGGGACACGTTGTGGTCTATGTATTCACACATGTATTACGATTTCCGGATAACACAATTATAGATGAACAATAGACAATTACCATGAACAAAGAAATATAATAATAACCATTTATTATTGCCTCTAGGGCATATTTCCAACACAGGTGTCATAAGAGACACGTTGCAGTCCTAAGCAGAGTCTGTCATATACCGAGCGAGCCGTGTAAACACCCGAAGCATCGCACAGCCAGGTGAACACATCCTCAACTGTCGGATCACGCTGGGCCGTGGCAATCGCTTGCTGCAGGTGCAGTAGTTGGATGTGTGCTGTGAAGGACAGCTCTCACTGCACATCAAGCGGCCAGGTCGTACCCATGAGAGCCTGCTGGACTGTCCTTCGATTCCTCGTTTGTTTGCTCACTGCTACTTCTTGAGCTTGCGTTGGTTTTTCCCTTGAAGAGGAAAGGGTGATGCAGCAAAGTAGAGATAAGTATTTCCCTCAATTTGAGAACCAAGGTATCAATGCAGTAGGAGACAACGCACAAATCACCGAATACCTGCACAAACAATCAAACAAACTTTCACCCAACGCGATAAAGGGGTTGTCAATCCCTTCATGGTAACTTGCAAAAGTGATATCTGATAGAGATAGATAAACGATAAAGTAAATATTTTTGGAATTTTTGGTTTATAGATCGGAAAGTAAAAGATTGCAAGAATAGTAGATCGGAAACTTATATGATTGAAAATAGACTTGGGGGGCATAGGTTTCACTAGAGGCTTGCCTCAAGATAGAAAATAATACGGTGGGTGAACAAATTACTGTCGAGCAATTGATAGAAAAGCGCAAAGTTCTGACAATATCTAAGGCAATGATCATGAATATAGGAATCACGTCCGTGTCAAGTAGACCGAAACGATTCTGCATCTACTACTATTACTCCACACATCGACTGACTCCTGCCTGGACCTAGAGTATTAAGTTCATGAAGAATAGAGTAACGCATTAAGTAAGATGACATGATGTAGAGGAATTAACTCAAGCAATATGATGAAAACCCCATCTTTTTATCCTCGATGGCAACAATACAATACGTGCCTTGCTGCCCCTACTGTCACTGGGAAAGGACACCGCAAGATTGAACCCAAAGCTAAGCACTTCTCCCATTGCAAGAAAAACCAATCTAGTTGGCCAAACCAAACCGATAGTTCGAAGAGAATTACAAAGATATCAAATCATGCATAAAAGAATTCAAAGAAGATTCAATTAATATTCATAGATAAACTGATCATAAATCCGCAATTCATCGGATCTCGACAAACACACCGCAAAAAAGTATTACATCGAATAGATCTCCAAGAACATCGAGGAGAACATGGTATTGAGAATCAAATAGAGAGAAGAAGCCATCTACTTACTAGCTATGGACCCGTAGGTCTGTGGTAAACTACTCACGCTTCATCGGAAGGGCAATAGAGTTACCAGCAAGTCTCTTTACTCGTACCGCAATGCATGATCCCGTGACTAACTCCTTAGTCACATTGAGCTCATTATGATGATGCATTACCGAGTGGGCCCAGAGATACCTCTCCGTCATACGGAGTGACAAATCCCAGTCTCGATCCGTGCCAACCCAACAGGACACTTTCGGAGATACCCGTAGTGTACCTTTATAGTCACCCAGTTACGTTGTGACGTTTGGCACACCCAAAGTACTCCTACGGTATCCGGGAGTTGCACGATCTCATGGTCTAAGGAGAAGATACTTGACATTGGAAAAGCTCTAGCAAACGAACTACACGATCTTTGAGCTAAGCTTAGGATTGGGTCTTGTCCATCACATCATTCTCCTAATGATGTGATCCCGTTATCAATGACATCCAATGTCCATAGTCAGGAAACCATGACTATCTGTTGATCAACGAGCTAGTCAACTAGAGGCTTACTAGGGACACGTTGTGGTCTATGTATTCACACATGTATTACGATTTCCGGATAACACAATTAAAGCATGAACAATAGAAAATTACCATGAACAAAGAAATATAATAATAACCATTTATTATTGCCTCTAGGGCATATTTCCAACACAGGTGTCATAAGAGACACGTTGCAGTCCTAAGCAGAGTCTGTCATATACCGAGCGAGCCGTGTAAACACCCGAAGCATCGCACAGCCAGGTGAACACATCCTCAACTGTCGGATCACGCTGGACCGTGGCAATCGCTTGCTGCAGGTGCAGTAGTTCGATGTGTGTTGTGAAGGACAGCTCTCACTGCACATCAAGCGGCCAGGTCGTACCCATGAGAGCCTGCTGGACTGTCCTTCGATTCCTCGTTTGTTTGCTCACTGCTACTTCTTGAGCTTGCGTTGGTTTTTCCCTTGAAGAGGAAAGGGTGATGCAGCAAAGTAGAGATAAGTATTTCCCTCAATTTGAGAACCAAGGTATCAATGCAGTAGGAGACAATGCACAAATCACCGAATACCTGCACAAACAATCAAACAAACTTTCACCCAACGCGATAAAGGGGTTGTCAATCCCTTCATGGTAACTTGCAAAAGTGATATCTGATAGAGATAGATAAACGATAAAGTAAATATTTTTGGAATTTTTGGTTTATAGATCGGAAAGTAAAAGATTGCAAGAATAGTAGATCGGAAACTTATATGATTGAAAATAGACTCGGGGGCATAGGTTTCACTAGAGGCTTGCCTCAAGATAGAAAATAATACGGTGGGTGAACAAATTACTGTCGAGCAATTGATAGAAAAGCGCAAAGTTCTGACAATATCTAAGGCAATGATCAGAATATAGGCATCACGTCCGTGTCAAGTAGACCGAAACGATTCTGCATCTACTACTATTACTCCACACATCGACTGACTCCTGCCTGGACCTAGAGTATTAAGTTCATGAAGAATAGAGTAACGCATTAAGTAAGATGACATGATGTAGAGGAATTAACTCAAGGAATATGATGAAAACCCCATCTTTTTATCCTCGATGGCAACAATACAATACGTGCCTTGCTGCCCCTACTGTCACTGGGAAAGGACACCGCAAGATTGAACCCAAAGCTAAGCACTTCTCCCAGTGCAAGAAAAACCAATCTAGTTGGCCAAACCAAACCGATAGTTCGAAGAGAATTACAAAGATATCAAATCATGCATAAAAGAATTCAAAGAAGATTCAATTAATATTCATAGATAAACTGATCATAAATCCGCAATTCATCGGATCTCGACAAACACACCGCAAAAAAGTATTACATCGAATAGATCTCCAAGAACATCGAGGAGAACAAGGTATTGAGAATCAAAGAGAGAGAAGAAGCCATCTACTTACTAGCTATGAACCCGTAGGTCTGTGGTAAACTACTCACGCTTCATCGGAAGGGCAATAGAGTTACCGGCAAGTCTCTTTACTCGTACCGCAATGCATGATCCCGTGACTAACTCCTTAGTCACATTGAGCTCATTATGATGATGCATTACCGAGTGGGCCCAGAGATACCTCTCCATCATACGGAGTGACAAATCCCAGTCTCGATCCGTGCCAACCCAACAGGACACTTTCGGAGATACCCGTAGTGTACCTTTATAGTCACCCAGTTACGTTGTGACGTTTGGCACACCCAAAGTACTCCTACGGTATCCGGGAGTTGCACGATCTCATGGTCTAAGGAGAAGATACTTGACATTGGAAAAGCTCTAGCAAACGAACTACACGATCTTTGAGCTAAGCTTAGGATTGGGTCTTGTCCATCACATCATTCTCCTAATGATGTGATCCCGTTATCAATGACATCCAATGTCCATAGTCAGGAAACCATGACTATATGTTGATCAACGAGCTAGTCAACTAGAGGCTTACTAGGGACACGTTGTGGTCTATGTATTCACACATGTATTACGATTTCCGGATAACACAATTATAGCATGAACAATAGACAATTACCATGAACAAAGAAATATAATAATAACCATTTATTATTGCCTCTAGGGTATATTTCCAATAGTTTCCCACTTGCACTTAAGTCAATAATCTAGTTACATTGTGATGAATCGAACACCCATTGCGTCCTTGTGTTGATCATGTTTTTCTCTAGGGAGAGGTTTAGTCAACGGATCTGCTACATTCAGGTCCGTATGTACTTTACAAATATCTATGTCTCCATTTTGAACACTTTCACGAATGGAGTTGAAGCGACGCTTGATATGCCTGGTCTTCCTGTGAAACCTGGGCTCCTTCGCAAGGGCAATAGCTCCAGTGTTGTCACAGAAGAGAGTCATCGGGCCCGACGCATTGGGAATCACCCTTAGGTCGGTAATGAACTCCTTCATCCAGGCTGCCTTCGAGGTTGCCATGTACTCCGCTTCACATGTAGATCCTGCCACGACGCTTTGCTTGCAACTGCACCAGCTTACTGCTCCTCCATTCAAAATATACACGTATCCGGTTTGTGACTTCGAGTCATCCAGATCTGTGTCGAAGCTAGCGTCGACGTAACCCTTTACGACGAGCTCTTCGTCACCTCCATAAACGAGAAACATATCCTTAGTCCTCTTCAGGTACTTTAGGATGTTCTTGACCGCTGTCCAGTGTTCCATGTCGGGATTACTTTGGTACCTTCCTACCAAACTTACGGCAAGGTTTACATCAGGTCTGGTACACAGCATGGCATACATAATAGACCCTATGGCCGAGGCATAGGGGATGACACTCATCTTTTCTCTATCTTCTGCCGTGGTCGGGCATTGAGCCGTGCTCAATTGCACACCTTGCAATACAGGCAAGAACCCCTTCTTGGACTGATCCATACTGAACTTCTTCAATATCTTGTCAAGGTACGTACTCTGTGAAAGACCAATGAGGCGTCTCGATCTATCTCTATAGATCTTGATGCCTAATATATAAGCAGCTTCTCCAAGGTCCTTCATTGAAAAACACTTATTCAAATAGGCCTTTATACTTTCCAAGAATTCTATATCATTTCCCATCAATAGTATGTCATCCACATACAATAAGAGAAATGCTACAGAGCTCCCACTCACTTTCTTGTAAACACAGGCTTCTCCATAAGTCTGTGTAAACCCAAACGCTTTGATCATCTCATCAAAGCGAATGTTCCAACTCCGAGATGCTTGCACCAGCCCATAGATTGAGCGCTGGAGCTTGCATACTTTGTCAGCATTCTTAGGATCGACAAAACCCTCCGGCTGCATCATATACAATTCTTCCTTAAGGAAGTCGTTAAGGAATGCCGTTTTGGCGTCCATCTGCCATATCTCATAATCATAGTATGCGGCAATTGCTAACATGATTCGGACGGACTTCAGCTTCGCTACGGGTGAGAAAGTCTCATCGTAGTCAACCCCTTGAACTTGTCGATAACCCTTAGCGACAAGTCGAGCCTTATAGATGGTCACATTACCATCCGCGTCTGTCTTCTTCTTAAAGATCCATTTATTTTCTATGGCTCGCCGATCATCGGGCAAGTCAGTCAAAGTCCATACTTTGTTTTCATACATGGATCCTATCTCGGATTTCATGGCTTCTAGCCATTTGTCGGAATCCGGGCCCGCCATCGCTTCTTCATAGTTCGAAGGTTCACCGTTGTCTAACAACATGATTTCCAGGACAGGGTTGCCGTACCACTCTGGTGCGGAATGTGTCCTTGTGGACCTACGAAGTTCAACAGTAACTTGATCCGAAGCTTCATGATCATCATCATTAACTTCCTCCCCAGTCGGTGTAGGCACCACAGGAACATCTTCCCGCGCTGCGCTACTTTTCGGTTCGGAAGGGGTGACTATCACCTCATCAAGTTCCACTTTCCTCCCACTTAATTCTTTTGAGAGAAACTCTTTCTCCAGAAAGGACCCGTTCTTGGCAACGAAGATCTTGCCTTCGGATCTGAGGTAGAAGGTGTACCCAATAGTTTCCTTAGGGTATCCTATGAAGACGCATTTCTCCGACTTGGGTTCGAGCTTTTCTGGTTGAAGTTTCTTGACATAAGCATCGCATCCCCAAACTTGTAGAAATGACAGCTTAGGTTTCTTCCCAAACCATAATTCATACGGTGTCGTCTCAACGGATTTTGACGGAGCCCTATTTAAAGTGAATGCGGCAGTCTCTAAAGCATAGCCCCAAAATGAGAGCGGTAAATCGGTAAGAGACATTATAGATCGCACCATATCCAATAGAGTGCGATTACGACGTTCGGACACACCGTTTCACTGAGGTGTTCCAGGCGGCGTGAGTTGTGAACTGATTCCACATTTCCCTAAGTGCGCACCAAATTCGTGACTTAAATATTCTCCACCACGATCTGATCGTAAGAATTTTATTTTCCTGTCACGTTGATTCTCAACCCCACTCTGAAATTCCTTGAACTTTTCAAAGGTTTCAGACTTGTGTTTCATTAGGTAGACATACCCATATCTACTTAAGTCATCAGTGAGAGTGAGAACATAACGATATCCTCCGCGAGCCTCAACACTCATTGGACCGCACACATCGGTATGTATAATTTCCAATAAGTTGGTTGCTCGCTCCATTGTTCCGGAGAACGGAGTCTTGGTCATCTTACCCATGAGGCATGGTTCGCACGTGTCAAATGATTCGTAATAAAGAGACTCCAAAAGTCCATCTGCATGGAGCTTCTTCATGCGCTTGACACCAATGTGACCAAGGCGGCAGTGCCACAAGTATGTGGGACTATCGTTATCAACTTTACATCTTTTGGTATTCACACTATGAATATGTGTAACATCACGTTCGAGATTCATCAAGAATAAACCATTGACCAGCGGGGCATGACCATAAAACATATCTCTCATATAAATAGAACAACCATTATTCTCGGATTTAAATGAGTAGCCATCTCGAATTAAACGAGATCCAGATACAATGTTCATGCTTAAAGTTGGCACTAAATAACAATTATTGAGGTTTAAAACTAATCACGTAGGTAGATGCAGAGGTAGCGTGCCGACGGCGATCACATCGACCTTGGAACCATTCCCGACGCGCATCGTCACCTCGTCCTTTGCCCGTCTCCGTTTATTCTGCAGTTCCTGTTTTGAGTTACAAATGTGAGCAACCGCACCGGTATCAAATACCCAGGAGCTACTACGAGTACTGGTAATGTACACATCAATTACATGTATATCACATATACCTTTGGTGTTGCCGGCCTTCTTGTCCGCTAAGTATTTGGGGCAGTTCCGCTTCCAGTGACCACTTCCCTTGCAATAAAAGCACTCAGTATCAGGCTTGGGTCCATTCCTTGGCTTCTTCCCAGTAACTGGCTTACCGGGCGCGGCAACTCCCTTGCCGTCCTTCTTGAAGTTCTTCTTACCCTTGTCCTTCTTGAACTTAGTGGTTTTATTCACCATCAACACTTGATGTTCTTTTCTGATCTCCACCTCCGCTGATTTCAGCATCGAATATACCTCAGGAATGGTCTTTTCCATCCCCTGCATATTGAAGTTCATCACAAAGCTCTTGTAGCTTGGTGGAAGCGACTGAAGGATTCTGTCAATGACCGCGTCATCCGGGAGATTAACTCCCAGCTGAGACAAGCGGTTGTGTAACCCAGACATTCTGAGTATGTGCTCACTAACAGAACTATTTTCCTCCATTTTACAGCTGAAGAACTTGTCAGAGACGTCATATATCTCGACCCGGGCATGAGCTTGGAAAACCATTTTCAGCTCTTCGAACATCTCGTATGCTCCATGTTTCTCAAAATGCTTTTGGAGACCCGGTTCTAAGCTGTAAAGCATGCCGCACTGAACGAGGGAGTAATCATCAGCACGTGATTGCCAAGCGTTCATAACGTCTTGGTTCTCTGGGATTGGTGCTGTTGGAAATATGCCCTAGAGGCAATAATAAATGGTTATTATTATATTTCTTTGTTCATGGTAATTGTCTATTATTCATGCTATAATTGTATTGTCCGGAAATCGTAATACATGTGTGAATACATAGACCACATCCTGTCCCTAGTAAGCCTCTAGTTGACTAGCTCGTTGATCAACAGATAGTCATGGTTTCCTGACTATGGACATTGGATGTCATTGATAACGGGATCACATCATTAGGAGAATGATGTGATGGACAAGACCCAACTTAAGCATAGCATAAAAGATCGTGTAGTTTCGTTTGCTAGAGCTTTTCCAATGTCAAGTATCTTTTCCTTAGACCATGAGATCGTGCAACTCCCGGATACCGTAGGAGTGCTTTGGGTGTGCCAAACGTCACAACGTAACTGGGTGACTATAAAGGTGCATTACAGGTATCTCCGAAAGTGTCTGTTGGGTTGGCACGGATCGAGACTGGGATTTGTCACTCCGTGTGACGGAGAGGTATCTCTGGGCCCACTCGGTAATGCATCATCATAATGAGCTCAATGTGACTAAGGCGTTAGTCACGGGATCATGCATTGCGGTACGAGTAAAGAGACTTGCCGGTAACGAGATTGAACTAGGTATTGGGATACCGACGATCGAATCTCGGGCAAGTAACATACCGATTGACAAAGGGAATTGCATACGGATTGATTGAATCCTCGACACCGTGGTTCATCCGATGAGATCATCGTGGAGCATGTGGGAGCCAACATGGGTATCCAGATCCCGCTGTTGGTTATTGACCGGAGAGGCGTCTCGGTCATGTCTGCATGTCTCCCGAACCCGTAGGGTCTACACACTTAAGGTCCGGTGACGCTAGGCTTGTAGAGATATGTGTATGCGGAAACCCGAAAGTTGTTCGGAGTCCCGGATGAGATCCCGGACGTCACGAGAGGTTCCGGAATGGTCCGGAGGTGAAGAATTATATATAGGAAGTCAAGTTTCGGCCACCGGGAGAGTTTCGGGGGTTACCGGTATTGTACCAGGACCACCGGAAGGGTCCCGGGGGTCCACTGGGTGGGGCCACCTATCCCGGAGGGCCCAGTGGGCTGAAAGTGGAAGGGAACCAGCCCCTAGTGGGCTGGGGCGCCCCCCTTGGGCCTCCCCCCATGCGCCTAGGGTTGGAAACCCTAGGGGGGACCTTCCCCCTTGCCTTGGGGGGCAAGGCACCCCTTCCCCCCCACTTGGCCGCCGCCCCCCCCCCCCTTGAGATCCCATCTCTTGGGGCTGGCGCACCCCCCCAGGGGCCTATATAAAGGGGGAGGGAGGGCAGCACACTACAGCCTTTGGCGCCTCCCTCCTCCCCTGCAACACCTCTCTCTCTCTCGCAGAAGCTCGGCGAAGCCCTGCCGGAGACCCGCTACATCCACCACCACGCCGCCGTGCTGTTGGATCTCCATCAACCTCTCCTCCCCCCTTGCTGGATCAAGAAGGAGGAGACGTCGCTGCACCATACGTGTGTTGAACGCGGAGGTGCCGTACGTTCGGCACTCGGTCATCGGTGATTTGGATCACGGCGAGTACGACTCCGTCATCCACGTTCATTGGAACGCTTCCGCTCGCGATCTACAACGGTATGTAGATGCACTCCCTTCCCCTCGTTGCTAGTAGACTCCATAGATGCATCTTGGTGAGCGTAGGAAAATTTTAAAATTATGCTACGATTCCCAACAGTGGCATCATGAGCCAGGTCTATGCGTAGTTACTATGCACGAGTAGAACACAAAGAAGTTGTGGGCGTTGAGTTTGCCAATTCTTCTTGCCGCTACTAGTCTTTTCTTGTTTCGGCGGCATTGTAGGATGAAGCGGCCCGGACCGACCTTACACGTAACCTTACGTGAGACAGGTTCCACCGACTGACATGCACTAGATGCATAAGGTGGCTAGCGGGTGTCTGTCTCTCCTACTTTAGTCGGAACGGATTCGATGAAAAGGGTCCTTATGAAGGGTAAATAGAAATTGGCAAATCACGTTGTGGTCATACGTAGGTAAGAAAACGTTCTTGCTAGAAACCTACAAACCACGTAAAAAAACTTGCAACAACAATTAGAGGACGTCTAACTTGTTTTTGCAGCAAGTGCTATGTGATGTGATATGGCCAGAAGATGTGATGAATGATATATGTGATGTATAAGATTGATCATATTCTTGTAATAGGAATCACGACTTGCATGTCGATGATTATGACAACCGGCAGGAGCCATAGGAGTTGTCTTTATTATTTTGCATGACCTGCGTGTCATTGAATAACGCCATGTAAATTACTTTACTTTGTTGCTAAACGGGTTAGCCATAGAAGTAGAAGTAATTGTTGGCGTGACGACTTCATGAAGACACAATGATGGAGATCATGATGATGGAGATCATGGTGTCATGCCGGTGACAAAGATGATCATGGTGCCCCGAAGATGGAGATCAAAGGAGCATGATCATATTGGCCATATCATGTCACTATTTGATTGCATGCGATGTTTATCATGTTTTTGCATCTTATTTGCTTAGAACGACGGTAGCAAGTAGGATGATCCCTTATAATAATTTCAAGAAAGTGTTCACCCTAACTGTGCACCGTTGTGAAGGTTCGTCGTTTCGAAGCACCACGTGATGATCGGGTGTGATAGATTCTTACGTTCGAATACAACGGGTGTTGACGAGCCTAGCATGTACAGACATGGCCTCGGAACACACGCAATACACTTAGGTTGACTTGACGAGCCTAGCATGTACAGACATGGCCTCGGAACACGGAGGACCGAAAGGTCGAGCATGAGTCGTATAGAAGATACGATCAACATGGAGATGTTCACCGATCTTGACTAGTCCGTCTCACGTGATGATCGGACACGGCCTAGTTGAACTCGGATCATGTTTCACTTAGATGACTAGAGGGATGTCTATCTGAGTGGGAGTTCATTAAATAATTTGATTATATGAACTTAATTATCATGAACTTAGTCTAAAATCTTTACACTATGTATTGTAGATCAAATGGCCAACGTTGTCCTCAATTTCAACGCGTTCCTAGAGAAAACCAGGCTGAAAGATGATGGCAGCAACTATACGGACTGGGTCCGGAACCTGAGGATCATCCTCATAGTAGCCAAGAAAGATTATGTCTTAGAAGCACCGCTAGGTGATGCACCAATCCCACAGAACCAAGACGTTATGAACGCTTGGCAATCACGTGCTAATGATTACTCCCTCGTTCAGTGCGGCATGCTTTACAGCTTAGAGCCGGGTCTCCAAAAGCGTTTTGAGAAACATGGAGCATATGAGATGTTCGAGGAGCTGAAACTGGTTTTTCAAGCTCATGCCCGGGTCGAGAGATATGATGTCTCCGACAAGTTCTTCAGCTGTAAAATGGAGGAGAACAGTTCTGTTAGTGAGCACATACTCAGAATGTCTGGGTTGCACAACCGCTTGTCTCAGCTGGGAGTTAATCTCCCGGATGACGCGGTCATTGACAGAATCCTCCAGTCGCTTCCACCTAGCTACAAGAGCTTTGTGATGAACTACAATATGCAGGGGATGGAAAAGACCATTCCCGAGGTATATTCAATGCTGAAATCAGTGGAAGGGGAGATCAGAAAAGAACATCAAGTGTTGATGGTGAATAAAACCACCAAGTTCAAGAAAGGCAAGGGTAAGAAGAACTTCAAGAAGGACGGCAAGGGAGTTGCCGCGCCTGGTAAACCAGTTACTGGGAAGAAGTCAAAGAATGGACCCAAGCCCGGGACTGAGTGCTTTTATTGCAAGGGAAGTGGTCACTGGAAGCGGAACTGCCCCAAATATTTAGCGGACAAGAAGAAGGCAGGCAACACCCAAGGTATATGTGATATACAAGTAATTGATGTGTACCTTACCAGTACTCTTAGTAGCTCCTGGGTATTTGATACCGGTGCGGTTGCTCATATTTGTAACTCAAAACAGGAACTACGGAATAAACGGAGACTGGCAAAGGACGAGGTGACGATGCGCGTCGGGAATGGTTCCAAGGTCGATGTGATCGCCGTCGGCACGCTACCTCTGCATCTACCCACGGGATTAGTTATAAACCTCAATAATTGTTATTTAGTACCAGCTTTGAGCATGAACATTGTGTCTGGATCTCATTTAATTCGAGATGGCTACTCATTTAAATCCGAGAATAATGGTTGTTCTATTTATTTGAGAGAGATGTTTTATGGTCATGCCCCGCTGGTCAATGGTTTATTATTGATTAATCTCGAACGTGATGTTACACATGTTCATAGTGTGAATACCAAAAGATGTAAAGTTGATAACGATAGTCCCACATACTTGTGGCACTGCCGCCTTGGTCACATTGGTGTCAAGCGCATGAAGAAGCTCCATGCAGATGGACTTTTGGAGTCTCATGATTACGACTCATTTGACACGTGCGAACCATGCCTCATGGGTAAGATGACCAAGACTCAGTTCTCCGGAACAATGGAGCGAGCAACCAACTTATTGGAAATCATACATACCGATGTGTGTGGTCCAATGAGTGTTGAGGCTCGCGGAGGATATCGTTATGTTCTCACTCTCACTTATGATTTAAGTAGATATGGATATGTCTACCTAATGAAACACAAGTCTGAAACCTTTGAAAAGTTCAAGGAATTTCAGAGTGAAGTTTAGAATCAACGTGACAGGAGAATAAAATTCCTACGATCAGATCGTGGTGGAGAATATTTAAGTCACGAGTTTGGTGCACACTTAAGGAAATGTGGAATAGTTTCACAACTCACGCCGCCTGGAACACCTCAGAGAAATGGTGTGTCCGAACGTCGTAATCGCACTCTATTGGATATGGTGCGATCTATGATGTCTCTTACCGATTTACCGCTCTCATTTTGGGGTTATGCTTTAGAGATTGCCGCATTCACTTTAAATAGGGCTCCGTCGAAATCCGTTGAGACGACACCGTATGAATTATGGTTTGGGAAGAAACCTAAGCTGTCGTTTCTAAAAGTTTGGGGATGCAATGCTTATGTCAAGAAACTTCAACCTGGAAAGCTCGAACCCAAATCGGAAAAATACGTCTTCATAGGATACCCTAAGGAAACTATTGGGTACACCTTCTACCTCAGATCCGAAGGCAAGATCTTCGTTGCCAGGAACGGGTCCTTTCTAGAGAAGGAGTTTCTCTCGAAAGAATTGAGTGGGAGGAAAGTGGAACTTGATGAGGTGATAGTCACCCCTTCCGAACCGGAAAGTAGCGCAGCGCGGGAAAATGTTCCTGTGGTGCCTACACCGACTGGGGAGGAAGTTAATGATGATGATCATGAAGCTTCGGATCAAGTTGCTGAACTTCGTAGGTCCACAAGGACACGTTCTGCACCAGAGTGGTACGGCAACCCTGTCCTAGAAATCATGTTGTTAGACAACGGTGAACCTTCGAACTATGAAGAAGCGATGGTGGGCCCGGATTCCGACAAATGGCTAGAAGCCATGAAATCCGAGATAGAATCCATGGATGAAAACAAAGTATGGACTTTGACTGACTTGCCCGATGAGCGACGATCCATAAAAAACAAATGGATCTTTAAGAAGAAGACGGATGCGGATGGTAATGTGACCATCTACAAAGCTCGACTTGTCGCTAAGGGTTATCGACAAGTTCAAGGGGTTGACTACGATGAGACTTTCTCACCCGTAGAGAAGCTGAAGTCCGTCCGAATCATGTTAGAAATTGCCGCATACTATGATTATGAGATATGGCAGATGGACGTCAAAACGGCATTCCTTAACGGCTTCCTTAAGGAAGAGTTGTATATGATGCAGCCGGAAGGTTTTGTCGATCCTAAGAATGCTAACAAAGTGTGCAAGCTCCAGCGCTCAATCTATGGGCTGGTGCAAGCATCTCGGAGTTGGAACATTCGCTTTGATGAGATGATCAAAGCGTTTGGGTTTACACAGACTTATGGAGAAGCCTGTGTTTACAAGAAAGTGAGTGGGAGCTCTGTAGCATTTCTCATATTATATGTGGATGACATACTATTGATGGGAAATGATATAGAATTCTTGGAAAGTATAAAGGCCTATTTGAATAAGTGTTTTTCAATGAAGGACCTTGGAGCAGCTGCTTATATATTAGGCATCAAGATCTATAGAGATAGATCAAGACGCCTCATTGGTCTTTCACAGAGTACATACCTTGACAAGATATTGAAGAAGTTCAGTATGGATCAGTCCAAGAAGGGGTTCTTGCCTGTATTGCAAGGTGTGCAATTGAGCACGGCTCAATGCCCGACCACGGCAGAAGATATAGAAGAGATGAGTGTCATCCCCTATGCCTCAGCCATAGGGTCTATTATGTATGCCATGCTGTGTAGCAGACCTGATGTAAACCTTGCCGTAAGTTTGGTAGGTAGGTACCAAAGTAATCCCGGCAAGGAACACTGGACAGCGGTCAAGAATATCCTGAAGTACCTGAAGAGGACTAAGGATATGTTTCTCGTTTATGGAGGTGACGAAGAGCTCGTCGTAAAGGGTTACGTCGACGCTAGCTTCGACACAGATCTAGATGACTCGAAGTCACAGACCGGATACGTGTATATTTTGAATGGAGGAGCAGTAAGCTGGTGCAGTTGCAAGCAAAGTGTCGTGGCGGGATCTACATGTGAAGCGGAATACATGGCAGCCTCGGAGGCAGCACAGGAAGCAGTCTGGATGAAGGAGTTCATTACCGACCTAGGGGTGATTCCCAATGCGTCGGGCCCGATGACTATCTTCTGTGACAACACTGGAGCTATTGCCCTTGCGAAGGAGCCCAGGTTTCACAGGAAGACCAGGCATATCAAGCGTCGCTTCAACTCCATTCGTGAAAGTGTTCAAAATGGAGACATAGATATTTGTAAAGTACATACGGACCTGAATGTAGCAGATCCGTTGACTAAACCTCTCCCTAGGGCAAAACATGATCAACACGAGGACGCAATGGGTGTTCGATTCATCACAATGTAACTAGATTATTGACTCTAGTGCAAGTGGGAGACTGTTGGAAATATGCCCTAGAGGCAATAATAAATGGTTATTATTATATTTCTTTGTTCATGGTAATTGTCTATTATTCATGCTATAATTGTATTGTCCGGAAATCGTAATACATGTGTGAATACATAGACCACAACCTGTCCCTACTAAGCCTCTAGTTGACTAGCTCATTGATCAACAGATAGTCATGGTTTCCTGACTATGGACATTGGATGTCATTGATAACGGGATCACATCATTAGGAGAATGATGTGATGGACAAGACCCAACTTAAGCATAGCATAAAAGATCGTGTAGTTTCGTTTGCTAGAGCTTTTCCAATGTCAAGTATCTTTTCCTTAGAGCATGAGATCGTGCAACTCCCGGATACAGTAGGAGTGCTTTGGGTGTGCCAAACGTCACAACGTAACTGGGTGACTATAAAGGTGCATTACGGGTATCTCCGAAAGTGTCTGTTGGGTTGGCACGGATCGAGACTGGGATTTGTCACTCCGTGTGACGGAGAGGTATCTCTAGGCCCACTCGGTAATGCATCATCATAATGAGCTCAATGTGACTAAGGCGTTAGTCACGGGATCATGAATTGCGGTACGAGTAAAGAGACTTGCCGGTAACGAGATTGAACTAGGTATTGGGATACCGACGATCGAATCTCGGGCAAGTAACATACCGATTGACAAAGGGAATTGCATACGGATTGATTGAATCCTCGACACCGTGGTTCATCCGATGAGATCATCGTGGAGCATGTGGGAGCCAACATGGGTATCCAGATCCCGCTGTTGGTTATTGACCGGAGATGCGTCTCAGTCATGTCTGCATGTCTCCCGAACCCGTAGGGTCTACACACTTAAGGTCCGGTGACGCTAGGGTTGTAGAGATATGTGTATG
Organism: Aegilops tauschii subsp. strangulata; assembly: GCF_002575655.3. Taxonomy (NCBI): domain Eukaryota; kingdom Viridiplantae; phylum Streptophyta; class Magnoliopsida; order Poales; family Poaceae; genus Aegilops; species Aegilops tauschii. The sequence goes on from NC_053037.3 coordinate 46,136,304, forward strand.
CGGAAACCCGAAAGTTGTTCGGTGTCCCGGATGAGATCTCGGACGTCACGAGAGGTTCCGGAATGGTCCGGAGGTGAAGAATTATATATAGGAAGTCAAGTTTCGGCCACCGGGAGAGTTTCGGGGGTTACCGGTATTGTACCGGGACCACCGGAAGGGTCCCGGGGGTCCACTGGGTGGGGCCACCTATCCCGGAGGGCCCCGTGGGCTGAAAGTGGAAGGGAACCAGCCCCTAGTGGGCTGGGGCGCCCCCCTTGGGCCTCCCCCCATGCGCCTAGGGTTGGAAACCCTAGGGAGGGGGACCTTCCCCCTTGCCTTGGGGGGCAAGGCACCCCTTCCCCCCCCACTTGGCCGCCGCCCACCCCCCCCCCCCCTTGAGATCCCATCTCTTGGGGCTGGCGCACCCCCCCAGGGGCCTATATAAAGGGGGGGAGGGAGGGCAGCACACTACAGCCTTTGGCGCCTCCCTCCTCCCCTGCAACACCTCTCTCTCTCTCGCAGAAGCTCGGCGAAGCCCTGCCGGAGACCCGCTACATCCACCACCACGCCGTCGTGCTGTTGGATCTCCATCAACCTCTCCTCCCCCCTTGCTGGATCAAGAAGGAGGAGACGTCGCTGCACCGTACGTGTGTTGAACGCGGAGGTGTCGTACGTTCGGCACTCGGTCATCGGTGATTTGGATCACGGCGAGTACGACTCTGTCATCCACGTTCATTGGAACGCTTCCGCTCGCGATCTACAACGGTATGTAGATGCACTCCCTTCCCCTCGTTGCTAGTAGACTCCATAGATGCATCTTGGTGAGCGTAGGAAAATTTTAAAATTATGCTACGATTCCCAACAGGTGCTTCACCTAGCGGTGCTTCTAGGACATAATCTTTCTTGGCAGCTATGAGGATGATCCTCAGGTTCTGGACCCAGTCCGTATAGTTGCTGCCATCATCTTTCAGCTTGGTTTTCTCTAGGAACGCGTTGAAGTTGAGGACAACGTGGGCCATTTGATCTACAAGACATATTGTAAAGATTTTAGACTAAGTTCATGATAATTAAGTTCATCTAATCAAATTACTCAATGAACTCCCACTCAGATAGACATCCCTCTAGTCATCTAAGTGAAACATGATCCGAGTTAACTAGGCCGTGTCCGATCATCACGTGAGACGGACTAGTCAAGATCAGTGAACATCTCCATGTTGATCATATCTTCTATACGACTCATGCTCGACCTTTCGGTCCTCCGTGTTCCGAGGCCATGTCTGTACATGCTAGGCTCGTCAAGTCAACCTAAGTGTATTGCGTGTGTCCCGAGGCCATGTCTGTACATGCTAGGCTCGTCAACACCCGTTGTATGCGAGCGTTAGAATCTATCACACCCGATCATCACGTGGTGCTTCAAAACAACGAACCTTCGCAACGGTGCACAGTTAGGGGGAACACTTTCTTGAAATTATCATAAGGGATCATCTTACTTACTACCGTCGTTCTAAGAAAATAAGATGCAAAAACATGATAAACATCACATGCAATCAAATAGTGACATGATATGGCCAATATCATTTTGCTCCTTTGATCTCCATCTTCGGGGCACCATGATCATCTTCGTCACCGGCATGACACCATGATCTCCATCATCATGATCTCCATCATTGTGTCTTCATGAAGTTGTCACGCCAACAATTACTTCTACTTCTATGGCTAACGCGTTTAGCAACAAAGTAAAGTAATTTACATGGTGTTATTCAATGACACGCAGGTCATGCAAAATAATAAAGACAACTCCTATGGCTCCTGCCGGTTGTCATACTCATCGACATGCAAGTCGTGATTCCTATTACAAGAATATGATCAATCTCATACATCACATATCATTCATCACATCTTCTGGCCATATCACATCACATAGCACATGCTGCAAAAACAAGTTAGACGTCCTCTAATTGTTGTTGCAAGTTTTTACGTGGCTTGTATAGGTTTCTAGCAAGAACGTTTCTTACCTACGTAAAACCACAACGTGATATGACAATTTCTATTTACCCTTCATAAGGACCCTTTTCATCGAATCCGTTCCGATTAAAGTGGGAGAGACAGACACCCGCTATCCACCTTATGCAACTAGTGCATGTCAGTCGGTGGAACATGTCTCACGTAAGCGTACGTGTAAGGTCGGTCCGGGCCGCTTCATCCCACAATACTGCCGAAACAAGATAAGACTAGTAGCGGCAAGAAGAATTGGCAACATCTACACCCACAACTGCTTTGTGTTCTACTCATGCATAGTAACTACGCATAGGCCTGGCTCATGATGCCACTGTAGGGGATCGTAGCAGAATTTTGAAATTTTCTACGCATCACCAAGATCCATCTATGGAGTATACTAGCAACGAGGGGAAGGGAGTGCATCTACATACCCTTGTAGATCGCGAGCGGAAGCGTTCCAATGAACGGGGTTGACAGAGTCGTACTCGCCGTGATCCAAATCACCGATGACCGAGTGCCGAACGGACGGCACCTCCACGTTCAACACACGTACGGAGCAGCGACGTCTCCTCCTTCTTGATCCAGCAAGGGGAAAGGAGAGGTTGATGGAGATCCAGCAGAACGACGGCGTGGTGGTGGATGTAGCGGGATCTCGGCAGGGCTTCGCCAAGCTTCTGCGAGAGGGAGAGGTGTTGCAGGGGAGGAGGGAGGCGCCAAAGGCTGTTATCCTGCTGCCCTCCCTCCCCCCACTATTTATAGGACCCCTGGAGGGGGGGCGCCGGCCCTGGAACCCATCTGCATGGGGGGGCGCCGGCCCTGGAACCCATCTGCATGGGGGAGCTAGTCAACTAGAGGCTTACTAGGGACACGTTGTGGTCTATGTATTCACACATGTAATACGATTTCCGGATAACACACTTATAGCATGAACAATAGGCAATTACCATGAACAAAGAAATATAATAATAACCATTTATTATTGCCTCTAGGGCATATTTCCAACACAGGTGTCATAAGAGACATGTTGCAGTCCTAAGCAGAGTCTGTCATATACCGAGCGAGCCGTGTAAACACCCGAAGCATCGCACAGCCAGGTGAACACTGTTGGGAATCGTAGCATAATTTTAAAATTTTCCTACGGTCACCAAGATGCATCTATGGAGTCTACTAGCAACGAAGGGAAGGGAGTGCATCTACATACCGTTGTAGATCGCGAGCGGAAGCGTTCCAATGAACGTGGATGACGGAGTCGTACTCGCCGTGATCCAAATCACCGATGACCGAGTGCCGAATGTACGGCACCTCCGCGTTCAACACACGTACGGTGCAGCAACGTCTCCTCCTTTCTTGATCCAGCAAGGGGGGAGGAGAGGTTGATGGAGATCCAACAGCACGACGGCGTGGTGGTGGATGTAGCGGCTCTCCGGCAGGGCTTCGCCGAGCTTCTGCGCGAGAGAGAGAGGTGTTGTAGGGGAGGAGGCAGGCGTCAAAGGCTGTAGTCTTCTGCCCTCCCTCCCCCCCCCCTTTATATAGGCCCCCAAGGGGGGTGCGCAGCCCTTGGAGATGGGATCTCCAAGGGTGGGGCGGCGGCCAAGGGGGGAAGGGGTTGCCTTGCCCCCCAAGGCAAGGGGGAACTCCCCCCCCCCCTTAGGGTTCCCAACCCTAGGCGCATGGGGGGGAGGCCCAAAGTGGCGCCCCAGCCCATTAGGGGCTGGTTCCCCTCCACTTTCAGCCTACAGGGCCCTCCGGGACAGGTGGCCCCACCCGGTGGACCCCCGGGACCCTTCCGGTGGTCCCGGTACAATACCGATAACCCCCGAAACTTTCCCGGTGGCCAAAACTGGACTTCCTATATATAATTCTTCACCTCCGGACCATTCCGGAACCTCTCGTGACGTCCGGGATCTCATCCGGGACTCCGAACAACTTTCGGGTTTCCGCATACATATATCTCTACAACCCTAGCGTCACTGGACCTTAAGTGTGTAGACCCTACGGGTTCGGGAGACATGCAGACATGACCGAGACGCCTCTCCGGTCAATAACCAACAGCGGGATCTGGATACCCATGTTGGCTCCCACATGTTCCACGATGATATCATCGGGTGAACCACAGTGTCGAGGATTCAATCAATCCGTATGCAATTCCCTTTGTCAATCGGTATGTTACTTGCCCGAGATTCGATCGTCGGTATCCCAATACCTAGTTCAATCTCGTTACCGACAAGTCTCTTTACTCGTACCGCAATGCATGATCCCGTGACTAACGCCTTAGTCACATTGAGCTCATTATGATGATGCATTACCGAGTGGGCCCAGAGATACCTCTCCGTTTACACGGAGTGACAAATCCCAGTCTCGATCCGTGCCAACCCAACAGACACTTTCGGAGATACCCGTAATGTACCTTTATAGTCACCCAGTTACGTTGTGACGTTTGGCACACCCAAAGCACTCCTACGGTATCCGGGAGTTGCACGATCTCATGGTCTAAGGAAAAGATACTTGACATTGGAAAAGCTCTAGCAAACGAAACTACACGATCTTTTATGCTATGCTTAAGTTGGGTCTTGTCCATCACATCATTCTCCTAATGATGTGATCCCGTTATCAATGACATCCTATGTCCATAGTCAGGAAACCATGACTATCTGTTGATCAACGAGCTAGTCAACTAGAGGCTTACTAGGGACAGGTTGTGGTCTATGTATTCACACATGTATTACGATTTCCGGACAATACAATTATAGCATGAATAATAGACTATTATCATGAACACAGAAATATAATAATAACCATTTATTATTGCCTCTAGGGCATATTTCCAACAGTCTCCCACTTGCACTAGAGTCAATAATCTAGTTACATTGTGATGAATCGAACACCCATTGCGTCCTGGTGTTGATCATGTTTTGCCCTAGGGAGAGGTTTAGTCAACGGATCTGCTACATTCAGGTCCGTGTGTACTTTACAAATATCTATGTCTCCATTTTGAACACTTTCACGAATGGAGTTGAAGCGACGCTTGATATGCCTGGTCTTCCTGTGAAACCTGGGCTCCTTCGCAAGGGCAATAGCTCCAGTGTTGTCACAGAAGAGAGTCATTGGGCCCGACGCATTGGGAATCACCCCTAGGTCGGTAATGAACTCCTTCATCCAGACTGCTTCCTGTGTTGCCTCCGAGGCTGCCATGTATTCCGCTTCACATGTAGATCCCGCCATGACGCTTTGCTTGCAACTGCACCAGCTTACTGCTCCTCTATTCAAAATATACACGTATCCGGTCTGTGACTTTGAGTCATCCGGATCTGTGTCGAAGCTAGCGTCGTCGTAACCCTTTACGACGAGCTCTTCGTCACCTCCATAAACGAGAAACATATCCTTAGTCCTCTTCAGGTACTTCAGGATATTCTTGACCGCTGTCCAGTGTTCCTTGCCGGGATTACTTTGGTACCTTCCTACCAAACTTACGGCAAGGTTTACATCAGGTCTGGTACACAGCATGGCATACATAATAGACCCTATGGCCGAGGCATAGGGGATGACACTCATCTCTTCTATATCTTCTGCCGTGGTCGGGCATTGAGCCGTGCTCAATTGCACTCCTTGCAATACAGGCAAGAACCCCTTCTTGGACTGATCCATACTGAACTTCTTCAATATCTTGTCAAGGTATGTACTCTGTGAAAGACCAATGAGGCGTCTTGATCTATCTCTATAGATCTTGATGCCTAATATGTAAGCAGCTTCTCCAAGGTCCTTCATTGAAAAACACTTATTCAAATAGGCCTTTATACTTTCCAAGAATTCTATATCATTTCCCATCAACAATATGTCATCCACATATAATATGAGAAATGCTACAGAGCTCCCACTCACTTTCTTGTAAACACAGGCTTCTCCATAAGTCTGTGTAAACCCAAACGCTTTGATCATCTCATCAAAGCGAATGTTCCAACTCCGAGATGCTTGCACCAGCCCATAGATTGAGCGCTGGAGCTTGCACACTTTGTTAGCATTCTTAGGATCGACAAAACCTTCCGGCTGCATCATATACAACTCTTCCTTAAGGAAGCCGTTAAGGAATGCCGTTTTGACGTCCATCTGCCATATCTCATAATCATAGTATGCGGCAATTGCTAACATGATTCGGACGGACTTCAGCTTCGCTACGGGTGAGAAAGTCTCATCGTAGTCAACCCCTTGAACTTGTCGATAACCCTTAGCGACAAGTCGAGCTTTGTAGATGGTCACATTACCATCCGCATCCGTCTTCTTCTTAAAGATCCATTTGTTTTTTATGGATCGTCGCTCATCGGGCAAGTCAGTCAAAGTCCATACTTTGTTTTCATACATGGATGCTATCTCGGATTTCATGGCTTCTAGCCATTTGTCGGAATCCGGGCCCGCCATCGCTTCTTCATAGTTCGAAGGTTCACCGTTGTCTAACAACATGATTTCCAGGACAGGGTTGCCGTACCACTCTGGTGTGGAACGTGTCCTTGTGGACCTACGAAGTTCAGCAACTTGATCCGAAGCTTCATGATCATCATCATTAACTTCCTCCCCAGTCGGTGTAGGCACCACAGGAACATTTTCCCGCGCTGCGCTACTTTCCGGTTCGGAAGGGGTGACTATCACCTCATCAAGTTCCACTTTCCTCCCACTCAATTCTTTCGAGAGAAACTCCTTCTCTAGAAAGGACCCGTTCTTGGCAACGAAGATCTTGCCTTCGGATCTGAGGTAGAAGGTATACCCAATAGTTTCCTTAGGGTATCCTATGAAGACGCATTTTTCCGATTTGGGTTCGAGCTTTTCAGGTTGAAGTTTCTTGACATAAGCATCGCATCCCCAAACTTTTAGAAACGACAGCTTAGGTTTCTTCCCAAACCAAAATTCATACGGTGTCGTCTCAACGGATTTAGACGGTGCCCTATTTAAAGTGAATGCGGCAGTCTCTAAAGCATAACCCCAAAATGAGAGCGGCAAATCGGTAAGAGACATCATAGATCGCACCATATCTAATAGAGTGCGATTACGACGTTCGGACACACCATTTCTCTGAGGTGTTCCAGGCGGCGTGAGTTGTGAAACTATTCCACATTTCCTTAAGTGTGTACCAAATTCGTGACTTAAATATTCTCCACCACGATCTGATCGTAAGAATTTTATTTTTCTGTCACGTTCATTCTCGACTTCACTCTGAAATTCCTTGAACTTTTCAAAGGTTTCAGACTTGTGTTTCATTAGGTAGACATACCCATATCTACTTAAATCATAAGTGAGAGTGAGAACATAACGATATCCTCCACGAGCCTCAACACTCATTGGACCGCACACATCGGTATGTATGATTTCCAATAAGTTGGTTGCTCGCTCCATTGTTCCGGAGAACGGAGTCTTGGTCATCTTACCCATGAGGCATGGTTCGCACGTGTCAAATGATTCGTAATCAAGAGACTCCAAAAGTCCATCTGCATGGAGCTTCTTGATGCGCTTGACACCAATGTGACCAAGGCGGCAGTGCCACAAGTATGTGGGACTATCTTTATCAACTTTATATCTTTTGGTATTCACACTATGAACATGTGTAGCATTACGTTCGAGATTCATCAAAAATAAACCATTGACCAGCGGGGCATGACCATAAAACATATCTCTCAAATAAATAGAACAACCATTATTCTCAGATTTAAATGAGTAGCCATCTCGAATTAAACGAGATCCAGATACAATGTTCATGCTCAAAGCTGGCACTAAATAACAATTATTGAGGTTTATAACTAATCCCGTGGGTAGATGCAGAGGTAGCGTGCCGACGGCGATCACATCGACCTTGGAACCATTCCCGACGCGCAACGTCACCTCGTCTTTTGCCAGTCTCCGTTTATTCCGTAGTTCCTGATTTGAGTTACAAATATGAGCAACCGCACCGGTATCAAATACCCAGGAGCTACTACTGGTAAGGTACACATCAATTACTTGTATATCACATATACCTTGGGTGTTGCCGGCCTTCTTCTTGTCCGCTAAATATTTGGGGCAGTTCCGCTTCCAGTGACCACTTCCCTTGCAATAAAAGCACTCAGTCTCGGGCTTGGGTCCATTCCTTGACTTCTTCCCGGTAACTGGCTTACCAGGCGCGGCAACTCCCTTGCCGTCCTTCTTGAAGTTCTTCTTACCCTTGCCCTTCTTGAACTTAGTGGTTTTATTCACCATCAACACTTGATGTTCTTTTCTGATCTCTACCTCAGCTGATTTCAGCATTGAATACACCTCGGGAATGGTCTTTTCCATCCCCTGCATATTGTAGTTCATCACAAAGCTCTTGTAGCTTGGTGGAAGCGACTGGAGGATTCTGTCAATGACCGCGTCATCCGGAAGATTAACTCCCAGTTGAGACAAGCGGTTGTGCAACCCAGACATTCTGAGTATGTGCTCACTAACAGAACTGTTCTCCTCCATTTTACAGCTGAAGAACTTGTCGGAGACATCATATCTCTCGACCCGGGCATGAGCTTGAAAAACCGGTTTCAGCTCCTCGAACATCTCATATGCTCCATGTTTCTCAAAACGCTTTTGGAGACCCGGTTCTAAGCTGTAAAGCATGCCGCACTGAACGAGGGAGTAATCATCAGCACGCTGCTGCCAAGCGTTCATAACGTCTTGGTTCTCAGGGATTGGTGCTTCACCTAGCGGTGCTTCTAAGACATATTCTTTCTTGGCTGCTATGAGGATGATCCTCAGGTTCCGGACCCAGTCCGTATAGTTGCTGCCATCATCTTTCAGCTTGGTTTTCTCTAGGAACGCGTTGAAATTGAGGACAACGTGGGCCATTTGATCTACAATACATAGTGTAAAGATTTAGACTAAGTTCATGATAATTAAGTTCATATAATCAAATTATTTAATGAACTCCCACTCAGATAGACATCCCTCTAGTTATCTAAGTGAAACATGATCCGAACTCAACTAGGCCGTGTCCGATCATCACGTGAGACGGACTAGTCAAGATCGGTGAACATCTCCATGTTGATCGTATCTTCTATACGACTCATGCTCGACCTTTCGGTCCTCCGTGTTCCGAGGCCATGTCTGTACATGCTAGGCTCGTCAAGTCAACCTAAGTGTATTGCGTGTGTTCCGAGGCCATGTCTGTACATGCTAGGCTCGTCAACACCCGTTGTATTCGAACGTAAGAATCTATCACACCCGATCATCACGTGGTGCTTCGAAACGACGAACCTTCGCAACGGTGCACAGTTAGGGTGAACACTTTCTTGAAATTATTATAAGGGATCATCCTATTTGCTACCGTCGTTCTAAGCAAATAAGATGCAAAAAACATGATAAACATCACATGCAATCAAATAGTGACATGATATGGCCAATATCATCATGCTCCTTTGATCTCCATCTTCGGGGCACCATGATCATCTTCGTCACCGGCATGACACCATGATCTCCATCATCATGATCTCCATCATTGTGTCTTCATGAAGTTGTCACGCCAACGATTACTTCTACTTCTATGGCTAACCGTTTAGCAACAAAGTAAAGTAAATTACATGGCGTTATTCAATGACACGCAGGTCATGCAAAATAATAAAGACAACTCCTATGGCTCCTGCCGGTTGTCATACTCATCGACATGCAAGTCGTGATTCCTATTACAAGAATATGATCAATCTCATACATCACATATATCATTCATCACATCTTCTGGCCATATCATATCACATATATTACTTGCTGCAAAAACAAGTTAGACGTCCTCTAATTGTTGTTGCAAGTTTTACGTGGTTTGTAGGTTTCTAGCAAGAACGTTTTCTTACCTACGTATGACCACAACGTGATTTGCCAATTTCTATTTACCCTTCATAAGGACCCTTTTCATCGAATCCGTTCCGACTAAAGTAGGAGAGACAGACACCCGCTAGCCACCTTATGCAACTAGTGCATGTCAGTCGGTGGAACCTGTCTCACGTAAGCGTACGTGTAAGGTCGGTCCGGGCCGCTTCATCCTACAATGCCGCCGAAACAAGAAACGACTAGTAGCGGCAAGAAGAATTGGCAACATCAACGCCCACAACTTCTTTGTGTTCTACTCGTGCATAGTAACTACGCATAGGCCTGGCTCATGATGCCACTGTTGGGAATCGTAGCATAATTTTAAAATTTTCCTACGCTCACCAAGATGCATCTATGGAGTCTACTAGCAACGAAGGGAAGGGAGTGCATCTACATACCGTTGTAGATCGCGAGCGGAAGCGTTCCAATGAACGTGGATGACGGAGTCGTACTCGCCGTGATCCAAATCACCGATGACCGAGTGCCGAATGTACGGCACCTCCGCGTTCAACACACGTACGGTGCAGCAACGTCTCCTCCTTTCTTGATCCAGCAAGGGGGGAGGAGAGGTTGATGGAGATCCAACAGCACGACGGCGTGGTGGTGGATGTAGCGGCTCTCCGGCAGGGCTTCGCCGAGCTTCTGCGCGAGAGAGAGAGGTGTTGTAGGGGAGGAGGGAGGCGTCAAAGGCTGTAGTCTTCTGCCCTCCCTCCCCCCCCTTTATATAGGCCCCCAAGGGGGGTGCGCAGCCCTTGGAGATGGGATCTCCAAGGGGGGGGCGGCGGCCAAGGGGGGAAGGGGTTGCCTTGCCCCCCAAGGCAAGGGGGAACTCCCCCCCCCTTAGGGTTCCCAACCCTAGGCGCATGGGGGGAGGCCCAAAGTGGCGCCCCAGCCCATTAGGGGCTGGTTACCCTCCACTTTCAGCCTACGGGGCCCTCCGGGACAGGTGGCCCCACCCGGTGGACCCCCGGGACCCTTCCGGTGGTCCCGGTACAATACCGATAACCCCCGAAACTTTCCCGGTGGCCAAAACTGGACTTCCTATATATAATTCTTCACCTCCGGACCATTCCGGAACCTCTCGTGACGTCCGGGATCTCATCCGGGACTCCGAACAACTTTCGGGTTTCCGCATACATATATCTCTACAACCCTAGCGTCACCGGACCTTAAGTGTGTAGACCCTACGGGTTCGGGAGACATGCAGACATGACCGAGACGCCTCTCCGGTCAATAACCAACAGCGGGATCTGGATACCCATGTTGGCTCCCACATGTTCCACGATGATATCATCGGGTGAACCACGGTGTCGAGGATTCAATCAATCCGTATGCAATTCCCTTTGTCAATCGGTATGTTACTTGCCCAAGATTCGATCGTCGGTATCCCAATACCTAGTTCAATCTCGTTACCGACAAGTCTCTTTACTCGTACCGCAATGCATGATCCCGTGACTAACGCCTTAGTCACATTGAGCTCATTATGATGATGCATTACCGAGTGGGCCCAGAGATACCTCTCCGTTTACACGGAGTGACAAATCCCAGTCTCGATCCGTGCCAACCCAACAGACACTTTCGGAGATACCCGTAATGTACCTTTATAGTCACCCAGTTACGTTGTGACGTTTGGCACACCCAAAGCACTCCTACGGTATCCGGGAGTTGCACGATCTCATGGTCTAAGGAAAAGATACTTGACATTGGAAAAGCTCTAGCAAACGAAACTACACGATCTTTTATGCTGTGCTTAAGTTGGGTCTTGTCCATCACATCATTCTCCTAATGATGTGATCCCGTTATCAATGACATCCTATGTCCATAGTCAGGAAACCATGACTATCTGTTGATCAACGAGCTAGTCAACTAGAGGCTTACTAGGGACAGGTTGTGGTCTATGTATTCACACATGTATTACGATTTCCGGACAATTACAATTATAGCATGAATAATAGACTATTATCATGAACACAGAAATATAATAATAACCATTTATTATTGCCTCTAGGGCATATTTCCAACAAACACATCCTCAACTGTCGGATCACGCTGGACCGTGGCAATCGCTTGCTGCAGGTGCAGTAGTTGGATGTGTGCTGTGAAGGACAGCTCTCACTGCACATCAAGCGGCCAGGTCGTACCCATGAGAGCCTGCTGGACTGTCCTTTGATTCCTCGTTTGTTTTCTCACTGCTACTTCTTGAGCTTGCGTTGGTTTTTCCCTTGAAGAGGAAAGGGTGATGCAGCAAAGTAGAGATAAGTATTTCCCTCAATTTGAGAACCAAGGTATCAATGCAGTAGGAGACAACGCACAAATCACCGAATACCTGCACAAACAATCAAACAAACTTTCACCCAACGCGATAAAGGGGTTGTCAATCCCTTCATGGTAACTTGCAAAAGTGATATCTGATAGAGATAGATAAACGATAAAGTAAATATTTTTGGAATTTTTGGTTTATAGATCGGAAAGTAAAAGATTACAAGAATAGTAGATCGGAAACTTATATGATTGAAAATAGACTCGGGGGGCATAGGTTTCACTAGAGGCTTGCCTCAAGATAGAAAATAATACGGTGGGTGAACAAATTACTGTCGAGCAATTGATAGAAAAGCGCAAAGTTCTAACAATATCTAAGGCAATGATCATGAATATAGGCATCACGTCCGTGTCAAGTAGACCGAAATGATTCTGCATCTACTACTATTACTCCACACATCGACTGACTCCTGCCTGGACCTAGAGTATTAATTTCATGAAGAACAGAGTAACGCATTAAGTAAGATGACATGATGTAGAGGAATTAACTCAAGCAATATGATGAAAACCCCATCTTTTTATCCTCGATGGCAACAACACAATACGTGCCTTGCTGCCCCTACTGTCACTGGGAAAGGACACCGCAAGATTGAACCCAAAGCTAAGCACTTCTCCCATTGCAAGAAAAACCAATCTAGTTGGCCAAACCAAACCGATAGTTCGAAGAGAATTACAAAGATATCAAATCATGCATAAAAGAATTCAAAGAAGATTCAATTAATATTCATAGATAAACTGATCATAAATCCGCAATTCATCGGATCTCGACAAACACACCGCAAAAAAGTATTACATCGAATAGATCTCCAAGAACATCGAGGAGAACATGGTATTGAGAATCAAAGAGAGAGAAGAAGCCATCTACTTACTAGCTATGGACCCGTAGGTCTGTGGTAAACTACTCACGCTTCATCGGAAGGGCAATAGAGTTGATGTAGAAGCCCTCCATGATCGAATCCCCCTCCGGCAGGGTGCCGGAAAAGGTCCCTAGATGGGATCTCACGGGTACAGAAGGTTGCGGCGGTGGAAAAGTGTTTTCGTGGATGCCTCTGGTGGTTTGGGGATATATGGGAATATATAGACGAAAGAATTAGGTCAGGAGGTGCACGGGGGGCCACAAGGGTGGGGATGCGCCCTCCGTCCTTGTGGCCACCTCGTAGCTCCTCCGACTTCATCTCCAATTCTCCTGGTTGTCTTCTGGTCCAAGAAAAATCATCGCGAAGGTTTTATTCAGTTTGGACTCCGTTTGGTATTCCTTTTCTGCGAAACTCAAAAACAGGGAAAAACAGGTACTGGCGCTGGGCTCTAGGTTAATAGGTTAGTCCTAAAAATAATATAAAATAGCATATTAATGCATATAAAACATCCAAAACAGATAAATAGCATGGAACAATCAAAAATTATAGATACGTTGGAGACGTATCAAGCATCCCCAAGCTTAATTCCTACTCGTCCTCGAGTAGGTAAATGATAAAAACAGAATTTTTGATGTGGAATCCTACCTAACATATATATCCATGTAATTTTCTTTATTGTGGCATGAATGTTCAGATCCTAAGATTCGAAACAAAAGTTTAATATTGACACAAAAAAATAATACTTCAAGCATACTAACAAGGCAATTATGTCTTCTCAAAATAACATGGCCAAAGAATGCTTATCCCTACAAAATCATATAGTCTGGCTATGCTCCATCTTCATCACACAAAATATTCAAATCATGCACAACCCCGATGACAAGCCAAGCAATTGTTTCATACTTTTGATGTTCTCAAACCTTTTCAACTTTCACGCAATACATGAGCGTTAGCCATGGACATGGCACTATAGGTGGAATAGAATATGGTGGTTGTGGAGAAGACAAAAAAAAGGGAGGTGGTCTCACATCAACTAGGCGTATTAACGGGCTATGAAGATGCCCATCAATAGATATCAATGTGAGTGAGTAGGGATTGCCATACAACGGATGCACTAGAGCTATAAGTTTATGAAAGCTCAAAAAGAAAACTAAGTGGGTGTGCATCCAACTTGCTTGCTCATGAAGACCTAGGGCAATTTGAGGAAGCCCATTGTTGGAATATACAAGCCAAGTTCTATAATGAAAAATTCCCACTAGTATATGAAAGTGACAACATAGGAGACTCTCTATCATGAAAATCATGGTGCTACTTTGAAGCACAAGTGTGGAAAAAGGATAGTAACATTGCCCCTTCTATCTTTTTCTCTCATTTTTTTTCTTTTTTTGGGCCTTCTCTTTTTTTATTTTGGCCTTTTCTCTTTTTTTTTGCTCACATGGGACAATGCTCTAATAATGAAGATCATCACACTTTTATTTACTTACAACTCAAAAATTACAACTCGATACTAGAACAAAATATGACTATATGAATGCCTCTGGTGGTGTACCGGGATGTGCAATGAATCAAGAGTGACATGTATGAAAGAATTATGAATGGTGGCTTTGCCACAAATACGATGTCAACTACATGATCATGCAAAGCAATATGACAATGAGGATGTGTGTCATAATAAACGGAACGATGGAAAGTTGCATGGCAATATATCTTGGAATGGCTATGGAAATGCCATAATAGGTAGGTATGGTGGCTGTTTTGAGGAAGCTATATGGTGGGTGTATGGTACCGGCGATAGTTGTGCGGTACTAGAGAGGCTAGCAATGGTGGAAGGGTGAGAGTGCGTATAATCCATGGACTCAACATTAGTCATAAAGAATTCACATACTTATTGCAAAAATCTATTAGTCATCGAAACAAAGTACTACGCGCATCCTCCTAGGGGGATAGATTGGTACGAAAAGACCATCGCTCGTCCCCGACCGCCACTCATAAGGAACACAATCAAAAAAATATCTCATACTTCAACTTTGTTACATAACGGTTCACCATACGTGCATGCTACGAGACTCACAAACTTTAACAAAAGTATTTCTCAAATTCACAATTACTCACTAGCATGACTCTAATATCACCATCTTCTATCTCAAAACAATCATAAGGAATCAAACTTCTCATAGTATTCAATGCACTTTATATGAAAGTTTTTATTATATCCCTCTTGGATGCCTATCATATTAGGACTAAATTTATAACCAAAGAAAATTACCATGTTGTTTAAAGACTCTCAAAATAATATAAGTGAAGCATGAGAGTTCATCAATTTCTATAAAATAAAACCACCGCCGTGCTCTAAAAAGATATAAGTGAAGCACTAGAGCAAAATTGCCTAGCTCAAAAGATATAAGTGAAGCACATAGAGTATTCTAATAATTCACGATTCATGTGTGTCCCTCTCAAAAGGTGTGTACATCAAGTATGATTGTGGAAAACTAAAAAGAAAAGACTCAAATCATACAAGACGCTCAAAGCAAAACACCTATCATGTGGTGAATAAAAATATAGCCTCAAGTAAAGTTGCCGATAGACGAAGACGAAAGAGGGGATGCCTTCCGGGGCATCCCCAAGCTTAGGCTCTTGGTTTTCCTTGAATATAACCTTGGGGTGCCTTGGGCATCCCCAAGCTTAGCCTCTTGCCACTCCTTATTCCATAGTCCATCAAATCCTTACCCAAAACTTGAAAACTTCACTACACAAAACTCAACAGAAAATCTCATAAGCTCCGTTAGTATAAGAAAATAAATCACCACTTTTGGTACTGTTGTGAACCATTCTTTATTTATATTGGTGTAATATCTATTGTATTCCAACTTTTCCATGGTTCATACCCCCCGATACTACCCATAGATTCATCAAAATAAGCAAACAACACATAGAAAACGGAATCTGTCAAAAACAGAACGGTCTGTAGCAATCTGGAAGTCTCAAATACTTCTGTAACTCCAAAAATTCTGAAACATTAGGAAAACCTGAGCAAGTTTTGTGCCAATCCAGTGCAAAAAGAATCAGATCAAAATCACACTTCTGTGAATTATGAAAATTATTTTCCTGGGCGCAAAAGTTTATGTTTCTCAGCAAGATCAAAACAATCATCACCTTAAGCTATCCCAAAGGTCTTTCTTGGCACAAACACTAATTAAAACACAAAACCACATCTAACCAGAGGCTAGATGAATTATTTAAAGCAAGACAAGAACAAAAAGAAAAAAGAAAAATAAAATTGGGTTGCCTCCCAACAAGCGCTATTGTTTAACGCCCTTAGCTAGGCATAAAACACGAATAGATCTAGGTATTGTCATCTTTGGTATGCAATCCATAAGTGGCTCTTATAATAGATTCATATGGAAATTTAATTTTCTTTCTAGGAAAGTGTTCCATGCCCCTCCTTAACGGAAATTGAAATCTAATATTTCCTTCTTTCATATCAATAATTGCACCAATCGTAGGACATGTAGGACTGCAATCTATATCAAGAACAATGAAATCTACGGCCACATAATTCCTATTTGCAACAATAAGAACATCATTAATCCTTCCCATAGGTTTCTTAATAATGGAATCTGCAAGATGCAAATTTAAAGAACAATCATCAAATTTACGGAAACCTAACACATCACATAAAGTTTTTGAAATCGTGGAAACGCTACCACCCAAATCACACAAAGCATGTCACTCATAATCTTTAATCTTAATCTTAACAGTAGGTTCCCTCTCATCATAAAGTTTTCTAGGGATGGAAACTTCCAATTCAAGCTTTTCTTCAAAAGAATGCATCATAGCATCAACGATATGTTTAGTGAAGCTTTGTTTTGATTATAAGCATGAGGAGAATTCAACATGGATTGCAACAAGGAAATACAATCTATTAAAGAACAATTATCATAATTAAATTTCTTGAATCCAAAAGAGTGGGTTCATTGCTACTTAAAGTTTTGACCTCTCCAATCCCGCTTTTATCAATTTTTGCATCAAGATCTAAAAACTCTGAATCATTGGGACGCCTTTTAACTAAAGTTGACTCATCTCCAGTCCCATTTTTATCAAGATTTATATTGGAAAACAAAGATTCAATAGGAGTCACATCAATCACTTTAAGATCTTCATCATTATTTTCACAGAAACTAGAAGAACACGTTTTTACAAACCAATCTCGCTTAGCACGCATCTTAGCGGTTCTTTCTTTGCACTCATCAATGGAAATTCTCATAGCTTTGATAGACTCATTAATATCATGGTTAGGTGGAATAGATCTAAGTTTTAAAGAATCAACATCAAGAGAAATTCTATCCACGTTCCTAGCCAAATCATCAATCTTAAGCAATTTTTCTTCAATCAAAGCATTGAAATTCTTTTGCAAACTCATAAATTCTTTAACACTAATCTCAAAATCAGAAGGCATCTTATTATAATTTCCATAAGAATTGTTGTAGGAATTACCATAATTATTAGAGGAATTACTAGGAAATGGCCTAGGATTAAAATTACCTCTATGCGTGTTATTACCAAAATTGTTCCTACCAACAAAATTCAAATCCATAGATTCATTATTATTTTCAAACAAAGTAGACAAAGGAATATCATTAGGATCAATAGAAGCACTCTTCCTAGCAAATAATTTCATAAGTTCATCCATCTTTCCACTCAAAACATTAATCTCTTCAATCGCATGCACTTTCTTACTAGTGGAAGATCTTTCGGTGTGCCATTGAGAATAATTAACCATAATATTATCTAGGAGTTTAGTAGCTTCTCCTAAAGCAATTTCCATAAAAGTGCCTCCCGCGGCCGAATCTAAAGGATTTCTAGAAGCAAAATTCAATCCGGCATAAAAGTATTGTATAATCATCCACAAATTCAAACCATGAGTAGGGCAATTTCTTATCATCAATTTCATCCTCTCCCAAGATTGTGCAACATGTTCATGATCAAGTTGCTTAAAGTTCATATTCTCGTTCCTAAGGGAGATGATCTTAGCGGGAGGAAAATACTTGGAAATAAAAGCATCTTTACACTTATTCCATGAATCAATTCTATTTTTAGGCAAAGATGAAAACCAAGTTTTAGCACGATCTCGAAGTGAGAATGGAAATAGCTTCAATTTAACAATATCATTATCCACCTTTTTTCTTTTGCATGTCACACAAGTCAACGAAATTGTTTAGATGGGATGCGGCATCTTCACTAGGAAGGGCAGAAAATTGATCTTTCATAACAAGACTCAGCAAAGCGGCATTAATTTCACAAGATTCCACATTAGTAGCAGGAGCAATTGGAGTACTAATAAAATCATTATTATTGGTGTTGGAAAAGTCACACAATTTGGTATTTTCTTGAGCCATCGTGACAAAGCAAACAATCCAACACACGAGCACACAAAAAACAAGCGAAGAATACGAATGGAAGAAGGGAGAAGCAAAGGCAAATCTTTTCGAAAATCGTTTTAGAAGTGGGGAGAGGAAAACGAGAGGCGAATGACGAATAATGTAATGCAAGAGATGAGAGTTTATGATGGGTACTTGGTATGTCTTGACTTGGTAGATCTCCCCGGCAACGGGGCCAGAAATTCTTCCTGCTACTTGAGCTTGCGTTGGTTTTTCCCTTGAAGAGGAAAGGGTGATGCAGCAAAGTAGAGATAAGTATTTCCCTTAGTTTGAGAACCAAGGTATCAATCCAGTAGGAGACAACACACAAATCACCGAATACCTGCACAACCAATCAAACAAACTTGCACCCAACGCGATAAAGGGGTTGTCAATCCCTTCACGGTAACTTGCAAAAGTGAGATCTGATAGAGATAGATAAACGATAAAGTAAATATTTTTGGTATTTTCGGTTTATAGATCGGAAAGTAAAAGATTGCAAGAATAGTAGATCAGAAACTTATATGATGGAAAATAGACCCGGGGGCCATAGGTTTCACTAGAGGCTTGTCTCAAGATAGAAGATAATACGGTGGGTGAACAAATTACTGTCGAGCAATTGATAGAAAAGCGCAAAGTTATGATGATATCTAAGGCAATGATCATGAATATAGGCATCACGTCCGTGTCAAGTAGACCGAAACGATTCTGCATCTACTACTATTACTCCACACATCGACCAACTCCTGCCTGCATCTAGAGTATTAAGTTCATGAAGAACAGAGTAACGCATTAAGTAAGATGACGTGATGTAGAGGAATTAACTCAATCAATATGATCAAAACCCCATCTTTTTATCCTCGATGGCAACAATACAATATGTGCCTTGCTGCCCCTACTTTCACCGGGAAAGGACACCGCAAGATTGAGCCCAAAGCTAAGCACTTCTCCCATTGCAAGAAAAACCAATCTAGTTGTCCAAACCAAACCGATAGTTCGAAGAGAATTACAAAGATATCAAATCATGCATAAAAGAATTCGAAGAAGATTCAATTAATATTCATAGATAAACTGGTCATAAATCCGCAATTCATCAGATCTCAGCAAACACACCGCAAAAAAGTATTACATCGAATAGATCTCCAAGAACATCGAGGAGAACATGGTATTGAGAATCAAAGAGAGAGAAGAAGCCATCTAGCTACTAGCTATGGACCCGTAGGTCTGTGGTAAACTACTCACGCTTCATCGGAAGGGCAATAGAGTTGATGTAGAAGCCCTCCGTGATCGAATCCCCCTCCGGCAGGGTGCCGGAAAAGGTCCATAGATGGGATATCACGGTACAGAAGGTTACGGCGGTGGAAAAGTGTTTTCGTGGATGCGTCTGGTGGTTTAGGGATATATGGGAATATATAGGTGAAAGAATGAGGTCAGGAGGTGCACGGGGGCCCACAAGGGTGGGGGCGCGCCCTCCGTCCTTGTGGCCGCCTCGTGGCTCCTCCGGCTTCATCTCCAAGTCTCCTGGTTGTCTTCTGGTCCTAGAAAAATCATCGCGAAAGTTTTATTCCATTTGGACTCCATTTCTGCAAAACTCAAAAACAGGGAAAAAAACAGGAACTGGCACTGGGCTCTAGGTTAATAGGTTAGTCCCAATAATAATATAAAATAGCATATTAATGCATATAAAACATCCTAAACAGATAATATAATAGCATGGAACAATCAAAAATTATAGATACGTTGGAGACGTATCACTCACCTCGCGAAACCGTGAATCCATCTGTCGCGCCAGAACAAGACCTTCGCTCCGTTCCCAACCTTAATATTGACCAAGCTATCGAACACTTGTCTCGCTTCCTTGTCCACAATCTGTGGAATTCCTTGCCATGGTCTCTCTAGATCCACTCTCCTCAACCATTCCCATCTGACCCGCAGAGCGAGTGCTTGGGTTTGCAAGTCTTTAACTCCCAAGCCCCCGTAGCATGTCGACCTACAGATTTTTCTCTAGGCCACCAAGCATTGACCACCATTCACCTTTTCCTTGGCCGTCCAAAAAATGCTCTCATCCATTTATTGAGCTCCTCGTAAACCCATAAAGGCGCGTTCATCACCAAGAAGTGATGTATCGGCCTCGCGGACATGATCGACTTGACAAGAATCAGCCTGCCCGGTCTTGTGATCAAACCTCTTTGCCATGCCGGAACCACTTTCTTCACGCGATCAAGCATAGGCTGCCATTCGTTCTTAGTAAGCTGCTTAATCGCCAATTGTAGCCCAAGATACTTGCAAGGGAACTCCGACATATCACACTGTAGCATCGCAGCCACCCTTGTCTTATCAAGCTCATAACCACGAATGAGGATGGCCGAGGATTTTCTGTAGTTGACGCGAAGCCCCAAGGCTTCCCCAAATGCATCTAGTGCACAACGAACACATTGTAAGTCCTCCCTCGATGGCCTAATGAATAGGGCAACGTCGTCGACGTATATGGATATCCTCTGTACTGCCTTAATCCCGTGAAAAGAGCTGATCACCCTCTCCTCTGCCGCCTTGGTGATCATCAGTGTCAAAACGTCCATAGCAATGACGAATAGAAGCGGCGATATAGGATCGCCCTGTCTCATACCACACCCCATCGAGAAAACATCTCCGGGGACCCCGTTCACCAAAACGCGCGTGGATGCCGTTCTCAGCAGGATAGATATCCATCCAATCCCTTTATTTTCAAATCCCTTAGCCCGTAGAACTTCAAATAGGAACGGCCATGATAGGGAGTCGAAAGCCTGTGAGATGTCGAGCTTCAGAAAAAGACCGGCTTCCTTACGGTTATGTATCTTCCGTGCAACTTGACGGACGAGCAAAAAATGTCATGCAAACTCCTGGCCTTGATGAAGGCAGATTGGTTAGCCGCTACCACTTGCTTCATGTGAAGCTTCGCACGGCTGGCGAGCATCTTAGTAAAGATTTTGGCCGCACTGTGGGTTAATCTCATCGGTCTAAAGTCTCTCACTTCCATAGCATCCCGCTTCTTCGGGATCAGCACGATGTGCGCACTGTTGAGTTTACCAAGACCTTGTCCGTCCCTTTTTATTTTTTTTGCGGGAACCTCGTCCGTCCCCAACATACAGCTTACACATGACCGCCATGAGGTCGTGTTTGATGATCGGCCAAGCGCGCTGGTAAAAAGCTCCAATGAACCCGTTAGACTGTTAGCATTTAAAAAAAATACTTAGATTGTGCATGTCTGATGTGTACCCCTCTCCTAAAAAAGGATTATACTGCTCTAAAACAGGGTATGATCGTGACAAGGTTGTCCATCCGAACCATGGGTGGGATCTGGGCTGGGGCCCCGTGGATCTGCACCAGCCTCGCCTTTTTGGGATATACCGTCCGGAAAGGTCAGCAGCGCCGCTATCTCCCTCTCAAGTTGAGCTAGCCTGTGAGCGAGACGTGTACCCATCTTCTTCTCCACCTCGCTCGATCCGCCTGCGCAACCGACGCTGCCCCGATCCCGGGGATCCATGTCCATGGCCGCGGTGACCAAGAAGAAGAAGGTCATCATCGACACCGACCCAGGGATCGGTCCGTACTCCGTACCCACCCCTCTCTCATCCCTCTCACTGTTTTGTCGATCTATCCTGTCCCACCTAATCAATCTTGCATTGCAAACTCGCGGGGGGTGGACGAACCGCAGATGACGCCATGGCCATCTTCGTCGCGCTGAGGTCGCCGGAGCTGGAGGTGGTGGGCCTCACCACCATCTTCGGCAACGTCTACACCGCCCTCGCCACCCGCAACGCGCTGCACCTCGTCAGTCCACTCCACTCCCTCTCATTGACTTTCAGTTTTCTCGAATGATTCCATGTGATGCTAATCGAATCCATCTCTAGCTTGATTTCAGCTGGAGACTGCTGGGAGGACCGACATCCCCGTCGCAGAGGGGTCCCATGTAACAATCAAGGTATCTTTAATCCATTACATCATGTCTGTATGTATGTATGTATGTTTGCTTAACATCTCATTCTTCAGTTAAATGTCTGACATCTCGATCGATCAAGTGTTTGCTAACTGAAACTGAATGTCTGTGTGCTCCACCGTGAATAAAATTCAGAAAGCCACCAAGCTACGGATTGCTAGCTTCGTCCACGGTTCGGATGGCCTCGGCAACCAGAACTTCCCTCCGCCGGCCGGCAAGGCCGTAGAACAGTCCGCCGCCGCCTTCCTTGTCGAGCAGGCAAATCTCTACCCCGGCCAAATCACCGTCGTCGCCCTCGGCCCACTCACCAACCTTGCGCTGGCTGTCGAGCTTGACCCTTCTTTCCCCAAGAAGATTGGGCAGATTATTATCCTGGGTGGCGCATATTCAGTTAATGGAAATGTCAACCCTGCAGCCGAGGCAAATGTGAGTTATGTCACTAGCTTCTTGTTTCAGAGCATTGATTTACAAATTGCAAGCTGCAATTCCAACAATTCATCATCTTGCCTTCACTACTTAATTGGTTATCTTTATTGAACAGATATTTGGCGATCCTGATGCGGCTGATACAGTTTTTACCTGTGGCGCGGATATTTTGGCCATCGGAATTAACATTACGCACCAAGTACTCCTTTCTGGTAATTCTCTTGCTGCCCGGAGTTGTTATGTATCTTGTTACAGTGGTTAACAGCAACAGTGCGAACGTTTGGTTAATACTATAACATAAGGCATGAGTTCGGTTCTAGTTGTTTTACCAACTATACTAGCTTAGAAGATATCTTTTCGAAGAATAAACACACCCATTTTGACACCAAGTGCTTTGTTCGCTCGGAGTGATTTAAATTTAGTTTTCACTTGGTCTTCATTGGTAACCTTTCAACTAAAAGGTAGCCATGGATGACTACAGATAGTTAGGTTGCATAGATGTATCACCTCTTGTTGGATGAATCTATGTATGATATTAACAGTTGCCATGTATTAGAAAACATCACATTATGACATGTCTGCAGATGTCGACCGGAAGAAGCTTGAACAGTCTGATAGCAAGTATGCTCGCTACTTGAGCAATATACTGGGTTATTATTATGATTATCACATGGACGCCTACTCCATAACAGGTCAGTATGAAAGCAACCAGTCAGTACACAATTAACTTGGATGGATCACTTGATGATGAGAAGCTGAACAATTAAAGATACTTGAATGACTGATTTTGTAAGTATGATGAAATGGTTGCAGGAGTATATCTTCATGATCCCACAACTCTTCTTGCCGCCGTAGATCCGTCGCTGATGACTTACACGGAAGGAGTGGTGAGGGTTCAGACGGATGGAATCACAAAGGGTCTCACCGTTTTCGACAATACCAAGAAAACGTATGGGGAGATAACAGCGTGGTGTGGTAAGCCGACCGTGAAGGTCGCTGTCACGGTCGATGCCCCCGCTGTCGTGGAGCTCATTATGCAGAGGCTTCTCACGGACGACTGAAACATTTCGTTTGCAATGCTGCAGTCAAGATTCAAGAACATATTTGTCAATGTTGCATTATGTACTGGCTACCTTCTGGGGCTGAGATGAACCATGTGCCTCTTCTTTTGTAGTTCAACACTTGAACATTTACACTTGTAGCACAACACTTGAATATTTACACTTGTAGTCCAACACTCAAGCATTTTACACTTCAGGCAGAAAGACCAGATTATAGTTCATTTTTCAGTTCTCAATGCATATCTGAATAAATTGTTTGGTGTATAACTTCCAATGCCGTGATATCATCAAGAGTTCTCAGACAGTACAATATATGCCAACCTGATCCATCTTATGTGTTTCAGTGCTAAACAGTTCCCCCAAAACTAGCACATGATACAGAATAGTTCAGGGTATACAGATATCTCACATGCTTCCCAAACAAAACAAAAACATAACTATATCTCATCACAACGGCTTTTGACACGCTAAGCCTTCAAGCTACAGGTTGCGCACAATAAACTCCGAACCCTGCTAAGCCCTAAGCTGGATCCACCGCAAATTGCTTGGAATTCCAGCGGTGTTGTTCATGTTGGCAGCGCTCGTGGTGTCAAACGTCCAACGGTTGCACTTATTCTGCATCAATGCCTAAAATTCTCCTCAGATACTCCATTTGCTCAGACTCACCTTGAAGCTCCTCCCACTGTGATTGTCAGGGAAAACAAACTCTTAATATAACAAATATTTTCCCCTATTCAGGTAACTAAGAAAACTAATGCTGAAATCCAAGTCAGGGGTCAAATGTCCTTGAGTTCATATAAGTGCACAAAATGCAGAACAAGAACATTATTTGCCGGTACAAGTTCGTGTGAGTTCATTACAGTTAAACATGGATAACAGAGAGAAGCCTTTTCTTTTGGAAAACAAAACAAAACAAGACATTAATTTCAGACAGTGGCATATGAATTTCCTTCGCAAAACACAACAGATTAATTAATATGACACACTAATGATTCTCAGGGGAAAAAACTCTTACTATATTATCACAGTAAGTCTTAAAATAAACATTCTCACCTATTCAGAGAACTCAGAAAACTAATGCTGAAATCCAAGTCAAGCTACTAAATGTCCCTAAAGTTCATATGAGAGCACAAAATGCAGAACAAGAACTTTTTTTTTCTGTCCAACAAGTTCATGTGAGTTTACAGATAAACATGAATAATAGAGAGAAGCCATTTCTTTTGAAAAACAAAACAGAACATTGATTTGAGATGGTGGCATATGAAGTTCTGGAAGATATGACACAATATAGAGTAGTTGTGAAATTTCTTTGTAAATCGACGACAGATTAAACAATAAATTTGTAAAATTTACTAATGGTTACCATCTTCAAGGTGTAACTAACCTCTTGGTGAGACAAGGAAACTAATTTCCATCCAGCAGCGGTTATGTAACGCCTTTTAAATGCCGTGTGGCCTAATGGTGTGCCTGAAAAACAGGTACACATCTGCATTAGTTTCTGCTTTGAGATACATAATCAAGTAGGGAAACAGGAAGAAAACGAACAACCTTTTATCAGAAATGGTAAGTAAAGCTCAGAAAGCAACAAACATCAATAGAGGGTACCTAAATTCCTTGAGAAGTGTGTCGTCCCGTCTATCTCAAATGCGAGCTTCTCATCAACTAACACCGCATCGACAGTGTAACCATCCACCGTGTATTCTCTAACCCATTCATGTCCGGTACTATATAAAAGACGTCCGACATCCTTCTGAAACAAGGAGGTCGTCTTCTGATTGAACCGTTTGCTCTTCACCGCTTTTGTTATTTTCTCTTCCAGATCATCTCTTAAGCCCATATTGAGATGTGGGTATTCAAGCTTCAGAGACTGATTTGCAAGATATACCTGTGATGCAAACATTATGTCTTCCCTGTACTGATCAGAGACTCTCTGCTCTTCGTGTTGGCTCAGAGTGTTCCAGATATGGGAGAAGAATTGTCGGTCCAGTTGCCCAAGAACAGCATATGACCAAGCAATATTGCCAAGCTGATCTCGACTGAAGTTTAGCGCATGAGAACTGTTACCATATTCTTCGCTCGAAGCTTCTTTGGCAGTGGTCTGCTGCATGTCTGACGGCGATGGATCATAGACATTGCATTTGAAGCTGGCAGCATCCTGGAAAGCAGCATCAAGTGCATCGAGCAAAGGACCCGGGCATTCATCAAGAGAAGCACATCCCCAGAGGAATTGAGCAAGCTCTTGCTCCTTGAAGGTGTGCACCAGTTTTGCTGCTCTCTGGGCCAATGCCGAGAAAAGTCCTGGTGCTGACTGGCGCATGGTGGCGAATGCTCCGGCGACATTGGCGACATTCTGCGCGTTGAAATCATCAGCCTTGGAGATGGCCACGTCGGCAATCCTATCCATCTCCGGCAAGTAGAGCAGGTCGCCCCCGATCTTGGACAAGGCCCAGCAGATGTTGGACACGCCCTGCGGCGAGCACTCCGGGAGGGACATCATGGCCAGCCCCACGAGCATGGACATGTCCCTGTGCCGCGCGAAGGCCAGCCGGTGCGTCTGCACCATGGACACGGCCTCCATCCTCCTGGCGATGCGGTGGAGCGCGGTGGCGATGTTGAGCGCGGTGAGCGTCGAGGGGCTGAGGCCCTTGGCGACGGCCGCGACGACGTCGGCGGTGAGCGCCAGCACCTCCTCGGCGGTCTGCGCCTGCACGATGTCCCTGTTGAGGGCCACCTCCTTGGTCCGGTTGGACGGCGCGGCGGCGAAGCTGGAGAGCGTCTGGATGAAGCGCTCCCTGTTCCTCTGCCGCTTTTCGTCGAACAGCCCGTCCCCGAGCTGCGCCACCCGAAGGTCGAGGTCGTCCAGGGTCGCCTCCTCGTCGCTGTCGAACTCGTCTCCATCCAGCAGCGGCTCCTCGTCGGCGTCGTGCTTGCGGGGCTTCCTGCCGAGGATCTTCTTCTTCTTCTGCTTCTTCTTCTTCTTCTTCTTGGGCGGGGTGACCATGCGCTGGAGCGCCGGCGTGAGGCCCCTGGCCTCGATGGAGCGCAGCGCGGAGCGGCGCGCGCGGACGCACCAGTCGGTGCTCGCGGCGGGGAGCGGGTCGTAGTCCCCGTCGTCGTCGGACCGCGGCCGAGGGTCGGGCCCCAGGAAGTCGAGCTGCCACTGCGGCGTGGCGTCGTCCTCCTTCACGGCGGCGCGGCAGGGCGGGAGGCGAGAGGCGCATCCCCTGAGACTGAAACTGAGGCTGAGGAGGCCGGAGAAAATGGGGTGGTAGGGGTTGCTGGAGGAGAGCACGGGGAAGGTGGTGCTGCCGCCGGCGGTGCTTCGGGGGAGAGGGGTGAGGAGCGCGGCAGCGGCTTCCATTGTTGGTTGCTCGGCTCAGTCGGGGTGCGTGGCTCGAGTCTCTGGATGGATAAGGAAAATTGGGCCGCCTGGTCGGTTTTCTTGTGTTAGTCTGAAGAAAGAAGTATGGAAATCACCCCCAAATCTAATACAATGGAGCCATACCCCCTAAACTCAATTTCAGTATGATTTAGACCCTGAAGTTATTAAAACCGGATTAATGTGGCCCTATGGCGGTTTTTGTCACATCGAAGGTGGTTTTGCCCGTGTTTTGCTGATTAAGCACTGACTGGAGTAGATGAGTGGGCAAGAGTTGGTCCCACAAGTATAGACCGTGTCCCTCTTCGACGCTCTGTGCTCTAGAGGTTGTCTTCCTCGTCGGGCTCGCCCGGCCGCACCATGCGGGCGCCGTCCGAGATCACCCGACAATATATGTATGTTACGGAGCAGAGCGGCGCCCACCTCCGCAAGATGCTCATGCGCACCCTCGTTTGACAAGTACGTCGTTCATGAATGCCATTGACGCGCAAGGTTCATGCAATGCATGTGTTTAACCATCCGACCACTGGAGTTGCTGCGACAGCTGAAGCTGCCTAAGTTCGCCAACAACGGCAACTAGTGGCAGCGGCTCGCTCCTCGAGGTTGACCTCATCCTGACATCCTGCACAACTCCTTCCCGTTGGAGAACACACACCGACGCATGCGCCATGGATGCCAGCAAGGCATCGGACGCCATGGGCGCCCTCTCCTGCAGCTTGGGGCTTCGTTGGCCTCCACGGTTGCCTTGACCGAGCAACAGATTGTGCAGTTCCTCTTCAGCTTTGCGTCCTCTGTGGTCATGGATCATGCATGCTCTGGTTCCACTTCTCCGGAAGTGGGTGCCAGGGGATACCAGGCTGGCGTTCAAAACCGTCTTCAACACTTCGCTGCTCACACATTTCCACCAGGCTGTCTTCCAGCAATACGTCGCCACCGAGCAGGTCGACCCGGACTTCGCCGGTGTGGCGCTCGGGGGTGCCGGTCGACGCCGGTGCCAACGCGAGATAACCCCCATGTACGCGCGCGTGTTCTCGACTGCTCTTGGTGTGATACGTGACTAGTCGGAGTAGCGTCCGCTTGAGTAAATTGAGCTGCATGGGAAGGGCGGCACGGACGCCACCGCGATGGAGTGCGCTCTGTCTTTGGAGCTCGCCACAGGCAAGATCTTCGCCGAAAGTGCGCCAGCCGGTATGGTCGACATGGATCACGAATGCGCCAGGGACTGCATCAATTATTACGTACGTACATTCGTTCCTCCATGAGAAGCGCCTTCACCAAGGTAATGGCTAGCGGGCTCGGGAAAGAGGAGAGCACGATCTCCGGCCACCAGCATCTCAATGCTAGAAATCTCCGACAAAAATCATCTCAATGCTGAAGATAAGAGCAGGGTCTCGGGTCAAAGCTTCGAGTCATCATCATGAAACTCGAAACCCCTTATGACATGACTCAAAACCGGAATTAGTATGAGTTGACATCACTCAGGGGGTTATTAACCTGGTTTTACTAATTTCAGGGTCTAAATTAGACCAAAATCGAGTTGAGGGGGATATGGCTCTACTGGAGTGGATTTGAGGGTGGGTTCTATACCTCTTTCTAGTCTGAAAATGTGTACAGCCTTACTTCAGAAAGTTCAGAGATGTAACAAAAAAATAGGCCTGTGGCTGCTTGTTCTGAATGTGCACAAAGTAGTTTGATAATTCAAGCATGTGGTAATCAAGCGGTTAATACGGGGAACACAAAGTTTTCATAAGAATAAGAAATATAAGATCGTTTAGATCA
The DNA here is from genome assembly GCF_002575655.3 of Aegilops tauschii subsp. strangulata. Classification (NCBI taxonomy): domain Eukaryota; kingdom Viridiplantae; phylum Streptophyta; class Magnoliopsida; order Poales; family Poaceae; genus Aegilops; species Aegilops tauschii. Next base: position 46,165,346 of record NC_053037.3, read on the forward strand.
CTAAGAAATATAGCAGTGATATAGACGATCTTATATTTTTTAACAAAGGCAGTACTTACTCTTTTTTTTGATAAATTTTTTGATCTATTCATCTTCAATCATATGGCAGTACAACGAATACCAGAAATAATAAAAATTACATCCAGATCCGTAGACCACCTAGCGACGACTACAAGCACTGAAGCGAGCCGAAGGCGCGTCCCCGTCATCGCCCCTCCATCGCCGGAGTCGGGCAGAACTTGTTGTAGTAGACAGTCGCGAAGTCGTTGTGCTAAGACCCCGTAGGACCAGCGCACTAGAACAGCAACCGCCGCAGATGAAGAATAATGTAGATCAGAAGGATCCAATCCGAAGACACACGAACGTAGACGAACAGCGACGAGATCCGAGCAAATCCATCAAACTGGAAAATGCCACCTGGCACCGTTGTCGAAGTGGCTGAAGACGCGTGCTGAAGAAGTTGCTCCTTAGGTGTCGTCCAGCGGCCGGTTCCCGGGGGACCCCGGAGGTTCTAGCTCCTCCTCCCTCAGAATTGCCTGACGCCTGGCCTCACGAGCTGCCAGGGCGCCCTGCATGAGCCGATGGAAGGTGACAGCTGCATTCGGCAGGCCGAAAGGCATGCGAACGTAGCTGTAAGGAGGGTCCTCATACCGACCAGCGCGTGAAGGCCAGAAACGCTCCTGGGATGCGGCCATGTTGAGCCATGGAATGTCGATGCAGACGCGCAGCCCTCCATCCTCGCCAGATTGGGAGCTACGCCGGGTGGTGGGCGGCGGTCGCCGCGCATGGCTCTTGCCTCTTGAAGCTTCTCGGTTGCCTTGGTGATGAACTCCTGAGCACCAGGCGCTCCATGCCTTGTGCCCTCATGAGGGAAGCGTTCGGCGAAGCACGCCTCCACTTGGTGCCCGAGCGACTCCCTCGTGACATTGGCTAGGTCAGATGCCCTCCAGAAGAGAGGCCCCGAGCCCAGCCCGAGGAGGGCGCCGGGCGCGCCTTCCTATGTGAGGGAGGGAGGCGCCCCGTCCATGGGCGCAGGTCCTGAGGTGGTGCCGCTGGAAACGCCGCTCTCCTGAGGCCCTTGGTGGAGTAGTTCCTTCTTCTTCTTGGGGACAACCTCAGGAGGGTACAAGGTGCCTTCGTTGTCTGGGTCTTCGGCCACTGCAGCCTGGTAGGCGCGCTCGAGAGAGCACACCGCGTCCTTCTCTTCGCAGGCGATCGTGATGACGCCGCAGCTTCCTGGCATCTTGAGGACATTGTAGCCGTGATGAGTCACTGCCATGAACTTGGCCAGGGCCGGATACCCAAGGATGGCATTGTATGGCAGGCGAATGTGGGCGACGTCGAAGTCGATGAGCTCGGTGAGGTAGTTGTCGCGCTTGCCGAAGGTGACAGGGAGGCGGATCTGCCCTATCGGGATGGTCGAGCCGTCGGTCACTCCTGAGAAGGGCTTGATAGGCTGTAGCTGATCATATGGCACCTGGAGGCGGTCGAACGTCTCGACGGATAGGACATTGAGCCCTGCACCGCCGTCGATGAGGGTCTTGGTGACTTGGACGTTGCTGATGATGGGGGAGCAGAGTATCGAGAGGGCACCGACAGTTGAAAAAAAGTTCATCAACTTTTCCAAAAAGTTCCTCTGATTTGATAAATAGTTCATGGAATTTGAAAATTCTTCATCCAATTTGAGAAAAGTTAATTGAATTTGAAAAAAAGTTCACTTCATTTTGAAAAGGTTCATCGTATTTGAAAAAGAGTTCATCGAATTTGAAAATTCTTCATCACATTTGAAAAAAAAGTTCATTGGATTTGAGAAAAGGTTCATCGATTTTGAGAAAAGTTCATTGTATTCAAAATAGTTTTTCGAATTTGAAAAAAAAGTTCATCAAATCAAAAAAAGTTCATCGAATTTAAAAAAAGTTCATCGAAATGAAAAAAAAGTTCATCGAATTGAAAAAAATCACCATTTGTTAAAAATAGTTCACTAAAAATAGGAAAAAGTTCATTGATTTTGAAAACAAAAGTTCATCAAATTTGAAAAGAAAAACACCATCGATTTGAAAAAAGTTCACGCATTTAAGAAATGAAAAAAACGAAAAAATCGATGAGGGAATAAACCAGGAAGAAGAAAGAAAGAAAAAATAGAAAACGAAAATGGAAAAAAGGAATAAAGCAAAACGAAAAAAAGAAAACAATAGCAAGGAATGAAAGTAATAAAGAGTTGAATCGTAGCATAACGCGCTTCCTGGCTTGGTGGTTGTACGAACGATGCTGCGCAAGTGAGGTCGCTGGTTCGATTCTCATTTAGCGCGCCTATTTTTTGCGTACAAAAAAGCAGAGTGATGGGCCGGCCCACCGCGCGGCGCTGCAGGCGCCCGTTTGTAAATTTGCCTATAACGGACGCCTGCAGCGCTAAATAGGAAACGCCCGTTTAGCCGTCAGCCCACGTATTATTCAGACTATTAATGGGCTGCATATTGGCCTATATTAAAAAAATGGGCTGTGTCGTGCCGGCACGTGTGCCCAGCCTCCAGGCCCAGGCATGGCTCTAGGCGGGGCCACGTGCCGGGCTGGATGACGGGCCGGCCTGCCAGGCACGGCCAGTTGGCCAGGTTTGGCTCTGAATATCGAATAGACTTTTTGGGTTTCTTTCACACCACAAAGACACAGCCGCCACTCTACTGCCCACTCCATTCCCCATTCCTCCAGTCCGGCCAAAACCCTCGCCGCCATGGCCGTGGTCGTCGTGGATGTCCTGCGCTGGTTCCCCGGAGGCGAGGCCATCTTCAGGGCCAATGAAGCCTCGCTCTCCGCCGCCACCGGCCACTACGACGGCGAGGACCGCATCAGCGCCCTCCACGACGACCTCCTCCGGGACATCGTGTCCCGCCTCCCCGCCAAGGACGCCGCCCGCACCGCCGCGCTCGCCTCCCGCTGGCGCCATCTCTGGCGCTCCACGCCGCTCGTCTTCCACGACCTCCACCTCCTTCCGTCCAGCGACCCCTGGCACATCGCCGCCGTCGACCGCGTCCTCGCCGGCCACCCGGGCCCCTTCTCCACCGTCAGCATCTGCTACTGCAACTTCGGGTGCCACGACCGCGAGCTCGCCGAGTGGCCGCGCCTCCTCGCCGCCAAGGGTGTCCGGGACCTCGTCCTCGTCAACATGCACGCCGACATCGAACGCGTCCCCGCCATCCCCGATTTCCCCGCCGACGTCCTCCGATGCGCCTCGCTCCGCCGCCTCTTCCTGGGGTTCTGGAAATTCCCCATCACCGGCATCGTCCCACCCGCCGGCGTCGGCAGCGCCGCTGACGGGTTCCCACACCTCCAGGAGCTCAGCTTGTTCGGCAGCGGCATGCCCAACAGCCGCGACCTCGACCACCTGCTCGCCCGCAGCCCCGTTCTCGACACCCTCGCCATCGTATTCAGCATGATGTTCGAGCGCGTCCACCTCCGCAGCCAGAGCCTCAAGTGCGTGCTCCTCCGGCGTTGCTTAGTGGAGGAGGTCGCCGTCTTGAACTCCCCGCTCCTGGAGCGCCTCGTTATGTGGAAACTCGTCGTCAGTGAAGACGATTCGGTGGCTGTGACGGTCAAGATTGCTGCTGCGCCCAAGCTGCGGGTGCTCGGCTACCTAGAGCCAAGAATTCACCAGCTGCAGATTGGCGACAATGTCATCAAGGTACTACCTTCAGTTCCCATGCATCTCACTTTCACTGAAGAGTGATGACATCCCATACATCCCATCCACGTTTTGACAGGGCGTAACGGAGAAAAAGGGGGTCTGGTGCGAAATAACAAATTAATCCCTCAATATGACCATTGACAATTAGGAAAACAAAATTGCGTTATGTATTCTTTGAAGAACTATGTCTTAATATTTTTGGCAGTACAAAATTGCTTGAAGAATATCTTATCAAAAAGCAATTCTCAAAACTCAGAAATACTACTCCCTCCCTCCCAAAACAAGTGCCGCAGATTTAGTACAAACTACAAAGTAGGGAGTACATTATTTAGCAAAAACGTGCTTCTAGCATTTTTGGTACAAAAGTTCTTCTGAAGCAAGCGTCTCCAAAATGTCATTTGATTCTTTAGCCGAAAATTAGCATGTATTTAAACAAAACGTAGAAACAAAAAGGGATGAAACAACCTTCGATTCATTTGGGAAGATGACCATGTGGCAGCCGGAGTCCGGAGGCAACATGTGACGCTCTAGTAGTCTGGTTCAGGGTCTGGTCCGGTTGCTCCTCTTGAATCGGTGACCAAGCGCTCCGGATCTGGCCTCCAACTCGAATCGGAGCATCCAAGTTGCAGATAGGAAGCAAGTAACAATTAATTATGAAGAATCAAAGAGATATGAGAAATCGAGAAGAAAATACCGGATAAATAGATCGCGGAGGGTACTTATTCATTGCAACGACGGATTTATTTTGGAAAAACCGTGAAGGAATTAATCCACGGGAGCTGTGATTGTGCTATTAGATTATTGGAAGAGGAAGAGACTTGTGCTTCATACTTGTGCTGGTCGCTGGAAGAATCAGAGATAGGAGGACGGAACTCTGAAAAAATATGAAGGGAATGAGGAACTAAAATGTTGATGAAAGTGAAGAAATAAATGAAAAGAATAAAAACTGAGAGATAATGACTAAAAATGGACTGAATAATCAAATAAGAAAATTAATAGATACGAGAAACTGATTTAAGTGAATAAAACCCAGATATTGAAACTGATTTTTAGTGCTTTAGTGGCTTGTAAGAAGGAATCGGTCATGATCTGGTTATAAGTGGTAAGCTATCATGATGTTTTATCTTCTTGGTCTCTCTCAGAGGTAGCCGGTATGTAGATTGCAATTGCAGGTTGCTTTCCAGCTTGCCTTTTTTACAAGCCTATGATGCTGGTGCGTGCATTGTCTTGATAGTCATCCTTTTCCCAGTTAGCAGTTTGTATCTGAAAGCTATGTATAAATTCAACAGCATGACAAAATCTGAAGATGAAGTTGCTTTGTGTAACTTGCAGATCTTTTGCTAAGACGTAGTTCAGCAGGAAAGCTTGATATTAATGCTGTCCAAATCCATCTCTCAACTACATGTTTGTTTACTGTCTGCTTTTTCCGGGGACTGTGACATAATGTTTTTTGTGTAATCTACCCTTCTCTTAACTCCAGAACGAACAATCTGTATTGGCTAGCATACAAATTCATCAATTTTCTTATAGATTATTTTTTTTGCATGCCGTTTTGCTCTATCATCATTTGTAACTAGCCTTGAGGCTTGAGTGTGACGCCCCCGATTTGACCGCACACTAATCATACACGCAAATGTGTACGATCAAGATCGATGACTCACGGGAAGATATCACAACACAACTCTAGACACAAATTAAAATAAAACAAGCTTTATATTACAAGCCAGGGGCCTCGAAGGCTCGAATACATAAGCTCGAAAACACAAGAGTCAGCGGAAGCAATAATATCTGAGTACAGACATAAGTTAAACAAGATTGCCTTAAGAAGGCTAGCACAAAAGTAGCAACGATCGAAAAGGCAAGGCCTCCTGCCTGGGACCTCCTAACTACTCCTCGAAGCCGAACTCCACGTAGAATCATCCTCGGGATCTCTAGCTCCTGGACTCCAGCATCTGGTTGCGACAACCAGGTATAGAACGGTGAAAAGAGGGAGAAAAGCAACCGTGAGTACTCATCCAAAGTACTCGCAAGCAAGGAGCTACACTACATATGCATGGGTATATGTGTAAAGGGCCATATCGGTGGACTGAACTGCAGAATGCCAGAATAAGAGGGGGATAGCTAATCCTGTCGAAGACTACGCTTCTGGCCACCTCCATCTTGCAGCATGTAGGAGAGAGTAGATGGTAAGTTCACCAAGTAGCATCGTATAGCATAATCCTACCAGGCGATCCCCTCCTCGTCGCCCTGTTAGAGAGCGATCACCGGGTTATGGGCACTTGGAAGGGTGTGTTTTATTAAGTATCCAGTTCTAGTTGTCATAAGGTCAAGGTACAACTCCGGGTCGTCCTTTAACCGAGGGACACGGCTATTCGAATAGATAAACTTCCCTGCAGGGGTGCACCACATAACCCAACATGCTTGATCCCATTTGGCCGGACACACTTTCCTGGGTCATGTCCGGCCTCGGAAGATCAACACGTCGCAGCCCTACCTAGGCACAACAGAGAGGTCAGCACGCCGGTCTAAATCCTATGGCGCAGGGGTCTGGGCCCATCGCCCATTGCACACCTGCACGTTGCGAGGGCGGCCGGAAGCAGACCTAGCAACCTCCATTACAAAGGAAGTCACGTTACGCGGTCCAATCTGGCGCGTGCCGCTCAGTCGCTGACGTCACGAAGGCTTCGGCTGATACCACGACGTCGAGTGCCCATAACTGTTCCCGCGTAGTTGGTTAGTGCGTATAGACCAAATGGCCAGACTCAGATCAAATACCAAGATCTCGTTAAGCGTGTTAATTGATGTAACCGCGGACACCGACCAGGGCTAGGCCCACCTCTCACCTAGGCGGGCTCAACCTCCCCTGTCTCTCCGCCACAAAGATCCACCCAGAGGGCCATCGGGACAAAGGTCCTTTCAGCCCCCAATCCGTGAATCACTCGCGGGTACTCCTCGAGCCGACCCGACTTTAGTCACCACATGTATCATGTATAAAGTATATAGTATATACCTGTGATCACTTTGCACCTCCCGAAGTGATCACGGCCCAGTAATATAGCACAGCAGACGGACAAGAAGGTAGGGCCATAGATGGAATACTAGCATCCTATACTAAGCATGTAGGATTGCAGGTAAAGGTAACAACAGTAGTAGCAAGGACAGGCTATGCATCAGAATAGGATTAATCGGAAAGCAGTAACATGCTACACTACTCTAATGCAAGCAGTGTAGAGAAGAATAGGCGATATCTGGTGATCAAGGGGGGGCTTCCCTGGAAGCCCAGCCGAGAAGGAGGGGTCGTCAACACCGTAGTCGTACTGGGTAGCAGCGGTGTCGGTCTCGGTGTCTAGCGAGAGAAGAGGGGGAAGAAACAATAAATACAATGCAAACAAATGCATAACGATGCATGACAAAGCAAACAGTGGTGTTAGGTGTGCCCTAACGTGGTAAGAGGTGATACCGGCGAAGGGGGGAAACACCCGGGAAAGTATCCCCGCCGTTTCGCGTTTTCGGACAAATGAACCGGAGGGGGAAAGTGGCGTGTTTGCTATGCTAGGGATGTGTGGCGGACGAATGGGCTGCTTATTCGGATTCGTCTCGTCGTTCTGAGCAACTTTCATGTACAAAGTATTTTCATCCGAGCTACGGTTTATTTTATATGATTTTTTAAAGTTTTAAATCTTTTTTAGAAATTATTTAATTAATTTAATTCAACCTTATCCAGAATAGTGTTTGCCGACGTCAGCATGACGTCAGCAGTCAACAGGGCGTTGACTGGGTCAAACTGACGTGTGGGACCCACCTGTCATACTCTGATTAATTAACTAACAGTTAATTAGGTTAATTAGTGATTGGATTAATCTAATTATGATTAATTAAGTTAATTAATTAATATATTTTCTTATTCTCTTTTTTTAAAATGTTCTGGGGGCTAGGCCCCACATGTCATTGGCCCGAGGCCATAGTGGGTTCGGTACTGCGGGCGCTGGGCGCTGGGCGCAGCCCGAACGGGCGCATGCCCAAGGGCGCGGGGAAGGGCGGCGGAGGCTGCAACCCGCCCGGGTGCGGGACGAGGCCGGAGGCGGGAGGGGCTGCGGCGGCAGGAACGTAGCCGGCGAGCGAACTGCGCGGGCGCGGAGCCGCTGCGTGGCGGCGCGGGCTCGCAGCGGGCGAGACTCGGCGGCGGGGCGAGGTGTCCGGTGGCCAGGGGCGGAGTGGAGCAGCCGCGGGGTCGCGGGCGCGACCGGCCGAAACGGGCGCGGCCGGCCGAAGCGGGCGCGGCCTGGCACTGCCCGGCGGAGGAGGACGCGGCCCGGCGTGGGCAGCGGTGGGGCGCTGGCGCCGATGAAGCAAGATGCAAACGGCGAGGCGCGCGGTTGCAGGGCGTGTGCGGGCATTGGGGGAAGAGGAGAAGGAGGGGTTCCTCACGGGGGGTTGTAGGGTCAGGGGCAACGGGGGACGAGGAGGAGGTCGGGGACGACGACGACGTGGAGGAGGCGGTCCGGTGAGGAGGGGCTTGACGAATCCGGCGAGGGCGGTGACGTGCGCGGTCGTCGGGGCTGAGGACGGGGACGACGAGGTCCAGCAGCGACGGGGTGGCGACGGCGAGCATGGGGCGCGGTGTCGGGGTGGCGACGGCGAGGCGCGCTCGGGATCGGGCCCCAATGCCCCGATCCGATCTGGATCGGGGGAGGGAGGCAGAGGAGGAGTGGGACGAGGGAGAGGGAGTGGGGGCGAGTGGGAGTAGTGGGGGGTTAGGGTTTCGGGCGAGAGGGGATAAGGTGAGTGTGTGGCGTGGTTGGGCCTTTGCCCAGTTGGGCTGGCAACTAGGCCACGGTTGGCCCAGTGGTTTGTGTTTTTTTCTTTTGCTTTATTTTATTTCTTTTCTTTTAGTTATTTTCCTTTCTGTTTTAAATGATTTTAAAATATTTAGGCAATTTCTAAAAATGAGTTTTCTCCACAATAATTACCTAGGCATTTAACTGCACACTCCGAACATTTTTATTTTAATGTTTGAAAACTTTTGTTGTTTGCCATATTTTGAATTGATTTTTGAATCGGTTTTGAACTAACGAAAGATTAGCAACAGTAACGGAGGTGACGTGGCATCATTAGCAGAGTTTTACTGTCGCATAATTATCCGGGCGTCACATTGAGTTTTAGGACTTTTTTTTGGCTCAATGCCGAAATGTGCTAATATTTTATTTCCGTGCAAATTTGCTGTATTGCGCTATAGGATTACTGTTTATTTCAATTGAACACATTTTCGTCTCTGTTTTATTGGGTGTTTATATCAGGGTGTTTGTTTCTAGCACCTAAAACTTGTTGATTTGCACTGGCTGATTTTTCTCTTTTTGATGGGTCAGATTAGGCCTTTCTCATTTCTATCTAGCGGTATGGCAAGAAGAGATGGATTTATACCCTCTTTCATGAGTTCTTATTTTTAGTCCAGTGCACCTTACCACACAATCTTTTTTCCTTCAGTTTCGTCGGTTTCTTAGTTTCATTTTCGTTCTCTCGGTTTAAGTTTCAATCTATTCTGTTCCTCAGTTTAATCAGTTTCATTATCCTCATACTTGCATGGGTGTATGATTTCTTTCCTTTTGGTGCATCGCATTGCAGCCTGACACGAAGGTGAGCCCAAGCACCATGGTTCCGAGTGTCAAGATTCTGGCCTTGAAGGTGAACTTTGGTGTCTTTGAGGAGGTCAGCATGCTGGCCAGCTTCCTCAGATGCTTCCCCAACGTCGAAACGCTGCACATCGAGGTGACAACAATTTGTTCATTCAGTCTCAATTTGGCATTCATATCGCCGTCAATTATATTTGGCTGTAAGGTGATTGAACTACTGTTGACTGCTATATATGACTTTTGCAGTCGGTCATAACCGATGAACCCACTGGAAGGCACCATGCCAGGTTCTGGCGAGAGCTCCGTCCTATCAAATGCCTGAAGTCGCATGTCAAGAAGATGATGATCCATGAGTTCCGTGGGGAGCAAAGCGAAATCAACTTCCTGAAGTTCGTCGCCGGGAGTGCAGAGAAGCTGGGGACTTTGCTTCTGGCGATTACTGAAGAAATGTTTGCTTCGGCGGATGAGGTGTGTAAGGTGATGATCAAAGTGGCGGCTCTGTCGCGTATGCCATGGGCCTGCAAGGGCACTACACAGGTGGCGGGGCCTAAAGTGGATGGCTGGAGCTTCCGCGAAGCATCTGATCTCTCTGTTAACGACCCTTTCGAGTGATGCACTTGATCCTAGGCTTTCAAGGTATCATGTACTCTTGTATGCGCTGGCCAGTGGACACTCCCTTCATTTTGTGGGCATGGGTGCTGGTAAGAAATGGTAGGTTTCAGGTTAGCATGAGTAGCTGCAGGTGCTGAAGTTAGCAGAAACTACTGCATGGTGATCAACATAGATCTGTGTTTGATGGAGGTTATTAGGAGTTGAGACTTGATATTGCTTACTATCCTATCATCTTTCGTCGTAATGCTCCTATTTTATCTTGTTCAGTTCAGCGCTATGCAGGGGAAAAGTTGGAACTCTGCCAATTCAACTACCTTGTGTTTGTCCTGCTATCTAGCTTGCATTATTGATAGCACTTGTTTTATTTACTGCACGAAGCTTGCTTTGTGTTGATTTATGCTCCTTTTGGACTGAGCTCAGTAGCAAGCTTTTTTTCTTCTGAATGTTACAACAGTAGATATACCCTACGCCTTCCCTGTTAGATTTAGAAGGGGGGGGGGGGGGGGGGGCTACTGACATGTGGGCTCAGCTTATAGCAATATGTAGAGAAGTGAATCTTTCCTGAGCAAGATGATAGATAAGTTTGCTGTTAGATATTTGTATTTGACTTTGAAAACTGATCAGGTAGAGTATGGCCTCACAGAAATATGTGGTATGCTAGAATTTCTCTAAGAAGTTTTCATTTGGCTAATTTTTTAAAATAGTGTGTTAACTAGGGTCAATCTTGCAAAATAAAATAAAATTTGGAAAGGTAAAGATACTAGGAAATTGTAGAGCATTAGTTTTGTAATTGCATTGTAGCAAAAGTTATATGGGGTCTTGTGAAAAGTGTGACTGGTATGAGCAACATTCGTAGCAAGATAGATGAATTAAGTGGCAGGATAGAGAGTTTTCCAAAAGAGCAGAGAGGAAGGTGGTGGCTGTGGGTGTGGCAACAGTTATCTCAACTTCATGGAGAGCTAGAAATTCTGCTACCTTAAATCATGTATACCCTCATGGTCCTAGTGTGTTTTCCTTCCAATTTGCTTATTGATGTCCTATTGGTCTGAAAAATGCAGAGAAGCGATCAACAAACACTTCGTGTCGTGGCCGTGGGCCCGTGGCAGCGTTGCTAATTAGATTTGCTAGTTTTGTTATGGCCGGGACTGTAATAATTCTACTGTAACATTTCCTGATCTTGCGGAGTCGTGTGCCATACGTCGACCCTGTGGAGTGAATTTTTACACGGGTACCATGGTAGAGTACAGGTGGTCTGGTCTATTATAATTTAAAACCCTGAGAGAGGGTTGAATGATGTTTATCGGTTTCCTATCTTATGAAATACTAGCAAACATACCCGTGCGTTGCCATGGGCTTTTCGAATGTTTTACTGGTTGCATATGTAAACATAAGGCATATCAAATTTGTGTAAAAAAGATAGTCACGGGATAACAGAACAATGTTGCTCTGGTTGTATTTGTTCCGGCAGTTTTATCTCCTCTTCCATTAGTTCCAAATTTCCTCGACACACATCCTTTTTCTCGTACCCCACCGACAAGACATAATTTGCTCTTCCCTCACCCTCTTTTATCTCGTCCTACTCCTTGCTCTAGCCTTGGTATCATCACTCTATGTCACTCCATACAATTTCATCGTGACATGATAAGCTAGCTCTTACTATGCTTGTCATTTGTTATTTTTATGGATTAGTAACACTCATATGTAGGTGTGTGTTTATCAGCTATTTGGATTTTGGACTATCAGGCCATTCAAATAAATGCTTCCTATGATTTTCTTGAACTAAGGTCAAAGCAAGCGTAATATTATTTGAACTCTTACTAAAATCTGATGATGATATTTAGAAACTGAAGATAGTTCCATCACTACATGCTTGCACACCAAATAGAATTTGAACCACAGATACATACGAAAAAATAATATAAGTGCATATTGGATGCCATACCATTTATTTCCAAATTCATAGTGAACTTTTCAGAACAAGTATTGAAACCATTTGTCTTTCTTTCAAAATTTGAAAATTCATTGACAAACTCCGATGTCTTTCTCCCACTTCGCTACATACATAGAGATCATCATGTACATTTCTCCACATGTAAGTGTCGCCCAAAACACAAATAGGTAAAGTTTGATGATGGTCTTCACCCTCCTTCACTACTTCTCTATTTGGTCTTCACATGTGCCTTCGGGCTTCGGCTCGCCCACCTTTGTTTCCTATGTGGGTATTTCTTCCAACTCCAAACAATTGTTGCTGAGTTCTCATTGTTTACTACGAGAAAAGGTACACGTGAAGGGCAAAAATTGATATAGGTAATCAAGGAGGACATGTGACAATCACAATATCCCTGCAAATAAGGACTGCGGTAGGACAATTGATTCTTAATGTAGGACATGTGCCGGTCAAGATATTATTTGGACACATCCCCCACTTTGATCCGTAACAAGCACATCTCGATGGGTGACTTCCAGCGCACAAATTAATATCCTATTTGATCCCAGCACAAATACAAGGTTGTAAGAATTAAGACCTCATACCCGTACATCTTTTTATTATAAGTGTTTGAATCACTATTTGCTTGTTGATCCGGTCAAAAGTTGGATTTGACACTTTGACAAAATTTTGCTAGAGACCATCACTTCCAGGGAATCTTCCTCTCATGGGTTCGATAACACAGAGTCACCTCTAGGAAAATAGGTGCGAAATACACTTTTCTGTTTCATTACCAGATTAATAAAATGAGGTATCATAGATCAGTGCCATGATATGGCCGGTCAATGCAGCATACGATCCATCTTTTTCTTACGTGCACAGATTTACTTTATTATTTCTCTGTGGGGTGATTGATTCTATTTTTTATTTTATTTGACTCCTTTTTTAGTTTCTAAAGGGAGGGATTGTAAAAATCTGGCGCCACAACAGCTATCTCATTTCCATCATCCTCCATTGACTTTCGGTCTCGTTGTAGTGTATCCAGGAATAAGTATCTAGGGAGAACATGAGCTCTCTCAGAGCTTAGCCACTGTCAGCCGTCAGATTGTTCTTTTGATGCGTTTCAGGCCGTCGGATCTCGCCCTAGGATTGCCTCAGCCGTCGGATCGAGCCCGGGACACTGCTACAATGAACAGTTTCACTTCGCGGTAAATATCTGCTACCACCGCCGGTTAATATAGCACCCCGCCGAGGGCAATCTTGGGATTTCACATAGGCCGGTGGAACATGCCCTTTACCGATTCGCTGCCTCTCGCTGCCTCCTCCCCAATCGAAGAGACGCGTAGGGTTCGACCTCTCCTCGCTTCTCTCCCGCATGTCTCTCTCTCTCTCTCTCTCTCTCTCTCTCTCTCTCTCTCTCGCAGTCGTCGCCGCCAGCCATCCTCCCCATCGCCCCCTTCGCCCCGTCATCTCCCACTCGCTCCACCCCTCTCGCAGTCGTCGCCGCTAGCCATCTCGTAGGATGGAGACGCTGGCCGCCTCCATCTCCTCTCTGTCGCCGTCTGAGCCAGATGCGGCCGCAGTCTGCCGGCGCCGCAGGCGGAGGAGACGCACCTAGGTGGAGCCTTCTTCATCACACGCGGCAGCCGGCGTAGCTCTGCCTCCCACACCCCCATCATCTCCGCCACACCCCGTCGCCGTACACGGAGGGGGAGGAGTGGTGGCCGGCAGAGATCTGCCTCCTTCATCCAGGTCACGATGGAGAAGGAGCGGTTGGAGGTGGTGGCTGGTAGATCTGGCCGCAGCCGACTCCGACGCTGGCTGGCCCATCGCTCAAGGTGAGCCGTCTCACCGCGCAGAACGCCTCTCTCCGTCGATCTCCCATCATTGCTCACTTCCTACCTAACCGCATTTTCTCTTCCTCTAAGCAACCTTGTAGGAGGAGTCCGGAGCACCGCAACACTGCACAAGATGGTATTCCACGAGGACGTCAAGCCGAGATGGGCTGCTGCTCCCTCCACGGCGAGTCAGAGACTGACACCACGAGCTCGAGCACTATGGCTGCCACTCCCTCCATGGCCGAATCAGAGTCAAAAAAGGGGGCTAGGGACTCTTGGCTTATCTCTCCTTTCTTTGCCTTGCTGCTGACTTTTATGGCACCTCCAACCAGCAGTACTACGAGTTGCAAAGTAGCAGTGTGCCTTCAGTTAGCATTGGACAGATGGGCGAAGATGTCGAGACCGCGCTCTGTGTCCTAGGCATCGTTACTGCCACCTCTTCTCCACCCCCTATGGTGCTCTTCGCCGGCGTTTTCTTTTTCTTGAACAGATTGTAAACCCTATATATCATGTTTGTTGTCTTTAAGGATGGCTTGGTTGATGCAATTCCTGTATCACTCACAGATCAACCAGAGGAAGAAATTGATCCCTGAGGGAGACCGGCAAATCTTGGAATTCAGGCTGCAAACCTTCAAGTAGGTTTGGTAATGAACTTTTCCTTTCCTTAGCACTTCATTTACCCCTTGTTTTTAGTTGCTATACTGTAATGTTAATTTTTTCCAGTAGCGCTTTGCCTTATCTAATTGTTTGAGCACGCTTAGGGCATTTATCTTGTGATCTTAGGCCACATCTGAAGAAAAACATAGGCACTATTTTGATTTCCAGCGTAGAAGTGGCCAGTTGCCTTTATGGAAGGAGGTCAGTAGAAAGCATACCATATGTAACAGGGCGAGTAAGTTGATTACAAGGTGTTCTTCATGATGATGGTTCTGTTCTGATTTCAGTTTACTTGGATCAATTGAAAGTAACCTCCATTTTTTTACCCCTTTTTTGTGGCTTGTATTGATATTTTCCTTGTGTGACCCCACCAAAAGATATCTCGATACGGCTATTTTCTAATCTAAACACGTATGGCTTTCAGCAGTCTCTTAATTTTCATACGTTTAGCAAGAATGCTACTTTGTTACTTGGGTTGATAAAATAGCTACAACACATTGAGGCAAAGGGCAAATGTGCATGCTCCTTATTGCTTATCATGAATAATAAATTTGAAATTAGTCTCATGTAAATTTAGTTCTTTCTATGCTATGAATTTGATGTATAAATCTATATCTTCGTGTATAAATTCAGAGGTTGCGGTACAAATTAGACTCAGTACAAACAATTGCTCATGGAGCATGTTAAGTTTTTCAATTTCAAAGTTAGATTTATATACACCTACGTTCTGTTCAATCATATTTGCTTACTGGTTTAGTGTAAAAAGATCAAGGTATGTCCATTTGTCATTCTGGAAGTGATATATACTTTTTAGTAGTATTCAGGTATACCATAAAGGTCTTAATTAATTTTGGGTACTCAGGATTATGAACCTTCTGTTTCCAATCTGGGTGCCTAGCTAGGACCACCATGCTCGAAAAGGTGAACGACAACAATTTTCCGATGCAGTCGGCCGACGGAGGAGCCGCTGGCGCCTATGGTGGAGGTGAATGCGGACGGCAAAATCTGTGCGGCGGGAGGGGCGGCGGATGCAGGCCGAGAAGGGTCGCCGAGAGAGTCGGAGCACTCCATTGGACAGATCGAACCTAGAGCTCCGAAAACGAAGGTATGTCAGTTCTGCAGAACCACAAAATTTGTGCGACCAAATTATTATGGCATGATTTGAAACAATCTGAGCATGCAAATTGTGAAAGGGAGGGATCCCTATGCGTTGGTATTGCCTGAACTGCCAGGTGTGTGGCCCCGTAAATATAGATGCAGGGCTGACTGATCTAGCTTTCAGTACATGCTTCTAAAATTGAGAACAAGAATAGGCTGGGCATTGCATAATCCGTGGTTTGAAGTAATTACCATGTTGCCGCTAGTGTGAAAGGGGTGATTCTTCCTTTGTTGATTGTGCGGCTAAACCACAAGTAGAAGAGCAGGGGCAAGAAATGTTATTGTTCGACCACTGTTACACTGCAAAATAGCTATGTGTCCGGTGCTTGCAAATGTTTGCAAGCGCTTTCTATAAAAGTATCCATGAAATGCGTATCAGTTTGTTGGATTTGCTTGATTGCAGAGTGAGGGTAGGTGCTGCTCCGCCGGAAAAGACGCCATGTCCTAATCGGACTACTGCTCTGGAGAAGACTATTTGTGGTTTTGCCGACAATGCTGGGGACAATGTCATAGTGGCAACTTTGGGTGCAAGCTTTGATTCTCTTGATGAAGCCTACTACTTCTACACTTTTATTCATGGGAGAAAGGATTTGACATTAGATACGTCAAGAGTAGGCTAAATGTGGAGAGGACAAAATGCATGCAGGAGATTGTTTGTGGTTGTGCGGTATGGTAGTATCGATTTATTATAACATGTTAGTATTTGAAAATATTTCATCCAACAGTTGTCTCTGAAAAAGTGTTCTCTCTTTGTGTCTGTTTGTTTACACAGGGGGAAGGCGGGGGTTGAGAACAGAGGATCGTGCCATTGTGAATGCCATGTTCTCATCAGGTTGTTGCGGTCCAAGGCCAATGACTGGTACATAGCAGAATACCGTGAGGAGCACAACCGCTTGGACTGGAAGACATGATTGCCAAAAATGGTGGTGTCATGTACCAAATTCAGACTGAAGGGGCACTTGTTGCAACGATGATGTTAATTCAGCAAATGACTCTGGGAACTGAATTGCAGGACCATTGCCACCGGCAAATTAAAAGGAAGGAGATGGGCAGGTCTACGACCAACAGAGAGAAAGTGACTTACTATGGCCTGAGCAAGAAGACCACATTCTGCACCATTTTCCGGCGACAGGGGCACGAAGGGACAATGTGCCCAGACTGCGGAGATGTACCAAAGCAGGCTAGGAGACGTGCTCGATGCAAGAACTGTGGAGTCAAAGTTCATTGCCGGAACAATTGCAACAATGCAGCGGAGCTACGTCTGAAAGTGAGTTGACTGAAAAATTAGGGATGTACCTAAGACAGTACTTGCATGGTTAGGATAAATGGTGTATGCGCATGACAATTTCCAGATAGTGTGGACTGATTTGTTGTAGCCTGTCTCATGGTGAAGATTTAAAATTTCCGTTGCATCTGTTGATCCACAACTGTGTCTTGATGTATTACTTGATACTTCCTGTGTGGAACTTGTCTGAATAAATAGTTTGGTGGCTGAATAACTGTACTGAATCTGTTGTGAGTTGGGCTGGGTTTTGATCTTGAGAATTATGATGTGGGTGGGCGTTGATGGTTATACCTGAAGAATTATGATTTTGGTATTTGAGTTTGTTGGGTAAATTGAAAGACTGTACCTAAAAGTTTAATGCATGTTGCATTCATAGCTGTCTGCAGCCATGTGTCTACAAAATTCTGGTGTGGCGGACAAGGCTGATCTACGAGTCCAAATTTTGAATGAAATGAGCAGAAAAAATGGATGCCTTAGATGTTTGTTGGGAGAGGGATACCTAAACGTATTTGCTACTCCATTCGTGTCTTCGTGCATGGCTTGGCGAGATGTGGGGCATGGCGCTGTCAGAGATCTCCACCAGCGGATCTGCAGTTACGGATTATGATAGATACCCCGGTGTGGGTTTTGAAGAAGAAAGGATGGTTACTGTAGTTATTTTTTTTGGGCAGAGGAAGATTTTTCTTTTTGAGCAATGGGCAGAGGAAGATTGGTAAATGCAACGGTGGCGCACGGTAAATGGGGTCCAACGTCTCCGTTCGTCCAGAATCTCGGATTTGACGTCCAGAATCTCGGATTTGACGGCCCGTATCGTGGGCATTTCCTATTTAGCGCTGCAGGCGCCGGTTATATCTGTTTCCGCAAACCGGCGCCTGCAGCCGCGTTAACTGGGCCTGGCCCATCTTTTTCCTTTCCTTCCTGTCGTGAGGACAAAAAATGTCAAGCTTTGGATGGGAATCGATCTCGCGACCTCACGGTCGTTCGCCTCATGCACTAACAACCCCACTAACTCGTATTAGTTGCCCAAACTACTGCTTCTTCACTTTTTCTTCTTTTCCTTTTTATTTGAAACGGTTTTGTTATGTTTTTTGTTCTTTTTTTTCTTCTTTTCGGAACGGTTTTATATTTCTTTTGCTAATTTGAAACAACTATTTTACAAAATCGGTGAACTTTCTTTCACAATCGATGAACTCTTTTTCAAGATCGATGAACTTTTTTCTAAATTGATGAACTTTTTTTCAAAACCGATGAACTCTTTTCACAATCCATGAACTTTTTTTCAAAATGGATGAACTCTTTTTCAAAATGGATGAACTGTTTTTCAAAATCGATGAACTTTTTTTCAAAATGGATGAACTCTTTTTCAAAATCGATGAACTGTTTTTCAAAATTGATGAACTTTTTTTAAATTCGGTGAACTTATTTCAAAATTGATGAACTCTTTCCCAATTTGATGAATTTTTGTCAATTTTTGTGAACTTTTTTTCCAAATTTGATGATTTCAAAAAATGGATGAAGGTTTCCAAATCTGTGAACTTTTTGAAATCTCGTTTTTTTTTCTTTTTTTGAGATTTTTTTTGTATTAAGTTTTCATCTTTTTTCTAAAGTCAACGGTTGACCAGTCAGTCAACTGGTCAACAGCGACCATACGAACAGCCCTCGAAGCTCTCGATCGAGCGAGGGACCAAGCGGGGCGAGTTTAGCGAGCGACTGGGTGTGGTCGCCACATGGGCTGGCCCATGATTCGGCGGCTGTGAGCGCCAGCTCCCTTAGCTGGCGCCTGAAGCGCCAACTAGGAGCTCTCTGTGTCGTGTGCTTCCGTCTGAGCCGGTAAAAACGTGACTCACGGCATTGTCTATGATTTGGGACCATCGGCCCTGAACAAATAAGAATGCTTAAGCCTTCACGTGCTGGGTCCATTATCTCGAGGATATTGAACGAGGACGATACCGCGAGCACATGTGCTCGAGCACAGAAAGGGACTTTCGTTCTTAATTGTGCTTTACTGATGCTTTTGATTTTGGTGTACTTCAAATATATATATTAGGTATTATGGGGTGAGCATAAGTGTATATATTCTATACAAGCATTATCGGACTGGATACAATTGAATCAGGTGGGGTGTGGCAAGCTGCAATTACTATCTTTTCTACTTACGCATCATAGCATCTAAATTTTACCTGCTTGGCCATGTGGTTGGGACCGGCATCCTCGCGCCAAGGCGCGATCCCGATCTAGTATACATGAGCGTTCGACACAACACAATCAGCAGTCGTACCGATCCATGGCGCCCACTCTTCCTCTCTTCTCCTCCTCTCTCGATACAGTTCTCCTCTCCAACAATGAGGATGTTAAGGACGTGATTAACATCACAGACTGATGGTCATCTTTATTTCATCCGACGATCGATAGTGATAACTTCTCCTACGTAATGGCGCTTCCAGCACCAAGGCAACCCGCGACCGCGTCTTTTGTGGCCGCTAGCTCCAACTACAGCGGCGACGGTGACGATGAATCCAACTACGACGACACCACAAGAACTCGACGGAGTCGGCTGGCCACATACAACTACTGGCATAGCAACGACAATCTTCGGCTTGTGAAAACTAACGAGAGGCTCCAAAAGGATTACGACGGCGCGCATGTACCTTCATCGCTGCTCCTGGAGGAATTTCTGAATGATGGGTCGCGGATCCGACGTGGCAACCCAGACTCATGCATCATCACCTAGAAGAGGAGATATTTGCAGAACAAATTCCTGGATATGTGTAAGAACAAGTGCAAGACCGAGTATCACAAACCGCCCGCACGAAAGGAAAAATAACTCTTCAAGTACTACAAAAATACATGGCCACACATCGTGGAACAAGCCCGCCGCTTCACTTTAATTAGCGGGAGCATGCAACCATGAGCAAGCTTGATAATTTTTATGCAACGATGGTTTGTACATCTAGGCAGAGGTGTAGGCGCCGACGGGAGCTCGTGGCGGTGGAGGACGATGTTGGGAGGGGGTGTAGACGGGCGGGACCGAGCAGGCGACGGAGGCGGCGTGCAGATTAGCAACGGAGACGGGGCTTGGCGGTGCTCGGGGAGGGATCAGCACCCTCGACTCTTTTTGCCCGGCGGCGGAAGACAAGTTTAGCACCGTGGGGCGGTATTTGATTCTACTTTAGCGTAAGATAAGATGGCCGAGTAGATTATTATAGGAAACAAACACGGGATTTTAAGGAAACTGACGACGGATCGGCGCACCACAGAACAAATCATAACGTTATTATGGAAGCAAATTATGCACCTACTCAATTTTGATAATGATGAAGAACAGCATTAAGGAATCATATCCCAGTTTTCTTTTTTGGAGGGATAACAGATCCCAAAAATTTAGGACGTACGTAGATGTTTTGTTTCTTTTTAGAGGAGCTGGGGTTTCCCTAGATAATATCCGGTTCCAGCTGGTATATAAGGACGTCCATGGGGCTTCTTTCAATCGACCTCCTGCAGCCGCCGCACCGATCTGCAAAGATGAGCTGCCCTGTCGACATGTTCGGCCCACTGCCGGACGAGGTCCTCTGCCACGTGCTCTCCTTCCTGCCCTCGCGCGAGGCCGTGCAGACGTGCTGCCTCGCCCGCCAGCTGGAC
Source organism: Aegilops tauschii subsp. strangulata (assembly GCF_002575655.3). Taxonomy (NCBI): domain Eukaryota; kingdom Viridiplantae; phylum Streptophyta; class Magnoliopsida; order Poales; family Poaceae; genus Aegilops; species Aegilops tauschii. The sequence goes on from NC_053037.3 coordinate 46,185,771, forward strand.
TTCTCGTGCTGCCCGGCGCTGCTGCGCCTGGATCTCGTGCTCTGCAGCCTCCACGGGAACGCACTGGTGTCGCCCTCGCTGGAGCGCCTCGCCATCAACGACTGCCACACCTACATCTTTCGAGACCCCGACGCACCCGATGAAAGGTTCCACATGAGCTTGTCCACGCCAAGACTCCGTTTTCTGCAGATATCCGATAACTACGACAAGGAACAATTCCTCGAGATGGCGCCATGGTTGACGGAGGAGAGCATCTCATACTGTTGATGATGATTGTTGACTAGAGCCTTGACCGAATGCTACTACCAACCGGAGATAGTTCATCCTATAACATAGCCATAATATCTTATACTGTATTAGCAATTGCTGAAAATCACATAAGGTGAACGAAACACGCTTTGTCTATCTCTGTACAATGAACAGTTGAACACCCGCTATACATGCATACTGAATTTTGGTAGGAAACAATTTGAATATGTTGGCCGATCCAGTACGAGCATCCATTGCCCCTTATGTTTACCATGTGTATCATGGATTCATGGACCACCCATCTCCGTCCCTCTTTTCTACTACTCCCTCGGTCCTATAATATAAGACGTTAAGACGTTTTTTGACACTACACTGTGAAAAAAAGGCCCGTGCATTACAACAGGTGCAAATAAATAAATTTATGCTTAAGAACCTAAAAAAATAATTTATCACTCAAACAAGTTTCAAGTAACAAAACAATTTTTCTTTTGATTTGAGCAAAACAAACATGGTAATCACTAAGCTGTCCCTTCTAAGCAATAATGATAGCAGTTGCGTGCAAGTGCAAGGTCAGAAAAGCTTAACTTTTAGATGATTAGACATGATTGATAACAATCTAAACAACAGCCTTGTTATAGTATGTGACAGGTATATGAGTGACGAAACTTAAAATTTAGCAACAAGTATTGGTCAAAGGTTCCAGGACGTTTATCAAATGATTGAAACGTCAAGTTTGAGGCACTGTCGTCTGCAGCATGCAGCATAGGAATAAAGTCAGAAGCAAAAACAATGCAAGTACTCAAACATGGAGAAAAAGGTAAAAATAATACAAACAGAGTACTACAGAAAACTGCCAATATCAATGATAAATACTGAAGTGAAAGAAGCACCCACTAGATTGACTGCAACCAGATTAACCAAGTTGATAAATAGACTTTCATCCTAGACTGACCATATACAATATGGCGCATGCTAGGCGTCATCCGGATGCTAATTCGCGTCATAACTCATAACAGCCGTCAAAAGAGCAGTTGACTGGAAATTAAGCGCGGCCATTGGATTGTCAGCACGTGTCCAGAGAAAAACCGTACGCTGTTGCATACCCGTTCGTTGCTACAATCGCCAGAGGTGGAAGCAGAAACCCCACCTCCTCTGCAGCTCCTCTACACCTGCCCGAACCAGGGCGATGGTGAGTTCCCGGCGGCACTGCCTCTGCATCCACCTCCTCAACCATCGCCGCTGTGCTACACAACTCCTTCGCCGATTGCAGCAAGTTGACCCCTCCCTCGCGCCATGGCAAGTCACCATATAGTGTGCCCTATGCTGTCAGCCGCCATGGATCGAAGCTCCGTTGCTCCATCCAGCAACATGCAGGCAAAATCGGTCCCGATACTTGCCGGCGAGCGGAATCTGCGGTCTGGAGCTGCAGGGGAGCTCCACAATCCTCCTGTCTTCTCTGCTGATGGCTCCCGGGCTAGCTCCTCGCATGCTTGGGTAAGTTGCAAACAAACCCTAGCTTCCTACAAGCATGCAGCAATTGAGTGTGTCATGTGCCTGAATTTCTATCTCTCTGTTCACTGTCTCCTCAGATATGTAGTACAAATTGCAGCAGTGCATCTCCATTGTCCTCTGTTCACTGAAACCACATATGAAATGCTGCTTTCAAAAAATTCAGTTTAAGAATTGCAACAAAAAATCTGGAAAAAGCCCCCCAAAAAAGTGCATGTTGGTTATGTTGTATGTGTGGTGAAAATATAAAGCATTGACTCCATGGTTATGCTATATGTGTGTTGGCTGTGTTGCATGTTAATCACATTTGATCATGTTGGGACAAGTTTCTGCACTAGAAAAGTTGAACAAGAAAAATGTTGCATCTTCTAGGAAAGCAACATGACCCAAATATGATCATCATTACTTTTAGCATTGTGATCATTGTAGTAGCAAGTGTGTGGAAGCGTTTATATTAGTATCATGAGATGATGATTGTAGTAGCAGTTGTAGAAGCATTATATATGAGTAGCACGTATGGAATGATAAATTAAACTGAAGTTATATAATATTATCTGCTAGAAACACTAGTTCTACATTCTACCTTCTTTGCTGATTATCTGGTATTTTTTTTTCTTCAACAATGAAACAAAATTTAGGCAGCTGATGCTGGAGTTGGGGATGACGAGAGCTACATCAGGGCACAGATTTCTGCTGGAAATGGAGTTACTATGGAAGGGATGATTAATGCTACTGATGTGCAACGGGATAAGGATGATGCAGATGATGATGCAATATCATCGCAGCCGCTTGTTCCATATGTGTGCATGACCTTTGATACAGTTGACGATGCAAGAAATTTCTACAAGAAATATGCTTTCAGCCACGGGTTTGGAATCAGAACATGCGCTTTGAAAAACAACCAAGCGAGAAGACCCACAAAGTTAATTAGTAGGACTTTCACATGTGTTCATGCACAAAAGGATGGTGACCAGAGTGGATCTGATAGCACTACATATAGTATTGCAAAAGATCAAGGAATGCTAGCAGACGCCCTAGACTTTGGATGAACACGAGTGACACACGAAAAAGGAACATGTTGCAACGTCACGATTGCAAGGCTCATATGATTGTAGGGCTCCGAGAGAACCGATGGACCATCACATGTTCTACAAAAGAGCATAACCATCCTCTAGTGCAGTAGGAAGAGAAAGTTAGGTTTTACCGGTCTCACCGAAAGATTCCACGAGAAGACCACCAAATGATAATGACTTTGCATGAACGCAATTTGTCAACCTCAGATTGCGTGGGTATCCTTGGGAATTGTCATGGAGGTGATCAGAGGCGCCTTGGTTATGTGAAAAGAGATGTTTCGAATGCACGATCCGAGATCCGTCAAACCATGTCATAGTCGAATATTTAAGAGACGGCAAGCTGAAAGCCCGCAATTCTTCTATGCAACAAAAGTGAATAAGGAGACCAATGCTGTGGAAGCATTGTTTTGGGTGGATGGGAGAACAAGAGCGCTATACCCCAAGTACAAGGATTGTGTCTTCTTTGATACAACCTTTTGCACCAACAAATATAACATGCCTTTTGCTCCAATAGTTGGCATCAACAATCATCTTTAGACTGTTGTCCTAGGTTGTGCATTGCTTCCAAATGAGCAAATTCAAACCTTCAAGTGGGTCTTTCGGAAATGGTTGCTTGCATGAAGAATGAGTACACAACAAACCTTGTGACCGACCAGTGTAAAGCAATGGAAACTTCAATTTCTGATGTATTCCCTCACACGGTACATAGGTGTTGCAAGTGGCATGTACAGTGCAAGGCGCGTGAGAAACTTGGGAGGATGCTTACCAGGGATTCTATCTTTGAGAAAGCTTTCTATGAGTGCGTCAATGGGTCCGAGACAGTGGATGAATTTGAAGAAACGTGGCAGCACATGTTGCATGCATTGCTTCGAGTACACAGAGAATAGGCACTTGCAGAACATGTGGGAATGCCGACAGACATGGGCTTCTGCATACTTCAAGAATGATGTCTTCCCGTTCACGAGCATGACCGGGAGATCAGAGAGGCTAAATTATTATTTCAAGACATTGGTGCATCCACAGTACTCGGTTTGGACATTTGTAAGGCGATATGAACTGCTACAAGAAATGATGCTAGACCGTGAAGATAATGCTGCTTTCACTGGAGAAACAACAACAACACCACTTTGGGGGCGGTACATACAAAAAAGTACAATCCATTAATCTAATGCATGCTTCCCTTGCAAAAGTAACCATGAAAGTAACAAAAAACGAAAAAATTGTTAAATGCAGGTACAGTATATAGCGTCAAGTTGTTACATTCTATACATGCAACATCTTTGGCAAGTTCCAAGAGCAAGTGACAGCATTGACACATTATATAATCAATCAAGTGCCTATCCTTGAGTAGGAAGGTATGATGTTCGAGCTTTACTCAAGCATGTCCGAGAATCCAAAACTATACCAGGTCCATGTTGTGATGGAGGAGGGGCTATACTCATGTAGCTACCATTTCTTTGAGATGAATGGTGTGCTTTGTTCACGCATTATAAGGTTGATGATAAGCTTAATGTGCAAGAAATTCCAAGTAGATACATGCTGGAGAGGTGGTCGGAAGCAGCTACGACAAACATGGACACCTATGGGAGGTTCCTTGACTTTGGACTACCAAAAACAAACACCCTGAAGTACGACTCATTGTGCAGAGATATGAGTGCACTAGTAGCAGAAGCATGCTCCGTTGATCTAGCGTATAACTTTCTGTCAGATGTAATCAAGCAGCTATGGCCCATAGTTGCTTTGATGAAAAAGGAGCAAATGTCGAGGGAAGAGGTGGTACAACAACAACAAGCCCCTCAAGCAAAGTGCACCCAATGTTGCAACTACAGCAAACCCACAATCATCAGCCCCCAACAAAATCCTGCTCGTGTGCCAAAACAAGGTCGACTATCTGAGTGAGCAAAAAGATGGAAGACACTGTTGGAGCAGCGAGAAGACGAGCATAAGAAGAAGCTTCAGAAAGAAGAGAAGAAAACAGAAAAAAAAGAAGCCAAGAAAGAAACAAAAATATAAGCCAATAAGGAGACAACAAGCAATCCTAAACCTAGAAGGAAAGTTACTTGTTCGTTTTGCAGTGAAGAAGATTGTCGGTGTCAAAATCGGCCGATCTCGGGTAGGGGGTCCCGAACTGTGCATTTGAGGATCAAAGGTAACAGGAGGTGGGGGACACGATGTTTACCCAGGTTCGTGCCCTCTTAATGGAGGTAATACCCTACTTCCTGCTTGATTGACTTTGATGAGTATAGGGGTTACAAGAGTCGATCTACCTCGAGATCATAATGGCTAAACCCTAGATGTCTAGCCTGTATGATTGTAATTGCCTCTACGGACTAAACCCTCCGCCTTTATATAGACACCAGAGGGGCCTAGGCCTGTACAGAGTCGGTTTACAGAGAAATGAATCTTCACATCCGAACGCCAAACTTGCCATCCACGCAAAGGAGAGTCCCATCTGGACACGGGGGAAGGCCTTCTATCTTGTATCTTCACAGCCCATCAGTCCGGCCCATGTCACATAGCCCGGACGCCCGGGGACCCCCTAATCCAGGACTCCCTCAGTAGCCCCTGAACCAGGCTTCAATGACGATGTGTCCGGTGCGCAAATTGTCTTCGGCATTGCAAGGCGGGTTCCTCCTCCGAATATTTCAAAGTAGTTGATCAAAAGAACTATATCCGGCTCTGTATAATAGTTACAACCGAACCACAAGGGCAAAATACTTAAACAAAATAAGTCACGTCTACTGACAGCTTTTCCGGCGAGACGTTATGTTCTGGCCTTATTATTATTTCGAACCGACTTCGCGTTTTGAGGCGCGGTCTGCATTGACAGGTCTTGTCAAAGCAGAGATCGTGTCCCCTTATTGCGGGATTCTCATCAATACGGGTTTGGGTAATCCAACCGGGCCGTTTGCACGACCCCTTGGGAATAGGCGAGTTTTAAGGCTCGTGGGGGGGGGGGGCGCTCGATATTCACTGTCTTTTTAAGAAGATAAGGATCCATCTTTTTACCCACTCCTTCTTTCTCCTCTGCCCATCTTCCCTCGAGCTCCAGCGCCTAAGTTTCAATCCCTTCATTCCCCAGCAAACCCTCCAGCCATGTCCGGATCTGGAGCGCATGGCAAGTGGATGGCCTCCTCCGTCACGGAGGGGAACATCAAGGAACTCCGGGAAGTGGGGTACTTAGCCGCGGAAATCGCCCACCGTCTCGCTGCGAAAAAGCAGATCATTCCCACCCCGGAGCCCAATGAGAGGGTAGTATTCATCCCCTACTTTCTTCGCGGGCTAGGGTTTCCTCTCCACCCTTTCGTCCGCGCTCATGTTCTACTACGGGCTAGACTTCCACAATCTATCCCCGAATTCCTTCCTCAACATCTCGGCGTTCATCGTTGTGTGTGAGGCGTTCCTCCGCATCCCCCCACTTCGGCCTACGGCTCAAGGTCTTCAACGTGAAGCCGAAAGTGGTCGAGGGTCAACACGCGGAGTGTGGCGGCGCCATGGTGAGCAAGCTCCCCAACGTCACCTGGCTAAAGGGAACCTTCGTAGAGACCGTGAAAGGATGGCAATAGGAGTGCTTCTACATCACGGAGCCCCGCGACGCCACATGGGCCGCCACTCCTGAGTTCAAATCCGGTCCTCCAATGCGGCTTGCATCATGGATTAACAAGGGCCTGGATTGGGCGTCGTCCGACGAGGTGATGACGTTGCAGAAGCGCATCAAGAGAATGATAGAGAAGAACACCAGTCTTGCCAACGTGATCCAGGTGATGCTTTTTCGTCGGATTCTCCCCTACCAACGCCGGACTCTCCATATGTGGGAGTTTGATCCGGCCAGTCCCCGGACCTTGCAGCGGTTCTTCGGCACAACACACAAAGATATATGGAAGCTGCTTTTCAAGGCCCAGAAGTCATGGCCGAAAATGACCGAAGACCTTGGCTTCGACTGCGCTCATCCGGCTACTCCAGTAAGTTTTTCAGATTTCCAAACATATCCTCATCTTGTAGATCCAAGGAGTATGCTAAGCCTTCCCCTTATCCTTCAGGGCTGGACGGAGAAGGCAGAGCGGATCTAGTGTCCGGCTCCACTGCCCGAAGACCCAACTATACGTCTTCTGACAAAGATGCTGGTTCCGGCGCCGTACCAGGCGCCGGAGAAGAAGGCCAAGAAGAAGGGCAAGGAGGCCAGAAGTGGCCTTCGCCGTAAAGGTACTTCGGACATAGTGTCCAAAGATACCGAAGCTCTCTCCGCCCACGAGGGAGATGAAGACGAAGAGGAAGAGGAGGAGAGAAATTCTCCCCTTAAGGGGGGAAAGAAGAAAAGGGGGGCCTCCGCGGACCTAGAGGTGGAGGCGTCCAAGAAGGGGAAGCTCTCCCTTTTGGACGATTCGGAATCGGACGCCGAAGCCATCCCCGAGTGGAACCCCAGGCCGAAGCCCCTGGCCGAACCGTAAGTATTCAAAGATAATGTATATATCCGGCTTTTTATAAATTGTAGGATGACATATCATCTATGTGTTTCAGTCCGGCCCGTGATCTCCCCCAACAATCATCGTCTTCGGGGAATTCTCTGGCGCCGGAGATGATGGAGAGTGAAACGCCTCCGCAAGCCTCTCCGCCTCATGCCGCGGATGACACCGAGGTGTTGTCCCAGAGGACCTCTCCGGGCCAGGGAGAGGTGCGGAAGGCCGCAGAAACGATGCCAGTGGGTAATGCCTTGGCTGCCAAAAACATGGGGGCACTATCCCCATGGAAACTGATGACGGGGGCCCGTACCAGTCCGGCCCCCAGCCGAATACGACTCTGGAGACCCATGTGGTTCCGGAACCGAGTGAGAAGCCTCCTTTGAAGGAGGGGGGAGCTCCGACTCCACCGACGACCTCCATCAATCCGGAGGCGCTGGATACATTGAGGGAAGCACTTCGACGTGCTTCCGTCGTGGAAGAGCACCGTACCCTAATGGGTACGGTGGTTGAGAAGGTTCAGTCCGCAAAAAGCGGGCTGAACGAAGCTTTTACCAGCCTGCTAACAGGCTTTGAGGTATGCGGTTTAATATTCTTCAACCGCTTTTGCCTGTGTAAAAAATATGACTGTGTATAGATAGTAGCCCCTGAGACTCTGTTCGGCTTTTTCAAAAAGGGGCCGGACAGAGGATCAAATATTTTGGAGATAACATACTTGTCTATGTTGATAAACATGCTTCACTGCTAGCAGCTTCAGCCAAGGATGCTGAAGTGTCTGAGCTCCAGCGGAAACTGAAGCTGGCTGACGATGAGATCGATCGCATTAACAAGCGGTTCGATGAGGCCCAAGGTATGCTTTTAAAAAGACCACTTACAAGCCTAAATTATAATGCAAACTCATAGTTTAAGCTCGCGCGCTGCTATGTAAATGTTTGTAGGAAACGCGATAGAGGTCGAGGCCCTCAAGAGTGCCCTTGCCGACGCCTAGGAGGAGGCGAGGGTAAGCAAAGCAGCCATAGAGAAGGCGGCTGCGAATGTGGAGGCCGAAAAGGCCGCCCGCCTTCAATATGAGGTGAGGGTGACCGAAGTAGAGCAAGCGCTCCAGGAGGCCGCCAACAAGTGTGAGTCCTTGGAGGAGACTAACAAAACCCAAGCGGCCGAACTCACCAAGGCTCTTCAAGCTGTGAAGGAGGCGCGGTCCGAGTCCCGGGCAGCTCGCGAGGAGATCAAGCAAGCCGAACAGATAGCGTCTTGTAAGCCTTTTCTTTTACAGAGTATATTCGGCGGTCGAAGATATGCTTTGCTAAATCGACTATGGAGTGCTCCAGACGCCTTTGCGGATCTCCCGAGGAGTGCTGCCGACGCCGCCTAGTATTTCTGGGCCCAAGAAGGGAACGCGACGGGGAAGCTCTTCTGGTCGCAGTACTTGGCGCCGGAGCGACCGACGCTACTGAACAATCAGATGATGCAGCTGGCGGAGCTGCACAAGATGTCCGGTTTGGGCATGAAGGATGTCATAGTAAGACTATGGCCAGCCGGACCCATTCCGAGAAGCTACTTCGGCTTGGTCAAGCGACTCGGCGACGCCTTGCCCCGAGTAGATGCAATGAAGCGCTCGGCATGCATAGAGGGTGCGCGGATGGCCTTTGCCCGTGTCAAGATGCACTGGGCGAAGATGAAGGCCGCCGACGTGGCGGTTGAGGGTCCGCCCGGGGCAAGGTCCACCGTAAGCCAGAACGCTATTTTGAAGATGTCCTTGAGGGTGCCCATTTGATAGAGGGTCAATGCTCGAAGGATATCATGTTCGAGTAAATGTATCCGGACTACCCGAACGATGTATTATGAACCAAGGCTGTGTAATATTTTTTATGCATTTATCTGAACTACTTTCCTCCTGTGCGGTCATATATTATTATTCTAAAATTTGCCAGTCGTCGACTTCAACCCCACGTAGATACTACGGGGCTGTTCGGGATAACGTGTAATCACTCTTGACCCAACGTCTTGGTCTGTAAAGGAGGTGATTTATGTAGTGAACTAGGCAATCAGACTATGCGGCTTTAGCACTTTCTCGTAGCCATAGGAGTTTGACAATGGGACTGTAAGGTAGCCCCTGGTGCGTATGCGGCTGTCCGGATTTGGATGCCTTAAGCGCGTGACAAAGAGTCAGCCCTTTGTGTAATACAGAAGAAATCGCTAGAAATTTAATAAGTCACCGAATTGCTGACTAGCTCTCACCGCATCACGACAGTCAGTTTTCGGCTTTCTCTACTGAGGTGCTTGACCGGGCCAGCCGGAAACACAATCGCAGTAGTTCTCCCTTTACTACCTTAGCCGAAAACAGAACGTAAGGTAGCAAGCACAGGAGCCGGGCAACCCAACTATTGACCAAAGACGTGATTCGGAGCCGATGCATATAATGCAGTATTCGGGACGCTGAAGTGAACTCTGAGAGTGTTCAGACTTTCTATTGTTGAAGATATATATGGCTTGAATAGAGCCCCTGGCGATTAAAGTCGTACCAAGGTGTATATGCCAATTTGGACGTGAAGTGGAAAAACAGATTAAAAAATAAGCCAATACCGAACAGGGTTGGGCGAAACTGTTTCCATTATAGTCTGATTGGTATGTCAAAACGTATTTTTACAGAAGATGCAATAAGCATCATGGTTATTTTACATGCCGAGGACAAGGGAAAGCTGTATACAGGTCCTAAAATTGAAAAGATGATCTTGAAGATCCTTTGGACACTCTGCCGCACGTCTACGCCGCTTTTCGCCTTGGTGTATGATCCTTTTAGAGGATCAACAATTGAGTATGCATAAGGGGCCAAGAAGGGGGCCCTTGTTACCACCAGAAATTGATGTGGGTTGTAAAGAACCTGAAAAATAAAAACAAGAAGAAACAGGTGGAACAATATGGAGGTCCGGATAGGGTCGAGCCGTACCGTGGACCTTATGTTTAGCATGCCTCCGCCCTTGCCCATGGTATTTTTAACGCGTAGTTATGTACGCGCGGTACACATGCTGCTATCAGGCTGGGGCATTGATAGAGGCTGAATTGCTAATCTAGCTCTGGACGAGCCGGACTGTCATTCAGCAGGGTAGACTGGACTCGTTTAACAGTGTCCGGGGGCTTGACTGCCATTGTAGTATTCGGCTTAGCGAGGCCACCCTGCACCTCGGCTACGAGGGCCATAGTATGCTCCTCTATACGGAGGGAGCGCTCCATGTTTCCATTGACTGTTATAACGACACGTGGTCCAGGCATCTTAAGCTTTAGATAAGCGTAGTGCGGGACTGCATTGAAGCGGGCGAAAGCGGTTCATCCGAGTAGTGCGTGATAGCCACTGCGGAACGGGACGATGTCGAAGATCAGGTCTTCGCTCCGGAAGTTATCTAGTGAGCCGAAGACGAGTTCCAGCGTTATGGATCCTGTGCAACAGGCCTCTACACCGGGTATTACCCCTTTAAAGGTGGTTTTAGTGGGCTTGATTCTTGATGGATCAATGCCCATTTTACGGACGGTGTCCTGATAAAGTAGATTGTGACTGCTGCCGCCATCCATAAGGACTCGCATGAGGTGGAATCCGTCAATAATTGGATCGAGGACCAATGCAGCCGAACCTCCATGATGGATACTGGTCGGATGGTCTCTGCGATCGAAGGTGATCGGACAAGCTGACCATGGATTAAATTTTGGGGCGACTGGCTCTATGGTGTAGACGTCCCTTAACGCGCGCTTGCGCTTCCGCTTAGGGATATGAGTAATGTAGATCATGTTCACCAGTTTTATCTCGGGGGAAATTTCTTCTGCCCCCCTGTGTTTGGTGGGCAAGGCTCTTCATCGTCGTCCTCACTGGGCGGCCCTTTCCCCTTGTGTTCGGCGTTGAGCTTGCCGGCCTGTTTAAAGACCAAACAATTTCTGTTGGTATGATTGACAGGCTTATCGAGGGTACCATGAATCTGGCAAGGCCGATCGAGTATTCTGTCCAAACTAGATGGACCATCTCTGTTTATTTGAATGGCTTCTTCCATTGACCGGGTTTAGAGCCACTGAATCCGGCGTTGACCGCCATGTCGTCGGTACCTTCGTTATTGCTTCAACGCTTGTGCTTATTGCGTCGTGGCTTGCCATTGCCATCCCTGGCTTCGGAGGTGCCAGGGTCGCTGGTGCTATTGCTTCTACGAGCTAGCCAGCTATCTTCTCCCGCGCAAAAGCGGGTCATAAGTGCGGTAAGGGATGCCATGGACTTCGACTTTTCTTGGCCGAGGTGTCGGGCGAGCTACTCGTCTCGGATGCTGTGTTTAAAGGCAACGAGGGCTTCAGTGTCCGGACAATCCACAATTTGGTTCTTTTTAATTAAGAACCTGGTCCAAAGTTTCCAGGCTGATTCTCCGGGTTGTTGGACTATGTGACTAAGGTCATCGGCGTCTGGAGGCCGAACATTGGTACCTTGGAAGTTGTCTCTGAAGGCATCCTCCAAGTCTTCCCATCTACCAATAGAGTTTTCTGGGAGGCTGTTCAGCCAGTGCCGTGCTGGCCCCTTGAGTTTTAGGGGCAAGTACTTCATGGCGTGGAGGTCGTCACCGCGAGTCATGTGAAAGTGGAGAAGAAAATCTTCGATCCATACTGCGGGATCCGTCGTACCATCATATGATTCAATGTTCACGGGCTTGAACCCTTCTGGGAACTGATGTTCCATCACTTCGTCGGTGAAGCATAAGGGGTGTGCGGCGCTGATACGTCTCCAATGTATCTATAATTTTTGATTGTTCCATGCTATTATATTATCTGTTTTGCATGTTTAATGGAGTTTAATATGCACTTTTATATTATTTTTGGGACTAACCTATTAACCGAAGGCCCAGTGCAAATTGTGTTTTTTTGCCTATTTCAGTGTTTCACAGAAAAGGAATATCAAACGGAATCCAAACGGAATGAAACCTTCGCGAGGATCGTTTTTGGAACAAACGCAATCCTAGAGACTTGGAGTGGAACAAATGGCTTGCTTCTTGTGTCTCCGTGTGTTAGATCGTTTGTTTCGCCGTCATGGCCAGTCCTTTATCTGCTCCTTTGTCTCCCGAGTTTGAAGTTCTTCACTTCAAACAAAGACAAGGTGAAAACTTAAAAGATGCTTGGTATAGGATGATGGAATATTATCGTAATTGCACCTTAGAGGTAAATTTTAGAATTTTACTTCGCAATTTTTATGTTGGACTAAATATGTCCCATAGACAACTCTTGGATTGCGTTGCCAAAGGAAATTTTTATCGAAATTGATCCCAGTATTGCGCATGAAATTATAGAGGGAATAGTGGGAACACTACCTCAACAAAAGGGGCTACATCATACCCAGGAAGAGACACAAGTTTTTGAGAAGATTTGTGAAGTAACGAAAATTTTACAAAAGTCTCTTGAACCTCTTAAGAGTGTTAGCGGAAATCTTCACCGCATGAATATGTTGATCACCCTTTGCAATAAGCGGTTGGATTATTTAGATCTAAAAATTTCCAAATATGAAGGGAAACGCAAAGAACCTCCCGGATTCGAGCATGACTCTGCTAAAAAAATAAAAACCAAAGATGATAATACCTAGATCTATTCTTGTTTTTATGCCTAGCTAGGGGCGTTAAACGATAGCGCTTGTTGGGAGGCAACCCAATTTTATTTTTGTTGCTTGCTTTTTCTTCCTGTTTAGTAATAAATAATTCATCTAGCCTCTGGTTAGATGTGGTTTTATGTTTTAATTAGTGTTTGTGCCAAGTAAAACCTATAGGATCTTCTTGGGTAATAATTATTTGATCTTGCTGAAAAAATCAGAAACTTTCTGCTCACGAAAAAAATTGTTAAAAATCAACAGAACGTCATAAAATACTGATTCCAATTGCAGTAGATCAATAAACAAATTATTTAGGTCTTCCTATTTTTTCAGAATTTTTTGAGTTACAGAAGTTTGCGTTTCATACAGATTACTACAGACTGTTCTGTTTTTGACAGATTCTGTTTTTCGTGTGTTGTTTGCTTATTTTAATGAATCTATGGCTAGTATCGGGGGGTATGAACCATGAAGAAGTTGGAATACAGTAGGTTTAACACCAATGTAAATAAAGAATGATTTAATTACAGTACCTTATTGTGGTGGTTTGTTTTCTTACACTAATGGAGCTCATGCGATTTTCTGTTGAGATTTGTGTTGTGAAGTTTTCAAGTTTTTGGTTTAAGATTTGATGGGTTTTGGAATAAGTAGTGGAAAGAGCCTAAGCTTGGGGATGCCCAAGGAACCCCAAGGTAAAATTCAAGGACAACCAAAATCCTAAGCTTGGGGATGCCCCGGAAGGCATCCCCTCTTTCGTCTTCGTCTATCTGTAACTTTACTTGAGGCTATATTTTTATTCACCCCATGATATGTGTTTTGCTTGGAGCGTCTTGTATGATTTGATTCTTTGCTTTTTAGTTTACCACAATCATCCTTGCTGTACACACCTTTTGGAGAGACACACATGAATCAGAATTTATTAGAATACTCTATGTGCTTCACTTATATCTTTTGAGCTAGATAATTTTCCTCTAGTGCTTCGCTTATATCTTTTAGAGCACAGTGGTGGTTTTATTTTATGAAATTATTGATCTCTCATGCTTCACTTATATTATTTTGAGAGTCCTTTAGAACAACATGGTAATTTTCTTTGGCTATAAAATTAGTCCTAATATGATAGGCATCCAAGATGGGTATAATAAAAACTTTCTTATAGAGTGCATTGAATACTATGAGAAGTTTGATACTCGATGATTGTTTTGAGATATGAAGATGGTGATATTAGAGTTGTGCTAGTTGAGTAATTGTGTTGAGAGATACTTGTGTTGGAGTTTGCAAGTCCCGAAGCATGCATGTATGGTAGCCGTTGTGTAACAAATTTGAAACATGAGGTGTTCTTTGATTATCATCCTTATGAGTGGCGGTCAGGGACGAGCGATGGTCTTTTCCTACCAATCTATCCCCCTAGGAGCATGCGCATAATGCTTGATTTTTGATGACTTGTAGATTTTTGCAATAAGTATATGATTTCTTTATGACTAATGTTGAGTACATGGATTATACGCACTCTCACCTTTCCATCATTGCTAGCCTCTTCGGTACCGTGCAAACTTTGCCGGTGCATCCAAACCCTGTGATATGATACGCTCTATCACACATAAACCTCCTTATATCTTCCTCAAAATAGCCACCATACCTAACTATTATGGCATTTCCATAGCCATTCCGAGATATATTGCCATGCAACTTTCCACCGTTTCATTTATTATGACACGCTTCATCATTGTCATATTGCCTTGCATGATCATGTAGTTGAGATCGTATTTGTGGCAAGGCCACCATGCATAATTTTTCATACATGTCACTCTTGATTCATTGCCTATTCCGGTACACCGCCGGAGGCATCCACATAGAGTCATATTTTGTTCTAGTATCGAGTTGTAATCTTTGAGTTGTAATTAAATAGAAGTGTGATGATCATCATTATTAGAGCATTGTCCCGAAAAAAAGAAAGGCCAAATAAAAAAAGGAAAGGACAAATAAAAAAAGAAAAAAAAGAAAGGCAAAAAAGGCCCAAAAAAGAAAAAGAATAAAAGGGACAATGTTACTATCCTTTTCCACACTTGTGCTTCAAAGTAGCACCATGATCTTTATGATAGAGAGTCTCTTATTTTGTCACTTTCATATACTAGTGGGAATTTTTCATTATAGAACTTGGCTTGTATATTCCAACAATGGGCTTCCTCAAATGCCCTAGGTATTCATGAGCAAGCAAGTTGGATGCACACTCACTTAGTTTCTTTTGTTGAGCTTTCATACATTTATAGCTCTAGTGCATCCGTTGCATGGCAATCCCTACTCCTTGCATTGACATCAATTGATGGGCATCTCCCTAGCCCGTTGATTAGCCGTGTCAATGTGAGACTTTCTCCTTTTTTGTCTTCTCCACACAACCCCCATTATCATATTATATTCCACCATAGTGCTATATCCATGGCTCACGCTCATGTATTGCGTGAAAGTTTAAGAAGTTTGAGAATACTAAAGTATGAAACAATTGCTTGGCTTGTCATCGGGGTTGTGCATGATGAGAGCATTTTTGTGTGACGAAAATGGAGCATGACCAAACTATATGATTTTGTAGGGATGAAGTTTCTTTGGTCATGTTATTTTGAGAAGACATAATTGCTTAGTTAGTATGCTTGAAGTATTATTATTTTTATGTCAATATTAAACTTTTATCTTGAATCTTTCGGATCTGAACATTCATGCCACAATAAAGAGAATTACATTGAAAATTATGTTATGTAGCATTCCACATCAAAAATTCTATTTTTATCATTTACCTACTCGAGGACGAGCATGAATTAAGCTTGGGGATGCTTGATACGTCTCCAACGTATCTATAATTTTTGATTGTTCCATGCTATTATATTATCTATTTTGGATGTTTAATGGGCTTTAATATGCACTTTTATATTATTTTTGGGACTAACCTATTAACCGAAGGCCCATTGCAAATTAATGTTTTTTTTGCCTATTTCAGTCTTTCGCAGAAAAGGAATATCAAACGGAATCCAAACGGAATGAAACCTTTGCGAGGATCATTTTTGGAACAAACGCAATCCAGGAGACTTGGAGTGGACGTCAAGGAAGCAGCGAGGAAGCCACGAGGCAGGGAGGCACGCCCGGGGGGGGGGGGGGGGGTACACTACTAGAAAAAGGCTTATCCCCAATATCTCTACTAGTGGCGCACCATGATGGTGGTGCGCCACTGCTATATAGCAGTGGCGCACCAGAATCAGGTGCACTAATGGCGCACCACATGAGCAGTGCGCCATTGCTATTTTTTTGGGTCCATCCCCCCCCACTAGACATAGCAGTGGCGCACCACACGTAGGTGCGCCACTGCTATGCTACATAGTAGTGGCGCACCTAGGTGTGGTGCGCCATTGCTATGTCTGGTGGGGGTGTGCCTGCATGTGTGCGAGATGTTAGTAATGGCGCACCCTCCTAGCAATGGCGCACCCTCCTAGCAATGGCGCACCAGGGAGGGTGCACCATTACTAATGTCTCACACACCCAAACACCCCCCTGTGGATCGCCTTTTAGGTTTTTTTTAAAATAAAATAAAATGATAAAAGATTCAAAAAAATTTCAAAAAATAGATGCCCATGTGTTATGTGTTCTAGTTGTTAGGAAAATTAACAAACATGAATTTTGAATTTTTTTGCAAAAGGCCGCCGTGTTTCGGTAAAATGGCCGTAACTTTTGCATACGACCTCCGATGAAAAAGTTTTTTATATGAAAAATCATCTACTCAAAAAGTTACATCCGAATTCAACCGGGGGAACCCCGTTGAAGATTTTTAGAATCCCCAAAAACCTAACAGAAAAAAGTTACGATGCTTGTAAGATCTGAAGGCAAAAAAATTCAAAAAAAATAAAAAAAATTAGTAGTGGCGCACCGTGGGTGTGGTGCGCCATTAGTAATTTTCCCGCCTTCCAAATTCAAAAAAATAAACTAAGTTAGTAGTGGCGCACCATGGGTGTGGTGCGCCACTACTAGTTTTGAAATTTCAAAACTAGTAATGGCGCACCACACCCATGGTGTGCCACTACTAAGTCTGTAACGCCACAACCACTATATATATTACCTCTTCTTCCTCTTCCTCCTCCCCTCCATCACTTCTTCCCTTTTCTACCTACCTCTTCTTCCTCCTCGCCTCCTCCATGCCCCTCCCTCCTCCTCACGGCTCTCCGACGACCTCCTCCTCCCTCCTCCTCATGGCTCTCTGACGACCTCCTCCTCCCTCCTCCTCACGGCTCTCCGGCAACCTCCTCCTCCTCTCCGGTGACCTCCTCCTCCTCCTCCTCACGGCTCTCCGGCGACCTCCTCCTCCTCTCCGGCGACCTCCTCCACCCTCCTCCCTCCTCCTCACGGTCTCTCCTCCCTCCTCCTCCTCCCTCTCTCCTCTCTCCTCCCTCCTCCTCCCTCCTCTCCTCTCTCCTCCCTCCTCCTCCCTCCTCTCCTCCCTCCTCCTCCCTCCTCTCCTCCCTCCTCCTCCCTCCTCTCCTCCCTCCTCTACTTCCAGCCACATGTGGAGCTCCCCGGCACAAAGAACGTACCAGATCCAGAACAAAATTCGAAAAAAATTGCAAAAAAAATCAGCCCAAATCCAGATCCAGATTCCAAAATTTTAGCAGTGGCGCACCTATTCATCTTACCAGTAGCGCACCTGTTCATCTTACCAGTGGAGCACATGTATGGTTAGTAATGGCGCACCAGGTGGTGTGCCACTACTATCTGGATTACTAATGGCGCACCAGAGGTGCGCCATTACTATTTGTTACTAGTGGCGTGTTAATAGTGGCGCACCATGGGTGCGCCATTAATAGCAAAAACAGGTGCGGCACTAACAACCTTTTTTCTAGTAGCGGTAGGGGCGCCCCCACCCTCGTGGGCACCTTGCAGCTCCACCGACCTACTTCCTTCGCCTATATATACTCTTATACCCAGAAAACATCTAGGGGAGCCACGAAACCTATTTTCCACCGCCGCAACCTTCTGTACCCGTGAGATCCCATCTTGGGGCCTTTTCCGGTGCTCCGCCGGAGGGGGAATCAATCACGGAGGGCTTCTACATCAACACCATAGCCTCTCCGATGATGTGTGAGTAGTTTACCATAGACCTTCGGGTCCATAGTTATTAGCTAGATGGCTTCTTCTCTCGTTTTGGATCTCAATACAAAGTTCTCCTCAATCTTCTTGGAGATCTATTTGATGTAATACTTTTTGCGGTGTGTTTGTCGAGATCCGATGAATTGTGGGTTTATGATCAAGATTATCTATGAACAATATTTGTTTCTTCTCTGAATTCTTATATGCATGATTTGATATCTTTGCAAGTCTCTTCGAATTATCGGTTTAGTTTGGCCTAATATATTGATCTTCCTTGCAATGGGAGAAGTGCTTAGCTTTGGGTTCAATCTTGCGGTGTCCTTTCCCAGTGACAGCAGGGGCAACAAGGCACGTATTGTATTGTTGCCATCGAGGATAAAAAGATGGGTTTTATATCATATTGCTTGAGTTTATCCCTCTACATCATGTCATCTTGCCTAATGCGTTACTCTGTTCTTATGAACTTAATACTCTAGATGCATGCCGGATAGCGGTTGATGTGTGGAGTAATAGTAGTAGATGCAGAATCATTTCGGTCTACTTGACACGGACGTGATGCCTATATACATGATCATGCCTAGATATTCTCATAACTATGCGCTTTTCCATCAATTGCTCAGCAGTAATTTTTTCACCCACCATAAAATATGCTATCTTGAGAGAAGCCACTAGTGAAACCTATGGCCCCCAGGTCTATTTTCCATCATATTAATCTCCCGCCAACGTGCTATTTCTGTCGCCGTTTATTTTGCAATCTTTACTTTTCAATCTATACAACAAAAATACCAAAAATATTTACGCTACTTTGCGTGTAGTCTCCTACTGGATTGATACCTTGGTTCTCAAAAACTGAGGGAAATACTCTGCATCACCCTTTCCTCTTCAAGGGAAAACCAACACATGCTCAAGAGGTAGCAGGCGCCTCTGTACCGGGCGATGTCGCGGCGCAGTTCGGATGAAGTCCGTATGGGGTTTTCGGCCCGGGTGAGGTTGTGCCTGTCACGCCAGGTCTAATGTCCGTCCTCTCGTGTTGGAGCATGCCCCCTCGATCCATAGATTGACCTTGTCTGACCAGCTCTATTGTCCGGGACCTTGCGTAGGTCGTAGGTATAGCCTGTGGCCGTTGCCTCCTTGCCTCGACGGTGGGGTAGCGCGGGCTGGTGTTCGGCATAAGTAGCCGGTCTGTCCCGTCCGCATGGTGGTCGGTCAGGTTCGTCGGGAGTTTTATGCTTTGGCGGTATTGGATCAAGGGCCTCATTGTCAAATTGTGGTAGTAGCTTGCGCTTCGGGTAACTCTTAGTTGGGCGTTTGAGGGCGTATTCCTCGGCAGCCACGACATTAGTCCATCTGTCATTGAGTAAATCATGTTCAGCTTGAAGCTGCTGCTGCTTCTTTTTTAGGCTTCTTGCAGTGGCGATTAGCCGGCGCTTAAAGCACTCTTGTACGAGGGGTTCCTCTGGCACGATGAAGTCTTCGTCGCCGAGGCTCACATCCTCTTTGGAGATCGGTAGGTAGTTACTATCCTCTGAGTCCTCATTCCCGATAGGATCGTCGGGGTTAACTTGCCCATCCTCCCAATCATCTTGTTCGGATGTTGGCTTGATAGGGGCTTCGGTGTCTTCGGCATTCTCCAGAGTGTTATTGTCTCCGGTGCCGGTATTGCTGTCTTTGTCGCGACGCAATTTTGAGCGGTGCCGCTGACGTCGACGCTTCGGAGGTGCTTCGGCAGGCTCATCCTCAACCAGGTCCTTCTTGCCATCGTCGTCATCCTCCTTGGGTGTGTCTACCATGTACACGTCGTATGTGGAGGTGGCCGTCCAATGTTCGATAAACGGAGGGTCTTGGCGTTGTTCGTCTCCGGCATCGTAGTCCATGCCGTCGATGTCTTCAGAGGCGTACTCCAGCATGTCGGTTAGATCTTCGACAGTGGCTATGAAGTGGGTGGTGGGTGGGGCGTAAAATTCCCCGCTTTCAGCCCCTAGTCCGGGCTGGGCATAATTCGGAAGCGATTCATCTGTAATGGCGAGGGATCGCATTAAGTCCAGAGCCTCGTTTAGGAGCGAGGTTTGGATAGAGAAGTGAGCACTACTAGGGAAATGCTTATACACAGGAGTTCACCAGTAGCGCTTGTTCAAGGAAAGCGTAGCTGCTAAATAGCAGTAGTGCTTGGGCTGCACAGGCGCTGCTACTATGACCATAGCAGTAGCGCTTGATCCATAAAACGCGCTACTACTACAATTAACAGACCGTTCCACATATACTAGGGATAGTGGTAGCGCTCGCTTTCTGAAAGGCTACTACTATTGATCTTAAACTTTTATCTTGAATCTTTCGGATCTGAACATTCATGCCACAATAAAGAGAATTACTTTGAAAATTATGTTAGGTAGCATTCCACATCAAAAATTCTATTTTTATCATTTACCTACTCGAGGACGAGCTGAAATTAAGCTTGGGGATGCTTGATATGTCTCCAACGTATCTATAATTTTTGATTGTTCCATGCTATTATATTATCTGTTTTGGATGTTTAATGGGCTTTAATGTGCACTTTTATATTATTTTTGGGACTAACCTATTAACCGAAGGCCCAGTGCAAATTGCTGTTTTTTTTGCCTATTTCAGTGTTTCGTAGAAAAGGAATATCAAACGGAATCCAAACGGAATGAAACCTTTGCGAGGATCGTTTTTGGAACAAACGCAATCCAGGAGACTTGGAGTGGACGTCAAGGAAGCAGCGAGGAAGCCACGAGGTAGGGAGGCGCGCCCAGGGGGGTAGGCGCGCCCCCACCCTCGTGGCCCCTCGCAGCTCCACCGACCTACTTCCTTTGCCTATATATACTCTTATACCCTGAAAACATCCAGGGGAGCCACGAAACATATTTTCCGCCGCCGCAACCTTCTGTACCCGTGAGATCCCATCTTGGGGCCTTTTCCAGCGCTCCGCCAGAGGGGGAATCAATCACGGAGGGCTTCTACATCAACACCATAGCCTCTCCGATGATGTGTGAGTAGTTTACCACAGACCTTCGGGTCCATAGTTATTAGCTAGATGGCTTCTTCTCTCTTTTTGGATCTCAATACAAAGTTCTCCTCGATCTTCTTGGAGATCTATTCGATGTAATAATTTTTGCGGTGTGTTTGTCGAGATCCGATGAATTGTGGGTTTATGATCAAGATTATCTATGAACAATATTTGATTCTTCTCTGAATTCTTATATGCATGATTTGATATCTTTGCAAGTCTCTTCGAATTATCGGTTTAGTTTGGCCTACTAGATTGATCTTTCTTGCAATGGGAGAAGTGCTTAGCTTTGGGTTCAATCTTGCGGTGTCCTTTCCCAGTGACAGTAGGGGCAGCAAGGCGCGTATTGTATTGTTGCCATCGAGGATAAAAAGATGGGGTTTGTATCATATTGCTTGAGTTTATCCCTCTACATCATGTCATCTTGCCTAATGCGTTACTCTGTTCTTATGAACTTACTACTCTAGATGCATGTTGGATAGCGGTCGATGTGTGGAGTAATAGTAGTAGAGGCAGAATCGTTTCGGTCTACTTGACATGGACGTGATGCCTATATACGTGATCATGCCTAGATATTCTCATAACTATGCGCTTTTCTATCAATTGCTCAGCAGTAATTTATTCACCCACCGTAAAATATGCTATCTTGAGAGAAGCCACTAGTGAAACCTATGGCCCCCGGGTCTATTTTCCATCATATTAATCTCCCGCCAACGTGCTATTTTTGTCGCCGTTTATTTTACAATCTTTACTTTTCAATCTATACAACAAAAATGCCAAAAATATTTATCTTATTATCTCTATCAGATCTCACTTTTGCAAGTGGCCCTGAAGGGATTGACAACCCCTTTATCGCGTTGGTTGCAAGGTTCTTAATTGTTTGTGCAGGTACTAGGGATTTGCGTGTAGTCTCCTACTGGATTGATACCTTGGTTCTCAAAAACTGAGGGAAATACTTACGCTACTTTGCAGCATCACCCTTTCCTCTTCAAGGGAAAACCAATGCATGCTCAAGAGGTAGCAGGCGCCTCTGTACCGGGCGATGTCGCGGCGCAGTTCAGATGAAGTCCGTATGCGGTTTTCGGCCCAGGTGAGGTTGTGCCTATCACGCCAGGTCTGATGGCTGTCCTCTCATGTTGGAGCATGCCCCCTCGATCCATAGATTGACATTGTCTGACCAGCTCTACTGTCCGAGTCCTTGCGTAGGTCGTAGGTATAGCCTGTGGCCATTGCCTCCTTGCCTCGACGGCGGGGTGGCACGGGCTGGTGTTCGGCATAAGTAGCCGGTCTGTCCCGTCCGCGTGGTGGTCGGTCAGGTTCGTTGGGAGTTTTATGCTTTGGTGGTATTGGCTCAAGGGCCTCATCATCAAATTGTGGTAGTAGCTTGCACTTCGAGTAACTGTAGTTGGGCGTTTGAGGACGTATTCCTCGGCGGCTAGGACATTAGTCCATCTTTCATTGAGTAAATCATGTTCAGCTTGAAGCTGCTGCTGCTTCTTTTTTAGGCTTCTCGCAGTGGCGATTAGCCGGCGCTTAAAGCGCTCTTGTTCGAGGGGTTCCTCTAGCACGATGAAGTCTTCATCGCCGAGGCTCACATCCTCTTTGGAGATCGGTAGGTAGTTACTATCCTCTAAGTCCTCGTTCCCGACAGTATCGTCGGGGTTAACTTTCCCATCCTCCCAATCATCCTGTTTGGATGTTGGCTCGATAGGGGCTTCGGTGTCTTCGGCATTCTCCGGAGTGTTATTGTCTCTGGTGCCGGTATTGCTGTCTTTGTCGCGACGCGATTTTGAGTGGCGCCGCTGACGTCGATGCTTCGGAGGTGCTTCGGCAGGCTTGTCCTCAACCGGGTCCTTCTTGCCATTGTCGTCATCCTCCTTGGGTGTGTCTACCATGTACACGTCGTATGTGGAGGTGGACGTCCAACGTCCGGTAAACGGAGGGTCTTGTCCTTGTTCGTCTCCGGCATCGTAGTCCATGCCGTCGATGTCTTCAGAGGCGTAGTCCAGCATGCCGGTTAGATCTTCAACAGTGGCTACGAAGTGGGTGGTGGGTGGGGCGTAAAATTCCCCGCTCTTAGCCCCTAGTCCGGGCTGGGCATAATTCGGAAGCGATTCATCTGTAATGGCGAGGGATCGCTTTAAGTCCAGAGCCTCGTTTAGGAGCGAGGTTTGGATAGAGAAGTGAGCACTACTAGGGAAATGCTTATACACAGGAGTTCACCAGTAGTGCTTGGGCTGCACGGGCGCTGCTACTATGACCATAGCAGTAACGCTTGATCCATAAAACGCGCTACTACTACAATTGACAGACCGTTCCAGGTATACTAGGGATAGTGGTAGCGCTCGCTTTCTGAAAGGCTACTACTATTGATCTTAAACTTTTATCTTGAATCTTTCGGATCTGAACATTCATGCCATAATAAAGAGAATTAGATTGAAAATTATGTTAGGTAGCATTCCACATCAAAAATTCTATTTTTATCATTTACCTACTCGAGGACGAGCAGACTAAGGCATAGCCTAGTGGTGAGGAGGGGTTGATGCCTTCCCACCCACCCAGGTTCAAGGCATAGTATTTGCAATTTGGGTTTGTTGCACCAATTATACTATAGGGGGTTCCCTTACAGTCTTTCTATAAAAAAAAGGACGAGGAAAAATTAAGCTTGGGGATGCTTGATACGTCTCCAACGTATCTATAATTTTTAATTGTTCCATGCTATTATATTATCTGTTTTGGATGTTTAATGGGCTTTAGTGTGCACTTTTATATTATTTTTGGGACTAACCTATTAACCGAAGGCCCAGTGCAAATTGCTGTTTTTTTGCCTATTTCAGTGTTTCGCAGAAGAGGAATATCAAACTGAATCCAAACGGAATGAAACCTTTGCGAGGATCGTTTTTGGAACAAACGCAATCCAGCAGACTTGGAGTGGACGCCAAGGAAGCAGCGAGGAAGCCACGAGGTAGGGAGGCGCGCCCAGGGGGGTAGGCACGCGCCCACCCTTGTGGGCCCCTCGCAGCTCCACCGACCTACTTCCTTTGCCGATATATACTCTTATACCCTGAAAACATCCAGGGGAGCCACAAAACCTATTTTCCATCGCCGCAACCTTCTGTACCCGTGAGATCCCATCTTGGGGCCTTTTTTGGCGCTCCACCGGAGGGGGAATCAATCACGGAGGGCTTCTACATCAACACCATAGCCTCTCCGATGATGTGTGAGTAGTTTACCACAGACCTTCGGGTCCATAGTTATTAGCTAGATGGCTTCTTCTCTCTTTTTGGATCTCAATACAAAGTTCTCCTTGATCTTCTTGGAGATCTATTCGATGTAATACTTTTTGCGGTGTGTTTGTCGAGATCCGATGAATTGTGGGTTTATGATCAAGATTATCTATGAACAATATTTGATTCTTCTCTGAATTCTTATATGCATGATTTGATATCTTTGCAAGTCTCTTCGAATTATCGGTTTAGTTTGGCCTACTAGATTGATCTTTCTTGCAATGGGAGAAGTGCTTAGCTTTGGGTTCAATCTTGCGGTGTCCTTTCCCAGTGACAGCAGGGGCAGCAAGGCCCGTATTGTATTGTTGCCATCGAGGATAAAAAGATGGGGTTTGTATCATATTGCTTGAGTTTATCCCTCTACATCATGTCATCTTGCCTAATGCGTTACTCTGTTCTTATGAACTTAATACTCTAGATGCATGTTGGATAGCGGTCGATGTGTGGAGTAATAGTAGTAGAGGCAGAATCGTTTCGGTCTACTTGACATGGACGTGATGCCTATATACGTGATCATGCCTAGATATTCTCATAACTATGCGCTTTTCTATCAATTGCTCGGCAGTAATTTATTCACCCACCGTAAAATATGCTATCTTGAGAGAAGCCACTAGTGAAACCTATGGCCCCCGGGTCTATTTTCCATCATATTAATCTCCCGCCAACGTGCTATTTCTGTCGCCGTTTATTTTGCAATCTTTACTTTTCAATCTATACAACAAAAATACCAAAAATATTTACGCTACTTTGCGTGTAGTCTCCTACTGGATTGATACCTTGGTTCTCAAAAACTGAGGGAAATACTCTGCATCACCCTTTCCTCTTCAAGGGAAAACCAACACATGCTCAAGAGGTAGCAGGCACCTCTGTACCGGGCGATGTCGCGGCGCAGTTCGGATGAAGTCCGTATGCGGTTTTCGGCCCGGGTGAGGTTGTGCGTGTCATGCCAAGTCTGATGGCCGTCCTCTCGCGTTGGAGCATGCTCCCTCGATCTATAGATTGACCTTGTCTGACCAGCTCTATTGTCAGGGTCCTTGCGTAGGTCGTAGGTATAGCTTGTGGCCGTTGCCTCGACGGCAGGGTGGCGCGGGCTGGTGTTCGACACAAGTAGCCGGTCTGTCCCGTCCGCTTGGTGGTCGGTCAGGTTTGTCGACAGTTTTATGCTTTGGCGGTATTGGATCAAGGGCCTCGTCGTCAAATTGTGGTAGTAGCTTGCGCTTCGGGTAATTCTTAGTTGGGCGTTTGAGGACGTATTCCTCGGCGGCCAGGACATTAGTCCATCTGTCATTGAGTAAATCATGTTCAGCTTGAAGCTGCTGCTGCTTCTTTTTAGGCTTCTCGCAGTGGCGATTAGCCGGTGCTTAAAGCGCTCTTGTTCGAGGGGTTCCCCTAGCACGATGAAGTCTTCGTCGCCGAGGCTCACATCCTCTTTGGAGATCGGTAGGTAGTTACTATCCTCTGAGTCCTCGTTCCCGACAGTATCGTCGGGGTTAACTTGCCCATCCTCCCAATCATCCTGTTCAGATGTTGGCTCGATAGGGGCTTCGGTGTCTTCGGCATTCTCCGGAGTGTTATTGTCTCCGGTGCCGGTATTGCTGTCTTTGTCGCGACGCGATTTTGAGTGGCGCCGCTGACGTCGATGCTTCGGAGGTGCTTCGGCAGGCTTGTCCTCAACCGGGTCCTTCTTGCCGTCGTCGTCATCCTCCTTGGGTGTGTCTACCATGTACACGTCGTATGTGGAGGTGGCCGTCCAACGTCCGGTAAACGAAGGGTCTTGGCCTTGTTCGTCTCTGGCATCGTAGTCCATGCCGTCGATGTCTTCAAAGGCGTAGTCCAGCATGTCGGTTAGATCTTCAACAGTGGCTATGAAGTGGGTAGTGGGTGGGGCGTAAAATTCCCCGCTCTCAGCCCCTAGTCCGGGCTGGGCGTAATTCGTAAGCGATTCATCTGTAATGGCGAGGGATCGCATTAAGTCCAGAGCCTCGTTTAGGAGCGAGGTTTGGACAGAGAAGTGAGCACTACTAGGGAAATGCTTATACACAGGAGTTCACCAGTAGCGCTTGTTCAAGGAAAGCGCTGCTGCTAAATAGCAGTAGCGCTTGGGCTGCATGGGCGCCGCTACTATGACCATAGCAGTAGCGCTTTCATAAAACGCGCTACTACTACAATTGACAGACCATTCCAGGTATACTAGGGATAGTGGTAGCGCTCACTTTCTGAAAGCGCTACTACTATTGATCTTAGAAATAGCGCTTTTTCCCTGACCAGCGCTACTGATAAATTCAATCCCCCTCCTAACAAGACCAAAGCTTAGTCCCACCTCGCTCCGCGAACAAAATTTTTACCACCTTAAATATGGTGCTTCTCAAACCATCACAACCACTTGGTCTTCATTGAACTCTATATGTAGGATTTGTGGCCGCAATAGGATTCTTCGCCAGTTCTTAAACCGGTGAAGATTCCTATTGACTATTCAGATTCTACAAAAAAAAATCATTGATGACCAATGTATTTTTGATTTTTTTTACATTCTTAGCCTTTGAAGTAGGACCTTCTTCAGAAAGCGCTACTGCGACAGATTTTAGTAGTAGCGCTTTTCTTCAGAAAGCGCTACTGCTACAGATTTTAGCAGTAGCGCTTTTTACGGACAAGCGCTACCACTAAGGGCCCTTATCCAAACTGGCACGCGCGCGTCCTCTCACTCTCCTCCTCACACTCTCTCGTCGCCTCCATCACCGTCGCCGCTGTCCTCCTCCGTCGTCGCCATCCTCCACCCCCATGGGCCCTCCCTCCTCCTCCTCACACTCTCTCATCGCCTCTGTCGCCTCCGTCATCGTGGCCGACGTCGCTGCCGTCGTCCTCCCTCCGTCCCTCCTCCTCCATTGTCGTCATCCTCCTACCCCCAAGGTCCCTCCCTCCTCCTCCACCTCCTCCTGCCTCTCTGTCGGCGGCC
Source organism: Aegilops tauschii subsp. strangulata (assembly GCF_002575655.3). Classification (NCBI taxonomy): domain Eukaryota; kingdom Viridiplantae; phylum Streptophyta; class Magnoliopsida; order Poales; family Poaceae; genus Aegilops; species Aegilops tauschii. The sequence continues at coordinate 46,213,044 of NC_053037.3, forward strand.
CCCTCCTCCTCCTCCCTCTCCGGCGGCCCCCCTCCTCTGCCTCCCTCCTCTTCCCCCTCCTGCTCTCTCCTCCTCCCCCTCAAATTTGAATAAGTAATGCGAATAGAATAAAATATGAGCTTGAAAAGAATAAGTAAATGTAGGTCTTTTGAATAGAATAGGAAATTTGTAGAAAATTTGAATAGAATAAAATATGAAATTGAAAAGAATAAGTAAATATAGGTCTTTTGAATAGAATAGGAAATTTTTAGTAAATGTAGGTTTTTGTTTATATTTTGATTTAGGGTTTTCACTAAGTCCTAAGATGAGGATAATAATGTTTTTGTTTATATTTTGTTTTTGCAGAAATCGAGGAACCCTTGCATCATCCCCGCCGTCGTCCCCGTCACCGACAACCTCCGACCTCGAGGTGAGACTAGCCAAATCCCATGTCGATGATGATGTAGATGTTTTGATAGTTGTAGTAGAGTAGTAGATACATGAGTAGCTGTGATAATTTTCATGGAATATGATGGAGATTTAGACATGTGATATGTAGTGTTCTGTGTAGTACTAGTGCTTGCCCAAGTGGCCTATGTTTGCAGGGTACACCTCACAGTGGCCTATGTTTTGCTGGAGTGTTGATTCATTTCCGTTCCGACAAATTTCAGGCGCTCGATATGTCCTATTTTAGCAAAGGTCATGCCGGATTTTTCCGTGAATTTAAGCATGACTTGTGCTAGAATATGTAGGAAATATCGAGTGCCCTGGATTTGCTAGTGATCTGTGTGTTGCGTATCCTGGTAGTTGCCTTCGATCAATTTTCAATTAATGTTTCAACTATGAACATAGAAAATGTCTGACGACGAAAAGGATTTCGGTATGTGCGAATACTGCAAAGACGAGCGCGGCCTGTGCAACAGATATTTCCTAGTTGATGGTAGGCGCTTCAGCATCAAGCTGGATGAGACCTTCGAAATGGATACAGTAAGTCGCAACGACAAGTCTTTTTTCATAATTAAGCATGACTTCTGCTTCTTACGCTTCAACTTATAATTTTAATTTTTTACTATTCTACTAGCGTATACCCTGCCATGTAAGAATTTTTGTCTTGGATAAGATTGGTTTCAGTCCTAGGAAACTATGGAGGTAAAGAGAGTTCATTTGAGGACTGAGCATGGTTATACTTTTGCTGCAAAATTATACAATGCAGACACCTACACCTATTTTGAATGCAAAAATTGGAGAGCACTATGCAAGGCTTTTGCATTTGAGCCTAATATGCTCATCACTTTTGATATTCGTCCGGAAGATGATATTGAAGATAATATCGACATCTGGGTCGATGTGCAGACGCCTCCAGTTCTACCATTATGTTAGTTTCTCAACCATATTTATGTCTTGGATATTGTTTATTAAAAAATAGTTGACAACTAATTTCTATTGACAACTTATTTCCATTCAAGCAAACATGTCCGGCGCTTGGTAGACATGACCTACTACTCTCCCGGGGTTGAACTAAACTGCGAGGAGATAAGTCATTATGTTTCATGGCTTGTGGATCTTCATACTGTCAACACAAATTATTTTCCTGGACTTAAAAATCTTAGTACTCAAAACGTGCGACCAATAGTGTTCGTATTGAACTACGCTCACATCTATTTAGGAAAGATGGTAAGATTTTTACTATTTGTCCTTAGTGCATCTTTTGCATACATTATTTTTTAAGCTAAACTTCATTGCTAAGTATGTCACTACGATGTTCTTCAACAGGGACTCCCGATGAATGTTGTGCCTCATTGGATCGAGACTAAAGGTCGCATGAGAATGGTTAGCGTACGGCCAAGACATCCTACATTACACTTTAGTGCATTCAGGATTTCTAAAAGCGAGGAAGTCTTAATAGTCAAAGACTGGAGCAAAATTGTGAATGATCGCAGAGAAGTACTAGGAGGCAGCAATCAGAAGCGCAGCCCACAATTAAGAGACAGGTTCATCTGCATGCTCCAATATAATGAAGCAGGAGTGCTACACATGTTCTATGCTGTTTTAGCTGAGAGAGAGAGAGAGTAGCAGGAGTAATTAGCTAGCTAGAATGAGTTTGAAGATGATGATGTGCTACACTATGACTATGATGATTAATTAGCTAGTGTTGGTGGTAATGACTATGATGATTATTATTAGCTACTGTTGGTGGTAATGACTATGATGATTATTATTAGATAGTGTTGGTGGTGATTAGATAGCTACCATAGCTAGTGTTGGTGGTGATTATCTAGCTAGAATGAGTTTGAAGATGATGACGTGCTACACTATGACTATGATTAAATATCTAGTGTTGGTCGTAATGACTATGATGATGATTAAATAGCTTGTGTAGGCGGATTAGATTCAAGTGGAGGCAACATGTGGTGCACCACATGTTGCCTCCACTTGAACCTAATCCACCTTACTATATACAACAGTGTGTGAAATGAAGGTGGATTAGGTCATAAAATCATATGATGAAAGTACTGTATATAAAACATATACAAATATAGCGAAAATGATCTGCAATTAAAAAATAGGAAAAATAAGCAGTAGCGCTTTTCAGAAGAAACGCTACTGCTACTTACCTTTATCAGCAGCGCTTTTCCAACACGAGCGCTACTACTTTTCAGGCGTATCAGTAGCGCTGGTAAACCAGCGCTACTGCTACCAGTTAGCTGTAGCGCCTTAGTGGTAGCGCTTGTACAAGCGCTACTAGTAGCCCTAAACCAAGCGCTACTACTAGGGTTTTCCCTAGTAGTGGAGAGTCCGTAGGGCTGACCGGGGTGATGGCCTCCCCGCCACGCCCTCTTGACGCAGACCTCGAGAGTTCGGATCTAGAGTCCAAGGGAGAGTCCGGCACTTTAGCGACAAGGGGAGCCCGGTTCGTCTTTGTGTTTGCTGATGATGCCGTCCCCTCCAAATCTCTAGTAGCAAGTTCCATAATTGCAAAGAGACCGGCGGGCTCTAAACTCCCGTCTTCGGACCTAGTAGTCTGCTCTGGATCTAAAGCCAGGGCGGCGGTCGGGGCCGCGAACCCTTCGAAGATCAAGTCTCCTCGGATATCGGCGACATAATCTAGGTTCCCTTAATTGATCTGATGACCAGGGACATAGCTGTCGATCTGCTCAAGGTGGCCAATCAAGTTGGCATACAGTGCGAAGCCACCGAATACGAAAATTTGGCCGGGGGGGGGGGGAGTCTCCCCCCGAAACAGCATCATTGTAGATGATCGAATGAGCCATCGAACCTTCTGTTGACAGCACAGAGGAACTCTCAATGAAAGCACCAATGTTGGTGTCAAAACCGGCCGATCTCGGGTAGGGGGTCTCGAACTGTGCGTCTGAGGATCGAAGGTAACAGGAGACGGGGACACGCTGTTTACCCAGGTTCGGGCCCTCTTAATGGAGGTAATACCCTACTTCCTGCTTGATTTACTTTGATGAGTATAGGGGTTACAAGAGTTGATCTACCTCAAGATCATAATGGCTAAACCCTAGATGTCTAGCCTGTATGATTGTGATTGCCTCTACGGACTAAACCCTCCGGTTTATATAGACACCGGAGGGGCCTAGGGCTGTACAGAGTCGGTTTACAGAGAAAGAAATCTTCATATCCGAACGCCAAACTTGCCATCCACGCAAAGGAGAGTCCCATCCGGACACGGGAGAAGGCCTTCTATCTTGTATCTTCACAGGCCATCAGTCCGGCCCATGTCACATAGCCCGGACGCCCGGGGACCCCCTAATCGAGGACTCCCTCAAATATCACACTATCAAAACCTGTGAGCGGTTCATTGAGTACAAGGTTGTGATGGCTTCTAATGTAGCAACACAATGTCATTACTGCTCCGAGGAAGCCCACACAATGTAATCGTGCATTCACTTCAAAGTTGCGATGGGGAAAGCGGAGGGACATGCTCAAAATAGTTAGATTATAGTACTGTGGTTCATTATATGGGAATTCATGTATCACTAGCTTGTAGCCTAGTTTTGTCAGGACCCCGATCCTAAGTCACACCGATCTAGCATGTAACACATCATATCACTTTGCGGCCTCACGCACGGTATTCCCACGGGTGCCACCTTACCTGGCCCGGGACCGTTTGCGCCTTTTGCTCACGTATATGATAGTGTCGCTAGCATCCATATGACAGAGAACTCGGGCCAACATGACTAGTCGTGAACCCAAAGTGGCGCTAACTTACGAGGATAGGCATACATGAACCAGCATCGAACGTGTCGGTCATCAGCGTGTGAATCCGGGCTGTAGCAACTGGGCTAACAGGACTCCGGGAACCCGGGCTGTAGCAGGCTAGCAGGGCTCCGGAAGTCACCGCGTGACATTTCCCCGAAGGGACAGAATCATGAACGAAGTGGATCACATGCCGGCCAGTCTAAGTGTTCCGGAGCAGTAGTAACTGGGCCAGCAGGACTCCAGTAAACCGGGCTGTAGCAGACTACCATGGATCATTGGAAGCACTAGACTACATTTCCCCATAAGAGAGGCTACCAAGGATAAACAACTAGGTTGTCGGATCCCACACATACCAAGCATTTCAATCATACACACAATATGCCCGATATGTGTAAATACAACATGGCATCAGAACAAAACTCTACGACTCAAAGTATTTATTCATTAGGCTCCGAAGAGCCAGATATTACAAACATGGGTCTGATGACCCAACATACAGAGCATACAAGCAACAAGCACATGCGGAAGCTTAACTTGTCTGATACAGACAACTACAAATGAAAAGGCTGAGAAGCCTGACTATCTACAAGACCCTGCCGAGGGCACAAGATCGTAGCTGAGGTAACAAGCTAAATGTCGGAGTCCACGCGGAACTACTAGTGAGACTGAAGTCTCTCTGCAAAAACATAAATTAAGCAAACGTGAGTACAAATGTACCCAGCAAGACTTACATCAAAACTAGCTACATATGCATCCGTATCATCGAAGGGGGTGGTGGAGTTTAACTGCAGCAAGCCAGCTTTGACTCGGTGGCTATCCTAAACTATGACCGCAAGTAACTCTTTTGAGGTGGCGCACACGAATCCACATATTCACCATTTCAATACACCATTATGGATCCGCTCCCGTCTCCCTACGAGAACGCCATCCATAGCACTCACGCTTATCTTGCGCATTTTAGAGTATCCACTTTCACTTGTCTATGAACTGTACAGGCAACCCAGAGGTCCTTTACCGCGGACGCGGCTATTCGAATAGATGATGTTAACCCTGCAGGGGTGTACTTCTTCACATACGCTCTCACCACTTACCACCGTTTACACGACATGTACTCGGCAACCTTCAAGCGGAAGCCCAACGAGGGTGTCGGCCACGGCCTACCTAAACACTCAAGTCTCTAGTCCAGGTTTATCGCCTATTCAGGTTCCATCCGCAGGGAGTCCGGCCGAGGTTTCCACATACGGCCCCAAACGATGTGTACAAGGTTCCGCGACACCAAACGGGCGCCCGGCATAGCCAGCCACGTGCCTACCGCATCACAGCCCACCCCTCGGGTCAGCGCTGCGCACGGCCTCCAGCATACTACAAACTCCAGAAACTACTTGCAACTCCTGGACAGAGGACAAGGATGGTTAAGAAGCCGAGAGAGTCTATTAAGGATCCCAATGTGTGGTAGTAGCTGATCATGGATCACAAACACAGAACTCAGTTCCTGAGGACGGTTTCAATGAGACAACCCACCATGTACTCCTACATGGCCTCTCACCGCTACCTTTACCAAATAGTGTGCACACACTTAGCTCACACACAGTAGGACATGTTCAACACCATTCCAATTCATCCCCAATGAATCAGACCTGACTCAACTCTAAGCAGTAGAAGGCATGACAAACAACATGAATGGGTAGGCACATCAGGGCTCAAACAACTCCTACTCATGCTAGTGGGTTTCATCTATTTACTGTGGCAATGACAGGTCATGCAGAGGATAAGGGGTTCAACTACCGCAGCATGTAACAATTGAATCGTTGTTGTCCTAATGCAGTAAAAGAGAGCAGAGGCGAGAGAGTGGGATTGTATCAGAATAAACAAGGGGGTTTTGCTTGCCTGGCACTTCTGAAGATAGTATAGTTCTTCATCGGTGTCATTGATCTCATCGTCGGAACCGCGTCTACTGAGAGGGGACAAATACCGACAACAGAGAAGGAACACAATCAATGCAATGCAACAATATGATGCATGATCATGACATGCCAATATGCTGTGGTTTGAGCTAATGCAACTAGCAGCCAGATTAATGAAGTTGGTTTGAACCAAGGGTTCAAATTCAAACTCCATGCAAGGCATTTCAAATGCCATTTAATCAAATTGTCATATACAACAACTTTAAGTTGGTCAAACATGCATGACAATGCCATAAACAGATTCCTCATATTTTTTTGACCATTTTTCATATATAAACTATTTCATTTGGAGTTACGATTGAATTTCTATGATTTTTAGAACTTTAGGACAATTTCTGAAATTTCCTGGTTATTTTTAATCCAGAAAACGATTAACTGCGTCAGCATTGTGTAAGCATGATGTCAGCAGGTCAAAGGGGCTGGTCCGAGTCAAACCTGACAGTGGGACCCACACGTCGGTGACACAGGGAGTAAACTGGTTTAACTAAACTTAACAGAAACTTAACTGAAGTTAGTTAGGGCGTGGGGCCCATATGTCAGTGACTAGGGGGGTAGTTAGTGACCTAATTTGACACGTCAGCCGGCCGGGGTCAGGCCGTCGGCGACCTCAACCGACGGCGGAGGCATGCCGGGATCTCTGTTCCATTGACCATTCGTCGCACGGGTGGGTTCTGCGGGACCCTGGGGTTGCGCCGCGTCCAACGGTGCCCCTGGTTGGTCGCGTAGTCGCCGGAGCTGACGGCGACGAGCACATCCACGGCGGCGCCCGCACGGGGTTGGCCGGGACGACATTGTGGTGTGCGGGAGGAAGAGTTGGTGGGTGTTCTCGGCACCTGGGAGCGTGATGAGGATGACGACGCCCTCGGACGCGAGCTTGAGCGGCCATAGCGATGGCGGTGATATGGCTGGCGGCGAGCACAACTCGGCTCCGGTGCATCTACGGCTAGAGCGCGAAATCGACGCGGGGAGGAGAGGGGAATTGACCAAAGGCTCACAGGGATCACGTTGAGATGGTCAGCGACCTCGGGGAAGCGACGACTGTGGCGAATGGACGGTGAAGATCCATGGCGGCCGAGGAGGAAGACAAGGACGCTAGCGACGAAGCAGAGCCCTCCGGCTCCTTTCCTTCGGCTTGGGGGCATGGTGCTCTATGGAGGAGCTTCTGGAAATGGTCACGGAGCGATGGGTGTCCGGTGGATGCGGTGGCAGCAAGCGGCGACGACGAGCTCGCTCGGTGGTGCCGCAGGGAGAGAGGAGAGGAGAGGAGGGGTCCAGGGAGAGAGGGGAGAAGTGCAGGGGGTGCTGGGCGTCTCCAGGCGAGCAGGTGGACACGCGGGGACGCTGCCAGCGCGAAGCAGGAGGTGGCCGGCGCTTGCGCGTGCGCGTCGGGCACACACCCTCCTGCCTACTAGCAGGAGGTTGAAGACGGTGGTGGCTGCGGTGGCCTGGGCCGCCAAGTGGACTGGGCAGGTGGGCTGCACACGAGGTAAGCCCAGGTAGGTTTCCTTTCTCTCTCTCTCTCTCTCTTTTCCTTTTGTTTCAGTTTTCTATCTGTAGCTTCATGGCGTTATTAAAAATACCTAGACATTCCCAAAAATCATGAAACTACTCATGTCTACTGTTTAGAGTATATCCAACAGTAAACATTTTTGTTTATGATTATTTGGACATTTAAAATATTTTATAGCATTTAAATGTCCAAATGCAAATAACATATGATTTAATCCAGTGACCTTATGATGTCCTAGAAAAGTGTGCACCATTTTTGTCAGAGGTTCTAGACCAAGGCAAAGATGATGAACATTTTAGAAGGGCATTTCAGGTTCATTGAAAAAGATTTTAGTAAACCCTAGTTGGATTGAGGGGGTGCTGGGGGTTTCTGTCATCCCCATTTCAACTTTCTGAGTAAAGTAGACATGATGCAACACCAGATGCCAGCACTAGGCATTACCAGAACTAGGGATGTGACAACTCACCCCCACTAAACAAGAATCTCGTCCCGAGATTCAAGATGTGAGGTAAGAAGAGAGAGGGGACACAAAGCTAACACAATCTTCACGATCCAGGTTGCACTTCTTGAAGATGTTGATTCATGCTTCCAATTGATCATGATGTCTTTGCTTTTGAGATCTTCATCCAACACGATGACGACAGAAAGAAACTCTACGGGAAACGATCTCCTCGAAGATCGAGAACTCAAGATCAACTCATGGAGTGAGACGTAAGAACATCTCTCGAGTTGAGACACAAAACACACATAGAGAGGGATGGAAGAAATAGATGACGAAGGTTCAAATTGGTAGGCAAAATCTCCACGCTTGAGTAAGATGGTACATGAGTTCAAAGTAGCGAGATAATTTCCATGATTGCATAATAGGGCACCTCAGGGGAGGTGACTCGTAGAGTTATTCCCTTAAGTTGCAAAAAGAATTACTTTTGATTCAGAGATCATTGAAACTCTTCATACCAACCTAAGGCAATCACAATCGATCATTTGAAGGAGTTCGAAAGAATGACATACTTGGACTAGAATGGATGATGTGGACTACCTTGTTGAAGACAACACAATGGATGATTTTTGCTTATCATCAGAAATGTATGGGACCCATGGTAGGACCACTTTTGGAGATGATCCTGGACAACAACTGCTGAGAAGGGCAGCCTGTGGGAAATTGGCACAATGGCGGTGCAAGCTGGGAACAAAATGCAATTGTTGGGAATGTTCCAACCAACATATCTGCCTGAGATTCAGATCTGGTTGGTAACAGGATATTTCAGACATCATGTCTGGAAAAGAAAGTTTGCAACACAAATCGACAAGACGATGTTGCGAGGTTCTCGGGAAATGAACTACGGTACCAAGCTCCAAAACACGAGATGGTTCTGCTACAAACCGGTGAACACGCTGTCCAAGACAAGCATGATCACATAGTAGTCTTACAATAAAAACACTACTGAGTTGAGATGGGGAACCATCATTGGGGATATCGAAGTCCTTGTATAAGCCCAGGTTAGCTCTTAAGAAGGAGCTTGTTCTCCTTGAATAGTTCAATCAGTGGCTTGGTGTACTAGGGAATACATATGGAATGAAGATGATCAGTCTATCAGACCATATAATACTTCACACATGCACGACTGACTTGGGATGATTCCAGAGGATGCAAAAAATGAACTTCTCGTATTCACGGCGGCAACTTACATCAAATGCACGTGAATCAAAGGAAGTCACTTCTTACACCAAACATATGCTTCATGAGCTAGCATGAAGAAATGCTTTCAAAGTTTCCAACACTAGCTTAATGTTCAACATGAATCATGGATAAGATGGAAATATTGCCGATGGCTCAACAACATGTCATCCAGATTTCTGTGAAGATGGAATTCCATGATTATGTGGACAAGGTGATAGCATTGGTCAGACCCAAAGGATATAATGGTGTATGCTCGAGGAAACAACCACGAGTAAGACAACATTAAGAACATCATTGGTTCTGATTTGATTTGACGATAGCCCGTACTCAAATCAAAGACTGGATAAGACAATAGCTCCAACAATTGATCACGGGGACCAATCGATGAAGATATCATCTTTCTTCAACACACACACACACACAGAGATATCCCCTTGAATTGAACTAAGTTAGGCAAAACTTTTATCTTCCAACTCTCCAAGTTGTTGTTTAGCTTGACCAACTAGCTCAGGGGTATCCAACACAGATTCTTGGAGAATGGCTGGTTTAGAGGAAAACCAACTTGATCACGAGCTCAACATAACGGCCAGGGGACAAACTAGTAATACTTCCGAGAAGATATTCGTAAAATCACGAACCACCGGTATGTTACTGAGCTCGAGAGCAATCTTGCTTTTCAGAGCAAGACGATATGACCAAAAGAGCAAAGGATTGTTACAATCCTAACTCATTGATTGAGGGGTGCACCAGGGAAAATGGACTAGGTGGCACTATCAATCTTAGAAAATGATGATTTAGTAATCAACACGCTTAGAATGAAATTATTGTCCATTAACTATAGAGCAACATAGTTGCTAGGAGTATTGATTTCACACATCATGATTCACTTGTCGGTATTCCGGTTACAATAACACGGAGACCGAGAAATGAACAATGATGGCGAGAAGTATCGTTGTACCAAGAGTGCACAGGAGGTGGTGCAATTCCCATGACATTCTTGACATAAAGATGGTAATACCCCAAGGTAGAACAGATCAAAGGCTGGTGGCAATTTGATCTACGGAATACAATTGCTTTGACCCAATCCTAGAGATGGACGAGGTACTGGAGTTTGTTTCTCCTAGTCATTCCAGAATAGAATGGCTTGATGGACCACAAGAATAATAGGCATCGATGAACAAATGCACACATACTCTTGACTATCAATTGATAGACAAATGTCAGAAAATAGCTAAAGAGGGACAACTCAAAGGAACATACGATTTTTTGAATTGTGGGTGCAAAGATTAGCATGTCGAACGAGTTCAACATATTTCTTCCAGATAACCCATGCAGAAGAGGAGGGACTGGCAGATTCACAATTTTTGAATGGAGAACTCATCAAGAGCACTCTTGTTGTGATCTTTTGGTTCAACAAGGAAATTCTACCATAAGTAGTTCATGGTATTTGGAAGAAGAAAATACCACGGACCTCGAGGACTATTACAAAGGTTACTAATGTCCTAAAGGAACGAGCAAACACTATCAACATGATGTAAGTAGGGTGAATCTTGGGTTCAAGAACCTAGAAAAAGAATACCTACATACTAAATGGCATCACGGGATGCTTTCGAGGATGGTGGCCAGAGTTATCACACTGGGAACACAAAACATGGCTAGATTACTAGGTGATTCTCTAAGACACCTGGGTCATAATAATAGCTCCAACATATACGTCGAGGCAACGGAGTGCCTCAACACACAGATTAGTGTGGTTAATCTGGCCTAAAAGTTCATCGGGACAGGGAGGAAAGATTTGCAAATGCATCAGACTATTTAGAGACCTGGGATGACTCGGACAACATAACGGCTGTAAATGCTCAAAAGATTTGAGACATCCTGCAAAATGGTGGCATAACCACTCAACATCACAATATCAAGGTTCCGGGTCCAACTAACAACATATTGAAGTAGTAGAAACTGAACTGAGGCTTGGAACCAACAATCCTAAGAGTCTACAGATTGGTAACACGTGATCCTGATAGAAAGATGAGAAGCCTAGTTCCATAACCCCGTAGGAAAGATAGGATGACTCGGATCAGAAGGGCATGAGGTATAAAAAGTAAAAAGAGCCTTACGTTCCCTTCCACAATCAATTCCCTTATATAACTAAAGCATTTCTAGACACGACTTTGACCAGTTTGGCTTGGTAATCCTACAGGCAGTCAGGCTCTGATACCAAAGCTGTCAGGACCCCGATCCTAAGTCACACTGATCTAGCATGTAACACATCATATCACTTTGCGGCCTCACGCACGGTATTCCCACGGGTTCCACCTTACCTGGCCCGGGACCGTTTGCGCCTTTTGGCTCACGTATATGATAGTGTCTCTAGCATCCATATGACAGAGAACCCGGGCCGACATGACTAGTTGTGAACCCAAAGTGGCGCTAACTTACGGGGACATGCCTACATGAACCGGCATCGAACGTGTCGGTCATCAGCGTGTGAATCCGGGCTGTAGCAACTGGGCTACAAGGACTCTAGGAACCCGGGCTGTAGCAGGCTAGCAGGACTCCAGAAGTCACCGCGTGACATTTCCCCGAAGGGACTGACACAGGAACGAAGTGGATCACATGCCGGCCAGTCTAAGTGTTCCGGAGCAGTAGTAACTGGGCTAGCAGGACTCCGGTAAACCGGGCTATAGCAGACTACCATGGCTCAGTGGAAGCACTAGACTACATTTCCCCATAAGAGAAGCTACCAAGGATAAACAACTAGGTTGTCGGATCCCACACATACCAAGCATTTCAATCATACACACAATATGCCCGATATGTGTAAATATAATATGGCATCACAACAAAACTCTACGACTCAAAGTATTTATTCATTAGGCTCCGAAGAGCCAGATATTACAAACATGGGTTTGATGACCCAACATACAGAGCATACAAGCAACAGGCACATGCGGAAGCTTAACTTGTCTGAGTACAGACAACTACAAATGAAAAGGCTGAGAAGCCTGACTATCTACAAGACCCTGCCAAGGGCACAAGATCGTAGCTGAGGTAACAAGCTAAACGTCGGAGTCCACGCGGAACTACTAGTGAGACTGAAGTCTCTCTGCAAAAACATAAATTAAGCAAATGTGAGTACAAATGTACCCAGCAAGACTTACATCAAAACTAGCTACATATGCATCCGTATCATCGAAGGGGGTGGTGGAGTTTAACTGCAGCAAGCCAGCTTTGACTCGGTGGCTATCCTAAACTATGACCGCAAGTAACTCTTTTGAGGTGGCGCACACGAATCCACATATTCACCATTTCAATACACCATTATGGATCCGCTCCCGTCTCCCTACGAGAACGCCATCCATAGCACTCACGCTTATCTTGCGCATTTTAGAGTATCCACTTTCACTTGTCTATGAACTGTACAGGCAACCCAGAGGTCCTTTACCGCGGACGCGGCTATTCGAATAGATGATGTTAACCCTGCAAGGGTGTACTTCTTCACATACGCTCTCACCACTTACCACCGTTTACACGACATGTACTCGGCAACCTTCAAGCGGAAGCCCAACGAGGGTGTCGGCCACGGCCTACCTAAACACTCAAGTCTCTAGTCCAGGTTTATCGCCTATTCAGGTTCCATCCGCAGGGAGTCCGGCTGAGGTTTCCACATACGCCCCCAAACGATGTGTACAGGGTTCCGCGACACCAAACGGGCGCCCGGCATACCCGGCCACGTGCCTACCGCATCACAGCCCACCCCTCGGGTCAGCACTGCGCACGGCCTCCAGCATACTACAAACTCCAGAAACTACTTGCAACTCCTGGACAGAGGACAAGGGTGGTTAAGAAGCCGAGAGAGTCTATTAAGGATCCCAATGTGTGGTAGTAGCTGATCATGGATCACAAACACAGAACTCAGTTCCTGAGGACGGTTTCAATGAGACAACCCACCATGTACTCCTACATGGCCTCTCACCGCTACCTTTACCAAATAGTGTGCACACACTTAGCTCACACACAGTAGGACATGTTCAACACCATTCCAATTCATCCCCGATGAATCAGACCTGACTGAACTCTAAGCAGTAGAAGGCATGACAAACAACATGAATGGGTAGGCACATCAGGGCTCAAACAACTCCTACTCATGCTAGTGGGTTTCATCTATTTACTGTGGCAATGACAGGTCATGCAGAGGATAAGGGGTTCAACTACCGCGGCATGTAACAATTGAATCGTTTTGTCCTAATGCAGTAAAAGAGAGCAGAGGCGAGAGAGTGAAATTGTATCGGAATGAACAAGGGGGTTTTGCTTGCCTGGCACTTCTGAAGATAGTATAGTTCTTCATCGGTGTCATCGATCTCATCGTCGGAACCACGTCTACTGAGAGGGGACAAATACCGGCAACAGAGAAGGAACACAATCAATGCAATGCAACAACATGATGCATGATCATGACATGGCAATATGCTGTGGTTTGAGCTAATGCAACTAGCAGCCAGATTAAATGAAGTTGGTTTGAACCAAGGGTTCAAATTCAAACTCCATGAAAGGCATTTCAAATGCCATTTAATCAAATTGTCATATAGAGAAACTTTAAGTTGGTCAAACATGCATGACAATGCCATAAACAGATTCCTCATATTTTTCTGATCATTTTTCATATATAAATTATTTCATTTGGAGTTACGGTTGAATTTCTATGATTTTTAGAAGTTTAGGAAAATTTCTGAAATTTCCTAGTTATTTTTAATCCAGAAAATGATTAACTGCGTCAGCATTGTGTAAGCATGACGTCAGCAGGTCAAAGGCGCTGGTCTGAGTCAAACCTGACAGTGGGACCCGCACGTCGGTGACACAGGGAGTAAACTGGTTTAACTAAACTTAGCAGAAACTTAACTGAAGTTTGTTAGGGCGTGGGCCCATATGTCAGTGACTAGGGAGGGTAGTTAGTGACCTAATTAGTTTTAGCTAATTTGACACGTCAGCCGGCCGGGGTCAGGCCGCCGGCGACCTCAACCGACGGCGGAGGCATGCCGGGATCTCTGTTCCGGCGACCATTCGTCGCGCGGGTGGGTTCTACGGGACCCTGGGGTTGTGCCACGTCCAATGGTGGCCCTGGTTGGTCGCGTAGTCGCCGGAGCTGACAGCGACGAGCACATCTGCGGCGGCGCCCGCACGGGGTGGCCGGGACGACGTTGTGGTGTGCGGGAGGAAGAGTTGGTGGGTGTTCTCGGCTCCTGGGAGCGTGATGAGGATGACGATGCCCTGGAACGCGAGCTTGAGCGTCCGTAGCGATGGCGGTGATATGGCCGGCGGCGAGCACAACTCGGCTCCGGTGCATCTACGGCTAGAGCGCGAAATCGATGCGGGGAGGAGAGGGGAATCGACCAAAGGCTCACAGGGATCACGTTGAGATGTTCAGCGAGCTCAGGGAAGCGACGACGGTGAAGATCCATGGCGGCCGAGGAGTAAGACGAGGACCCTAGCGACGAAGCAGAGCCCTCCGGCTCCTTTCCTTCGGCTTGGGGCGTGGTGCTTGATGGAGAAGCTTCTGGAAATGGTCATGGGGCGAGGGGTATCTGGTGGACGCGGTGGCAGCGAGCGGCGGCGACGAGCTCGCTCGGTGGTGCCGCAGGGAGAGAGCAGAGGAGGGGAGGGGTCCAGGGAGAGAGGGGAGAAGTGCAGGGGGTGCTGGGCGTCTCCAGGCGAGAAGGTGGACACGCGGGGACGCTGCCAGCGCGAAGCAGGAGGTGGCCGGCGCGTGCGCGCGTGCGTCGGGCACACGCCCTCCTGCCTACTGGTAGGAGGTTGAAGACGGTGGCGGCTGTGGTGGCCTGGGCCGCCAAGTGGACTGGGCAGGTGGGCTGCACAGGAGGTAAGCCCAGGTAGGTTTCCTTTCTCTCTCTCTCTTTTCCTTTTGTTTCAGTTTTCTATTTCTTCTGTAGCTTCAGGGCTTTATTAAAAATACCTAGACATTCCCAAAAATCATGAAACTACTCATGGCTACTGTTTAGAGTATATCCAAGAGTAAACATTTTAGTTTATGATTATTTGGACATTTAAAATATTTTATTGCATTTAAATGTCCAAATGCAAATAATATATGATTTAATCTAGTGACCTTATGATGTCGTAGGAAAGTGTGCACCATTTTTGTCAGAGGTTCTAGACCAAGGCAAACATGATGAACATTTTAGAAGGGGATTTCAGGTTCATTGAAAAAGATTTTAGTAAACCCTAGTTGGATTGAGGGGGTGCTGGGGGTTTCTGTCATCCCCATTTCAACTTTCTGAGTAAAGTAGACATGATGCAACACCAGATGCTAGCACTAGGCATTACCAGAACTAGGGATGCGACAAATTTTGAATGAGATATTGGTACTGTGTAGTTTCTCTGAATTTTATGTGAAGTTTAACTTAGATTCTGCTTCATACATTGCTTAGAAGCATAGTAGGTTCTCTGGAAAAGTTTACCTCAAAATCTCTATAGGGAAACAAAAAAAAGAAAGCAAGTTACTTTAAGTTGAGTTTCTACCTTAAACCGTGTATGCTCAAAAGGTGGTATTATACCGCTGCTAAAAAGGTGAAATATTCTGCATTTGATAGTGTTGATCTTCAAGTGATATTATCTTTTTAGTGAAGTTAGAACATCTTTTTTGAAAAGCATTACACAGTTTCAACACCAACATTACTCAGGAAGCATTGGACAAACTTGTTTTCGCCTTCTTGTTTATCAGCGGTATTTGCTACTTGTGAGCTGCCTTGGGATTTTTCCCCGAAGAGGAAGGGTGAAGCGATATAGTAGCGGCTAGCATTTCCGTTAGTGAGAACCAAGGTTATCGAAAAATAGGAGAACCAAGAAAATCCTAGTAATCAGTACCTACACACGCAAGAGAAAATACTTGCACCCAATGCGGGCAAGAGGGTTGTCAATCCCCTTGAACTCGTTACTTACAAGATATAAATCTGATAATGGTAGATAGATAAATTCAAAATAAAAATAAAAATAGTCAAATTACAGCAAGGAAATTTTGGTTTTTGTAGTGTGATCTAAGTAGACCCAGGGGTCATAGTTTTCACTATAGGCTTCTCTCTCATAATAATAGTATACAGTGGGTAGACAAATTAGTGTTGGACAATTGATAGAAAAGTGCATAGTTATGATGTTAGTCATGGCAATGATCATGTATATAGGCATTACGTCCATGACAAGTAGACCGAAACGATTCTACATGTACTACTATTACTCCACTTCGAGAGCACCTTTATGCTTGCCTCTCTACGTATTAAGTTCATAACAAACAGAGCAATGCATGAAGTATGATGATATACTGTAGATAGAATGAAACCAAGCAATATGATTGAGCCCGTCATTTTACCTTTAGTAGGAACAATACAATACGTGCCTCACTACCCCTACTATCACTAAGTGAGGACACCGCAAAATTGAACCCACTACAAAGCACCTCTCATGCTTAAGATAAATCAATCTAGTTGGCCAAACCAAACAGATAGATCAGAGAGAAATACCCTTAATAGCACGGTGGTGGTTATATTTTATAGAAATGATTGCACTCTCATGCTTCACTTAAATCTTTTTGAGAGTTTATAAATATGGAGTGGTAATGTGCACGTGTTATAAGACTAGTCCAAAAAGGGTAGGTATTCAACGAGGATATAATAAACACTTTCATGTAGATCACTAAATGTGAAAGATATGGTTTAATTATATTTATGCCGTAATACGAAAGGATACACTACAAAAAAAATACACTTCCGTGATGATACGTGTTTGTCACAGTAGGTCACGTTTTTTGTCATGCATGTACATCCATGACAAATTTATGACAGAATCAAGATAGTCATACCTGTGCTGTCGTAGAAGTGTTCCATGACATTACCAAAATTATCATCACGGAAGTGTCCACTTCCATGACGATAAATCGCGCGTCACAGAAGTGCTTTCATCAAGGGTGACCGACACGTGGCATCCACCGTAACGGAATGCCGTTAAGCTATCGGGTCGGTTTTAGGATCCGATAACCTGTTAACAGCCCCGACCAATGGGGATTTTCCACGTGTAAAATCATCATTGGCTGGAGGAGACACGTGTCAGGTCCGCGTTGGCACAGGTGTCACTCATCCAATGGGCGAGACGCGCCTATGATATGTTGACACGTGGACCGGCCCATCAAGTTTAAATGGGCCGGCCCAACTGAAGGCCCACAAGATTTTGCGGACCATAATGGGCCGGCCCAGCTAAAGGCCCACGAGATTTTGCGGACCATAATGGGCTGGCCCAGCTAAAGGCCCACAAGATTTTGCGGGCCATAATGGGCCGGCCCAGGTAAAGGCCCACAAGATTTTTGTGTGCCATAATGGGCCGGCCCAGGTAAAGGCCCACAAGATTCTTGCGGATCATAATGGGCCGGCCCAGCTAAAGGCCCACGAGATTTCGCCGACATTAATGGGCCGGCCCAGCTGTAGGCCCACAAGATTTTGAGGACCCTAGTAGGCCGGCCCATTAACTGGCTGCCATGTTTTGGGCCAAATGCCAGCCCATACTGGATCCGGTCCATTAATGGCCTGCCACGCTCCAGGCCTAATAGTGGCCCATATGAGATCCGGCCCGTTAAAAGCCTACCACGTTCTGGGCCAAATTACGGCCCAGATCAGGTCCGACCCTTTAAGAGGCTTTGGGCTCAATTATGGCCGATATCAGATTCGGCCCGTCAACTGGACACTATGCTTTTGGGCCCACTTGCTAAAGGCCCACTTAGTAATTCGGCCTGATATTAGTTTTGGCCTGTTAAGGGCCCGTTTAACATTTCGGCCCTATATTAATTTCGGCCTGTTAAAAGCCCGTCATATAGTTGGGCCTAACTACGGCCTGGTTTGCATCCGGCCTGCTCGCAACCGATATCTGATTGGGCCAAACAAGGACCGAGACAATTTTGGCCTGTTAAAATCCCGTGATTTGGTTCGCACAATCATGGGCCGGGGTTCATTTCGGGCTGCTGCCGGCCCGTGAGCTGTTCGGCACGTTTCAGGCCCAACCTACATCGTGATTGCATGACGGCCCGATTATGTACCGTAATTTTATGGTTTGGCCGGTTTACTGCGAAGACAGGATATATATATAGTAAAATAACTGCAGCATCGGGAATAAGAAAAAACCTAGACTATACAATAAAGAAATTATGGCATATTACATCCACTGGGCATCAAAGTTCGCCACTATGATAATAAAGCACAAGCAGACAGCAGATTACATACACTCGGCATCAAAGATCGCCACCAGTGCAAATAAACACGCCGACAAAATAATATACAAAACCGACATCACTTCAATAGAGTTCAAGAAAGGTTAGCCCTGCTGGGGAGCTGCAGCGCAAGCAGCTGAGCAAGATGATGACACTGCGCTTGTTCAACACTTATATCTTCCTCACTCTGAAAGATAAACAAGCACACAGATGACAGGTTTTGCACATAAAAGTATCAGTGCTGACAATTCATCACATTTCTTACTGACGAATAAAGTGACACAGTTTAAAATTGCATTAACACAATATGGTATTGTTCAGGTCAAGACATGGCAGGAAATGACATTGTGAAGGAGTTGGCAGCTTCACGACACCACTGGATTACAGATCAAGAACTCATAAGTATCAATGGTTAGTGTGCTGTCAATTTATACCATTTCAGATTGGAAAATAAAGAGACGGTTTAAATAATAGTAGAATGATATGACATTGTTCATAGTTAAGACATTGCAGAATATGACATTGTGCTGTAGTGGGTAGGTTCACCACACCACTGGATTACGGATGAAGAACAGAAGCATACATGCAGTGCAAAAGAAGACCACTTGCTCTGTATAGTATAATTTACATGGTATGAAGAAGGAACTTGGTTGTACAACTGAAAAAACTTTTGTTTATGAACTACATAATAAACTTTAAACAAGCAATTTGATGCAAACACCAAAAATAAACAGCTGTTGCAGTCATGCCTAACCAAATATATGAAACAAAGTTTGAAGGCTTGAGATGGACAAACTTACATTATTGGTGAGGACAGGCTCTATAAAGGCCTTGTCCATGCTGATGGGGGGGGGGGCAATTCAAGAAGTTTACCATAGAATCTTCTTCAAAAGCATTGCCTTTATTCTACATTTTGTTAAGAGTAAATATAGATGTGATAATATACGAAAAAATGGAGAATATTTAAGATAAGATGAAGAGTGATGCTACATAACCAAGTAGCTATAAATGTAAGTGCAGCGATACAGGCAAAAGGTACAACCAAGAGCAATGCACAGCTAAACTTCTTCAGTACCAACCTTATGGTAAGAGTAAATATAGATCTGATGTGTAGAAAATGGAGGGCAAAGGAAAATAAGCTGCAGAGTGATGGTACATGAACAACTACCTGTCATTATAAGTACACTGATAAAGGACAGCATGTACTTACAAGAACAATGCAGAGCTAAAAAAACATTGGCATTGGATATATTCTACACTAATGTAACCATTCATACAGATTAGATAATTTGGAGCGAACAATTGATAAGCAAGCTATCATGCATACTGCTGTCACATAATGAACCAGGTATGTATGCAAGTACAGTGATACAGGACAACAGGTACTAAGAAGAGCAAAGCAGCGGGCAGCATATTTGCGATATCCTGTCGTTCTTGTCAAACCAGAATTCTTCTTCGAGCAGATTTCCTGCAAAAAAGATCCGTAAGGCACATGCGGAAAAGTAGAACTTCAAATTGTCATGTGATTTCATAGACAGTACCTCATCCTGGGAACGAGACCAGTGCATAACAAGGTTTTTCCATTCAATGTCTTCTAAATTTAGCACAGGAGACTTCACCGGAAATTCGTCTGACGCCCGGATAATCAAGCTACAGTAAAACTCTGCTAATGATGCCACGTCACCTCCGTTACTGTTTCTAATCCTTCGTTAGTACAAAACCGATTCAAAAATCAATTCAAAATATGGCAAACAACAAAAGTTTTCAAACATTGAAACAAAAATGTTCGGAGTGAACCAAATATTGCACAGATAATTATGGTGGAGAAACCACACCTTTATAAAATGTTTAAATACTATGAGATGAATAAAACAGTAGCAAAAACAATTATATAAGTGTTATTAAATATAAACAAATATTAAACTAGTTTATTTAGTCACTAAAAACTTTTTACAACTCCAATTTAGGTGTGGGCTTTAACTTATTATAAAACTATAACTATTAAAGAAATAAAATAAAACAGTAGAGGAAAAAAAAGAAAAAAAAGACAATCAAACAAAAAAAAGGAAAAGAACCCCCCCATCGCTGGGCCAAGTGGCCCAGCTGGCCCCAGCCGCCCGAACGGGCCGGCCCACCCCCACCACTTAACCCTCCCACACCCCGTAACCCTAACCACCCCAGTCCCCACTTCCCACGATCCCCACCCCACGTCTCCCTCCTCCCCCCTCCCGATTCTGGATCGGGGCACTCGGGGGCCCGACCCCGCCGTGCCAGCCCCCGACGCCGCCGCCTCGTCCCGCCACCACCTCGCGGACGCCACCTCCCCGCCGGACCGCCTCGTCACCTCCCTTACCCCGCGTCTGGCTCCAGCCACCGTCACCGGAGACGCAACACCCGAGCGCCCTAACGCCGATGTCGTTCGACATCGCCGGAGCCGCCCCGACGCCGTTGCTCGTCGCCTCCCCGACCCCGTCGCTGGTGCCGTCCCGGACCGCCGTCGCCGCTCGCCGGACCACCCTCCCGTAGCCTCTCCCGCCTCGACTACCTCGTCCCCGTCGTCGCTCGCGTCGTCTCTGTCCTCCTCCCCAAAGGCTCCATCGAGCCACGCCGAACCCCCTTCACGCCAACGCTGGTGAGGCCGTCGGCCTCCGCCTCCCCTCTGCCCCTATCTCTCCCCCTCGCGGTCACCACGACCGCCGCCCCCTGTACCCTGCGCCACCCGGACGCACGCTCGCGCCCCTGGCCCGCACGCGCCGAGCGCCGTGTCGCGCTCGCCATGGTCGTGCGAGGAGTCGCACCTGCACACACTTGCCCCCAATCCCCTACTGCTCCGGGCCTCGCCCCGACTTCCTGGCCGCGCGCCCACACGCTGGCCTCGCCGGCCTGGGGCCTCATCCGCCCCTGCGTTGCGCCTCCTGACCGAGGTCGTCGCCGCCAGCGTCGCGCTGGGAGCGCCCGTGTGCGTTCCCAGCCACCAAACCGTGGCCTTAGCCACTGCATATGGGGCCGGCCCATTTTAAAAAAAGAATAAAAAAATGATAATAAGTGTTAATTAATTAATATTAAGTTAATTAATTTAATTAACTAATTAATTAATTAATTAGGTTCAATTAAACTAATTAAAATCTGTTACCCTAATAACCTAGTTAGACTAAATTAACTAGTTAGTTAATGTAACAGCCAATGATAGGAGCCCCACCCCCTGTTGACCAGTCAAACATTGACTGGTCAACAGGGACCCCCTGGCCCACCTGTCAGCCTCTGGTACACTTTTGTGTACGCAGAGCTGGGTGCACCTAGCATTTAGCTATTTAATTTCGAATTAAATTAAAACCAGGAAATCTAGGAAATGATTAAATCTTTATAAATTAATATAAAATAATCCGTAACTCGGATGAAAATACTTTGTACATGAAAGTTGCTCAGAACGACGAGACGAATCCGAATGCGCAGACCGTTCGTCCGCCACGCGTCCCTAGCATAGCGAACCTGCAACTTTCCCCCTCCGGACCGTTTGTCTGAAAACGCGAAACACCGGGGATACTTTCCCGGATGTTTCCCCTCTTCGCCAGTATCGCCTAGTACTGCGTTAGGTCACCTCTAGCACCGCGTATTGCCATGCTACGCTTTGTGGTGCTTTGATTGCTCTGTTATTTATTGTGTTCCCCCTCCGTTACTTCTTTCCGGTAGACCCCGAGACTGCCGGCGACCCCCAGTTCGACTACGGTGTTGACGATCCCTCCTTCATGCCAGAGCAACCAGGCAAGCTCCTCCCTTGATCACCAGATATCTCCTATTGTTCTCTATACTACTTGCATTAGAGTAGTGTAGCATGTTACTGCTTTCGGTTAATCCTATACTGATGCATAGCCTGTCATTGTTGCTACAGTTGTTACCCTTACCTGCTATCCTACTGCTTAGTATAGGATGCTAGTGTTCCATCAGTGGCCCTACACTCTTGTCCGTCTACCATGCTATACTACTGGGCCGTGATCACTTCGGGAGGTGATCACGGGTATATGCTATATACTTTATATACATGACACATGTGGGGACTAAAGTCGGGTCGGCTCGTTGAGTACCCGCAAGTGATTCTGATGAGGGGGCTGAAAGGACAGGTGGCTCCATCCCGGTAGAGGTGGGCCTAGGTTCCTGACGGCCCCCGACTGTTACTTTATGGCGGAGCGACAGGGCAGGTTGAGACCACCTAGGAGAGAGGTGGGTCTGGCCCTGGTCGGCGTTCGCGGATACTTAACACGCTTAACGAGATCTTGGTATTTGATCTGAGTCTGGCCATTTGGTCCATACGCACTAACCAACTACGCGGGAACATTTATGGGCACTCGACGTCGTGGTATCAGCCGAAGCTCTTCCTGACGTCAGTGACGAAGCGGCGCGCGCCGGATTGGACTGGAACGCCTGCTAGGCTAGATCTGCTTCCGGCCGCGTACGCAACGTGCAGGTGTGAAATGGGCGATGGGCCCAGACCCCTGCGTGCATAGGATTTAGACCGGCGTGTTGACCTCTCTGTTGAGCCTAGGTGGGGCTGCGACGTGTTGATCTTCCGCGGCCGGGCATGACCCAGAAAAGTGTGTCCGACCAAATGGGATCGAGCGTGTTGGGTTATGTGGTGCACCCCTGCAGGGAAGTTTATCTATTCGAATAGCCGTGTCCCTCGGTAAAAGGACGACCCGGAGTTGTACCTTGACCTTATGACAACTAGAACCGGATACTTAATAAAATACACCCTTCCAAGTGCGAGATACAACCCGGTGATCGCTCTCTAACAAGGCGACGAGGAGGGGATCGCCGGGTAGGATTATGCTATACGATGCTACTTGGAGGACTTCAAACTACTCTCTTCTACATGCTGCAAGATGGAGGCTGCCAGAAGCGTAGCCTTCGACAGGATTAGCTTTCCCCCTCTTATTCTGGCATGCTGCAGTTCAGTCCACTGATATGGCCCTTTACACATATACCCATGCATATGTAGTGTAGCTCCTTGCTTGCGAGTACTTTCGATGAGTACTCACGGTTGCTTTTCTCCCTCCTTTTCCCCTTTCCATTCTACCTGGTTGTCACAATCAGATGCTGGAGTCCAGGAGCTAGAGATCCCGAGGATGATTCTACGTGGAGTTCGGCTTCGAGGAGTAGTTAGGAGGTCCCAGGCAGGAGGCCTTGCCTTTTCGATCGTTACTACTTTTGTGCTAGCCTTCTTAAGGCAAACTTGTTTAACTTATGTCTGTACTCAGATATTGTTGCTTCCGCTAACTCGTCTATGATCGAGCAATTGTATTCGAGCCCTCGAGGCCACTGGCTTGTATTATGATGCTTGTATGACTTATTTATGTTTTAGAGTTGTGTTGTGATATCTTCCTGTGAGTCCCTGATCTTGATTATACACGTTTGCGTGCATGATTAGTGTACTGTCAAATCGGGGGCGTCACAAGTTGGTATCAGAGCCGACTGCCTGTAGGAATCCCCCTTTCCAACTCCTTGGCCGAAGTCGAGTCTAGTCATTGAAAAAGTTTTACTAACATGGCTGTGTGGCTTACGGGCCCACGTCGCCATTGGGTGGTATTAGGTTCTTTTACTCCTTGTCTATACTCTAGGACTCTGATCTCTCTTCTATTCAGGTTATGTGAATTTTGCTAAATCTAACATTAGGATCTCGTTATCACTTTCACCCGGAGAGCCCCTTATTACTGATGATCGTCTGCTGCACGTGAAGACCCTGAAGATACTCTCCGCTGATAACCCGAGAACTTGTGTTCATCGCTTTTGCAATTCCCTTTCATCGATAAACTCCTCTGGATAACCACGTATACTCGCTATTCATACAATGTTTCCCGGTTGATCTTGTTACTACAAGATACCCCGTAATTTTCTCTGTTGTTACGAGAATCGTTTGAGCTTACTGCCTTGTTGTTCTTTGTCACCTGAATACCCCTACGGATAATTCTCGCACTTACCGAGTATCCGCTCATCCCCAGTTGATTCAAGTATTTCACAAAAGTGTTCAAAATATCATTCGATCTTCCGAAAATCTTCAGGAGCCTTTTTGCTCTTGAAATTCTTGCTTACTTGCATTATGATTAATCTTAAGTCTCGTAATCTTATTGGCATCTCTTGTCATTATCATTTTGAGTCCGTTGATTCAATCTGTTGCGAATGCTCGCAATCCTCAATCAGAGCCTAGAATTCATCCTTCCGGCTCAGACGTCATTTGAAACGTGAGCTGGTTCTCGCCAATCAAATTGTCGTTGATTTTGCCCTATGTCTATTGAACTTATCCATCCTTGATCAGAGCATCTGTTTCTGATCCTTCGCTTTGTAAATCATAATTCCTTTGCAACTGAGCTCTAAGTTACTTAGTTGTTTCTATAATCCAAGGTCCTTGCATTGATTCTACCTCTGGTTGTGTGCCGATACTCACATCAGATCCTTTATGGACCATCAGAACCTTGTTGGATTTTATCCGACAACGTCCTTCATGTTCAATCACTTTGGAAGTTCTTTCCCTGATACACAATGCCTTTAGTAAATTGTATCCTCTCGTTTTGTCACCCATGCTCTACTACCGAGCTTGAGTTATTTACCCCTGAAGCTTGTGGTATATGTTTCCACGATGCCCCGATGGGTTGAACCTATGCCTTTCATAGTATGTGTGAACTCGAAAGTTTTCATGAGTCATACTCTTCTGGTATTTTGCCAGATAAAAATTTTCAACACTGCAACTTCATCAAACGCGAGGAGTGAATGAAAGGGTATGCATTGGAGAAGTGGGAGTCGACTTTGAACTTTGTGTTCATGCCCATGGACACGATGTAGATCCTATCATAGAAACTTCTTGTAATAATAACTATTTCCTTGATATGATATCGTCTAGTATCTGTGTATTGATCCTCTTGCAATCGTGGTTCCGACCATGTTCTCCTTTAAATACCATTTCTCGTGCAAGTTTAAGCACTTGTCTTCTGCAGAGCAATACCCTAGTCCAACCTCTACCTTGATCTGTCGTCGAGTATTACCCCCTGGTATCTCGAGATTATCATGGAACTGCATAACTTCTTATGAGTTCTTCATCAAGTGCTACATTCTCACTGATTACAGTTTTTCACGGGCTTCGAGTTATTGAACACTCAAGGACATTGATAACTGAATCAAGTCCGCGTCGCGATTAAACAACTCTTAGTAGTCTTCTTTACTTGCGAGCTTGTACTCGATCACGTCATTCCTAGCCTGATTGGCTATATCATTATCGTGCTAAATTTTAACTGTGCTACCGGGTCCTTCTTCCCAGAGCACAAATTGCGGCGGTGAGCTAATCTTACAATCGATCTTCCTCGTCATATCACTTCTCCTTGAACAGCAAACTTGATTTCGAGTTTGTGTCCTAACCGTGGTTCCAATAACCTTTTGCTTTCATCATTCCTTTGACTTGATGTCATCGTCGATCAATTTCATCTTCTTGAAAACCTCTCGACAAATTTGTCGTGATCATTGTCAACAATTTGACTTCTTCCAAGTTGCGTGTCAAAATTCAGGATGAGAAATAGCATCCTTGCCCCTCGATGAATTGTGTTATCATCGACAACATTCTTGCCTTCCCCCCAACACAAACTTGTTCATATTTTGTGTTGTATCTTGACTTCCCTGCTATCCAACCTATGTTAAGTTCTACTGCGGAGTATTACCATCTTTGATGTCAAGAATGTTGTGAGGATTGCTCCACCTCTTAAGAATTCTTGCTATAATGATACTTCTCACCATCACCATTCTTTCTTGGTCCTCGTGTTGATTCCAACCGGGGTACCCACAAGTGGACGGTGTTGTTTGGATTCTGCACTTCTAGCAACCCTATTGCTTTGAAGTTAATTGATCGATAATTCATTCTTAGCCTATCGGTTGCTGAACCACCATTCTAACATTGATCATGCTACCTAACCCCATATTTCGGGTGCACCTTTCAACCAATGTTTAATTGTGTATGTTTTCCTCGAGCATACATCATTATACCATTTGATCTGACAAATGTTATCTCCTTGTTCACATAATTGTGGAAATCCATCCTTTGGAAATCTCGATGATTTGTCGCTGAGTCCATCAGCCACCTCCTCATCCTCTCCTTGGTTTACTGATGAACTCTTGTTTCGGAAGTCACTTCCATAGTTCATTTCCCGAGAATCTTATGCCGACTTCTCGTCAATTCGTGTCGCACCTTTTTATCTCTGGTTCCTGAGCCTGAGGTATCCTGACACCAATCAGATCTGAATCTCGGTCAGATATGATGGTTGGAACATATTTCCAAGAGTTATAACATTGGTCTTTATATGACCCGGTAAGGTGATGTCATGCCTAGCACACTTGGCCAGAGGACCTATTTTTATAGTTTCCTTTTGGCAAGGTTAGTCATTCTTCCGTGAGGAAATTTTATGACTTATTCTATAAGTTGTTCTTGATGGATCCTTTTTGAATCCAAAATCTGACCCTTCCTTGATGACCATGTCAATGCTATCTCGAAGCATGTCTGTGGTACTGTGATTTTCAACAAGAACATTTGAAGCCCAATGCTAAATGTTTCCTGCTCAATTATCCAAACACCGGTGTATGGGTAATGTCTTGAAATTTCTCTCCGCTTACCCAAAGAGTTTTCTACATTATATCCTGTCATGGATATCTTGCTTGGCTTGTCCTTGGGAAGGATATATCCCTGAAATATGTGCTTAAACACATTTTCCTTTCCATTGTTTTGTTTACTCTGATAAACATATTTTCCTTTCCATTGTTTGGTTTAACCCTTCTTGTGATCTATATGATCTAAGCATTAATATTCCCTGATTATGTAAACACCTCGGTGTATAATTCTGTCAGTAAGACCCTGATACTTTTGTTGATGACATTCTGGTAACCACCGATGGACGAGAACCTTGCCTATTGGTCCGCCTCGTTCAACGAGCAGGAAAATGGTTCTCTTTGTCCCTCGCCCTTGGTACCAACGTTGTTGCCAACATAACTGACAGGCTACCCTCTGACATGTCTTGCTATCATGACCGTGTAAGATGCCAATGGACTTTCTACTTCTAACCCACATGGTGGGCCCATAACCCACAGTTCCACAGGATCGAAACCTGACTCTCCTGTACACCCCTGTTGCCAAAGCTATTCCTTGTGCTTGACTTCGTAAGTAATTCACGGGTCACCTTCCTAGTGCTCTATTCTGGTATCAGACGCAATACTTACTCTCGCTGCTCTAAACCCCTTTTTCACTCTGGTTCAGACTTCGAGTAACTATCTATCCGCTTGGAACCTCTTATTGTACCTTCGTACCTTACTCTCGATGTATTTTATATCTTCAACTCGAGAGATAATCTTATGCTCATTCTTGGGTTAACCCCAGATTGTTTCCCTCATAAGCATTCTGTCATAGCCGAGCTGTCCCTTACATATTCGTAAGTACGTTGGAGTTTCCGAAGAAAAGGACGACTTCACCATGATGACCTAAAGCAGAGAAATGAAGACGTCAATGTAAGGGATTGACCTCTTCGAGAAGAGCAACCAAGGCCGAGAAGATTCGTTAGACATTGTAACCAGACTTTTCCCCCGTTTTCCACCTCTTAAATCTCGGGACGAGATTTCTTGTAGTGGAGGAGAATTGTGACGCCCGAATAATCAAGCTACAGTAAAACTCTGCTAATGATGCCACGTCACCTCCGTTACTGTTTCTAATCCTTCGTTAGTACAAAACCGATTCAAAAATCAATTCAAAATATGGCAAACAACAAAAGTTTTCAAACATTGAAACAAAAATGTTCGGAGTGAACCAAATATTGCACAGATAATTATGGTGGAGAAACCACACCTTTATAAAATGTTTAAATACTATGGATGAATAAAATAGTAGCAAAAACAATTATATAAGTGTCATTAAATGTAAACAAATATTAAACTAGTTTATTTAGTCACTAAAAACTTTTTACAACTCCAATTTAGGTGTGGGCTTTAACTTATTATAAAACTATAACTATTAAAGAAATAAAATAAAACAGTAGAGGAAAATAAATAAAAGAAAAGAAAAAGAAACAGAAGACAATCAAACAAAAAAAGGAAAAGAACCCCCCCCCCCCCCGCGCTAGGCCAAGTGGCCCAGCTGGCCCCAGCCGCCCGAACGGGCCGGCCCACCCCCACCACTTAACCCTCCCACACCCCGTAACCCTAACCACCCCAGTCCCCACTTCCCACGATCCCCACCCCACGTCTCCCTCCTTCCCCCTCCCGATTCTGGATCGGGGCACTCGGGGGCCCGACCCCGCCGGCGCCGCCGTGCCAGCCCCCGACGCAGCCGCCTCGTCCCGCCACCACCTCGCGGACGCCACCTCCCCGCCGGACCGCCTCGTCACCTCCCTTACCCCGCGTCTGGCTCCAGCCACCGTCACCGGAGACGCAGCGCCCGAGCGCCCTGACGCCGATGTCGTTCGACATCGCCGGAGCCGCCCCGACGCCGTTGCTCGTCGCCTCCCCGACCCCGTCGCTGGTGCCGTCCCGGACCGCCGTCGCCGCTCGCGTCGTCTCCGTCCTCCTCCCCAAAGGCTCCATCGAGCCACGCCGAACCCCCTTCACGCCAACGCTGGTGAGGCCGTCGGCCTCCGCCTCCCCTCTGCCCCTTTCTCTCCCCCTCGCGGTCACCACGACCGCCACCCCCCTGTACCCTGCGCCGCCCGGACGCACGCTCGCGCCCCCTGGCCCGCACGCGCGGAGCGCCGTGTCGCGCTCGCCATGGTCGTGCGAGGAGTCACGCCTGCACGCACTTGCCCCCAATCCCCTACTGCTCCGGGCCTCGCCCCGACTTCCTGGCCGCGCGCCCACGCGCTGGCCTCGCCGGCCTGGGGCCTCATCCGCGCCTGCGTTGGGAATCCTGACCGAGGTCGTCGTCGCCAGCGTTGTGCTGGGAGCGCCCGCGTGCGTTCCCAGCCACCAAACCGTGGCCTTAGCCACTGCATATGGGGTCGGCCCATTTAAAAAAAAGAATAAAAAAATGATAATAAGTGAATAAAAATATTAATTAATTTAATTAACTAATTAATTAATATTAAGTTAATTAATTTAATTAACTAATTAATTAATTAATTAGGTTCAATTAAACTAATTAAAATCTGTTACCCTAATAACCTAGTTAGACTAAATTAACTAGTTAGTTAATGTAACAGCCAATGACAGGGGGCCCCACCCCCTGTTGACCAGTCAAACGTTGACTGGTCAACAGGGACCCCCTGGCCCACCTGTCAGCCTCTGGTACACTTCTGTGTACGCAGAATTGGGTGCACCTACCATTTAGCTATTTAATTTCGAATTAAATTAAAACCAGGAAATCTAGAAAATGATTAAATCTTTATAAATTAATATAAAATAATCCGTAACTCGGATGAAAATACTTTGTACATGAAAGTTGCTCAGAACGACGAGACGAATCCGAATACGCAGTCCGTTCATCCGCCACGCATCCCTAGCATAGCGAACCTACAACTTTCCCCCTCCGGACCGTCTGTCTGAAAACGCGGAACATCGGGGATACTTTCTCGGATGTTTCCCCTCTTCGCCAGTATCGCCTAGTACTGTGTTAGGTCACCTCTAGCACTGCGTATTGCCATGCTATGCTTTGTGGTGCTTTGATTGCTCTGTTATTTATTGTGTTCCCCCTCTGTTACTTCTTTCCGGTAGACCCCGAGACTGCCGGCGACCCCCAGTTCGACTACGGTGTTGACGATCCCTCCTTCATGCTAGAGCAACCAGGCAAGCCCCCCCTTGATCACCAGATATCGCCTATTCTTCTCTATACTACTTGCATTAGAGTAGTGTAGCATGTTACTGCTTTCGGTTAATCCTATACTGATGCATAGCCTGTCATTGTTGCTACAGTTGTTACCCTTACCTGCTATCCTACTGCTTAGTATAGGATGCTAGTGTTCCATCAGTGGCCCTACACTCTTGTCCGTCTGCCATGCTATACTACTGGGCCGTGATCACTTCGGGAGGTGATCACGGGTATATGCTATATACTTTATATACATGACACATGTGGGGACTAAAGTCGGGTCGGCTCGTTGAGTATCCGCAAGTGATTCTGATGAGGGGGCTGAAAGGACAGGTGGCTCCATCCCGGTAGAGGTGGGCCTGGGTTCCTGACGGCCCCCGACTGTTACTTTATGGCGGAGCGACAGGGCAGGTTGAGACCACCTAGGAGAGAGGTGGGTCTGGCCCTGGTCGGCGTTCGCGGATACTTAACACGCTTAACGAGATCTTGGTATTTGATCTGAGTCTGGCCATTTGGTCTATACGCACTAACCAACTACGCGGGAACAGTTATGGGCACTCGACGTCGTGGTATCAGCCGAAGCTCTTCTTGACGTCAGCGACGGAGCGGCGCGCGCCGGATTGGACTGGAACGCCTGCTAGGCTAGGTCTGCTTCCGGCCGCGTACGCAACATGCAGGTGTGCAATGGGCAATGGGCCCAGACCCCTACGCGCATAGGATTTAGACCGGCGTGTTGACCTCTCTGTTGAGCCTAGGTGGGGCAGCGACGTGTTGATCTTCCGCGGCCGGGCATGACCCAGAAAAGTGTGTCCGGCCAAATGGGATCGAGCGTGTTGGGTTATGTGGTGCACCCCTGCAGGGAAGTTTATCTATTCGAATAGCCGTGTCCCTCGGTAAAAGGACGACCCGGAGTTGTACCTTGACCTTATGACAACTAGAATCGGATACTTAATAAAATACACCCTTCCAAGTGCGAGATACAACCCGGTGATCGCTCTCTAACAGGGCGACGAGGAGGGGATCGCCGGGTAGGATTATGCTATACGATGCTACTTGGAGGACTTCAAACTACTCTCTTCTACATGCTGCAAGATGGAGGCTGCCAGAAGCGTAGCCTTCGACAGGATTAGCTATCCCCCTCTTATTCTGGCATGCTACAGTTCAGTCCACTGATATGGCCCTTTACACATATACCCATGCATATGTAGTGTAGCTCCTTGCTTGCGAGTACTTTCGATGAGTACTCACGGTTGCTTTTCTCCCTCTTTTTCCCCTTTCCATTCTACCTGGTTGTCGCAATCAGATGCTGGAGTCTAGGAGCTAGAGATCCCGAGGATGATTCTACGTGGAGTTTGGCTTCGAGGAGTAGTTAGGAGGTCCCAGGCAGGAGGCCTTGCCTTTTCGATCGTTGCTACTTTTGTGCTAGCCTTCTTAAGGCAAACTTGTTTAACTTATGTCTGTACTCAGATATTGGTGCTTCCGCTGACTCGTCTATGATCGAGCAATTGTATTCGAGCCCTCGAGGCCCCTGGCTTGTATTATGATGCTTGTATGACTTATTTATGTTTTAGAGTTGTGTTGTGATATATTCCCATGAGTCCCTGATCTTGATCGTACACGTTTGCGTGCATGATTAGTGCACGGTCAAATCAGGGGCGTCACAATTCGTTTATAGACTTGCCATCAAAGTGTGATTTCCTCAGGTAACACCGATACTGCTGCAATGCCTCCTTGAAAAGCACAAGCAAGCTTTGTTCGTCATGACTATCCAGATTGACCCTCGCCTAGTTACAACAATGTAATGTAAATCATTGATGTGTTCAATCAGAAGAAAACAGGAAAATAATAACCATGAATAATAGCACTTACACGTAAGTTGGACAGGAAGATGTGAAAATGGTGTTTGTCTTCACAATAAACTTCCCATGATGGGAATATATGCACGTAGTCCCTAACAACATTGAAAGCATTGTCTTTGAAACTGGGAATAAATGGAATGGGGTTCCAATCTGCAGGAATTGGCCGTCTCTGCAGTTAGGATAGGTCTTCGGCCGGTGGACTTGCTGTACTTTTTGCTGGAGTGGGATTTTTCTGTGGTACAGCTGGTGCTATGGCAAATGAAATCGGTATAACTTTTGCTGGAGTGCAGGTCCTCTATGGTGGGGCTAGTGGTGTGGCCACTGAAGTATGGGTACAGTCTGCTGGAGTCGGTTCTTCGTTTTGTGTCACTGGTTGTACATCCAATATAAGTGGGGTGCTGTCTGATTTCTCTGGCACCACCATGTTTTTCAAGGACTTTGCTGGTGCTCCTTCAGGTTCGGCAATCACCCTCTTCCTTTTTGATATCTGATGCACAAGAACAACATTTGAGTGGAAAAACATGGTATGATGACAGATGGAATATGTATTGATAATGGATGGGCATGGCATCTCGACATATATGATGAGTAAACTAAGCAGATGGCGGTGCAACAAAGTAGAAGAAATGCAAGACAACATATGCAAGATACCCGCAATCAATAAAACATTGCCAAATTAGAACAGGCACCTTGATGGGTGAACAAGACATGCCATCTGCCTTTGACTCCTCGAGGTTAGAATAGTCATTAGGATCATATTTCGAACAAGAATCAACAGGTGGGGAGCGTATGAGTTTCATTGCATCCAGAATGGCACTCAATGCCTTGGTGCCAATTTTGGAAGTCATTGTAGTGTTTAGCTTCAAGAGTGGACTGCTGCTAGTGTGACGAAGTAGCTACACAGATCATAGTGTAGATATAACGGGAAAACCTTAAGCATCAGAGTAAAATCAGCAAAGTGGAACTTGCTGGAATATATGTGCTAGTATTGCCGGTACGGCTAGAAACGCTTCGGATACCAGCTCTCTTCAAGTGAAGGTGCGGTACTGTTAATATCAGTGTAACTCTCAAAGGCGACACAGCTCCCCGCATTTCCTTGCTATTCTTATAGGATTCAAGTGGGCAGGCCACTACAAATCCTATTCCTATGTTTACAAGATCCTACGAATCAAAGAGGCTCAAAGTGTCCATCACAACCGACCGTATAGACCTCTACACTGCAAATGTCCCTGCTCATCTTCAGTACAAGGAACATACTGTACTACTTCATACTCCCTCCGTTCCAAAATATAAGTCTTGGTAGAGATTTCCACTATGGATCACATACAGATGTATCCAGATACATTTTAGAGTGTAGATTCACTCATTTTGCTCCATATCTAGTCCATGGAGGAATCTATACAAAGACTTGTATTTAGGAACGGAGAGAGTACATATTAAACAAGAACGGAAGAGGAACATGGTAAAGAGGAGCAACCAGATTTTGGATAATAAATGTTGGTTGCACAGTGCCCACACATGATGAACCAGAGCGCATTAAGAATGCAACTCCCAGCTGTCTCTCGACCATTTCAGGCGGTTGGATGAAGATCCTACGTCTCCTAACCCTTCTTCTTCCTCGTCTCTGATTCTTCCCATACAGAACACCGCACGGGCCGCCGGCCGGACCATCGGCCCCCACCGCCTGTGTTCCTCCGCCACCCCCACCCCCACTCCCGCCCCAACCCCCACCCGCATCGAGTTTTCTTCATTCACCGAGGCCACACAACCCCCCGAGCCCCTTCGATCGCACCGGCGAACTCCGGCGAGCTCTGAAAAATCGACTGACCCAATTTTGAAATTTAGTCTACTGTTATTTAACTAGTGTGGAATATAAAAGGGGAAAACCATAAGCATTGGGAGTATAGTGTTGAGCGTGCCATGGCGGATCTGAAGGTGCAAACCGGACAAAGGCAACTTCGCAACCAAGACAAGAAATCAGAGTAAAGCAGTGGCGATCTATTTTCTTGCTGCGATAAATAAGTTGAGCAGATACGAAAGAGTACCGCCTCTGGTGCGGCGCCGTGTACGCATCTGCTGAGAATTTGATGGTGCTGCGGTAGCGATGGCTGTCGGTGGCGTGGAAGCAGATCTAGGAGGGTAGACGGTGGCGGCGGGGCGCGGTGGACGAGACGGTCATAGGAGCGGCGTCGGCAAGGTGGACGACGGCGGGGATGAAGCGAGAGGACGGGATGCAAGGATCCCAGTCCGAAGCCATGGATGAGAGAGGTCGATCTCTTGTAATGGACGGGGGCATCGGGGTATCAGCTCCGGCATGGTGGAGGAGGACGGCGGCGGACGGAGGAGGGTGGGGTGGAGAGGGTGTTTTGGCGCCCACGGAGTACGAATGGGGAAAAGGGAGGTAGAGAGGAAGGGGGGAACCATGTATTCAGGCGCGCTTGTCTCAAATGCGAGGAAATTTACAAACTTAACCCCCGTTTCAAATTTCTACTACATCACAGCAACATTAGTCGGTTGGGGATAGGTGGGTAATCTCGCATACACCGAATATTTGCCGACGAGAGTTTGTTTTTGGCGCCCACCGTGTATGAATATGAATCGGGGAGGGAGTCGATTTCGGCCGAGGACACACTGTGTTTTGGCGCCCACCGTGTATGAATCCGGGTGAGAGGCGGTTACGTCACATTTGGGTGAAATTACAAACCTACCCCTATCGAAACCTATAGAAATCTAGTAGATAGGCTTTGCGTGGCAGGGATAGGCAGTAGTGATTTCCATCTCACAGATTTTGGTTTCGGGCAGTTACTGCGACTTTCCCCACTTCGTTCAAATTTTGCAGAGTGCACGTTTACCGTGCCAACTCAATTCGAATCCCGTTTGTATTCTATTTTTTTCGGGCGGGATCCATTTTCAATTGGAATTACATTCTATATACATCATTTTTTATATATACTTTCAAAAGCACAACAAAGAATTCTGCTCCTTTATATGTATAATATGATTTAGAAATACAACGATCTCAAAATCTTAAGGTTGAATTCGAAAAAATTTAACCAAATTATGTTCTACTAAAATGTATGGATCATTAATATCTACATATTAAATAACATAGATGTGCGTGAATTCATATGAGTATGCATGTTTGATAGATCAATTTTGGTTCGAGTATGGATTACATGTATCACCATCTCGAATTCAAATATTTGAATCCCTTTTTTGTTCACTCCTTTCACTCCCATCTCTCTCGCATGCATGCTCCTTCAGGTAGCTATCACTCTCTTTTCTCCAGCTCACCCGCATGCTCACTTCATGTTTCTCCTATCCTCGCAAACATGGTCTCTCGACGTCTCCCTTGAGAAGTGTCACACTCTCCCTATCATTATACATTACACGGTTTTCATTATCTCTCACGTCTCTACTGTTCTCTGGTATCACTCGGTACCTAAGCTTTCTTTTTCACCGCCACACACACAGTCTTCACTCGTCTTTCACTTTGTCTTTCTCTCTATGGGATTCTCTCACACACCCTATATGTCTCTACATATGACTCATACCACTAAAATTACCCTCTCTCTCTCTCTCCTGTAGACACAACATTTGTTGCGGTATCCTTTTCGTCTCCATCCCAGACTGACATTATTCATTTGTTTACCGATCAGACAACCCCGATTACCGTCTCCTCTCTCTCTCTCTCACAGACACACACACACACAACTCCTGCTTCCACTCCCCTTCCCGAATACCGTCTCTCTCTCACACACACAACACTCTCGCTTTCGCACCCCGACTCGTATTTCTCTCACAAACATTTATCGACTAGCTAGCCTCTAGATAGGTTTATACACCCGCACACTCGTGCTTCCACCATCACATACATGTCTCTCTCCCGCTCCTTGTATCTATGTAGATTTTTCTTCCCTTCTTGAGACATGCCCTCTCGATCGTGCACACACACACTATCGCCTCATTTTAAGCTGATACCTATCGCACACACACTCCTTGTGTCTTTGTCACACATGCACTCCATCCTCCTCCACTCTCCCTCTCTCTCACACACACATGGGCTTTTTGCAACAACTAGCAAGATGCCCATGCGTTGCACGAAACATCAAGATGCATTTGTATGAGTAGTTTATCTTGTGGGGGAAAAGGATGAACGAGGGAAGGCCTTATTTGCAAATGTGGAGAGGGGTGTGGGTATCTTTTTGCAAAATTGCCATAGTTTCCTTCCTATCCGTCAGATATAGATCGGACGGCCTATATTGCAGGATGGCAGGCACACGATCATCACCGACAATGCTTTTTATAAGAGTAGGGATAAAAAATAGAGTTGGTGATGATGGTGGGCCTGCCATCCTGCAATGTAGGTTGTCCGATTTATATCTGACGGATAGGAAGGAAAATATGGCAATTTACCCGCACTCTTCACCACATTTGCAGACAAGGCCTTCCCTCGTTCATCCTTTTCTCCCACAAGATCTTGATGTTCCGTGCAACGCATGGGCATCTTGCTAGTAAGAGTAGAAATTAGACATATACCACTTCTCGAATCTTGAAACCAACAACATTCCTCCCTTATCTCATCAAAACCGCCAAAGGAATATATTTTAGTGAAACATAACATATTTTTAGTGATATACGTATTTCAAAACTAGACTTTTTTTCTATCAAATTGGTGAATATGTATTAATCTACTTTGATCGTGTGGCAACGCATTGGCACATTGCTAGTAGTTATTATAATTTTTTGGACACCAGACAAACGGTGGAGTACATATACGAAGAGAAGAGGCGCACACACGCAGTCGGCCTCTTGCTGTCTCGCACACATGAGTGTTACGTAAAGGCAACATTAACAAATAAACCCTAAAAGCCTAGGTGCACGATTGCTGCATTCGCGGGTACCGGGTACGTGGTGGAGCACCTTTATAGGAATAGTCAGCTCGCATGATAATTTGATCCGTAGGAGTTGATGGTCGGGACCACAGGTGAACGACTTGGAGCGCGGTGGCTCGCCAGTTGCCACAGATCGAGTAGCCACGTTTAAAATATCGTTTTTAGCGGGGTTAAGAGTTCCGATTTTCAATGGCGCGTTATAAGTAGTAAGTAGTTTTTAGAACGATTGGTATGGAGCCAAAATGGAATTCATAGTACTACGTACCTCCTTGGCATATGGTTGTATGGTTTTTTTTGTGATGGAGGTTGTATGGGTTTATGTTGTGAGATGTTGAACCTGGTAGTTCTAGGGCAAATACTATGGTTTAGATTTAGATGCTGATTTTCAGTAATGAAAATCGAAAGGGGAAACCCTTCTTTGATTAAAAAAAACTACCACCTCCATTCTGGTTTACTAGTCGCCATCGTACTTTGGGTCAAAGTTTGTCCATGAATTTGACTTGTAAAATGTGAATAGAAAATGAGATTTTGTTATACCCAAACAAAAAAGGACCGGAGGGAGTGATTGCTCTGAGACGGACGCGACCTCTCATAGCGCAGGCATTGAACCAGCGCGCCGGCCAAGAGGGCCGCACTCGCTGCAGGCCCGACTGAGCACGCCTCCTCGCCACGTGCAACCAGCTTAAGACTACCCCGCCTGACTTCATTGAATCTGCGCTTGTGCCGGCAACACGTCCTTCCATAAGCCGGCAGGCATTTTAGAACACAAAAATGACTAAAATATAATTAATTTATGCATGTTCTTGACTTGTTGTGCTCGCATTGGTAGCAGGAACTAGTAGAGGATTTTCTTTATTTATAACTCTCCTCACATTTTTTTGGCTTTGAAGTGAATCATGGTTGTGGACATTATGTATGAATGTGCAGATATCTGTGAACATGAGTTTGATGTGGAAGTTGAACTTGGAATGTCGGGCTTGCGCGTGAACTATACCATGTCCAATGCTTCGTCTGTTATTGTTTGGAAAGTAATTGCTGTTATTACATGAACCGGAAAAAAACATTTTGTGCCACATCAGTAGATGCACGGACATCACAACAGGCATGCGGACTGGATAAACATTTGAACCTAGCTATTATGAAGGAAATTTTGTATTGACAACAGTTTTAGATAGCAGGAGACGCCTAGCCTGCTCTGCCTCTGCTAGCTTATTTCTGGCTTCTTCCATCTCTTCTTTGGCTTGGGTGAAGAGAGCATCTGATTGCTCTTTTCGCTTCTTCAGGAACTCAACTACATTCTCAAGGGCTGCTGGATGCTTTCTTTCAGCCTTTACTAATGCCACGAGGACACGAACAGCTGACGACTCCACCTAGCTTGTGTGTAATCCAGCATCATCTGGGAATTTGCACCTTGTGTCTAATCTAGCATCATTAGGGAACTGGCACCTTGTGTGTAATCCAGCCTCATTTTGGAAACATGATCTCGAGGTTGACCATACTTCCCTCCTCGCAGGAACTGCATCCTGACATGAAGTTACTTCTTTTTTAGATCAATACTCAGAGCAACCTAGATCCATTTAGTAGAAGCCAGATAAACAGAACTCGGAGAAGTGAATTCAAAAGGAAAATAAAAATAAGAACAGACTACAAGGTGAGAACACCCACTTCCTACATCAAGCTAAAACCGAAAGCATTAGGACGCTTAAGACTCTTCTTATTACACATCGAAGAACACCACGCTTAAGAGAAACAAAAACTACAACATATACACATCGAAGAACACGAGGCTACACGAAAGTAATTGAAAGGGTGTTACTTACCAAAGCTCGTTTTACAGGTTCGGTGCAGCTCCTCTTTAACTTGCCACGCTCCTTGAAGATGTCCCGAATATCCCATGTTTGGTCTTCATTGCTCCTCTGCATGTTCGCACTATTGGTTTTAAAATCTCAACATGGCAAGAAAAATATACTACTAGTAATACTCGCACATCTTGTGGGCAACATTAAAGCACTCGTCTGCCATGTTAGAGCATCTCCAACAGAATCGCAATGCGCCGCGCTTTAAAAAGGAGTTTATAGTGCTGAGATCGAGAAGTAGATACTAGAGAGTAGAGGATAGTTCTCAGCATAGATAGATAAAAAAAAGATAATTCAACTACTCCTCGTCGTCCGACTCCTCCTCGGTGATGTCCTCCTCCGACGTCTGACTGTAGGCGTGAAGATACCGATCATCGTCGGATTCCCAGGGCGACGCTGCTCCTAGCCTCATGTTGAATTGAGCGTCCGCTTTTCGCCTACGCTTGTCCTCGCGATAGGCGGCTCGCTCCGCCCTCCTCTTATCCCTCTCCGCCCTCCTTTGCGCGTAGAACTCGCGCTCTTTGATGATGACCCGCGGGAAGTGTTGGCGCCACAACGCCATGGCTTCCTCGTCCATCTCGGCGATGCCGAGACGGTGCTCCCGCCTCCGGTTGTTGCGACGGTCCTCGTCGGTGCTAAGCCGCGGCAGAGGCGCGAGCTCCTGCGCCCGCTCCCGCGTCGGCACGTTGGGGAAGTTCAATGTTCTATGACGCCACCGAAGGCGCCAGACCATCGCGTTGTACACGCAGGCGGCCTCGTTGGCGGTGTCGAAATTGCCGAGGCTGAGGCGCATCCCGCGGAACTGGATCTCGGCGGAGAAGCCGCCGGAGGGGCGCGCGCGGACGCCGCGGTATCCCCATGTTTCCCGGCGATGCGGTGGCATGGTGGCACGGCGGCGGCGAGGCGAAAAAGAGCGGGGAGAGAGCGGTGGCGAGGCACAGAGCGGGGAGAGAGCGGTGGCAAGGCACAGAGCGGTGGGAGGGCGTTGGATTTTATAAAGCGCGTCGGACGCCGCGCGCCAAAACTAGCGCACGCCCGGCCTTTTTTTCCCGCGCGCGCGCGATCCTTTCCCGACGTCTCTGCTATCTCTACTCTCTTCTCTAATATTATATT
Organism: Aegilops tauschii subsp. strangulata; assembly: GCF_002575655.3. Lineage (NCBI taxonomy): Eukaryota > Viridiplantae > Streptophyta > Magnoliopsida > Poales > Poaceae > Aegilops > Aegilops tauschii. The sequence goes on from NC_053037.3 coordinate 46,253,202, forward strand.
TATTTAATATTTAATATTTAATATTTATCTCTACTTCCTTTACTGTCTACTTTTTTCTCTATACTTTTTTTCTTGCAATATAGGCCGTCCGATTTATATCTGACAGATAGGAAGGAAACAAATGGGAATTTTGCAAAAAGATACCCATACCCCTCTCCAGATTTGCAAATAAGGCCTTCCCTTGTTCATCCTTTTCTCCCACAAGATAAACTACTCATACAAATGCATCTTGATGCGTGCAACGCATGGGCATCTTGCTAGTTCTAAAAACCTTTCCAGCATTTGCCACACTACTGGTTGCAGATGAAAAACTTACCCAAGCACAACGCGATACAGGAGCGACGCACAATTACAAGCTGATATTCTGTTGGACAATGGAGGCTATAACCAATTACTTTTCGGGAACAATAGCACCCAGGAAATTTGAGGGGTAGGTATGAACAAAATTGGAACTGCACATGTACTGCTAAGTGATTTAATACACACATTACCAATCAAGGAGGAGAACGATGGTCACGGTGGCCTCTGTGAGTCATGGTCGGCAACAGGAGTCAGTTCATTGTCCACGACGGTGGTACTTCTTCGCTTGGCGTCGGCTTCCGGGAAGCAGATCCGAGACAGTGGAAGACCATGCCGGGGAAGAGGCTCCGTGTACGACGACGACGGTGGACCGGCTCCAGTGCGGCGTACGAGGTCGTCGATGAGGCAGATGCGCTGCGGTGGATGAGTGCGCCGATGTAAAGGGGAGGAGCACGAAGGCTCCGGTGCCGTGGAGAAGTCTATTTTGCGGTGGGGATAGAAAATGGGGAGTATTCAAGTGTACTACTCTGGGTGCCGGGGTGGGGTTGGCTGGGTAGGGTGAACCTAAAGTTACGAAAACAGCCCCCTACCAAGCGTCATCCGTAGGCCTGTTCCGAAGGCTATGATGGTAACTTCCCACTACTCGAATCAGGGTCGTGGGAGATTTTCCCACTGACCTCAAAATTTTGTGACACTGGACTCCCCGTGTGGCGTGTTGAGTGATTCGGCTAAGCAACTAGCGAGTAGTAGTAGTAAACTCTGCATATTAGGTTTGACCGAAGTCAAACTTCCTAAAGTTTGACCAAGTTTATAGAAAAATATAAACATTTACCATAACAAATATGTATGATGTGAAAGTACATTCAATAATGAATCTAATGGTATTTATTTGTTATTGTATATGTTAATATTTTTTGTTATAAGCTTTCTGAGAGTTTACAAAACTTGACTTTGACCAATGCTAATACGCGGACTTAAATAAAAACGAAGGGAGCACATTTCTTTTCTTAGTTTGTAGTGAACTAATCATTTGTTGAAATTGTGAAATAAATATATTAGGCTATTGACTTCGAATGTAATGGTCTATAAAATTCAATAGTTACAATCATTGTCGAATCCCAAGATGTATACAAGGTCTATAGTACTTCACAACATGCTCAAACTCACATACACACACACACACACAAAGTAAACTAGAAGACCGTTCTCTCATGTATACACAACGCATCGGCATCTGTCTATGTCTCACTCATGCATGATCATTTGCACATTCACACCTCTCTATGTCTGTATCACACGCACACCGTCTCCACATTGCCCTTCCGCCACAACACACATATGGACACATACACACGTTCTCTCTCAGTCACACACACAAAATCAGTATTAAAAAAACTAGGGCGCACCTAAAACGTCCAAATCCAAATAAACACGAACTGGAGCTAAATTCAAATATATGGAAATATTGCAGCGTCAAGAACTTTCACAGGAAAAAAAGTTGAGTAATATTCGAGGATTGTTTTCACACACACAAAAAGGTTCGGTGGATGTCCTTCGAGCACGACACGGTGACGCACCGTTCGATCGACCGCGCGGCCGCGGTTCACGCGCTTGCACAGGATTCCGTATCGTGGCTGTGGTACTAACTAATAAAAGCGCTGCCTAAGTCTAATGTTTACGTGTACTAGTACAATTTTCTTTTAAGTTTGACCAACCTTATAAACAAAACTAAAGTAAGCTCCCACACGCGCACTCATCAATATGCCGCCGCCGCCGTTGCGCATGCCGGCGCCCGCCTGTTCCGGCCAACAATTTCTCGCCCATCACCGCCGTGTCGCTGCCATCCCTGTACCATGAAGCGGAAGGCTCGCCCGCTTACGTCGTCTGCAGTCCCTCCTCGCGATGCCGCCGCGCTGCCAAGCACGCGAGCAGCTGGTGGAGCCGCGTCTATGCACGCAGCATACGAAGAGGAGGACGAGCGCGTGCTCCAGTACGCCGGCAAGGAGGAACTAGCATGTCATTGTCGTCTCCACCCGCGCGGAGGAGGCGCGCATGGTGGCTGTCGCGGCGGAAGCCGGTCGCGCGTGCGTCGAGCCCGCAAACCGGGTGCGGACGCGGAATCTACCTTCGAGACCTTGAATGCCACGTGGATCCTACAATCTGAAGGAGCAATTTGGGTCAGTCGACTCATGTGAGCCGTTTGATGCAGCATGGATGGCTAGAAGGGCTTCTTCGACCTCTTCTGCCGTCTTCTTCCTTTGCTCCGTCGAACTTCTTTCACAAATCGACGGACCCAAATTATACTACTAGTACGAACGTATTAAGTACAGTAGGAATACGAAGATACGAGCAGTAGTACCAACTGCAAGAAGAACAGTAGTAAGACATAGTACTAGTACTACTGTACGTACTAAAGAGTTCAAATAACGAGAAAGAACATAAACATAGTTCTGCTGGGGCCTCAGCACAACACACCCTTGAAAATAAACTAAGCAACTAGTCCGCTTGACACTGCAGTAGAACCAGCATGAGCGACGGCACTGCCACCTACTCGGAGTCCGAGTCCACGTCCTCAACTTCGTCCTCGTCCCTCTTCCTCTTCCTCTTCGCTGACGCTTCTTTGCTTGAACCAGACACTGGGCTCCGCTTCTTCATCCAACCCTTGTAGATATTTAAACAAAGGTAGGCATCCATTGCTGCGTACAGGATGTGATCTTCATCTAATGTCTTCGACTCCCATGCATGATGAAACTCGTGATGAGGTTTCTTCAGTTTAGCGTACGAAGGATCAATCATGGCTGCTGCCAGGGTCAGCATTGAAGGTTGAGAGGAGGACACCAGGCTTGCCTTCTGGAGATCGAAGGGCTGTCCTACAACGAGACCTATCCGACGCAGGACATCTCTGTCGTTCTTAAAGCCTACATTAACGAATTTCACTCTTTTGTCCTTGAGGAAGTTCTTAAAATCCTGGCACTCAACGTCGGCATGGCATATGTGGTAGACCAAGCAAACGTTATGTACGCAAACCTGGATCACGGCGGGCTTCTTCCTCTCTTCGTCCTTTAGATCCTTCTCTCGTCCCAGGACTGTGGTGTACTCAACATCTAGCCCAGCGACCCACTCATCCGTTGAACTGTTGAACATGTGTAGGAAGCGAGCAAGCCATCACCGTCTCGGATCCACGTGTATAGATGACGATGAACTGATCGCCGGTGATGGCTCTAACCTGGTACTCAGCGGCGACCATGGATATTTGGGAGGCCATGGATTTTGGAGGAGGGTTAGGAGAAGTTGAACTGTTGTACCCCGCAAAAAAAAACTGTGAGCGAACTAATGTGAAAGGACGGGACGACTGGGAGCGAACTGTTGTAAGGTAGAAGACGGGGACGAGTAGGGCGTGCGAACGGCGTGGGGTTGCTGGCTTGCCTAGTGGATAAACGGCTGCAAGCCCCCAAAGAGTTCTCGAGAACTATGCGGGACCCACTAGATGTCATGTCTACTAGACCCATATCGTAGGCCTGACGGTATAGCTTCTGCCTGTTCGCACGCCGTGCCGGCGCGTGGATGTAACTTCACTTAATTCCGTAAAACGTCGCGCCTCCCACGACCTTCACCTCCCTCGCGCGGTCGTGCCCTTTGAGACTTCAACCGGCTATAAATGAGCAAATTTTTTTGCCTTTTTTTTAGACAAGCAATTTTTTTGCCTACTCCGCATGCATGATACTCCCTCTGGTCCTTTTTACTCCCGTCAACCGTTTGCAAAGTGTTTGACCAAATTTATACTATTTTTTGAACACCACCTTATATTAATTAACCAGCCACACCAGTACACTCATTCGATACAATATTCACCACACAGGGCGGTACGTTATTTACAAGAATACCATCTAATTTATTTACAAGAGTACCACTACCTCCCTTCTAGTTTAAAGGGCTCGATTCAAAAATTTCACCTACTCTTAGCAAGATAGTAGAGGCGGTGGAATAGTTTTTGAAGTCTGCAAAAGTACTCAACTAGTGTTGTCGTTCTTCACAAAAAAATGTGTTTACCAATGCATGCGTGAACACTAGTTACTCTGACCCCCCTCTTCTTTAATTCTTTGCCACATCAGCATGTTTGCTATTCCCGTGTGCATGATACCAGCTAAGATACCACCATTATGGCCAGCCTTAATCATCGCATGCACTAATTTAGTGCACCTTGAAATATGAACATGTGTGGGGCGTGTATGTTTTTAATGACTTGAGACTATACCTAGCCCGGCATGCAAGATGACTTATTATGCACCGTTCCCCATACCTGCAGGAGCCCGTTCGTCACCAAATATTTTCCTCTCCATGTGTGGAAACAATATGCCTGCCAAACTCTCCTTCTCCCTCCGGCGGTCCCACCACTCCACCCCGTGTGAAAAAATCTGCATGGATGACTCTCCTCCCCCACGCTCGTCCAATCCGTTGTGACCAGCAATATTTCCACCCCTTCGCTCCCCCGTAATTTACTCCAACAAATATGCCCACGTAGCTGTTACTTAACTGCAGGTGCATTGGGTCACTGACATATGGGCGCAACAGGGGTCTGGCCCACATGTCAGTGACGCAACTGGACCTGCAGTTAAGTCAGTGCAGCTCAGTCCATATCTTACGTAGGTGTGCCATTGCTCGCTATAAATACTGCGCCTCCCACGACATCGCTATCTCCTCCCCCTCATGTTCACGTTCATCGCTATCTCCTCCCCCTCCCTCTCACGTCGACCACCATGGCATTGCCCCTCCCAAGCCCTAGGAGCCCTTCGCTGCACCGCGCGGACGGTCACGCGTCGCTGTTCCGTTCCTCGCCGCCACTAGTCGAGGAGGACGCGTCGGTGTTCCGCTCCTCGCCGCTACGCGACGCGTCGCCGTTCCGTTCCTCGCCGCCACTAGTCGAGGAGGACGCGTCGGCGTTCCACTCCTCGCCGCGACGCGACGCGTCGCCGTTCCGTTCCTCGCCGCCACTAGTCGAGGAGGACGCGTCGGTGTTCCGCTCCTCGCCGCGACACATCGAGGTGGACGCGTCGGCGTTCCCCATCTCGCCAGCACGCGCGCCGGAGGACGCGTCGGCTCCCCGCTACGAGGAGAACGCCGCGCCGCCCGCCGAGCCCCCCAGCCTTGAGGAGCTTTGGAAAGAAATGGATGTCGCCTTGTGGGAGGCTTTGCCTCCAGTAGAGCGCGCCAAAATAGAGGCGGAGAAGAAGGCCGAGGAAGAGAAGCGCACGTCGGAACAAGCTGCCTGGGAGGCCTATGTCGCGTCCGAGAGAGTCAGGCAATTGGCTCTTTGGCAGAAGGCTCGTGCGAGGGCCGTGAGGGTGGCGGAGGACGCCTGTGCCGATGCCCTGAGTGCAGTCGGGCCCAAGCGCCTCATCTACGCTTGGCGGTACGTGGACCGGGTGCACGCTTCCAGCGAGGACGAGTACCTGTTGGCGCCGGATCACCACACCGGTGAGATCACGCTCGCCCGCCGGCAAGCCGCCAATCAGCACCTCGCGAGTTGCGAGGCTGAGGAAGAGGCATTGTGTCGGCGCGCTGGGAAACGTCCGCGCACCAGGGCACTCGTGGCGCGCCGCAAGCGCTCCTGCGAGCGCCGTGGCTTTTAGGAGGAGTATAATTTTTGTTTCGTAAGGCGATCTCATTAGTTTTGGGACGCAAATGATACATCCCGAACGTTCAGGAATTTTTAGCGTCCTTAATTAAGTATGTAAAAGGGAAAGTTTGGAAACCTTGTGTATTCGTACGCATTTTGCAAGTACGTGCATATAGCACAAACTTTACTATATACTATCGCACTACACGTCTCTCTCGATATATGCTTGCAGACTGTGCTACTCCCTCCGTCCAGGTCAATAAGTCATCTTTGGTTGTGCACCGTGACCAAGAAGGAGGGAAGACTTATACACCTAGACGGCGGGAGTACTACTATTACTTATGTACGTGCAAATGCACGTTTTAACATTACGATGCGGTTTTTGTAAAAGTAGAAAAACAGCACTAGTCAAGCTTGTGAAACGATTCAATGCAAAACAAATGCAAAAATGCTCGTTTGATTGTTTACTTTTAGCTTCCTTCTCTGTGGTTATTTCTCTGTCGTACTTTGTATGGAGTATCTCACTGGTTGCAAAGGCATGCAAATTCCCAAACCGCTTCCTACACCCTGTATCGAATTTTTTGCCTAACAAGTTGTGGCGTGCAATTGGAATTCCAACTTGAGTACTACTACTAGTAGGAGTACTAGGGGCCAGTTCTTTTAGGCTTCTAGATTAGTAATCCCATAAGAGCAAGTACAATAGAGCTGAGTCAGCGGGCTATAAGAAATAAACTAGTATATTTCTGCTTAGTTGGAGGAAAGAGAAGAGGAGAGAGAAGGTAAGCGGGCTCTTCGTGAAGAGCCAGCTCTAGCACGTGCTCCTAGGCACTTTGTGAGAATGAGAAGTGGGCCACATAATAAAAAAGCAGTACACTCTTTTGATCTATTATTGTACATGTTGGCTATAAAGATGGGCTGTAGATGACATGGCACTGGCTTATAGCCAGCAGCTGGCTATACTATTAACCATGCTCTAACTACTACCTCCGTCCTGGTTTATTGGTCCCCATTGTAATCTGTGTAAAATTTTGATCATAAATTTAACTAATGAAATGTTAGTGCATGTCACATGCACTACTCCATCCGTCTAGGTGAGTAAGTCATCTTAGGCTGTGCACCGTGACCAAGGAGGAGGAGAAAACGAGAAACATTAATGTTTATTTGCTAATTAATAGTATTGCATGCAATGAACTAACCACTGCATGTCGTGTTTGATATCTCAAGTCATTAAAAGCATGCACACTCTTTATCTCTTATTGGTTGATATGTCAAGAAACAAGAAATGAGGTAGAAGTTAATGCACCGCGCCTAAGTGTTTTGGGATTATTTGGTTTTCATAAGATGACTTACACACCTAGACGGAGGGATTACAATGGTGAGGAATAAACCAGTTAAATCTTTGGTCAAAATTTAGCACAAATTACAATGGTGAGGAATAAACCAGGACGGAGTAGTAGTTTAGAAGCCCAAATAAATGAGTGAGGCGCCTTATTGTTACTCTCCACTATGACTAGTCTTGTGGGAAAAGCTGGGGAAGCCGCCAAAAGAACTGGCCCTAGGACTAGTAGCTAGGGATCGAGTGTCCGAGATGAACCAAAGAAAGTAAATGCAGAGAGATGAAATGCAAAAAAGACGGAGGGATGTGATGGTTGCTTGTCCGTTTATTTTACCAGGCCACTTATTACTGGGAGTGGTTGGGTATTGTGATATGACGGCTTTACTGCCGCGCCACGAGTGGGGTGAGAGGTGAGACCCCCGTGCAACGCCGCCCTCTACACTTGTACTACATCGGTCGTCGTTTATTAGTCCCCCATTGAATTTGACTGAAGATTTAACTGACAAAATGTTAGTGCATGTCAACAAAACCTATATCGTTGGATTCGTATTTGAACATAGTTTTGCATGATATAATTTTAGGTGACATGCATCAGCATTTATCGTACTATATATAATGTTAGTTCAATTTTTGGTCGTACTAATCTATAGTAGTAAGGTGCCCGTGCGTTTCACCGAAGAGTGAAATGCATTGATCGGGGAGTTGTTTATTTTGACAAAGGATGTGGGGTCATCTCATGTGTAACGGGTATCGATAGGTTTCTTCGGATATTATTTCATCTCTAGAGCTCACAAACATGCGGGTGAAATACATAAAAGGTATCGTTTGCAAACAAAAGCGTTGAACTGTTCAACCTGCATCCAAAACTTGTGAAGAAATAACACTTATTGTGCTTTGCAAGAAATGATCTTTAAGAATTGGTTTTTGAGTATCGATTGTTATACATGTTGGCTACAGATGACATGGCACTTTCTTATAGTCAACAGTTGGCTATACTATTAAGTAATATTAACCATGCCCTTATACACCTAGACGGAGGGATTAAATCAGGATGACTTGCAAGCGGGCAGAGGAGATGTAAGAAATGGTTCATCGTAAGTCTTTCACCAGTACTGTAGTAAAAATTCATACATGGAAGATTCTAGACTAAACCCTAAACGGATACACTTTTATTCATGCGCGATACTCCAATAGAGCAAGATCCTGCATGGAAGTCTCCACATGCTTAGACAACGGATTACATTGAGCGAAGACTAATGATCAACATTTAACTTGATAATGCGTACTTCCAGGTGAACCTCCTTGGAGTCCCCGTGCACCGCGTCGGCGGGTAAAGGAGGCCATGGGTTTTTCATGTCCACATTGGCGGGATAGTCCCAGCTCCCCAGAGTCCAAGTCCGTTCGATGAGGCCGGTGTCGCCGCCCATGCAACCCGGAGGGGTAGTAACACTGACCACGCACCCGTACATCGGCCTCGTGTCAGTGCCAGCGGCGTCGCCCCTGACACACATTACAGAGACAGTGCGGCGGCCTGCGCGGGCCTCACCGGTGCCCACGATCAAGAGGAAGACGCTGCCGTCCTCCTCCGAGACTAGCAGGCGACTCCGGCATGGTGAACGGGTAGCACGTCTCGTACTTGATGTTCTCCGCCAAGGGCCAGCAGTGACCGCTGCACGCATCCGTGAGGTGATGCACCGTGTCCGCCGGTGAGCCACAAAACGGCATCGGGCACTCATAGCAGTGGACGAAGGGCTCCTTGGAGGCATCGACCAGGCCGTCCATGAAACGGGAGTGGCTGTAGGGGACGTTGCGCCAGTTGAATATATGAGCAAGTTACTACGAGATTTAATCCGAATAAGCACAAAATAAATCATGACGGCTATAACAGAGATGAAACTAATCATGTGGACTAGCATAGTAGTAGGATACAGAGTAGAAACATGAATTCTACCACGATTTCGAACAGGAAGGACAGAAACACATACGGTGCAACGGGAGCAGCACCGTTGGTGTTGAGGTTGTCGCCCATGTCCAAACACCATGTAGACACGGTCTTTGAGCATGGTTCGTAGTCGTTCCACGCTCGGGCATTGAAGTTTGTAACTATTTTAGATTAGAATATACTACTCCTCCGGTGCTAGTAGTAGAGCAGAGTCCTACTCTACTACTCTACTCAAGCAAGTTAGGGCATAGCACTGTAGGGAGTACCAGTACTGTGATCACTCAAGCAAGTTGTCTGGCATCGACATGACCCTACGCTGCTGGTATGTGTCTCGTAAGTCAAGCGGCGTGCTGTAGTCATCATCACCTGTCCACTTCCCGCAGCACATATTCGCTTCTCCATCTTTGTCCGCACATAATCTCGTCCAATCTTCCATCCCCGCTAACAATGGCAGAACAGAGCAGCGTCCGCTGAAAGAGTGGCTGGAATTCGCTCCCCACAGAGGTAATCAAGCTCATTGTTTCGCGTGTGGACAATCTCAGTACCATGCCGCTCGCCACGTGCTCGTCGGGGCTGTACCGTTTACTCAAAGCCCTCAGGCCGGAGCTTTTTAAGCCAGCTCCTTGCTTGCTGATGCCGCCTGATCTTCAAAAACAGCATGTCACGCAGCATAACGATCGTAGGGTGGCGAGCATCAACCCCCTTGACTGCGATCCGATCCCCGTCAGCCTCAACTACATTAACAGTATGTACTGGGTCGGCATGAACACGTCTTGGATGGTGCTCGTCGACGGTCGCGGCAGCTGGATGCTCGTGGAGGTCTACACCCGGTGATTGATCCCCCTTCCTTCGATTAACACTTCACTGCTTTGGCACTGCGGCCCAGAATACTCGGAATCTTATAGTAGCCAACATGATACCAAGTTTGATTTGCTCAAGGTTGTAATCTGCCAAGTGCCCACAAGATCTATGAATTATAAAGACTTCAGGCTAATTGCGTTCTTCAACCGCGGTCTCGCCTATCTGAATGGTCACTGCGGTAAGTGGATAAATCTGCACGTCCATCGCAGGATCATACATCCTCCATGGTTCTCTGATGCCATTGAACACAAGGGCTTCATTTACGCTGTCGACTCCTTCTATGGCTAGACGTATTGCTGGCCTACTCCAGTCATCGCTACAAACGGCTGTTACAGTAGTATGTTACTTTCCTATGATATCATGATGGCTTGCTTATATTGCTGTCAACATTTGCTGAAAAAATATTCATGCTCATAACATGCTGTTCTTAAGATTGACTAAATCAAGAGCCCTTTTTTATTTGACTCCAACTTGATATGATGTTGTAGGCCGCCTGGTGTCCCTACCCTTCCTAATCCCAGAACCTTTCAAAGAAAAGCGGCATGGCAGTTGCAGGTGGTTCCTGGCCCGATCAGACGACGGCGAAAGATTGATGATCGTTCGCACGTACCGGACGTGTTGTTTCGCGGAATACAATCACAGTCACTGCAAGGTCTTTCAGCAGGATCCCAGCTTCTCTCGGCCTTCATGAATTTTTGACTGGAGGCTGGTAAGTAGCCTTGGTACACGCTCTCTGTTTGTCGGACTGAATTATCTGATTAACCAGGAGATAACTGACGACAAGGATCATGATGGCAGCGCGGTTTCGTTCATCAGGCAAAACTGTGTGTACACATCGTACCATGCGTCTCTGCATGCACCATACCCTGATATGTGCCGCCACGCTCTGCAGCCCAAAGTAGGAGAGAGGGTCGCAAGTATTAGACTTCAACCTGCTGGCTAGAGTTTCCCCCGTCAGGCACCCATCTGGTTCAAGCCGTCAGCCAATCTCCACAGCTTAATAAATAGTAACGTCTAACTGAGCCAGTTAGTTAGATGCGTACACTTGGTGTAGTAGGATCTTTATTTAGTTTGATGCATACACTTGTTCTTTTTTGGTAGCCCTTTTGTAATGATGGCTGATGTTTGGTTTGGAAGGGAGAGCTGCGTCTTCACTCTTCTGCCCTGCTTACTGCTTCTGTTGCACCCCCAGCCCTGGTTGCTGCTGCTGCTGTTTTCAATGTACAATCAGTAGTATATTTCGTCTGTTGGTTGAATAAATGTGTTGTTAGAATGACAAACACAATGTTTTGGAAGTCGTTGCACGGTTCGATCCTTTAGTGCCCCGTACCGTACGTAGCGCATACTATTTTTCGTACGGAACACATTTTCCACTTGTTGATAACATGCAGCCCACTGATGAAGGCCCAATAGAGAAGCCCATAATTAACTGGAAGGGAGGCTCTCACATGAATCCGGCCCAGGTACATGCTCATGGTCCCCTAAACATAAATAAGTAAATAAATAAATAAATAAATAAAGCTAAATGCTCATGCACCAGTTCTTTGGGAAAATAGGTAGCCCTGTATTTCTTTTTGAAGAATACCCAAGCTAGGCCTATTTGTTTTCTCTGAATTACTGGGCTGCAAATCTTTCAAGACGAGGAGGGATGCATTCCGGCCTGGCTTAAGAGTATGGTCAATGTCTGTTAAAAGTAATATCAAAAGGGGTTGAAAATTCCAAAAAATTTATAGCAAATGGGATATAAGTTTCTTTTTTTGTTTTTATTCTTCACTGATATCTTATACGTATTTCATTGGATTTAACATGACATAGTACTAATTTATTTTTAAATTTGTTTTAGTATGGCTATTAATTTTTGGATTAAGAATATTTCGTTCCCCAGCAAAAAATTCCGAATTTTCAAAATTTCCCACATATTTAGTTAATTTTTTTACCCTGGTACTGACCAGAAAATGGCCAGCAATTCTAAAAATGGAAAATGGGCTGCAATAAATTCCATATGAATTAGAAAATGAGTAAAAATTATAAAAATAATAGCAAATGGGCTGTACACGCCATAGATTTCGAGGCTGACTTGTTTACGCAAGGCTTTGTTAGTGAACACACGATTCTAGCAGCAGTGACTGTTGGATGCCCATCCAACTGCCGACGTGCTTCTTCAATCTCTGATCTTCCTGCTCCAGCCGCCTAAACTAGCGCCGGCGGGACTGCCTGCTCCCTCCTCTTGTGGCCCGCTGTGATGCCGCGCACGCTTCCCCGGCCCACCCTACTCCCTCCGCTGGCCTGGTCGCATGCAATCAACTACCTCCTTATTACGCGAAAAAATGATTCCTCCCACTGACATCTGGGGCGCACCGGTTGGGAGGCTGACCTGTGGGCCTACTAAGTTGACGCGTACGCAGGGCTTGTCAACTTAGTCAACAAACGATTCTAACAGATGTAACCGTTGGATTTGAACCGAACGGTCCTGCTGCTTCTTCAATCGCTGCTCTTCTTGCACCAGCCGCCCAAACCAGCACCGGGGAGACCGCCTGCTCCTGCCTCCAGTCGCCCCCTACTACTCCCACCGCTAGCCAGGCCCTGCGGCGACTGCAGCCTCACACCGCAGCCGAACCAGTGAACCCTCGTACTCCTCTCCGCGTGGGTCTAACGCCCCGGATCCGATGCGCCAGGAGTCTGCCAGTTATTCGCCATCCTTGCCTTGTCATTTGCGGCGTGTTGCATCTTGCCATGTCATCATCTGCATTGCATCCTCATGTGTTTTTCAAAACTTGCATCCGCTCGAGTCTCGCCGGTTCTCTCCGTTGTCCGTTCTGAGCCCCGACACTCTCGCACGCGCCCGTCGCCGCTCTCAGTCCTTGTTTCGTGAGCGGGAGAAAAACCTTCTCGGAATGGGTCGAGATTTGCCCAGTGGCCTTGGTATAGCACCGACAGACCGCCCGTCAAATTTCGTTCCATTTGGAGGTCGTTTGATGCCCCAACGATTAACCGCGTAGCCCGAAACCCCCCTTCTCTTTGCAGCCCAGCACCCCTTGACAACAGCCAATGAGCCCTTCCAAACCCCTTCCATGCTCTCGGTCGTTCGATCACGATCGTGTGGGCGAAAACCGCACCCCGTTTGGACTCTCCTAGCTCCCTCTGCCTATATATTTGCACCTCCCCTCGAAATTTCGCGGATGAACCCTAGCCTTCCCCTCCCTCTTGCCGCCGGACGGATCCCCCCGCCGCCCGCAGCCAAGCACGTCGCGCCACGTGGCCTCCTCCTCCGCCCGCCGCCGCCAGCCCGCTCGGCCCGCGTCAGGCCCGCGGGGCCCGAACCGCGCGCCACCGCTCGCCCGCGGGTGCCCCTCGCCCGAGCCCGCGGCTCCGCCCGCCGGCGCCGCCCCTCGCCTCCCGCCGGTGCCGCCCAGCTCCCCCGCCTGCGCCTCCGCGTCCGCCCCGCCGCCTTCGCTGCGCCCGAGGCTTCCCCGCGCTCGAGGAGCCCCGCGCCCACCGCCTCGCCGACCCCGCGCCTCTCCCTCGCCAGTGCCGCCCTGTCCTCGACCTCTCCGACCTTCCCCGAGCTCCCTCCGGCCACCACCACCTCCTACTCTGGGGAACTCCCTTCGTCCCGGTCTAGATCTGGAAAAGGTTGACTTCTCCACCCCTCGAATTTCTCCAAGTCATGGAACTTTTGCATTCTGGTGCTCTGTTCATCGCATCATAACTCCACGCATACTGCTACGTTTCATGCATATAATATATCAAAATGTTCTTCATGAGATGATCTCCATTTTGTTCCATTGTGCCATGCTTGTTTGAGTCAATCTTGATGTTCTAATCATCGTTGCAAGAGTGCTATATGATGTTATCTGCTGTCTGTTATCAGAACTTGATGATTTGTCTTTTTCATTGCATTTTGTGTGTGCATCCTATGAGGTTGATGTCTACATGTGTTTTGATCTACATCATGCCATCTTTACAATGGTGCTAGTCTTGTATTTTTAGGATCTATGTGGTGACTAGCACAAGCATGCAAAGTAGCCTCCGTGATGTTGCTGATTTCTGTGACTGATTTCTGCCAAGTCTGAGTCTGTTATATTTTGTTGCCATGTAAACCTGCTGCTACAAGTCATTATATGCATGATCTGGAGATGTTCACTAAGGATGTTTTATTACGCCTATTATGCTCTATCCATCCATGCCCTTGTTTGAATTTATGTCATGCTTTAGCTTGTTGTTATCTTTCTCTACTTTTGCTATACAATGTTCCTGGCAGATTGCTTACATGTTAATCAATTTTGTCATGGTTGTTACTAGTGATGCATGTACCCTATGACTATGCTATTGCCATTCTTAGCTTCATATTTATGCCATCTTACTGTTGGTTACCTTGCCATGCCATGTTTTGCTCTGTGGTGAGTGGTTCAAGCTCACCAACATGCCTACTTATCGCTATTTCTGCCATGCTCTGTTTTTCTTCCAAGCCTGAATCTGTCATATTACTTGCTATGTTTACCTGGGTGCCATCATATCTTCTGTGCCTTTTCGTCTCATGTTCAGTAAAGGATTTTTGTTCTAGGCAATTAGTAGATTCATGCCATGCCTTTGTTTTCTATGATATGTTCCTGTAGCATGTTGTTTGATAGCTCTAAACTTTGCAACCTGATGTTATTTCTGCCATGTCCAGTGATTTCTGCCAAGTCCGTGAAATTGTTATTATTTGCAATCTTGCCATGTCCTTTTGAGCATGTTCTAGTGATTTCTGGAGATAGCTCAGTGTTCATGTTGTGGCATGCTTTACCTGTACATCATGCCCATGTCATTTGTTTTCATGTTGAGTTGCTGTAGCATGTAGTTTTGATGCTTGCTAGATGTCTAGTTGCTGTTTTGGACAGATTGTTGGTATATCTTGTTTGGAGTGTATGTGTTGCACCGTTGCTCCGTTTTGAGCATGCTCTATAGGAAACTTGCTTAGTTTTGCATGTAGTTTCATATATCATGTTGCATCCTTATTTTGAGGTGTTTGCTTGATGTTTGTATGCATTTTGCATCAATGCCATGTTTAACTTGTTTTGCTCATATCTTCTAGGCCGTAGCTCCGAATCTAATGAACTTTATATGTAACTTGACTAGAATTTTGTGTAGATTGTCTTGGTGCATATTAACTTGCTGTTTAACAACTTGAACATAAGATTTATTCAGATCTGGACCAATTTTGAAATTTGCATATGAGGTCTTACCGGATTTGTTATATGTTAGTTCCGGCCTCATTTAAACTTGCTTTGATGTGTTGTTCTCTTGCCATGAGTAGCTTCATATAGCCTTTGTCATGCATCATACTTGTTTGAGCATCATGCCTTGTTCATGTGTGGTGTGTTTACCATGTTGTGTGCTTCTTCTCGATAGTTCCCGTGTCGTTGCGATCGTGAGGATTCGTTCGTCTTCATGGCTTCATCTTGTTCATGGACTCGTTCTTCTTCCTAGCAGGATTTCAGGCAAGATGACCGTCACCTTGGATCTCACTACTATCATTGCTATGCTAGTTGCTTCGTTCTATCGCTTTGCTGCGCTACCTATTCACTTGCTCTTCAAGCCGCCCAAATTGCCATGAAACCTCCTCTAACCTTTGTCACCCTTCCTAGCAAACCGTTATTTGGCTATGTTACCGCTTTGCTCAGCCCCTCTTATAGCGTTGCTAGTTGCAGATGAAGATGAAGATTGCTCCATGTTGGATTATGTTTGTGTTGGGATATCACAATATCTCTTATTTAATTAATGCATCTATATACTTGGTAAAGGGTGGAAGCCTCGGCCTTATGCCTGGTGTTTTGTTCCACTCTTGTCGCCCTAGTTTCCGTCATACCGGTGTTATGTTCCTTGATTTTGCGTCCCTTACACGGTTGGGTGATTTATGGGACCCCCTTGATACTTCGCTTTGAATAAAACTCCTCCAGTAAGACCCAACCTTGGTTTTACATTTGCCTCACCTAGCCTTTTTCCCTTGGGAGTCGCTCTCCCGAGGGTCATCTTATTTTACCCCCCCCGGGCCAGTGCTCCTCGGAGTGTTGGTCCAAACTAGAGCCACTTGCAGCGCCACCTCGGGGAAACTTGAGGGCTGGTTTTAGTTGTACGTAGTGTTCATCCGGTGTGTCCTGAGAACGAGGTACGTGCGACTCCTATCGGGATTGTCGACACATCGGGCGGCTTTGCTGGACTTGTTTTACCATTGTCGAAATGTCTTGTAGCCGGGATTCCGAGACTGATTGGGTCTTCCCGGGAGAAGAAATATCCTTCGTTGGCCGTGAGAGCTTATAATGGGCTAAGTTGGGACACCCCTGCAGGGTATTATCTTTCGAAAGCCGTGCCCGCGGTTATGTGGCAGATGGGAATTTGTTAAAATCCGGTTGTAGAGAAACTTGACACTTAACCTTAATTAAAACGCATCAACCGCGCGTGTAGCCGTGATGGTCTCTTCTTGGTGGAGTCCGGGAAGTGAACACGGTTTCTGGGTTATGTTTGACGTAAGTAGGAGTTCAGGATCACTTCTTGATCATTACTAGTTCACGACCGTTCCGTTGCTTCTCTTCTCGCTCTTATTTGCGTAAGTTAGCCACCATACTTGCTTAGCCGCTGCTGCAACCTCACCACCTTATCCATTTCCTTTCCCAGTTAGGTTTGCTAGTCTTGTTACCCATGGTAATGGGATTGCTGAGTCCTCGTGGCTCACAGTTTACTACAACACCAGCTGCAGGTACAGGTTTTGCGATGATCCTGACGCGAGAGCGATGTTACTTGTTTGGAGTTCTTCTTCTACTTGTTCTTCGATCAGGGGATAGGTTCCAGGTCGGCAGCCTGGGCTAGCAGGGTGGATGTCCTTTGAGCTTCTGTTTATGTTTCATCCGTACTCGGATGTTGTTCATGTTTTGATGTATTAATGTATCCTTGCGGCATTTGTATGCCTGGTATGTATCCCCATATATTATGTAATGTTGATGTAATGATATCCACCTTGCAAAAGCGTGTCAATATGCGGTTCTATCCTTGGTGGGACCTTCGAGTCTCTTTAGGATAGTATCGCATATTGGGCGTGACAGTGGGCATCCACTGCCGCGTCTTCCCTGGCTCCGCGCCGTCCCCTTCCTAGGCCTCGGCGTCGTCCACTGCCTTGGTGCTCTCGGCACGGCGTGGTCAACGTGGTCAACGACATTCCATCAGAAGAGTACTGTACGTGGAGAGGCTGACAGCTGGGTCCACGGCCACAGCCCAGTTTTTTTGTGATTTGCCAAGTAAGTCGCTTTGTCGGGCCAGTTGGGCTGCAAATCTTTCAAGACGAGGAGAGCTTTCATTCGGATGGCCGAGAAAATGGCCCATCAATAATGAGAAATGGGCTGTACATTTATAAAACACATCAAACCGACAATTAGTTTCAAATATCTTTTTTTTCATTTCGAGTTTTTAAATTACATTAATACTTATGCGTGGAGAATTTGTTGGATTTTATATTGATATATATTTATTTTTAAAATCAGTTTGAATGTGAGTCGAAATTTCGGGATTAAAAACAGTTCGGACCGCACCGAAATATGCAAAATCTCGTATAATTTTTTAACCGTGGCCACCATATGGCCTGTAATGCTAACAAAAAGAATATGGGCTCCAAAAAAAACCTTAAAAATTAGCAAATGGGCTGTAAATTATTAGAAATAATGGCAGATGGGCTGTATGTTGTTTTCCACAGATTTGAGGCTTTCCTAAAAAAAGGTTGACGCACAAGCACTAACTGTTGGATGTCCATCCAACGGCCGTCGTGCTTCTTCAATCTCTGCTCTTCCTGCTCCAGCCGCTCAAACAAGCGCCGGCGGGACTTCCTGCTCCCTCCTCCCCGCGGCCGGCTCTGCTGCCGCGCAGGCCTCACCGCCCCACCGTACTCCCATCGCTGGCCTAGCCATCCCTCTACTCACCCACACCTGCTGTTATTCTCCGGCGACGGCAGACGAACCAGTAAACCCTTGTACAGTCGTACTCCCCTCCGCGTGGGAAACAACTGCCGAGCCTTCCCTGCCTCCGTGTCGTTCCCTTCCTAGGCCTCGCCGTCGTCCACCGCCCTGGTGCTCTTGGCGCGGCCTGGTCAACGTGGTCAACGATCGACATGCATCTGAAGTGGACTGTATCTGGAGAGGCCGACAGTTGGGTCCACGGCCGCACGCAAGGAAATGCCTCCTTATTACGCGCAAAATAATGATTCCTCCACCTGACATCATGGACCCACCGAAAGGGCCTCCGTATTTCGCGAAAAAAACGTTACCGCCGCTGACAGCTCGGACCCACCAGCTATATCTTCGCACGCAAGGAAGTGCCTCCTTGTTACGCACAAAAAAATGAATACTCCCCCTGTTAGCTGGGACCCATTATAGTGGCAGGCTGACTTGTGGGCCTACTAAGTTGACGGGGACGGAGGGCTTTGTCAACTTAGTCAATATGCACGATTCTAGCTCCAGTGACCGTACGATGTCCATCCAACGGCCGTAGTGCTTCTTCAACCTCTGGTCTTCTTGCTCCAGCCGCCCAAAGCAGCGCCGGTCGTGCCGCATGCTCCTGCCTCCCGTGGCCGGCTGTGCTGCCGCGAAGGCCTCACCGCCCCCTACTATTCCCACCGCTGGCCAGGCCCTGCGGCGACGGCAGCCTCACACCACAGCCGAACCAGTGAACCCTCGTACTCCTCTCCACGCGGGCTTCCACTGCCGCGTCTTCCCCAGCTCCCCGTCGTCCCCTTCCTAGGCCTCGCCGTCGTCCATCGCCCTGGTGCTCTCGGCGCGGCGTGGTCAACATGGTCAAGGAACAACTTCCATCGGACGTGGACTGTACGTGGAGAGGCTGACAGCTGGGTCCACGGCCGCAGCAAGGAAGTGCCTCCTTATTACGTGGAAAATAATTATTCCTCCACCTGACAGCTGGGACCCACCGGACGGGCCACTGTATTTCGCGAAAAAACGTTTCCCCCTGACTGCTAGGACCCGCCAGCTACATCTTCGCACGCAAGGAAGTGCGTCCGGGCAAAAAAAAAACGATTCGCCCCCCTGACTGCTGGGACCCACCAGCTACATCTTCGCAGGCAAGGAACTGCCTGACAATCAGGACCCACCTGGTCGAAGCGTACGTAGTGTTGACATTCTGGTCGCGAACGTGTACGTACATATATACTGGTGGATGTAGAGGCGCGCACGTGTCGTAGTAGAGGCGCGCACGTAGCATGTACACGTACGTACAACGGCCAGGGTGCAAGAAAGAAAATACGGCCACGTATGTGTACATACGGGTGGGGTCTCGAACGCCTACTCGCGCATACGTACGGCCAGGGCTCGTGTACATGGCTGGGTCGGAACGGAGAAACAACGTCATCATCGTGTTCATGGGGAGCCAACCGGCTGGGTTGGAACGGAATGCGTCGTCGTGTTCATCGGGAGGGCTTGGACGGAATAGCCGATGGAAACGAGGCCTGGCGTACCGCAGAATGGAGGAAACGGCCTTGTGTTCGACCGGCCACGTTTGAAACGGGATCCTGTTCATCGGGAGGGGTCTGGCGTACCGCAAAACGGAGGAAACAGACCTCCTACGGTCAAAACGGGGGTCCTGTTGATCGGGAGGGGTGTGGCGTACCGCAAAACGGAGGAAATTGACTTGTGTTGGAGCGCTACGGTCGAAACGGGGGTCCTGTTCATCGGGAGGGGTGTGGCGTACCGCAAAACGGGACTCCATGGGATACTTTTCATCTCCACCGTCGTCCCCCTCCAGCCTCCACGGGCTACTGTTCATCCACCGTCGACCTCCTCCAGCCTCCACCTGCGACTATTCATCCACGGGCTCCTGTTCATCCAACCTCCACCACGCGCTACTCCACCGACTACTGTTCAACCAGCCCTCTCCACGGGCTCCTGTTCAACCACCCCTCCACGGGCTACTGTTCATCCAGCCCTCCACCGTCTACTGTTCATTCTGCCCTCCACGGGGTGGTCGCGTTCATCCTGCCCTCCACGGGGTTCTGTTCATCCAGCCCCAACCGGCTCGATCGATCGGGGTCCTGTTCATCTAGAGGCAACACCACAGGGTCCTGTTCATCCACCCCCACTGGGAACTGTTCATCCAAACCCCCCCAACAACGCTCACTGTTCATCCAGAGGCAGCATCGATCAGCTTCAGTTAGCAGCTGTAGCGAAGGAATCGCTTGATCGGGTTCAGTTAACAGCCATCGATCGATCGCTCGGGTTCAGTAACGCGTAGCCTGCAGTGCAATCACTCGGGTTCAGTTAGAGCCCAATGCCTCGCTCGGGTTCAGTTAGAGCCAACGCCTCGCACACACGTGCATACGTGTACGAGAGAAACGCGCATCGCTCGGCCCCCGACCTCCCACCGTAACCGGGAACTCCCCGAAATTTTCCTCGCCCTCGCTTCTACCACGGTTTTTTCCGTCATGGACGGCCCAAAGAATGTCATGCAGCTGCGTCTCCGGCCTGCCCAGGACGAAAAACCCATTTTCTGTCATGATTTTTTGTCATAGAAGTAGGACCCACCACATCTATGATGATACCGGGTTTTGTCACAATTATCGTCATAGAAGTGTCATATGTATGACAGAAAAAAATTTCGTTCGGCCCAAAATGTCACGGATGTGTCTTTTTTTGTAGTGATATTGGTTCATGATCATTGGTTAGTAGAAATATCAATACTAAAGCTTTTTATTAACTTCTCATCTAAGTGTTGGTCATGGCATGGTGGGGAGGTTTGAGCATTTTTATGTCTGAAATGAAATCCTTGAGTGTTGTTATAATTGGATGCACACGATGGTTAAACCCTACCAACCAGTCCCCTAGGGGCATGCGAGTAGTACTTTGCTTTGAGGGCTAATAAACTTTCACACTAAGTATACGAGTTCTTTATGACTAATGTGAGTCCATGGATTATACACACTCCTACCTTTCCGCAATTTGCTAGCCTCTTCTTTACCATGCATTGCCCTTTCTCACCTGAAGAGTTGGTGCAAACTTCGTCGGTGCATCCAAACCCCGTGAAATGATACGCTTTATCACACATAAGCCTCCTTATATCTCCCTCAAAAATAGCCACCATATCCACTATTATGGCATTTCCATAGCCATTCCGAGATATATTGCCATGCAACTTCTATCATTCTGTTTTTATGACATGTGTGTTCATCGTCATATTGGTTTGCATGATCATATAGATCTGACATGATATTTGGGGCACAACCACCGTTCATCATTTTTATATTGTTACGCTAGATCATTGCACCCCGGTACACTACCAGAGGCATTCATATACACTAGTAGGAAAAGGGGCTTTTACCCTGGTTTGTAAGGGCCTTTTGTCCCGGTTTTCGAACCGGGACTAAAGGGTCATTACCAAAGCCCTAACCCTTTAGTCCCGGTTCTTACACGAACCGGGACAAAAGGTCCTCCACGTGGCCGCTGCTGCCAGCCCAGGCAGGGGGGCCTTTGGTCCCGGTTGGTACCACCAACCGGGACCAATAGGCAGGGCCTTTTGTCCCGGTTGGTGACCTGTCACCAACCGGGACCAATAGGCATCCACGCGTCAGCATTTCAGGGGTTGGGTTTTTTGTTTTTTTGAAAGGGGGGGGGGTTGGGGGGTTTTGGGGGGTTAATTTAGGTGTTTCATATATTGTGTTAGCTAGCTAATTAATAGAGAGAAGTGTCCTCTCTTATCTCCGTGCTTGGTCGACGCTACGTACTATATACATATGGAGAGGAATAGACACGCTAGCTAGTAAGCAAATGAAGGAAACAGAAGATCGTCATGAACATATGCATACAGAGAGAAGTGATATCGACCACCTCTCCTTCTCCGAGAGATTGGTCGAACAACAAGTTCTCGTATATCTATCTGACACTACTGGCTACATATATACAATAATTATCTCTTACAATATAATCTCCTAATTAAATTGGAAGAACACAGGGTCCACATAGTATTCTCCGTTTTCAGCGATCACGTGGTCAAGGAAGAATGCCGCCAATTCCTCTTGAATTGCTCGCATACGATCTTCCGCTAGGAGTTCATCCCGCATCTGAAACATCTAATTTGAAGAAGGGGGTCAATACATATATATATGAATAAATGAAACTCGACACAAATGATGGTAATAAAATAAAATTGTGAATATTATTGCTTACACACTTCATATTGTTCGTCAGAGTAGCCCCGCTCACAGGTCGTGTGGCGGATAGACTCGCAAACGTAGTATCCACAGAAATCATTCCCTTGTTCCTGCCACAACCACTTTACAAGAAATAGAGGTCAATCTAACTGATAAGCAAGCATGCTAAATGGTATTGATGAAACTAGCGCTTGAATCACTAGGAGATGTGCGGAACATGCTACTATAGTACTTACTTTCGGGTGTCTAAATTACAGCTTCTTCGGCAGCCCCGGAGCTTTTGTGGTGAATTTTGTCCAAACCCTGCCAGACGAAGAAAACAATTACTTGATATCAGGAAATGAACAAAGTTGCTGATATGGTGGATAATGATCGATTTAACTTACTTCTCGAGCATTTGAGTCATGTCCGCATAGTCCTGGGGATCTTTTCGTCTCGAGTCTAAGACGGTTACTACTCCCTGCTCAAGCTTAATCTCTAGAAGAATATAGTGGAAGCTGCGCATGCATGCATAAGTCATCAATTACAATACCATAACCTGGACTAATAAGGGAAACCGAATATGCACAAGACAGTAACACTCACTTGAAGTTGTAAGGAAAGAGTATTATATCTTTGTTTTGATTTAATACCAACGATCTAGCAAGTTGGCCTCGGCTTCTTTGGCATGTTTTTCAACCGTATATGCATCTATGAGATTTGTGTTAATGAACCCAATATCACCGATTTGTCTTTTCTTCAATTTGGCGATCTTCAATCTGCATAATATAGTGAGGATAATTATAAATACATACAATGAAAGAGCTGACCTATATAGAGAGACTTAATGACAGAAGTAGTACTACTTACAGACAGTAGCAAGTGATCGTTGATTTATCGAGGGCCTTTTGATTGAAAAACTGGAAGAACTCCTCAAATGGAACATTCAGCAGTTCAATTCCAACGAGGTCATGCTCCGGTTTAACTCTCAGCGTCAAAGTATTCATCCCATCAGACTCTCTACAGGTTTTCATGTACCAATCATGTAATCTTCACATCATCGTTGTTAGAGATCTTTCATCTTTGACGAGAGGCTTCCCGTAATGGTATTTGTGTTCGTCCACCTCCATGATTTCATAATGTACATCGTCGGGCAGGTAATCTCCAAGATTGCTATAACCGGCCACCATCCTCGGATCATTAGCGACAATGTGTTTAGACACCTTGAGCGGGGGGCACGATTGGTTCGCTTGTTTGCCGAGCTGGGCAATTTTTTCCCAGCTCGTCGTTCTTTTAACCTTTGATCACTGACAGTACTTCCCGACCGCTCCGCTTCGACAAATGTCTTTGCAATAATGCGCTCATAGTTGCCTTTCGGCGGAGACTTTGGTGGTTTTGTCAGGGCATCCAGAGTGCGCTTCTCTTTCACCGGATCTACCTTCTCCTCCGGAGGTGGATGTTTCTTTGCTTTCACCCCTTCAAAGAAGTTCTTCACTTCGGCTCGCACGATCTTCGCGTTCTCCTCCTCGGTCCTCTCATATGGTAACTTCTCTGGAGTCTTCAGAGAAGGACCGAATCTGTATTGCCTCGCGCCTCTGGCAGCTGTACTGCTAGACGCTGACAGAGCAGATAGAGCAGCTATGGCTGTCTTCTTTCCTTGCTTACGAGGCAGAGAAGAAGGACTACGACGCGCCGGAGCAGCCAGAGCGGCGGCGGGTCTCTTCCGCCCTTGCTGACGAGGCGGAGAAGGAGGAGGCTGGCTGCTCTGGCACGCCGGCGCAGGCGGAGAAGGAAGCGGAGTGCCGCCACGCGCCGGAGAAGGAGGCTGAGTGCCCTGACCACTCGCCGGAGGAGCAGGCGGAGTGCCGCCACGCGTCGGAGAAGGAGGCTGAGTTCCCTGATCACTCGCCGGAGGAGGAGGCGGCGGCGGAGTGCCTTTACTCGCCGGAGGCGTCCAGTTCGGAAGGTTAATGAGCTCCTTCCGCCATAGGCACGGAGTCTTCAGAGCTAAACCCAGCCGATTCTCCCCTTCACCGGTAGGGTGGTCATGCTGGAGGTCCTCAAATCCCTCCGTTATTTCATCCACCATCACCCTAGCATATCCTTCTGGAATTGGCCGGCAGTGGTAGGTTGCGCCGGGTTCAGGAGGTAAAACAGAGCCAACAGCCGCCTTGACTTTGAAGTTCTGCCATTCCACCATAAGGTGGCAATGTTGAGACTCCGTGATAGCATCCACGGGGTAGCTAGCAGGAGCCGTCAAGACATGCTCCGGCTGAAGCAGCTCGGTGGAAGCCACGCTGCTTCTCCGCTGAGATGGCGGGGTAGCTTCGGGGGTAGTTTCGGCATATCGATTGCCGTCTCGTTCCTCTAGCGCTTGAACCCTTTCGTGCAGCTTCTGAATTTGGGTCTGCTCCATTTTTTCCTCCTCTCCTGGCTTTTGTAACCGCCTATGTCCAGAAAACCAGCCTTCCACGGAACGGAGCCTGGCATACCTCGTGTCCGTCCAGGGTGCTCAGGATTCCCGCGGGCCATTGTGAGCTCGTCGTTCTCTCTGTCTGGAACGAACGTCCCTTCCTGCGCTGCATCAATATATTGCTGAATCTTCTTGACTAGTATTCTCAAAAGCTCGTTCGTCCAAACGCACCTCCCTGATACAGGGTCCAAGGTTCCGCCAGCCCCGAAGAACCAAGTCCGGCAACGGTCTATCCAGTTCATTGTCTGTGGTTCGATCCCTTTTTCAAGCAGATCATTCTCATCCTTGGCCCACTTAGGCCGGGCTTTGAGGTAGCCACCTGACCCTATGCGATGGTGAAGCTTCTTCTTCGCAGCATTCATCTTGTTTGTCGCTGACATCTTCTTACTCTTTTCCGATGTCTTGTGGGCCACAAATGCGGGCCAGTGATCTCTGATCTTCTCATACCGGCCGATGAATTCTGGTGTCTCTTCTTTGTCGACAAACGTTTTTAGCTCATTCTTCCACCTCCTGAATAGGTCTGCCATCTTCTTAAGAGCATGAGACTTGATTAATTGCTCTTTAACTGGCTTCTCCGGATCCTCCTCTGGCGGTAGGGTGAAATTTTCCTTTAGCTCAGTCCAAAGATCATCTTTCTGCATATCATTGACATAAGACACCTCAGGATCTTGTCCCTAACTAGAACCCCGCACTGAGCAGCAAATGCATCCTTTGTCCGGATGGGTTCAATCGGTTGGCCGTCGCGCGCGATTGCTGTGATCTCAAACCTTTCATCCGAGCGCAACTTTCTCTTCGGGCCTCGTCTCTTTACCGAAGTTGTGCTCGATCCGGAGGGCTAGAAAAAAGAAGAAAGACGAGTGTTAATTAATATGTGTACATACCAAAACAATGAATGCATCAATTAGCTAGTCAGCACAGGCTTAACTAATATGTTTACCTGGCCGGACTCTGTTCGGTCACCGGAGTCGTCACCACGGGCTCCTTCTTGCACCAGCATTGGGTCACCGGAGCCATCATAATCATGTCTTTCCTCCTCCACTCTTCGATCACCGTAGCCTGCTTCTTCACCCTGTTCTTCCAGACCATCATTGTCGTTAAGATACGACAAGATATCACCTCCGGCTAAGATTATGTCCCCCAACACCTCTTCTGCTTGCTCATCTCATCCGTGCTCCATTGTTTCTGCAAATATTACAACATGGAAATTATTACACAAACATGACAGCAGGTGGATATATTAGTGCAAACGTAGACCTAGCTTATTCCGGGTTTGGGGTGGCCTCGGCAACGCTTCAAGGGTAGGGGCGCGGCGGGAGGGGGTAGGAGACCGGCATCATTTTTTCTAGGGTTTGGGTGTCCTCGAGAGTTTTGGTCGAGCGAGAGGGCCGGGGGGTGCTCCCGTGGTATAAGTTATCACGGTCGAGAGGGGGTATAAATATCGACCGTCCATCATGTCAAAGTTATCTGGGAGGGAGTTATATATATCGACAACGACGACATACATACATGGGAAAATAATGTTATCGGGGAGGGGGTATATCGACCCCCCCACGTGTTGAAGTTATCGGGAGGGGGTTATATCGACAACGACGACATACATACATGGGAAAATAATATTATCGGGGAGGGGGTATATCAACCCCCCTCGTGTTGAAGTCATCGGGAGAGGGGTATATCGACGACGACAGACCCGATAAAACATAAGAAAACGAAGAAGAAATAAAAAGAGGAGAAGAAGGAAAGGAATAGAGGAGAAGATCGAAGAAAAAAAAGAAGAAGAAAAAGAGGAGAAGAAGAAAGGAATAGAGGAGAGAAGAAGAAAAAATAGAATTTTTTCTTCTTCTCTTCTATTCCTTTCTTCTTCTCCTCTTCTTTTTCTTCTTTTTTCCTCTTCTTATTTATTTCTCCTCTTCTTCCTCTCCTCTTCTTCTCCTTTCTTCCTCTTCTTATTTTCCTTTTTCCTCTCATTCATAAAAAAAGTTCAAATAGAA
The DNA here is from genome assembly GCF_002575655.3 of Aegilops tauschii subsp. strangulata. NCBI lineage: Eukaryota > Viridiplantae > Streptophyta > Magnoliopsida > Poales > Poaceae > Aegilops > Aegilops tauschii. The sequence continues at coordinate 46,279,876 of NC_053037.3, forward strand.
AATTTCGAAAAAAATAAAGGTTTTGCCTAATGCATTGTTCATATTTCATCATGTTCTATGAACAAAAAACATCATATTTCATCCACATCCATGCATACGTCATATATGTGATCATCTATGAAAAAAACATCATATTCTATAAAAAAATCATTATATATATATATGAACAAAAACAATTATGATAACAAGCATATATATCATCATATATATATATATATATATAACAAGCATATATATGAAAAAACAAGCATATATATGAAAAAATTATGCTAGGGCGCCGGCCGGACCAAGGTGAGGAGGACCGCGGGGTTGGCGGCGAGGATGGCGATGGGGCAGTGGGCGCGCACTCGGGGTAGGGGGCGACGGCGGCGAAGGGGGGGCAGGGCGACGGCGACGACGGGCCGGGGCGACGCGCGTCGGGGCAGGGGCGCGGCTGACGGCGAGGGCGCGGGCCACGGCGACGGCGATGACGGGCACGGGCGACGGCGACGGCGGGGGTGGCGGGCGGCGTCGGGGCAGCCTGGCGGCGTCGGCGTCGTCGGGGCGGCAACTGCTAGGTGAGAGTGAAAATTTCCTAAGTGTGAACTTATATAGCAAAGCCTTTAGTCCCGGTTCGTGGCACCAACCGGGACTAAAGGTGGGTATTAGTCCCGGTTGGTGCCACCAACCGGGACCAAAGGCCTCTTTTCAGCAGCCCAAAGGGCGGGAAGCGACGGCCTTTGGTCCCGGTTGGTGGCACCAACCGGGACTAAAGGGGGGGCATTGGTCCCGGTTGGTGCCACGAACCGGGACCAAAGGGGGCATTGGTCCCGGTTCGTGCCACCAACCGGGACCAATGGCCTTGCACAGCGGCGTGGTGGTGGGAGTTTAGTCCCACCTCGCTAGCTGAGAGAGAGTCGCACCTGTTTATAAGGTGCGGTGCGCCTGAGCTGTCGAGCTCCTCTCTAAAGAAGGCTTACGGGCCTAACCTCTCTATACATGCCTGTGGGCCTACTGGGCCTTCTGCGGGCCTGAATCCTGGCCCATGGATGGGTTTCTAGTCGTATTCAGGCCGTGGTTGCCCAGTAGGTGGCATAATTTTTATTTTTTGCCTTTTTTGTTTTCTTTTTTGCTTTATTTTTTTTGTTTCTACTTACAACAAAAAACTTATTTATTTTGTTTTATTTTGTTTCTAATTACTTATTTATTTTACTTTATGATAATTCTTTTTGCTATTAAAGTTTCTAACAAAAAAAGTTCTTTATGAAAATTATTTTTGCTTTCAATGATTTTGAACAGAAAATACTTCGATAATTTTAGTTGCATCAATTTTATATAATTTTAGTTTCAATCATACTAGAGGTTGCTTATAATGTTTTGAACAGAAAATACTTTGATCATTTTAGTTTCATAAATTTTATTTATGTTATTAAAGTTTATTTTATTTTGTTTCTACTTATATATTTTATTAAAGTTTATATTATTTTGTTTCTAATTACTTATTTATTTTATTTGTTATTTTTCGTGCATTTACTGATTATTTTGAGCTATAAGACCCTAAAATTGAAAAACATTTGAAATGAACTCTGAAAAGGTTGAAAGTTGGCATGGTATCATCATTTCATCCACATAGCATGTGCAAGAAAGTTGAGAGGGTTACGACAAAAACAGGATGCACTTCGTGTACAAAACGGACAATCTCTTTAGAAGTATCAGGATTTCATACGGGAACTCGTCTGTTACAAAGGGATTTCATTTTTTAAAACTTAGTTGAACTCCTGACTTTTTGTGTGTTCAAAATGCACCATTCAAAGCCACATCTCATCAATTTTCAACCCTTTCTGACTTCATTTGTTATTTTTCATGCATTTACTAATTATTTTGAGCTATAAGACCCTAAAATTGAAAAGCATTTCAAATGAGCTCTGAAAAGGTTGAAAGTTGGCATGGTATCATCATTTCATCCACATAGCATGTGCAAGAAAGTTGAGAGGGTTACGGCAAAAACTAGATGCACTTCGTGTACAAAACGGACAATGGTATCATACTCGTCTGTTACAAAGTTGGCATGGTATCATCATAATAGTTGTGGGAGAAAGTCTTCACTTTTTCTTCGCTTGTGTCATTTGCTTATTGCGCCGTAACCATGGATAATCTTCATCGTTTATCAGGATGCTTGGGTCAGCCTTGACTTTGAAGGGAGGAATTTCATGAAACTTTTCATAATCTTCAGACATGTCTGTCTTGCCCTCCACTCCCACAATGTCCCTTTTTCCTGAAAGAACTATGTGGCGCTTTGGCTCATCGTATGATGTATTCGCTTCCTTATCTTTTATTTTTCTCGGTTTGGTAGACATGTCCTTCACATAGATAACCTGTGCCACATCATTGGCTAGGACGAACGGTTCGTCAGTGTACCCAAGATTGTTCAGATCCACTGTTGTCATTCCGTACTGTGGGTCTACCTGTACCCCGCCTCCTGACAGATTGACCCATTTGCACCTAAACAAAGGGACCTTAAAATCATGTCCGTAGTCAAGTTCCCATATGTCCATTATGTAACCATAATATGTGTCCTTTCCCCTCTCGGTTGCTGCATCAAAGCGGACACCGCTGTTTTGGTTGGTGCTCTTTCGATCTTGGGCGATCGTGTAAAATGTATTCCCATTTATCTTGTATCCTTTGTAAGTCAATACAGTCGAAGATGGTCCCCTGGACAACGAGTACAACTCATCACAAACAGTGGTGTCACCTATGAGACGTGTTTCCAACCAACTGCTGAAAGTCCTGATGTGTTCACATGTAGTCCAGTCGTCACACTGCTCCGGGTGTTTGGAGCGCAGACTGTTCTTGTGTTCATCGACATACGGGGTCACCAAGGTAGAGTTCTGTAGAACTGTGTAGTGTGCTTGAGAACAAGAATATCCGTCCCTGCATATTATTGAGCCCCCTCCAAGCGTGCCTTTTCCAGTCAGTCTCCCCTCATACCGTGATTTAGGGAGACCTATCTTCTTAAGGCCAGGAATGAAGTCAACAAAAAACCCAATGACATCCTCTGTTTGATGGCCCATGGAGATGCTTCCTTCTGGCCTAGCGCGGTTACGGACATATTTCTTTAGGACTCCCATGAACCTCTCAAAGGGGAACATATTGTGTAGAAATACGGGCCCCAGAATGACAATCTCGTCGACTAGATGAACTAGGATGTGCGTCATGATATTGAAGAAGGATGGTGGGAACACCAGCTCAAAACTGACAAGACATTGTGCCACATCACTCCTTAGCCTTGGTATGATTTCTGGATCGATCACCTTCTGAGAGATTGCATTGAGGAATGCACATAGCTTCACAATGGCTAATCAGACGTTTTCCGGTAGAAGCCCCCTCAATGCAACCGGAAGCAGTTGCGTCATAATCACGTGGCAGTCATGAGACTTTAGGTTCTGGAAGTTTTTCTCTGGCATATTTATTATTCCCTTTATATTCGACGAGAAGCCAGTCGGGACCTTCATACTGAGCAGGCATTGAAAGAAGATTTCTTTCTCTTCTTTCGCAAGAGCGTAGCTGGCAGGACCTTCATACTGCTTCGGAGGCATGCCATCTTTTTCGTGCAAACGTTGCAGGTCCTCCCGTGCCTCAGGTGTATCTTTTGTCTTCCCATACACGCCCAAGAAGCCTAGCAGGTTCACGCAAAGGTTCTTCGTCACGTGCATCACGTCGATTGAAGAGCGGACTTCTAGCTCTTTCCAGTAGGGTAGGTCCCAAAATATAGATTTCTTCTTCCACATGGGTGCGTGTCCCTCAGCATCATTCGGAACAGCTAGTCCGCCGGGACCCTTTCCAAAGATTACGTGTAAATCATTGACCATAGCAAGTACGTGATCACCGGTACGCATGGCGGGCATCTTCCGGTGATCTGCCTCGCCTTTGAAATGCTTGCCTTTCTTTCGACATTGATGGTTGGTCGGAAGAAATCGACGATGGCCCAGGTACACATTCTTCCTGCATTTGTCCAGGTATATACTTTCAGTGTCATCTAAACAGTGCGTGCATGCGTGGTATCCCTTGTTTGTCTGTCCTGAAAGGTTACTGAGAGCGGGCCAATCGTTGATGGTTACAAACAGCAACGCGTGCAGGTTAAATTCCTCCTGTTTGTGCTCATCCCACGTACGTACACCGTTTCCATTCCATAGCTGTAAAAGTTCTTCAACTAATGGCCTTAGGTACAAATCAATGTCGTTGCCGGGTTGCTTAGGGCCTTGGATGAGAACTGGCATCATAATGAACTTCCGCTTCATGCACATCCAAGGAGGAAGGTTATACATACATAGAGTCACGGGCCAGGTGCTGTGATTGCTGCTCTGCTCCCCGAAAGGATTAATGCCATCCGCGCTTAAACCAAACCATACGTTCCTTGGGTCAGCTGCAAACTCCGCCCAGTACTTTCTCTCGATTTTTCTCCACTGCGACCCGTCAGCGGGTGGTCTCAACTTCCCGTCTTTCTTACGGTCCTTACTGTGCCATCGCATCAACTTGGCATGCTCTTCGTTTCTGAACAGACGTTTCAACCGTGGTATTATAGGAGCATACCACATCACCTTCGCAGGAACCCTCTTCCTGGGGGGCTCGCCGTCAACATCACCAGGGTCATCTCGTCTGATCTTATACCGCAATGCACCGCATACCGGGCATGCGTTCAGATCTTTGTACGCACGGCGGTAGAGGATGCAGTCATTAGTGCATGCATGTATCTTCTGCACCTCCAATCCTAGAGGGCATACGACCTTCTTTGCTGCGTATGTGCTGTCGGGCAATTCGTTATCCTTTGGAAGCTTCTTCTTCAATATTTTCATTAGCTTCTCAAATCCTTTGTCAGGCACAGCATTCTCTGCCTTCCACTGCAGCAATTCCAGTATGGTACCGAGCTTTGTGTTGCCATATTCGCAATTGGGGTACAACCCTTTTTTGTGATCCTCTAACATGCGATCGAACTTCAGCTTCTCCTTTTGACTTTCGCATTGCGTCCTTGCATCGACAATGACCTGGCGGAGATCATCATCATCGGGCACTGGTTCCTCTTGATCTTCAACAGCTTCCCCCCTTGCAGCATCATTGGGCACATCGTCTAGTTCCTCTTGATCTTCAGCAGCTTCCCCCATTGCAGCATCACCATATTCAGGGGGCACATAGTTGTCATCGTCCTCTTCTTCTTCGCCGTCTTCCATCATAACCCCTATTTCTCCGTGCCTCGTCCAAACATTATAGTGTGGCATGAAACCCTTGTAAAGCAGGTGGGTGTGAAGGATTTTCCGGTCAGAGTAAGACTTCGTATTCCCACATATAGGGCATGGACAACACATAAAACCATTCTGCTTGTTTGCCTCAGCCACTTCGAGAAAATCATGCACGCCCTTAATGTACTCGGAGGTGTGTCTGTCACCATACATCCATTGCCGGTTCATCTGCGAGCATTATATATAGTTAAGTGTGTCAAAAACCATTACAGAACATCATGAATAGATAATTAAGTGACCAAATTAATAGAAGTTCATCATCACATTAAAACCAAAGTACATACATAGTTCTCATCTAACAACATATATATAGCTCTCCAGAGCATCTAATTAATTAAACCATACATTGAAACTATGTAAAACGTTTCAATGCGAAAACAAATGCGATCATAATCGCAACCAAGGTAACAATTGATCCAACGGCATAATGATACCAAGCCTCGGTATGAATGGCATATTTTATAATCTTTCTAATCTTCAAGCGCATTGCATCCATCTTGATCTTGTGATCATCGACGACATCCGCAACATGCAACTCCAATATCATCTTCTCCTCCTCAATTTTTTTATTTTTTCCTTCAAGTAATTGTTTTCTTCTTCAACTAAATTTAACCTCTCGACAATAGGGTCGGTTAGAATTTCCGGTTCAACCACCTCCTAGATAAATAAAATCTATGTCACGTTGGTCGGCATATTTGTCATAAACAATAAATGAACCAAATAGTTATAAAAAGATAATATATACCACATCCGAATCATAGACAGGACGAGGGCTGACGGGGGCGGATACCAAAACCATCGCACTATGTAATAAGAAGGAATAATAAAAGTAACAAAATTAGACGAGTATCTATCTAAAGTAAGAATTTTTTTCTTTCAGAAAGAAGATAAGAACAAGAGGCTCACCATGGTGGTGCTGGCGACGAGATCGGCGCGGGGGATCGACGGCGGTGAAGACGGGGACGGGACGTGACGGACCGCTAAACCTAGACAAATCTCGGGGAAAATGGAGCTCGGAGGTCGAGTTTCGAGAGGAGAAAGATTAACTAGTGTGGCTCAGACATTTCATCGAACACCTCATGTGCATTGGAGGTGAGCTAGAGCACCCAAATGCCCTCCCCTCGCCGGCCAGCAAAAACAGAGCACTGTGGAGTGCTCTGCTGTGGCGATGGGGTATATATAGGCAACCCATTGGTCCCGGTTCATGGCACCAACCGGGACTAAAGGCCTTTGGTCCCGGTTGGTGCCACGAACCGGGACCAATGCCCCCTTTAGTCCCGGTTGGTGGCACCAACTGAGACCAAAGGCCTTGTGCTGCCCCGCGCCAAAAGTTTAGTCCCACCTCGCTAGTTGAGAGAGCTCGAGAGTGGTTTATAAGCGCTGCTCCGCCCACCCTCTCGAGCTCCTCTCAACTGCAGGCTTTCGGGCCTAACCATTCTCTTTGCCTGTGGGGCCTACTGGGCCTTCTGCGGGCCTGAATCCTGGCCCATGGATGGGTTTCTAGTCGTATTCAGGCCGTGGTGGCCCAGTAGGTGGCATACTTTTTTTCTCTTTTGCTTTATTTATTTTGTTTTGTTTCTACTTACAACAAAAAAATTATTTATTTTATTTCTAATTACTTATGTATTTTACTTTAATTATTTTATTTTTATTTATTTTACTGCTGCTATTTTTATTTATTTTACTGCTGCTATTTTTATTTAATTTATTAAGGTTTATTTATTTTAGTTACTATATTTTATTTTATTAAGGTTTATTTATTTTATTTACTATACAAAAAATGAACATAGATGCGCCTATAGAGAAAATTCAACCTAAATTCATAATAAATTTCTATGAAATTCAAAGAAATTTACTGTGAATTTAGGTCAAATTCCCTGTATAAGGGCATCTATTTTCACTTTGAGAGGAGCTCAACAAGGCAGAGAGGGACGGGCTTATAAACTGGTGTGAGCGCCCTTCGGTTGGCGAGGTGGGACTAAACACTGACCGCAACTAGGACCAGCCCTTTAGTCCCGGTTTGTGGTATGAACCGGGACTAAAGGGTGAGCCTCTGGTCCCGGTTCAAGCCACCAACCGGGACCAATGGTGGTGGGCCAGGAGCGAGGCCCATAGGTCCCGGTTTGTCCCACCAACCGGGACCAAAGGGGCCGGACGAACCGGGACCAATGCCCCCATGAGGCCCGGCAGGCCCCTGGCCGCACGAACCGGGACCAATGCTCACATTAGTCCCGGTTCGTGACTGAACCGGGACTAATGTGAATATTGCCCTGTGACCAAAGCCCAGTTTTCTACTAGTGATAGAGTCATATTGTTTCAGTTTCATCGAGTTGTAAGTAAATAAAAGTGTGATGATCATCATTATTAGAGCGTTTTCCCAGTGAGGAAAGGATGATGGGACTATGATTCCGCCACAAGTTGGGATGAGACTCCGGACGAAAAATAAAAAAAACAAGAGAAAAAATAGAAAAAAAGAGAAAAAAAGAGAAGGGGCAATGTTACTATCCTTTTTCTACACTTGTGCTTTAGAGTATCACCATGTTCTCCATATGGAGAGTCTCCTGAGTTATTAATTTCATATACTAGTGGGAACTTTTCATTATGGAACATAGCTTGTATATTCTGATGATGGGCTTCGTCAAATGCGCGAGGTCTTCATGAGCAAGCAAGTTGGATGCACACCCACTTAGTTTCCGTTGAGCTTTCATACACTTATAGCTCTTAGTGCATCCGCTGCATGGCAATCCCTACTTGTTGGTGCAAATGATTTGCCCCCTTATGTTTTGAAGATTGTTGATATAAACAATAAGAGACTAATGTGTTTGCTAGTGCGCACAGAGTAACAAGTCCCTGATGTCATGAGGAGTTTGATATAAACTCCGAAGGTGATACCCTGCGAGGCAACAAGTATTTGTTGGGTAACGTAGCATGCGATTTCAAAAAAATTCCTATGATCACGCAAGGTCTATCTAGGAGATGCATAGCAACGAGAGGGGGAGAGTGTGTCCACGTACCCTCGTAGACCGAAAGTGGAAGCGTTATGTTAATGTGGTTTATGTAGTCGAACATCTTCACGATCCAACTGATTGAAGTACCGAACGTACAACACCTCCGTGTTCATCCCATGTTCAGCTCGATGACGTCCCTCGAGCTCTTGATCCAGTAGAGGGTCGAGGGAGAGTTCCATCAGCACGACGGCGTGGTGACGGTGTCGATGATGTGATGTTGGGGAACGTAGCAGAAATTCAAAATTTTCTACGCATCACCAAGATCAATCTATGGAGTAATCTAGCAACGAGGGGAAGGGGAGTGCATCTACATACCCTTGTAGATCGCGATGCGGAAGCGTTGCAAGAACGCGGATGAAGGAGTCGTACTCGTAGCGATTCAGATCGCGGTTGATTCCGATCTAAGCGCCGAACCACGGCGCCTCTGCGTTCAACACACGTGCAGCCCGGTGACGTCTCCCACGCCTTGATCCAGCAAGGAGAGAGGGAGAGGTTGGGGAAGACTCCATCCAGCAGCAGCACAACGGCGTGGTGGTGGTGGAGGAGCATGGCAATCCCGCAGGGCTTCGCCAAGCACCGCGGGAGAGGAGGAGGAGGGAGAGGGGTAGGGCCGCGCCGAAAGAGAGACGTTCTCATGTGTTTGCAGCCCCCAATACCGCAACAATATATAGGGGAGAGGGAGGGGCTGCGCCCCCTCTAGGGTATCCACCCCAAGGGGTGCGGCAGCCCCAAAACCCATCTAGGGTGGCGGCCAAGTGGGGGGGAGAGGGAGGCGCACCAGGCATGGGCCTTTAGGGCCCATCTGCCCTAGGGTTTGCCCCCTCTTCTCTCCAGGCGCATGGGCCTTGGTGGGGAGGCGCCACAGCCCACCTAGGGGCTGGTCCCTTCTCACACTTGGCCCATGTATGCCTCCGGGGCCCCGTGGCCCCTCCCGGTGGACCCCCGGACACCTCCGGTGGTCCCGGTACACTACCGGTGATGCCCGGAACACTTCCGGTGGCCAAAACCATACTTCCTATATATAAATCTTTACCTCCGAACCATTCCGGAACTCCTCGTGACGTCCGGGATCTCATCCGGGACTCCGAACAACATCCGGTAACCACGTACATACTTTCCCTATAACCCTAGCGTCATCGAACCTTAAGTGTGTAGACCCTACGGGTTCGGGAACCATGCAGACATGACCGAGACGTTTTTCGGTCAATAACCAACAGCGGGATCTGGATACCCATGTTGGCTCCCACATGTTCCACGATGATCTCATCGGATGAACCACGATGTCGGGGATTCAATCAATCCCGTATGCAATTCCCTTTGTCTATCGATATGTTACTTGCCCGAGATTCGATCGTCGGTATCCCTATACCTTGTTCAATCTCGTTACCGGCAAGTCTCTTTACTCGTTCCGTAACTCACATCATCCCGTGATCAACTCCTTGGTCACATTGTGCACATTATGATGATGTCCTACCGAGTGGGCCCAGAGATACCTCTCCGTTTACACGGAGTGACAAATCCCAGTCTCAATTCGTGCCAACCCAACAGACACTTTCGGAGATACCTGTAGTGCACCTTTATAGCCACCCAGTTACGTTGTGACGTTTGGTACACCCAAAGCATTCCTACGGTATCCGGGAGTTGCACAATCTCATGGTCTAAGGAAGTGATACTTGACATTAGAAAAGCTCTGAGCAAACGAACTACACGATCTTGTGCTAGGCTTAGGATTGGGTCTTGTCCATCACATCATTCTCCTAATGATGTGATCCCGTTATCAACGACATCCAATGTCCATGGTTAGGAAACCGTAACCATCTATTGATCAACGAGCTAGTCTCCTAGAGGCATACTAGGGACATGGTGTTGTCTATGTATCCACACATGCATCTGAGTTTCCTATCAATACAATTTTAGCATGGATAATAAATGATTATCATGAACAAGGAAATATAATAATAACCTATTTATTATTGCCTCTAGGGCATATTTCCAACAGTCTCCCACTTGCACTAGAGTCAATAATCTAGTCCACATCACCATGTGATTAACACTCATAGGTCACATCACCATGTGACCAACATCCAAAGAGTTTACTAGAGTCAACAATCTATTTCACATCACTATGTGATTAAACTCAATGAGTTCTGGTTTGATCATGTTATGCTTGTGAGAGAGGTTATTAGTCAACGGGTCTGAACCCTTCAGATCCGTGTGTGCTTTACGAATATCTATGTCATCTTGTGGATGCTACCACACGCTATTTGGAGCCATTTCAAATACCCGCTCTACTATACGAATCCGGTTTACTACTCAGAGCCATCCGGATTAGTGTCAAAGTTCGCATCGACGTAACCCTTTACGACGAACTCCTTTTCACCTCCATAATCGAGAAAATTCCTTAGTCCACTAGATACTAAGGATAAGTTCGACCGCTGTCATGTGATCCATTCCCGGATCACTATTGTACCCCTTGACCAACTCATGGCAAGGCACACTTCATGTGCGGTACACAGCATAGCATACTGTGGAGCCTACGTCTAAAGCATAGGGGACGACCTTCGTCCTTTCTCTCTCTTCTGCTGGGGTCAGGTCTTGAGTCTTTACTCAATACTCACACCTTGTAACACAGCCAAGAACTCCTTTGCTGATCTATTTTGAACTCTTTCAAAATCATGTCAAGGTGTGCGTTCTTTGAAAGTATCATCGGGCGTCTTGATCTATCTCTATAGATCTTGATGCCCAATACGTAAGCTGCTTTATCCAGGTCTTCCTTTGAAAAACTCCTTTCAAACAACCCTTTATGCTTTCCAGAAATTCTACATCATTTCGGATCAACAATATGTCATTCACATATACTTATCAGAAATGTTGTAGCGCTCCCACTCACTTTATTGTAAATACAAGTTTCTAACAAACTTTGTACAAACCCAAAAACTTTGATCACTCCATCAAAGCGTATATTCTGACTCCGAGATGCTTGCTCTAGTCCATGGAAGGATCGCTGGAGCTAGCATACCTTTTAGCATCCTTAGGATCGACAAAACCTTTCTGATTGTATCACATACAACCTTTCCTTACGAAAACTGGTAAGGAAACTTGTTTTGACATCCATCTGCCAGATTTCATAAATGCAGCTAATGCTAACATGATTCCGACGGACTTAAGCATCGCTACGGATGAGAAAAACTCATCGTAGTCAACTCCTTGAACTTGTGGAAATACTCTTTGCCACAAGTCGAGCTTCATAGACGGTAACATTACCGTCCACGTCCGTCTTCTTCTCAAAGATCCATTTATCTCGGATTTCATGGCTTCTAACCATTTGTCGGAATACGGGCTCACCATCGCTTCTCCATAGCTCGTAGGTTCATTGTTGTCTAACAACATGACTTTCAAGACTGGATCACGTACCACTCTGAAGTAGCACGCATCCTCGTCGTCCTACGAGGTTTGGTAGTGACTTGATCCGAAGTTTCATGATCACCATCATAAGCTTCCACTTCAATTGGTGTAGGTGCCACAGGAACAACTTCCTGTGCCCTGCTACACACTAGTTGAAGTGACGGTTCAATAACCTTATCAAGTCTCCACCATCCACCCACTCAATTCTTTCGAGAGAAACTTTTCCTCGAGAAAGGACCCGTTTCTAGAAGCAATTACTTTTGCTTCCAGATCTGAAATAGGAGGTATACCCAACTGTTTTGGGTTTTCTATGAAGATGCATTTATCCGCTTTGGGTTCGAGCTTATCAACCTGAAACTTTTTCACATAAGCATCGCAGCCCCAAACTTTTAAGAAACGACAACTCAGGTTTCTCTAAACGGTGTCGTCTCAACGGAATTGCGTGGTGCCCTCTTTAAAGTGAATGCGGTTGTCTCTAATGCCTAACCCATAAACGATAGTGGTAATTCGATAAGAGACATCATGGCATGCACCATATCCAATAGGGTGCAGTTATGATGTTCGGACACACCATCACACTATGGTGTTCCAGGCGGTATTAATTGTGAAACACTTTCACAATGTCTTAATTGTGTGCCAAACTCGTAACTCAGATACTCATCTCTATGATCATATCACAGACATTTTATCCTCTTGTCACGACGATCTTCAACTTCACTCTGAAATTACTCGAACCTTTCAATAATTCAGACTTGTGTTTCATCAAGTAAATACACTCAGCATCTACTCAAATCATCTATGAAGTAAGAACATAACAATATCCACTGCATGCCTCAGCACTCATTGGACTGCATACATCAAAATGTATTACTTCCAATAAGTTGCTCTCTTGTTCCATCTTACTGAAAACGAGCCTTTCAGTCATCTTGCCCATGTGGTATGATTTGCATGTCTCAAGTGATTCAAAATCAAGTGAGTCCAAACGATCCATCTGCATGGAGTTTCTTCATGCATACATACCAATAGACATGGTTCGCATGTCTCAATCTTTTCAAAAACGACTGAGTCCAAAGATCCATCTACATGGAGCTTCTTCATGCGTTCTATACCAATATGACTCTAATTGCAGTGCCACAAGTATGTGGTACTATCATTTCTATTTTATATCTTTTGGCACGAACCTGTGTATCACTGCGATCGAGATTCATTTTAGGTGCAAGACCATTGAAGGTATTATTCAAATAAACAGAGTAACCATTATTCTCCTTAAATGAATAACCGTATTGCGATAAACATAATCCAATCATGTTCAACGCAAATACCAAATCTCGATAGTAGAGGGAGCATGCGATGCTTGATCACATCAACCTTGGAAACACTTCCAACGCACATCGTCATCTCACCTTTAGCCAGTCTCCGTTTATTCCGCAGCTTTTATTTCGAGTTACTAACACTTAGCAACCGAACCGGTATCTAATACCCTGGTGCTGCTAGGAGTACTAGTAAAGTACACATTCATATAACGTATATCCAATATACTTTTGTCGACCTTGCCTGCCTTCTCATCTACCAAGTATCTAGGGTAGTACTGCTTCAGTGACCGTTCCCCTCATTACAGAAGCACTTAGTCTCGGGTTTGGGTTCAACCTTGGGATTCTTCACTAGAGCAGCAAACGATTTGTTGTTTCATGAAGTATCCCTTTTGCCCTTGCCCTTCTAGAAACTAGTGGTTTTACTAACCATCAACAATTGATGCTCCTTCTTGATTTCTACTTTCACGGTGTCAAACATCGCGAGTTGCTCAAGGATCATCATCTATCCTTGATATTTATAGTTCATCACGAAGCTCTAATAGCTTGGTGGCAGTGATTATGGAGAACCATCACTATCTCATCTGGAAGATTAACTCCCACTCGATTCAAGCGATTGTAGTACTCAGACAATCTGAGCACATGCTCAACGATTGAGCCTTTCTCCCTTAGTTTGCAGGCTTAAGAAACTCGTCAGAGGTCTCATACCTCTTGACGTGGGCACTAGTCTGAAATCCCAATTTCAGTCTTCGGAACATCTCACATGTTCTGCGACGTTTCAAAAACGTCTCTGGTGCCACAATTCTAAACCTTTAGCATTACGCACTGAACTATCACGTAGTCATCAAAACGTGTATGTTAGATGTTTCGTAACATCTACAGACGACGCTGAGGTTCAGCACACCGAGCGGTGCATTAAGGACATAAGCCTTCTGTGCAGCAATGAGGACAATTCTCAGTTTACGGACCCAGACCGCATAATTGCTACTACCAACTTTCAACTAAATTTTCTCTAGGAACATATCTTAAACAGTAGAACTAAAGCGTATGACATAATTTGTAAAGACCTTTTGACTATGTTCATGATAATGAAGTTCATCTGATTATTGAATGAACTCCCACTAAGATAGACATCCCTCTAGTCATCTAAGTGACACATGATCCGAGTCAAACTAGGCCGTGTCCGATCATCACGTGAGACGGACTAGTCATCATCGGTGAACATCTCCATGTTGATCGTATCTCCTATACGACTCATGCTCGACCTTTCGGTCTCTTGTGTTCCGAGGCCATGTCTGTACATGCTAGGCTCGTCAAGTCAACCTAAGTGTTTCGCATGTGTTCCGAGGCCATGTCTGTACATGCTAGGATCGTCAACACCCGTTGTATTCGAACGTTAGAATCTATCACACCCGATCATCACGTGGTGCTTCGAAACAACGAACCTTCGCAACGGTGCACAGTTAGGGGGAACACGTCTCTTGAAATTTTAGTGAGGGATCATCTTACTTACTACCGTCGTTCTAAGCAAATAAGATGCATAACATGATAAACATCACATGCAATCAAGTAGTGACATGATATGGCCAATATCATTTTGCTCCTTTGATCTCCATCTTCGGGGCACCATGATCATCTTTGTCACCGGCATAACACCATGATCTCCATCATCATGATCTCCATCATTGTGTCTTCATGAAGTTGTCACGCCAACGATTACTTCTACTTCTAAGGCTAACGCGCTTAGCAATAAAGTAAAGTAATTTACATGGCGTTTTTCAATGACACACAGGTCATACAAAAAATAAAGACAACTCCTATGGCTCCTGCCGGTTGTCATACTCATCGACATGCAAGTCGTGATTCCTATTACAAGAATATGATCAATCTCATACATCACATATATCATTCAGCACATCTTCTGGACATATCACATCACATAGCACATGCTGCAAAAACAAGTTAGACGTCCTCTAATTGTTGTTGCAAGTTTTTACGTGGCTTGTATAGGTTTCTAGCAAGAACGTTTCTTACCTACGTAAAACCACAACGTGATATGCCAATTTCTATTTACCCTTCATAAGGACCCTTTTCATCGAATCCGTTCCGACTAAAGTGGGAGAGACAGACACCCGCTAGCCACCTTATGCAACTAGTGCATGTCAGTCGGTGGAACCTGTCTCACGTAAGCGTACGTGTAAGGTCGGTCCGGGCCGCTTCATCCCACAATGCCGCCGAAACAAGATAAGACTAGTAGCGGCAAGAAGAATTGGCAACATCGACGCCCACAACTACTTTGTGTTCTACTCGTGCATAGAAACTACGCATAGACCTAGCTCATGATGCCACTGTTGGGGAACGTAGCAGAAATTCAAAATTTTCTACGCATCACCAAGATCAATCTATGGAGTAATCTAGCAACAAGGGGAAGGGGAGTGCATCTACATACCCTTGTAGATCGCGATGCGGAAGCGTTGCAAGAACGCGGATGAAGGAGTCGTACTCGTAGCGATTCAGATCGCGGTTGATTCCGATCTAAGCGCCGAACCACGGCGCCTCCGCGTTCAACACACGTGCAGCCCGGTGACGTCTCCCACGCCTTGATCCAGCAAGGAGAGAGGGAGAGGTTGGGGAAGACTCCATCCAGCAGCAGCACAACGGCGTGGTGGTGGTGGAGGAGCATGGCAATCCCGCAGGGCTTCGCCAAGCACCGCGGGAGAGGAGGAGGAGGGAGAGGGGTAGGGCCGCGCCGAAAGAGAGACGTTCTCATGTGTTTGCAGCCCCCAATACCGCAACAATATATAGGGGAGAGGGAGGGGCTGCGCCCCCTCTAGGGTATCCACCCCAAGGGGTGCGGCAGCCCCAAAACCCATCTAGGGTGGCGGCCAAGTGGGGGGGGGAGAGGGAGGCGCACCAGGCATGGGCCTTTAGGGCCCATCTGCCCTAGGGTTTGCCCCCTCTTCTCTCCAGGCGCATGGGCCTTGGTGGGGAGGCGCCCCAGCCCACCTAGGGGCTGGTCCCTTCTCACACTTGGCCCATGTATGCCTCCGGGGCCCCGTGGCCCCTCCCGGTGGACCCCCGGACCCCTTCGGTGGTCCCGGTACACTACCGGTGATGCCCGGAACACTTCCGGTGGCCAAAACCATACTTCCTATATATAAATCTTTACCTCCGGACCATTCCGGAACTCCTCGTGATGTCCGGGATCTCATCCGGGACTCTGAACAACATTCGGTAACCACGTACATACTTTGCCTATAACCGTAGCGTCATCGAACCTTAAGTGTGTAGACCCTACGGGTTCGGGAACCATGCAGACATGACCGAGACGTTCTCCGGTCAATAACCAACAGCGGGATCTGGATACCCATGTTGGCTCCCACATGTTCCACGATGATCTCATCGGATGGACCACGATGTCGGGGATTCAATCAATCCCGTATGCAATTCCCTTTGTCTATCGATATGTTACTTGCCCGAGATTCGATCGTCGGTATCCCTATACCTTGTTCAATCTCGTTACCGGCAAGTCTCTTTACTCGTTCCGTAACTCACATCATCCCGTGATCAACTCCTTGGTCACATTGTGCACATTATGATGATGTCCTACCGAGTGGGCCCAGAGATACCTCTCCGTTTACACGGAGTGACAAATCCCAGTCTCAATTCGTGCCAACCCAACAGACACTTTCGGAGATACCTGTAGTGCACCTTTATAGCCACCCAGTTACGTTGTGACGTTTGGTACACCCAAAGCATTCCTACGGTATCCGGGAGTTGCACAATCTCATGGTCTAAGGAAGTGATACTTGACATTAGAAAAGCTCTGAGCAAACGAACTACACGATCTTGTGCTAGGCTTAGGATTGGGTCTTGTCCATCACATCATTCTCCTAATGATGTGATCCCGTTATCAACGACATCCAATGTCCATGGTTAGGAAACCGTAACCATCTATTGATCAACGAGCTAGTCTCCTAGAGGCTTACTAGGGACATGGTGTTGTCTATGTATCCACACATGCATCTGAGTTTCCTATCAATACAATTTTAGCATGGATAATAAACAATTATCATGAACAAGGAAATATAATAATAACCTATTTATTATTGCCTCTAGGGCATATTTCCAACATGTGATTCGCGCAGGGCTTCGCCTAAGCACTACCACTCTATGACTGGAGGAGTAAATTGTGGAGTGGGGCATCGCACACGGCTAAGAAACAACTATTGTGCCTTTGAAGTGCCCCCTGCCCGCGTATATAAAGGAGGGGGAGAGAGGTTGGCGGCCAGGAGGGGCGCGCCATGGGGGGGTCCTACTTGGACTCCTAGTCCAAGTAGGATTCGCCCCTCCTTTTCCTTTCTTCCAACGGAGGGAATAGGAAGGAGAGGGAGAGGGAAAGGTGAGGGAGTCCTTGACTAAGGGGTCTTCGGGCGTCCGGCCTGTTAGACATGGGCCGGACTGATGGGCTGTGAAGATACAAGACCGAAGACTCTTACCTGTGTCCAGATGGGACTCTCCTTGGCGTGGAAGGCAAGCTTGGCGTCCAGATATGAAGATTCCTTTCTCTGTAACCAACTTTGTATAACTCTAGTCCCTCCCGGCGTCTATATAAACCAGAGGGTTTAGTCCGTAGAGGCAATCATAATTATACAGGCTAGACTTCTAGGGTTTTAGCCATCACGATCTCGCGGTAGATCAACTCTTGTAATACTCATATTCATCAAGATCAATCATGCAGGAAGTAGGGTATTACCTCCATAGAGAGGGCCCGAACCTGGGTAAACATCGTGTCCCCAGTATCCTGTTACCATCGACCTTAGACGCATAGTTCGGGACCCCCTACCCGAGATCCGCCGGTTTTGACACCGACATTGGTGCTTTCATTGAGAGTTCCGATGCATCATCTTCAAGAGGTTTGATGGCCCCGTCAATCATCCATGACAATGCTGTCCAAGGGGAAGTCTTCCTCCCCGGACAGATCTTTGTATTCGGCGGCTTCGCACTGCGGGCCAACTCGCTTGGCCATCTAGAGCAGATCGACAGCTATGCCCCTGGCCATCAGGTCAGATTTGGAAGCTTGAACTACGTCGCTGATATCCGCGGAGACTTGATCTTCGACAGATTCGAGACTATGGCAGCCGCTCTCTGTCACCTCGATGAACATGACTTAAATCTATCATCGGACCATACCCAGGAGATAGCACCTGTAACTGCTTTGGCCCTAGATCCAGAGCGGATCGCGCCATCCGAGGACGGGAGGCTCAACCCCGCCATGGAAGCCGCAGACTCAGCAGCGTCGAAGCCGCACACGGACCCAACCTCGAGTGGAATCTGTGTCACCGGAACCTCGGACTCGTTTCCGGCTACAGGTTCCGAACCATGTGCGTTCGCGGGCGTCGAGCTTGATCAGGCATCAATCGTAGAATTCAGCTCCGCAGACATCTTCCGGCACTCGCCTTTGGGCGACGTGCTAAACTCATTAAAAACACTCTCCTTAGCGGGGGACTCACAGCCGAATTATATCCGGTTCAAACTGGAGGCTGATGACGGAGAATTTCGCTTCCCACCCACCGCGCACTTCATAGCCACTGTCGAAGACTTAACCGACATGCTCGATTTCGGCTCCGAAGACATCGACGGTATGGACGACGATGCCGGAGAAGAGGAGGCCCAAAACCCGCCATTTACCGGACATTGGACGGCCACTTCTTCGTATGACGTATACATGGTGGACGCACCCAAAGTGAATAGCGGCAACGACACGGAGGACCCAGTCGAGGATATACCTCCTGAGATACAACCAAAGCGCCGACGTAAGCGGCGCCGCTCCAAGCCACGCCGTGAAAAAGACAGCAATACCGGCATAGGAGAAAACAATACTCCGGACGATGCCGAAGACAATGAAGACCCCATTGAGGCAACTTCTGAACAGGCCAAACGGGAAGACGGACAAGTTAGCCCTGATGAACAGGCCGTACAAGAAGACTCGGAGGACAACAATTATCTTCCGCTCTCCGAGGATGAGTTGAGCCTTGGCAACAAGGATTTTATCGTGCCTGAGGAACCTCTCGAGCAGCAGCACTTTAAGCGCCGGCTAATAGCCACTGCAAGGAGCCTGAAAAAGAAGCAGCAGCACCTTCAAGATGATCAAGACCTACTCAATGATAGATGGACTGATGTCCTGGCAGCCAAACAATATGGCCTCAAGCGCCCAGCCAAATGTTACCCGAAGCGCAAATTGCTACCTTAGTTCGATGACGAGGCGCTGGAGCCCATACCATCATCGCGCAATGTGGCTGACCGACCACCACGTGGCCGGGACAAAGCGGCAACTCAAGCTGAACACCAGCCCGCCCTACCTCACCGTAAAGGCAGAGATAAAACGGCTCGGGGTTATACATATGACCTGCGACAGGACCTAAAAAACATAACGGGTCAGACCAGATCGATTTACGGATCGCGGGGGCATGCCCTGACACGCGATGATGGCCCTTTGGCCAGACGTGACAAACATAACCACGTCTGGGCCAAAAATCACAGACAGGCTACATCCGAACTACGTCGCGACTTGGCCCGATACAGAGGCGCCGCGCACCCCCTCCGCTTCACTGACGAAGTAATGGAGCATGAATTCCCAGAAGGGTTTAAACCCGTAAATATCAAATCATATGATGGAACAACAGATCCCGAGGTATGGATCGAGGATTTTCGTCTCCATATTCATATGACCCGCGGAGATGACCTTCATGCCATCAAATACCTCCCGCTAAAACTCAAAGGGCCAGCTCGACACTGGTTAAACAGTCTGCCTGAAAACTCTATTGGCAGCTGGGAGGACTTGGAAGACGCCTTCCGCGACAACTTCCAAGGCACATATGTACGACCTCCAGATGCTGATGACTTAAGTCACATAGTTCAACAGCCCGGAGAGTCAGCCAGGAAATACTGGACTAGGTTCCTAACTAAGAAGAACCAAATCGTCGACTGTCTGGATGTTGAAGCCCTAGCGGCGTTTAGGCATAGCATTCGTGATGAATGGCTCGCCCGCCACCTCAGCCAAGAAAAGCCAAAGTCCATGGCAGCCCTCATGGCACTCATGACCCGCTTCTGTGCGGGCGAGGATAGTTGGCTAGCCCGTAGCAATAACACGAAAAGCGAAGCGGGCACCTCTGAGGTCAAAAACAGCAACGGCAAGTCCCGACGCAACAGACACAAGCATCGAAGCAACGGTGACAATGCCGACGACACAACGGTCAACACCGGATTCAGTGGCTCCAAGTCCGGTCAGCGGAAGAAACCATACAAAAATAATAATCCGGGACCATCCAGCTTGGACCGCATACTCGATCATCCATGCCAGATTCATGGCACCCCAGACAAACCAGCCAATCATACCTACAGAGACTGTTGGGTTTTTAGACAAGCCGGCAAGTTAAATGCTGAAAACAAGGAGAGGGGGTCACAAAGCGAGGACGATGACGAGGAGCCCCGGCCACCGAACACAGGGGGACAAAAAAAGTCCCCCCCCCCAAGTTAAAACGGTAAATATGATATACGTTACCCATATCCCCAAGCGGGAGCGCAAGCGCGCACTCAGGGACGTCTATCCGATGGAGCCAGTCGCCCCAAAGTTCAACCCATGGTCTTCCTACCCGATCTCTTTCGATCACAGGGATTATCCGACCAGTATCCGTCATGGCGGTTCAGCCGCACTGGTCCTCGACCCAATCATTGATGGATTCCATCTCATGCGAGTCGTCATGGATGGTGGCAGCAGCCCGAACCTGCTCTATCAGGACACAGTGCGCAAAATGGGCATTAATCCCTCACGGATCAAGCCCACAAAGACTACCTTTAAAGGAGTCATACCAGGTGTAGAGGCCCGCTGCACGGGCTCAATCACACTAGAGGTTGTCTTCGGATCCCCGGAAAACTTCCGAAGTGAAGAGTTGATCTTCGACATCGTGCCCTTCTGCAGTGGCTATCACGCACTACTTGGATGAACAACATTTGCTCGATTCAACGCGGTGACACACTACGCTTACCTCAAGCTCAAGATGCCCGGACCACGCGGCGTCATTACAGTCAATGGAAACATGGAACGCTCCCTCCGTACCGAGGAGCACACCGCCGCTTTGGCAGCAGAAGTACAGAGCGGCCTTCTCAAGCAGAACATTAATTCGGCGGCTGAGCTCCCGGACATTGTCAAACGAGTCCGACCTACTCTGTAGCAGGAAAGCCCAGCTCGCCAGGAGCTCGACTAGCAATTTGGCCTCCGTCCTAGTCCCGACCAAGTGGCGACATTTGTACCGCGCGTACATAACTACGCACTCAAAATACCATGGGCATAGACGGAGGCATAGCTAGATTGTGATCCATAATGCGGCTCAACCTCCCCTAGACACACATACTTTCACTTCCTTATTTTTTCTTTATCCTTTTCAAGTTTCTTCTCCACAGGCCTTTTCTGACGGCATGATCACCGCTCCTTTCGAAGGATAGGTACACCAAGACGACGAGAAGCACGGGCGTATAAGGGAATTTCTAGGTGGTCTCTTTGAAAGATCACTCTACCTGTTTTTCAGGACCCACACGCGGCTCTCCCTTGGTCGTGGCATATTAAATAGCACTGTCGCCTATTGCACTCGTTGTACAAATACGCTTTAACGTATTAATCAAACTATAATAGAAACAGTTTGCGGCCCAACTTCTGCGGCACTAGCTTACTACTCTTGTTTTTGATAATCTTATTGCAACCGTACACTTCGGTACACTTTAATCCGCTAGGGGCTTCATTGCGCCCCACAATGCGGCAGTAAAGTCCGAACACTTTTTTACAGTACAGTTCGGCACCCCGAATTTAGCATTATATGCATTGGCTCAGAATCATGTCTTTGGTCAATAGTTGGGTTGCCCGGCTCCTGTGCTTACTACCTTACGTTCTGCTATATCGGCTAGGGTAGTAAAGGGAGAACTACTGCGATTGTGTCTTGGTTTATCCGGATGAGCACCTCAGTAGAGAAAGCCGAAAACTGACTGTCATGATGCGGCGTGAGCCGGTCAGCTCTTCCGAGGTTTCAAATCTTTAGCGATTTTTTCCGCATTATGCGATGAGTCGGTTTCTACCCGATCAGGTGTTTACAGCACCCCGGTTCGGATACTAGGGGCTGCACCTAAATTCTTATTGTCAAACTCCTATGGCTAAGTGTGGGTGATAAAGCGATATAGTCTGATTGCCTGGTTCGTTGCGCTAAACACCTCCTTCAAGGACCACATAACTGGATCAAGAGTGTTTAGATTACATCCCGAACACCCCCGTACTACCTACGAGGGGGCTAAAGCTGACGACTAGCAAACCCTCAGATTTCACAAAAATGGCCGCACATGAGGTAAAATTTTAACACATATTATCTTACGTAATTGACTTGTCTCATAATACAGGGCGAGTTAATACGAAGGTACTCATTCAAAGTTTACATCTTTCGCACACTGCGCCGCCACAATGCGGGACCCCTCCAGGACATTGTGAAAATATAGCTCGGGCGTGCGGTGCTCCTTGCCCTCGGGCGGTCCCTCAGTTGCGAGCTTGACGGCATTCATCTTCGCCCACTGCACCTTCACACGGGCGAAGGCCATCCGCGCTCCCTCGATGCAGACCAATCGCTTGATAACGTCAAGACGGGGGCAGGCATTGACCAGCCACTTCACGAGTCCGAAGTAGCTGCTGGGTATAGCTTCTGCAGGCCACAACTGGATTATTAAATCCTTCATGGCTTGTTCGGCCACCCTATGCAGTTCGACCAGCTGCTTTAGCTGGTCGCTAAAGGGCACCAGATGTTCTGGTGCAAGGTATTGCGACCAAAACAACTTCTCCCTTGAGCTCCCTTCTTCGGCTCGGAAGAATTCCGCAGCGTCAGAAACACTCCGCGGAAAATCCACAAAGGCCCCTGGAGAACTCCAAATCCGGGTTAGTAAGATGTACCTTTCCTTGACGTATTTACTTTGCATAATGAAGGCCTTACCCGCCGCAATCTTCTTGGCCTCTTGAATCTCCTGGAGAGTGCCATGGGCTTCAACCCGGGCATCTTGTGCACTTTGGCGAGCCTTGGCGAGTTCGGTCTCTTGAGCCATCACAGCACGCTCCAAGGACTCGCATTTCTTCATGGCATCCTGGAGCTCATGCTGGACCTCATCGAGCCTGGTCTCGTGCTTTTTGCAGGCGGCTTGTTCCTTGGCAGCTCTCTCCTCAGCCTCGGCCAGCGCCTTTTTAAGGGCCTCGACCTCAGTTGTCGCCCCTACAAATATCATGGCACTATGGTCAATTCACATCATTTATTCTTTCTGAATACGCAGCAGGTCATTACATACCTTGCTTATCCTCTAGCTGCTTCCTTGCTTGGCCGAGCTCCTCCTCGGCCCGCTCGAGTCTCTACTTCAGTCTGAAGACTTTGGCAGCATAGGAGGTTGCAGTCAACAACGACGCCTGCTTATTCACATAGACACATATGGCTAGTCTCCTGCGAGAATTGTTTGATCCTCTGCCCGGCTTCTCTTTCCGAATTCCGGACAGAGTCTCAGGGTCTACCGTCTATACTGTGACATTCTTTTTACATACTCACGTTGCTTACCTCAAAGCCTGTTAGAAGGCAGGTGCAGGCTTCGGCCAGTCCGCTCTTCACAGACTGAATCTTCTCAATCACCGTACCCATGAGGGTACGGTGTTCTTCCACGATGGAAGCACTTCGTAGCGCTTCCAAAAGAGTATCCGGTGCCTCTGGTTGGACAGAGGTCACCGGAGGAGTAGGCACACCTCCTTCTTTCAAAGGAGGTTGCTCGCCGGACCCCAGAGCCGTATAAGTCTCCGGGACCGTATTCGGCTGGGGGCCGAATTGAATATGGCCCCCATCACCAGTCTCCATGGGGATTGGCTCCCCCATGTGTCCGACGGCCGAGGTTTTACCCTCCGGCGCCGCCCTGGCGTCCTCTTGAGTCTCTCCCTGGCCGGGGATCCTTCGGTACAACACCTCAGTGTCATCCATGGCCTTGGGAGAGGAGGCCTTCGGATGAGACCCGCTGTCCATCACCTTCGAGTCCAGCGAATTCCCCGAGGATGAGGATGGCACGAGGTTGGACCGAGCCGGACTGTATGTTCATAATTCGACATGTTAAGACTATGAAGTAGAGAGGCCGGATATATGGATTTGTCCACGTTTTTCAGTACTCACGATTCGGCCAGGGGCTTGTCTCGGCGATGCGGCTCTGGGCTGCTGTCAACGTCCCACGCGGAGTTACCCATGAGGGAACCCTTCCCCCTTTTGGATGACTCTGCCTCCAGATTTGTGGAGGCCGCCCTCTTCTTCCTTCCCCCTCAGGGGGCAGTTGTTTTCTTCCTCCTCCTCGTCGTCGTCTTCGGCGGCGGAGGAATGAGTCTCGTCGTCTTCGGACGTCACATCCGAAGCACCCTTGCGGCGAAGGCCACCTTTGGCCCCCTTGGCCTTCTTCTCCGACGCCTGGTAGGGCGCCGGCACCAGCATCTTCGTAAGAAGCGGGATGGCTGGTTCTTCGGGCAGCGGAGCCAGACACTTAATCCGCTCCGCCTTCTTTGTCCATCCCTGAAAAACGACAATAACAAGTGAGGTTTTTGTATCTTCCATGAACAATCTAGTAAAGGATACACCTTGAACCGCGAAAGACTTACCACATTGGCGGGATGGGCCAGGGCGTGCCCACGGTCCTCGGTCGTCTCCGGCGGAGTCTCGTTTCCCTTAAAGAGAACCTTCCAGATGTCTTCATGCGTAGTCCCGAAGAATCGTTGCAAGGTTTGGTGCTTGGCCGGATCGAACTCCCGTAAATGGCAAGTCTGGCTCTGGCACGGAAGGATCCGGCGAACCAGCATCACCTGGACCATGTTCACGAGCTTGATGTTTTCGTCCACCATGCTCTGGATGCGCGTTTGCAGTGCTTTCAACTCGTCTGACGAAGACCAACTCAGGCCCTTCTCTAGCCAGGAAGTGAGTCGCATTGGGGCTCCGGACTTGAATTCGGGAGCCGCGGCCCAGGTAGCGTCGCGGGGCTCTGTGATATAGAACCATAGTTTCTGCCACTCTTTGACAGTCTCCACAAAGGTACCTTTGGGCAATGTGACATTGGGCATCTTGCTCACCATGGCACCTCCGCACTCCGCATGCTGGCCATCCACCAGCTTCGGCTTCACGTTGAAGACCTTAAGCCACAATCCGAAGTGGGGGAGGGGGGAATGCGAAGGAAGGCCTCGCACACGACAATAAATGCCGAGATGTTGAGGAAAGAGTTTGGGGCTAGATCATGGAAATCTAGCCCGTAATAGAACATGAGTCCACGGACGAAAGGGTGGAGAGGAAACCCTAACCCGCGGACGAAGTGGGGGATGAACACCACCCTCTCATTGGGCTTCGGGGTGGGGATGATCTGCCCCTTGGCCGGAAGCCGGTGGGCGATTTCTTTGGCCAAGTACCCGGCCTCCCGAAGCTTCGTGATGTCCTTCTCCCTAACGGAGGAGGCCATCCACTTGCCTTGCTCTCCAGATCCGGACATGATCGAGAGCTTTCTTGAGGCGGAAAAGATGAGGACTTGGGCGCTGGAGCTTGAGAATGGGAGGGCAAAGAGATAGAGAGAAGGCGTGGGTGAAAGGGGAGAATCCTTATCTCCTTATAAAGGCAGTGAATATCAAGCGCCTCCCCACTCGCCTCAAAACTCGCCTATTCCCAAGGGCCGTGCAAACGGCATGGTTGGATTACCCATGCCCATATTGATGAGAAATCCCGCAATAAGGAGACACAATCTCTGCTTTGACAAGACGTGCCAATGAAAACCGCGTCTCGAAACATGGAACAGCAGGACGAAAACGGTTCGGAATAATGACCGGGCAGAGACGTGATGTCAGGCTACAAAAGTTGTCAGCGGATTGGACTCGTGGAATATTATACTCTCTGCGGTTGTGTGTGGTACTTGTGTTGCAGAGCCGGACATGTTCGTTGCGTTCGAAGACTATTTTGGAGTATTCGAAGAAGGAACCCGCCTTGCAATGTCGAAGACAATCTGCGCGCCGGACATCTCATCATTGGAGCCTGGTTCAAGGGCTACCGAGGGAGTCCTAGACTAAGGGGTCCTTGGGCGTCCATCCTGTTAGACATGGGCCAGACTGATGGGCTGTGAAGATACAAGACCGAAGACTCTTACCTGTGTCCGGATGGGACTCTCCTTGGCGTGGAAGGAAAGCTTGGCATCCAGATATGAAGATTCCTTTCTCTGTAACCGACTTTGTATAACCCTAGTCCCTCCCGGTGTCTATATAAACCGAAGGGTTTAGTCCGTAGAGGCAATCATAATCATACATGCTAGACTTCTAGGGATTTAGCCATGACAATCTCGTGGTAGATCAACTCTTGTAATTCTCATATTCATCAAGATCAATCAAGCAGGAAGTAGGGTATTACCTCCATAGAGAGGGCCTGAACCTGGGTAAACATCGTGTCCCCTGTCTCCTGTTACCATCAACCTTAGACGCACAGTTCAGGACCCCGTACCCGAGATCCGCCGTTTTGACACCGACAGAAGGGAAGGGGGCGCTACCCCTCCTCGTCCTATTCGGACTCCCTAGGAGGGGGGCGCGTGGCCACCCCCCGTGGGCTTCCCTCTCTCTCCCTTAGGCCCATGTTGGCCCAACACTTCCCCGGGGGGTTCCGGTAACCCCTTAGTACTCCGGAAAAATACCCGAATCACTCAGAACCATTCCGATGTCTGAATATAACCTTCCAATATATGAATCACCTTTCGACCATTTCGAGACTCCTTGCCATGTCCGTGATCTTATCCGGGACTCCGAACAAACTTCGATCACCAAAACACATAACTCATAATACAAATCATCATCAAACATTAAGCGTGCGGACCCTACGGGTTCGAGAACTATGTAGACATGACCGAGACACATCTCCGGTCAATAACCAATAGCGGAACCTGGATGATCATATTGGCTCCTACAAATTCTACGAAGATCTTTATCGGTCAAACCGCATAACAACATACGTCATTCCTTTTGTCATCGGTATGTTACTTGCCCAAGATTCGATCGTTAGTACCATCATACCTAGTTCAATCTCGTTACCGGCAAGTCTCTTTACTCATTCTGTAATGCATCATCCTGGAACTAACTCATTAGTCACATTGCTTGCAAGGCTTATAGTGATGTGCATTACCGAGAGGGCCCAGAGATACCTCTCCAATACACGGAGTGACAAATCCTAATCTTGATCTATGCCAACCCAACAAACACCTTCGGAGACACCTGTAGAGCATCTTTATAATCACTAAGTTACGTTGTGACATTTTATAGCACACAAGGTGTTCCTCTGGTATTCAGGAGTTGCATAGTCTCATAGTCAGAGGAATATGTATAAGTCATGAAGAAAGCAATAGCAATAAAACTAAACGATCATAATGCTAAGCTAACGGA
Organism: Aegilops tauschii subsp. strangulata; assembly: GCF_002575655.3. NCBI lineage: Eukaryota > Viridiplantae > Streptophyta > Magnoliopsida > Poales > Poaceae > Aegilops > Aegilops tauschii. The sequence continues at coordinate 46,307,369 of NC_053037.3, forward strand.
TGGGTCTTGTCCATCACATCATTCTCTAATGATGTGATCCTGTTCATCAAATGACAACACATGTCTAGGCCAGCAAACTTAACCATCTTTGATTAACGTGCTAGTCAAGTAGAGGCATACTAGGGACACCTTGTTTTGTCTATGTATTCACACATGTTCTAAGTTTCCGGTTAATACAATTCTAGCATGAATAATAAACATTTATCATGATATAAGGAAATATAAATAACAACTTTATTATTGCCTCTAGGGCATATTTCCTTCAGTCTCCCATTTGCACTAGAGTCAATAATCTAGATTACATAGTAATGATTCTAACACCCATGGAGTCTTGGTGCTGATCATGTTTTGCTCGTGGTAGAGGCTTAGTCAGCGGGTCTGCAACATTCAGATCCATATGTATTTTGCAAATCTCTATGTCTCCCTCCTTGACTTGATCGCGGATGGAATTGAAGCATCTCTTGATGTGTTTCGTTTTCTTGTGAAATCTGGATTCCTTTGCCAAGGCAATTGCTCCAGTATTGTCACAAAAGATTTTCATTGGACCCGCTGCACTAGGTATTACACCTAGATCGGATATGAACTCCTTCATCGAGACTCCGTCATTTGCTGCTTCCGAATCAACTATGTACTCCGCTTCACACGAGATCCCACCACGACGCTCTGCTTGGAACTGCACCAACTGACAGCTCCACCATTCAATATAAATATGTATCTTGTTTGTGACTTAGAGTCATACGGATCAGTGTCAAAGCTTGCATCGATGTAACCATTTACGACAAGCTCTTTGTCACCTCCATAAATGAGAAACATATCCTTAGTACTTTTCAGGTATTTCAGGATGTTCTTGAACATTATCCAGTGATCCACTCCTGGATTACTTTGGTACCTCCCTGCTAAACTTATAGCAAGGCACACATCAGGTCTGGTACACATCATTGCATACATGATAGAACCTATGGATGAGGCAGAGGGAATGCCTTTCATTTTCTCTCTATCTTATGCAGTGGTCGGGCATTGAGTCTAACTCAATTTCACACCTTGTAACACAGGCAAGAACCCTTTCTTTGACTGACCCATTTTGAACTTCTTAAAACTTTATCAAGGTATGTGCTTTGTGAAAGTCCAATTAAGCGTCTTGATCTATCTCTATAGATCTTGATGCCCAATATATATGCAGCTTCACCAAGGTCTTTCATTGAAAAATTCTTATTCAAGTATCCTTTCAAGCTATCTAGAAATTCTATATCATTTCCAATCAACAATATGTCATCCACATATAATATCAGAAATACTACACAGCTCCCACTCACTTTCTTGTAAATACAGGCTTCTCCAAAAGTCTGTATAAAACCATATGCTTTGATCACACTATCAAAGCATAAATTCCAACTCCGAGATGCTTGCACCAGTCCATAAATGGATCATTGGAGCTTGCACACTTTGTTAGCACCAAGGATCGACAAAACCTTCTGGTTGCATCATATACAACTCTTCTTTAAGATATCCATTAAGGAATGCAATTTTGACATCCATTTGCCAAATTTCATAATCATAAAGCGCGGCAATTGCTAACATGTTTCAGACAGACTTAAGCATCGCTACGGGTGAGAAGGTCTCATTGTAGTCAACTCCTTGAACTTGTCGAAAACCTTTCGCAACAAGTCGAGCTTTGTAGACAGTAACATTGCCGTCAGCGTCAGTCTTCTTCTTGAAGATCCATTTATTCTCTATGGCTTGCCGATCATCGGGCAAGTCATCCAAAGTCCACACTTGTTCTCATACATGGATCACATCTCAGATTTCATGGTCTCAAGCCATTTTGCGGAATCTGGGCTCATCATCGCTTCCTCATAGTTCGTAGGTTCGTCATAGTCTAGTAACATGACTTCCAGAACAGGATTACCGTACCACTCTGGTGCGGAACGTACTCTGGTTGACATACGAGGTTTGGTAGTAACTTGGTCTGAAGTTTCATGATTATCGTCATTAGCTTCCTTACTAATTGGTGTAGGAATCACTGGAACTGATTTTTGTGATGAACTACTTTCCAATTCGGGAGAATGAAAATTACCTCATCAAGTTCTACTTTCCTCCCACTCACTTCTTTCGAGAGAAACTCCTTCTCTAGAAAGGATCCATTCTTAGCAACGAATATCTTGCCTTCGGATCTGTGATAGAAGGTGTACCCAACAGTCTCCTTTGGGTATCCTATGAAGACACATTTCTCCAATTTAGGTTCGAGCTTGTCAGGTTGAAGCTTTTTCACATAAGCATCGCAGCCCCAAACTTTCAGAAACGACAGCTTAGGTTTCTTGCCAAACCATAGTTCATATGGTGTCGTCTCAACGGATTTAGATGGTGCCCTATTTAATGTGAATGCAGCCGTCTCTAAAGCATAACCCCAAAACGATAGTAGTAAATCGGTAAGAGACATCATAGATCGCACCATATCTAATAAAGTACGGTTACTGACGATGCCATTAACCTAGGGTAGGGTCATATGCCTGACCTAGACGCCCTACCCAAGGTCACTAACCTAGAGTCAAGAACATTCAAAGTACAACAAAGGATACCGACTGAAGTAACCTAGGAGTGCAATCCACTCGACCAATTATCTCACTTGGATACCCCAATTCCATTCGACCAAGAAGAAGTCACTCGACCATACAAGAAACCACTCAGAGTACGAAAGACCTAAAGCCACTCAGGATGGCAACGGCCAGGCGTTCACTCCGCAGTCTTTAAGATCATTTATAGCTCTTTATAGCTGGCATTACCAGTAACACCCTATCTTAATGTTCATTGACCCCTGTGTAACGTGGGCTGGCTGGGGTCCTGGCGCACTCTATATAAGCCACACCCTCCTCTGGCACAAGGGTTCGCACCCCCTGTAATCTCACGCATAATCCAGTCGACCAAGCCTCCAAGCACCGAGACATAGGACTGTTACTTCCTCCGAGAAGGGCCTCAACTCGTAAACCTTGCGTTCACAACCTCACCGTAGCTAGGATCTTGCCTCCTCCTACGTACCCCCTACTCTTACTGTCAGACTTACTCCTACGACGGTTGGCGCCCACCGTGGGGCGGGTGTCTTAGCGACTTGGCGAGGTTGCAATTTTTCCGATCTCCATCAACATGGTTTTTGGCGGTGGCGCGAGATCCGTCTCGGTGCACTCGTTTTCATCGCTGACGACTCCGCCTGGCTCCAGGAGGCCCCCCTCGACGTCGAGGACCTTCCCATCCGCGGGGCGGCGCACTTCCGTGCGAGTGCTTGCGGTGTCCTTCTGCGGCAGCCGTCGACTCAGTATCGGTCGGCTCCCGCATCGTCCACCCTTCCAGCTGTACGCCGTCGCAAGAGATCTGGTTGATCGCTACTTCAGCGCTTGGTGAAGCATGCGGTGGCCCACCAGTCGGCCACCCCTCAAGTCGCAGCAATCGAGCCCGACGAATCTCTCTATGGACTATTCGACTGGTTCCCTTGAGACTCTGTCCGAGTGCGGGAGCAGCGACCCGGTGGCGGAGGTCCTGATAGTCGACACGCCATGAAGCCCGCCTGGTTTCCGTCGTAGTGGCGGCGGCAATGGTTGTGGCGGTCCATCATGCGGTCATGACGAGTATCATCCCGAAGCCCTCACTTCGGAGCAGACGGAAGAGCTCCATCATCGCAACGTGGAGGCTGTCCACACCCCCATCATCGGGGAGACCTCTGAGGCTCGGGCCTTGGAGACTGCGCGCCTGGCCACCTTGGCTGAGCGCGCGCGTCTGGAGAATCTCCAACATTCACTCGACGAACACGCTCGTAGGCAGATCCCCAGATCTAGTTGACGTCATCGACAATTGTTTCCGCCTAAACCTCAGGTATATCGCACACCAGTCCAGAATCTTGCAGCCGCAACACGAATACGAGAGTCAATTCTGCCATCCTATTCAGAGGCTGGTAGAGGTTTGATGCAGATTCGAGCTTTGCTTCGGGCGGTGGGAGAACAAAACTCAGCCGTTTCTCAGTCGCGCAACAGGTTCCACAGCAGGTCTGTGGTGGCAGACACAGTCCAGTCGGCTCACAGCCCAAGATCGCCTCCGCGGCGCGAGGGTCGTGGGCACCACCAGGAGCAATACCTGGGTTGGAATCATGAGCAGTATGATCATCGACTCGGCCGTGATGACCACCGTCGAGTGCCTACGCCCCCTCCGAGGGGCGGATCATATGCACCCCGGCAGTACGATGACAGGCGCCCGTATGGCAATGAGCGAAGGGCCACAGTCGACCCAAGAGAGCCCGGGTTTGATGCAAGATCAGTTCTTGTGCAAGGTCTGGTCGACAAAGGCCGGGCACACAGAGAAGGACAACACAGAGATCATCCAATTGGTAGCAGAGTGCATGTTTCTGGGCCCGAATGTTTCAGCAGAGCCATCAAAGCTGCTGAGATCCCTCCCAACTTCAGGTTGACAACGGGAGTGAGTAAGTTCATCGGTGAGTCGAAGCCAGACATTTGGCTAGAGGATTACCGAGTGGCTATGCAGATTGGTGGCGGAAATGATGATGTAGCCATGAAGCACCTCCCCCTGATGCTGGAGGGTTCAGATAGAGCTTGGTTGAATCAATTGGCTCCTGTTAGTATCTTCAGTTGGGAAGAATTGGCCCGAGTAATGTCAGGACATTTGAAAGCACTTGCAAACGACCTGTAGGGCTGACCGAATTACAACATTGTTTCCAGAAACCGAATGAAACTTTGAGAGATTACATCCACAGATGGACCACTCTTCATCATACCGTCGAGAATGTGTCAGAGCATCAAGAAGTTTACGCCTTCAAGGAGGGCGTTCGGTACAGAGAGCTTAACCTGAAATTCGGTCGGACAGGGGACATGTCCCTGACTCGGATGATGGAAATAGCCACTCGGTATGCAAACGGCGAGGAAGAAGACCGACTCTACAGTGGTAAGAACAAACTAGTCACCCAGGATGCCAGAGGAGGAAATTCTGGTCGCAAGCAGAAGCGCAAAGCCGAACCTGCAGGTCCTGATTAGGCCGCAGTTGTGAACCGAGGGAAATTCAAAGGAAAGCCTAAGGGGCCATGGATCCCCAAGAAAGTGAAAGATCGAGCGGGAAATGATGTGCTTGATTTTCCGTGTCACATACAAACCAACAAAGATGAAGAGGGAAACCTGATTTACCCCAAGCATACCACTCGACAGTGTCGACTCCTAATTCAGAGCTTCCGAGAGGGTCAGCCCAGTGAAAAGAAAAAGGAATCTTATAAGGACGAGGGAAAGGAGGAGGATGATGGTTACCCCAATGTCAATGCCACTTTAGTGATTTTTACTGACATCGAGAGCAAAAGTCGACTGAAAGTTATCAACAAAGAAGTAAACATGGTTGCTCGAGCAACGACGACGTATCTAAAGTGGTCAAAACCTCCCATTACATCCGAACAGTCCGATCACCCAGCGCACGTTGCTACCCCCGGGCGGCAAGCGTTGGTGGTCGACCCAGTCGTTGGGGGCACTCGACTGACCAAGGTCTTGATGGACGGTGGCAGCGGTTTGAACATTTTGTACGCTGAGACCCTCCGAGGGATGGGCATTCCGATGTCCAAGCTCAGTGAAAGCAACATGCGATTCGACGGAGTCATCCCGGGGAAGAAAGTCGATTCACTTGGTCAGATCACTCTTGATGTGGGTTTCGGTGATTCAAAGAATTACCGCAAGGAAAAGTTGACGTTTGAAGTTGTGGATTTTCACAGCGCCTACCATGCTATTCTGGGCAGGCCTGCATATCCCGTTTCATGGCTCGACCGTGTTACGTGTACCTCAAGTTGAAGATGTCTGGCCCTAGAGGCATGATCGTAGTCATTGGAAATCGGCAGAGAGCAGAAGAGTGCCTCCAGAAGGGCTCAAAGATTGCCGATGAATAGATGGCAGTAGTAGAGATGCAAGAATACCAGAAGAATGCAGATCCGAGTGATTTGTTGCGTGCTAAGAAGCCTGCTTCAGAGTCCGCATTTCAGTCGTCCGGTGAAGCAAAGCTAGTTCACATTCACTCGACTGATCCTAATGCTGCTCCGACTCATATCTCAACAACACTCGACAACAAATAGGAAGAAGTGCTCATCCAGTTCCTCCGTGAGAATTGGGACATCTTCGCATGGAAACCATCTGACGTGCCGGGTGTACCCAGGGGACTGGCTGAGCACCGTTTGCGAGTCAACCCAAAAGCAAAACCCGTTAAAGAACATCTCCGTCGGTCCGCCATGGAGAAGAGGAAGGCAATTGGCGAGGAGGTGGCTCGGCTTCTGGAGGCTGAGTTCATCCGCAAGATATACCACTCCGAGTGGCTCGCCAATGTTGTCATGGTCCCCAAGAAAGATGATTCACTTTGTCTGTGTATCGATTTCAAACACATCAATCGGTCCTGCCCGAAAGATCATTTCACTCTCCCCCGCATCGACCAAATTGTCGACTCGACTGTGGGATGTGAGCGTTTGTCCTTTCTGGACGCATATTCCGGGTACCATCAGATCCAACTATATGGGCCCGACGAAATAAAAACAGCCTTCATCACCCCATTCGGGTGTTTTTGCTATGATACCATGCCTTTTGGTCTCAAGAATGCTGGCACCACTTTCATGCGCATGATTCAGAAGTGCTTGCTAACTCAAATCAGTCGGAATGTGGAAGCATACATGGATGACATCCTGGTCAAGTCACGTAACGGTTCCGACCTACTAACTGACCTTGCTGAAACCTTTGCCAACTTGAGAAGATATGATATCAAGCTCAACCCGTCAAAATGCATATTCGGAGTCCCAGGTGGAAAGTTACTCGGTTTCCTCGTTTCCAAACGAGGGATCGACGCAAACCCGGAAAAGGTTGGAGCAATCCTCTGAATGAAATGCCCCGTGCGTGTGCATGACGTTCAGAAGCTTACTGGTTATTTGGCCACATTGAGCCGATTTATCTCTCGTCTCAGTGAAAAGTGTAACGCCCACGATGCGGCTATATCTCCCACGTGTCGAGGCACGACTTAGAGGCGTAACCACATTGTGGTTTTGTCGCAAGAAGGGTCATCTTCACACAATCCCATGTAATGAACAAGAATGGGATAACGAGAGTTGGCTTACAATCGCCACTTCAAACAATACATAAATATAATTCACACATCATCCAAAATCCACACATATACCGACTACGGTCAAATCCAAATGAAAATAAGATAACCCCAAATGCTAGATCCCCGATCTTCCCAACTGGGCTCCACTACTGATCATCAAGAAAAGAAACATAGTAACGACCACGTTCCTCATCAAACTCCCACTTGAGCTCGGTTGCGTCACCTGCACTGGCATCGTCGGCACCTGCAACTGTTTTGGTAGAATCTGTGAGTCACGAGGACTCAGCAATCTCACACCCGTGAGATCAAGACTATTTAAGCTTATAGGAAAGGATGGTGTAATGAGGTGGAGCTGCAGCAAGCACTAAGCATATATGGTGGCTAGCATACGCAAATGAGAGCGAGAAGAGAAACAGCGGAACGGTCGTCAACTAGTAATGACCAAGAAGTGATCCTGAAACTACTTACGTTCATGCATAACTCAAACCGTGTTCACTTCCCGGACTCCGCCGAGAAGAGACCATCACGGCTACACACACGGTTGATGTATTTTAATTGGGTCAAGTGACAAGTTCTCTACAACCGGTCATTAACAAATTCCCATCTGCCTCATAACCGCGGGCACGGCTTTCGAAAGATAATACCCTGCAGGGGTGTCCCAACTTAGCCCATCATAAGCTCTCACGGTCAACGAAGGATAAACCTTCTCCCGAGAAGACCCGATCAGTCTCGGAATCCCGGTTTACAAGACATTTCGACAATGGTAAAACAAGACCAGCAAAGCCACCCGAATGTGCTGACAAATCCCGATAGGAGCTGCACATATCTCGTTCTCAGGGCACACCGGATGGGCAATACGTCGGGTTGGCATAGACCCTGGTTGCCCAGGGGGCGCCGGACATCCCCCAGTTTGGGCCAGCACTCGAAGGAGCACTGGTCCGGGGGTTTAAATAAAGATGACCCTCGGGCTCGCGAAAACCCAAGGGAAAAGGCTTAGGTGGCAAATGGTAAAACCAAGGTTGGGCCTTGCTGGAGGAGGTTTATTCAAGGCGAACTGTCAAGGGGGTCCCATAAATCACCCAACCGCGTAAGGAACGCAAACTCAAGGAACATAATACCGGTATGACGGAAACTAGGGCGGCAAGAGTGGAACAAAACACCAGGCATAAGGCCGAGCCCTCCACCCTTTACCAAATATATAGACATTAATTAAATAAGAGATATTGTGATATTCCAAAAAATCCATGTTCCAACATGGAACCAACTTCAACTTCACCTGCAACTAGCAACGCTATAAGAAGGGCTGAGCAAAAGCGGTAACTTAGCCAAACAACGGTTTGCTTGGAAAGGATGGTTAGAGGCTGGCATGGCAATATGGGAGGCATGATGTAGCAAGTGGTAGGTAGCGCAGCATGGCAATAGAACGAACAACTAGCAAAGCAAAGATAGAAGTGATTTCGAGGGTATGGTCATCTTGCCTGCAAGGTTCTCAGAGTTGTCGAAAGCTTGATCCTCGTAAGCATACTCAACAGGTTCCTCGTAAGCGTACTCGTCTCCCGGCTCTACCCAAAACAAGAACACAAGCAACGGAACCACAATCAATCACGAGAAATGCACAAGCAACATGATGCAAAACATGTATGATATGCGAGATATGGTATGCGATGCATATGCGTGCTCCGGAAGAAAAATGATGAACAAGGCAGTAACTTGGCAAACCAAGCATGCCACTGGAAAGATGAGATGATTTTGGTCGAAATCGATATAAAGATCACCGGAAACGGATGCACGGTTTGCAAATGGCAAGCAAAACAAGAATGACACGAATCAGATATTAACAGCATGATAGCACTTAGAATGCAACACGTAACTATGCTACAGCACCACAACATAGCAACAAAGCATATGCCAGTAATCTACAGGAGATGCTTGACAAAAGATGAACACTGAGCTACGGCTAGATAACAACATACCAGGCTCAAACAAGCATGGCAAAAGTGCAAAAGATATCAGGTTCACAGACTTGGTGAAATTACTGGACATGGCTGAAACAGCATCAGGTAGCAATGTTCAGAGCACGAAATCAACATGCTACAGGAACTTAACATAGAAAAACAAGGCATGGCATGAATCTACTAAATGCATATGACAAAAAGTCCCTGACTGACCATAAGACAAAAAGGATCATAAGATATGATCGCAACCATGTAAACATAGCAAGTTTCGTTAACAGGTTCCAGACTTAGCAGAAAACAGAGCATGGCAGAAAAGACATTATGAGGGCATCTTTGTGAGCTTGATGCACTCATCACAAAGCAATGCATGACAAAACAAGCACAACTACAGAAAAATGGCATGTTTATGAAGCTATCCATGGCAAGAGCAAATACATAGCATGTATGAAACAACTACAACAACCTTGGCAAATTTGAATATCATGTTAAGAATATGCCAGAAATATTTTATAGCAAAAGTAGAGCAAGATTAAGTCATGCTATGAAACTCCATAATTGCAAGCAAGGGCATTAATGGATAGAGCACAACTATATCTACAAGACATACTTACTGAACATCACCAAAATAAGCATGGATCTCTCAGTAGCCACAAGGATACATAGCAACAAAATAACAGCAGTCACAGACAGTAATTTACTAAGTCCCTGAAATCAGAAACATCACGAAGCCTAGTTTGCATGCTTGTGCTAGTCAGCACAGAGATCACAAAAATACATGGCATACACCTATGTAAATATGGCATGGCATACATCAAAACACCTGTAGAGCTCATGCCCATAAGATGCACAGATCAATAGCAACAAAAATAACTAATCCTCAAGTTCTGATAAGTAACAGCAGATAACAGCAACTAGCACTCTTGCACCAGAGATTTGGGCATCAAGATGGACTCAAAAGAACATGGTGCAATGGAACAAAATGAAGAGCATCTTGAGTCGAACATCTCGATATATTACACGCACGAAATGGAGCTATATGCAGAGAGTTATGATGCGATGAACATGAGCATATATCGTAAAAATCACAAGACTTGAAATATTTCGGGGAGAGGGGAGTGAACCTTCAGCGTTGACTCGATCGGATCTGGCCGAGCTCGACCTCGATCTCGCCAGGGAACGAAGGGGCGCAGCGGCCGGAGCTCGGGGAGACGGGCGACGGCGAGGGAGAGGAAGGAGGCGCCGGGACCGGAGTAGGGCTCGGGCACGGCGGCACGGGGTGGCGTGCGGTGGCGGGGCGCGCCGGTCCTCGTGGCGGCCTGCGGAGGCAGCGGCCGGACGGCGAGGCGGGAACGGCGGCGGCCGGCGGAGGCGCGGGAGGGAGACGGCGGCGGCGCGCGGGCGGGGCGCCGCGGGGAGGAGGTGCGCGCGCGGGCGGCGGCGATGTACGGGCCCGGCGGGCCGCGGCGTACGGGCGACGGTGGGTTGCCACATGGCAGACGCCGGTTGGACGGGGGCAGCGGCGCGTTTCGTCCGGCGCGGGACGGAAGCGTCCGGCGGGCGGAAGGAGAGGGTTAGGATTTGGACTGCGCAAAAACTTCGGGAGAGACACATATATATAGGCAGAGGGAGCTAGGAGGCTCCAAATGGAGTGCGGTTTTCGCCCACACGATCGTGATCGAACGACCTAGAACATGGAAGTGACTTAGAGGGGTTTTGGGCTGTTTGAAGGGTTTTTTTCTGCAACACACAAAAGGACTTTGCAGTTACCCGGTTAACCGTTGGAGCGTCAAACGACCTCCAAATGGAACGAAACTTGACAGGTGGTCTACCGGTGGTATACCAAGGCCACTTGGCAAACCTCGGTCCATTCCGAGAACGTTTAACACCCGCTCACGAAAAGAAAACAAGAGGGGTGCGCCGGAGGAGGTGGGAGTGCCGGATTGCAAAACGGACAACGGGGAAAATGCTGCATGAGACGAACACGTATGCAAATGCGATGCACATGAGGACATGATATGAAATGCATGACATGAACAAAATGCAAAAACGAAGACGAAACCCAACCACGGAGGGAATATCATAACACATAGCCAAAAATGGCAAGAGTCGGAGTTACAAATATGGCAAGTTACATCCGGGGTGTTACAACACTCCACCACTACGAGAGGATCTCGTCCCGAGATCTAGGACTGAAAGAACTCCGGATATTCGGAACGGAGGTGGTCCTCGCGTTCCCAGGTGGCTTCTCGGTCGGAATGGTGCGACCACTTCACTTTCAGGAATTTGATTGACTTGTTGCGAGTCTTGCGCTCAGTCTCTTCAAGAATAGCAACGGGGTGCTCATGATAAGACAGATCTTCTTGGAGGTTAATCTCTTCGAAGTTGATGGTGCGCTCAGGAGTCTTGAAGCACTTGCGAAGCTGTGACACGTGGAACACATCGTGCACGTTCGCGAAGTTGGAGGGAAGCTCGAGTTGATAGGCGAGGTCGCCTCTTTTGCCAATGATCTGGAAAGGACCCACGTATCTAGGGGCAAGCTTCCCTTTGATACCGAAGCGACGAGTGCCTTTCATTGGAGAGACGCGGAGGTAGACATGGTCTCCGATCTCGAAAGCCACATCACGGTGCTTACTATCATAGTAACTCTTCTGGCGCGATTGCGCGGCTTTGAGATTATCACGGATGACTTTACACATTTCTTCAGCCTCTGTGATTAAGTCGTTGCCAAGAAGTTGGCGTTCACCAGTCTCTGACCAATTGAGAGGAGTACGACACTTTCTTCCATAGAGAATCTCGAATGGGGCCTTGCCCGAACTCGCTTGGAAGCTGTTGTTGTAGGAGAATTCGGCATATGGAAGACAATCTTCCCATTTCATGCCAAAGGAAATGACAGAAGCCCTGAGCATATCTTCAAGAATTTGATTGACTCGCTCGACTTGGCCACTAGTTTGAGGATGGAAAGTTGTGCTGAAGCGAATGTTGGTGCCCATGGCCTTCTGGAAGGAGTCCCAGAACTTAGAAGTGAAGATGCTTCCACGATCTGAAGAAATCAATTATGGAATGTCGTGCAAGGAGACAATCCTGGAGGTGTATAGCTCTGCCAACTGAGCTGCTGTGATAGATTCTTTGATTGGAATGAAATGAGCCACTTTAGAAAGCTTGTCAATGACAACGAAGATAGCATCATTTCCATGCTTGGACTTGGGAAATCCAGTCACGAAGTCCATTTCGATATGATCAAACTTCCATTCTGGGATAGCAAGACGTTGGAGGAGACCAGCTGGTCGTTGGTGTTCTGCTTTCACCCTTCGGCAGACATCACATTCATTCATGAATTGAGCGATTTCTCGCTTCATTCGAGTCCACCAATACGACTGCTTGAGGTCATGGTACATCTTCGTACTTCCAGGATGAATGGAAAGAAGAGAATTGTGCGCCTCGTTCATAATGACTTTCCTTAGATCACCTTTAGGAACCACAATCCGGTCCTTGAAGAATAAAGTATCTCTGTCATCAATGCGATAGCACTTGTATTTGGAAAGACCCTTGTCGATACCATGTTTCACCTTCTTCACCATGGTATCCAAATGTTGTGCCTCACGAATTTGATCTTCTAAAGTAGGAGAGACTATGAGGTTGGCAAGAAAGCCTTGAGGAACAACTTGGAGATTCAGCTTGCGGAAAGCTTCACAAAGATCCGGTTGGTATGGCTTGAGGATTAAGCTGTTGCAATAAGCCTTCCTGCTCAAAGCATCTGCAATGACATTGGCTTTGCCTGGAGTATATTCAATACTCGGATTGTACTCTTGAATCATTTCGACCCATTGAGTTTGCCTGAGGTTGAGATTGGGCTGAGTGAAGATGTACTTGAGACTCTTGTGATTGGTGAATATGTCCACTTTTCTTCCCAACAAGAGATGTCTCCACGTTATTAATGCATGGACAACTGCCGCCAACTCAAGATCGTGAGTGGGGTAGTTCTTTTCGTTGGGCTTCAACTGACGAGAGGTATAGGCCACAAATTTCTTCTCTTGCATTAACACAGCACCGAGACCTTGGAGAGAATCATCACAGAAAACTTCAAATGGCTTGCATTCGTCAGGAGGAGTTAAGATAGGAGCTGTGATGAGTTTCTCTTTGAGAGTGTTGAAAGCAACGTCACACTCAGGAGACCAGACATACTTCACATGCTTCTGGAGGAGGTTGTAAAGAGGCTTTGCAATCTTAGAGAAATTCTCAACGAATCTTCGGCAATAGCTTGCAAGACCAAGAAAACTTTGGAGCTGCTTGACATTCTGAGGAGGTTCCCAATTCACAATTGCGGACACCTTCTCGGGATTAATAGCGATCCCCTTGGCAGAGATGATGTGACCAAGGTAAAGAACTTCATCGAGCCAAAACTCACATTTAGAAAACTTCGCATAGAATTGATACTCTCTGAGCTTGTCGAGCACCAATCGCAAATGTTTGGCATGATCCTTCTTATTCTTGGAGAAGACCAAGATATCATCGAGATACACCAGGACAAATTCATTGGTATAGGGGTTGAAGATGAAATTCATCATCCGAGAGAATGTTGGAGGAGCATTGACAAGGCCGAAAGACATGACAGTATATTCATAAGAACCAAAGCTTGTTCTGAATGCTGTCTTGGGAATATCTTCTTCACGAATGCGAATCTGATGATAACCCATATGAAGGTCAAGCTTGGAGAATACTTTGGCACCTTTAAGTTGCTCGAATAGCTCATTGATGTTGGGGAGTGGATACTTGTTCTTGATTGTTTTCTTGTTCAATGGATGGTAGTCGACACAAAGTCGTTCCGTGCCATCCTTCTTCTGGACAAAAAGAACACCACAACCCCACGGAGATGAACTCGGTCTGATCAAACCCAGACGCTCTTGTTCATCAAGCTGTTTCTGCAATTCCTTCAGCTCCTTGGGTCCAAGCTTGTATGGACGCTTGCGAACGGGTTCAGTGCCAGGCTCAAGATCGATAACGAACTCAACTGGCCGGTGAGGAGGCATACCCGGAAGCTCTTCTGGAAAGACATCTTGATACTCACAAACGACTGGAATTTGAGAGATGGCATTCAATTCGCCCTTCTCATTGAGAGAAAACAACCGAATGGTTTCATCATGAGCGGCATAAATGATAACATCCTCAGAAGAGTGTGTGAATTGAATTTCCCTGGCAGCACAATCAAGTTGAGCCTTGTGCTTAGAAAGCCAGTCCATCCCGAGAATTAGATCAATATCCGAGTCACCAAGAACCATTGGAGAAGACAGAAATTTATAGTTGCCCATCTTGATAGAAACATCCGGAGCCATCATTTTGGTATTCATGAATAATCCCGGAGAGGAAACCGCTATCGGCTTAGGCAGATCAACAGTATGCAAATTGTTGATGGATGCAAAAGGTCTTGATATGAAAGAAAATAGATGCACCAGTATCAAAAAGAACTTTTGCAGTAATATCATTAACTGAGAGATTACCCATTATCACATCAGTAGATTCCTCCGCTTGAGCTGTGTTCATCATGTTCACCTTAGCAGACTTGGGATTATGCTTAACCACTGCATTGCTGGAAGATCTGACATGAGGAGGAGGCGGAAGGCGCCTTTGGTTGAAGCATTTGTTAGCATAGTGACCTTTCTGATGACACTTGTTGCAAGTCACCTCTGAGAGTGGACGATGATAAGGAGCATTCGACTTTGGAGCTTGATTCTGAGACTTGTTCTGATAGCCAGGGTTGGAAGAGTGGGAAGATCCATGGCCACCTTTGTTCTTCTGCTGGTAAGGCTGACGAAACGGAGGAGGAGGAGGCAACCAGAACTTCTGTTGCTTAGCTGCCACAAGTGAGGAAGAAGAAGACTGAACTGCGTCCCTGACTCTCTTCTTAGAAGCCTCACACTTGAGCTGAGCAGCCTTTTGCTTTAGTGCCATATTGTAGAAATCATCATACTTGGTCGGCTCAAAAAGCACGAGAGGTAATTGCAGATCTTCTCTGAGGCCACCTCCGAATTGATAGATCATGCTCTTTTCATCAGGAACGTCTTGCTTAGCGAAGCGAGCGAGTTTCTGAAACTGAGTATTGTATTGATACACGGACATGCTGCCTTGCTTGAGATTGCGGAACTCCTCACGCTTGCTCTCAACAACACTTTGTGGAATGTGGTGAGCTTTGAAGTCCCGACAGAAGTCAGTCCAAGTGATCACACGACCTCCTCTGGAATCTTTGTATTGTTGATACCAATCAGCAGCTTCGTCCTTGAGCTGAAAAGAAGCGAACTTGACATAGTCCTCAGGCCTGACATTGCTACATTCAAAATGCTTGTTGATGTCCACGAGCCAATCATCGGCATCTGTGGCCTCGGCACAGTAGCTGAAAGACTTTGGCTGATTTTTGAGAAACTGGTTGAGGGTAGCAAAGTGAGGCTGATTGTTGCCTTGACCTTGATTTCCTTGATTGCCTTGCCCTTGGGTGCGTTCTTGCAAGAGTTGCAGAATCATCTGAGCATTGGCATTGGTGGCTGCCATGATAGCTTGCCATGCCTCCGGAGGCGGAGGTGGTGGCGGAGGGTTCGCCTGACTCCCTTCATTGCGATCCGTATTCTGATGCGTTGGCGGAGCCATCCTGAAGAGGGTGACATCCGTCAGCATCTTGATAGACAAATAGACAAGTTGAATCAACGGATAGAAATTGCAACATATAGTCTTCACAATAAACATTCGAACGAGGATGAATGAATGAATTCCATAGTAAATCATCACACTTCCATTAAGTTGAGAAGCCACTTAGAAAAAGGTATGTAATCAACATTTAACTTCGAAGCAACTCGAATACCACAATTCAAAACAAAACAAAGTATTGGCTTGCAGAATAAGCCGGAACAAACATATGATAGAGATTTCGTCCGAAGTTTTCGTGGTGGGGCCCACACGGGCTCGATCGTACAGCACCATCATGTACAAGGCAGTGCACATGACATGCGAAGCGTCCCTGAGTCGGCATAGCCAAGGACTCTTTAAGACACTACGAGACCACTGTAAAACCAACCGTGGAAAGGCGGACCACTAGACGTCGAACCCCAATCTCATCTCATGCGTCTGTCGGAAAGATATCCTAGGAGCTACTTGAATTCCCACTTATAAACTCCCGAAACTTTCTGGTTATGCAATCTGGTGTTGGGGATATAGGGGACACAAAAATATATCACCCAAACTAGCAATCCCTAGATCCAGCTGTATCCATCCGTCAACACATAACCAAGAAACCTTCGGAAATCGTGTACCTCAACCTTCGAAAAGCATCCGTTATACGAGTTATGGCAATACTCCCGAACTCCCGCCCCAGTACTGGGTGGCATCGAGGTGATCTCACCAACAACTGCATAAAAGAGATTTTCGATGTCGGCGAAACTCAGGTATTCCAGAACTGCAACGATAAAATTGTGACGACAACACCTCGGAGCTCAACTCCCCGGGACACTGCCACAACCCCTAAATGTCAGGAGGCACCAAGAACAATGTTCTCATCACAAAACCATCGGAACGATTCTAAGATACTCGCGTGATCCTAAATTTTTTTTAGTGAAATTTGAGGAGAGAAGAGTCAAAACTTCTACGTCAGGAGGCCTCACGAGGGCGATGAAGGGACTGAGGAGTAAAAAGAATCCTACTCTCCGATATATATAATCCTAAGACTCATAACATTTTTTTTCTAGACTCAACAATGCCAGCGATTCGATCAAGCAGGGGGCTCCTAAGTCGGGGATGGCTCTGATTACCAACTTGTAACGCCCACGATGCGGCTATATCTCCCACGTGTCGAGGCACGACTTAGAGGCATAACCGCATTGTGGTTTTGTCGCAAGAAGGGTCATCTTCACACAATCCCATGTAATGAACAAGAATGGGATAACGAGAGTTGGCTTACAATCGCCACTTCAAACAATACATAAATATAATTCATACATCATCCAAAATCCACACATATACCGACTACGGTCAAATCCAAATGAAAATAAGATAACCCCAAATGCTAGATCCCCGATCGTCCCAACTGGGCTCCACTACTGATCATCAGGAAAAGAAACATAGTAACGACCACGTTCCTCATCGAACTCCCACTTGAGCTCGGTTGCGTCACCTGCACTGGCATCATCGGCACCTGCAACTGTTTTGGTAGAATCTATGAGTCACAAGGACTCAGCAATCTCACACCCGCGAGATCAAGACTATTTAAGCTTATAGGAAAGGATGGTGTAATGAGGTGGAGCTGCAGCAAGCACTAAGCATATATGGTGGCTAGCATACGCAAATGAGAGCGAGAAGAGAAACAGCGGAACGGTCGTCAACTAGTAATGACCAAGAAGTGATCCTGAAACTACTTACGTTCATGCATAACTCAAACCGTGTTCACTTCCCGGACTCCGCCGAGAAGAGACCATCATGGCTACACACACGGTTGATGTATTTTAATTGGGTCAAGTGACAAGTTCTCTACAACCGGACATTAACAAATTCCCATCTGCCTCATAACCGCGGGCACGGCTTTCGAAAGATAATACCCTGCAGGGGTCTCCCAACTTAGCCCATCATAAGCTCTCACGGTCAACGAAGGATAAACCTTCTCCCGAGAAGACCCGATCAGTCTAGGAATCCCGGTTTACAAGACATTTCGACAATGGTAAAACAAGACCAGCAAAGCCACCCGAATGTGCCGACAAATCCCGATAGGAGCTGCACATATCTCGTTCTCAGGGCACAACGGATGGGCAAGACGTCGGGTTGGCATAGACCCTGGTTTCCCAGGGGGCGCCGAACATCGCCCAGTTTGGGCCAGCACTCAAAGGAGCACTGGTCCGGGGGTTTAAATAAAGATGACCCTCGGGCTCGCGAAAACCCAAGGGAAAGGCTTAGGTGGCAAATGGTAAAACCAAGGTTGGGCCTTGCTGGAGGAGTTTTATTCAAGGCGAACTGTCAAGGGGGTCCCATAAATCACCCAACCGCGTAAGGAACGCAAACTCAAAGAACATAATACCGGTATTGTCGTGGAATTGTCACGGTAGATGTCCTCGAGCTAGGACTTAGTCGTGGAGCCATCGCAACTAGGAAGCTTAAAGGGGTTAAGCGGGACAAGGAACACGAGGGTGATACTGGTTCGGCCCCTTACGGTGAAGGTAAAAGCCTATGTCCAGTTGAGGAGGTGTTGATTAGGGTTTCGATGAGCAGGGAGCTTGATTGCTATGCCTGGCCCTCGATGAGATCTTTCTTGTCCCTAAACCGCCGCCGGGTCGTCCCTTTATATAGAGAGGTTGACGCCCAGCAGCTCTCAGAGTCCCGGCCGGCTCATAAGAGTGTCCGGCTCGGACTCTCAACTATTCTTGCCTTACACTACAAGTTCTACCATAATAGCGGTTGTAACTACGGGCCTTAAGCCATCTCCGGGTCTTAAGCCCATCTTTGGCCCGCCGTCTTCAAGCTTGGCGCCGGGCTTCAGGAGATGACCATTATGAGTAACCCGGCCCCTCCGGGCGGGTGACTCTAAGGTTTATATCCTCAACATTAGGCCCCAGATTGATTTGAGCCGGCTCATGTCAATCTTCAATCCTTTTGATAGAAAATCTCCGGCTTACAATTGTATAAAGGCTATAACCCATCGTGACGTCATCTTCTGGATTCCGGGTAACCCGCCGTGATGTCATCTTCCATTAAGTCCATTTTTATTCCACCATATCCGCAACGGATCTTATCTTTAATTGCCGTCCCGAAAATCGAGGCGTTTTTATGGAGAGATAACCACGCCGTGGCCTCCCCGTTTCTCACGCCCACTTATGAGCTTCCCCTTATAAGTAGCCCGACCCATGAGCCTCGTGCCACTCGTCGCCTCCATCTTCTTCTTCCTCTCGCCACTGTGCTGCCGCCCGAGCTCCGTCGCCGCCGCCGCCGCGGGTTTCTTCATCTTCACCAACTCAGGCCGCTGCATCACCCTGACGTGACCAGAGAAACGCGACGGATCTCCGCCGTAACTCCGCACCTGTAAGTCCCTGCACCTCTCCACCGTAGATCCACATTAGGGTTCCACTGTTCTTCGCCGTTCTTCGCTGTCCTTCGTAAGTTCTTCGCGGGTTCCCTGTAGTTCTGCCACTATGGCCATGTTTCGATCCAAGATTAGCACAGAACTCCTGCGGTAGTTGTTGCTCATCCATTTTAACACTAGTAGACCCCCTTTGTTTGAAAGAAGATCCCATTTTGAATCCATGGACTTCTTCTTCGTCAGTTCTAGGTCTTGAAATTTTTTCTCTTTAGCCAACCGTTTGATCCAAAATATTTACTGCGATCTGTGAAACTTGTTTTCACCAGACTTAGTCAAAAATTGCCTCTGCTGAGCTATGGCGGCTTATGTTTCCGGCTCAAAAGAAGCCATGCGCCGTAAATTTTTCCGGCTCATGTATGATAAAGCCGTAGACAATTTGAGTTACTCACGATACTTGCAGCAGCTTAGATAACCCGATGCACTTAACCATATGTCATTAGGCCCCTCTCATAAGCCGCCATCTGAGTATTTAAACTGTAAACATCTGCCGGCTTATAATTGAACCGGACATTTTCCTTTTGTCATAGGCTTCATCTTTCACAATGCCTCCCAAAGCTCCCAAAGCACCCATTACGTGCAACTGGATGAGGTCCAACGTCAACAACGACATCTTAGCTGAATTCGTAAAGACGGGTTACCTGCCCAAGAAGGATGTCATGTCTTACCGTGCCCCTGACCCGTTAGAGGAGAGACCGCAACCAAGGGAGGGTGAGGTAGTGATTTTTGCTGATCACATGAGCCGGGGCTTCGCACCGCCCGGCTCAAAGTTCTTTAGAGATGTGCTGAGTTTCTTTGATCTGCGGCCACAAGACATAGGACCCAATTCTGTGTCAAACATATGCAACTTCCAAGTATTCTGCGAAGTCTACCTTGGAGAAGAGCCCAGCCTTCTGCTCTTTAGAGAGCTATTCTATTTGAACCGCCAGAATGAGTGCGCCAATGGACCGAGCCTGGAACTTGGTGGAATCTCCATTCAACGCCGGAGAGACTGCCTCTTTCCTTACGCTGAGCCGCCCAGCCATCCAAAGGACTGGAACCAGACGTGGTTTTACTACCAGGGCACGTCTCCGGCTGACGAGAGCCCTCTGCCCGGCTTTCGTGCCGTGCGTCTGGAACCAAACCACCCTCTGCCCGACAAACTATCTCAGGCGGAGCGTCAACCTCTGATCCCCACCATCAACAAGATCAAGGCTCTCCTGGGCAACGGCCTCAACGGCATTGATCTGGTCCGGGTTTGGATCTCGTGGTGGGTGATCCCCTTGAGCCGCCGCCCCGGCTTAATGTGTGATTACACGGGCCGGAAAGATGACCCCCTGCGACATAGCCGCAACGATCTTCCTGAAGACATTGTTGAAGATATGACCAAGGCCCTCTTGAATGAGAGCTTGGCAGACTGCGGGAGGACCGGCTTAAGCCCCTTCTGCAAGACCAACCCGGCCCCAGCGGTAAGCCGCTGATCTGAACATCTTATTTTCTCCTTTAGATAGTTTTCATCTGAACCTTAAGAAATTTTCATTGTATTTTTCAGGCTGATGATAAGTTCTGGAAGGTCAAGTATGACCATGAGGCGGCCAAGAAGGCCAGGAAGGCTAAGAAAGCCGCCAGGAGAGCCGCTCCCCGCAAGAAGGGAAGCAGGCCTACTGCCTCAGAACTGCTTCAACTAAGTGACAGCTCCGAGTCAGAGGTAACCCCTGAACCTGTAAGCTCTTGTTGTATTTCTTGTTTATTCCTATCCACCTTATTGATACTGATCATCAGCAGGATGACACCGGAGCAAGTAACCCGGTGACCGAAGAGGTAATGACACTTTCCTCCGACTCGGAGCCCTTGCCAAGGCTGAAAGTCCGAAGAGTAACCCGGAAAGTAAGATTTTCACATACTTTAGCTTATCAAGATCCTCAATTTCTTTTGAAGCGACAGATTCATGAGAGCCGGCGGCACACCCGGACCAACAAGGATACTGACCTCTCCTCCAGTTTACCTGAGGCGTCAAGGAAGCGCCGGACCGAGGTTATCTCCAACTTATATCCTTTTCATCCTTTGGCGGGTGTTATACGTCAACCGCTCAATTCTTCCGATTCAAATTATCAGGAAACTTCACCCTCCTCTGGCGACTCTATGCAATCGAACCTGCCGGCTTTACCGTACCCAGGTAATGATGATCATCTCTTGTTGTGCTTATCTTTACTCATACTTTTGTACTAACCTTGTGTCCTTTCAGTGCTCAAGCAAAGCTCAGTAAAAGAGCAAAGAAGAATAAGCCGGTCTTGCCTGAGCCGGAGGTTTCAGCTCAAGAGCCGCCAGCTGCCTCTGCTCCTGAAGCCACCACTCCAACTGATGAGCCAGCCATGGAGACTTCCACCAACCCGGATATCTCCAGCGCGGCTCAGCCGGCCGATGACCCGGACGTGGTAATCACCCGAACGGAGTTTGTTGAGCCGGGGAGATCCACTGCGCTGGCTAAGTGCTCTGCGAGGGAAGAGTTGCTAGAGCGCCACCGGGCCAAGCTGGACATCACCAACTACGCCAACCTGAGCATTGGAGAGATCATCTCCGGCTATGTCAATCAAGTGCACAGCAGCCGGGACTTGGAGATTGACATGGTGAAGCAGATACAACAGAAGTCTAAGGTACCACTCTATTGCTTACTTCACAATCATCTTTACTATACTAGCCCCCAAGTCTACGACATATGATAGAATATGTTGTAGACTTAATTTCCGGCTTACTTCCATGAACCGGTAATTTGTAGATAGAAACTTTCGACATGCATTAGCCCCCAAGTGCCAAGTGTCTTTGCTTGGAAAGTGCTTGGGACTTTAAAATCGCATAATAATTGTTCATACTATAACCCGGAAATTGTGCAGGCTGCTTGCAAAAATTTTGAAGCTGATATCTCTGAGCTGAAGAACCGCCTGAAGACTCAGGAAACTGAGACCCGGAAGGCCAACGCCAAATTTGAATCCAGCATTGCTGCTCAAGAGAAGCTGAAGAAGAAGTTTGAAGCTGAGAGGAAAACTTGGGCCGAAGAAAAGGCTGCTCTTGTAAGCCGGGCCGAACAGGCAGAGAAGGCTCTGACGGAGAGAACCGCCGAACTCTCCGGCTTAAAACGCCATGTGTCACAAATGGTCGCCGCAATCTTCGGTAAGTCCTTCTGCAGGCTTTGAACAAGTTTACAGTCTTTATGTCTCATAACTCCCATCATTGAGAACGGCTTATCTTACTTTGTTAAACAGGTCCCAGAAACGCCAACCTCAATCAGAACGTGCTGACCAAGCTGAAGGCCGTGTACACCCTGGTGGAGCAATTCTACACCGGGTCACAGCGCGCTTTGGCCGTGGTGGCCCTATCCAATGAGGTTCCGACTCACCTGGCAGAAGTACTTCGCTGGCTGGCCGTTCTTCCTCAGCGTGTCCAAGAGCTGCGACGGGCCTTTGCAAGAGCCGGAGCCATAGCTGCTCTGAGCCGGGCCAAGGCTTTCCTTCCAGAGCTAGACCCGGCGGACATTGCACTTGGTTACCCCAGCTTGAAGGAAGACAACACCCCTTTCGACCAAAAGGACTTTGCTGCCTGTGTGAAGATCGTGCGCCCGGTGGCCACCCTGATTGGGAATGACACTGATCTGACCAAGTACCAGCCGGGCTACGATGCAGAGAATCATAGGATCCCCACTCCGCGTTATGAAGCCATCAGCTTAGTCCCGCCGACTCGTAAGCACACCTTTGCCCCGGAAATTGACCCGGCCGGGTTAATTGACGAGGAAGCTCAATTTGAAGCTTTGAGCGGCATTGACTGGAAATCGTCAACCTTCCAGGTCTTGGGAACAGCCGGAGGAGCGGAGAGGGACGAGCCGGAAGCTTCGACCCGGCAAGCATCTTGACTCTTTAGGCGGCTTGTTAAACAATGCTTCACCCTTTTGGACTCGGGGAGTCTTGTAATAGAATAGGACCAACATTCTAACTTTGTCGTGCCATCATGCACGTGCTGAATGCTTAATTCCATTGAAGTTGCTTCCTTATATTCCTCCGGGTCATAATTGATCATTCATTTTCCTTAAGCTCAAATAGTTGTCTTTAACTATCCTGCATAGAAAAACAAATCACAAGTCTCTAGGCGGCTTACCGCACTGAGAATCATAGTCTCATATATATAACCCGGAATATAAATCTAAGTCATGAAAGACTGGTCCTCAATTATGTCCTTGATATAACCGTAATAACACACTTACAGGCCTTCAAGTACACTTCCGGTTTATATAACCCGGATAATAAGGTTGGTACCTCAACTCCGGTTTACCAGTCTTGATAATGCTGATTGTGTGCGACTAGCACTGTGAATCAAAGTTAAGACGGCGGAACAAGAACCGCCGTGTACACTGTTGATACAACCAGAAGAACTTGTTGTAAATCAGAAAATCAAAACTCAAGGGCTTCCGGTTCGAATACGACCAGAGACCCGTCCCAAAGGGGTTAAGCTAAGATTCGAATGCGATCATATAGCCCCCAGTGGGTTTGGCGATGCCGATCAAGAGGGTACCGACAGCTATGTTCTCTTTGGTTCGATTACGACCCATGTTTGAATAGGAAGCCCCCAAATGACCTTAAGAGTTGTTTAACGACGCTGATTCGAATACGATCCACGTCGGTTCCCAAAGGGGGTTGAGCTATGATTCAAATATGATCAAAGAAAACTCCCCAATGAGCTTGGCACTTTGCCAATCAAATGGGTATCGGCAACTATGTTCTCTTTGGTTCGAATACGACCTATGTTTGAACAGGAAGCCCCCAAGTGACTATATTGCGTACGGCTAGATTCGAATACGATCATAAGCCAGATCCACCTCTAAGTTACCATGTGATATTGTAATGGAAACAACACATTTACCTTTGGAGGAGAAAAAAGGACAGAGGTCCTGCTTTATTGCTTATCACAATATATACATGGCTTATAGAAATATGTACATTATGAGAGCCGGTGGCTCAAGTGTAATAAGGCCGAAGCTGAGCTATGTTCCACGGCCGACGGGTCTCTTCCTCCGACTTACGTGAATCTTTATGCTCGCGAACGTCAATAAGGTAGTATGACCCGTTGTGCAAGTTCTTGCTGACCACAAAGGGCCCTTCCCAAGGCGGGGATAACTTGTGCGCATCTGTTTGATCTTGGATGAGCCAGAGCACCAGATCACCTTCCTGGAAGACCCGGGACTTAACCCGATGACTGTGATAACGACGCAGGTCTTGTTGGTAAATCGCTGAGCGAGCTGCTGCCACATCACGCTGTTCGTCCAACAAGTCAAGAGCATCTTGGCGCGCCTGTTCATTATCCGCCTCAACATAAGCCGCCACTCGAGGCGAGTCATGACGGATGTCACTGGGGAGGACTGCTTCCGTTCCATAAACCATGAAGAAAGGCGTGTAACCCGTAGACCTGTTAGGAGTAGTATTGATGCTCCATAACACGGAGGGTAACTCCTCCACCCAACAACCCGGCGTCCATTGCAAAGGGACCAAAAGCCGGGGCTTGATGCCTTTCAGAATCTCCTGATTAGCTCTCTCAGCTTGACCATTGGATTGCGGGTGAGCCACTGATGAAACATCAAGTCAAATATTCTCTCGTTGACAAAACTCCTCCATGGCGCCTTTGGACAGATTGGTACCATTGTCAGTTATAATGCTGTGTGGAAAGCCAAAACGAAAGATCACCCTTTTCATGAACTGAACCGCCGTGGCTGCGTCACACTTGCTAACTGGCTCTGCTTCAACCCACTTTGTGAATTTGTCAACTGCCACCAAGAGGTGGGTCTTCTTGTCCTTGGACCTTTTAAAAGGCCCAACCATATCGAGCTCCCAGACCGCAAATGGCCAAGTGATTGGTATCATCCGCAGCTCTTGAGCCGGCACATGAGCCCGTCATGAGAACCTCTGGCAACCGTCACATTTACTGACCAAGTCCTCCGCATCAGCATGAGCCGTCAGCCAATAAAAACCATGACGGAAAGCTTTGGCCACAAGGGATTTTGAGCCGGCATGATGGCCACAATCCCCTTCGTGAATCTCATGCAAGATTTCTTGACCTTCCTCAGGGGAGACAAAACGCTGGAACGCTCCCGTAACACTACGGCGATGTAGCTCACCATCGATAACAACCATTGACTTAGACCGCCGGGTTATTTGTCTGGCCAAAGTTTCATCCTCAGGCAACTCTCCCCGGGTCATGTAAGCCAAGTAAGGCACCGTCCAGTCCGGGGTGATGTGGAGAGCCGCCACCAACTGTGCCTCCGGGTCAGGGACAGCCAAGTCTTCCTCTGTAGGCAACTTAACAGAAGGGTTATGCAAGACGTCCAGGAAAGTATTAGGCGGCACCGGTTTTCGCTGAGAGCCCAGCCGGCTTAAAGCATCAGCCGCCTCATTCTTCCTGCGATCGATGTGCTCTACTTGGTAACCCTGAAAGTGTCCAGCAATAGCATCAACTTCACGGCGATAAGCCGCCATGAGAGGGTCCTTGGAATCCCACTTGCCTGATACTTGTTGAGCCACTAAGTCTGAGTCACCGAAGCACCTTACCGGCTCAAGCTCATCTCCTTAGCCATCCGAAGACCATGGAGCAAGGCCTCGTACTCAGCCGCATTGTTAGTACAAGGAAACATCAACCGTAGCACATAATGGAACTTTTCACCTTTAGGGGAAGCCAATACAACTCCAGCCCCCGAGCCCTCCAATTGCCTGGACCCATCAAAGTGAATAGTCCAATATGTGTTATCCGGCTTTTCTTCGGGCACTTGTAGCTCTGTCCAATCGTTGATGAAATCCACCAAGGCTTGAGATTTAACAGCAGTGCGTGATACGTATTTCAGACCATGAGGTCCGAGCTCTATAGCCCACTTAGCCACTCTCCCTGTGGCTTCTCTGTTTTGAATGATATCTCCAAGGGGCACAGAACTGACCACAGTGATAGGGTGACCCTGGAAATAATGCTTAAGCTTCCGGCTTGCCATGAACACACCATAAACAAGCTTCTGCCAATGTGGATACCGCTGTTTGGACTCGATGAGCACTTCACTGATTTAATAAACCGGCCGCTGAACCAGATGCTCCTTACCCTCTTCCTTGTGCTCCACCACCACAGCCACACTGATGGCCCATGTGTTAGCAGCTACATACAGTAATAAAGGCTCCTTGTCAACCGGAGCAGCAAGGACTAGGGGCTCCGCCAGCTGTCTCTTCAAATCCTCAAAAGCAGTATTAGCAGCATCATTCCAGACAAAGTCATCAGTTTTCTTCATCAACTGGTACAATGGCATGGCCTTCTCACCCAAACGGCTTATAAACCGGCTTAAAGCAGCAATACGACCCGCCAGGCGCTGGACGTCGTTTATGCACACCGGCTTAGCCAGAGAGGTGATTTCCTTGATTTTCTCCGGGTTAGCTTCAATGCCTCTGTTAGAAACCAGAAAACCCAAGAGCTTGCCTGCAGGAACACCAAAAACACACTTGGCCGGGTTAAGCATCATCTTGTAGACCCGGAGATTATCAAAGGTTTCCCTTAGGTCATCTATCAAGGTTTCCTTCTCCCTGGACTTAACCACAATATCATCCACATAGGCATGAACATTACGCCCAATCTGGTTATGAAGACAGTTCTGCACGCAACGCTGATAAGTCGCCTGTGCACTCTTGAGTCCAAAAGGCATAGACACATAGCAGAAGGCTCCAAAGGGAGTGATGAACGCCGTCTTCTCCTGGTCCTTAACTGCCATTTTAATCTGATGGTATCCAGAATAAGCATCCAAGAAACTTAAGCGCTCGCAACCTGCCGTAGCATCAATGATTTGATCAATACGAGGAAGAGCAAAAGGATCAGCCGGACATGCCTTGTTTAAGTCCGTGTAGTCCACACACATCCGCCAGGTGCCATTCTTCTTGAGCACGAGCACCGGGTTAGCTAACCACTCTGGGTGAAAGACTTCAACAATAAACCCGGCCGCCAAGAGCCGGGCCACCTCTTCACCAATGGCTTTCCGCCTCTCTTCATTAAACCGCCGAAGGAATTGTCTGACCGGCTTAAATTTCGGATCAACATTGAGAGTGTGCTCAGCGAGTTCTCTAGGTACACCTGGCATGTCAGAAGGTTTCCATGCAAAAATGTCCCCATTCTCACGGATGAACTCGATGAGCGCGCTTTCCTATTTTGGATCCAGATTGGCACTGATGCTAAACTGCTGAGATGAATCACCTGGAACGAAATCAACAAGTTTAGTCTCATCAGCCGACTTAAATTTCATTGCCGGCTCATGCTCCGTAGTTGGCTTTTTCAGAGAGGTCATATCTGTTGGGTCAACATTGTCCTTGTAAAACTTCAACTCCTCTGTTGCACAAACAGATTCTGCATAAGCCGCATCACCTTCCTCACACTCCAAGGCCACCTTCCGGCTGCCATGAACCGTAATGGTCCCATTGTGACCCAGCATCTTGAGCTGCAAATACACGTAACACGGCCGTGCCATGAACTTGGCGTAAGCCGGCCGCCCAAATATGGCATGATACGAACTTCTTATCTTGACCACCTCAAAGGTTAATTTTTCCACCCTGTAGTTGTATTCGTCTCCAAAGGCCACTTCCAACTTGATCTTACCAACTGGATAAGCCGACTTACCAGGCACCACACCATGGAAAATAGTATTGGACTGGCTGAGGTTCTTATCAATCAACCCCATACGACTGAAGGTCTCATAATAGAGGATGTTGATGCTGCTGCCTCCATCCATGAGCACCTTAGTGAACTTATATCCTCCCACCTGAGGAGCCACCACCAGGGCCAAATGACCCGGATTATCAACCAGGGGAGGGTGATCCTCCCTACTCCACACAATAGGCTGCTCAGACCATCTTAAATTGCGTGGAATCGCCGGTTCAACAGCATTCACAACCCTCTAATGAAGCTTCTGATCTCGCTTACACAGACTGGTGGTAAATACGTGATACTGTCCACCGTTAAGCTGCTTTGGATTGGTCTGATAACCCCCCTGCTGTTGTTGATGACCCTGGCCAGACTGCTGATTAAAGCCCCCTTGACCGTTCTGAGGATTAGAATTTGAGCCACCGCCCGGGCCATGAAAACCGCCAGCGCCTGAGCCGCCGCCCGGGCCATGGTTGCCATTAAAGGCATTGGAATTCTTAAAGGCTTTCATGATCGCGCAATCCTTCCATAGATGAGTAGCTGGCTTCTCCCTAGAGCCATGCCTTGGACAAGGCTCATTCAACAGCTGCTCCAGCGTCGGGCCTGACCCGCCGGCTCGGGGAGGAGGCCTCCCCTTGCGTCGCTGGTTATTCCCCTGTGAGCTGGCGTTGGCCACGAACTCTAGGCTGCCGTCGGCCTTACGCTTGCCACCTCCTTGGTTCCCCGGGTTATGTTGAGGACCCTTGCCATTGCCATTCTTCTTTCCTTTCCCTGTCCTTTCATCATCTGAAGCAGGGTCCTTGGTACTATCAGAGTCGGCGTACTTGACGAGAGCCGCCATCAGCGTACCCATATCATTGCAGTCGTGCTTAAGCCGCCCAAGTTTCATCTTCAAGGGCATGAAACGATAATTCTGTTCCAACATTAAGACTGCAGAGCCGGCATCCATCTTATCAGATGAATGTATTATCTCTTTGACCCGGCGAACCCAATGTGTCGTAGACTCACCCTCCCGCTGTTTACAGTTAGTCAAATCCACAATTGACATAAACTGCCTACAGGTATCTTTGAAGTTTTGGATGAACCGGGCTTTCAACTCAGCCCAAGACCCGATGGAATTCGGTGGTAGCCCTTTCAACCAAGTGCGGGCAGTCCCATCTAGCATCATGGTGAAGTACTTGGCCATCGCCGCTTCACTGACCTCCAGCAATTCCATGGCCATCTCGTAACTCTCGATCCAGGCTCCGGGTTGTAAATCAGCCGTGTAATTAGGGACCTTCCTAGGGCCTTTGAAGTCCTTGGGTAGACGTTCATTGCGGAGAGCTGGCACTAAACAAGGGACACCTCCAGTCCTCGTAGGGATACCCACATCGACGGAAGTCGTCGGATAAGCCGGGGGAGTCTGGTAAGCCGTCAACTGAGGCACCTGCTCCGCCTCCTGCCGCGCTCTGTCTTGGTCTGTTGCGTGAAAGGCTTCGTTATGAGCCGGGCCATGGCCAGGGGGCAAATCATGGCGTCGGACATTACTTGAGCCGGTCGCTGAGACCATGTGTCTGCTATAACTCGGGCTCCGTCCCGGACGAGGGGTTGAATGTATCCTGTCCCGGCTGTAAGAGTACGCCTCTTGCTGCGCCAGCGCTGTCTGAAGGAGTTCTCTGACCCGACGGGTTCAATAGCCGTTGGAGAGTCGCCGTCAATTGGGAGAGCCGCCAGCCGTGCTGCTGCGGCGACCATGTTCTCCAGCGGGTTAGCATATTGACCCGGTGGTATTGGCACATACTGAGGCGGGGCAGGGTTCACCCGGGGAGGCCCCAGCACTTGTGGCTGAACAGGGGTCCCAGACCCGGGCACTATGATCCCCGGCGGGTTACTAGACCCTGCAGCTGGCGTGTTGAAGAGGTTTCGAGGATCGTAGACTGGAGGGAGTCGAGATTGGGCCTTTTGATGCCTCCTTCTCATGACCTCATTGGACGCGTTTTGATCCATCGTGAGCCGGAAGGACTGCCCCTGAATCAACTGAGTCTGGGCGTCGAGAGCCGCCCTCTCCGCAGCCATCCTGATCCCTTCCGCCGCCAGATCCTCCTTGGCTTTCACTAGATCTAACTTTAACTGTGCCACCTCCGCGTCATGCTGAGCTTGATCCGCCGGGTCAACCGTGGCGGTCAACAGGGCCGTCATCTTCTCCGTGAGATCCATCAGCACCTGAGCCGGCGAGGGCACCGGGTTTCCTGACCCGGCGGCAGGGTTTTGAACAGGCTGTGCAGCGGCCATGAAGATTCCAACCCGGCTCGGCGGCTCAAAAGGGTCCGGAATACTGTCACCATCGGAACAACCCCTGAGCCTGCCATCTTGAATTTGATACAACGAGTTTGACTCGTCTGTGGACGATTCGCCGTCAGAGCCGGTGGCCGTCCCATCACCAGATCCGGATCCATCAGAGAGCCCTCCATGGACACATCCCACAAAATCATGCTTCAAGGCAGGCAGGGCCCGGGCGGGTCGTGCGCGCTGAGCCGTCTCGATGAGATTGGCGCAGAGATCGGCTCAGGGCCCGGCTCACCAATCTTGCGAATGAAGACCTGAATTCTGCCGAAGGGGACCCGATACCCGTACTCAATTGAGCCGGCGTCGGGGCCCCAGTTTACATCGTCGATGTAGAGCTTGCCGCGACGACTCTTGGTCATCCGGCCCACAGCGTATCCCTTGAGCCCTTCGAAGCTACCCTTCAAGAACTCAAATCCACCACGCGCTGGCCCCCTGGTGGGCGCCAACTGTCGTGGAATTTTCACGGCAGATGTCCTCGAGCTAGGACTTAGTCGTGGAGCCATCGCAACTAGGAAGCTTAAAGGGGTTAAGCGGGACAAGGAACACGAGGGTTATACTGGTTCGGCCCCTTACGGTGAAGGTAAAAGCCTACGTCCAGTTGAGGTGGTATTGATTAGGGTTTCGATGAGCAGGGAGCTTGATTTCTATGCCTGGCTCTCGATGAGATCTTTCTTGTCCCTAAACCGCCGCCGGGTCGTCCCTTTATATAGAGAGGTTGACGCCCAGCAGCTCTCAGAGTCCCGGCCGGCTCATAAGAGTGTCCGGCTCGGACTCTCAACTATTCTTGCCTTACACTACAAGTTCGACCATAATAGCGGTTGTAACTACGGGCCTTAAGCCATCTCCGGGTCTTAAGCCCATCTTTGGCCCGCCGACTTCAAGTTTGGCGCCGGGCTTCAGGCGATGACCATTATGAGTAACCCGGCCCCTCCGGGCAGGTGACTCTAAGGTTTATATCCTGAACAGGTATGACGGAAACTAGGGCGGCAAGAGTGAAACAAAACACCAGGCATAAGGCCGAGCCCTCCACCCTTTACCAAATATATAGATGCATTAATTAAATAAGACAAAAAGTCCCTGACTGACCATAAGACAAAAAGGATCATAAGATATGATCGCAACCATGTAAACATAGAAAATTTCGTTAACAGGCCCTGACTGACCATAAGATGCACAGATCAATAGAAACAAAAATAACAAATCCTCAAGTTCTGATAAGTAACAGCAGATAACAACAACTAGCACTCTTGCACCAGAGATTTGGGCATCAAGATGGACTCAAAAGAACATGGTGCAATGGAACAAAATGTAGAGCATTTTGAGAAGAACATCTCGATATATTACACGCACGAAACGGAGCTATATGTAGAGAGTTATGATGCAATGAACAGGAGCATATATCATAAAAATCACAAGACTTGAAATATTTCGGGGAGAGGGGAGAGTTAACCTTCGGTGTTGACTCGATCGGATCTGGCCGAGCTCGACCTCGAGCTCGTCGGGGAAGGAAGGGGCGCGGCGGCCGGAGCTCGGGAAAACGGGCGATGGCGAGGGAGAGGAAGGAGGCGCCGAGACCGGAGCAGGGCTCGGGCACGGCGGCACGGGGTGGCGTGCGGTGGCGGGGCGCGCCGGTCCTCGCGGCGGCCAGCGGAGGCAGGCGGCCGGACGGCGAGGCAGGAACGGTGGCGGCCGGCGGAGGCACGGGAGGGAGACGGCGGCGGCGCGCGGGCGGGGCGCCACGGGGAGGAGGCACGCGCGCGGGCGGCGGCGGTGTACGGGCCCGGCGGGCCGCGGCGTACGGGCCACGGCGGGTTGCCACATGGCAGACGCCGGTTGGACGGGGGCGGCGGCGCGTTTCGTCCGGCGAGGGACGGACGCGTCCGGCGCGCGGAAGGAGAGGGTTAGGGTTTGGACTGCGCGAAAACTTCGGGAGAGACACATATATATATAGGCAGAGGGAGCTATGAGGCTCCAAATGGAGTGCGGTTTTCGCCCACACGATCATGATCGAAGAACCTAGAACATGGAAGTGACTTAGAGGGGTTTTGGGCTATTTTAAGGGGGGTTTTTCTGCAACACACAAAAGGACTTTGCGGTTACCCGGTTAACCGTTGGAGCGTCAAACGACCTCCAAATGGAACGAAACTTGACTGGTGGTCTACCGGTGTTATATCAAGGCCACTTGGCAAACCTCAGTCCATTCCGAGAATGTTTAACACCCGCTCACGAAAAGAAAACAAGAGGGGTGCGCCGGAGGAGGTGGGAGTGCCGGATTGCAAAACGGACAACGGGGAAAATGCTCGGATGCATGAGACGAACACGTATGCAAATGCGATGCACATGATGACATGATATGAAATGCATGACATGAACAAAATGCAAAAACAAAGACGAAACCCAACCACGGAGGGAATATCATAACACATAGCCGAAAATGGCAAGAGTCGGAGTTACAAATATGGCAAGTTACATCCGGGGTGTTAAAAGGCACTACCTCTTTACCGACTGATGAAGAATTCTGACAAATTCGAGTGGACTCAGCGTTTGTAGAGCTCAAAGCCCTACTTTCCACCCAGCCGGTGCTTGCTGCCCCAATTAGCAAAGAGCCTCTACTACTATACATCGCAGGCACTGGACAAGTTGTCAGCACAGTGCTCACTGTACAAAGTTCAGCGCCCAGTGTATTATATTTCTGAAGTCCTGACTCCGTCCAAGCAGAGATATCCACATTATCAGAAGCTTGTTTATTGAATTTACTTGACCACGAAGAAAGTTGCACACTACTTCTCAGACCACTCGGTTTCAGTCGTCAGCGATGCTCCATTATCAGAAATTCTAAACAATTGTGTCGTGGAATTGTCACGGCTGATGTCCTCGAGCTAGGACATAGTCGTGGAGCCATCGCAACTAGGAAGCTTGAAGGGGTTAATGCGGGACAAGGAACACGAGGGTTTATACTGGTTCGGCCCCTTACGGTGAAGGTAAAAGCCTACGTCTAGTCTAAGGTGGTCTTGATTAGGGTTACGATCGCCAGGGAGCTAAACTGCTATGCCCGGCTCTCGAGGAGATTGTTCTTGTCCCTAAACCGCTGCCGGGTCGTCCCTTTATATAGGGCGGCTGACGCCCAGCAGCCCTTAGAGTCCCGGCCGGCTCATAAGAGTGTCCGGCTCGGACTCTCAATCATACTTGCCTTACACTACAAGTTCTACCATAATAATGATTGTAACTACGGGCCTTAAGCCGTATTCGGGTCTTAGCCCATCTCTGGCCCATCGTCTTCAAGCTTGGCTCCGGGCTTCTGGCAACGACCATACGAGTAACCCGGCCCCTCCTGGCGGGTGACTCTAAGGTCTATATCCTCAACAAATAGGGATGCAGCTGGTCGAGTGGCAAAGTGGGGCGATTGAACTCCTTCCGTTGGATATCAAATTCGAGGCAAAGAAAGCAATCAAGTCCCAAGCAATGGCAGATGATGATGACATGTACCTAGGGTAGGGTAATGGGCCTGACCTAGACACCCTTCACAAGGACACTGCCCCAAAGTCAAAGACATTCAAAGTACAGCAACATCTACTGACTGTAATCACCCCAGAGTGCAAGCCACTCGACCAGAAGCATTTCACTCGGAGAACCCAATTCCATCCGACCAGGATATACTCACTCGACCACAGCAGAAATCACTCGGAGTACAGAAGATCTAAGGTCACTCAGAATGGCAACGGTCAGGCGTTCACTCCGTAGTCTTAATGATCATTTATATGCCTTTATTACTGACGTTACCAGTAATGTCCTACCTTTATGTACGTTGAACCTCTTGTAACGCGGGCTGGCTGGGGTCCTAGCGCACTCTATATAGGCCACCCCCTCCTCCGGTACAAGGGTTTGCCCCCCCTGCAACTTCACGCATAATCCAATCGACCGAGCCTCCGGGCACCGAGACGTAGGGTTGTTACTTCTTCTGAGAAGGGCCTGAACTCGTAAATCTTGCGTGCACAATCTCGCCATAACTAGGATCTTGCCTCCTCCTACGTACCCTCATATTCTACTGTCAGACTTAGAACCACGACAGTTGGAGCCCACCGTGGGGCAGGTCTCTTAGCGACTTTCCGGTGAGGTTGCGATTTTTCCGATTCCCATCATCATGGTTTCTGGTGGCGGTTTGGCTGAGGGCTGCGAGATCCGTCTCGGCGCGCTTGTCTTCATCGCCGACGATTCTGCCTAGCTCTAGGAGGCCCCCTCGACGTCGAGACATCCCCCGTCCGTGGGGCGACGCACTTTCACGCATGTGTTCACGGCGTCCTTCTGCGGCAACCGTTGACCCAGTATCGGTTGGCTCCCGCAGCATCTTCGCTCCCCGCTGCCGGCCGTCGCAAGCGGTCCGGTCGGTCGCGACTTTAGCGGTGGGTGAAGCATGCGGAGGCCCGTCAGTCGGCCACCCCTCAAGTCGCGGCAATCGATCCCGACGAATCTCTCTATAGCCTATTTGATCTATCGACTGGCTCCGTCGAGACCCTGTCCGAGTGCGACAGCAATGACCCTGCAGCGGAGGTCTTGATGGTCGACACGCCGCGCAGCCCACCCAGTATGCGTCGCAACGGTGGCGGCGATGGCGGCGACGATCTGTCACGTGTTCACGAGGAATATGTTTCTGAAGCACTCACTTCGCAGCAGAGGGAGGAGTTGCACCGTCACAACGTGGAGGCCCTCCACACTCCTATCGTCGGGGAGACCGCCGAGGCCCGGGCCTTGGAGGCTGCGCGCCTAGCCACTTTGGCTGAGCGCGCATGACTGGAGAACTTCCAACATTCACTCGACGAACGCGCTCGACAGCAGATTCCCGAATCCAGTCGACGGCGGCAGTTGTTCCCGCCTGAACCTCAGGTATACCGCACTCCGATTCAAAATCTTACAGCTGCAGCCCATATAGCAGAGTCTATCCAGCCGTCCTAGTCGAAGGCTGGAAGAGGGTTGATGCAGATCAGAGCGCTGCTCTGAGCAGCAGGAGAGAAAAACACAGCTGTTTCTCAGTCTCGCAATAGGATACATAGCAGATCCGTGGTGGCAGACACAGTCCAGTCACCTCACAGCCCAAGATCGCCTGCACGGCGTGAGGGACGTGGGCATCGCCAAGAACAGTATTTGGGTCGGAACCATGAGCAGTATGATCATCGACTCGCCCGTGATGACCGCCGTCGAGTGCCTACACCCCCTCCGAGGGGCGGATCATATGTGCCCCGGCAATATGATGACAGGCGCCCATACAGCGATGAGTGGAGGATCCCAGTCGACCCAAGAGAGCCAAGGTTTGATGCGAGGTCAATCCTTGTTCAAGGTCTGGTCGACAGGAATAGAGCACACAGAGAAGGAGTCGACAGAGATCATCCGACTGGCAGCAGAGTTCATGTCTCCGGACCATAGTGTTGCAGCAGAGCCATCAGAGATGCTGAGATTCCTCCCAACTTCAGGTTGGCGGCGAGAGTGAGCAAGTTCACTGGTGAGTCAAAGCTTGACACTTGGCTACAGGATTACCGAGTGGCTGTGCGGATTGGTGGCGGCAATGACGATGTAGCCATGAAGCATCTCCCCTTGATGTTGGAAGGTTCGGCCAGAGCTTGGTTGAATCAATTGGCTCCTGGCAGTATATTCAGTTGGGAAGAGTTGGCCCGAGTGTTTGTCAGAACATTTGAAGGTACTTGCAAACGGCCCGCAGGGCTGACTGAGTTGCAGCATTGTGTGCAGAAACCGAATGAAACTCTAAGGGATTACATCCAGAGGTTGACCACTTTGCATCACACAGTGGAAAATGTATCCCAGCACCTAGTTGTTTGTGCCTTCAAGGAAGGCGTTCGATACAGAGAGCTTAACCTGAAATTCGGTCGGACAGGAGATATGACTCTAGTCCGAATGATGGAAATAGCCACTCGGTACACCAATGGAGAGGAAGAAGACTGACTCCGCAGTGGCAAGGGCAAACCAGTCGCCCAAGACACCGGAGGAGGTCGGAAGCAGAAACGCGAGGCTGAACCTGCAGGCCCTGGTGAAGCTGCAGTTGTGACCGACGGAAAGTTCAAGGGAAAGCCCAAGGGGCCCTGGATCCGTAAGAAAGTAAAAGATCAAGCAGGAAATGATGTGTTGGATTTGCCGTGTCATATTGACACCAAGAAGGATGAAGAGGGCAATTTGATTTACCCAAAGCATACCACTCGACAGTGTCGGCTCCTTATCCAACAGTTCCGAGAGAAACAACCCTGTGAGAAAGAGAAAGAATCTGAGAAGGACGAGGACAAAGAAGAGGACGATGGTTACCCTCAGGTCAATGCCACTTTGGTGATTTTTGCTGACGTTGAAAGCAAAAGTCGACTGAAAGTTATCAATAGAGAAGTGAACATGGTTGCTCCGGCAACGCCAACATATTTGAAGTTGTCAAAGACCCCCATCACATTCGACCAGTCCGACCATCCGGCGCACGTTGCTACCCCAGGGTGGCAAGCGTTGGTGGATGACCCAGTCGTAGGGGGTACCCGACTGACCAAGGTTTTGATGGATGGTGGCAGCGGCCTGAATATTTTGTATGCTGAGATTCTACGGGAGATGGGCATTCCGATGTCCAAGCTCAGCGAAAGTAATATGCGTTCCATGGGGTCATCCCTGGGAAGAAAGCCTATTCACTCGGCCAGATCACTCTTGACGTGGTTTTGGGTGATTCGACGAATTACCATAAGGAAAAGTTGACATTTGAAGTTGTGGATTTTCACAGTGCCTATCATGCTATCTTGGGCAGACCCGCATATGCCCGTTTCATGGCTCGACCATGTTATGTGTACCTTAAGCTGAAGATGCCTGGCCCCAGGGGCGTGATCACGATCACTGGTAATCGGTAGAGAGTAGAAGAGTGCCTCCAGAAGGGATCAAAGATTGCCGATGAACAAATGGCAGTGGTGGAAATGCAAGAGTACCAGAAAAATGCAGATCCGAGTGATTTGTTGCGTTCTAAGAAGCCTGCTTTAGAATATGCATTTCCATCGTCCGGTGAAACGAAGCCAGTTCACATTCACCCGACCGACCCCAATGCTGCTCCGACTCATATTTCAACAACACTCGACGGCAAATAGGAAGAAGCGCTCGTCCAGTTCCTCCGTGAGAACTGGGACATCTTCGCATGGAAACCTTTCGACATGCCAGGTGTACCCAGCGGACTGGCTGAGCACCGTTTGCAAGTCGACCCAAAAGAAAAACCTGTCAAAGAGCATCTCCAGTGGTCCACCGTGGAGAAAAGAAAGGCAATTGGTGAGGAAGTGGCTCGGCTTCTGGCAGCTGAGTTTATCCGAGAGATTTACCACTCCGAGTGGCTCGCCAACATTGTCATGGTTGCCAAGAAAGATGATTCACTCTATATGTGTATTGACTTCAAGCATATCAATCGGGCCTTCCCGAAAGATCACTTCCCTCTTCCCCGCATCGACCAGATTGTCGACTCAACTGCGGGATGTGAACGATTGTCATTTCTGGATGCATATTCCGGGTATCATCCCATTCGGGTGCCAATATGGACCCAATGAAATAAAAACAACTTTCATCACCCCATTCGGGTGCTTTTGCTATGTTACCATGCCTTTTGGTCTTAAAAATG
Source organism: Aegilops tauschii subsp. strangulata (assembly GCF_002575655.3). Lineage (NCBI taxonomy): Eukaryota > Viridiplantae > Streptophyta > Magnoliopsida > Poales > Poaceae > Aegilops > Aegilops tauschii. The sequence goes on from NC_053037.3 coordinate 46,345,170, forward strand.
CTGGTGCCACATTCATGTGCATGATTCAGAAGTGCCTGCTCGCTCAAATCAGTCGGAATGTGGAAGCATACATGGATGACATCATGGATAAGTCGCGTAAAGGTTCCGACCTGCTGACTGACCTCGCTGAAACCTTTGCCAACCTGAGGAGATATGATATCAAGCTTAATCCATCGAAGTGTACATTCGGAGTTCCAGGTGGAAAGTTACTCGGTTTCCTTGTTTCCGAGCGAGGGATCGATGCAAACCCAGAGAAAGTTGGTGCAATCCTCCGAATGAAACGCCCTGTGCATGTGCACGTTGTTCAGAAGCTTACTGGTTGTTTGGTCACTTTGAGTCGATTCATTTCTCGTCTCGGTGAAAAGGCATTGCCTCTTTACCGACTGATGAAGAAATCTGATAAGTTCGAGTGGACTCCTGAAGCTGACGCAGCGTTTGCAGAGCTCAAAGCCCTGCTTTCCACCCAGCCGATGCTCGCTGCCCCAATCAGCAAAGAGCATTTACTGTTTATATTGCAGCCACTGGACAAGTTGTCAGTACAGTACTCGCGGTCGAGCGGGAAGAAGAAGGTAAAGCCTACAAGGTTCAACGCCCAGTGTACTATATTTTTGAAGTCTTCACTCCATCCAAGCAGAGATATCTGCATTATCAGAAGCTTGTTTATGGAATTTACTTGACCACGAAGAAGGTTGCACATTACTTCTTAGATCATTCGATTACAGTCGTCAACGACGCTCCATTGTCAGAAATTCTGAACAACACAGATGCAACTGGTCGAGTGGCAAAATGGGCGATTGAACTCCTTCCATTAGATATCAAGTTTGAGGCAAAGAAAGCAATCAAGTCCCAAGCAATAGCAGATTTCCTCGCCGAGTGGATTGAGCAGCAACAACCGACTCAGATTCACTCGAAACATTGGACTATGTTCTTTGATGGATCCAAGATGCTGAATGGTTCTGGTGCTGGGGTAGTCCTGGTATTCCAGCGAGGCGACAAACTCAGTTACATTCTCAAGATTCACTTTGATTCCTCCAACAATGAAGCTGAATATGAGGCACTTCTGTATGGGTTGCGTATGGCCATTTCACTCGGCGTTCGTCGCTTAATGGTTTACGGCGACTGAGATTTAGTGGTCAATCAAGTGATGAAGGAGTGGGACATTAGGAGCCCAGCTATGACTGGCTATTGCAATGCAGTGAGAAAGTTAGAAAAGAAGTTTGAAGGGTTAGAGCTCCACCACATACCCCGACTGAAGAACCAAGCAGCTGATGACTTGGCATAGGTTCCAAGCGGGAGCCCATTCCTAGCAATGTGTTCTTGGAACATCTCCACACGTAGTCAGTTCAAGAGGATCCCTTCACAGAAGAGCCCCCGCAACCAAAAAGTTCTACCGAACCGACTGAAGTCGAGATCCCAGCCGTGGTCGATCTGATTATGGAGGTTGTGGTCGTCATCCCCGATTGGACGGTGCCATATATTGCATATCTGCTCAGGAAAGAACTTCCAGAAGATGAAGATGAGGCCCGTCAGATATTTCGTCAATCCAAAGCCTTCACCGTGATAGGTGGAAAGCTTTACAGAGAGAGTGTTACTAGAGTTGCTCAGCGGTGCATCACGACAGAGGAAGGTCGAATGATTCTCAATGACATCCACTCGGGGACCTGTGGTCACCATGCGTCCTCTCAGACCATTGTTGCCAAAGCATACCGAGCGGGATTCTATTGGTCGCGAGCGAATGAAATGGCAAAAGATAGTCCACAAGTGCGAAGGCTGTCAGTTCTACTCCAACATGTCTCACAAGCCTGCATCAGCCTTAAAGACCATTCCACTCGTCTGGCCCTTTGTTGTTTGGGGTTTGGATATGTTTGGACCTCTGAGTACCGGTAGGAGCGGCTTCACTCATCTGCTTGTTGCAGTCAACAAGTTCACTAAATGGATTGAAGCCAAACCCATCAAAAACCTTGACGCGAGTACCGGCGTCAGCTTCATCAGAGAATTAACATTCAGATATGGGGTCCTGCACAACATCATCACGGACAACGGTTCAAACTTTGATTCAGATGAGTTCAGGGCTTTCTGTGCTTCCCAAGGCACTCGGGTCGACTATGCTTCAGTCGCTCACCCGCAGTCGAATGGACAAGCAGAAAGAGCAAATGATTTGATCCTCCAAGGGTTGAAACCCAGGTTGATGCGTGACCTCAAGCATGCGGCAGGTGCCTGGGTAGACGAGTTACCATCAGTACTGTGGGGTTTAAGAACAACACCGAATCGGTCGACTGGTCGGACTCCCTTCTTCATGGTCTATGGGGCTGAAGCTGTGCTGCTGAGTGATTTACTCCACAATGCCCCCTGAGTAGAACTTTTCTTAGAAGCCGAAGCAGAATAAGCCCGACAAGATGCTGTTGATCTTCTGGAAGAGGAAAGAGAGATGGCCCTGATCAGGTCGACCATTTATCAACAAGACCTCCATCGATTCCATGCCAGAAACATGAGAGGTCGAGCATTTCAGGAAGGAGACCTCGTGCTCCGAGTGGATCAGCAACGGCCTCACAAGCTTGCTGCCGCTTGGGAAGGCCCCTTCATCATCACCAAGGTGCTCCACAATGGAGCGTACCACCTGTACGATGTGGAACACAAGAAAGACGAGCCACGCGCTTGGAATGCGGAGCTGCTCCGCCATTTTCATACTTAAACATTCAAACTGTTGAGATGTAATAAGAAGTAACTTTCAGTTTGTTTATCAAAGAAGAAGTTTTACAGTCTCCTAAATGATTGTTGTTTCATATGCATGTGTTCAAAAACCCCAGTGGGTGGCTTAGTTGCGAACCTGATTCGCCTAATTTTCAAAAACAAAATCCTACCGAGTGAAGAGCAATCCTCTCACTCAGAGGCTTAGCCATGAACCTGATTCGCCTAAGTTTCAACAAAAAAATCCTACCGAGTGAAGAGCAATCCTCTCACTTGGGGGCTTAGCTGCAGTCCCGTACTCGCCTAAGTTTTAAAAATCCTACCAAGTGAAGAGCAATCCTCTCACTCGAGAGCTTAGCTGCAGTCCCGTACTCGCCTAAGTTTTAATAATCCTACCGAGTGAAGAGCAATCCTCTCACTCGGGGGCTTAGTTGTAGTCCCGTACTCGCCTAGGTTTTAAAAATCCTACCGAGTCAAGAGCAACCCTCTCACTCGGAGGCTTAGCTGCAGTTCCGTACTCGCCTATGTTTTAAAAATCCTACCGAGTGAAGAGCAATCCTCTCACTCGGGGGCTTAGCTGCAATCCCGTACTAGCCTAGGTTTTAAAAATCCTACCGAGTGAAGAGCAATCCTCTCACTCGGGGGCTTAGCTGCAGTCCCGTACTCCCCTAAGTTTTAAAAATCCTACCAAGTGAAGGGAATCCTCTCACTCGGGGGCTTAGCAGCAGTCCCGTACTCGCCTAAGTTTTAAAAATCCTACCGAGTGAAGAGCAATCCTCTCACTCGCGGGCTTAGCTGCAGTCCCGTACTCGCCTAAGTTTGAAAAATCCTACCGAGTGAAGGGCAATCCTCTCACTCGGGGGCTTAGCTACAGTCCCGTACTCGCCTAAGTTTGAAAAATCCTACCAAGTGAAGAGCAATCCTCTCACTCGAGGGCTTAGCTGCAGTCTCGTACTCGCCTAAGTTTGAATCTCCGAGTGAACAGAAATCCTGTCCCTCGGGGACTTGGCCACACGCTCCATCTCGATCCGCAAGGACGACGAGGTACAGGTCGTCTACGACCTTCTCCTCAGAGCTGCGCCACAAATACAACGTACGCTCCATCTCGATCCGCAAGGACGATGAGGTGTAGGTCGTCTGTGACCCTCTCCTTAGAGCGGCGCCACAAATACAACATACACTCCATCTCGATCCGCAAGGACGACGAGGTGCAGGTCGTCTGCAACCTTCTCCTTAGAACTGCATCACAAGTACAAAAGTCTGTTCCGAGTGAAGAAACAAGTTCCACTCGGAGATAAAGACAAGCATATTCAATGAAAAACCAAGTTTAGATAAATCCCACGAGGTTCCGAACTGCAGATAAAAGTACTCGCGCATCAGGCCCGAAGGAGTTTAACGGTTACAAAACCACTCGGCATACCGAGGCAAATTTAATTAGGACTTAAAGTTTGTTTACTCTGCAAGAGGAGGGCTAGCAGGCTCGACGAACTGTTCGAGGTCGATTCCATCTGCAACGCGAGTAGCCGCTTCAATGAAGGTTTCCATAAAGGACCGAAAGTCGAGCTTCTTGGTGTTGGCAACCTTGATCGCTGCAAGCTTCTCTTCCTTGGCTTCTTTGCAGTGAAAGCGAACCAGGGATAGAGCCACATCAGCACCACACCGAGCAGATGACTTCTTCCATTCCTGCACTCGACCGGGGATCTCATTGTGTCGGTGTACAAAAGTAGGGGCACACCTTTGTACCCCTTTACTTGTGCACGGGCAGTCAGAGCCGCGCGCCACGGCCGCACGCAGCAGGGCAAAGGAGGGAAGCCGGAGAGAAGCCGAAGCACAAGGCGGCCAAGGCAACGCCAAGACCAGAAACACCAAAGACCAGAGAGACGAGGCGGGTTCCCCCGGCAAGACCCTTACCGGGGCAGCCTCAGCGGCCTCGGCAAGGGCCTTGCCGCAGCAGCTCGCCCCCACACCAGCGGAGTGCGCCACCCTTGAGCCCACGGCTTCCCACATAGTCAACCACGTTGGAACAAAGGCTCGGGAGGCACCTCCTTGGTGGCATGCAGATCTTTGTCAAGACCATAGAGATATGAGATCAGATGAGGACTAGAAGACAGCGACCCTCGGTGGGATCCTTGCCGAGGAGATCCACAAGACCCCCGGCAAGCGCCTTGCCGGGGACGACTGCAACGCCTCGTCAAGACCCTTGCCGGGCCCTCGGCAAGGCCCTTGCCGAGGGCGTCAGCGGGGCCACAACGAGGCCCGCGTCGACCAAGACTCCACCACCGTCCCCAAGCAGCTGCTAGCTCAACCAGCTGGGCAGGCACCTGCGTGGCGAAGGGTGGCCTCTACGCCAACCCAGCAAGCACCTGCGTGGTGGCATGCAGATCTTCGTGAAGACCCTACCACCGCGCCACCTCAGACACTATAAAAAAATACACTTCCGTGATGATATGTGTTTGTCACAGTAGGTCGCGTTTTTTGTCATGCATGTACATCCATGACAAATTTATGACAGAATCAAGATAGTCATACTTGTGCTGTCGTAGAAGTGTTCCATGACATTACCAAAATTATCATCACGGAAGTGTCCACTTCCATGACGATAAATCGCGCGTCACAGAAGTGCTTAACGGTGACCGACACGTGGCATCCACCGTAACGAAACGCCGTTAAGCTATCGGGTCGGGTTTTGGATCCGATAACCCGTTAACAGCCCCGACCAATGGGGATTTTCGACGTGTAAAATCATCATTGGCTGGAGGAGACACGTGTCAGGTCCGCGTTGGCACAGGTGTCACTCATCCAATGGGCGAGACGCGCCTATGATATGTTGACACGTGGACCGGCCCATCAAGTTTAAATGCGCCAGCCCAACTGAAGGCCCACAAGATTTTGCGGACCATAATGGGCCGGCCCAGCTAAAGGCCCACGAGATTTTGCAGACCATAATGGGCTAGCCCAGCTAAAGGCCCACAAGATTTTGCGGGCCATAATGGGCCGGCCCAGGTAAAGGCCCACAAGATTTTTGTGTGCCATAATGGGCTGGCCCAGGTAAAGGCCCACAAGATTCTTGCGGATCATAATGGGCCGGCCTAGCTAAAGGCCCACGAGATTTCGCCGACATTAATGGGCCGGCCCAGCTGTAGGCCCACAAGATTTTGAGGACCCTAGTAGGCCGGCCCATTAACTGGCTGCCATGTTTTGGGCCAAATGCCGGCCCATATTTGATCCGGTCCATTAATGGCCTGCCACGCTCCGGGCCTAATAGTGGCCCATATGAGATCCGGCCCGTTAAAAGCCTACCACGTTTTGGGCCAAATTACGGCCCAGATCAGGTCCGGCCCTTTAAGAGGCTTTGGGCTCAATTATGGCCCATATCAGATTCGGCCCATCAACTGGACACTATGCTTTTGGGCCCACTTGCTAAAGGCCCACTTAGTAATTCGGCCTGATATTAGTTTTGGCCTGTTAAAGGCCCGTTTAACATTTCGCCCCTATACTAATTTCGGCCTGTTAAAAGCCCGTCATATAGTTGGGCCTAACTACGGCCCGGTTTGCATCCGGCCTGCTCGCAGCCGATATCTGATTGGGCCAAAGAAGGACCGAGACAATTTTGGCCTGTTAAAAGCCCGTGATTTGATTCACACAATCATGGGCCGGGGTTCATTTCGGGCTCCTGCCGGCCCGTGAGCTGTTCGGCACGTTTCAGGCCCAACCTACATTGTGATTGCATGACGGCCCGATTATGTACCATAACTTTACGGTTTGGCCGGTTTACTGCGAAGACAGGATATATATACAGTAAAGTAACTGCAGCATCGTGAATAAGAAAAAACCTAGACTATACAATAAAGAAATTACGGGATATTACATCCACTGGGCATCAAAGTTCGCCACTATGATAATAAAGCACAAGCAGACAACAGATTACATACACTGGGCATCAAAGATCGCCACCAATGCAAATAAACATGCCGACAAAATAATATACAAAACCGACAGCACTTCAATAGAGTTCAAGAAAGGTTAGCCCTTCTGGAGAGCTGCAGCGCAAGCAGTTGAGCAAGATGATGAGACACTAGTAGGAAAAGGGGCTTTTACCCCGGTTCATAAGGGCCTTTAGTCCCGGTTCTGGAACCGGGACTAAAGGGTCGTTACTAATGACCTAGCCCTTTAGTCCCGGTTCTTACACGAACCGGGACTAAAGGCCGTCCACGTGGCCGGTGCGGGGAGCCCAGGCAGGAGGGCCTTTGGTCCCGGTTGGTGCCACCAACCGGGACCAATAGGCATCCACGCGTCAGCCCCTAGCAGGAGCTGAGGTTTTTGTTTTTTTTGAAAGGGGGTGGTTTAGGGGTTTTGGGGGGTTAATTTAGGTGTTTCATATATTGTGTTAGCTAGCTAATTAATAGAGAGAAGTGTCCTCTCTTATCTCCGTGCTTGGTCGACGCTACGTACTATATACGTATGGAGAGGAGTAGACACACTAGCTAGTAATCAAATGAAGGAAACAGAAGATCGTCATGAACATATGCAGACAGAGAGAAGTGATATCGACCACCTCTCCTTCTCCGAGATATTGGTCGAACAACAAGTTCTCGTATATCTATCCGACACTACCGGCTACATATATACAATAATTATCTCTTACAATACAATCTCCTAATTATATTGTAGGAACACAGGGTCCACATAGTATTCTCCGTTTTCAGCGATCACGTGGTCAAGGAAGAATGCCGCCAATTCCTCTTGAATTCCTCGCATACGATCTTCTGCTAGGAGTTGATCCTGCTTCCGAAAAATCTAATTTGAAGAAGGGGGTCAATACATATATATATGAATAAATGAAACTCAACACAAATGATGGTAATAAAATAAAATTGTGAATATTATTGCTTATGCACTTCATATTGTTCTTCAGTGTAGCCCCGCTCACAGGTATGGTAGCGGATGGACTCACAAACGTAGTATCCACAGTAATTATTCCCGGGTTGCTGCCACAACCACCTTACAAGAAATAGAGGTCAATCAAACTGATAAGCAAGCATGCTAAATGGTATTGATCAAACTAGCGCTTGAATTACTAGGAGATGCGCAGAACATGCTACTATAGTACTTACTTTCGGGTGTCTAAATTGCAGCTGGTTCAGCAGTCCCGGGGCTTTTGAGGTGAATTTTCTCCAAACCCTGCCAGACAAAGAAAACAATTACTTGATATCAGGAAATGAACAAAGTTGCTGATATGGTGGATAATGATCGATTTAACTTACTTTTGGAGCATTTGAGTCATGTTCGCATAGTCCTGGGGATCTTTTCGTCTCGAGTCTAAGACGGTTAGTACTCCCGGCTCAAGCTTAATCTCTAGGAGAATATAGTGGAAGCTGTGCATGCATGCATAAGTCATCAATTACATTACCATAACCTGGACTAATAAGGGAAACCGAATATGCAGTAGACAATAACACTCACTTGAAGTTGTTAGGAAAGAGTATTATATCTTTGTTTTGATTTAATACCAACGATTGTAGCAAGTTGGCCTCGGCTTCTTTCGGATTTTTTTCAACCGTATATGCATCTATGAGATTTGTGTTGATGAACCCAATATCACCGATTTGTCTTTTCTTCAATTCAGCGATCTTCAATCTGCATAATATAGTGAGGATAAGTATAAATACATGCAATGAAAGAGCTGACCTATATAGAGAGACTTAATGACAGAAGTAGTACTACTTACAGACAGTAGCAAGTGATCGTTGTTTTATCGAGGGACTTTAGATTGTAAAACTGGAAGAAATCCTCAAATGGAACATTCAGCAGTTCAATTCCAACGAGGTCATGCTCCGGTTTAACTCTCAGCGTCAAAGTACTCATCCCATCAGACTCTCTACAGGTTTTCATGTACCAATCATGTAGTCTTCGCATCATCGTGCTTAGAGATCTGACATCTTTGACGAGAGGCTTCCCGTAATGGTATTTGTGGTTGTCCACCTCCATGATTTCATAATGTACATCGTCGGGCAGGTAATCTCCAAGATTGCTATAACCGGGAACCATACCCGGATCATTAGCGACGATGTCTTTTGACACCTTGAGCGGGGGGCACGATTGGTTCGCTTGTTCGCCGAGCTGGGCAATTTTTTTCCCAGCTCGTCGTTCTTTCATCCTTTTATCACTGACAGTACTTCCCGACCGCTCCGCTTCGGCATATGCCTTTCCAAGAACGCGCTCATAGTTGCCTCTTGGCGGAGACTTTGGTGGTTTTGTCAGGGCAGCCAGAGTGCGCTTTGCTTTCACCGGATCTACCTTCTCCTCCGGAGGTGGATGTTTCTTTGCTTTGACCCCTTCAAAGAAGTTCTTCACTTTGGCTCGCACGATCTTCGCATTCTCCTCCTCGGTCTTCTCATATGGTAACTTCTCTGGAGTCTTCAGAGAAGGACCGAATCTGTATTGCCTCCCGCCTCTGGCAGCTGTACTGCTAGACGCCGGCAGAGCAGACGGAGCGGCTGCGGCTGTCTTCTTTCCAGTAGGGTAGGTCCCAAAATGTAGATTTCTTCTTCCACAGGGGTGCGTGTCCCTCAACGTCATTCGGAACAGCTAGTCCGCCGGGACCCTTTCCAAAGATTACGTGTAAATCATTGACCATAGCAAGTACGTGATCACCGGTACACATGGCGGGCTTCTTCCGGTGATCTGCCTCACCTTTGAAATGCTTGCCTTTCTTTCGACATTGATGGTTGGTCGGAAGAAATCGACGATGGCCCAGGTACACATTCTTCCTGCTTTTGTCCAGGTATATACTTTCAGTGTCATCTAAACAGTGCGTGCATGCGTGGTATCCCTTGTTTGTCTGTCCTGAAAGGTTACTGAGAGCGGGCCAATCGTTGATGGTTACAAACAGCAATGCGTGCAGGTTAAATTCCTCCTGTTTGTGCTCATCCCACGTACGTACACCGTTTCCATTCCACAGCTGTAAAAGTTCTTCAACTAATGGCCTTAGGTACACATCAATGTCATTGCCGGGTTGCTTAGGGCCTTGGATGAGAACTGGCATCATAATGAACTTCCACTTCATGCACATCCAAGGAGGAAGGTTATACATACATAGAGTCACGGGCCAGGTGCTGTGATTGCTGCTCTGCTCCCCGAAAGGATTAATGCCATTCGCGCTTAAACCAAACCATACGTTCCTTGGGTCAGCTGCAAACTCAGCCCAGTACTTTCTCTCGATTTTTCTCCACTGCGACCCGTCAGCGGGTGCTCTCAACTTCCCGTCTTTCTTATGGTCCTCACTGTGCCATCGCATCAACTTGGCATGCTCTTCGTTTCTGAACAGACGTTTCAACCGTGGTATTATAGGAGCATACCACATCACCTTCGCAGGAACCCTCTTCCTGGGGGGCTCGCCGTCAACATCACCAGGGTCATCTCGTCTGATCTTATACCGCAATGCACCGCATACCGGGCATGCGTTCAGATCCTTGTACGCACCGCGGTAGAGGATGCAGTCATTAGGGCATGCATGTATCTTCTGCACCTCCAATCCTAGAGGGCATACGACCTTCTTTGTTGCGTATGTACTGTCGAGCAATTCGTTATCCTTTGGAAGCTTCTTCTTCAATATTTTCAATAGCTTCTCAAATCCTTTGTCAGGCACAGCATTCTCTGCCTTCCACTGCAGCAATTCCAGTACGGTACCGAGCTTTGTGTTGCCATCTTCGCAATTGGGGTACAACCCTTTTTTGTGATCCTCTAACATGCGATCAAACTTCAGCTTCTCCTTTTGACTTTCGCATTGCGTCCTTGCATCGACAATCACCCGGCGGAGATCATCATCATCGGGCACTGGTTCCTCTTCATCTTCAGCAGCTTCCCCCCTTGCAGCATCATTGGGCACATCGTCTGGTTCCTCTTGATCTTCAGCAGCTTCCCCCGTTGCAGCATCACCGTATTCAGGGGGCACATAGTTGTCATCGTCCTCTTCTTCTTCGCCGTCTTCCATCATAACCCCCATTTCTCCGTGCCTCGTCCAAACATTATAGTGTGGCATGAAACCCTTGTAAAGCAGGTGGGCATGAAGGATTTTCCGGTCAGAGTAAGACTTCGTATTCCCACATGTAGGGCATGGACAACACATAAAACCATTCTGCTTGTTTGCCTCAGCCACTTCGAGAAAATCATGCACGCCCTTAATGTACTCGGAGGTGTGTCTGTCACCGTACATCCATTGCCGGTTCATCTGCGTGCATTATATATAATTAAGTGTGTCCAAAACCATTACAGAACATCATGAATAGATAATTAAGTGACCAAATTAATAGAAGTTCATCATCACATTAGAACCAAAGTACATACATAGTTCTCATCTAACAACATATATATAGCTCTCCAGAGCATCTAATTAATTAAACCATACATTGAAACTATGTAAAACATTTCAATGCGAAAACAAATGCGGTCATAATCGCAACCAAGGTAACAATTGATCCAACGGCATAATGATACCAAGCCTCGGTATGAATGGCATATTTTCTAATCTTTCTAATCTTCAAGCGCATTGCATCCATCTTGATCTTGTGATCATGGACGACATCCGCAACATGCAACTCCAATATCATCTTCTCCTCCTCAATTTTTTTATTTTTTCCTTCAAGTAATTGTTTTCTTCTTCAACTAAATTTAACCCCTCGACAATAGGATCGGTTAGAATTTCCGGTTCAACCACCTCCTAGATAAATAAAATCTATGTCACGCTGGTCGGTATATTTGTCATAAACAATAAATGAATCAAATAGTTATAAAAAGATAATATATACCACATCCGAATCATAGACAGGACGAGGGCCGACGGGGGCGGATACCAAAACCATCGCACTATGTAATAAGAAGGAATAAAATAGTTAGAAAATTAGACAAGTATCTATCTAAAGTAAGAATTTTTTTCTTTCAAAAAGAACATAAGAACAAGAGCCTCACCACGGTGTTGCCGGCGACGAGATCGGCGCGGGCGGTCGACGGCGGTGAAGACGGGAATGGGACGTGACGGGCCGCTAAACCTAGACAAATCTCGAGGAAAATGGAGCTTTGAGGTCGAGGTTCGAGAGGACAAAGCTTAACTAGTGTGGCTCGGGCATTTCATCGAACACCTCATGTGCATAGGAGGTGAGCTAGAGCACCACAAAGCCCTCCCCTCGCCGGCCAGAGAAAAACAGAGCACTGGAGTGCTCTGCTCGCGGGCGAGGGGTATATATAGGCACCTCATTGGTCCCGGTTCGTGGCATGAACCGGTACTAAATCCGGGCCTTCTGTCCCGGTTCATGCCAAGAACCGGGACAAATGGTTGTGGGCCAGGAGCGAGGACCATTAGTCCCGGTTCGTGGCTCGAACCGGGACAAATGGTTCCATACGAACCGGGACCAATGACTACGAGGCCCCGGCCGCCCCCCTGGGCTCACGAACCGGGACGAATGCCCCCATGGGTCCCGGTTCGTGACTGAACCGGGGCTAATGTGAAAACTGCCCTGTGACCTATGCCCTGTTTTCTACTAGTGAGACTGCGCTTGTTCAACACTTATATCTTCCTCACTCTGAAAGATAAACAAGCAGACAGATGACAGGTTTTGCACATAAAAGTATCAGTGCTGACAATTCCTCACATTTCTTACTAACGAATAAAGTGACACAGTTTAAAATTGCATTAACACAATATGGTATTGTTCAGGTCAAGACATGGCAGGAAATGACATTGTGATGGAGTTGGCAGCTTCACGACACCACTGGATTACAGATCAAGAACTCATAAGTATCAATGGTTAGTGTGTTGTCAATTTATACCATTTCAAATTGGCAAAAAGAGACGGTTTAAATAATAGTAGAATGATATGACATTGTTCATAGTTAAGACATTGCAGAATATGACATTGTGCTGTAGTGGGTAGGTTCACCACACCACTGGATTACGGATGAAGAACAGAAGCATACATGCAGTGCAAAAGAAGATCACTTGCTATGTATAGTTTAATTTACATGGTATGAAGAAGGAACTTGGTTGTACAACTGAAACTTAAATTGAGAAAGGACAAACTTTTGTTTATGAACTACATAATAAATTTTAAACAAGCAATTTGATGCAAACACCAAAAATAAAAAGCTGTGCAGTCTTGCCTAACCAAATATATACAACAAAGTTTGAAGGCTTGAGATGGACAAACTTACATTATTGGTGAAGACAGGCTCTATAAAGGCCTTGTCCATGCTGATGGGGGGGGGGGACCAATTCAAGAAGTTTACCACAGAATCTTCTTCAAAAGCATTGCCTTTATTCTACATTTTGTTAAGAGTAAATATAGATGTGATAATATACGAAAAAATGGAGAATATTTAAGATAAGATGAAGAGTGATGCTACATAACCAAGTAGCTATAAATGTAAGTGCAGCGATACAGGCAAAAGGTACAGCCAAGAGCAATGCACAGCTAAACTTCTTTAGTACCAACCTTATGGTAAGAGTAAATATAGATCTGATGTGTAGAAAATGGAGGGCAAAGGAAAATAAGCTGCAGAGTGATGGTACATGAACAACTACCTGTCATTATAAGTACACTGATAAAGGACAAGATGTACTTACAAGAACAATGCAGAGCTAAAAAACATTGGCATTGGATATATTCTACACTAATGTAACCATTCATACAGATCAGATAATTTGGAGCGAACAATTGATAAGCAAGCTATCATGCATACTGCTGTCACATAATGAACCAGGTATGTATGCAAGTATAGTGATACAGGACAACAGGTACTAACAAGAGCAAAGCAGCGGGCAACATATTTGCGATATCCTGTCGTTCTTGTCAAACCGGAATTCTTCTTCGAGCAGATTTCCTGCAAAAAAGATCCGTAAGGCAAATGCAGAAAAGTAGAAGTTCAAATTGTCATGTGATTTCATAGACAGTACCTCATCCTGGGAACGAGACCAGTGCATAACAAGGTTTTTCCATTCAATGTATTCTAAATTTAGCATAGGAGACTTCACCGGAAATTCGTTTATAGACTTGCCATCAAAGTGTGATTTCCTCAGGTAACACCGATACTGCTGCAATGCTTCCTTGAAAAGCACAAGCAAGCTTTGTTCGTCATGACTATCCAGATTGACCCTCGCCTCGTTACAACAATGTAATGTAAATCATTGATGTGTTCAATCAGCAGAAAACAGGAAAATATTAACCATGACTAATAGCAGTTACACGTAAGTTGGACAGGAAGATGTGAAAATGGTGTTTGTCTTCACAATAATCTTCCCATGATGGGAATATATGCACGTAGTCCCTAACAACATTGAAAGCATTGTCTTTTAAACTGGGAATAAATGGAATAGGGTTCCAATCTACAGGAATTGGCTGTCTCTGCAGTTGGGATAGGTCTTTGGCCAGTGGACTTGCTGTACTTTTTGCTGGAGTGGGATTTTTCTGTGGTACAGCTGGTGCTATGGCAAATGAAATCGGTATACCTTTTGCTGGAGTGCAGGTCCTGTGTGGTGGGGCTAGTGGTGTGGCCAGTGAAGTATGGGTACAGTCTGCTGGAGTCGGTCCTACGTTTTGTGTCGCTGATTGTACAGCCAATATAAGTGCGGTGTTGTCTGATTTCTCCGGCACCACCACATTTTTCAAGGACTTTGCTGGTGCTCCTTCAGGTTTGGCAATCACCCTCTTCCTTTTTGATGTCTGATTCACAAGAACATCATTTGAGTGAAAAAACATGGTATGATGACAGATGGAATATGTATTGATAATGGACGGGCATGGCATCTCGACATATATGATGAGTAAACTAAGCAGATGGCGGTGCAACAAAGTAGAAGAAATGCAAGACAACATATGCAAGATACCCGCAATCAATAAAACATTGCCAAATTAGAACAGGCACCTTGATGGGTGAACAGGACAGGCCATCTGCCTTTGACTCCTCGAGGTTAGAATAGTCATTAGGATCATATTCTGAACAAGGATCAACAGGTGGGGAGCGTATGAGTTTCATTGCATCCAGAATGGCACTCAATGCCTTGGTGCCAATTTTGTAAGTCATTGCAGTGTTTAGCTGCAAGAGTGGACTGCTGCTAGTGCGACACAAAGCAGCTACACAGATCATTGTGTAGATATAACGGGAAAATCTTAAGCATCAGAGTAAAATCAGCAAAGTGGAACTTGCTGGAATATATGTGCTAGTATTGCCGGTACGGATAGAAAGGCTTCGGATACCAGCTCTCTTCAAGTGAATGTGCGGTACTGTTAATATCAGTGTAACTCTCAAAGGCGACACAGCTCCCCGCATTTCCTTGCTATTCTTATAGGATTCAAGTGGGCAGGCCACTACAAATCCTATTCCTATGTTTACAAGATCCTAAGAATCAAAGAGGCTCAAAGTGTCCATCACAACCGACCGTATAGACCTCTACACTGCAAATGTCCCTGCTCATCTTCAGTACAAGGAACATACTGTACTACTATCATACTCCCTCCGTTCCAAAATATAAGTCTTGGTAGAGATTTCCACTATGGATCACATACAGATGTATCCAGATACATTTTAGAGCGTAGATTCACTCATTTTGCTCCATATGTAGTCCATGGTGGAATCTATACAAAGACTTGTACTTAGGAACGGAGAGAGTACATATTAAAGAAGAACGGAAGGGGAACATGGTAAAGAAGAGCAAGCAGATTTTGGATAATAAAATGTTGGTTGCGCAGTGCCCACACATGATGAACCAGAGCGCATTAAGAATGCAACTCCCAGCCGTCTCTCGACCATTTCAGGCGGTTGGATGAAGATCCTACGTCTCCTAACCCTTCTTCTTCCTCGTCGCTGATTCTTCCCATACAGAACACCGCACGGGCCGCCGGCCGGACCACCGGCCCCCACCGCCTGTGTTCCTCCGCCACCCCCACCCCCCACCCCCGCCCCAACCCCCACTCGCATTGAGTTTTCTTTGTTCGGCGAGGCCCACAACCTCCCGAGCCCCTTCGATCGCACCGGCGAACTCCGGCGAGCTCTGAAAAATCGACTGACCCAATTTTGAAATTTAGTCTACTGTGATTTAACTAGTGTGGAATATAAAAGGGGAAAACCATAAGCATTGGGAGTATATTGTTGAGCGTGCCATGGCGGATCTGAAGGTGCAAACTGGACAAAGGCAACTTCGCAACCAAGACAAGAAATCAGAGTAAAGCAGTGGCGATCTATTTTCTTGCTGCGATAAATAAGTTGAGCAGATACGAAAGAGTACCGCCTCTGGTGCGGCGCCGTGTACGCATTTGCTGAGAATTTGACGGTGCTGTGGTAGCGATGGCTGTCAGCGGCGTGGAAGAAGATCTAGGAGGGTAGACGGTGGCGGCGGTGGACGAGACGGTCGTAGGAGCAGCGCCGGCAAGGTGGACGACGGCGGGGATGAAGCGAGAGGACGGGATGCAAGGATCCCGGTCCGAAGCCGTGGATGAGAGAGGTCGATCTCTTGTAATGGACGGCGGCGTCGGGGTATCAGCTCCGGCATGGTGGACGAGGACGGCGGTGGATGGGGTGTCGGACGGCGGCGGACGGAGGAGGGTGGGGTGGAGATGGTGTTTTGGCGCCCACGGAGTACGAATGGGGAAAAGGGAGGTAGAGAGGAAGGGGGGAACCATGTATTCAGGGCGCACTTGTCTCAAATGCGAGGAAATTTACAAACTTAGCCCCCGTTTCAAATTTCTACTACATCACAGCAACATTAGTCGGTTGGGGATAGGACGGTAATCTCGCATACACCGAATATTTGCCGATGAGAGTTTGTTTTTGGCGCCCACCGTGTATGAATATGAATCGGGGAGGGAATCGATTTCGGCCGAGGACACACTGTGTTTTGGCGCCCACCGTGTATGAATCCGGGTGAGAGGCGGTTATGTCACGTTTGGGTGAAATTACAAACCTACCCCTATTGAAACCTATAGAAATCCAGCAGATAGGCTTTGCGTGGCAGGGATAGGCAATAGTGATTTCCATATCGCAGATTTTGGTTTCGGGCTGTTACTGCGACTATCCCCGCTTCGTTCAAATTTTGTAGAGTGCACGTTTACCGTGCCAACTCACTTCGAATCCCGTTTGTATT
Source organism: Aegilops tauschii subsp. strangulata (assembly GCF_002575655.3). Taxonomy (NCBI): domain Eukaryota; kingdom Viridiplantae; phylum Streptophyta; class Magnoliopsida; order Poales; family Poaceae; genus Aegilops; species Aegilops tauschii. Next base: position 46,361,989 of record NC_053037.3, read on the forward strand.
CTATTTTTTTCGGGCGGGATCCATTTTCAATTGGAATTACATTCTATGTACATCATTTTTTATATATACTTTCAAAAGCACAACACCATTTATACATAAATATGGTTTACAAATGGCATGATCTCAGATTCATAAGGTTGTATCCATCAATTTGGATTTTCAAATATTTGAAACCACTTTATGTTGAAATCCAATATATGCATTCCTCGCTAACTGTCTCCAATTAATGTGTGTTTCATGCTTTTTTTTACTTCTCAAACATGTATAATGTGTTTCACACACGCAACATATAGTGTAATCCCGTTTAGACATTAATTGCATATAAACCATGCATTGTTTGTAATTGAAGAATCTATGGATCACCAATATTGACAAACTATATAACATTACACGTGTGTCCAAATTCAAATGAATATGCATGTTTGATACACCAATTTGCGTTATGATATTATCGATGTCGTGATCTCCAGTTTAAATATTTGAATCCCCTTTAATCCAGATATTCATCTCATATAGCTATCACTCATGCTTATATAGGACTATCTCTCTGGACCTATACGCGTTCATCGTCTCTCAGGTATCTCTCGTGCTACCTGTATGTCGACAATGATCTTTTATCTTCATAACACACTGACGGTACTCTCTCCCTCGACCTTCATCACTATATCTCTCTCTAAGTATATCTCGCTCCCTACTATGTGTCTCTAACTATGATTCTCCATGTGGAATCTCTTTCTCTCACACAACACAAAACTTTGTCTCCCGGGGTCTCATTTCTCTCTACTATTCCCATGTGTGCTACTCGCACACCCCTCATATAGAGATTTCTTTCATTCCTTAGATATGAGAACCTACGACTCTTCCTCTTCAATATCTCTTTCTCACACACAAACACAAACTCTGTCTCCCAGGGTCTCATATTTCTCCATTGTTCTCTTGTATGTCGCTCACACACACCCTCTTTCCCTAGAGATATCTTGCTTTCCTCGTATGTCTCTCTAGCTATCACTGTCGTTGTGAAATATCTTTCTCTCTCGCAGACACAAAACTCCGTTCTCTGGATCTCATTTCTCTCTGATATCTGTTTGTATGTGACTCACATGCACCCTCTCTCTACCTCTCTCACACCCACACACATAACCCAGCCTTCTGATCCACTCGACTCCTATCTCTAACGCACACTAGCTAGCATCTTTATCTTTCTATTTATCTGTTTCTCCATCAACCTTCTTTCTCGCCCTCACTCTTGATTCCTATCACGCACACTACATATGTTTCTCTCTACATGCAGTCAAGTGCCCTCTCACACACATATATAACTTCACCCTCTGAACCACCTGACGGTCATCTCCAACACCCAAACTAGTGGATGTCCCTCTAGCTAGCATCTCCATCTCTGTATCTATCTGTAGTTTCTCTGTCAACATTTCTTTCTTGCACGGAGTCTTGCTTCCTATCACCCACACTATATATGTCTCTCCATACATATGCATTTATAGGTTGGTCTCTTTTGCACAATCGTTGCGCCTCACTCCCACTGCTCGCCATAGATGCATGCTCCAGCCCACGCCACTATCTCTTAAAGACAAAAACACATGCTCAATTGTCGGGCCTTCTTTCCTGCATTCTCACATGCATGCATATTGTCATACCGATCCGTCTCTCCCATGTCGTTGATCTTATGACTTATGTCTTCTTTCTTTTATCTCGATCATGCGCGCGCACACACATACACATCCCACGTATACATGTATACCTCTCACACATGCATGTTCAAGGTCTCTATGTCTCCATACGTTTAATTACCCTCAATCCTAACGCCACATCGAATCGTTCTCCTCTTTTGTCCACATAACTTCCGCCTGGATGGGTAAAACACACACTCACACTTAACAATCTCCTTCTAGCTACCCCCCCCGCCTCTCACTCTTCCCCTATATCCCCGAAACCAATAAGACCATCCCTTTGTTTAATTCCCGCGTACATGCACCATCGATATATAGTAGTCTTCCTCGGTGTCTCTCGAACAAACACGTTCTCTCGATGTCGACTCCTCTCACACGCACACACCTTCTCTTCCCTCTCTACGGGCATTTTCTCTCTCGCACCCCATCGTTGGTGGCCTCTGCCATACACATCACCTCTCTATGATGAAGCCATGCACACTTAAATTACATCCTCCACAGAGGACCCCGCGACACACACACACACACGCACACATCCCCCACACACACGCACACTAAGACTCCATCTCTCTCTCTCACACACACACAAACACACACACACACACGCACGCACGCACACCCCCCCACACACACACTAAGACTCCATCTCTCTCTCTCTCACACACACACACAAACTAAGACTCCATCTCTCTCTCTCCTCTCTCTCTCTCTCTCACACACACACCCCACACACACACTAAGACTCCATCTCACACACACATGCTCTAGGCGGAGCATTTGTTCCTACCACCCTTCATCCAACCTTACCCGTATGATAAACAATCACCTTTATTTACTTGCATAACATGGACAAATTCCACTTTACTTTAGTAGTCAGCAAACTTATCATCTGTACCCTTATAAAAAAACGAGTTGGCGGTGATGGTGTGCCTGCCATCTTGTAATACAGACAGTATGATCTATATCTGAGGATAGAAAGCAAACTCTGATAATTTTACAAAAGATACCCGCACCTCTCTCCACATCATTATCTCCCACAACCTCATTGCTCAGCAATTAAAAAAGGAATAAGTCTCTGGAACAATCTAGCATGCATGGTGGCCGCTGCTGCCTGCCGGCGCCGTCCATCCCCATGCCTCCGCCCATTCCGACCACCAGTCACCACCACGCTCCACTCCTCCTCGCCTTATCTCTCATCTTTCATTTTTTCGATGACATTCTCGAGATACCAGTTTTCCGATAAAATTCTCGAGATATCATTAGTTTTTACACATGGGATTACTCCTGCATGGGTCAATCACAACAGGTGTTCTGTAAAAAAATGCATATTGATGTTCTTTGCAATGCATGAGAATCTTGCTTGTAATTATATAACGCAAATCAAGAGTAGGAAGTGACATTCTTTTGACACAACCACGTTAACTTGGCCACATAAATCACTAGCTAAAGTAAATACCATTATACTTATATCCCGATGCAAAAGGTTGAGTACATGTCCAAAGAGTAGAGTCGCACACACGCACTCTGTCTCTCAGAATCTCTCTCTCACACACACACCAGTTACGTGACGCCCACTTAAGAGAACACGTATGTTACAATTTGTGCACCCGCGGGTACACGTGATGCTGCCCATTTATTTAAGCCGGAAGGCGAACCCAAACAGTAGCTGCATTCATTCCCCTCCCTCCGCCTCTTCTCTGGTCGCCGTCGCCCGGTAGCCATGGGCCGGCCGAAGGTAACAACATACGCCATACTCCCGCTGGAGCGGCGCTTTAATATGGAAATTTTAGTGGTCATGCATGCATCTTTTTGTGCTAGCACTCCTATATAAGGGTTGACCGGTTGCTTCCTGCGGACGTGCGCGGGCGGTGGAAAAGGAAGGAGAAGGGAAGCGGGCTGTGGAGTAACGTTTTTTACCACAATTTCTTAGGAAACTGAGTGCAATAATTGAGTAGTTTTGCAAACTACCAGTACTACACTTGAAACGGTTCAAAACCTATACTCCCTTGCCAGCGCGCGCTTCCCACGTGAAACAGTCAGCGTCGCCCTGGAGCACCAGAGCGGAGGCGACCTCTCACTGGCGCCGGCTTTGAAGTGGCGCGACGGCCGAGAGAGCGCCGCTTCCCGGTGCACGCGACTGCTCCGCGTCGAGACTGGCCATAGGCCCTGTTTGGATCCATGGGTTAGAGTTAGTTTGAGCTAGTTGGGGCTCAAATAGCCCTAAAGTATCCAAGCATGAGGGTTTAAATTGGAGCAAGTTGCACCGAACCCACCAAAAAAAACTATCCCACCCAAGAGGTGCTAACTGGAGATAGTTCTCATTGGGACCACTGAAAAATCACTTTTCTCTCTCCATGGAGTGCATTTATTGTCAATCTAACCCTGTCACCCAAACACCTCTTTGGCTACAGTTAGTTCAGGGTTAGTCATGAGTTAGTCTAACCTCTAGCTAAGTTAGAGTATCAAACAGGAGCAGTATAGGACATGCAAGTTGCTCAAAGCATACAGGCAAATTCGTACGTGAAAGGATTTTTTTCTTTTTGAAAACGGAACATGAAAGGAATTTTTTTAGAATGCTCTTGGCATGTCGCTAACATGTGATAGTTAACCGACCTCAATAGACGGCAGAAACGCCAGCCCGCCGCACTTTGATAGAGACGAGGAGGGAGAAGCGATACATGATGCTGGATTACTAGAGATAGGTGTCGCACGGAAGCCAAGAAATATGGTGATAGCGTGGGTTAGCCATGTACTAGTATGATGTAACTACACTGGGCTGCCGTGTTTCGTACTCTTCCAGTCCACTGTGGAGATGATTGGTTAATTTTATATCGCTAAATAATATTAAATATTATGAGTGCAGACGCTCCACCACGAGGTTCCTTGCTCCTTCTCGGTCCTCCGGAATCTATGTTCTTCCACTCTATTTTTTTACGTGAGCTTTGTTCATCCTTTTGCCAACATGCGAGACATCTAGCATCAAGGTGTACGTGTTATGCAAGGATTGTTCCATCTATATGAAGAACACGTGGGACTGGAACTACGAGACGGACATGTACCCAGGAGTGGACGTACGAACCTGAGTAATGTAGCGCAGTAAGTGAAGTAGAAAGGCACAAATGGTATGAACATGTGTGGCATATAGGGTGTGTTTGGTTGCGTTCTCGTCTCAGCATAGTTGTTCCCTCTTCATGCATTCTCAACTCAACACCCCTCTTCATGCATGCTCTCTTCATGCATGCTTCTAGTGTATTTGTGCTAAACTAGTGTGGACTCATGCACCCTCCATACACTCTACCAAACACCCAAAAGTAGGTCGAGAAGGGAACTCTTGGGCGGCATTTGTCTCTTACTATGTACTACCACTAAATGTTGTACGTGCAATGCACGGTGATGTTATGGAGTACGTGCCTAAGTACTCTACTACTACTATATTAGTTGGAGGCACATATTAACTTTTATATTTGTTTATGTGTATGCCCCGAGACCTTCCAACTAGACGTGTCTTTCTCTCCAGGTCGCACTTTGTATCGTTCATACCACTAAGTACTACTACGTGTGGTCTTCGACCCAGAAGTGGAAGAAGTGGAGACGCTCTACCACGCTGTTTTTTTTACGCTGGGCTCTACCACGCTGTTCATGTCCCACTCGTTTCGCTGACGTGTGGGACATCCAGCACGTGCCGTGTTTGGCACCCTTCGTCGTAAGAGTTGAAACGGTAGCATTCATCAGAAATAAAAAATAACTATAAATCGGCAGTGATACTATTTTTTTGCGAACCAATCAGCAGTGATACTATACCACGCGGTTTCCTTGCTCCTCGATATCGGAAAGAATACTTCCGTTCGCCAACATGTGGGACGTCGACCATCCTGGTCCACTTGCCATGCACGCAGAACTCCAAGGGAGAGTCACCCAGGTCGTCGCGCCGCAGTAACAATGACTAATGAGCCGTCAAACCACAGGCCCACTTCCCACTTTGAAGTTGCTCGGACGAAGGAACCATCATGACTTCGTTGAATTCTGCTTCTTGAAGAAAACTACTGTACCAGCAGTACTGCTAACTATAGTAGTTACTCCAACAGAGGCCTGCTTTCGTTCATAGGATAGGAATATGAAAATCATAGGAAGTGAGATGACATGCATCTCAATTCCTATAGAGAAATAGATGCCATTTGATGCTTAGGATAGGAATTTTTCCATTTAGTCTAGGCTAATGTACTGGTAATTTTCTCTAAAAATTACAGTAGTAACTAGTAGTATTGGTACATGCTCGTACTGAGACACAGACACACACACAAACTACTAGTACTACTACTTCTCACATACTGGCCAGACGCCGTCGTTCTCCTTCCTGGCTTTGTCGGGGACACCCCACCGTGCTTGGATCTCCGCCGACCTCTCCGCAGCAGCGTGTGCGTCCTTTTCTTTCTTGCGGCGGCGGGCCTCTCTTTTCTTGAGTGCTTTCTGACTTTTCCACTCCCTCTGTGCGGCTTTGGCCGCCTCTTGCTCTACCGCCCATTCGGCCTTGGCATCTTTAAATTCCTCCCACATAGTTGTGAGGTCACGAGTGGCGATGAACTCGGCACGGCGGGATGCCATTGCTTCCCTACCATTTTGTGCGCGGTCGTGGGCGGCGAGGAACTCGGCGCGGCGGGATGCCATCGCTGCCTTACCGGTTAGTGTGCGGCGCGGTGGCATGAACGACGCTTGGTGAGAGCTCTGGGTAGAGTGGCCGGACAACCGTATAGTGCATTGGTTTGTCAAGAGCTCAAGGACAGAAGACGAAGCAAATTTGGATTCCCCTTCAATCCTGGTCATTTATTACAGAGTAAAATGCATTGGAGGTCATCGAACTTGTCTTGATAGCTCACTTTGATCATTGTATACGAGATATGGTGATTATACGGTCACTGGCTCAGCGTATAGCTCCGTATTTGTCTGGTTGACCAGTCAAACAGTCTGCATGCGCTTCATCAGGTCGTGTTCTTTATCTATCTACGCGGGCCTACCTGTCAATGGAGAAAGAAATACTGTAAAAACCAAAATTATGCGTATGTGGGGAATCAAACCACGGACTCGTCGCTGGAACGCACCCTCGTCAGCCAAATGAAAATGAAATACTTCATGTCAGACACTCACGCTCACGCTGTCAAAGCATGCTAATGCATGCACGTCGCCCTCTAAATCAAAGTCCTGCTCATGGCGCAACGCAAACGGCGAGCCCATCACTTGTGCTCCCCGGCGGTGCCTGACATTACTGTTATACGTTTGATGGAGGCCTACGCGAACGCCGAGCATGTATTCACCTGGCTCAACACCAATGGTCATACTCGGACCGCCTTGCTCATGTATATCGTCCATTGCAACGACAATCTATAAAACAGCCTAAGCTAGAGAGGGTACTATGGTAGTATGTTATGGAGTATGTACTATCGTGAGCGACCGATCTTAGTGCCACTGCACACTGAAACCCCTTCCGTCGCTAGCGCGCGCTTCCCGCCTGAAACGGTCACCGTCTCTCCAGAATGTCAATGCCGCATTCACCGGACTTAACTGCAGGTGCAATTGGTGTGTCACTGACATGCGGGCCAGATGCCTGTTGGGCCCACATGTCAGTAACCCAAACACATCTGCAGTTAAGTCACTGAAGCAGCGTCCGCATTCACGCCCGATGAACCTACTCCGGCGCCAGTTGTCCATCCGTCTGCCGCGGCTCATTGCCATTCTCCCGCTATATTAACTTGAGCCCCAGCTCCCAGCCATAGCCAAAGACCCACACTTATTCTCCTCCGGTCCCTTCCTTCTGTCGGCACCACTTCAACCATGGCCTCCTGGCATTCCGAATCTCTCTTGGACGTACTGTCGTAGGAGCAGACGAGGGACATCGGCGGCTCTGCTCCGAGCGCGCTCCAAATATCTCTTCGACATAGTGTCGCAGGAGCAAACGAAGGAGATTGCCGGCACCCCTCGGCCGCCCTCCGCCGCCACGACCATGAAGCCGGCGCGCGTGCGCGGGCGCAGCCGGCAGCGAGGAAGAGTAGTACACGGTAGGTCGCCGCCGCTCTGGTCCCGGGAAGGCCACCGCTACTCCACTCAGTCGACGCCAAGCTTGGTGGGGTAAACATCGGCGGCCGATTAGCCGCTTGAGGGCGACATGGAGGCGGAAATCTTCAGAACCTTGTGCTCCGGAGGAGGAGGTTATCAAGGCGGATGAGGAGGAGGCAAAGGCAATGGCCGGCTTTCTCGGGTTCATGGCCGAACATGGTCGTCGGGCGCCGGCGATCGTTTAGATTAGGTTTTAGTACGGTTTGTGCGAAATATGTAATGAATTTCATCCAGTTTGTAGGAAAAGTTTTTGAAATGTAATGAATTTCATCCGGTTAATTTGAAATTTGCTTTGTTTGCACGAATTTTGTCCGGTTAGTTCATATAGTTGTCGAAAGGTATGCGGGCAGCATCAGATGGCATTCATCAGTGTCCTCGGACAGATGCCGGTGTAAATTTGTGGGCCAGCGCTGGAGATGCCCTAACTATCATGCTATAATCGCTAACAATCCTCCATTATTTGGCAGGGAACATTTATCCCTCGATCAAAATCAGATCTGCGGTGTTTCGCACTCCTCTGGCGTAAGAGTGTAAACTCTTGCTTACATAAAAATGGAGCAAGTGGACAGCACTGTAGCACGTCATATCACTCGAACTAGCCCGCCTAACGAGCGGGAAAGCACCGCCCTCGTCATTTTGTTCTGGATTTCTATCGATCGATCGCGCGAAAATGTTACGCTTCGCAAGTTCTAAAGGAAAAGGCGGCACACTTACGACTCGTACGCATCGCAACCCCGACAGTCGGGTCGCACGCTGTCGGGTGGTAGGTGCGACATATGCCAACGGGTGGCTTATCATAGTGGGTGCCAATAAGACATCGCCGGTGCCTGGAAACGGGATGAGGCGAAGACATGCACGCCGGCGAATCTTACCCAGGTTCGGGGCTCTCCGAGGAGATAACACCCCTAGTCCTGCTCTGCGTGGTCTCCTCATGATCACTAGATCAGGAAGTGTAGCAACAATCGCTCCCAGAGCTGTTGGGTTCAAGGGAGAAGAAGAACAAGGCTAGCTCTTGCTTCTCTCTCTCTATGGTGTGTGTAATGCTAAGAAGCCAACCCTTTGCATGGGTCCCCCGGGGGGTTTATATAGGCCTACCCCCGGGGGTACAATTGTAATCTGGCTGGGCACTGGTCCCAGCCGTCGGTGTCTATGCTCGCCGGCTTCTCCGCCGACTGGTGGGTCCCGCCGGCTGCTGGCCTCTTGGTCAACAGGCCGGCCCCACCGCCTAGGGTCTTGTCGGTGGCTGCTTACTGTAGCCTCGCCCCTGATGACGAGGGCTTCGTCGAGGTAAGCGTGGCTACAGTGTGCCGCCTCGAGGGCTCTCACTGTAGCCTTACCTCGTCTTGTCTCCTTAATGTGGCACATGCTTCGAGGGAGGGGGTAGCCGGCTTCTGGGGGCCGGCTACGCCCTTGGCCAACTGGGTGAGGCCGGGCCGCCTTCTCGCCTCTCTCTGGCTAAAGGGGCCCGCCGCCCATGGGCCGTACTGGCATCTGCCGTGGGTGACGTTGAGGCCAGCATGGCTACAGTGCCGAGCCGGACGGGAGATGGCCGTCCCGTACGGCGTCCTGTGGCCATGCCTGCCTCGGGCTTCGAGCGTAGTGGGCCGCACTGTGGCCACACCCCGTCTTGTCACCGTTATGTGGGGTAGTTTTGGTGGTTGCGGTCTTGGCCGGCTCCTTGGAGTCGGCGCTCTTCGTGGCCGACTCTGGGGAGTCGGCGTTCTTCATGGCCGGCTCTAGGGAGTCGGCATCCTCTATGACCGGCTTCCTAGAGTCGGCCATCCCGTGATTATCTTGGGGGGAGGTTGCTGAGGCTGGGTCGCCTTCTGGGAGTCGGCTTTAGAAATAGCCGACCCGGGAAGGCGGCCCAATGCTTGAAATGCTTGAAGGCCCAAAGGCCTGATAATTTTTTGGAAGAGCCAGGGGCAGCTGGTTAGGCTACCCGTGGCCATTTACTCCGACAGTAGTCCCCGAAGCTGATTGGGCTTCGAGGTTGGGTAGGAGTCGAGAAGCTCGGTCAGCTTCCTATCTTGACAAGCCGGCAGCTGGGAGCTGGCATTGGTCAGGCGCGCTGTCTTGGCCAAAAGTTCTGGAGTCGGAGGGCGGGATCTCGCCAGCTCGTGCACCGGGCCGCGGGACGGCCACTTGCCGCCTGCGAACCACGTGGCCTCTCTCGGCCAAAAAGCCTGCCAGCACACGCGCGCGATGGGACGTCACCGCAGGGCGGGGGCCCGCCATGTCCACGCCCCGGCCCAGGCGTGGATCCTCTGCAGCCCGAAACCGCCCGCACATCTCCCTGCGGCAGTTTCGGCACGCCTTTAGGGCGTAATAACCGCGAGGCGTGGGGGAGTGGGTGCAGTTGATCCCACGTCTCAGCCCACATCCGGCCTCCCTGGCTTCACCTTGCGAAGCTATAAGTAGGGGGAGGGGGAGAGCGGCAGGCTCTCGCACGCTCCTTGTCTTTCCACCATCTTCTTCCTCCTGCCCTTTCTTGCAACAGCGCCTCGCCGCCGCGCTCTTCCACCACTCGTTCCTCCGCCGCCGCGCTCGTTTTCACCATGCCTCCCACCACGGAGCAGTTCGGCGGGGATTGGGACGGCTCCAACATCCACGAGGATCACGTCGAATTCCTCCGCAAGACGCGGCGGCTGCCCGGCGCGGACAAGGTGGAGGTCCGTCTCGCGCCGGTGAAGGAGCTTACGCCGGAGCCGCGGGAGGGCGAGCGGGTGGTCTTCCGCCCGCATTTCTTGCGCGGCATCGGCCTGCCCGTGAGCACCTTCTTCCGCCCTTGGCTCGAGTTCTACCAGCTCCAGCCGCACCACCTCACCCCGAACGCGGTGGTGCTGCTGTCTGCCTTCGTCACCCTGTGCGAAGGCTACCTCGGCGTCCTCCCCACCCTCGAGCTCTGGGGGAGTTCTTCCAGTCCAAGCTGGGCACGCGCTCGCAGGGCGTGCCGGCTCAGACTGGCGCCTTCATCGCGATGCGGAGGGTGGCTGCCGACAACCCCTTCCCCGTCATCACGCTGATCCAGTCGGTGAAGTTATGGCAAAAGTCGTACTTCTACGTTAGGAACATCGCCCCTCAGGGCGACTACGTCAACCTGCCGGCTTACGTAGCCGGCCCACCAGCGGGCAGGCGGCCCCAGTGGTCCTACCGGGCCGTGACGCTGACGCCGGCTGGATCCGCAGCCGTCGCCCGAGTGCGAGCGATGACCCAGTCGGAGGGCTTGTCGGGGCCCGACCTGCTGGCCGCCTTCGTCATGCACCGGGTACTCGCGCTCCAGAGCCGCCCTCATCTGATCTGTCAAATGAGCGGCCAGCTCGATCCGAGCCGGATGTGTACCAAGGACATCCCGCACGAGGAGGTGGCCTACATGGTGAACTACCTCGCGAACTGCAAACTCTCCGAAGAGTGGGAGTTCGGCAAGGAGCCATATAGCCGGGCCAATCTGCTGCCCACGATATGTTCTCCTTGTCTCTCTCTTTTCTTAGTTTTGTCGCCGAGTTCCTTTGGCCGACTCTGACTAGTCGGCTTGTTTTCGACAGAGCCCTCTTCTTCGGCCCGCAAGCGGGTCGGACGCGGAGCGCCGATTCGCCCCCGACCGGACGGAGCACGATCTGGAGGACCCCGACTTGGGGGCGGCCACTATGGACGACAACACCGAGCCGGGTGGTGGCCAAGCCGGCGGCGAAGCAGGCGGCTCCAGGCATGGAGTCACCTTCGACGACTGGCCGGACGATGACGAGGCCGAAGTCGTCCCGCGCTGTCGGCCGGCATCTGGCCGCGGTGCGGGTTCCTCCGCTGCACCGCCTGCTCGGGGTGGCGGGCAAAAGCGTGCGCCGCCCAGGGTTTGTTCGGCAGTCGGACGAAGAAGCCCAGGGGCGGGGCGGCGGCGACCAGGCGGGAGGAGGCGGCCGCGAAGGCGGCTCGCTTCCGCAAGACGGTGAAGCCACCGCAAACGGTGTCGGCGTAAGTTCAAACTCCTTCATGTACTCTTTTTTCTTTCTTTTCTCTGGTGGTTCCTGAATCCTTGTCTTCTTCTCCAAACAACCAGAGCTCCATTGTCGCTCGAGCGGGCGGCTGCCGCCTCCATCGTCGAGTCGCCGAGGGGGCCTGGGAGCACCACTCGCCGCGTGGACCCCCGCGCCGACCTTCAGGTGGCGACAGAACGGAACGCGCGGGAGGCGTGGGAGGAGCGGGAGGCGGAAGCACGGAAGACGGCCGCCGCCCAAGCGGCGCAGGAGGAGGAGGCGGCGAAGGCGCGCGCCGATGCGGCTGCCAAGGCCCAAGCGGAGGCTGCGGCGGCGGCAGAGGGGGCCTTGTTGGTCACCCCACTGCGCGTCGCAGCGCCTGGGGCCTCGGAGCCCTCGCTAGAAGGAGCCGGCAGCGAGCAGCCAGGGCTGGAGAGGGATGACGACGTCATCATCCTGGAGAGGGCGCCGGTGCTGACTCCGCTGACTGGGACGGCTCAAGGCGGCCGGCCTGATCTGCCGTCTGCGCAGTCGGCGGGGGGCGAGCCGGCCGCGAGGACCGAGCTGGCGGTCCGGATGCCGCCGAGCCGGCGCGCGGGGAAGGCTGCGTCAGAGCCACAGAAGGCGGCGTCGGAGCCGCAGCCGGCCGTGGGCTCCAGCTCGTCGGCCCAGGATGTGGAGGTGGCCAGCGCCACCTCAGGGTGGACGCCGGGCGGAGGGACGGCCGTGATGAACGTGGCCGCGCAGGACGTCCGGACCCGGATCCAAGCCCAGGCTACGGCGCTGAGGCAATACACCGACGAGTTCCTTGCGATGCGGGGGGCCATCCGGGTTAGGCTTCTTATCTTGCTTCTTCTTGATCTTGATTTCTTCCGTGGGGGCGCGTCAGCGCACCCACTGGGTGTAGTCCCCGAGTTCCGAGTCGGCTGCTGAGCAGGCGGCTTGGAACTTCTTGGTGGATTTGGCTTTGCTATTCTTGTTCTTACTTCGATCTTCTGCCTGTCTGCCAGGACTACCACAATCTTCGCGCGGCTGCCTTCAACTCCCAGGCTCGGGAGCTGACCCAGAAGACCGCCGACCTTACTGAGAGCCGGGGTAAGTGCTTTGTTCTTTATCTCACGTGGGGGCGCGTCAGCGCACCCACTGGGTGTAGTCCCCGAGATTCGGGCCGACTGCTGCGCAGTCGGGTCGGATCTTCCTTGGCAACTTCCTCTTATTGTTTCTTCTTTTTCTACCGTCTCTGCAGCGGCCAACGCCGGTCTGAGGGCACAGCTGGGAGAGTCTTAGACTGCCCTTCGTGCCAAGGATGCCGAGCTCGCCGCCTTGGTGCAGGAACGCGACCGCCTGGCCAAGAAGTTGGCCGACCAGGAGGAGGGCCACAAGGCGGCTCTGAAGGCGGTGCAGGACCGCGAAGCCGCCCTCCAGGCCGAGTACGAGACGGAGGCAGCTGGCTGGGCTGTAGCAGCCTTTCTTGCCGTCTGCCGCTTTTGGCTCGTTTTCTGGCTTGGTGTTTTCTCTTCTTTCTCTTTCTTTCTTGCCCAGAATACTTCCCTGGCTACTCTACTGCCGCCAACCAGATCATCGAGGCCCGCCGCCAAGCGCGAAGGCAGGATGGCTTCGAGATTTCACCGAGCGCTGGCCGTTCGCTGGAGGAGCAGCTCTTGGCGATCCAGGCCCGTCTCCAGCCGGCTCACCGACTGCTCCGCCGGCTTCAGCGTGCTGGGGCGCAAGTGTTGGCCGCCCTCTGGCCCAGCGAAGTGGTTCCTCGCACCCCCAGTCGGACTGCCGACTGGCTGGAGGTGGCAGACGGTCGCTTCGAAGCCTGGAAGGCCTTGGCGGCTCGGTCCGGCTCCAGGCGGGCGCTGGAGTTCGTCAAGGCCTGGTACCCCGGCCTGAGCCTGGATCAGCTGGCTACCTGGCGGCAGCAAGCCGACAAGGAGCTGGAGCCGGCGCGGCCGGCTATCATCCAGCGGGCTTCAGCGATCGCCGACTACACCGACACCAGCGTCTTCGCCCCTGAGGTCGATGACAACGGTGTCGCCCAGCCGGAGGAGTGGTTCGGGCTGAACCCGGCAGACGGTGAAGACTCGGCGGAGGAGATCGACTCTAGCGACGAGGGCGAGGAGGGGGAGGAGGGTGAAGACGCCGAGCCGGATGGTGGAGCGGCCGACCAGCCTCAGCCTGACCGCGCCTCTAGCACCACGTCACGCACGGGTGCGTCGCCTGCCACTGGTGGTGACCAAGCCGAGACCCGCTAGCCGGCCACTCCTTCAGCCGGCGACGCCATCTTCACCGACCAGCCTGGCTCCCGGACCGCGCCTTAGTCTAGTCTGTTATCTTTTGTTTTCCTGTCTTGTCACTTTTGGAGCAATATTCTGTTAAGTCTGCACAATTCCACCCACTGGGGTGTATTCGAACTATGTCGATTGCCGGCCTGTTGGGGGCTTTGATATGTATATATAACTTATGCATGCATTTGGCTTTTCCTCGTACTTTGCTTTTCATCCTTCTACTGTTTCCTTTGGCGCCCTCCCTTGGTTGCCACCTCCCCAGTCAAACAGTTGCTCTGCAATCTGTAGCTGGAGGAGTGCTTGGCCAATTGGGGGGGGCAAGTACTCTAGCTTTGTTGGACTAGAGCTAAGCGTTTTAGGAAGCCGGCCAGCCGGCTGTTCTGACAGCCGGCAAGCGTGGTGGAGGCCGTCTTTTTGCTATATAAGTTCGTTGGTCCTTAGCCGTTTTTCGTGTGGGCATCCTTTCTGCCTTGTCTCTTGCTAGTCGGACAGTCGGTTCTTCGAGCTGCGACTTTCAATAAGAGAGGACTCGGGAGCCGACACACTACTTGTCTGACTTCAGGTAGAACTTTTAATATAGCTCAAGGCGGCCAGTCCCCGGGCCGACTAGTCGGACCCGGTGCCAGACAAGAAATCAAATGTAATAATACATTCATGGATATGACACTCGTCATTCATAGATAAATAAAGGCAGTCCCTGAGTACTGTTCGGGGAGCCTGTTGGTTCGTACTTAATACAAAAGGGTAGCATGATACATACTGCTTTCAACTGTAAAATCTTCTCAGGAGGTTCGCGTTCCATGGTCGCTCCGACTCCTTGCCGGAGTCGTCTCTCTTGCGTGCTCTTGGTTTTTGCGCGTCGATCAGGTAGTAGGAGTCATTGCCTAGTGCCTTGCTGATGATGAAGGGGCCTTCCCAAGGGGCCGAGAGCTTGTGCTGGCCGGCTGTTCGCTGGATCAGCCGGAGCACAAGGTCGCCCTCTTGGAAGGATCTTGGCTTGACCTTGCGGTTGTGGTAGCGGCGCAGCCCTTGCTGGTAGATGGCGGACGGGCTGGGTGCTAACAGCCGGCCTTCTTCCAATAGGTCGACGTCGTCTTCTCTTGCTTCCTTGGCCTCCGCCTCCGTATACATGGTGATCCGAGGCGAGTCGAACTCGATGTCTGTTGGGATGACAGCCTCGGCACCATATACAAGGAAGAATGGAGTAAAGCCGGTTGACTTGTTGGGTGTAGTGCGCAGACTCCAGAGGACAGCCGGCAGCTCATCGAGCCAGCAGCTGGCCGATCGCTCCAGTGGTACAACCAGTCGGGGCTTGATGCCGGAGAGGATGAGTCCATTTGCTCGCTCGACCTGGCCGTTTGACTGCGGGTGGGCAACGGACGCTAAGTCCAGTCGGATGCCATGCGTCGCGCAGAAACGTGCCAGTGCTCCTTTGGCGAAGTTCGTGCCGTTGTCGGTGATGATGCTGTGCGGCACGCCGTACCGAGTAGTGATGTCAGTGATGAATGTCACGACAGTCGGCCCGTTCAGCTTCTTGATTGGCTTTGGTTCGATCCACTTTGTGAACTTGTCCACAGCGACAAGTAGATGCGTCAAGCCGCCGCGGGCTGTCTTGAAAGGGCCCACCATGTCCAGTCCCCAGACGGCAAAAGGCCAGGTGAGGGGAATGGTCTTGAGTGCAGAAGCCGGCAGGTGTTGCTTGGAACTAAAAACTTGGCATCCTCTGCAGCTCTTGACTATCTCTTTAGCATCTTCCAAGGCAGTCGGCCAAAAGAAACCATGGCGGAAAGCCTTGGCCATAAGTGATCTTGAGGCTGCGTGGTGGCCGCATTCGCCTTGGTCGATATCCTTGAGGATTGCCACTCCTTTTTCTGGCTCGACACAACACTGGAAGACTCCAGTGACGCTGCGCTTCACAAGCTCTCTGTTGATTATTGCATATGCTGCGGCTCGTCGTTGCACTAGTCTTGCTGAGATCTCATCAGCCGGTAGCTCTCTGCTGACTAGGAACTTGAGGATGTGCTGGGCCCATGATGGAGCTGTGACTTCTTCTTCTGTTAGTGTAGTCACCATGACTCGGGTGGGTGGGTTGGGTGGCGTGGAATTGGAGTCGGCCACCGCTTCTTGTGTCGTTGCAGTCCCCGGGCCGACTGCTGCAGTCCCCGGGCCGGGTTCTGAAGTCCCCGGGCCGGGTGCGACTACGGTAGTCCCCGGGCCAGTTGTCGAAGTCCCTGTGCCGCCTGCGGGGTTCCTCCAGTCGGATCCGGCTGCATCTGGCGCAGGCGGTACGAAGATAGAGTCCGACTCTGGAGACGGCTTGATGGACGGCTTGAGGAGGCGCTGGAGGGAGACGCCAGTCGGTATGGCTTGTCGGGTGGAGCCGATCCATGCTAGGGCATCTGCTTGGTCGTTGTCGGCCCTTGGCACGTGAAGGAACTCGCACCCTTCGATGTATCCGCTGATCTGTTGGACGAGGAATCAATAGCTCGCCATGTTCGCGTCCTTGGCGTCCCAGTTGCCAGACGACTGCTGGACCACCAAGTCTGAGTCGCCGTAACACAGGATCCGGCGTATGCCGAGCTCTTTGGCTAGCCGGAGCCCATGTACGAGCGCCTCGTACTCGGCCACGTTGTTGGAGGCGGCGAAGTGGATCTGCAGCGTGTACTTGAGCTTGTCGCCTTTGGGAGAGGTGAGGACGATGCCGACTCCCAAGCCGGTGCGCATCTTGGACCCGTCAAAGTGCATCCGCCAATGGGTAGAGTCGGGAGCCGGCGGTAGGTACTGGGTCTCGGCCCAGTCGACGAGGAAGTCGGCCAATGCTTGGGACTTGATGGCGGTGCAGGGTTGCTAGAAGATCGTGTAGGGCGCCAGTGCAATGGCCCGTTTAGCCATCCGGCCGGATGCATCCCGGCTGCCTATGATCTCGGCGAGCGGGGCAGTGCACACGACCGTGATGGGGTGCTCTTGGAAGTAGGGCTTCAGTTTCTTTGCGGCGAAGTATACCCCATAGCACATCTTCTGGTAGTGCGGGTAGTTCTGCTTTGAGCTGGATATCACTTCGCTTAGGTAGTACACCGGCCTCTGGACTAGCTGGGCTCGGCCTTCTTCCGGGCGCTGGACCACAACAACAGTACTGACTACTCGGCTAGTCGCAGCGATGTAGAGGAGCATGGGCTCCTTCTCAGTCGGCGCCGCCAGGACAGGCGGAGTGGTCAGCATCTTCTTCAACTCATGGAAGGCTTGGTCGGCTTGGTCGTTCCACTCGAAGTGAGTGGACTTCTTCATGAGTCGGTACAGGGGGAGAGCCTTCTCTCCTAGTCGGCTGATAAAGCAATTCAGGGAGGCCAAGCAGCCGGTGAACTTCTGCACATCTCGCAGTTTGGTGGGAATCTCCATCCTCTCGATGGCCTTGATCTTGACGGGGTTGCACTCGATGCCGCGTTCGGAGACCAGGAAGCCTAGCAGCTGGCCGGCTGGTACTCCGAACACGCACTTCTCGGGGTTGAGCTTGATTTGGAATCGGCGCAAGTTTGCGAATGTTTCTTTGAGATCTTCCAGCAGGGTACCGCGCTTCTCTGTCTTCACCACAATGTCGTCTACATAGACGTGGGCATTTCTACCGAGTTGTTTCAAGAGGCATTTCTGCATGCAACGCTGAAAAGTGGCACCGGCATTCCTCAAGCCGAATGTCATAGTCAGGTAGTAGAAAGCTCCAAATGGTGTGATGATGGCAGTCTTCAGGCCGTCTGCTGGGTCCAACTTGATCTGATGGTACCCTGAGTAGGCGTCCAAAAAACTCAACAGCTCGCATCCGGCTGTGGAGTCTATCACTTGGTCAATCTGTGGTAGAGCAAACGGATCCTTTGGGCAGGCCTTGTTCAGGCTGGTGTAGTCTATACACATACGCCACTTGTTATTCTTCTTTAGAACCAGAACTGGGTTGGCAAGCCACTCTGGAAAAAACACTTCCATGATAAAGCCAGCGGCAAGGAGCCGGGCTATCTCTTCTCCCACGATTCTTCGCTTCTCTACTGGCAGTCGGTGGAGGGGTTGCTTGACCGGCTTCGCGTCGGCGCGAACATGTAATTTGTGCTCGGCGAAATCCTTCGGGACACCCGGCATGTCCTTTGGGGACCATGCAAAAATGTCTCGATTCTCACGGAGGAAGTCGACGAGCTTGCCTTCCTATTTATTGTCCAAGTTCGCCCCAATGAAAGCGAACCTCTCCGGGTTCTCCGGGTCCAGAGGTATCTTCTTTGTCTCTTTGGCAGGCTGGAAGGAGCCCTGCGCATCACATTCTTTGGGGTTGGGGGACAGGGCCGGCTGCTTGCCGGCCATGGCAACAACCCGCTCCAGCATCTTCTTCTCTTCTGCCACCACGAGGGACTCGGCCAGCCAGCTACTGGCCATGGCACACTCGATGGACTTCTTGTAATCGCCAGCTACCGTGATGATCCCCTTTGAGCTCGGCATCTTCATCTTCAGGTAGGCGTAGTGGGGCACAGCCAAAAACTTGGCCAGAGCAGGTCGGCCAAGCAAAGCATGGTAGGGGCTCTCCAGATCCACTACTTCGAACCAGATCGCTTCTCGGCGAAAATGATCTTTGTCTCCAAAGAGAACATCCATTTTAATCTTGCCGATTGGGGAGCAAGACAAGCCGGGGACGATACCATGGAACATGGTTCGGCTTAGCATAAGCTGCTTCGCCTTGATGTTCAGCTTCTCCATGGTATCGCGGTACAGTATATTGATACTGCTTCCGCCATCTATCAGGACGCGGGAGAATCGGGCAGCTCGCCTCTCCGTCGCGAGGGTGACATCCAAGACCATTGCATAGGAGCCAGGGGATGGCATCACCTCTGGGTGGTCGGCCTGGCTCCAGCTGATTGGCTTCTCTGACCAGTGCATGAACTCGGGGGCGCTAGAGGCGACTGCATTAACTTCTTGATGCTGTCGGCGCCAACTACGCTTGTCGTCGGCTTGACTGGTGAAGACGACGTAGGCGGCGTGCTCTTCAGGGAATTCGTCTTGGATGGCTCCGACTGCCGGCCGAGCCGCCGGCTGCTGAGGGGCTGGAGGCGGCGGGCCGGGACACGGAGGCGGCAACAGCCCTTCGCCCTTGGAGATGCGGGTGAGCCAATGGCATTTTCGGGTTGTGTGGTTGGACGGCTTCGCGCCGCTGTGGAACTTGCAGGGGCGTCAAGAGTCTGCTCGTAAGAGAAATCCGGTTGCCAAGCCGGCCTGCCACCCTTCTTCTTGGGAGCGGGCCGCTCTTCGGGCTGCTCATCTTCAACTGTGGCCACCTGCCGACTGGTGGAAGTCGGCATGGGGGCCTTGCGCTTGTGATCATTCTGGTAGGGGCGCCGATTGGGGTCGCCAGCCGGCGTCTTGGGAGCCGGAGCAATCACCTTCCCCGAGGCGTCTACTCGAAGCTCGGTCTTCATCGAGGAGTCGGCCATGGCGTACTTATCCGCAATGACCAGCAACTCGTCGAGGGTAGCCGGCTCGTCGCAGAGGAGTCGGTGCTTGAGGAGCGTGCCCTCTCGGCACCCGGCGGTGAAGTACTCGATGGCCTGAACCTCATGCACCCCCTCGTAGGAGTTACGGAGCTCGGCCCACCGCGTGAGGTAGTCGCGGGTCGACTCGTCGGGTCCTTGGATGCAGAGGGAGAGCTGGCGAGGCTTGGGAGGCCGCTTGTACGTGCTGGTGAATGTCACGTCCCTAGCCTTGCTATGCACTTGGACTAGCTTGGTTGCTGCATCATGTCTAAATTTCATTTAAAGTTGAATTGGGGATTGTCAAACCCTAGCACCAAATGAATTCAACTAGGTTCAAAATAAAAATATTTTCAATGAACCCAAAATGCCTTTCAAAAATGTTCATTATTTATGGACAAAGGTTAAAACCTTTACCAGAGGTCATGCACATTTTTCCAAGCCATTTATGGTCTTTGAATTAATCCATATTGTATTTGAATTGGGGCATTTAAATACTATCAATATTTTCTAATGCTCCAACAACTCTGAAAATAGTTAAGGGCCTCTGTAATAATTCATTTAAATGCCCACAATTATTTTCAGGATTTATTAAAATGATTTGGGCTATAAACTAAATCAAAACAAAATAACAGAAATAGAAAACAGAAACAAATGAGAGAGAGAGAGAAGTGCTTACCTGTGCCGCCCACCAGAGCCGGCCCAGCTCCTCTGCTGGTCCAGCACTGTGCGGCCCAGCCCACCGCAGCCGCCACCGTCTTCAACCTCCTGCCAGTAGGAAGGAGGGCGTGTGCTCGCCGCACGAGCGCGCCACCTCCACCCTGCCTGGCTGCCCCCCCGTTGCCCTGGGCGCCTCCCGCGACACCACGCACACCCCGGACCCTCTCACTCTCTCTGGACCCCTCCTCCTCCTCTGCTCTCCCTTCCTCTCGTCACCGAATGCACCTGAGAGCGCCGCTCGCCGTAGCCATGACCACCGGCCACCCCTTGTCCCGTGATCGTGCCCAGCAGCTCCGCAATCGGGCACCACATCCCCAACCCGAAGGAAACGAGCCGGAGGACTGTGCTTCGTCGCCAATGTCCTCGTCTTCACCGCCGGCGCCCAGAGATCGTCTCCGTCGATTCGTCGGTTTCCGTCCGTCCCCGAGGCCACTGACTTTCTGCGCCGCCTCCCTGTGAGCTCCTCATCTCTCCTCTTTGCTCGCCCCCTCCGTTCCCGTCCTCTAGCCATCGTTCCACAAGTGCCCGAAGCCCGGCTCCGCCGGCCATGACGCCGCCGTGGCCACTGTCACATAGAGCTGCAACCGAGCACATAGACGTGCTCAGCGCAACGCCAGAAGCCCAAAACCCCCTCCAGCTGCCCCTGCCATGCTTCGCAACACCGAAACCGCCGAGACCCGAACTCCGGCCGCCGCCTTGCTCGCCGCCAGCTCTGCTCCCGGCCACCCCGCTGCCTCCCGTCCGGTCCTTTGGATGCGGACGAGCAAGAGCTACTCCCCGGTGCCCTTAGCTCACCAAACCACCACCCGTAGCTCAAATCCGAGCCGAGCCGCCGTCGTTTTGGTCGACGCCGGCAAGGCTCCGGCGACCGATGACGTGGCACCGTCATTAGGCGCTAACCCCGCTGCTTAAACCGCCCACAACCACTGACAGTGGGCCCCAGGCCTGGTCAAACCCCAGTAAGCGCTGGGTTTTACCGGGATTAGCCCTGTGTCGCTGACGTGTGGCCCCCACATGTCAGGTTTAACCTGGGTCAACCCAGTTGACCGCTGACACAGGCATGACGCAATTAATCCTTTTCTGGATTTAAAATAATTCAGGAAATTCTAGAAAATCCTATAAACTTCTAAAAATTCATAGAAATTCAACCGTAGCTCAGAATGAAATAATTTATATATGAAAAATGATCAGAAAAATCCAATCTATCCATCTGTACCATTTTCATGCATGTTAGAACAATTTAAGGCTGCTGTTTAGGATAAATCATGTAAATGGCATTTGAATTTCCACATATGAAGTTTGAATTTGAACCCAAGGTTCAAACCAACTCCATTTAATATGTTGCTAGTTGCATTAGCTCAAAACGCATTCATATTGCCATGCCATGATCATGCATCATATTGTGCATCGCATTGATTGTATTTCCCCTCTGCTGCCGGTATTTGTCCCCTCTCGGTAGATGATGTTCCGGCGTTGTGATCGCTGACACTAATGAAGACTCAATGCTATCTTCAGAAGTGCCAGGCAAGCAAAACCCCCTTGTTCATTCCGATACAATCCCACCCTCTCGCTCCTGCTCTCTTTTACTGCATTAGGACAACAACGATTCATCTGTTACTTGCTGCGGTAGCTGAACCCCTTTATCCTCTGCATGACCTGTCATTGCCACCGTAAATAGATGAAACCCACTAGCATGAGTAGGAGTTGTTTGAGCCCTGATGTGCCTACTCATTCATGCTAGTTGTCGTGCCTCCTATCGCTTAGAGTTGTGTCCGGCCTGATTCATTGGGGATGAATTGGAATGGTGATGAACATGTCCTACTGTGCGTGAGCTAAGTGTGTGAACACGATTTGGTAAAGGTAGCAGTGAGAGGCCATGTAGGAGTACATGGTGGGTTGTCTCATTGAAACCGTCCTCAGGAACTGAGTTCTGCGTTTGTGATCCATGAACAGTTACTACCACACATTGGGTTCCGGTAACTCGACCCCTCTCGACTTATTAATCAACTTGATCTCTGTCCAGGAGTTGCAACTAGTTTCTGGTGTTTGTAGGTAGTGTTAGTAGTCTACCAAGTGGCACCCGGTACAGGTGGGCTTGGGATAGACTAGGCACACGTGGCCTGGTGTACCGAGTGGCACCCGGATGGTGGGCTCGGGAACCCTGCACACATCGTTTGGGGCCGTGAGCGACACCCCGGCCGGATCTCCTTGCGGATGGAACCCGAATAGGCGATAAACCTGGACTAGAGACTTGTGTGGTTAGTCAGGTCATGGCCGACTCCCTCGCCAGGCTTCCGCTTGAAGGTTGCCGAGGTACACGACGTGTACATGGTGGTAAGTGGCGAGAGCGTGTGTGACGAAGTACACCCCTGCAGGGTTAATATGATCTATTCGAATAGCCGTGTCCGTGGTAAAGGACTTCTGGGTTGCCTGTACAGTTCATAGACAAGTGCAAGTGGATACTCAAAAATGCGCAAGATAAGCGTGACTGCTATGGATGGCGTTCTCGTAGGGAGACAGGAGCGAATCCATAGTGGTGTATTGATATGGTGAATTTGTGGACTCGTGTGCGCCACCTCAAAAGAGTTACTTGCAGTCGTAGTTCAGGATAGCCACCGAGTCAAAGCTGGCTTGCTGCAGTTACACTCCACCACCCCCTTTGTTGATACCGATGCATATGTAGATAGTTCTGATGTAAGTCTTGCTGGGTACATTTGTACTCACGTTTGCTTATTTTATGTTTTGCAGAGAGACGTCAGTCTCGCTAGTAGTTCCGTGTGGACTTCGACGTTTAGCTTGTTACCTCAGCTACGATCTTGTGCCCTCGGCAGGATCTTGTAGATAGTCAGGCTTCTCAGCCTTTTTCATTTGTAGATGTCTGTACTCAGACATGTTAAGCTTCCGCATGTGTTTTGACTTGTATGCTCTGAATGTTGGGTCATGAGACCCATGTTTGTAATATCTGGCTCTTCGGAGCCTAATGAATAAATACTCTGAGTCGTAGAGTCTTGTTGTGATGCCATGTTGTATTTGCACATATCGAGCATATTGTGTGTATGATTGAAATGCTTGGTATGTGTGGGATCCGACAATCTAGTTGTCTATCCTTAGCAGCCTCTCTTATGGGGAAATGTAGTCTAGTGCCTCCTTGAGCCATAGTAGTCCGCTACAGCCCGGTTCACCGGAGTCCTGCTAGCCCAGCACTACTGCTCTGGACACTTGACTGGCCGGCATGTGTTTCATATCGTTCCTGTGTCTGTCCCTTCGGGGAAATGTCACGCGGTGACATCCGGAGTCCTGCCTAGCCTGCTACAGCCCGGGTTCCCGGAGTCCTGTTAGCCCAGTGCTACAGCCCGGATTCGCACGCTGCTGACTGACACGTTCGATGTTGATTCATGTATGCCTGTCCCCATACGTTAGTGTCGCTTTGGGTTCACGACTAGCCATGTCGGCCCGGGTTCTCTGTCATATGGATGCTAGCGACATTGTCATATACGCGAGCCAAAAGGCGCAAACGGTCCCGGGCCATGGTAAGGCGACACCCGTGGGAGTACCGTGCGTGAGGCCGCAAAGTGATATGAGGTGTTACAGGCTAGATCGGTGTGACTTGGAATCGGGGTCCCGACAGCTTTGGTATCAGAGCCTGACTGCGTGTAGGATTACCAAGCCAAACTGGTCGAAGTTGAGTCTAGAAATGCTTTAGTTATATAAGGGAATTGATTGTGGAAGGGAACGTAAGGCTCTTTTTACTCCTTTACCTTATGCCCTTCTGATCTGAGTCACCCTCTTCTCTTCTACGGGGATTAAGAACTAGGCTTCTCATCTTTCTATCAGGATCACGTGTTACTAATCCGTAGACTCGTAGGATTGTTGGTCTGAAGCCTCAGTTCAGTTTCTACTACTTCCATGTGTTGACAGTTCATCCCAGAACCTTGATATGATGTTGTTAAGTGACTATGCAAATCCTTGTGAATGTCTCAAATCCTTTCTGAGCATTTACATCCGTTATGCTGTACGAAGTCATTCGAGGTTTCTAAACAATCTAATGCATTTGCAAAATCCTTTCCCTCTGTTTTTGCGTCCCTTTGGGCCAGATTAAGCACACTACCGGTGCGTTGAGGCACTCTATTGCCTCGGTATATATGTTGGAGCTGTTATTATGACCCTAGGTGTTTTAGGGAGTCACCCAGTAATCTAGCCATGTTTTGTGTTCCCGGTGTGATGATTCTGGCCATTATTCTCGAAAGCATCCCGTGATGCCATTTAGTTGGTAGGCATTCTATTTCTGGGTTCTTGAACCCAAGATTCACTCTACTTAATTCGTGTAGCTAGTGTTTGCTCGCTCCTTTAGGATATTAGTAACCTTTGTGATAGTCTTCGAGGTCCGTGGTATACCATTCTTCC
The DNA here is from genome assembly GCF_002575655.3 of Aegilops tauschii subsp. strangulata. Lineage (NCBI taxonomy): Eukaryota > Viridiplantae > Streptophyta > Magnoliopsida > Poales > Poaceae > Aegilops > Aegilops tauschii. The sequence continues at coordinate 46,386,663 of NC_053037.3, forward strand.
AAATACCATGAACCATCCTTGGCAGAAGTTCCTCGTTGAACCAAAAGATCATAACCAGAGTGCTCTTGACGAGTTCTCCATTCTGCATTGTGAATCTGCCAGTCCTACCTTTCTGCATGGATTATCTGGAAGAAATATGTTGAACTTGTTTGACATACCAAATTTATGCATCCGCAACTCAGAAAACCATATGTTCCTTTGAGTTGTCTCTCTTTGGTTGTATTCTGACCGCTGTCTATCAATTGATAGTCAGGAGTAATTGTGCATTTGTGTTATCGATGCCTATTATTCGTGTGGTCTGTCAAGCCATTCTAATCCGGAATGACTAGGAGAAACAAACTCCAGAACCTCGTCCATATCTAGGACTGGGTCAAAGCAATTGTATCCCGCAGACCAAAATGCCAATCCAGCTTTTGCTCTGCTCTACCTTGGAGCGTTACCATCTTTATGTCAAGAGTGTCATGAGAATTGCACCACCTCTTATGAATTCTTGACGCAGTGATACTTCTCGCCATCATTATTCATTCCTCGGTCCCGTGTGTCACAACTAGAATACCGACAAGTGAATCGTGATGCGTGAAATCAATACTCTGAGCACCTCGTTGCTTGGTAGTTAATGGCAATACTCTCATTCTTAGCGTGCTGGTTATTGAATCATCACCCTAAGATTGATCGTGCTACCTAGTCCTTATTTTTGGCGCACTCTTCAATCAATGAGTTAGGATTTTGTCAAACCCTTGCTCAGTTGATCATATCGTCTTGCCCTGAAAAGCAAGATTGTTCTCGAGCTTAGTAACATATCGGTGGTTCGTGATTTTCCGAGTATCTTCTCAGAAGTATCACCAGGTTGTCACCTGACTGCTATGTTAAGCTCGTGATCAAATGGTTTTCCTATAAACCACTCTTTCTCCAAGGATCTGTGTTGGATACCCCTGAGCTAGTTGGTTAAGCCAAACAACAACTTGGAGAGTTGGAAGATAAAAGCTTGCCTGACTTAGTTCTTTCCAAAGGATATCTCTTGTGTGTGTTTGTTGTAGAAAGATGATTTCTTCAAGGATTGGTCCTCGTGATCAATTAATGGACCTATCCTCTTAACCGAACTTTGATTTGAGTATGGGCTATTATCAAATCAAATCAGAACCAACGATGTTCGTAATGTTGTCTTACTCGTGGTTGATTCCTCGAGCATACACCATTACATCTTTTGGTCTGACCAATGCTATCATCATGTTCACATGATGGTGGAAGTCCAGTGATATGGAAATTCCGATGAGTTGTTGTTGAGCCCATCAGCAGCATTTTGTCTCCCCCATGATTCATGTTGAACATCAACCTAGTGTTGAAAACTTTGTAACCATTGCCTTCATGTTGTTCATGAGGTATATGTTTGGTGCAAGAAGTGGCCTTCTCCAAGTTCACGTGCATTAGGTGCAAGTTGCCGTCGTGAATTCGAGAAAGTTAGTTTTGCTTCCTCTGGAATCATCCCAAGTCAGTCATGCACATGCGAAGTATACCATGGCTTGAGAGATTAGCTACCTCCATCCCATCGGTATTTCCTAGCACACCAAGCCACTGATTGATTTGTTCAAAGAAAAGAAGTTCATGCGCTACTCCTGAAGGGCCCGGACGGACATGCACAAGACTTCGTTATCTTAATGATGGTTCCCAACCAGAGCTCGGCAGTGTTTTCTTGTAAGACTACTATGTGGTCATGCTTGTCTGGGACAGCGTGTTCACATGTTGTAGCAGAACCAGCTCATGTTTTGGAGCTTGCTATCGTAGTTCATCCCCTGAGAATCTCGCAACGTCATCTCGTCAATTTGTGTTGCAAACCTTCATTTTTCTTCCTAGACTCGATGAGTCTGGAATATCCTACCACCAACCAGATCTGAATCTCGGGCAGATGTGATGGTTGGAACGTTTCCCAAGAGTTATAATATTGGTCTCTCGGTAACCGGTAGAGTGGATGTCGTGGCCAACACACCCAACCGGAAGACCTATTATTATAGTATCTTGATTGAGGAAGTTGGCCACCTCTCCATAAGGATTTCATGAGATTCTACTTCCGTAGATATTCCTTATGGACTCTTGTGCTCCCGAAGTCCGACCTTTTACTTGATGTTCTACATACCAAACCATTTTAATAAATGGGTTGCACTAGCACATCAAGGAGAACATTAGAAGCGGAGTGCTAAATGTCTCTCAGTCGATCATCCAGATTCTGTTTCCTTAGCCTCGCTAAGGGGAAGTCTTAGAAGGTGTTATCTTCCTTTGTATCCGCATTGTCCATCACTATTCATCATGGAAGTAAGATATGATGCCAGGATCCTCGGCACGGATATTGGTAAAACTTGATGAATATGGAAATGCTCAAGTTCTTGAGAGCACGCACAAGCATTAGGTGTCATCGTCAGCACTAACTGGGATTGGCCCCAATTTCCTCGGTTATGTTATAACCTTTCCAATAGTGGAATCACTCTCTACTGTTGGGTTTCTCCCCAGTTACTAGAATCACTCCCATCATTTGCATTTTGTTCCCAGCTTGCACCGCCATTGTGCCATCCTTCATACTCCGCCAAACGATTGTTGTGTTTTGCCTTGGGCTGGTATAAAGAGTTTCAATGATCTCTGAATGAAAAGTAATTCTTTTGCCACTTAAGGGAAGAATTCTACGACTCACCTTTCCTAAGGTGCCCCGTTATGGAGTCATGGCAATTAACTCCTCGCTGCTTTGGAACCCATGCACCATATTATCTAAGCGTGGGATTGTTGCCCACCAAATCAAACCTCATCGTCTGTTCTTCCATCCCTCTCGATGTGTTTTGTGTCTCAACTCGAGATGTTTCAACATCTCATTCCGCAAATTGATCTTGTATAGCTCGATCTTCGAGAAGATCAATCCTGTAGAGTTTCCCTCTTTTCCGTCATCATAGTTGGATGAAGCTCTCGAAAGAAATGATGTCAAGATCAAAATGATGCAATGAATCAACATCTCCGAGAAGAACAATTGGATCGTGAAGATTATGTTAGTTTGCGTTCCCCTTTCACCTTACCCTACGCTTGAATCTCGGGACGAGATTCTTGTTTTAGTGGGGGTGAGTTGTCACGTCCCTAGCCTTGCTATGCACTTGGACTAGCTTGGTTGCTGCATCATGTCTAAATTTCATTTAAAGTTGAATTGGGGATTGTTAAACCCTAGCACCAAATGAATTCAACTAGGTTCAAAATAAAAATATTTTCAATGAACCCAAAATGCCTTTCAAAAATGTTCATTATTTATGAAAAAGGTTAAAACCTTTACCAGAGGTCATGCACATTTTTCCAAGCCATTTATGGTCTTTGAATTAATCCATATTGTATTTGAATTGGGGCATTTAAATACTATCAATATTTTCTAATGCTCCAACAATTCTGAAAATAGTTAAGGGCCTCTGTAATAATTCATTTAAATGCCCACAATTATTTTCAGGATTTATTAAAATGATTTGGGCTATAAACTAAATCAAAACAAAATAATAGAAATAGAAAACAGAAACAAATGAGAGAGAGAGAGAAGTGCTTACCTGTGCAGCCCACCAGAGCCGGCCCAGCTCCTGTGCTGGTCCAGCATTGTGCGGCCCAGCCCACCGTAGCCGGCACCGTCTTCAACCTCCTGCTAGTAGGCAGGAGGGCGTGTGCTCGCCGCACGCGCGCGCCACCTCCACCCTGCCTGGCTGCCCCCCCCCCTCCCGTTGCCCTGGGCGCCTCCCGCGATGCCACGCACACCCCGGACCCTCTCTCTCTCTCTGGACCCCTCCTCCTCCTCTGCTCCCCCTTCCTCTCGTCACCGAACGCACCTGAGAGCGCCGCTCGCCGTAGCCATGACCAGCGGCCACCCCTTATCCCGTGATCGTGCCCAGCAGCTCCGCAATCGGGCACCACATCCCCAAGCCGAAGGAAACGAGCCGGAGGACTGTGCTTCGTCGCCAACATCCTCGTCTTCACCGCCGGCGCCCGGAGATCGTCTCCGTCGATTCGTCGGTTTCCGTCCGTCCCCGAGGCCACTGACTTTCTGCGCCGCCTCCCTGTGAGCTCCTCATCTCTCCTCTTTGCTCGCCCCCTCCGTTCTCGTCCTCTAGCCATCGTTCCACAAGTGCCCGAAGCCCGGCTCCGCCGGCCATGACGCCGCCGTGGCCACTGTCACATAGAGCTGCAACCGAGCACATAGCCGTGCTTAGCGCAACGCCAGAAGCCCAAAACACCCTCCAGCTGCCCCTGCCGTGCTTCGCAACACCGAAACCGCCGAGACCCGAACTCCGGCCGCCTCCTTGCTCGCCGCCGGCGCTGCTCCCGGCCACCCCGCTGCCTCCCGTCCGGTCCTTTGGATGCGGACGAGCAAGAGCTACTCCCCGGTGCCCTTAGCTCACCAAACCACCACCCGTAGCTCAAATCCGAGCCGAGCCGCCGTCGTTTTGGTCGCCGCCGGCAAGGCTCCGGTGACCGATGACGTGGCACCGTCATTAGGCGCTAACCCCGCTGCTTAAACCGCCCACAACCACTGACAGTGGGCCCAGGCCTGGTCAAACCCCAGTCAGCGCTGGGTTTTACCGGGATTAGCCCTGTGTCGCTGACGTGTGGCCCCCCACACGTCAGGTTTGACCTGGGTCAACCCAGTTGACCGCTGACACAGGCATGACGCAATTAATCCTTTTCTGGATTTAAAATAATTCAGGAAATTCTAGAAAATCCTATAAACTTCTAAAAATTCATAGAAATTCAACCGTAGCTCAGAATGAAATAATTTATATATGAAAAATGATCAGAAAAATCCAATCTATCAATCTGTACCATTTTCATGCATGTTAGAACAATTTAAGGCTGCTGTTTAGGACAAATCATGTAAATGGCATTTGAATTTCCACATATGAAGTTTGAATTTGAACCCAAGGTTCAAACCAACTCCATTTAATATGTTGCTAGTTGCATTAGCTCAAAACACATTCATATTGCCATGCCATGATCATGCATCATATTATGCATCGCACTGATTGTATTTCCCCTCTGTTGCCGATATTTGTCCCCTCTCGGTAGACGATGTTCCGGCGTTGTGATCGCTGACACTAATGAAGACTCAATGCTATCTTCAGAAGTGCCAGGCAAGCAAAACCCCCTTGTTCATTCCGATACAATCCCACCCTCTCGCTCCTGCTCTCTTTTACTGCATTAGGACAACAACGATTCATCTGTTACTTGCTGCGGTAGCTGAACCCCTTTATCCTCTGCATGACCTGTCATTGCCACTGTAAATAGATGAAACCCACTAGCATGAGTAGGAGTTGTTTGAGCCCTGATGTGCCTACTCAGTCATGCTTGTTGTCGTGCCTGCTATCGCTTAGAGTTGTGTCCGGCCTGATTCATTGGGGATGAATTGGAATGGTGATGAACATGTCCTACTGTGTGTGAGCTAAGTGTGTGAACACGATTTGGTAAAGGTAGCGGTGAGAGGCCATGTAGGAGTACATGGTGGGTTGTCTCATTGAAACCGTCCTCAGGAACTGAGTTCTGTGTTTGTGATCCATGAACAGTTACTACCACACATTGGGTTCCGGTAACTCGACCCCTCTCGACTTATTAATCAACTTGATCTCTGTCCAGGAGTTGCAACTAGTTTCTGGTGTTTGTAGGTAGTGTTAGTAGTCTACCAAGTGGCACCCGGTACAGGTGGGCTTGGGACAGACTAGGCACACGTGGCCTGGTGTACCGAGTGGCACCCGGATGGTGGGCTCGGGAACCCTGCACACATCGTTTGGGGCCGTGAGCGACACCCCGGCCGGATCTCCTTGCGGATGGAACCCGAATAGGCGATAAACCTGGACTAGAGACTTGTGTGGTTAGTCAGGTCGTGGCCGACTCCCTCGCCAGGCTTCCCCTTGAAGGTTGCCGAGGTACACGACGTGTACATGGTGGTAAGTGGCGAGAGCGTGTGTGACGAAGTACACCCCTGCAGGGTTAATATGATCTATTCGAATAGCCGTGTCCGCGGTAAAGGACTTCTGGGTTGCCTGTACAGTTCATAGACAAGTGCAAGTGGATACTCTAAAATGCGGAAGATAAGCGTGAGTGCTATGGATGGCGTTCTCGTAGGGAGACGGGAGCGGATCCATAGTGGTGTATTGATATGGTGAATTTGTGGACTCGTGTGCGCCACATCAAAAGAGTTACTTGCAGTCATAGTTCAGGATAGCCACCGAGTCAAAGCTGGCTTGCTGCAGTTAAACTGCACCACCCCCTTTGTTGATACCGATGCATATGTAGATAGTTCTGATGTAAGTCTTGCTGGGTACATTTGTACTCACGTTTGCTTATTTTATGTTTTGCAGAGAGACGTCAGTCTCGCTAGTAGTTCCGTGTGGACTTCGACGTTTAGCTTGTTACCTCAGCTACGATCTTGTGCCCTCGGCAGGATCTGGTAGATAGTCAGGCTTCTCAGCCTTTTTATTTGTAGATGTCTGTACTCAGACATGTTAAGCTTCGGCATGTGTTTTGACTTGTATGCTCTGAATGTTGGGTCATGAGACCCATGTTTGTAATATCTGGCTCTTCGGAGCCTAATGAATAAATACTCTGAGTCGTAGAGTCTTGTTGTGATGCCATGTTGTATTTGCACATATCGAGCATATTGTGTGTATGATTGAAATGCTTGGTATGTGTGGGATCCGACAATCTAGTTGTCTATCCTTAGCAGCCTCTCTTATGGGGAAATGTAGTCTAGTGCCTCCTTGAGCCATAGTAGTCCGCTACAGCCCGGTTCACCGGAGTCCTGCTAGCCCAGCACTACTGCTCTGGACACTTGACTGGCCGGCATGTGTTTCATATCGTTCCTGTGTCTGTCCCTTCGGGGAAATGTCACGCGGTGACATCCGGAGTCCTGCCTAGCCTGCTACAGCCCGGGTTCCCGGAGTCCTGTTAGCCCAGTGCTACAGCCCGGATTCGCACGCTGCTGATCGACACGTTCGATGTTGATTCATGTATGCCTGTCCCCATACGTTAGTGTCGCTTTGGGTTCACGACTAGCCATGTCGGCCCGGGTTCTCTGTCATATGGATGCTAGCGACATTGTCATATACGCGAGCCAAAAGGCGCAAACGGTCCCGGGCCATGGTAAGGCGACACCCGTGGGAGTACCGTGCGTGAGGCCGCAAAGTGATATGAGGTGTTACAGGCTAGATCGGTGTGACTTGGAATCGGGGTCCTGACAGTGAAGTTGCGGACGAAGACTTCCGTGAAGTCCAGCCAGCTGTTGATGCTTTAAGGCTTGAGGCTGTTGAGCCAGGTGCGCACCGTGCCCTGCAGCATGAGGGGGACGTATTTCACAGCTACACGCCGATTGCCGTTGGCTATGCTGACAGCAGTGGAGTAGTCGATGAGCCAATCTTCCGGCTTCACCGAGCCGTTGTACTTGGGCGTGTCTCTGGGGAGCGAGAACTCTTTCGGGAAGGGTTCGTCGCAGATGCGGGGGCCAAAGCATGGCGGGACGACATTGTCTTCTTCTTCTAACGCCAAGGATCGAGCAAGGCGGTCGATCCGGTGGCGGGCGTCGTTCTCGCCGACTCCTTCTCGGCGGCCGAGTCGGTCGCCAAGAGTCGGGTGCGTGATAGGCGGCAGGGTGAGACGTCTTTCTCTTCGAGGCGGGGGAGGAGGCAGATTTCCTTGGTGCTCCACCGCTCGCGGGTGGCCTTCCGTGTCGCGCTCGATGGTGATGCGAGTCCGGCTGCGGCTAGCAGCCGGCTCCTTGTCTTTCTTCTGGCGGGCGCCGCTCGCAGTCGGCGAGCGGCACGTCGCGGCGTGCTCCCGGCGCGGGGGATGACTATCAGCACGGGCGCCGGCTTCGTGCCGTTCTGCAGCCGCGTCGATCAGCTGCTGGATCTGTCTTGTCATGTAGGGGAGCTCATCGGCTCCCAGCCTATTGAGCTCTTCTGCGGCCGCCTGAGCGGCTCGCAGATTCTCGAGCGGGGTGGCGTAGACGGGGGGATCCGCCCCCAGCATGCTAGCGATAGCCGCGCCGCGCTTCTGGACGAAGCCGGCTCTGCTCGGGCCGCTAGGCGGCGGCATACCGAAGGCGGCGCGGTCGACTTCGCGCTGGTGGGCCTTGGTGAGGCGTCTCATGGAAGCTATCTTCTGGCCGTCCGCGACGAGGGCGAGGCGACGTGCCTCCAGGGTCTCGGCGTCGGCGTCGGCCGGGAAGAGGACGGAGAGGTCGTGCATTGCCGCTTGCAGGGCGTCGTGGGCGTCCTCGCCCGAGTTGGCGACGTGGCTGATGACCAACACTTCGGTGACAGCGCTGCTGCCACTGTCAGCTCGAGGGAGAGGATCTTCGAAGAACACCACGTCGGAGGGGTAGGCGTCGAGCGATGGCGTGTCGGACTCGACGAGCATCGGGTCAGTGGAGCCGACCGACTCCAAGTCTGCAGCAGGCTCGCTGGAGACATGAAGCTGGTCGAGGAGGCTGGCGAGGCGGCTCTCGGGGTAGTCCGTGCCTGCGTCGGACGCAGGCTCGTCGGAGATGCGAGTCTCGCCGAGAAGATCGGCGAGGCAGCTCGCTGCGCAAGCGTCGTCGACGCCTTGCAGCGCGTCGAGGCAAACGCCATCGGGCGCAGCAGGCTAGCTGCGCTCGCGGGGGAGGAAGAGGGTTCCCGTCCAGAACAGGTCTCCGGACGACGGTGCACCTGGCCCCACAGTGGGCGCCAAATGTCGGGTGGTAGGTGCGACATATGCCAACGGGTGGCTTATCATAGTGGGTGCCAATAAGACATCGCCAGTGCCTGGAAACGGGATGAGGCGAAGACATGCACGCCGGCGAATCTTACCCAGGTTCGGGGCTCTCCAAGGAGATAACACCCCTAGTCCTGCTCTACGGGGTCTTTGCATGATCACTAGATCAGGAAGTGTAGCTACAATCGCTCCTAGAGCTGTTGGGTTCAAGGGAGAAGAAGAACAAGGCTAGCTCTTGCTTCTCTCTCTCTATGGTGTGTGTAATGCTAAGAAGCCAACCCTTTGCATGGGTGCCCCGGGGGGTTTATATAGGCCTACCCCCGGGGGTACAATTGTAATCTGGCTGGGCACTGGTCCCAGCCGTCGGTGTCTATGCTCGCCGGCTTCTCCGCCGACTGGTGGGTCCCGCCGGCTGCTGGCCTCTTGGTCAACAGGCCGGCCCCACCGCCTAGGGTCTTGTCGGTGGCTGCTTACTGTAGCCTCGCCCCTGATGACGAGGGCTTCGTCGAGGTAAGCGTGGCTACAGTGTGCCGCCTCGAGGGCTCTCACTGTAGCCTTACCTCGTCTTGTCTCCTTAATGTGGCACATGCTTCGAGGGAGGGGGTAGCCGGCTTCTGGGGGCCGGCTACGCCCTTGGCCAACTGGGTGAGGCCGGGCCGCCTTCTCGCCTCTCTCTGGCTAAAGGGGCCCGCCGCCCATGGGCCGTACTGGCATCTGCCGTGGGTGACGTTGAGGCCAGCATGGCTACAGTGCCGAGCCGGACGGGAGATGGCCGTCCCGTACGGCGTCCTGTGGCCATGCCTGCCTCGGGCTTCGAGCGTAGTGGGCCGCACTGTGGCCACACCCCGTCTTGTCACCGTTATGTGGGGTAGTTTTGGTGGTTGCGGTCTTGGCCGGCTCCTTGGAGTCGGCGCTCTTCGTGGCCGACTCTGGGGAGTCGGCGTTCTTCATGGCCGGCTCTGGGGAGTCGGCATCCTCTATGACCGGCTTCCTAGAGTCGGCCATCCCGTGGTTATCTTGGGGGGAGGTTGCTGAGGCTGGGTCGCCTTCTGGGAGTCGGCTTTAGAAATAGCCGACCCGGGAAGGCGGCCCAATGCTTGAAATGCTTGAAGGCCCAAAGGCCTGATAATTTTTTCGAAGAGCCAGGGGCAGCTGGTTAGGCTACCCGTGGCCATTTACTCCGACACACGCCGCTCACCAGAGGGGACACGCATTGTCTTGCAATTTCACTGACATGTGGGACCGTAATTGAATAAACCGTCGATAGCCGAAATTTAATCGCTCGGCGGGCGTCGGCTGAGAAGAGAGAAACGGGGGAGGGAGAAGAGATCACCCGCCCGCCGTGCACGGACTCCAAGAATATATGGTGATAATGTGAGGTGGGCCATGCTGGAGTCCGGACCGCTTCCGGAGCCCGCTCTCACCGCGCTTGCCCCTCAAGACGCCAGCTGCCCGCCGCATGCATGCGTAGCAAGTAGTACTCCTTATGTGGAGGAGAGAGAGGCATTGACAAAGTCAAGGAGTGGGCTCTGCAAGAGCCCGTCTCTACACGTGCTCCTAGGTATAAAAAAAATAATTCTAAAAAAGGCATAAAAACAATTGTGTCTTAAAAAAGAAAGGTAAAAAATATTTGAGAGGAAATAGATAGAGTGAAAGTGAGAAAAAGTTGTAACCTGGGCATTACATGAGGAAGGAGGGAGTGGTGCACATGCCAAGTTCACTGGGCTGCCGTGTTTCACACTCCTCCGTCGTAACAGTGGAGACAATAGCTCTCATAAAAAATAAACAATGAATACTCGTTGCTCGTCCTCTATATCGGAAACAATACTTTCATTCGCCAACATGTGGGACGTCGACCATCCTGATCCACCTGCCATGCACAAAATTATCCTGGTCTACCCCGGTCGTATCGCAGGCCCAACCTTTCCCACTGTAAGTTGTTCGGACGAAGGAACCATCATGACTTCGTTGAATTCCGCTTCTTCAAGAAAACTTACTGTACCCGCAATACTGCTACCACACGCGAAGACTGGACGACATTGTACCACGTCATATCACTGAAACCCACTAGGCCAAACTAGCCCGCCTAGGTCATCTATTTTGGAACGGAGGGAGTACGTCTCTGCACTGCTATGATTTTGTGTTGCACGTTCTCTGTACTTTTGCTATGATTTTCCTACCCTATGAACCAAATTAGGCCTGAATGTATGTCGACTATTGTCTGATCGATCGCTAAGCCTACAATTTTAGGAGCTAGGGCTGTTGGTCGATCGACGAGGGATAAGTATAAGCGTACCACGAGCTCATCAGCCCCAACATTTCTCTTCGGTGAGTGTTTTGCAAGTATTATAGGTCGCACAGTAGCTAGCCTACTAACACCAAGAATCATCAAACAAGCCCTGCTGATATGATAAACAGTTCAAACTTACATCTAAGCATGCCATATATTACATCAAAAGCTGGTGAGGATACATCTGTTTCCATAACTCGGAGAGGGTTCGCATGATTAATCGCATGATTCACTATCAAACAAAAGTAGCAAGATCCGCATCAAAGCACTGCACTCGATATAAGTCTTTTTACACATTTCAAATGGGCTACTTCGTGTGTAGGAGTAGACATATTCTGCTTCGTATGTAGTCACTTGTTGCAATCTCTAAAAAGACTTATATTTGGAAACGGAGGGAGTACAACGCATGCATGCATGCCGTGACTTTCCTTTTGATACTTGCATGTGTTGATTTGATGCACCTTGCCAAATTTTGACTATAAATTTAACTAACCAAATTTTCATGCATGTCACAAAAAATTACGGGGCTGTTTGGATTGTGACTATGTTTGTCTTATGTTGCCACATTATTTTTCCCACACTTGCCACACTTGCCTAACCTGAGTTGCTCAAATTGTTAGACACACTTTGGCTTGCCTAATGGAATCTTGCCACAATTTTTGTGTCTATGACATGTGGGGTTCAATTCTAATAAATTAATTCTTGTCTTAGGTGTGGCTTATAAAAAAGACTTATATTTAGGAATGGAGGGACTTGTAGTACCAGACTTGAACGATACAAAGTGCGACCTGGCACACCATAACACCACTTGGAACAAGCGGGTAGCTATCTCAAAAAACAATCAACAACTAAAAAAACCGCGACCTGGCATGTAGTAGTACAAAACTTTAAACGATTGTTTTGATGGAGTGAAAAAGGAAAACTACCCCACTACATATATATAGGCCGGAGCCTCCGCGCTTGCTTGCTAGGGTTGCTCTATTCACACACTCTCATCCTCTCCAGATCTAAACAAGATTGGGGTAGTAACACTGTCTTTCTCCCTTCAAAAAACACTGGCTTTCTATCCTCACCGCTGGTTACAGATCCGGACGTATCCCCCTCCGCCGGTGAAGCGGAGGAGGGGCAACGTTTAGGCCGTCATCGACAGCGAGGGAGGAGACCCACTGCCGGCCGCACCGTTATCTCTGGCCAAGCGCCGGCGCGGGAGGTCCTCTAATCCCTTCGTCGTTGCTTGTGGGCGGATCCGGCCTCCTGTCGACCAGCTATCCACATCCCGACGAACTTCAGGTATATCTTCGTTCGAAACCGCCTTAACTCTACTTCCCCAGCTCGCTACGTCGCTGCATGTGCATCATTTTCTACCTCTCAGCCCCTCTCGATTGGATGGTCCAACATCACATATTATTTTTTCTTCTATTGTTAGAGGTAAAGCTACTTCATGGAGTCGAATCTTGTACTCCCTCCGTCCAAAAATACTTGTCATTGAAATGGATGTATCTAGATGTATTTTAGTTCTAGACACATCCATTTTGATGACAAGTAATTCCAGACGGAGGGAATACTTGGTTCAAACAAGAAATAAAGTGGGGGTGGGGGAATTTAGTATGTACATCGGACTTGGTACAAACAGGAAGGAAAGGGGGTGAAAGTAGTACGGACTGGTCATCCAACCGGTCTCTTGGTCGAAAAGGGAAATATAGGGGTAACGCTGTACACAGTGGTATGACCAGGACTAGATTTGCTATCCACACATAGGAGTAGGTGGCTAGAGTGAACAAAAATGGGACCAACCCAGATATGTTTCTTGGATGTTTGCTTCTCGGGGCAACAAACTATGAATCACCACTTTATGCCCCTGTTTACGTACATGGTGCTGGACTGCTGGTGCACCCACTGTCCCATGCCCTTATACCAAATATTTAGGCTCCGTTCGGAATAAAGGGGCAGAAAACATAGGTCTTGATGAAAATAGAGAAATAGGAAAGGAATGTCGGTATAAAACTATGGAACAGCGAACCGGAGGAAACTCTGATGGGAATGTGTTCGGATGGACTACGAAATGTACAGATTTGTTTTTTAGAGTAGCATGCTTGGCAGTATGAGATGCTATTCGTTTATTCAGCTGCACAGTGACTACTCTTGTCCTCACCTCACGTACCACACATAGGTTGGTTTTTTTATTCTGACAACACAGCACAACAACCTGTCTAACGCATGGCAGCGAGCGCCTGCGGGCTTCCGCCCAAAAAATGAGCAGCGCGTGGATGTTTCTAATCCTATGGAATCAGTACTACCAGACCAGCTTTCCTATGAAACACTATTCACCTTTCCCGTGTTCCGAACGGTTGGAAGGGAAAGAATACCGTAGGAATTGTGTTCCTACGAAAATCCTGCACCAAACCTGTGAACCGAACGCAGCCTTAGCTGTTCTTAATCTAATGTCCCTGGTAAAAATGAAGCCATGCCACTGTTATAAGCCATGACAAGTTTAGCCAAATGTTTTTGCCTGTAATTGTTTGAGACTCTGACTGTTTCCTCTGCGCCTTTTTGTGCAAACAGGGATATCCAATTCACCTGGTTGCTGTTGTGACCTTTTGGTGCACTGCACAAAACTCTTCTTAAAAGAAGTGACTTTTGTGCTGTTTAACTGGAATGTCAGAATGGAAAAGTTGGTTCATTTTGGTGGAACTGCACAAAGGGAGATCTGTGTTCCAATCCTCATCATCCATATTGGCGCCATAACCTTTCTTTAGGTAAGAATGATATTTAATGCATGTGTTCATCTCTATTTTCCGACTGCCATGAGAAAATAATGCTGTTTTTTACTAGTACACTTGTACTCCCTCACTGACAAAACCAATTCTGAATTAGAAGGCCAATCATGTACTTGGTTTCACCAACTAGTGAGGAGAAAGAGAAACAGAGCATGAAGAGGAACAAGAAGAAGAATAAACAGTGCCAAGGCGATCTTGCTGAAGCCAGAGGCCTCAGTCGAGGCCATTCAAGGGCTCCGGCAACGACTACCTTACATGTGAGACGATCCTCCAGGGAGCCCTTCCACTTCTGCTGTCTCACTTAATTAATTAGGAGTACTTAAGTACCACTAATTTATTACTACCTAATTTTCCTGTTGGAGTTAAACAAATCTTTAGTAGGACCCTATGTTGAATCATGTACGTGTGTATGTTTGTCTATGGAGGTGAATCATGTGGTGGAGCAGGGAGGTAATATTATTAGTGTCATGACATAATAGTGCTATTGTTTTGCATGTCAATTTATTGCCATTGGTTCAATGAGGCAATGTTTAGCGTATTGTCCATCATGAATTTGATGCTACTATTTGAGTAATATGCTAATGTCTTCCTATCCTTTCTCACTAAGCTAATGAAGGTTTCACCTTGTTCCTACTTGTGCAAACAGGGATCATGTTGTGCAAATCATACATTTTAGTGGAACTACACAAGACAATACAATGAACTGTATCCCAGCCAGTGCTTTAACTCTGCTGGAAGTTCTTGATAATCTTTCGATATAATCTCAGCACTGGTAAACAAGAGTGATTTCAACCATACATTTGAAGTGCACAAAAATATATACTATTGTGTGATTCAAGTGAGTGCTTTATCATCTCTTATGGGACTACATGAATAATCTTTTTTCTCAGGTTGGTACGGGCCTAAGGCCTTCATCCATATTAGTTTGCTGTCAACTGTATTTGTATCGTGCTACTGTCATGAGAAACTCCTTTATCTTTGCACGTTAAAGTTTTGCAACCTATGATAAATGGCAATGCTTTGAGTGTTGAGTTGAGCTAATTGGCACTGATTAAATAAACTAATACCTCTCTTTAAGCAAGACTACTATGTTGCTAACTTTACCCATTAAGATAATGAGGGTGCTTCTATTTGTTAGTGTATGTTTCATCAACTAGTCCCACTATTACAGTAATCTCACTCTCTCAATATATGTGCCAACAGGGATGCTCGATTTTGGTGGAACTGCACAAAAACTTTGGGTGCTTCATTGCCTCGACAGCTTCCGTCCTTTCCTGTCAGTCGCTAATCTCCGCTTGCTTTCTTCCTTTGCTGTCAGTCGCTTGGCTTATCTCGGCTTCCAGTCAAAGGAAATAGTAATTGGTATGCTACCTCACACAGGTTGGTACTGGTCTTTATCCTGATTATTGTGCCTGTCATATGTATTGGTAATTTGGTATTGTGCTACTGTTTGCCGATTTCATAAAGGAGTAATTTGGAGCCTGAACTCACAGGCAAATCATTACATCGGGTGATTTCAGTAGAACTGCACAAAATGATCAGATGGACAGGTACTTATGCTACTGCTATGTACTCCAAAGTTCACTCACACAAGCATCGATGTTGACAAGAAGTGCCTATATTCATTCGAGTATCAACCGGCATCAACCAATTGTCAAACTCCAAGTATTAGGAGAGTGAACGCCAAAAATATTGCTTGGTGCATAGCCCAGAAAAACGCAGTCCAGTCTTTGGTCCCAACTTGTGCCTTTTGGTTATCGGCACATATGGTAGCGAACTATATGGCATGGAGCCTAAAGATTCCAGACAAGTTGGTTGACGTGTATATTCATCTGGCACTTAATCAGTCTGCACGCCAAGGATGCTCCATTTCAGTTGAACTGCACAAAAAATTTGGGTGGTTCATTTTCTCAACCGCCTCCTTTCTCGTCTGCAATGTAGAATTTTGGCGAGATACAGGACCAAGATGACCCAGTAAACTAGTTGGATGAGAGTAGTGGCCAAGTTGCTCAAACCTCCCTCGGCACGAGGCCACTATTTGAGGATAAACCTACAAGCAAAGTTCAGATTGTCTGTGCTGCCCCTTATGTACTCGAAAGTTTACTCGTACAAGAACTAATTTTAGCAAGAAGTACCTCCGATTGAACACCATTTACCAGTCTGTACCCTAGGTAATTAAAGTTCGTCCATGGATCATATTGGCTATGATCTCAATCATTTGGATGCATAAACATACTGAACATGTGTATATCTGAATCTTTTTGTGAATTATGTATGAATATTGTCGTGTGATCTATCAATCATTTGGATCCATAGATATGCTGAGCTTGTGTATATATGAATCTTTTGAGTTGTTGATAGTGAATGTTGGCTATGAATATGAACGTGTCCTGTGAACCTGAGTTTGATATGAATGTTTACCTTTTCTGTTGTATTTGTGTGTGAACTTGTTAGTATGCCTACTGTGGGGTATAAAACGCAGGTCTCTTATAAAAGTAATGCTGTGTCCAATTTATGTTTTCCCTTCTAACCACATTATATATATTTATATTATTACTATTATCATATATTTTATAGAGACTTATATATACATTATAAAAACATCCCACGTGTTATTAACTTATAAAAGTAAATGTTTGACGGAAGTTGGCAAGGAAAATCCTGGTTGTTTTTGACTCACAGGCAAGGAAAATCCTGGTGATTGCGTACAAAAGCTTGCGAAGATTTTCAGGACCAATTTAATAATAGCGCGCTCATTTTTATTTTGAGCAATAACTCGCTAATTTCTTAATTATATATATATATATATATATATATATATATATATAATGTGCCTCTCCGGTTTATTCTTTGATATTAATTGCTCCTTCTAACATAACATTATATATATAACGAGCCCACCTAATACGTGTATTTCAAGGAAGTGCAAATGGGCTGGGATTTCTTAGAAAATATAAATGGGCCTGATTGACGCGAAATTATTTGTTCACCCAGCCCAACAAATGCATTGTACATTCTACAAAACATGGGTTAAATATATGCCACATTTTTGCAGGCTGACATGTGGGCCAATAGGTCGAAGCCTACGCAGGGCGTTGTCAACTTGGTCAAAAAATGATTGTGTCATCCACAACCATTGGATTTATATCCAACGGCCGGCATGCACCTTCAATCTCTCGTCTTCTTCCTCCAGCGTCGCCGGGACCGCCTGGTCCGGCCTCCGGCGGCTAGCGGCTCTGCTTAGCACGCATCGCTGCGAAGCGCTACCCCACCGCCGGCCAGGCTATCCCTCCACCCCTCGACACCTCCTATTATTCTCCACAGACTACGGCCCCATGCCACAACAGAACCAGTTATAAGCCTTCTCCTCCTCTCAATCCGCGACTCCACTGCCGCGTTTTCCCATCTCCGAGTCGTTCCCGTCCGGGGCCTCGCCGTCGTCCTCCGCCTCGCTGCGTTCGATGCGCTGTGGTCAACAAACGAGAGTCATCGAAAGAGGACTGTACGTGGAGAGCCTGACGGCTGGGACCCATGAGGTCCATGGTCGCACGCAAGGAAAGTTCCTCCTTATTAAGCTGAAAAAAAATCTTTCCTCCACCTGACAGCTGGGACCCACCGGCTGTATCTTCGCACGAAGGAAGTGCCTCCTTGTTTTGCGAAAAAAATTATTCATCCCGTTGACAGCTGGGACCCGTCAGATTTGGTGACTGACTTGTGGGCCTACTAAGCGGACGTGTACGCACGGCTTTGTCAACTTAATCAACAAATGATTCTAGCAGCTGGACCGTTGGATGTTAATCCAACAGCTGTGCTCCTTCTTCAACCTCTGTTCTTGCTCCTGTCTCCCATGGGCGGCACCGCGGCTGTGCTGCCGCGCACCTGAACTAGTGAGGTTTCCCACTCCTCTCCATCTGCGACTCCACTGCCCCGTCTTCCCCATCTCCGGGTCATTCCAGTCTGGGTGAGCTCGGCACGGTGTGGTCAACGTGGTCAACAACCAAGAGTCATCGGAAGATGACTGTACGTGAGAGGCTGACAGTGGGGACGCACCACGCCCATGGACGCATGCATGCAACGGAACGCGGCAAGGTCAACGTGGTCAAGGAACGACTTCCATCGGAAGTATACTGTACGTGGAGAGTCTCAGCTGGGTCCACGGCCGCAGCAAGTAAGTGCCTCCTTATTACGCGGAAAATAATGATTCCTCCAACTGACAGCAGGGACCCACTGGACGGGCCATCGTATTTTGCAAAAAAAACATTTGCCCCCTGACTGCTGGGACCCACCTGACGGGCCATCGTATTTCGCGAAAAAAACGTTCCCCCCGCTGTCAGCTCAGACCCATCGGAAGTGCCTCCTTATTATGCACAAAAAAAATTAATAGTCCCCTAGCTAGCTGGGACCCACCTTGGTGGAAGGCTGACTTGTGGGCCTACTAAGTTGACGGGGACGAAGGGCTTTGTCAAGTTAGTCAATATGAACGATTCTAGCTCTAGTGACCGTAGGAAGTCCATCCAACGGCCGTAGTGCTTCTTCAACCTCTGGTCTTCTTGCTCCAGCCGCCAAAGCAGCGCCGGTCGTGCCGCATGCTCCTGCTTCCCGTGGCCGGCTGTGCTGCCGCAGAGGCCTCACCGCCCCTACTATTCCCACCGCTGGCCAGGCCCTACGGCGACGGCAGCCTCACACCGCAGCCAAACCAGTGAACCCTCGTACTCCTCTCCGCGCGGGCTTCCACTGCCGCGTCTTCCTCGGCTCTGCGTCGTCCCCTTCCTAGGCCTCACCGTCGTCCACCGCCGTGGTGCTCCCCGCGCGGCGTGGTCAACGTGGTCAAGGAACGACTTCCATCGGAAGAGTATTGTACGTGGAGAGGCTGACAGCTGGGTCCACGGCCACAGCCCAGTTTTATTGTGATTTGCCAAGTAAGTCGCTTTGTCAGGCCTGTTGGGTTGCAAATCTTTCAAGACGAGGAGAGCTTTCATTCGGCTAGCCGAGAAAATGGCCCATCAGTAATGAGAAATGGGATGTACATTTTTAAAACACATCAAACCGGCAATTAGTTTCAAATATTATTTTTTTCATTTCGAAATTTTAAATTACATTAATTTTTATGCGTGGAGAATTTGTTGGATTTTATATTGATATACATTTATTCTTAAAATCAGTTTGAATGTGAGTCGAAATTTCGGGATTAAAAACAGTTCGGACCGCACCGAAATATGCAAAATTTCGTATAATTTTTTAACCGTGGCCACAATATGGGCTGTAATGCTAACCAAAATAATATGGGCTCCAAAAAAAACCTTAATAATTAGCAAATGGGCTGTAAATTATTAGAAATAATGGTAGATGGGTTGTATGCTGTTTTCCACAGATTTGAGGCTTTCCTAAAAAAAAGGTTGACGCACAAGCTGTGACCGTTGGATGGCCATCCAACGGTCGTCGTGCTTCTTCAATCTCTGCTCTTCCTGCTCCAACCGCTCAAACACACCTGCCATCTCTCACCGCCCCACCGTACTCCCATCGCTGGCCTAGCCATCCCTCTACTCACCCACACCTGCTGTTATTCTCCGGCGACGGCAGACGAACCAGTAAACCCTCGTACAGTCGTACTCCCCTCCGCGTGGGAAACAACTGCCGAGTCTTCCCTGCCTCCATGTCGTTCCCTTCCTAGGCCTAACCGTCGTCCATCGCCCTGGTGCTCTCGGCGCGGCCTGGTCAACGTGGTCAACGACCGACATGCATCTGAAGTGGACTGTACGTGGAGAGGCCGACAGCTGGGTCCACGACCGCACGCAAGGAAATGCCTCCTTATTACGTGCAAAATAATGATTCCTCCACCTGACATCAGGGACCTACCGAAAGGGCCTCTGTATTTCGTGAAAAAAACGTTACCGCCGCTGACAGCTCGGACCCACCAGCTATATCTTCGCACGCAAGGAAGTGCCTCCTTATTACGCAGAAAAAATGAATACTCCCCCTGTTAGCTGGGACCCACTATAGTGGCAGGCTGACTTGTGGGCCTACTAAGTTGACGGGGATGGAGGGCTTTGTCAACTTAGTCAATATGCACGATTCTAGCTCCAGTGAGCGTACGATGTCCATCCAACGGCCGTAGTGCTTCTTCAACCTCTGGTCTTCTTGCTCCAGCCGCCCAAACCAGCGCCGGTCGTGCCTCGTGCTCCTGCCTGCAGTGGCCGGCTGCGATGCGGCGGAGGCCTCACCACCCCCTACTACTCCCACCGCTGGCCAGGCCATCCCTCTACTCACCCACACCCCCTGTTATTCTGCAGCGACGGCAGCCTCACACCGCAGCGAACCAGTGAACCCTCATACTCCTCTATGCGTGGGCATCCACTGCCGCGTCTTCCCCGGCTCCGCGTCGTCCCCTTCCTGGGCCTCGCCGTCGTCCACCGCCCTGGTGCTCTCGGCGCGGCGTGGTCAACGTGGTCAAGGAACGGCTTCCATCGGACGTGGACTATACGTGGAGAGGTTGCAGCTGGGTCCACGGCCGCTTCAAGGAAGTGCCTCCTTATTACGTGCACAATAATTATTCCTCCATCTGACAGCGGGGACCCACCGGACGGGCCACCGTATTTCGCGAAAAAAACGTTTGCCCCTGACTGCTAGGACCCACCAGCTACATCTTCGCATGCAAGGAAGTGCGTCCGGGCAAAAAAAACGATTCGCCCCCCTGACTGCTGGGACCCACCAGCTACATCTTCGCAGGCAAGGAAGTGCCTGACAGTCGGGACCCACCTAGTCGAAGCGTACGTAGCGTTGTCATTCTGGTCGCGAACGTGTACGTACATATATACTGGTGGATGTAGAGGCGCACACTTGTCGTAGTAGAGGCGCGTACGTGACGTAGTAGAGGAGCGCACGTAGCATGTACACGTACGTATAGCGGCCAGGGTGCAAGAAAGAAAATACGGCCACGTATGTTTACATATGGGCGGGGTCTCGAACGCCTACTCGCGCATACGTACGGCCAGGGCTCGTGTACATGGCTGGGTCGGAACAGAGAAACAACGTCGTCGTCGTGTTCATGGGGAGGCAACGGAATGCGTCGTGTTCATGGGGAGGCAACGGAATGCGTCGTGTTCATCGGGAGGCAACGAAACGCGTGGGAGCCAACCGGCTGGGTCGGAACGGAATGCGTGGTCGTGTTCATCGGGAGGACTTTGATGGAACAGGCGATGGAAACAAGGCCTGGCGTACCGCACAACGGAGGAAACGGACCTCCTACGTTCGGAACGGGGTCCTGTTGATCGGGAGGGGTCTGGCGTACCGCAAAACGGAGGAAACGGACCTCCTACGGTCGAAACGGGGGTCCTGTTGATCGGGAGGGGTGTGGCGTACCGCAAAACGGACGAAACGGACCTCCTACGGTCGAAACGGGGGTCCTGTTGATCGGGAGGGGTGTGGCGTACCGCAAAACGGACGAAACGGACC
Organism: Aegilops tauschii subsp. strangulata; assembly: GCF_002575655.3. Classification (NCBI taxonomy): domain Eukaryota; kingdom Viridiplantae; phylum Streptophyta; class Magnoliopsida; order Poales; family Poaceae; genus Aegilops; species Aegilops tauschii. The sequence continues at coordinate 46,407,933 of NC_053037.3, forward strand.
TCCTACGGTCGAAACGGGGGTCCTTCATCGGGAGGGGTGTGGCGTACCGCAAAACGGGACTCCACGGGATACTGTTCATCTCCACCGTCAACCTCCTCCAGCCTCCACGGGCTACCGTCGACCTCCTCCAACCTCCATGGGCTCCTGTTCATCCAGGCTCCACCGCGCGCTACTCCACCGGCTACTGTTCAACCACCCCTCCACGGTCACCCCTCCACCGTCTACTGTTCATCCAGCCCTCCACACCACGGGGTCCTGTTCAACCACCCCTCCATCGTCTACTGTTCATCCAGCCCTCCACACCAAGGGGTCCAGTTCATCCAGAGGCAACGCCACCGCTCACTGTTCATCCAAACCCCCCCGCAATGCTCACTGTTCATCCCAGAAGCAGCATCGATCGGCTTCAGTTAGCAGCAGTAGCGAAGGAATCGCTCGATCGGGTTCAGTTAACACCCGTTGATCGATCGCTAGGGTTCAGTAACGCCTATCCTGCAGTGCAATCGCTCGGGTTCAGTTAGAGCCCAACGCCTCGCTCGGGTTCAGTTAGAGCCAACGCCTCGCACACACGCTCGTACGTGTATGAGAGAAACGCGCATCGCTCAGCCCCCGACCTCCCACCGTAACTAGGAACTCCCCGAAATTTTCCTCGCCCTCGCTTCTACCATAGTTTTTTTGTCATGGACGGCCCAAAGAATGTCATGCAGCTGCGTCTCCGGCCCGCCCAGGATGAAAAGCCCATTTTCTGTCATGATTTTTTGTCATAGAAGTAGGAGCCCACCACATCTATGATGATACCGGGTTTTGTCACAATTATCGTCATAGAAGTGTCATATGTATGATAGAAAAAAAAATTGTTCGACCCAAAATGTCACGGATGTGTCTTTTTTTTTGTACTGGCTGCCTGCCTGCCTACATGGCACCGCATGCACCGCTGGCCTGGGCGCGTGTCGAAGCAAGGCGAGGCGGCAACAGACGGGACTGGCTCCGTTCTCGTCCCCGATAAAGCAAGGGGACACTTAAGCAGTGCATTAAATGCGTCTTGTCCTGTAATACGAGAGATAAGCTCGCAGCACTGTAGGCCTTTCCACCTCCTGTGTGCCACTGTGGCAGCCCCTTTCGACTATAAAAAGAGGCCCTTGGCATACTGGAGAAGGATTCGGCTCTTTTGAACTACACAGCCACCATAGCTAGTTCGAGAGCTCAAGAACTCTCTCAAATACACACCAAAGCAGGACTAGGGTATTACGCATCCTCGCGGCCCGAACCTGGGTAAACGATCCTTGTGTTGACTGCTTATCCTGCTCTTCTCACAACCCTGTGCCCCGGCAACCGTAGTAGGGATTCTTGTGATCCCATAGGTGTCGTTTCCCACCGACACATTGAGTCGAGACATCAGAGACTCGAGGTCATTCTGGAGCATTACCCTTGGCCAGAGCGCTGGGTCGATCCCCGACACTGCGACCTTCAGCCGAGCGAGGTAGTCCATAATGCTGGCAAGACGAGATTCCAGTCGGAGCACGTTCATGGCAGCTTCGTATTTAAGAGGGAAGTTGATGGGGTCCAAGCTCGTCTCGATTCGCCCAGTCTCTTCCTCGAAGTTTTGGCAGAATTATGCACCCACAGAGAAATAATGAATCGACAGTTATATGTCGAGTCGATGATAGCAAATCAATCGGACAAGGAGATGTACCTTCAAGCATGAGGAACTTGGCGAGACCTCCCAGATAAACCTCCAGCTCGTCTCTCTTGCGGGTCAGGTCTTCCACTTTGTCAGTTAGAGTCCCCTTATCCTTCTTCAGTCGCGTCACTTGAGCACTCTTCAGCTTGGTATTATCTTCTTCTAACTTTCCGACTGAAGCCGGCTTCTGGTCGGCGAGTGCTGTTTTCTCTTCTGCCGTTTTCTGTGCGGCCACAAGGTCAAGATCCTTCTTCTCCAAGGCCCGCCTCATTTTCTCTAAAAGAAATAACACTCGGGTTAGAAAAAGGAAGGAAAAGATGGCAAGAGAATCAGTCGACAAGCTTTTACTTCCCATACCAGCAGTTTCATCCTTAGCCTTCTGCAAGTTTTCCTTGGCCAACTCCAGATCAAGATTGAGTTGGATCTATTTCTGCTCCAGGTCAGCAAATCGAGCTCCAAGCTCACAAGATCTCTGCGGTCAGGGAACTGTTAGTCGACAAAAACAAAGATTGGCTGCTTCCGAGCAATAAAGTACAAGTTCAAAAAGTTCTAAGACTACTGCCGAATCAAACATTCAACAGTAGTCTCGGGGATTACACCCAGTGGGTGCACTCAGCTTTCCCCCACTGGTTCGACTTTTCAATCGACCTGGTCCGTCTAGTCAAAAAAAGAGAGAGAGGCAACAGTTGTTCTTAGACCATAGTCGACTGCCCGCAGTCGACTACGGTCTCGGGGACTACACCCAGTGGGTGCACTCAGTGTGCCCCCACTGGTCCAGGCTCCACTCGACATGGTCTACCCAGACCGAGTGGAAGAATGTCAAGAAAAATTCTCTTCAAAGACCCGCGCTGAATCAAACATTCCACGGTGGTCTCGGGGACTACACCCAGTGGGTGCACTCTGCGTGCCCCCACTCGTTCAAAGACACACTCGACGTAACCTAGTCGACTCAAGTGGAAAAATTACTCAGCAAAAATTGAAACACCCAGTGGGTGTATAGATGCAAGATGCAGTTTCTTAATAGATGCACATTATGGTTCCAGAACGCTCATCTACAGACATCTTACAGATAATAAAACAATAGTTTTCAGGTAGCATATCCTAATAGAACAAGCGTCAAGCTAAAGACCAGTCGGTAATCAACTAACCTGAACGTTGGACTGGAGAGCTGAGCTGGCATCATATGCAGCCTGACTAGCCTCGCGCACCACCTTCATCTTCTCCATCATAAGGCCTGCCTGGCGTATAACTTCCTTGGCAGTGCTCACCTGATCCTCTGGGACATGATGGGTGGCAAAAAGCGGGTCTGGAGGAACAGTTGCAGTAGCTTGGGGATCAAAAGCATGGAGTTGCACAGACGAAACAGGGACTTGCGCAATCAACGTCAAAGGACGTGCACTCGACACAGGATACGCAAAGGTAACAGAAACTCGATTGAGATCTCCGGACTGCTGGGTCACTGGTTCTAACACTGGTGTTGTCTGGGGCGTCTTGCTGGCTGGCACCCACCTGCCTGAGGTCCTGCTCGTCCTTCCTATGGGCTTCTATGGCACATCTTCACCGTCGTCTGGAAGTTCAATAAAATTTTGCGAAGCTGCAAAAGAATCGACCGCAAGAGTTCAGTCGACCATGAAAATAATTGACAAAGTAAAGGCAAAATAACAGGAGTCATACCCGCTTTGGATGTGGCCGCGTCTTCCACCTCCTCGTCATCATCATCCTTGTAAATGGAAGTTCCAGAGGTAGCAGCACAGCAAGTTTCAGAATTCACTTGGTCAAGCAGGAGAGTGAGTCAACTGAAGGTCAAATTATGCAAAAGCAAACAATAAAGCACAATAATTACCCAGAATAGATGGGGCCGTCCACTTTGATCTTAGGCAAGGCCTTCCGAGGCTTTGAGGGCGCTACCTTGAGCTGCTTCGGGGCCTTTTCCGTCGGAATGGGGGAAGAATGTCTTTGACTTTGGGTCGGAATCAACTTCAACACCTCCTCCACTCGGACCCCGATCCGTTCGGGGGCTAATGACGATGACATGTACCTAGGGTAGGGTAATGGTCCTGACCTAGACACCCTTCCCAAGGATAATGCCCCAAAGTCAAAGACATTCAAAGTACAGCAGCATCTACCGACTGTAATCACCTCAGAGTGCAACCCACTCGACCAGAAGCATTTCACTCGGAGAACCCAATTCGATTCGACCAGGATATACTCACTCGACCACAGCAGAAATCACTCGGAGTACAGAAGATCTAAGGTCACTTAGAATGGCAACGGTCAGGCGTTCACTCCCTAGTCTTAATGATCATTTATATGCCTTTATTACTGACATTACCAGTAACATCCCACCTTTATGTACGTTGTACCCCTTGTAATGTGGGTTGGCTGGGGTCCTGGCGCACTCTATATAAGCCACCCCCTCCGCTGGTACAAGGGTTCGCACCCCCTGTAACTTCACGCATAGTCCAATCAACCGAGCCTCCAAGCACCGAGACGTAGGGCTGTTACTTCTTCTGAGAAGGGCCTGAACTCGTAAATCTTGCGTGCATAATCTCGCCATAGCTAGGATCTTGCCTGCTCCTACGTACCCCCATATTCTACTGTCAGACTTAGAACCACGACAACAGATTTCCTCGCCGAGTGGATTGAACAGCAGCAACCGACTCAGATTCACTCAAAACATTGGACTATGTTCTTTGATGGGTCTAAGATGCTGAATGGCTCTTCTGCTAGAGTAGTCCTGGTATCCCCCAGAGGTGACAAGCTCAGCTACGTCCTCCAAATTCACTTCGATTCTTCAAACAATGAAGCTGAGTATGAGGCACTTTTGTATGGGTTGTGTATGGCTATCTCACTCGGCGTTTGTCGCCTGATGGTCTACGGCTACTCAGACTTAGTGGTCAATCAAGTGATGAAGGAATGGGATATCAGGAGTCCAGCTATGACTGGTTATTGGAACGCAGTAAGGAATCTAGAGAAGAAGTTTGAGGGGTTAGAACACCACATACCCCGAATCCAGAACCAAGCTATTGATGATCTGGAAAAGTTAGGTTCCACTCGGAAACCTATACCTAGCAATGTGTTCTTGGAGCATCTCCATACCCCGTCAGTCCAAGAAGATCCCTTCACAGAGGAGCCCCCGCAACCGAAAAGTTTAATCGATCGGACTGAAATCAAAGTCCCAGCTGTAGTCGACTTGATCATGGAGGTTCTGGTGATCACCCCTGATTGGACAGTGCCATATATCGCATACGTGCCTAGGCAGGAGCTCCCAGAGGATGAAGATGAGGCCCGCCAGATCGTCCGTCGATCCAGAGCATTCACCGTGATAAGCAAATAACTTTATAGGGAAAGCGTTACCGGAGTCGCTCAGCGTTGTATTTCTCCAGAAGACGGTAGAATGATTTTAAATGAGATCCACTCGGGGACCTGTGGTCACCATGCATCCTTTCGGACCATCGTTGCCAAAGCATACCGAGCAGGGTTCTACTGGCCACGTGCAAATGAGATGGCTAAGGATATACTCAGCAAGTGTGAAGGCTGCCAGTTTTACTCAAACCTGCATCTGCCTTGAAGACTATTCCACTCGTCTGGCCCTTTGCAGTTTGGGGATTGGACATGGTTGGACCTTTCAAGACTGGCAGAAGTGGTTTCACTCATTTTCTCGTAGCAGTCGACAAATTCACCAAATGGATTGAAGCCAAGTCTATCAAGAACCTTGATTCAAGCACTGCCATCAGTTTCATCAGGGAGCTGATATTTAGATAAGGAGTCCCTCATAGCATTATCACAGATAACGGCTCCAACTTTGATTCTGATAAGTTCAGGGCATTTTGTGCTTCCCAAGGCACTCGGGTTGATTATGCATCTGTTGCCCACCCGCAGTCGAATGGGCAAGCAGAAAGGGCGAATGGTTTGATCCTTCAAGGGTTGAAACCCCGACTGGTGCGCAATCTCAAGCATGCTGCTAGAGCCTGGGTGACTGAATTTCCATCCGTCCTATGGGGACTGAGAACAACTCCTAACTGGTCGACTGACCGAACTCCTCTCTTCATGGTGTATGGTGCTGAAGCTGTGCTTCCGAGTGACTTGCTGCACAACGCCCCCCGAGTGGAACTCTTCTCAGAAGTTGAAGCTGAACAAGCACGCCAAGATGCAGTTGATCTCCTGGAGGAAGAACGTGAGATGGCTCTGATCCGGTCGACCATCTATCAACAAGACCTCTGTCGATTCCATGCCCGTAATGTCAGAGGTCGAGCATTCCAAGAAGGAGACCTTGTTCTCCGAGTGCATCAGAAACGACCTCACAAGCTCACTCCGGCCTGGGAAGGTCCCTTCATCATCACCAAGGTGCTCCACAACAGGGCGTATCACCTCTACAACGTAGCCAAGAAAGAAGACGAGCCACACTCGTGGAATGCAAAGCTGCTCTGCCATTTCTATACCTACACACTCGGATCGGCGAGTTGTAATAAGAATCCTTCAGTTTGCTTATCAAAGACAAGATTTTCGCGGTATCTTAATGATTGTTATCCCAAAACATACGTGCTCAAATCCCCTAGTGGGTGGCTTAGCCGCGAATCCGATTCGCTTAAGTTTCAAAAACACTCCGAGTGAAGAGCAATCCTCTCACTCGGGGGCTTAGCCGCGAACCCGATTCGCATAAGTTTCAAAAACACTCCGAGTGAAGAGCAATCCTCTCACTCGGGGGCTTAGCCGCGAACCCGATTCGCCTAACACTATAGCAGGTTGCTGCTAACACGACACTACGATAAGAGACCCTTTGACGAAACTGTGTGCGATGCCATAATTGCAAACGGTGGGGTAAAATAACCGTCAAAAAAGGTGCAAAACGTTTGCGATGGAGGATGCATCAAACATGGTTCATATTTTAGTTGCGTGTGCGATGTAGGGCATACGGTTCAGCTCAATTAGCTATTTGCGATGAGGAGGAACAAAAGAAACGGGCAGCCAGATGAAGGTGTGTGCGATATACAACATACGGTTCACTCGGATGAACTGTTTGTGATTAGGCAACACAAAAGAAACGGGCAGCCAGATGAAGGTGTGTGCGATATACGGCATGCAGTTCATTCGGATGAACTGTTTGCGTTGAGACAAGATAACAGAAACGGTTCAATATAAGGAGATGTGTGTGATACGCGACAAACAGGTCTGTAATCATAAATGTGTGCGAAGACCGATAATAACACAAATGATTGCTTCTAATAAGACGTATATGATATGCTCTATCTACACAACATCTATTGGCCATTGGGGGATGGGCGGTCATCCGGATACGCCATAAGGATACGAAGAGGCATCCCATCAGCAAGGACTATCTGTTCCACCAGTAGCTCATGTAAGAGAACTCTCAAGTTAAGTGTGCTCACGCTCGAGCAGCCATCAGATGGGTGACTGGATGGGAAGTTGTGTTGATGTTAAATTAACTGATAGGATGGGTCATATTTGTCAAATTAAATGACTGATGCGACCCATCCCATGAGTTAATTTAACCTCGAGGTCCTTGTTTTTTTTAACACATGTTAAAGAAGGTCTACCGCATTACTTTTTGACAATGTGCGATACGTGGCATACAGTTGATCCATCCGACCTGTTTGTGATGGAATAGGCCGTGTGTGTTGTGGGAAAACGCTTGCTAGTATTCAACCATTTGCGATTGATGAATTCATCACCGACAGGTTCCCTAGTGTGGTATGTGTTCACCTGATCATCATCTACTTCTTGTGCTAGCTCGACGTTCCTTCTATGCTAAGTTTCCATTAATTGATGGCATTTTATGAACACGCCACCGTTTCCCGCCATTTCCTCACCAGTTTCCCGCCACCCAGCGATATTGCGCATAGGCGGCGCGCGACGCTCGGAGGCGACAAGCGCAGCCTGTAGCACATCCACCTTTTCCAAGCATGCCAACCCACCAAAGCGCCCCCTATGCCATCAACCTCGTCGACGAGGAAAACGAGTAGGCGCCACGTCACGTCAAGGCCGAGGCGCTCTCCAGCAACGCGATGGACGATGCAGTGATGCGCGTCATCACCAGGGTTGAGTAGACCTTTGGCGCATGGCGCTTGAGTGCCGCGGATCAAGATAGGCATGTCAGCACCGACAGGCTGCAGCTCGCTGCACAACATGATCGATGGCGCGCCGCAGAGCAAGCTAGGCGCGTCCGCGCCGATAGGCTGCGGCTCGCCGCATGGTGAGACTGTTGGAGCGCCGCAGAGCGAGAGGCGCGGCGCGCCGCACAGCAAGAGCGGATCCATCTGTGCTTTTCTATTGTTGACACTGCGTCGCAACTGGGTAGACGTCCCTTCAGTACCCCTATTCCTTGCCAGGAGTGGGCAGAGGCCCTCAGCGCCGTACTTGCACCAGAGGCCGGCCGTGCCATACTTGGACCAGATGCCCGCCGCGCCGTTGGCATGGGAGCCGCCGTTCGCCTTGTCCGTGGCCCACTGGATGCCAACGCGCTGGTCCGTAGGCTCGACCGCCTCGTTGGCCCAGGTGTCCACCTGGGCGCAGTAGAGGAACATGGCCGTCGCATCCTCGAGCTGGTGATCTCCGATGAAATAGCCAACTTGGAGCTCGAGATCGCACTCCAGATGTACCGTGAGCGTGTCGACCGCTTGGACGAACGTCTGCACGAGTTCAGGCAGAGCCAAGAGCTACCGTAGGCAAGGGCTGCTCGTCATGGTCTCATGGACGTGTTTTATTTTGTTGAGTCGTTTCGACGTGGATAGCTATGTATTCACAACAATCATAGTATTGCTCTGTTTATTACTCTGTTTCAATGTGTGTACTCTGTTTTCCATTCTTATATGTTTTGTTTCAATGTGTGTATATACGCTTTCCATTCTGTATATGTGGATGATAACAGCTAGATTCAAATTAGTATACAAAAACAGATAGAAAATGTAATTCATAATATATATATTAATTGTTCATTAGTACATCACAGAATATATATATATATATATATATATATATATATATATATATATATAATACCACCACATATACGTGATGATACTTAACTACAAGGTACACTGCATAAAATTGAAAATGAACAATACTAAAACTAATAATCCCTCCTGGGGCAGTATTCCGGCAGCCCCTCGCCAGCAGCTCCCTAGTGCGCGGCATCTTCCCAGTGGGGAGGCAGTACTCCGCCTCCTCCGCCTCGCAACGCTTGACGTACCGATCTGGCTCTTGCTGGCGGACGCGCGCGGGCAATCTTTCCATTTCGTTGGGCGCCCACTTGAGCTCCGCGTCGGTGGCACGTTGGAGCTTATCGGCCCACCTCCACGCAGCGACGAGGTGCCCAACGCCTATGACCTTCCTCGCGAAGTACCCGTCTTCGTACACCTCCTCAGCAAGACGACGCGCCCGTCCCCAAAGCTCCGCCACCTCCTTTTTTAAGGCGGCATCACGGGCTTCACAGGCCGCCTGGTACTGGGCTTCCTCCTCCGCCATCTCCTCCTTGAATGCCACTTGCCTGGCTTTCTTAGTCGGCGGCAGCGACTTCTACAGAGAAATATTATACTGGCCCCAAAACCAATCCAAAGTTGGGGGGTCCGGCGCAACCTCGTCAGGCGGCACGTAGGGGTCCTCATCGCTGCTAATCGAGTGAGCGTCCTCGGGGGGGGGAGGCGACTCCTCGTCGGCACATGGGCAGACCAGCGGCGCCATGGCAGAGATTTGAGAGAGAGAGAGAGAGAGAGATAGGGCGAGCGAGGGAAGGATGTAGATGAGAATGCAGGCGGGACAACGTGAGCAAGGTAGTATTTATTGGCGGCCGGAATCTAGATCGACGGGGACAGTACACACGCCGGTCGCCGGAATTTACGAGTACTGTAGTTTGAATTACACACGATTCCTGGAGCAAAATCCGTGTGTGAACATAATAGCTGATGGTTTCCAATACAGAATCGTGTCTAATTAATGATCCCCGCCACTCACCTAGCAAATCTCGAGCTGCGAGATAGAGTGCCAATTGTGTGGGGCCGGTTGTCTTGCCAGATCTTTACATTTTCTTTTTTGAACACCAGATATTTACATCATCTGATGATTTTTTAACTTGCACACAAGTACACAAAAATATGATTTTCCAAACCGTTATGGTTAGGTGTTGCATGTAGATGTAGTTCAAATTTGAATTACGGTCATTAAATGGTTAGAAAATCACTTAAATGTCTATAAAAGGTCAAATGACCCCTGAAATTTTCCAAATTTTCACATGACAGTTGTATTAGTGCACGTTAAACATAGAAAAAAATTGAAGGCCGTAAGAGGAAGCTATCTCCTGTTCGTCATCAAACATGCATTGTTCCCTCTCGGAACCACGAACCTTCTAGTGAGTTGCTCCGGTTTGTGAGGGGTGTGTGTCCAAACTTTCGTCAAACATGTCAATTTCTTTAGCACATCATCTTGGTGGCATGACATTACATCAACCAAGATTTCATGTTTTTCTGATCATTTATTAATTTTTTGAATTAAAATGCCATGGCACTCCATGCATACGTATGCATGTGCCCATGCCTTGAGACCAATATCTTTGAAAATTCCTTCTAATTTACTGCACATGGAATTAACTCGCACACAAGTACACCGATATGATTTTTCAAACCGTCTTGGTTTGGCGTTGCATGTAGATGTAGTTCAAATTTGAATTACTGTCATTAAATGGCTAGAGAATCACTTAAATGTCTTTAAAAGGTCAAATGACCCCTAGAATTTTCCAAAGTTCACATTATAGTTGTAGTAGTCACTACTAGGGAAAGCCCTAGAAGTAGCGCGGGTATTTTGCCTATCAGTAGCGTTGGACCACGCACTACTGATAAGGCGCTATAGCTAACGTGTAGCAGTAGCGCCTGTCGTCCCACGCTACTGCTATGCATGGCTAGCAGTAGCGCACTTTAGTGCAGAGCGCTACTGCTAATATCTACAACGCTTTTTAGCAGGAAGTGCTACTGGTAAGGGAGCGCTGCTGCTATCTTTGTTTCCCTCGCTACTGCTAGTTTTATTAGTTTCTGTTTTTTTTTGCATATTTCTTTTGTATTTGAATAGGCTTTATACAATAATCTTTAGCATATCATACACATATAAATGTAATCAAAGCATATACATACAAATAGTCTCATCAAATCATGTCATCATCATAATCATCATCCAACACAAACTGGTCTCTTGTCATCATCTCGAAAATAGCGATACAAGTCTCGATAACTTGCAACTACATCGTCATCCATCTAAACAATGATATATGCGAGAAGAGCTATCACTTTGAGTGAGAGCGGAACTATGCAGTACATGAGTTCGTATCCCTCTCTCGCATTAGCGTGAACCTATACTAACTACTACCTGTCGCTCGGAAACCGGAAACCGGTACACCTGGGCCTGACACTCCGGCCACTCCTCGTATATATACTCCTAGCATAGCACTTCTTCGCCATCGATGATCTATGCACCTGCACCGTCACATGAGTCGATGATATGCAACATATATAGTTGAGCAACAGAAGGAGACAGACTTGGCAAAAATAGAAGCAACATATCATAAGCATAAATAACAAAGTTGATCGTACCCAAAATGCCCTAACTAGAGTGATCGTCGCTAGTCGAGGAGGACGGTTTAATTACATCACAAATAAAGTTTCATCGTGCATAACTCAAAGTTTCGTCATACAGAAAGTATGGACTAAATAGACACATTGTCATATATCGACAATCACTCCAACATGTAGTTCCATCCATCCACGTCAGGGAGATAGTCCCCGATCTTAGTGAAAGGCTTCAGGTCAAGACGCTGAGCGGCGACGCGTGTTCGGACATCTTCCCGCGACATTTGTCCTTCTTTGTAGAACATCCCTGTTATTTCGACAACCTCCTTCATGATGATTTTGGCAAGTTCGCGCTGGATGTGATAGAACTCAGCTCGAAGTCGATGATCCTCGATATCTCCTAAGTTCTTTGCCCATCACAGAATATGGGCATCGCCGGATCTAGGTGACATGCGAAGGTTTTGGTGATCCCGTCTGTACTCCAGCATGTGGTGTAGGACTTAGAATCCATCATTAAGATAATCACTCGGTTGCTGGATGTAGCAGAAGTCGGTCTTATGGCCGAAGGCGGGCCTGCCGTCCCTTCTCTTCTTGTCCTTGACCTCTTCACCCCGTGGGTCATAGTAAAACATAGCACTGTCGAGAACAGACTTGATGTGGGTGTAATCCTTTGTGTTAATGTTCTTCGACGAGTCCAAGTAAAGAGCTTGGGAGTATCGGGGGTAGAGGATGATGAGGACGGCGCGCCCGCCGCTGCGCAAAATAAGTACATCTCAAATTAATTATCCTCCACCGTGCAAATGAATGATTGAAATCGAAGGAAGGATATCCGCGCGGATGACTTACAGGGGATGATAAGGCACGAGAATCGCCTCCTTGTCCTTATTGGTGAGCATGAAATTGACGATGTATTCCCTCGCGTATTGACAGTGCTTTGCGCAGACTCCCAAGAAGGCCTCGTGCATGAAGTACGGGTCAGCGAGACATATATGAGGTATCTGCTCAACCCCGATGAGGTAGTTCATGTGCAAGGCATAAAGGCGGACAAACGTAAAATCCGGATTCTTCACGTGAAACATGTCGAATATGTAATCGAATCGAAGTATAAGAACTTCTCCGCGGGGAATGTGTCGACGTACGACAATTGCCGTGGAACGTTAACCATGTAGAGTGGTATCCTGGATCTTTCAAGGCGATGAGGCCTTACTCTATCCATAGCAGATCGTCATGAAGTCTCCTTAGATCGCCGAATCTTGCCCCTAGCGCTGCTTTAGGTAGGATTGGTTGACCAGGGATATGCCATTTTGCCGCACCGGGGATATCTATAAGGTCTTGAACCCGAGGCTGCTGAGGCGGCTGGATCATAGAAGCAGCTTTGTTGTTGCCTTTCCTTGGTCTCTTCCTAGACTTCTTTACTACCGGAGGCTGCTGAGGCGGCAATTCAGGCACCGACTCATGACGCTCAAACCCTAAGTAGCCGCCAATATTGAAATACTATTGACTGTCATCGTCATCCTCATCCACATCTATGGCGACGTCACCAGCGACTAATGGAGCCTTTTCCTCACCCCTCCGCTATCACCCAGCACGACAGCCGATGCTAATTGGGTAGGTGAGGTGTTGATGTTCATACCTAACTGCGTGCTTGTGGGTGTGCTCCCGGCCGCCTCCAGATGAAGCAGACTCTTTGGCCACAACAGGACCCACCCATTGCAACAATCACCAAGCCGCCGTGGGGTCTCGTCGTCATCCCCCACTAGTACCAGAGGAGCCAAATTCTCGTGGCCCGGTTTGACACTGGCCACAAAAACCTTGAAGACGTCCAGGGGGATCGGCCGATTGTGGAACAATGGTTCCTTCGTCTTCATTATCGTCGCCTTCCCCACGTCCACCTTCTGGTCGCCGATGGTGGTGCACGGGGTTTCGTCGGCCTGCAAAGAAAAGTATGCGACATGAGACATCCGAAAGGCAACGAAAACATGAGATTATACATTTATTGAAGGGGGCCGGTGTGACAGATACCGTGAGGGCGTCGAGCTCAGCCAAAGATGAAGCACCGCTGAGCACGTCCGGTGCCGAAGCCGATGCAGGAGCCGGTGCGGGAGCTGGTGCAGCTGCAGGTGCTGGTGCAACGTTAGTCGAGCGGCTACCCAAGAAGTCAGCAAGGGGAAAGTCCGCTGCCTTTTTTTTCTAGATTTTGGTTGCTCCAATTGAAAACGGCCGGAACCAAGGTAGTAGACATATCTACAAGCACCTGTGTTGCGGCAGCTACCGCTGAGATGATTTCTTCTCAACCACAATCTCAACCTTCTTGTCAATGTTTTCTTCAGTTTACCTCCGTCTTTCCTTTCTCTCCTCCATGGTCTCACGGTAGTACTTCTTCCACGTGGCACCGTCTCCGACACCGTGCATGCGTCCATACGACGGTCCAGTCTCCACTGGGAGTCCTTTCAATATGTTAAACGCCCGGTTGAATGGAGTGTCCCACTTGGGCCTCGCCAACGACTCAGACGGCAAGTCACTTTCGGCCGCAATCCTGTGCTGCTCTCTGTGCAAAAGGCACAAGGATCATTTACAAATATGACTAACGTGCAATCGAATCGATCAATAACTAAAATTACCAGCAATCTCATGAACTCCGTCGTGACCGCGTTCGTATTGAAAACCTTATTCACTGGGTCCCAACGGTGCCGGGCCCTGAGGACGTCACGCTCCTGCGGGACGGTGAACTCCGCCAAGGGGTCTGGGATGCCCATACTCGTGGCTTCCGCGTCCTCCTTGGCCCATATGGACCTCTTCCCGCCGTAACCACGGCTTCCGAGGTGGTGGCACCCAATGTTCCTCTGTTGAAGCCCCTTCATGTACTTCGACTTTTTTTGGCAGCTTCAGCCTTGCAAGCCGCCTTGAATATTTGAAAGTGCTCTTCCGTGATTGTCGGATTATCCTTTACAATCTCAGAGTAGGGTTCCTTTTTGTTGACGATCCGATATTTCACCCTTGATTTCCAAGCGGCCAACGCGTCGCTAAACTTGGCCATGGCGTGTTTGTTTATCTTCTTCATTGCCGGGTCCTTATCTGGATCTTTATAATCCTTTTCATTCCTGCCCGGGAACTTATCTGGTGCAGCTTCTTTAGGAGGGAGGGCCTCATATTATCTATCTTCTGTAGTTTCTCATCGTTGATGGTGGCGGTTGTCCGTATGATGCAGCCTATTTGATTGCCGTAGCACACACGCGCTTCCGCGGGCGCGTTTGGCTCAAAATTGCCGTCGTCCACCTCCGTGACCACCAGTCTAGTAGTCCTAAACTTGTTAGGAAGCCATTGCCTCTTTGCTTTCAGTTCTATACCGGCTCCGCTAGTCTCGGCGCCGGTCTCAGTCTCAGCGCCGGTCTCGATGCCGGTGTCAGTCACAGCGCCGGTCTCAGTCTCAGCGCCGGTCTCAGTTTCAGCACCGGTCTGCATGTCGGTCTCAGTCCACGATACGACCGGTGGGCCCAGCAACAACATTCATTGATCGTTGGCAAAGCTCAAATATTCGTCTGCCGCCACATAGACGTTGTCGCAATCACCAGAACCATGTCCTTCATTGTTGCTAGCCATGTTTCCTACTATTAAATCTAGTCAATTAATTCTAGACCTAATAAAATGAATAATGACATAAAAAAGGCTTATGCTTTGCAGGAACATTGACTCCTTCCTGGTGCAGCAAATCCCGGGCACTCGATATGTCCTAGTTTGTAGCACAAGTCATGCCGAAATTCACGGCAAATTTCGGCATGACTTTTGCTAAAAAGTGGACAAATCGAGAACCTGAAATTTGCCGGAACAGAAATGAATCAACATTCTGGAAAAACATAGGCCACTCGGCTTCATTCCCTGGAAACAGTGTTCAAATATCCATCTTCGACACCGCAACACATGTCCAAATATACACGAGCAGCCACATGTCCAAATATACATGTCCAAATTTCATAAGCTAATTCAAAAGCTAAGTGTAGAAGATAATTCATTGAACTACTAATAGAACAAAATGCAGTTAACTTTAGTGCTCTATAATGACGAAAGGAAAAAAATTCAGTTAACTACTAATTTCATTCATTTAGGTTATTCATTTAACTTCACCTAATTAACCTACTGTACCACTACTACTAGCAGCACTACTAACTTAATTAACCTAGCAAAACCCTACTGCCCTAACTAAAAAACATCTAATTAACATCTACTAGTACCACTACTGCCCTAACCTAATTAACATCTACTAGTATGACTATATACTACAAGCAGCACTGCTACAATATTTTCTTCATTTTTTTCTTTTAAAAAAATCTATGAAAACAAAAACCCTAATTAAATCCTACTGCCCTAACTAATTTTTTGCTCTAAACTAATTTTTTGCTCTAACATCTATTACTTAACATCTTTTGCTCTAAACTAATTTTTTTGCTATAAACTAACTTTTGCTCTACTAATTTTTGCTCTAAAATGAGGGAGAGAGGAGTGGGGGGGTGGAGGGGTGGGGGGCTTATAGAGAGGGGAGAGATGGTGGCGGGGAGGTGCTCGGCGACGGAGGCAGGGGCGGGGAGGGCGGGCTCGGGCACGGGCAGCGGCGGTCCTGGGCGGGCTCGGGCGGCGGTGAGGTCGAGGGCCTCCGCGGTGAGGTCGAGGGCGGGGACGGTGAGGTCGAGGGCAGCCTCGGGCGGCAGCGGTGAGACGGAGGGCAGCCTCGGGCGGCGGCAGTGAGGATGAGGTTGCGGGCGTCCACGCTGGCAGGAGACGGCGGCGAAGTGGGGCGACGGCGAATCGGGGAGACGGCGGCGAAGTGGGCGAGGGATTTGGGGGAGAAGTGGTGGCCGGGTGGGGAGGGAAACCGCTAGCTGTTTAAGTGAAACATAACGGTAGCGCGTTTCTGAAAATGCACTATAGCTAAGTTAGCTACAGCGCGTTTTCAGAAACGCGCTATTGCTATGCCTTTCTCCTTTTCCCCCTTTTTCATTTATTTTTCTTTACATTTTATTTTTTCCTTTCTCCTTTTTCTATTTCTTTCATTTTCATTTACTTTTCTACTTGTTTTCCAATTTATTTTCTTTTTGTTAGCAGTAGCGCCTTACACATAAATGCGCTGCTACAACAATATTAGCGGCAGCGCGTTTTATAAAAGAGTGCTACTACTGTGTGTAGCCTATCGGTTTAGTGGTGGGAATTTTAGTAGTAGCGCCCTTACAACGAGATGCGCTACTGCTATATATGTATCTGCAGCGCAGTTATTCCGCGCGCACTACTGCTATGTAGCAGTAGCGCGCTTTTGTTAAAGTTCTGTGTATAAGGTTTTCCCTATTAGTGAGTGCATGTTAGACGTAAGAAAAAATTGAAGGCCGTAAGAGGAAGCTATCTCCCATTCGTCATCAAACGTGCATTGTTCCCTCTCGGAACCACGAGCCTTCTAGTGAGTTGCTCCGGTTTGTGAGGGGTGTGTGTCCAAACTTTCATCAAACATGCCAATTTCTTTACCACATCATCTTGGTGGCATGACATTACATCAACCAAGGTTTCATGTGTTTCTGATTTTTTTTATTTTTTGGAATTAAAATGCCATGTCACTCCATGCATATGTATGCATGTGTCCATGTCGTGAGACAAATATGTTTGAAAGTTCCTTCTAATTTACTGCACATGGAATTAACTCGCACACAAGTACACAAATATGATTTTTCAAACTGTTTTGGTTAGGCGTTGCATGTAGATGTAGTTCAAATTTGAATTACGGTCATTAAATGGCTAGAAAATCACTTAAATGTCTTTAAAAGGTCAAATGACCCCTAGAATTTTCTAAAATTTTATATTACAGTTGTAGTAGTGCACGTTAGACGTAGAAAAAATTGAAGGCCGTAAGAGGAAGCTATCTCCCGTTCATCATCAAACATGCATTGTTCCCTCTTGGAACCACGAGCCTTCTAGTGAGTTGCTCCGGTTTGTGAGGTGTGTGTGTCCATACTTTCATCAAACATGACAATTTTTTTACCATATCATCTTGGTGGCATGACATTACATCAACCAAGGTTTCATGTGTTTCTGATTTTTTTTTTGGAATTAAAATGCCATGTCACTCGATGCTTAATTATATCATAGCCGTTAGACCAATATGTTTGAAAATTCCTTCCAATTTACTGCACATGGAATTAAATCGCACACAAGTACACAAAATATGAGTTTTCAAACCATTATGGTTAGCTGTTGCATGTACATGTAGTTCAAATTTCAAATACGGCTATTAAATGGCTAGAAAATCACTTAAATGTCTTAAAAGGTCAAATGACCCCTGAAATTTTCCAAAATTTGACGTGACAGTGGTATTAGTACTGTAGAATTTCTCGTTCATTTAAAACACCACCCGTTGCCACTTTACTCCAAATTCGTCTTTCACAGCTAATAAAAAATATCTACAACATCACACACAATTGCTTTCTAGGAACCGTTTGCGATGAAAATATCTGGGTCTATTTAAGTCTCCCTCCTTAAGCTTCGCCGGCTCGTCTGCTCCGGTGCCGGCAACCCCCGAATCCACGAATCTCGATCCCCATTCCCGCACCCCCTTCTTGCAAAGATGACGCCGTGGAAACACTTCATGAAGGCCCGTACGATGGCCGCGTCCCCCCCCTCCCGAGCTCCGCCGCCTGTGCTGAGAGCGCGGCCGCCTACGCCGAGGGTGCCGCCGCATCCGCATTGAGCGCGGCCGCTTCCGCCGAGAGGGCTTCTGCGGTAGCCGACAGGGCAGCTGCAGCAGCCGAGACGGCTGTAGCTGCTGCTGCGATGGCGGCTGCAAACGCCGAGAGCGCTCGAGCTGCCGTCCGTGCCTCCGATGTCGCCCTGGCCCAGGTCGAAGCCATCCACGCCAAGATCAAGGATGCACACGCCAAGATATTCCAGGCCAGCTCGGGCTCCAGCATGCACCCCACGTCTGAAAAGGCGGTGGTGGCCATGGAGCACCTGCTTCCTCATGAGGTCGCCGAGCGGGAGCTGGAGATGCAGGAGGCGATGGAGATCGAGGAGTGCCAGGAGGAGCAGTTGCGCATGGCCGAGGTCGAGGTAGAGAAGAGTCTGTCCGTCGAGGAATCGGCGGTGGAGTACCAACATGATCTCTGGCTTAGCCACTACTACAAGTACTACAACGTTGAGGGCCGCGCCACGGACGAGGTCGCCTTCAGCAGGGGGGATGCAGAGTTCACCAATCGCGGCATGTCGCCAGGACAATTCATCGACGTCTCATCTCACACCGGCGATGCATAGGCCAGCGCGGCATCGGATTTGTTAAAATTATGCATACTTAGGCTTCGTTTTTAATGCTGCTCTTTTGTTAGAGCAATGTTTAGGTCAACTGGCTCTGTTTAATTACTAAAATTGCTCGATTGAGTAAGTGTGGTCTGTCTGCTGTACGCTCTTTTGTTCCCAAATTAGCAAGAGATGTTAAATTATGCAATGATGTACCTGGGGAAATTTCCACCAAAATTTGAATTATCAAACTCATCCCATGTGCGTAAAGCAGAAGAATCATTTGCGATGCGCACAATCGTTCAAAGTGAATGGTCTGACGGCACTGTGCGCAAAGTTTCCCTCCACATTTCCAAAATTTTGGCCTACCGCCAAAATATCTACCCCCGCCCCCATTCCCCCTTCCCCACCCCCTTTTCTCCCTGACCACAAGTCACATTTCCCATGTTTCTTTCTTCCTTCCTTCCTTCCTAAGATATAGCCGCTTCCTCGTTCTCGCCGTCTCGCATCCTACCGCCGGGGTCACCATGTTCTTCTTCAAAGACCTCTCTAGCGGTTCCTCCTCCGGTGACGACTCCTTCACCACCCGGGTATGCCTCTCTTCTCTCTCTCGAGCTATGACATGGAATGAAGGATTTTTACCTAGCGGTCGATTTGAGTCATTTCTTCCTCTTGTAGCTCCCTAGGACCATCAGTAGCAACGACTGGAGCAGGGTGGCTGAAGATCTATCTGCTCGTTGTCACCATAAATCTCCAAGCGTGAAGCTAGTTGCGTTTGAATCTGTGGATAGTTGGAGGAAGTTTCTGGCATGTGCAGAGAAGGTTAGACCATCTTTCGTTGTTACAAATCATTTGTTAGATGTCATTCAGACACTGTCACGGTCCCAACCCATTCATACCACACCTTCAACCAAAGGCATCCTAAGACAGTGTCACAGTTTGTACCTAGTATCTTAAATTGTTGTCATCTCATCAATGGTGCCATTAGAAAATTATTTGGCACCGCTTCAGCAGTTTGTGCAGCCAACTTTGGTCCACACATCCGAGCAGCCAAGCAGTAAAATAATAAATCTTTATGGCACGAAGGAACCGGGCATCGGAGCAACTACATGCTCCGGAGTCCGGGTCCCTAATTTTTTTCCGCTGCATCGGCTCGCTCGTGCAGGGCACCGATGCGAGATGTAGCAAGAGTTGTCTTTACCCCACTTTTGGCATACATAGTGGACGACCGTAGTGCTATTAGTCCTATGTTACTAAATTTGTGCATGTACACACCTGTTAGTATCAATTTGCTGTCATCCAAACACTGTCGCTATGCTGTTGTAGTTATATTTACCTTCCTCATAAAATGTTCAATTTGTTATTATTGTACATGAGTAAGAACTTGTAGTGTCGTTGTAGTTAATTATAGCTTCTGATGTTCCAGAATTTGGTTGTTGTCTCAATAGCAATTAATTCTTTTGCACATTGATCTTTTTGAGAAGATATGTCATAATTAACATGTTTCTTCAGTTTTTCAAAATAAGCATTGGTGATTTTCAATGTTGCTATAAACCCATTTTCCCTACAATTGTTACTGATCTAGTTTTAAATATTATAGGATGAACGGAAGTGTTCTTACTTGGAGTGGGTTGATCAAGAGTGGCCACAGTCCTTGAAGATGTGCCTAGCGAAGCTCTAGAGCATGTATGAGGAAGAGAACAGACGTAGGCTTAGAGAAACTGTTGTCAACGCTGAAGAATATTTGAAGATGTGGGATAAAAAGTTGAAGGTGGAGAATGAGCTCAGATTTTTTAAATCAGACTTTGCTAAGATGGTGTTGGCGAAGGAGGAGGCACTTTCCCAGTTGGCCCGTTCAAAACAGGTTCTTACCAAACTGAAAGGAGAGGTGGACAAGACGAGCCTGGATGATCTCGATTAGGGAAATGAATATACTGTTCTTATGAAGTTGAACCAGCTATATGTTGTACTGTGCTGTTTTCATGTAGCTACCGTACTATGATGTTATAATATATTTATGTGCCTGATATGAAATTGGCAAACAGCTGTTCGATATGAAATTTGAATTTGCGTAATAATGGAATTATTAATTGTAAACTAATAAACCTACTAAATGTATCTTGGACCTTTGCAAACGGTTCTAGCAGTAAAAGCGCTTGCGATGGATATCCCAATGCCACATAGTTTTCTTCATCAAATTGTGTGTGATATAGTTGATAAAAGCAAACAGTTAACCAAGGCAGACCGTGTGTGATAGTTGCACCTTTCACACACGAGCCTACACATAAAACTGTGTGGGATGTACGTATGAACGGAAACGTTTTCCCTGGATTGACTGTGTGGGATGTACATAAGAATGGAAACGTATTACTTGGATTGATTGTGTGTGATATACATACGAACGGAAATGTTTTTCTGGGATTCACCGTGTGGGATGTATATACCTACGGAAATGATTTTCTCGGATTACCGTGTGGATGTACATACCTACGGAAATAATTGGGTTTCGATGCCTCGCCCGATTGCACACGGCCCCAGCCTGTGTCCCATGAGGGCCTATCCCCGACGATTTCTTGTTCGTGTGGGAAGGACCCCCCTATCGCCCACACTCACTTGGTGATGGTTCCAAATGCCGTCGGGGAATGGGGATAAAAACCGTTTTTATAACACCGACGAGCACCAGTGTAAGTTTCAAAAACACTCCGAGTGAAGAGCAGCCCTCTTACTCGGGGGCTTAGCTGCGAACCCGATTCACCTAAGTTTCAAAAACACTCCAAGTGAAGAGCAGCCCTCTCACTCGGGGGCTTAGTTGCGATCCCGAACTCGCCTAAGTTTCAAAAACACTCTGAGTGAAGAGCAACCCTCTCACTCGGGGGCTTAGCTGCGATCCCGAACTCGCCTAAGTTTCAAAAACACTCTGAGTGGAGAGCAACCCTCCCACTCGGGGACTTAGCTGTGATCCCGTACTCGCCTAAGTTTCAAAAACACTCTGAGTGAAGAGCAATCCTCCCACTCGGGGGCTTAGCTGCGATCCCGTACTCGCCTAAGTTTCGAAAACACTCCGAGTGGAGAGCAATCCTCTCACTCGGGGGCTTAGCTGCAATCTCGTACTCGCCGAAGTAACAAAATACTCCGAGTGAAGGGCAACCCACTCACTCGGGGGCTTAGCCGCGAACCCGATTCGCCTAAGTTTCAGAAACACTCCGAGTGAAGAGCAGACCTCTCACTCGGGGGCTTAGCTACGATCCCATACTCGCCTAAGTTACAAAATACTCAGAGGTGAGAGCAATCCTCCCACTCAGGGTTTAGCTGTGATCCCGTACTTGCCAAAGTTACAAAATACTCCGAGTGGAGAGCAATCCTCCACTCGGGGGCTTAGCTGCCATCCCGTACTCGCCTAAGTTACAAATTACTCCAAGTGATGAGCGATCCTCCCACTCGTGGGCTTAGCCGCGAATCCGATTCGCCTAAGTTAGAAAAATACTCCGAGCTGCGTCACAAGTGCAACGCCCGCTCCATCCCGATCCGCAAGGACGAGGAGGTGCAGGTCATGTGCGGCACCTAGTGCTCATATCCGCGGCCCTCTTGTCGGAGCTGCATCACAAGTACAACATCCGCTCTAACCCGATCCGCAAGGACGACGAGGTGCAGGTCGTGCGCGGCACCTAGCGCTCATGTCTGCGGCCCTCTCGCTGGAGCTGCACCACAAGTACAACATGAATTCCGAGTGAAGAATGAAGTTTCATTCAGAGTTAAGAGATCTGAAAGTGGTAAAGACAAAGCAGCCATATTCAAAGAAAAACCAAGTTCGGATAAATCCAGCAATGTTTAGAACTACAAACAGAAGTACTCGGGCGTCAGGCCCGAAAGAGCTTAACGGTTACAAAATCACTCGTCATTCCGAGGCAAATAAAAGTGAGGCATCAAGTTTGTTCACTCCGCAGGAGGAGGACTAGCTGGCTCAACAAACTCATCGAGGTCGATTCCATCAGCAATACGAGTGGCAGCGTTGATGAAGGTCTCCATGAAGGACTGGAATTGAAGCTTCTTGGTATTGGCGACCTTGAGTGCTGCGAGCTTCTCTTCTATAACTTCCTTGCAATGTACACGGACCAGAGACACGGGCGCATCAGCACCACACTGAGCAGATGACTTCTTCCACGCCTGCACTCGACCACGGATTTCGTTGAGTCGAGTCATCAGAGACTCGAGGTCATTCTGGAATGTCACAGCTGGACAGAGCTCCGTGTCAATCCGCTATACCGCCACTTTTAGTCGAGCAAGATAGTCCATGATGCTGGCGAGGCGGGATTCCAGTCGCAACACATTCATTGCAGCTTCGTCCTTAATGGGGGAGTTAATGGGGTCCAGATTCGTCTCAATCCGCCCAGTCTTTTCCTCGAAGTTTTGACAGCTGCACACACAGAAAAATGGTGAGTCGACAGTTGTATGTTGAATCGACAGTTGCAAATCACTCGGACAAGGGAATATACCTTCAAGCATAAGGAAAATCTTCTTGGCGAGTCCTTCCAGATAAGCCTCCAGTTCGTCCCTCTTCTAGGTGAGATCTCCAACCTTGTCGGACAGGGCCACCTTGTCCTTCTTTAGCTGCACGACTTCTTTGTTGGCTTCGTTAATGGCAGTCTTCAACTTGGCGTGTTCTTCTTCCAACTTGCTAACTGAAGCCAGCTTCTTGTCGGCAAGTTCAGTTCTCTCCCGCGCCGTCTTCTACGTTGTGGCAAGGTCGAGGTCCTTCTGCTCCAGAGCCTGCTTCATTTTGTCTAAAGAAATAGCATTCTTCAGACGAGCTTGGAGTTGTCGATTTTCACTACGCACATCTGTTCGAGTGGATTCACTCGGTTCAAAAGATGAAAGGAAAGATGACAAGGCAAACAATCAACAAGTTAATACCTCCCATGGCAGTTGCTTCATCCTTAGCCTTCTGCAAATTCTCCTTGGCCAGCTGCAGGTCGAGATTGAGCTGGATCTGTTTCTTCTCCAATTCAGGAAACTGGACCCCGAGTTCACAAGATTTCTGCAATTAACGAATAAGACACGTCAGTCGACAGGAAGAAAGATCGATTGCTTCCGAGCGATAAGATACAAGTTCAGGTCATTACGGCAAAAAGAGTTCTAAGACTACTGCCGAATCAAACATTAAACAGTAGTCTCGGGGACTACACCCAGTGGGTGCACTTGGCGTGCCCCCCACTGGTTTGACTTTCCACTCGACATGGTCCGTCCAGTCAGAGTAAAAAAATAAAAATAAAACGGCAACACTTATTCTCAGACCACCGTCGACTGCCCGCAGTCGACCGCGGTCTCGGGGACTACACCCAGTAGGTGCACTCAGTGTGCCCCCACTAGTCTAGATCCCACTTGGCATGACCTGTCTGGGCCGAGTGGAAGAACTGTAAAGAGACATTTGACAAAGACCCCCGCCGAATCAAACATTCGACGGCGGTCTCGGGGACTACACCCAGTGGGCGCACTCTGCGTGCCCCCACTGATTCAAGGATACACTCGACGCAACCTAGTCAACTCAAGTGGAAGAACTATTTAGCAAAAGTTAAAGCACCCAGTGGGTGAACGGATGCAAGGTGCAGACTCATTATAGACGCACATTAAAGGTTTCAAGACGCTCATCCATGGACATCTTACGAATAATAAAGCAGTAGTTATCAAGTACCATATCCTAACAGAACAAAGATCAAGCTGAAAGATCAGTCAGAAATCAACTCCCTGGACATTGATTTGAAGAGCAGAGCTGGCATCATAGGCAGCCTTGCTAGCTTCGTGCACCACCTTCATTTGCTCCATCATAAGGCCTACTTGGTGTATAGCTTCCTTAGCATCGCTCACTTGGTCCTCTGGGACATGATGGGTAACAAAGAGCGGAGTTGGTGGAACAGTCGAAGCAGCCAGGGGATCTGAGGCATGGACTTGCACGGACTTTGGCGGTCGACGCCAAGGGACGATCAGTCAACACAGGATCGGCAAAAGAAACAGAATCCCAAATTGTATCTCCGGATTGATGGATCGTTGGTTCTGGCGCTGATGTCGACTGAGGTACCTTGCTGCCAGGCACCCTCCTGCTCGAAGTCCTGCCCTTTCTTCCCGTGGTCTTCTGAGGCACATCTTCGTTGTCGTTTGGAAGCTCAATGTCATTTGGTGGTGCTGCAAAAGACTCGACAGTAAGAGTTCAGTTGAACGACAATACAATTGACAAGATGAGGGCAAGATTGTAGAGTTGTACCTGCTTTGGAAGTGGACGCGTCTTCAGTTTCTTCATCATCTTGATCCTTGTAAATGTCCATGTAGGTCCCAGTAGTAGCAGCACTGAAAGTTTGAGAACTCACTCGGTCAAGCAAGAGAATGAGTCGATGATAACATAGAAGTTCCCAAACGATGCAAAAGCAAAGAGAGAAAGCAAAACACTTACGCAGACGTGAAGGGAACATCCACCTTGATCTTGGCCAAGGCCTTCCGAGGCTTTGAGGGGGTGACCTTGGGCTGCTTGGCGGCCTTTTCGGACGGTTCCGAAGACAAAGTCCGAGTGCATTTTTGCACTTGTGCACTTGGAGGAGCTGCCTTGCCACACCCGCGTGCAGGGTCTTGAGACTGTTTTGATCGGTGTTCTGAGCGAGGCGGTGAGTCGACTTCCTCACTCTCGTCCGAGTCATCACTGTCGTCTTCATTGTCATCAGGCGACTACCCGTCGCCACTCTCGTCTGTCCTCTTCGTTCCCTCCTGGATTTGCTCCCCGTTTGGCATCGAGTACATGTCAGTATAAATCCGCAAGGCAAGGAGTTAAACAAGCATCAATCAGATTCAAGGACAGATGCAAATCGGAATAAAAAGGCACTCGGTGAAAAAGGTTAGACGTTGTCCGGCTCATTGTCGGCGTCAAATGGTGCAACTCTTCTGGACCCCCTGGGGTTGTCTCTATTTCCAGTGATGCTCCATAGCCACTGTGCCACCGTCTCCTTGGTGACCTCCTCTGGGAGGAGCCGAGCGGTGTCATTAGTGCCCAGGTACATCCACATCGGATGATCGCGGGCTTGGAGAGGCTGGATGCGTCGACTAATAAACACCTCCAAAAAATCCATGCCAGTGACGCCATCATGGACTAATTGAACTACCCGGTCGACTACCATTGACACCTCTCCTCTGTCTGCTGGAGTCATGGTCAACGAAGAGGGTTGGAAGACTCGATCCATGGTGAAGGGGGGAAGACCGGTCGACTGACCAGGAGTCGGAACATCTTGGCAGTAGAACCAGGTCGACTGCCACCCTCTAACCGACTCGGGAAGGGTCATAGAAGGAAAAGTACTCCTACCCCTCGTCTGAATCCCTAAACCCCCACACATTTGGATCACGTGCGTGTTTTAATCAGTCGGATTTGCCTTCTTCACAGTTTGAGAACGGCAAGTAAAGATGTGTTTGAATAAACCTCAATGCGGTTGTCGGATGACGGTTTCCGGCAAAACCCTCAAGGTTCAAACACTGGGGTGCGCGTGAAGATTTCCTCCCTACCGATCCACGCCCTAGCTCGCTAAGATCTCGCGGACGAACTCGACGAACTCACAACACAAAGACACAAGATTTATACTGGTTCGGGCCACCGTTGTGGTGTAATACCCTACTCCAGTGTGGTGGTGGTGGATTGCCTCTTGGGCTGATGATGAACAGTACAAGGGGAAGAACAGCCTCCTGAGATTGAGGTGTTCTCATGCTCGACGAACTTGTGTGGGCGAGATGCCTCTCAATGGGTTATCAGATGCCCCCTACTGTGGTGGCTAGTGCTACTAATATAGGACCTGGTCCTATCCCCAAATATTGAGCGGGAAGGGAGCCAACAACGGCCAATTCGAAAGGGGACAGCGAGTACAACTTATCCTGACAAAAGTGGTCTTCGCCTGCAAAAGGCTCTGGTGGTGACGCCGTCTTGGGCTCCATGGTGACCTCCGTCCTGCCGTCCTGCTAGTCTTGGTCTCGTTGCACTGATATGGAAACCTTTGCTTGATGCCTCGGTACTCTGCGCCTGCGCTTGCCTCCTTAGCACCAAAGAGGAAACAAGGACGCTGCGCGCGCTGGCGCGTGCCTGGCGTCCGCCTGATCTTGATCGTCATGGCTCACGTCACGAGAGCCTTGCAAGGTTTGCCCTGCCTTGATTTCTCCGCTCCTCGCGAGGCAGCCTGGTGGGGCCGCTCTTGAGGAGGTATTGCATCGTCCGCCTCGCGAGGCATGGCCCCTCGCGAGGGTCTTGAATTCCTTGTTGACGAAGATGGGCCGTACAGGCCCGCTAGCTCAGCCATGCCGCGGGCCGCAGGCAGGCAAGTCTGGGGACCCCCGTTCCCAGAACGCTGACAGTAGCCCCCGGGCCCAAGGAGCGCTCGGGCTTGGCTTCGAGGCGAAGCCAGAGGTCAAGCACGGATCGCCGCGGGCCCCAAAAGCCTGCGGCCTTGGTCGACGCGTGGCGGTTGATTGGACATGGGCGTCTCCGCTTCCCCATGCTGCCTCGGCAACTGCTCGACTTGACAAGTCCCTGCGACATGCAAGGAAAACCATCATTACCTGTGATCGTGGGAAGCGCCGGTTGGCCTTCTTCCGCTATAAATGGGGAGGGGGGCAGAGCCCCCATCGCCCATCTCTTCGCGGGTCGCCTGCTTCCTCCTCCTTGCTCCTCTCCTTAGCAGCAATGGAGCCGTCGAAGAAGTTATCCGCCGCGGAGAAGGGCAAGGCCCCTCGGGAGGGGCCCGGCTCCCCGGCGCCCAAGCGTGGACGTGGTCTTCCCCGCAAGCACGCCGCGACTCCCGCCGTGGCCCCGGGCTCCCGGGGTGACGCCGCTGTGCATGGCAGGAGTCGCTCTGGTCACGGCAGCCCCATCGACGAAAGGAGACGCGCCGTGGTTGCGAGGCCTCCCTGGCCGCGGTTCCAGCCGGAGTTCGTTGTCTGGTCGGAGGATCCGGCCGGTAGCTGGCTCCTACTTCCCCGCTTCATTGCCGACGAGCTGCCGGCCTCCGGTCCAGGCGGGCTCTGGCTGTAGGCAGATGGTTGCTGCAGCCGTGCTTCTTGGGTCGCGGTCGAGGTCTCCGTCGCGGGCAACATAGCTCTGGCCCGCGGTTGGCAGACGTTCGCCCACGCGCGCGGCCTGGGCAGGCGGTGCACCCTCCACTTCAAGGTTGACGGCGACGCGACCCTCTACGTGAGGGTTTTCGGGGAAGACGGTCGTCGTGCCGGATGCAGCCCCGTGGTGAACGACGGCGAGGAGGTGCTCGGCCATGGCGATGGTCGGGACGAGGAGGAGGGCGAACCCACCAGCCGCGCCTCGTCCGGCTACGGTGGCTGCTCTCTTGGCGACAGTTCCAGCAGTGGCGCCTACGACCAGCCGCCGCTCCTGCTTCGAAGGTGGTAGCGGGTCGTCTCGTCGCCTCGCATCCGTGAAGCGCGAGGAGGGGTCCGACTAAGCTTGGGACGTCGCCAAGGGCCTGCCCCGAGGACTGCTGCAGCGGCGAGCACCGCTTTTGTTTTGTTCCTCTTTTCCTACCTACAGCAAAATGAAACCAGTATGGGCCCGGAGGGGCGTGTATCGAAGCATGACTTCTCAATCATTATGCTACGCTTGTTGTTTCCGTATTTTGTGCTGAGATAACTTAGCTTGGTGTGTTCGGGGCAGCCTCCTCTTTACGAGGCATTTGTTTCCCCGTGCCTGTCTTGACCTAGTGGTCTGTGATTGCTCAGGAGCTGCAAAAAATTCGTTAGGAAGCTTGCTAGGAGCTTTGTCGTTCACCCAAGCCTTGACCCGGCGCTTCATATTGCGGTACCCAAGGGGCATGGATTAGGAGAGATGCGCCAGCTTGCGCGCTCGAACGAGGGTAGCTCGCGAGAAGACAGAGAGAAAGAAAAACGCTCGCGAGGGCACCCGCTAGCCCCCCTCGCGAGGTATGCGAGAGAGAGAACACAAGCGAACCAGAGTCGGAAAAGGTGGCAAAAGGTGAAGGAACCAAATCAGCAAGGAACACCAGAAGCAAACTTCGATTAAGAGAAGGCGAGCCAACTACGGAAAGCAAATGAAAAGCCGCGTCCGGCACCTAATCTAGTCTTCAAGTCTTCTCACCAGCGCGGAGCTAACTGCTGCCACTAGGCGTGGGAGGGAGCCCCCGAGGCCCGAGGGCGGTACTCCTGAGACTTCGGGGCGTGTACAACCCCACTCATTACTACATGAGAGTGTGACGGGCGGCGATTCTTCACAGGCACCCGGCCTTCTTCACAGGCACTGGGCCTTTCTTCACAGGCACTGGGCCTTGCTTCACAGGCACCAGGCCTTTCTTCACAGTCACTGGGCCTTGCTTCATGGGTAGAACTTCCGAAGGTGCTGGATGTTCCAGGCGTTCTGGATGGGTATCCCGTCCTGCGTCTCCAGGCGCGCGGCGCCAGGCCTGGAGACATGGACGACCCTGAACGGGCCCTCCCACATAGGTGAGAGCTTGTGCAGCCCTTCCCTGGAGAGGACCCGCCTCAGGACGAGGTCGCCCGCCTCGAGCGTCCTGGAGCGGATGTTGCGGCAGTGATATCGCCGCAACGCCTGCTGGTACCTTGCCGCCCTCAGTGCAACTTGGCGACAACATTCCTCCCCCAGCACGAGGTCCATCCCTCACGTGGCGTCCTGCTACGTTTCATCAAACTCCAGGACCCGTGCGAACCGATGCTTGACCTCTTGAGGGAGGACCACTTCGGCTCCGTAGACAAGGAAGAACGGGGTCTCGCCCGGTTGCTTGGTGGCGGTGGTGCGGATGGACCACAGCACGGACTGGAGCTCGTCGTGCCAGCCCCTGCCGCAGTGTTGGGGAATGTAGTAATTTCAAAAAAAAATCCTATGCACACGCAAGATCATGGTGATGCATAGAAACGAGAGGGGAGAGTGTTGTCCACGTACCCTCGTAGACCGACAGCGGAAGCGTTATCACAACGCGGTTGATGTAGTCGTACGTCTTCACGATCCGACCGATCAAGTACCGAACGCACGGCACCTCCGAGTTCTACACACGTTCAGCTCGATGACGTCCCTCGAACTCCGATCCAGCTGAGTGTTGAGGGAGAGTTTCGTCAGCACGACGGCGTGGTGACGATGAAGATGTTCTACCGACGCAAGGCTTCGCCTAAGCTCCGCAACGATATTATCGAGGTGTAATTTGGTGGAGGGGGGCACCGCACACGGCTAAGAGATCAATAGATCAATTGTTGTGTCTATGGGGTGCCCCTGCCCCCGTATATAAAGGAACAAGGAGGAGAGGGCCGGCCAAGGGGAGGTGGCGCGCCCAAGGGGGGAGTCCTACTCCCACCGGGAGTAGGCCTCCTCCTTTCCTTGTGGGAGTAGGAGAAGAGAAGGGGGAAGGAGAAAGAAGGAAGGGGGCGCCCCCCTTCCCTAGTCCAATTCGGACCAGACCATGGGGAGGGGCGCGGCCTCCTTTTGAGGCCTTTCTCTCCTTTCCCGTATGGCCCATTAAGGCCCAATACGAATTCCCGTAACTCTCCGGTACTCCGAAAAATACCCGAATCACTCGGAAGTTTTCCGAAGTCCGAATATAGTCGTCCAATATATCGATCTTTACGTCTCGGCCATTTCGAGACTCCTCGTCATGTCCCCGATCTCATCGGGGACTCGGAACTCCTTCGGTACATCAAAACTCAATAAAACTGTCATTGTAACGTTAAGCGTGCGGACCCTACGGGTTCGAGAACTATGTAGACATGACCGAGCCGCCACTCCGGTCAATAACCAATAGCGGGACCTGGATGCCCATATTGGCTCCCACATATTCTACGAAGATCTTTATCGGTCAGACCGCATAACAACATACGTTGTTCCCTTTGTCATCGGTATGTTACTTGCCCGAGATTCGATCGTCGGTTTCTCGATACCTAGTTCAATCTCGTTACCGGCAAGTCTCTTTACTCGTTCCGTAATACATCATCCCGCAACTAACTCATTAGTCACAATGCTTGCAAGGCTTATAGTGATGTGCATTACCGAGTGGGCCCAGAGATACCTCTTCGACAATCGGAGTGACAAATCCTAATCTCGAAATACGCCAACCCAACAAGTACCTTTGGAGACACCTGTAGAGCACCTTTATAATCACCCATTTACGTTGTGACGTTTGGTAGCAGACAAAGTGTTCCTCCGGTAAACGGGAGTTGCATAATCTCATAGTCATAGGAACATGTATAAGTCATGAAGAAAGCAATAGCAACATACTAAACGATCGAGTGCTAAGCTAACGGAATGGGTCAAGTCAATCACGTCATTCTCCTAATGAGGTGATCCTGTTAATCAAATGACAACTCATGTCTATGGCTAGGAAACATAACCATCTTTGATTAACGAGCTAGTCAAGTAGAGGCATACTAGTGACACTCTTGTTTGTCTATGTATTCACACATGTATTATGTTTCCGGTTAATACAATTCTAGCATGAATAATAAACATTTATCATGATATAAGGAAATATATAATACTTTATTATTGCCTGTAGGGCATATTTCCTTCAGTCTGCCACTTGCACTAGAGTCAATAATCTAGTTCACATCGCCATGTGATTTAACATCAATAATTCACATCACCATGTGATTAACACCCATAGTTCACATCTCTATGTGACCAACACTCAAAGGGTTTACTAGAGTCAATAATCTAGTTCACATCGTTATGTGATTAACACCCAAAGAGTACTAAGGTGTGATCATGTTTTGATTGTGAGATAATTTTAGTCAACGGGTCTGTCACATTCAGATCCGTAAGTATTTTGTAAATTTCTATGTCTACAATGCTCTACACGGAGCTACTCTAGCTAATTGCTCCCACTTTCAATATGTATCTAGACCGAGACTTAGAGTCATCTAGATTTAGTGTCAAAACTTGCATCGACGTAACCCTTTACGACGAACCTTTTGTCACTTCCATAATCGAGAAACATATCCTTATTCCACTAAGGATAATTTTGACCGCTGTCCAGTGATCTACTCCTAGATCACTATTGTACTCCCTTGCCAAAATCAGTGTAGGGTATACAATAGATCTGGTACACAGCATGGCATACTTTATAGAACCTATGGCCGAGGCATAGGGAATGACTTTCATTCTTTTTCTATCTTCTGCCGTGGTCGGGCTTTGAGTCTTACTCAACTTCACACCTTGTAACATAGGCAAGAAACTCTTTCTTTGGCTGTTCCATTTTGAACCACTTCAAAATCTTTGTTAAGGTATGTACTCATTGAAAAAACTTATCAAGCGTCTTGCTCTATCTCTATAGATCTTGATGCTCAATATGTAAGCCGCTTCACCGCGGTCTTTCTTTGAAAAACTCCTTTCAAACACTCCTTTATGCTTTGCAGAATAATTCTACATTATTTCCGATCAACAATATGTCATTCACATATACTTATCAGAAATGCTGTAGTGCTCCCACTCACTTTCTTGTAAATACAGGCTTCACCGCAAGTCTGTATAAAACTATATCCTTTGATGAACTTATCAAAGCGTATATTCCAACTCCGAGATGCTTGCACCAGTCCATAGATGGATCGCTGGAGCTTGCATATTTTGTTAGCACTTTTAGGATTGACAAAACCTCCTGGTTGCATCATATACAACTCTTCTATAATAAATCCATTAAGGAATGCAATTTTGTTTATCCATTTGCCAGATTTCATAAAATGCGGCGATTGCTAACATGATTCGGACAGATTTAAGCATAGATACGAGTGAGAAACTCTCATCGTAGTCAACACCTTGAACTTGTCGAAAACCTTTTTGCGACAATTCTAGCTTTGTAGATAGTAACACTACTATCACTGTCTTCCTCTTGAAGATCCATTTAATCTCAATGGCTCGCCGATCATTGGGCAAGTCAATCAAAGTCCACACTTTGTTCTCATACATGGATCTCATCTCAGATTTCATGGCCTCAAGCCATTTTGCGGAATCTGGGCTCACCATCGCTTCTTCATAG
Organism: Aegilops tauschii subsp. strangulata; assembly: GCF_002575655.3. Taxonomy (NCBI): domain Eukaryota; kingdom Viridiplantae; phylum Streptophyta; class Magnoliopsida; order Poales; family Poaceae; genus Aegilops; species Aegilops tauschii. The sequence continues at coordinate 46,440,464 of NC_053037.3, forward strand.
TTCGTAGGTTCGTCATGGTCAAATAACATGACCTCCAGAACAGGATTACCGTACCACTCTAGTGTGGATCTCACTCTGGTTTACCTACGAGGTTTGGTAGTAACTTGATCTGAAGTTACATGATCATCATCATTAACTTCCTCACTAATTGGTGTAGGAGTCACAGAACAGATTTCTGTGATGAACTACTTTCCAATAAGGGAGCAGGTCCAGTTACCTCATCAAGTTCTACTTTCCTCCCACTCACTTCTTTCGAGAGAAACTCCTTCTCTAGAAAGGATCCATTCTTAGCAACGAATGTCTTGCCTTCAGATCTGTGATAGAAGGTGTACCCAACTGTCTCCTTTGGGTATCCTATGAAGACACATTTCTCCGATTTGGGTTTGAGCTTATCAGGATGAAACCTTTTCACATAAGCATCGCAACCCCAAACTTTAAGGAACGACAACTTTGGTTTCTTGCCAAACCACAGTTCATAAGATGTCGTCTCAACGGATTTAGATGGTACCCTATTTAACGTGAATGCAGCTGTCTCTAATGCATAACCCCAAAAACGATAGTGGTAGATCGGTAAGAGACATCATATGCCGTACCATATCTAATAAAGTACGGTTACGATGTTCGGACACACCATTACACTGTGGTGTTCCAGGTGGCGTGAGTAGTGAAACTATTTCACATTGTTTTAACTGAAGGCCAAACTCGTAACTCAAATACTCTTCTCCACGATCAGATCGTAGAAACTTTATTTTCTTGTTACGATGATTTTCCGCTTCACTCTGAAATTATATGAACTTTTCAAATGTTTCAGACTTCTGTTTCATTAAGCAGATATACCCATATATGCTCAAATCATCTGTGAAGGTCAAAAAATAATGATACCTGCTACGAGCCTCAATATTCATCGGACCACATACATCTGTATGTATGATTTCCAACAAATATGTTGCTCTCTCCATAGTTCTGGAGAACGGCGTTTTAGTCATCTTGCCCATGAGGCACGGTTCGCAAGCATCAAGTGATTCATAATCAAGTGATTCCAAAATCCCATCAGTATGGAGTTTCTTCATGCGCTTTACACCAATATGACCTAAACGGCAGTGCCACAAATAACTTGCACTATCATTATTAACTTTGCATCTTTTGGCTTCAATATTATGAATATGTGTATCACTACGATCGAGATCCAACAAACCATTTTCGTTGGTGTGTATGACCATAGAAGGTTTTATTCATGTAAACAGAACAACAATTATTCTCTAATTTAAATGAATAACCGTATTGCAACAAACATGATCAAATCATATTCATGCTCAACGCAAACACCAAATAACACTTATTTAGTTTCAACACTAATCCCGAAAGTATAGGGAGTGTGCGATGATGATCATATCAATCTTGGAACTACTTCCAACACACACGGTCACCTCGCCTTTTTACTAGTCTCTGTTTATTCTACAACTCCCGTTTCGAGTTACTACTCTTAGCAACTGAACCAGTATCAAATACCGAGGGGTTGCTATAAACACTAGTAAAGTACACATCAATAACACGTATATCCAATATACCTTTGTTCACTTTGCCATCCTTCTTATCCACCAAATAGTTAGGGTAGTTCCGCTTCCAGTGACCAGTCCCTTTGCAGTATAAGCACTTAGTCTCAGGCTTAGGTACAGACTTGGGCTTCTTCACTTGAGTAGCAACTTGCTTGCCGTTCTTTTGAAGTTCCCCTTCTATCCCTTTGCCCTTTTCTTGAAACTAGTGGTCTCGTCGACCATCAACACTTGATGTTTTTCTTGATTTCTACCTTCGTCGATTTCAGCATCACGAAGAGCTCGGGAATTACTTTCGTCATCCCTTGCATACTGTAGTTCATCACGAAGTTCTACTAACTTGGTGATGGTGACTAGAGAATTCTGTCAATCACTATTTTATCTGGAAGATTAACTCCCACTTGATTCAAGCGATTGTAGTACCCAGACAATCTGAGCACATGCTCACTAGTTGAGCGATTCTCCTCCATCTTTTAGCTATAGAACTTGTTGGAGACTTCATATCTCTCAACTCGGGTATTTGCTTGAAATATTAACTTCAACTCCTGGAACATCTCATATGGTCCATGACGTTCAAAACGTCTTTGAAGTCCTGATTCAAAGCCGTTAAGCATGGTGCACTAAACTATCAAGTAGTCATCATATTGAGCTAGCCAAACGTTCATAACGTCTGCATCTGCTCCTGCAATAGGTCTGTCACCTAGCGGTGCATCAAGGACATAATTTTTCTGTGCAGCAATGAGGATAATCCTCAGATCACGGATCCAATCCGCATCTTTGGTACTAACATCTTTCAACATAATTTTTCTCTAGGAACATATCAAAAATAAACACAGGGAAGCAACAACGCGAGCTATTGATCTATAACATAATTTGCAAAATACTATCAGGACTAAGTTCATGATAAATTTAAGTTCAATTAATCATATTACTTAAGAACTCCCACTTAGATAGACATCCCTCTAATCATCTAAGTGATTACGTGATCCAAATCAACTAAACCATGTCCAATTAACACGTGAGATGGAGTAGTTTCAATGGTGAACATCACTATGTTGATCATATCTACTATATGATTCACGCTCGACCTTTCGGTCTCTGTGTTCCGAGGCCATATCTGTATATGCTAGGCTCGTCAAGTTTAACCTGAGTATTCCGCGTGTGCAACTGTTTTGCACCCGTTGTATTTGAACATAGAGCCTATCACACCCGATTAACACGTGGTGTCTCAGCACGAAGAACTTTCGCAACGGTGCATATTCAGGGAGAACACTTTATCTTGAAATTTCAGTGAGAGATCATCTTATAATGCTACCGTCAATCAAAGCAAGATAAGATGCATAAAGGATTAACATCACATGCAATCAATATAAGTGATATGATATGGCCATCATTATCTTGTGCTTGTGATCTCCATCTCCGAAGCACCGTCATGATAATCATCGTCACCGGCGCGACACCTTGATCTCCATCGTAGTATCGTTGTCGTCTCGCCAACTTATTGCTTTTACGACTATCGCTACCGCTTAGTGATAAAGTAAAACTATTACATGGCGATTGCATTTCATACAATAAAGCGACAACCATATGGCTCCTACCAGTTGCCGATAACTCGGTTACAAAACAAGATCATCTCAAAATTATATCACATCATGTCTTGACCATATCACATCACAACATGCCCTGCAAAAACAAGTTAGACGTCCTCTATTTTGTTGTTGCAAGTTTTACGTGGCTGGTACGGGCTTAGCAAGAACCGTTCTTACCTACGCATCAAAACCACAACGATAGTTTGTCAAGTTGGTGCTGTTTTAACCTTCGCAAAGACCGGGCGTAGCCACACTCGGTTCAACTAAAGTGAGAGAGACAGACACCCGCTAGTCACCTTTAAGCAACGAGTGCTCCGAACGGTGAAACTAGTCTCGCGTAAGCGTACGCGTAATGTCGGTCTGGGCCGCTTCATCTCACAATACCGCTGAACCAAAGTATGACATGCTGGTAAGCAGTACGACTTATATCGCCCACAACTCACTTGTGTTCTACTCGTGCATGGCATCAACGCATAAAACCAGGCTCTGATACCACTGTTGGGGAACGTAGTAATTTCAAAAAAAATTCCTACGCACACGCAAGATCATGGTGATGCATAGCAACGAGAGGGGAGAGTGTTGTCCACGTACCCTCGTAGACCGACAGCGGAAGCGTTATCACAACGCGGTTGATGTAGTCGTACGTCTTCACGATCTGACCGATTAAGTACCGGACGCACGGCACCTCCGAGTTCTACACACGTTCAGCTCGATGACGTCCCTCGAACTCCGATCCAGCCGAGTGTTGAGGGAGAGTTTCGTCAGCACGACGGCGTGGTGACGATGAAGATGTTCTACGGACGCAGGGCTTCGCCTAAGCTCCGCAACAATATTATCGAGGTGTAATTTGGTGGAGGGGGGCACCGCACACGGCTAAGAGCTCAATAGATCAATTGTTGTGTCTATGGGGTGCCACCCTGCCCCCGTATATAAAGGAGCAAGGAGGAGATGGCCGGCCAAGGGGAGGTGGCGCGCCCAAGGGGGGAGTCCTACTCCCACCGGGAGTAGGACTCCTCCTTTCCTTGTGGGAGTAGGAGAAGGGAAGGGGGAAGGAGAAAGAAGGAAGGGGGCGCCCCCCTTCCCTAGTCCAATTCGGACCAGACCATGGGGAGGGGCGCGGCCACCTTTTGAGGCCTTTCTCTCCTTTCCCGTATGGCCCATTAAGGCCCAATACGAATTCCCGTAACTCTCCGGTACTCCGAAAAATACCCGAATCACTCGGAACCTTTCCGAAGTCCGAATATAGTCGTCCAATATATCGATCTTTATGTCTCGGACATTTCGAGACTCCTCGTCATGTCCCTGATCTCATCCGGGACTCCGAACTCAACTGTCATCGTAACGTTAAGCATGCGGACCCTACGGGTTCGAGAACTATGTAGACATGACCGAGACACCTCTCCGGTCAATAACCAATAGCGGGACCTGGATGCCCATATTGGCTCCCACATATTCTACGAAGATCTTTATCGGTCAGACCGCATAACAACATACGTTGTTCCCTTTGTCATCGGTATGTTACTTGCCCGAGATTCGATCGTTGGTATCTCGATACCTAGTTCAATCTCGTTACCGGCAAGTCTCTTTACTCGTTCCGTAATACATCATCCCGCAACTAACTCATAGTCACAATGCTTGCAAGGCTTATAGTGATGTGCATTACCGAGTGGGCCCAGAGATACCTCTCCGACAATCGGAGTGACAAATCATAATCTCGAAATACGCCAACCCAACAAGTACCTTTGGAGACACCTGTAGAGCACCTTTATAATCACCCATTTACGTTGTGACGTTTGGTAGCACACAAAGTGTTCCTCCGGTAAACGGGAGTTGCATAATCTCATATACATAGGAACATGTATAAGTCATGAAGAAAGCAATAACAACATACTCAACGATCGAGTGCTAAGCTAACGGAATGGGTCAAGTCAATCACGTCATTCTCCTAATGAGGTGATCCCATTAATCAAATGACAACTCATGTCTATGGCTAGGAAACATAACCATCTTTGATTAACGAGCTAGTCAAGTAGAGGCATACTAGTGACACTCTTGTTTGTCTATGTATTCACACATGTATTATGTTTCTGGTTAATACAATTCTAGCATGAATAATAAACATTTATCATGATATAAGGAAATATATAATACTTTATTATTGCCTCTAGGGCATATTTCCTTCACGCAGGCCTTGAGCATCTTCTTGAAGGTCCTGGTCTTGTGTCCCCTCAGGACCTCTGCGTTGGCACGTTCGGCCTGACCATTGCTCCTGGGGTGTGCCACCGAAGCGTAGCAAATCTGCGTTCCAAGGTTAGCATAGTAGGTTTTGAAGAGGTTACTAGTGAATTGCGAGCCGTTAATTGTGATGATGCGGTTGGGGACCCTGAAGCGGCTCACGAGGCCCTTGATGAACTTGACAGCAGAGCCGGCTGGGATGGTGCGGACGGCTTCCACTTCCGCCCACTTGGTGAACTTGTCGATGGCGACGTAGAGGTAGCGGTAGCCCCCAGGCGCTCGAGGGAACAGGCCCAAGATGTCCGGCCCCCGGACCGCGAACAGCCACATGAGTGGGATGGTCTGGAGGTCCTGAGTCGGCTGATGGATCTGCTTGGCGTGGAACTGGCAGGCTTCGCAGGACTTACTAGCTCAGCTACGTCGTTGAGCGCAGTGGGCCAGTAGAACCCACTGCGGAATACCTTGCCGACGAGGGTCCGTGATCACGAGTGGTGCCCGCAGTCCCCGCCGTGTATGTCAATTAGCAACTCTTTCCCCTGGCCCCTGGAAATGCAGCGCAGAGAAACGTCATTTGGCCGCTTCTTGTACAACTCACCGTCCCGGATGCAGTACGCCGTGGCTTGCCGGGCCACGCGCTCCGCGTCCTCCTCCTTCTCCGGCAGTGCCACTTGCATCAGATATTCCTTGAATTCCTTGGTCCAGCATCCCTCCTAGGGCTCGAGCGCCAAGAGCAGGCGAGCTCCTGAGGTCGGGCCACAGGCTGGGGCTCCTGTGGCAGGCGGCTGTGGGAGCTCCTCCCGAGGCTGAGCTATGTTTGAAAGTGGTGGCGTTGCTGAAGGCTTGAAGAGCCGCTCCTCGAAGACGCCGGGCTCTTGGGACTGCCGCTTGGACGCCCTCCTGGCGATGTCGTCGTATTCCTTGTTGGTGCGACGGGCACATGCTGCAACTCCAGGCCCAGGAACTGCTTTTCCATCTTTCGCACTTCCGCGAGGTATGCCTCCATGTGCTCGTCCTTTGGCTCGTACACTTTGTTGGAGAAATTGATGAGGAGCTGTGAGTCGCCCCTAACGGTGAGGCGCTTCACCCCCAGAGCTGCGGCGGCCTTCAAGCCGGCTATGAGGCCTTCATATTCTACGATGTTGTTGGAGACCTTCTCGCCCTGCTGAAAGCAGAGCTGCACAGCGTACTAAAGCTTGTCCTGAGTGGGCGAGATGAGTACCGCTCCAGCCCCCGCGCCCTGATGCGCGAAGGCGCCATCAAAATACATGACCCAACCGTCTGGCGCCTCGCTCTCTGGTGAGGTGGACCGGTCTTCGCCTACTTCAAGTGTCGGGGCGTCCGTCCATTCTACCACAAAATCAGCGAGCGCGGCTCCCTTGATGACCCTGGTAGTGCTGAACTCCAGCTGGAATGCTTGCAACTCGATGTTCCACTCAGCGACCCTTCCAGCAGAGTTGGGGCTCCTGAGCACCCTCTCCAATGGGTAGGCTGAGACGACCTTGATGGGGTGGCCCTGGAAGTAGTGCTGCAGCTTGCGCGAGGCCACCAAGAGCGCGACCAGGAGCTTCTGAGGCATGGGATATCGCGCCCTCGCGCCCCGCAACACTGTGCTGAGAAAATACACCGGGTGTTCGACGAGGGCTGGCGCGCTATTGAGGCTCGTGTCTTGCGGGAGTTGGGACGTCTCCTGAGGTGGTGGGACTCCTGACACCTGATCGCTTGCGGGGATCTTGGTGACGTCGTCCTGCCGAGGTTGGTCTTCTGTTGATGCTGCTAAGGCTCTCGCGGCGCCTTCCTGATCTTGCGTCATTTCAGCTGTAGCTTGGCGCAGCGTGCCCTTGGCTTGGTGCTCCTCCCGAATCGCCACCAGCGCTGCGCTGGCGGAGTATGGGGTAGAGCCAAGGTAGAGTACTAGGGGCTCGAGGGGTCGTGGTGCCACCATCGCCGGAGGACTGGTCAGGTATCTCTTGAGGTCTTGAAAAGCTCGGTCGGCCTCTTGGGTCCACTAGAATGGGCCCTTCTTCTTCATCAGCTTGAAGAAGGGTAGGGCGTGCTCTCCTAGCTTGGAGATGAAGCTTCCCAATGCAGTTACCCGACTAGCTAGCTTCTGCATTTCCTTAAGGGTCTGCGGTGGGCTCATGTCCTCAATGGCCTTGACCTTCTCTGGGTTCGCCTCGATCCCTCTGTGGGACACGAGGAAGCCCAACAGCTTGCCGGTGGGGACACCGAACACACACTTCTTCGTGTTAAGCCGCAAGTTCACCTGGCGCAGGCTCGCGAAGGTCTCCTCCAGGTATTGAATCAAGGTCCTTGCCTCCCAAGACTTCACCACAATGTCGTCGATGTAGGCCTCCGTGTTTCTCCCGAGCTGCCGCCCCAAGGCGATGTGCATCAGCCGCTGAAAGGTGGTGCCCGCGTTGTGCAGTTTGAAGGGTATGCAGGTGTAGCAGTACACCCCACACGGGGTCAGGAAGGCTTTCTTCTCTACATCTTCTACCGCCATCTTGATCTGTTGATACCCTGAGAACGCATCCAGGAAGCACAGCAGGTCGCACTCGGCGGTGGAGTCGATGATCTGATCGATGCGTGGGAGCGGGAACGGATCTTGGGGGCAGGCCTTGTTGAGGTTGGTGAAGTCAACGCACATTCGCTCCTTCCCGCCTTTCTTCGGCACCACGACGGGGTTCGCCAACCATTCAGGGTACCGAACCTCGCGAATGGCACCCGCCGCCTCCAACTTGCGGGTCTCTTGGACGATAAAGGCCTGCTTCTCCGCGGACTACTGTCTCGCTCGCTGCTTCACGGGGTGCACAGTGGGGCATACACTGAAATGATGCTGAATCAGCTCTCTTGGGACTCCCACCAGCTGATTGGGCTCCCATGCGAATATATCCTTGTTTGTGCGCAAGAACTTCACCAATGCTTCCTCTTGGCTCGGGTCGAGGCCGGCACCTATGGTAAAGGTGGCTCCTGAGGACCCGTCCACGTTGGCTGGCACCTGCTTGGTTTCCGCCTTGTCTTGTGTGAACAACTGCTTCTTCTTGGTTGGTGCGGCTCCCTTGGGCTCGGAGGTGCCCGCGTCTGCAGGCTGCGCCGCCGCAGCGGTCTTGAGGGCGAGCTTGAGTGCCGCTAGGGCCTCCTTGGCGTCCCCCTTGACAGTGAGGACGCCGCTGCATCCAGGCATCTTCATGAGGTTGTAGGCCGGATGAGTCGCCGCCATGAACTGGGCCAGAGCTGGGTCCCCGAGAATGGCTTTGTACGGGAGGCCGATGCGGGCGATGTCGAAGTCGACCAGCTCGGTGCGGTAGTTGTCGCGCGTGCCGAAGGTGACGGGGAGGCGGATCAGCCCCAGGGAGCGGGCGGTGCTGCCACCGACTCCCAAGAAAGGCTTGCTGAGGCTGAGCCGCTCGAGCGGCACGTGAAGAAGGCTGAAGGCCTCCACGGAAAGCAAGTTGAGGCCGGCACCGCCAACGATGAGCGTCTTGGTGACGGCCACGTTGCAGATGGTGGGCGTGCAGAGCATCGAAAGCATGCCCAAGCCAGCGGTGGTGACGGGGTGGTCCTCTGAGCTGAAGGTGAGGTCGGCCTCGGGCGCAGCCCAACCCGGTGGAGCTCCCGAGCGTTTGGAAGCAGCACCAATCTGGCGGAGGAACGGCTTGATGTGGCGACCCAAAGGCGGCTCTTGAGAGCCGCCAAGCAGGGCCGCGACCGCGTGGTGCGCCGGTGCCGCGTAGCGCGCAGTGAAGAGGCCCCGGAGTTCCTCCCAGGACGCCACCGTGGATCCAGGGAGGTTGAGCAGCCAGGCGCGTGGCTCGGCGGCGAGGGCCATGGGGAGCCAGTTGGCCATGACCTTGTCGTTGCCCCCAGCCTCGTGGACGGCCTCTTCATATGCCAGCTGGAAAGCCGACGGGTCCGCCGCGCCGTCATAGCGCGGCGGCATCTCCGGCTTGAACTTGGGCGGCCAACGCACCTGCCGCAGGGCGGGGGCCAGGGCTCGGAGCCCCTGGCCCCGTGGTCGTCGCCGACCATTGGAGTCAGTAGCGGGGCGCTTGCCATGAGGGCGAAGTGCGGTGGCGGCGGAGTGTAGATCAGCAGAGAGGAGCAACGGCGCACCCCTACCTGGCGCGCCAAATGTTGGATCATGGGTTCCGGCAAAACCCTCAAGGTTCGAGCATTGGGGTGCGTGCAAAGATTTCCTCCCTACTGATCCACGCCCTACCTCGCTAAGATCTCGCGGACGAACTCGACGAACTCACAACACAAAGACACAAGAGTTATACTGGTTCGGGCCACCGTGGTGGTGTAATACCCAACTCCAGTGTGGTGGTGGTGGATTTCCTCTTGGGCTGATGATGAACAGTACAAGGGGAAGAACAGCCTCCTGAGGTTGAGGTGTTCTCGTGCTCGACCAACTTGTGTGGGCGAGATGCCTCTCAATGGGTTATCAGATGCCCCCTACTGTGGTGGCTAGTTCTACTTATATAGGCCCTGGTCCTCTCCCCAAATATTGAGCGGGAAGGGAGCCAACAACGACCAATTTGAAAGGGGACAGCTTGTCGGGTGGTAGGTGCGACATATGCCAATGATGGCTTATCATTGTGGGAGCCAGTAAGACATCGCCGGCGCCTGGAAACGAGATGAGGCGAAGACATGCACGCCGGCGGATCTTACCCAGGTTCGGGGCTCTCCGTGGAGATAACACCCCTAGTCCTACTCTGCGGGTCTCCGCATGATCACTAGATCAATACAAGTAGCTACAAGTGCTCCTTGAGCTGTCTGGCTAGAGGAAGAAGAAGGGCAAGGCTAGCTCTCCTTTTCTCTCTATGTGGTGTGTGAAACTCTATGAGATCAACCCTTTGCATGGGTGCCCTGGGGGGTTTATATAGGCCTACCCCCCAGGGGTACAACGGTAATCCGGTTGGGCGCGGGTCCCAGCCGTCAGTGTCTATGCTCGCCGGCTTCTCCGTCGGTCATTGGGGCCCGCCGACTGGTGGGTCCCGCCGGCTGCCGGCTTCTTGGCCGACAGGCCGGCCCCACCGCTTGGGGGCTTTGTCGGCGGCTGGTTACTGTTGCCTCGCCTATGATGACGAGGGCTTTGTCGAGGTAAGCGTGGCTACAGTGTCGCTGCCTTGCGAGCTCTCACTGTAGCCTTACCTCGTCTTGTCTCTTTAATGGGGCGCACGCTTTGAGGGAGGGAGGTAGCCGGCTATTGGGTGCCAGCCACATCCCTGGCCGGCTAGAGGAGGCCAGGCTATTGGGTGCCAACCACATCCCACGGGCCATACTGGCACCTGTCGTGGGTGACGTCGAGGCCAACATAGCTACAGTGCCGCGCCGGACGGGAGATGGCTGGCCCGTACGGCACCCTATGGCCATGCCTGTGCCGGGATTCGGGGGTAGTGGGCTGTACTGTGGCCACACCCCATCGTACCGCCGCTATGTGGGTACAGTCTTGGCCGGCTTCTGGGAGCCGGCTTTCTTCGTGGCCGGCTTCTGGGAGTCGGTCTTCTCGGGGCCGGCTTCCTGGAGTCGGCCATCTCGTATCTTTCTTGGAGGAGGTTTCTGAGGCCGGGTCGCCTTCTGGTAGTCGTCCCCGGGGATAGCCTGCCGGGGGAAGGCAGCCCTATGCTTTGTATGCTTGAAGGCTTGATTGGCCTGATAATTTTTCGAAGAGCCAGGGGGAGTCGGTTAGGCTACCCGTGGCCATGATCTCTGACAGTAGTCCCCGAAGCTGGTTGGGGTTCGAGGTTGAGAGGAGGTCGAGAAGCTCGGTCAACTTCTTATCTTGACGAGCCCGCAGCTGGGAGCCGGCTTCGGTTGGGCGCGCCGTCTTGGCAAAAATTTTAAAGTCGGAGGGCGGGAGTCTGTTGGCGCGCATGCCGGGCTGTGGGCCGGCCGCTCGCCGCCTGCAAACCACGTGGCGTCCCTTGGCTGAAAAGAGCCTGCCAACCCAGGCACGCGACAAGACGTCGCCGCAGGCCGAGGGCCCGCCACACCCACGCCTAGGCCCAGGCGCGGATTCTTTGCGGCCCACAACTGTCCGCACGTCTTCCGGCGGCGGTTTCCGCTTGCTGTTTAGGGTGTAATAATCGCGAGTCATGGGGGAGTGGGTGCAGTTAATCCCACGTTCCTCCCCACGCCTCGCCACCTCGGGTTCGCCGCATGGGGCTATAAGTAGGAGTAGGAGGGGAAGCGGCAGATGCTCGCACGCTCCTCTCCTTTCCGCCATCTTCTTCCTCCTGCTTTCCCTCACAGCAGCGACTCGCCGCCGCGCCGTCCCACCAATCTTCACTCCGCCCCGCAGCTTTGCCGCCGCGAGGCCGTGCTTTCTCTGCCGCCGCACTCTTCCTTGCCAGCTTCTTGCCACCATGCAGTATGGCGGGGATTGGGACGGCTCCAACGTCCATATGGACCACATCGAGTTCCTCCGCAAGACGTGGCGGTTGCCCGGCGTGGACCAGGTGCGGGTCCGCCTCGCGCCTGCGAAGGAGATCACGCCGGAGCCGGAGGAAGGCGAGCGGGTAGTCTTCCGCTCGCATTTCCTACGCGGCATCGGCTTGACGGCGAGCGCTTTCTTCCGCTCCTTCCTCGACTTCTATCAACTCCAGCCGCACCACCTCACTCCGAACACGGTGGTGCTGCTGTCCGCCTTCGTCACCTTGTGCGAAGGCTTTCTTGGCGTTCTCCCCACCCTCGAGCTCTGGGGGGAGTTCTTGCAATCTAAGCTGGGCACCCGCATGGAGGGCATGCCGGCCCAGAGCGGCGCCTTCATCGCAATGCGGAAGCCGGCGGCCGACAACCCCTTCCCCGTCATCACGTTAATCCAGTCGGTGAAGCTCTGGCAGAAGTCATATTTCTACGTGACGAACGTCGCCCCGCAAGGCGACTACGTCAACTTGCCGGCTTTCGTAGCCGGCCCGCCGCCTGGGAGGCGGCCCCAGTGGTCCTATCGGGTCGTGACGCTGTCGCAGGCTGGAGCCGCGGCCGTCGCCCGACTGCGGGTGATGATCCAGTCGGAGGGCCTGACTGGGTCCGACTTGCTGGCCGCCTTCGTCGCGCGCCGGGTTCTTCCGATTCAGAGCCGCCCTCACCTGATCTGTCAGATGAGCGGCCAACTCGATCCGAGTCGGATGTGCACCAAGGACATGCTGCATGACGAGGTGGCCCATATGGTGAATTATCTTGCGAACTGCAAGCTCTCCGCAGAGTGGCGGTTTGGCAAGGAGCCATATTCCCATGCACATCCTCCGCCCACGGTATGTTCTATTTTTCCCTTTCTTCTCTTAGTTTTGTCGCCGAGTTCCTTTTGGCCGTCTCTGACCAGTCGGCACGCCTTGGCAGAGCCCTCTCCTTCGACCTGCAGCCGGGTCGGAGGCGAAGCGCCGATTCCTCCCCGACCGGGCGGAGCATGACCTGGAGGACCACGACTTGGGGGCGGCCGCCATGGATGAAAACACCGAGGTGGGTGGCGGCGAAGCCGGCGGCGAAGCAGGCGGCTCCGGGCTGGGAGCCAGCTTCGACGACTGGCCGGATGACGACGAGGCGGAAATCGTCCCACGCCGCCAGCCGGCGCCCGGCCACGGCGCGGGTTCCTTCGCCGCGCCGCCTGCTCGGGGCGGCGGGCAGAAGCGCCGTGCCGCGTCGGGCTTGTTCGGCAGCCGGCCGAAGAAGCCCAAGGGCGGGGCGGCGGCGTCCAGACGGGATGAGGCGGACGCGAAGGCGGCCCGCTTCCAGAAGGTGGTGAAGCAGCCGCCGATGGTGTCGGCGTAAGTGTATATTCCTTTGTACATTCTTTCTTCTTTTCTTGGTGATTTCTGAATCCTTGCCCTTTCTCAAAAAATTAGGGCTTCGCTTTCGCTCGAGCGGGTTGCTGCCGCCTCCGTCGTTGGATCGCCGGGAGGATCCGGGAGCACCCGCCGCATGGAGCCCCGCGCCGAGCTTCAGGCTGCGACGGAGGAGTGGTTCGGGCTGAACCCGGCAGACGGCGAGGACTCGGCGGAGGACATGGACTCCAGTGATGAGGAGGAGGAGGAGGAGGAGGGTGGAGACGCCGCGCCAGATGGTGGAGCGGCCGGTCAGCCTCAGCTTGACCGTGCCTCCAGCAACAAGGCACGCGTGGGTGCACCGCCTGCAGCCGGCGATGATCAAGCCGAGACCCACCAGCCGGCCACTCCTTCAGCCGGCGGTGCCATCTCCCCCAACCAGCCCGGCTCCCCTGCTGCGCCCTTAGTCTAGTCTGCTGCCTCTACTTTCCTGTTTCACCATTCTTGGAACAGTGTTTTGTTAAGTTTGTACAATTCCATCGACTGGGGGTGTATTCGAACTATATTGACTGCCGACCTCTTTGGGGCGTTATGTGTAAATATAATTATGCATGTGTTTGGCTTTCCCTTGTTCTTTGCTTTTCATCCTTCGGCTGTTTCCTTTGCCGCCCTCCCTTGGTTGCCGCCTTCCCAACCGGACAGCTGCTCTGCAATCTGTGGCTGGGGAAGTGCTTGGGAGGGCAAGTACACTAGCTTTGTTGGATTATAGCGAAGTGATTGGGAGGCCGGCCAGCCGGCTGTTTTGACAGCCGGTAGGCGTGGTTGGAGGCCGTCTTAGCGTTATATAAGTTCGTTAGTCCTTAGCCATTTTTCGTGTGGGCATCCTTTCTGCCTTTGGCTCTTCCCAGTCGGACAGTCGGTTCTTCGAGCTACGACTTTCAACAAGAGAGGGCTCGGGTGCCGGCACACTACTTGTCTGACTTCAGGTAGAACTTTTAATATAACTTAAGGCGGCCATTCCCCGGGCCGACTAGTCGAACCCGGTGCCAGACAGAAAATCAAATGTAATAATAGATTCATGAGTATGACGCTCGTCATTCATAGATAAAGGAGGGCAGTCCCCGAGTGCTCCTCGGGGGGGGCCCGTTTGTCACATATTTAATAAAAACGGTAGCATGGTACATACTTCTTTCAACAGTAAAATCTTCTCAGGAGGTTCGCGTTCCATGGTCGCTCCGACTCCTTGCCGGAATCATCCCTCTTGCATGCTCTTGGTTTTTGTGCGTCGATTAGGTAGTAGGAGTCGTTGCCTAGTGCCTTGCTGATGACGAAAGGGCCTTCCCAAGGGGCCGAGAGCTTGTGCTGGCCGGTTGTTCGCTGGATCAGCCGAAGCACAAGGTCGCCCTCTTGGAAAGATCTTGGCTTGACCTTTCGTTTGTGGTAACGGCGCAAACCCTGCAGGTACATGGCGGACTGGCTGAGTGCTAACAGTCGGCCTTCTTCCAGCAGGTCGACGCCGTCTTCTCGCGCTTCCTTGGCCTCCGCCTCCGTGTACATGGTGACCCGAGACGAGTCGAACTCGATGTCAGTTGGGATGACAGCCTTGACACCATATACAAGGAAGAACGGAGTGAAGCCGGTTGACTTGTTTGGGGTAGTACGCAGACTCCAGAGGACAGCCGGCAGCTCATCGAGCCAGCAGCCGGCCGATCGCTCCAGTGGTACGACCAGTCGGGGCTTGATGCCGGAGAGGATGAGTCCATTTGCTCGCTCGACCTGGCCGTTTGACTGCGCGTGGGCAACAGACGCTAAGTCCAGTCGGATGCCCTGTGTCGCGCAGAAACGTGCCAGTGCTCCTTTGGCAAAGTTTGTGCCATTGTCGGTGACGATGTTGTGCGGCACGCCATACCGAGTAGTGATGTCGGCAATGAATGTCACGGCAGTCGGCCCGTTCAGCTTCTTGGTCGGCTTCGCTTTGATGCACTTGGTAAATTTGTCCACGGCGACAAGCAGATGTGTCAAGCCGCTGCGGGCTGTCTTGAATGGGCCCACCATGTCCAGCCCCCAGACGGCAAAGGGCCAGGTGAGGGGGATGGTCTTGAGTGTAGAAGCCGGCAGGTGTTGCTTGGAACTGAAGACTTGGCATCCTTTGCAGCATTTGACTATCTCTTTGGCATATTCCAAAGCAGTCGGCCAGAAGAAACCATGGCGGAAAGCTTTGGCCACAAGTGATCTTGAGGCTGCATGGTGGCCGCATTCGCCTTGGTGGATATCCTTGTGGATTGCTACACCTTTCTCTGGCTTGACGCAGCGTTGGAAGACTCCAGTGACGCTGCGCTTGACAAGTTCTCTGTTTATTATTGCATATGCTCCGGCTCGGCATTGCACTAGTCTTGCCGAGATCTCATCAGTCGGCAGCTCTCTGTTGACTAGGAGGTTGAGGATGGGCTGGGCCCATGATGGATCTGTAACTTCTTCTACTGTTAGTACGGCCACTGTGACTCAGGTGGGTGGGTTGGGTGGTGGGGAGTTGGAGTCGGCCATCGCCTCTTGTGTCGCTGCAGTCCCCGGGCCGACTGCTGCAGTCCCCGGGACGGGTCTGAAGTCCCCGAGCCGGGTGTGACTACGGCATCCCCCGGGTCGCTTGTCGAAGTCCTCGAGCCGCCTGCTGGGTTCCTCCAGTCGGATCCGGCTGCATCAGGGGCGGGCGGTACAAAGATAGAGTCCGACTCTGGAGACGGCTTGATAGATGGTTTGAGGAGGCGCTGGAGAAAGACACCGGTTGGTATAGCCTGTCGGGTGGAGCCGATCCGTGCCAGGGCGTCTGCTTGGTCGTTGTCGGCCCGTGGTACGTGAAGGAACTCGCACCCTTCGAAGTACCCACTGATCTGCTGGACGAGGAATCGATAGCTTGCCATGTTTGCATCCTTGGCGTCCCAGTCGCCAGATGACTGCTGGACCACCAAGTCCGAGTCGCCATAACACAGGATCCGGCCTATGCCGAGCTCTTTGGCTACCCGGAGCCCGTGTATGAGCGCCTCGTACTCAGCCACGTTGTTGGAGGCGGCGAAGCGGATTTGCAGCGTGTATCTGAGCTTGTCGACTTTGGGAGAGGTGAGGACGATGCCGGCTCCCAAGCCGGTGCGCATCTTGGACCCGTCGAAGTGCATCCGCCAATGAGTAGAGTCGGGAGACGGCGGTAGGTACTGGGTCTCGGCCCAGTCGACGAGGAAGTCGGCCAACGCTTGGGACTTGATGGCGGTGCGGGGCTCATAGAAGATTGTGTAAGGTGCAAGCGCAATGCCCCATTTAGCCACCCGGCCGGATGCATCCCGACTGCCTATGATCTCGGCAAGCAGGGTGGTGCACACGACCGTGATGGGATGCTCTTGAAAGTAGGGCTTCAGTTTCTTGGCGGCGAAGTATACTCCATAGCACATCTTCTGGTAGTGTGGGTAGTTTTGCTTTGAGCTGGATAGTACTTCACTTAGATAATATACCGGCCTCTGGACTAGCTGGGCTCGGCCTTCTTCTGGGCGCTGGACCACGACGACTGTACTGACCACTCGGCTAGTTGCAGCAATGTAGAGGAGCATGAGCTCCTTCTCAGTCGGCGCCGCCAGGACAGGTGGAGTGGTCAGCATCTTCTTCAATTCATGGAAGGCTTGGTCTGCTTGGTCATTCCACTCGAAATGAGTGGATTTCTTCATGAGTCGGTACAGGGGGAGAGCCTTCTCTCCTAGCCGGCTGATAAGCAGTTTAGGGAGGCCAGGCACCCGGTGAACTTCTGAACGTCTTGGTGGGAATCTCCATTCGCTCAATGGCCTTGATCTTCACAGGGTTGCACTCAATGCCGCGTTCGGAGACCAGAAAGCCTAGAAGCTGGCCGGCTGGTACTCCGAACACGCATTTCTCGGGGTTGAGCTTGATCTGGAATCGGCGCAAGTTGGCAAATGTTTCTTTGAGGTCTTCCAGCAGGGTGCCGCGCTTTTCTGTCTTCACCACAATATCGTCTACGTAGATGTGGGCATTTCTGCCGAGGTGCTTGAGGAGGCATTTCTGCATGCAACGCTGAAAAGTGGCACCAGCATTCCTCAAGCCGAATGTCATAGTCAGGTAACAGAAAGCTCCGAATGTTGTGATGAAGGCGGTCTTCAGGCGGTCTGCTGGGTCCAACTTAATCTGGTGGTATCCTGAGTAGGCATCCAAAAAACTCAACAGCTCGCATCCGGCTGTGGAGTCTATTACTTGATCAATCCGTGGCAGAGCAAATGGATCTTTGGGGCAGGCCTTGTTGAGGCTAGTGTAGTCTATACACATACGCCATTTGTTATTCTTCTTCAACACCAAGACTGGGTTGGCAAGCCACTCTGGGAAAAACACTTCCATAATGAAGCCGGCGGCGAGGAGCCGGGCTATCTCTTCTCCTACGATTCTTCTCTTCTCTTCTGATAGTCTGCGGAGGGGCTGCTTGACCGGCTTCGCATCTGCCCGGACGTGTAATTTGTGCTCGGCGAAATCCTTCGGAACACCCGGCATGTCCTTTGGGGACCATGCAAAGATGTCTCGATTCTCACGGAGGAAGTCGACGAGCTCGCCTTCCTATTTACTGTCCAGGTTTGCACCAATGACTGCAAACCTCTCCGGGTTCTCCGTGTCCAGAGGTATCTTCTTTGTCTCCTTGGCCGGCTGGAAGGAGCCCTGCGCATCATATTCCTTGGGGTTGGGGGACAAGGCCGGCTGCTTGCCGGCCATGGCCACAACTCGATCCATCATCTTCTTCTCTTCTGCCACTACGAGGGACTCGGCCAGTCGGCTGCTGGCTGCAGCGCACTCGATGGACTTCTTATAGTTGGCGGCCACTATGATGATCCCCTTTGAGCTCGGCATCTTCATCTTCAGGTAGGCGTAGTGGGGCACAGCAATGAACTTGGCTAGAGCAGGTCAGCCGAGCAAACCGTGGTAAGGGCTTTCCAGATACACTACCTCGAAACAGATCGCTTCTCGGCGAAAGTGATCCTTGTCTCCAAAGAGAACATCCATCTTGATCTTGCCGATCAGGGAACAGGACAGGCCGGGTACGATGCCATGGAAAATGGTCCGGCTCGGCATGAGCTGCTTCGCCTTGAGGTTCAAACTCTCCATGGTGTCGCGGTACAGTATGTTGATACTGCTCCCGCCATCAATCAGAACGCGGGAGAATCGGGCAGCCCGCCTCTCTGTTGCGAGAGTGACATCCAACACCAATGCGTAGGAGCCAGGGGACGGCATCACTTCTGGGTGATCACCCCAGCTCGAGTTGATAGGCCTTTTGGACCAATGCATGAACTCGGGGCTGCTGGAGGCGACTGCGTTGACCTCTCGATGCTGTCGGCACCGGCTGCGCTTGTCTTCAACCTGGCTCGTGAAGACGACGTAGGCGGCGTGCACATCAGGCAACTCATCTTGAATGGCTCCGACTGCTGGTCGAGCAGCCGGCTGCTGGGGGGCTGGAGGCGGCGGGCCGGGAGGCGGAGGCGGCACCAGCCCCTCGCCCTTGGAGATCCGGGTGACCCAGTGGCACTTTCGGGTCGTGTGGTTGGATGGCTTCGCGCCGCTGTGGAACTTGCAGGGGGCATCGAGAGTCTGCTCGTAGGAGAAGGCCGGCTGCCAAGCCGGCCTGCCGCCCTTCTTCTTGGGAGCAGGCCGCTCTTCGGGCTGCTCGTCTTCGACCGTGGCCACCTGCCGACTGGTGGAAGGCAGCATAGGGGCCTTGTGCTTGTGGTCGTCCTAGTAGGGGCGCCGATTGGAGTCACCAGCCGGCGTCTTAGGAGCCGGAGTGAGCAGCTTCGCAGAGGCGCCTACTTGGAGCTCGGTCTTCATCGAGGAGTCAGCTGTGGCGTACTTGTCTACAATGACCAGCAGCTCGTCGAGGGTAGCCGGCTCATCGCAGAGGAGTCGGTGCTTGAGGAGGGTGCCCTCTCGGCACCCGGTGGTGAAGTATTCGATGGTCTGCACCTCGTGCACCCCCTCGCAGGAGTTTCGGAGCTCGGCCCACCGCGTGAGGTAGTCGCGGGTCGACTCGTTGGGCCCTTGGACGCATAGGGAGAGCTGGCGGGGCTTGGGATGCTGCTTGTACGTGCTGGTGAAGTTGCGGACAAAGACTTCCGTGAAGTCTAGCCAGCTGTTGACGCTGTAGGGCTTGAGGCTGTTGAGCCAGGTGCGTGCCGTGCCTTGCAGCATGAGAGGGACGTAGTTCACGGCTATGCGCCTGTTGCCGTTCGCTATGCTGACAGCGGTGGAGTAGTCGATGAGCCAATCTTCCGGCTTCACAGAGCCGTTGTACTTGGGCGTGTCTCTGGGGAGCGAAAACCCTTTGGGGAAGGGCTCGTCACGTATGCTGGGGCCAAAGCATGGCGGGCCGACATTCTCTTCTTCTTCTAGCGCCAGGGATCGAGCTAGGCGGTCGATCCGGTGGCGGGCGTCGTTCTCGCCGACTCCTTCGCGGTGGCCTAGTCAGCCACCGAGTGTCAGAAGTGTGACAGGTGGCGGGGTGGGATATCTCTCTCCCCGAGGCGGGGGAGGAGGCGGATTGCCTTGGCGCTCCACTACTCGAGGGCGGCCTTCCGCGTCGCGCTCGATGGTGATCCGAGTCCGGCTGCGGCTAGCAGCCGGCTCCTTGTCTTTCCTTGCGCAGGCGCCGCTCGTAGTCGGCGACCGGGATGTCGCGGCATGCTCTCGGCATGGGGGAGGACTCTCAGCGCGGGCGCCGTCTTCATGCCGTTCTGCGGCCGCGTCGATCAGCTGCTGGATGCGCCTTGTCATGTAGGGGAGCTCATCAGCCACCAGCCCATTTAGCTCTTCAGCGGCCGCCTGAGCGGCTCGCAGATTCTCGAGCAGTGTGGCGTAGACGGGGCTGTCTGCCCCCAGCATGCTGGCGATGGCCACGCGGCGCTTCTTGACGAGGCCGGCTCGGCTCGGCCCGCCATGAGGCGGCGTACCGAAGGCGGCGCGGTCGACTTCGTGCTGGTGAGCCTCGGTGAGGCGTCTCATGGAGGCTATCTTCTGGCCCTCCGCGATGAGGGCAAGGCGGCGTGCCTCCAGGGTCTCGGCGTCGGCGTCGGCCGGGATGGGGACGGACAAGTCATGCATCACCGCTTGTAGGGTGTCGTGGGCGTTCTCGCCCGAGTCGGCGATGTGGCTGATGACCAGCACCTCAGTGACAGCGCGACTGCCGTTGTCAGCTCGAGGGAGAGGGTCGTTGAAGACTACCACGTCGGAGTCGACAAGGATCGGGTCGGTGGAGTCGACCGACTCCAAGTCTATAGCAAGCTCGCTGGAGACGTGAAGTTGGTCGAGGAGGCTGACGAGGCGACTCGCAGGGTAGTCCGTGCCCGTTCCGGACGCGGGCTCGTCGGAGATGCGCGTCTCGCCAAGAAGATTGGCGAGGCAGCTCGCTGCGCAGGCGTCGTCAACGCCTTGTAGTGCGTCGGGGCAAGCGCCATCGGGTGCAGCAGGCTGGCTGCGCTCGCGGGGGAGGAAAAGGGTTCCCGTCTAGAATAGGACTCCGGACGACGGTGCACCTGGCCCCATGGTGGGCGCCAAATGTTGGGTGGTAGGTGCGACATATGCCAACGGGTGGCTTATCATTGTGGGAGCCAGTAAGACGTCGCCGGTGCCTGGAAACGGGATGAGGCGAAGACATGCACGCCGGCGGATCTTACCCAGGTTCGGGGCTCTTCGTGGAGATAACATCCCTAGTCCTGCTCTACGGGGTCTCCGCATGATCACTAGATCAATACAAGTAGCTACAAGTGCTCCTTGAGCTGTCTGGCTAGAGGAAGAAGAAGGGCAAGGCTAGCTCTCCTTTTCTCTCTATGAGGTGTGTGAAACTCTATGAGGTCAACCCTTTGCATGGGTGCCCTGGGGGGTTTATATAGGCCTACCTCCCAGGGGTACTATGGTAATCCGGCTGGGCGCGTGTCCCAGCCGTCAGTGTCTATGCTCGCCGGCTTCTCCGCCGGTCATTGGGGCCCGCCGACTGGTGGGTCCCGCCGGCTGCCGGCTTCTTGGCCGACAGGCCGGCCCCACCGCTTGGGGGCTTTGTCGGCGACTTGTTACTATTGCCTCGCCTCTGATGATGAGGGCTTTATCGAGGTAAGCGTGGCTACAGTGTCGCCGCCTTGCGAGCTCTCACTGTAGCCTTACCTCGTCTTGTCTCCTTAATGGGGCGCATGCTTCGAGGGAGGGAGGTAGCCGGCTATTGGGTGCCAGCCACATCCCTGGCCGGCTAGAGGAGGCCAAGCCGCCTTCAGATGTGTCTCTGGCAAAGGGGCCCGCCGCCCAAGGGCCGTACTGGCACCTGTCGTGGGTGACATCGAGGCCAACATGTCTAAAGTGCCGCGTCGGACGGGAGATGGCTGGCTCGTACGGCGCCCTATGGCCATGCCTATTCCAGGATTCGGGGGTAGTGGGCTGTACTGTGGCCACACCCCATCGTACTACCGCTATGTGGGTACAGTCTTGGTGGGTGCAGTCTTAGCCGGCTTCTGGGAGCCGGCTTTCTTCGTGGCCAGCGTCTGGGAGTCGGTCTTCTCGGGGCCGGCTTCCTGGAGTCGGCCATCTCATATCTTTCTTGGAGGAGGTTTCTGAGGCCGGGTCGCCTTCTGGTAGTCGGCCCCGGGGATAGCCTGCCGGGGGAAGGCGGCCCTATGCTTTGTATGCTTGAAGGCTCGAATGGCCTGATAATTTTTCGAAGAGCCAGGGGGAGTCGGTTAGGTTACCCGTGGCCATTATCTCCGACACAGCTAGTACAACTTATCCTGACAAAAATGGTCTTCGCCTGCAAAAGGCTCTGGTGGTGACGCCGTCTTGGGCTCCATGGTGACCTCCGTCCTGCCGTTCTGCTGGTCTTGGTCTCGTTCGGCTGATATGGAAGCCTTTGCTTCATGCCTCGGTACTCCGCGCTTGCGCTTGCCTCCTTAGCACCAAAGAGGAAACAAAGTCGCTGCACGCTGGCGCCCGCCTGATCTTTATTGTCATGGCTCACGTCATGAGAGCCTCGCGAGGTTTGCCTTACCTTAATTTCTCCGCTCCTCGTGAGGCAGCCTAGTGGGGCCTCTCCTGAGGAGGTCTTGCGTCGTCCGCCTCACGAGGCTTGGCTCCTCGCGTGGGTCTTGAATGCCTTGTTGATGAAGATGGGCCGTACAGGCCCGCTAGCTCAGCCACGCCGCGGGCCGCAGGCAGGCAAGTCTGGGGACCCGCGTTCCCAGAACGCCGACAGCGGTCGACAGCCCAAGAAGTTTTCACACACAGAGACATATGCAGCGAGATATGTGTTTTTGTTGGGGGAGAAGTGATTGAGCTGGGCACCAAAAAAGTTCAAGAAACCACGGTCGACATGGGTTGCAAGGAGGATGTGATGTAGCTATGTACCTAGGGTAGGGTCATATGGCTGACCTAGATACCCTCCCCAAGAACATCATCGTAAAGTCAGAAGCATTCGAAGGATACCATCATCCACTCGACCAGAAACATTCCACCCGAAAGAATCAATGTCACTCGAACGTATCAGAAACCACTCTATGCAGCAACGGTCGAGCATTTACTCTTAGACTGAATAGTCATTTATAGCACTTTACTACGGACGTTACCTATAACGCTCCTTCTTTATGAACATTGAACCCTGTGTAACGGAGGGGAGCTGGGGTCCTGGCGCACTCAATATAAGCCACCCCCTCCTTTGGGACAAGGGTTCGCATCCCCTATAACTCACACGCGCATAATCCAGTCGACCGCCTCCGGGCTCCGAGACGTAGGGCTATTACTTCCTCCGCGACGGGCCTGAACTCGTAAAACTCGCGTCTACAACTTTGCCATAGCTAGGATCTCGCCTCCTCATACATAACCCCCATTCTACTGTCAGTCTTAGATCCACGACAGTTGGCGCCCACCATGGGGCAGGGTCTTAGCGACTTGTTGGAGAAGTTGCGATTTTTCTGATTCCCATCAACATGGTTTCCGGCGGAGGATTGGCAGAGGGCCGCGAGATCCGTCTCGGCACGCTTGTGTTCATTGTTGACGACTCCGCTTGGCTCCAAGAGGCTCCACTCGACGTCGAGGCGCTCCCCGTCCGCGGGGCAACGCACTTTCGCGCGTGCGTCCGCGGTGTCCTTCTTCGTCAGCCGTCGACTCAGTATCGCTCGGCTCCTGTGGCGTCCTCGCTCCCCGCGGTTCTCCGGCGCAAGCGTTCCGGTCGGTCGAGGCTCCAGTGGTGGGTGAGGCATGGGTGGCCCGCCAATCGGCCACCCCGCAAGTCGCGGCAATTGAGCCCGACGAAACTCTCTACGACCTGTTCGACTGGCTCCGTCGAGACTGCATCAGAGTGCGACAACAGTGACCACGCGACGGAAGTCCTGATGGTCAACGGACCGCGCAGTCCTCCTGGTTACCCCCTCGACGACAGTGGCAATGGTGGCGGCGATCCGTCGCGCGTCCATTAGGAGTACCGCCCCGAGCCCCTCTCTTCACAGCAGAGGGAAGAGCTTCGCCGCCGTAACATGCATGCACTTCACACTCCTATCGTCGGAGAAACCCCTGAGGCCCGGGCCTTGGAGGATGCGCGCCTGGCCAACTTGGCTGAGCGCACTCGACTGGAGAACCTCCAGCACGCACTCGACGAATGTGCTCGGCAGCAGATTCCTGAGTCCAGTCGACGACAGCTTTTTCCGCCTCCGACTCAGGTATAACGAACTCCGATTCAGAACCTCACAGCTGCAGCCCGAATAGCAGAGTCGATTCAGCCTTCCCAGTCGAAGGCTGGCAGAGGGTTGATGCAGATCCGAGCTTTACTCCAGGCAGCGGGAGAGGAGAACACAGCGGTATCTCAGTCGCGGAATAGGATCCACAGCAGATCTGTGATGGCAGACATAGTTCAGTCGGCTCACAGCCCAAGGTCGCCTCCGAGGCGTGAGGGACGTGGAGACCGGCAAGATCAATACAGAAAATGTTAGCAGTATGATCACCGACTCGAGCACGATGATCGTCGTCGAGTGCCTACACCTCCCCTGAGGAGTGGGTAATATGTGCCTCGGCAGCACGATGACAGACGCCCTCACAGTACCGGATGAAGAATTCCAGTCGACCCCAGAGAGCCGGGCTTTGATGCGAGATCTATTCTCGTTCAAGGTCTGGTTGACAGGAACAGAGCACATAGGAAAGGCCATGACAGGGATTATCCGACTGGCAGTAGAGTGCATGTTTCAGGCCCCGAGTGTTTCAGTAGAGCCATCAAAGCAACAGTGATTCCTCCCAACTTCAGGTTGGCGACTGGAGTCAGCAAGTTCACTGGTGAGTCCAAGCCTGACACTTGGCTTGAGGGCTACCGAGTGTCTGTTCAGATTGGCGGCGGCAATGATGAAGTGGCCATGAAGCACCTTCCTCTGATGTTGGAAGGCTCGGCCAGAGCATGGTTGAATCAGCTAGCACCTGGCAGCATATATAGTTGGGAGGAACTTGCCCGAGTGTTTGTTAGAACCTTTGAAGGTACATGCAAATGACCAGCAGGCTTAACAGAGTTGCAATCCTGTGTGCAGAAACCGAATGAAACTTCGAGGGGTTATATCCAAAGATGGATCACGTTGCACCACACAGTGGAGAATTTGTTAGATCACCAAGCAGTTTGTGCCGTCAAGGAAGGTGTCAAGTATCGAGAATTGAACCTGAAGTTCGGTCGGACCGGGGATATGTCTCTGAGTCGGATGATGGAGATTGCCACCAAGTATGCTAATGGTGAAGAGGAGGATCGACTCCGGAGTGGCAAGCACAAAACAGTCGCCCAAGAAACCGGAGGAGGGAATTCCAGTCGGAAGCAGAAGCGCAAGGCCGAGCCAGCTGCTCCTGGTGAAGCCTTAGCCGTGACTCAAGGAAAGTTCAAGGGGAATCCCAAAGGGCCGTGGAACACCAAGAAAGTGAAAGATTAAGATGGAAATGAGTGTTGGATTTACCATGCCACATTCACACCAAAAAAGATGAAGAGGGTAATTTCATTTACCCTAAACACACCACACGACAGTGTCGGCTCCTGATCCAGCAGTTCCGAGAGAAACAGCCCAAGGAGAAGAAAAAGGAGTCGGACAAGGGTGAGGATGAGGAATAAGATGATGATGGTTTCCCCAATGCCAATTCCACTCCGATGATTTTTGCTGATGTTGAGAGCAAAAGTCGACTGAAAGTCATTAACAGAGAAGTGAACATGGTCGCTGCGGCGACACCCAGTTATTTGAGGTGGTCTCAGACTGCCATTACATTCGACCAGTCTGATCACCCAGCGAGCATAGCCACTCCTGGGAGGCAAGCGTTGGTGGTCGACCAAGTTGTTGAAGGCACTCGGCTGACTAAGGTGCTGATGGATGGTGGCAGTGGCCTGAATATCCTTTATGCTGAAACCTTGAAAGGGATGGGCATTCCAATGTCCAAACTTAGTGATAGCAATATGAGTTTCCATGGGGTTATACCTGGCAAGAAGGCTGAATCACTCGGTCAGATCGCCCTCGATGTGGTTTTCGGTGATTCCAAGAATTACCGCAAAGAAAAGTTGACATTTGAAGTAGTGGATTTCCAGAGTGCTTATCATGCCATTCTGGGTAGGCCTGCTTATGCACGTTTCATGGCTCAACCGTGTTACGTGTATCTCAAGTTGAAGATGCCTGGTCCCAGAGGAGTGATCACTATCACTAGCAATCGGCAGAAGCCAGAAAAGTGCTTCCAGAAGGGCTCAAAGATCGCCGATGCACAAATGGCACTAGTAGAATTGCAAGAGTATCAGAAAAATGCAAATCCGAGTGATTTGCTGCGAGCCAAGAAGCCTGCCACAGACTCTGCATTTCAATCTTCCGGTGAAACGAAGCCGATTCATATTCACCCGACCGTTCCAATGCTGCTCCGACTTACATCTCAACAACACTCGACAGCAAATAGGAAGAAGCGCTCATCTAGTTCCTCCGTGAGAACTGGGACATCTTTGCATGGAAACCTTCTGACATGCCGGGTGTTCCCAGGGGGCTGGCTTAGCACCGTTTGCGAGTCGACCCAAAAGTGAAACCAGTCAAGGAACATCTTCGACGGTCCATCATACCGAAGAGAAAAGCAACTGGTGAGGAAGTGGCTCTGCTTCTTGCAACTGAGTTCATCCGAGAGATTTACCACTCCGAGTGGCTTGCCAATGTTGTCATGGTCCCCAGGAAGGATGATTCACTTTGCATGTGCATTGACTTCAAGCATATCAATCGGGCCCTTAGGGATGTTGACTTCAGGGAGTATGGCCACGAAAACTATATTGTGGCCTGCCAATGTTGTCATGGTCCCCAATGTTTAGGCAGCTGACCATGGAAACTATATTGTGGAACGTGATAAACGCCACCCACATTCCCAACCTGGAAAGGATGCGCACCCTTAGGGATGTTGACTTAACGGAACCAGTCGCCCCACAATATAAACTAGGGCCGATCACCTTCAACCGCACGGATCGTCCGGTTAATACCAATCAGGGCAATTCAGTCGCACTAGTCCTCGACCCAATAATTAACGGGTTCCATCTCACACGAGTCCTTATGGACGGAGGTAGCAGTCTAAACATGCTATGCCAGGACATAGTGCGTAAGATGGGTATCGGTCATTCGATGATCAAGCCCACTAAAACCACCTTTAAAGGTATTATACCAGGCGTGGAGGCCAGCTGTACAGGCTCCATCGCCCTTGAGGTAGTCTTCGGATCACCGGACAATTACCATGCCGAAGAGTACATCTTCGACATCGTCCCCTTTCGCAGTGATTATGAGGCACTGCTCGAACGAACCACGTTCGCTCAATTCAATGCGGTGCCACATTATGCCTACCGTAAGCTCAAGATGCCCGATCTGCCCGACCTCATCACGGTTAATGGCAAGGCCGAACTCCCCCTCGGTGCCAAAGAGTATAACGCTGCTTTAACAGAAGAAGCAACAAGTGGCACCTTTCAATCGAACCTCGAGTTGACGGCCAAGCCTGTCGGCGTTGTGGGAACGGGGGTCCCCCAGACTTGCCTGCCTGCGGCCCACAGCGTGGCTAAGCAAGAAGGCCGTATGGCCCATCTTCATCAACAAGGCATCCCAAGACCCTCGCGAGGGTCCGAGCCTCGCGAGGCGGACGGCGCAAGACCTCCTCTGGAGTAGCCTAGCCAGGCAGGCTCACGAGGAGTGGAGATATCAAGGCGGGGCAAAACCTCATGAGGATCTCGTGACGTGAGCCATAACGAACGGCACCAGGCGGGCACCAGGCGAGCGCCAGCGCGCAGTGTCTTTATTTCCTCTTTGGTGCTAAGGAGGCCAGCGCAGGCGAGGAGTACCGAGGCATCAGGCAAAGGTTGCTATATTGGTGCAACGAGAAAAAGACCAGGAGGACGGCAAGATGGAGGTCATCGTGGAGCCCAAGACGGCGTCACCACCAGAGCTTTTCGCAGGCGAAGACCACTTTTGTCAGGATAGCTTGTACTAGCTGTCCCCCTTCAAATTTGCCCGCCGTTGTTGGCTCCCTTCCTGCTCGATATTTGGGAAGAGGACCAGGGCCTCTAGAAATAGGTCTAGCCACCACAGTAGTAGCCGTCGGATCCAGAGATGCGCACAAGCTCGTACGCACAAGAACACCTCAACCTCAGGAGGCTGTTCTTCCCTTGTACTGTCCATCATCAGCCCAACAGGCAATCCACTTCCACCACACTAGAGTACGGTATTACACCACAACGGTGGCCCGAACCAGTATAAATCCCGTGTCTTTCTGTGTTGCGAGTTCGTTGAGTTCGTCCGCGAGATCTTAGCAAGCTAGAGCGTAGATCGGTAGGACGGAAAGACTTTGCGCGCACCCCAGTGTTCGAACCTCAATAGTTTGCCGGAACCCCACATCTGACATTTGGCGCGCCAGGTAGGGGTGCGCTGTAGCTTCCCTTCCATCAGTTCGTCGCTCCATCGTCTCCATGGCGGACGCTCGCCGTGCTCGAGCTGAGCGTCAGGCTGCCCTCACCGCCCGCGTCGCTCAGACGGCTCCCGTCAGTGGGCCACATCGCCGTTCTCCGTCTCCCGCCGCCAACGCTGCCACCGGTCCGGTGGGGAACGAGCAGCATGCGTGCTCGTTGCATCCTTCGGTGCGGCAGGACGGCCGCACCGCTACTCCATCACTGACCCCTGCTGGTTCTTCGTCTCACGCGCACCGTGCTCCCATGGAGGCACGGGCCGCGCTCCTCGTGGCGACCGAGCTCCTGCGCTACCGCCCCGTCGACGATCTCTACGAGGAGTGGGTCGACCGTGTCGCCGAGCTCGTCCGCGCCGCAGGGGGCTCTCCGGCGCCGTCCCACTCTCAGCCTCCCCCTCAACCAGCCGCGGGCGACGGGGCTCATGGCGTGCCTCCACCACCTCAGCCCCAAGACGGTGCCTTGGCACCAAGGCGCGCGGCTCCGCGGCGTGATCCACCGCGCCCGGCGCCCGCGCGCGAAGAGAGAACCTGCCAAGAAATCCCAGCAGCCGCAAGAAGCTGCAGCTGCGCTCCCCGCGCCACCTCATCAGGACCGCGCGCCGCCCGCAGCGGCGCAGCGCGGACCTCGTCAAGACCAAGCTCCACCTCCGAAGCGGGCCCCGGCAACCACGGCCGGCTGCCGCGCCTTCACCCCCGAGCTGCGTAGTGTCGCCTTGCCAGGCAAGTTCAAGCCGGATCTACTCCTCACTACGACAGCACCGCCGACCCCGCGGAGTTCCTGCAGCTCTATGAGCTGAGCATCGAAGCGGCCAACGGGGACGAAAAAGTCATGGCAAACTGGTTTCCCATGGCTCTCAAGGATGGAGCCCACTCCTGGCTCCTGAACCTGCAGCACGGCTCGATCTCCTCCTGGGATGAGATGCGCGACTTCTTCGTCGCCAACTTCCAGGGCACTCGTGACCGCCCGCCGGCCGCGGGTGACCTGCGCCGCATCAAGCAACAACCAGGAGAGACCCTCCAGAAGTACATCCAGCGCTTCAACAACACCCGCCTCAAGATCCCCAAGGTCACGGATGAAGCCATCATCTCCGCGTTCTCTGACGGCGTCCGTGACGTCAAGATGAAGGGAGAGCTCGCCATCCACGAGGAGATCTGCACATCTCAGGAGCTGTTCAACCTGGCGACCAAGTGCGCAAGAGCTGAGGAGGGGCGCCTTTCTCTCCTCGAGCTGCCAGCCGTAGGAGCAGAGGAGAAGAAGGCCAAGGCTAAGGGCGTGAAGCGCAAGGAGGCGATGGTGCTCGCAGCGGAGCCCAACACCAAGTGTGGCAGAGATCAGCCCGAGTCATCCAAGAACAGCCGGCCGTTCTGCGCCTTCCACAACCTAAACACCCACAACACCAGCGACTGTCAAGAGCTCAGAGCTATACGGGAAGGACGCTACGGTCGACGCCGCGAGCGCAACGACCGGGGCTACGGCCATGGAGGAGGATGTGGAGGCAGACGCTGGGACGATCGTGCCTGCCTCGTGAGGACTGCTGGCAGGACCAACCTCGTGAGGGCGCCTGGGGGGACCCGCCTCGTGAGGATCGCCCCCAGGGCAACACCGGTCTTCCCCCACTGCCGCCACCAAGAAGGAACGACGACCACCACCAGGACGAGGGGGCTGGGGGCTTCCAGGAGCCGCTTGCGATCGCCTGCATCTTGGGCGGCGCCCATGCCCCAGCCTCTCAGCGCATCTGCAAACAGTTCGCTCTCGAGGTGAACGCGGTGCTCCCCAAGCTCGAGGCCACGTGCCCACTCAGGTGGTCCCAATGTGCCATCACTTTCAACTCGGCAGATCAGCTCAAGTGCGCAGCCATCGCTGGCGCCCTCCCTATGGTGTGCTCCCCAGTCATCAGCAATGTGCAGGTCACCAAGACCCTCATCGACGGCGACGCAGGGCTCAACGTCCTGTCCGTCGACACGTTTCGACAACCTCCAAGTGCCATATGAATAGCTCCAGCCCACCAAGCCTTTCTCAGGAGTGACCGACGGTTCCACCACGCCGATAGGGCAGGTCCGCCTGCCTGTCACCTTCGGGGAACGCAAGAACTACCGCACCGAGCTCATCGACTTCGACGTTGCGCACATCCGCCTGCCATACAATGCCATCCTCGGGTATCCAGCCCCGGCCAAGTTTGTGGCAGTCACCCATCACGGCTACAATGTTCTCAAGATGCCAGGAAGCAGAGGAATCATCACGGTCCCGTGTGAAGAGAGGGATGCGGTGTGCTCCCTCGAGCGCTCCTTTCAAGCTGCAGCAATCGACGACCCTGACAGCAGAAGCGAGGGCCCTCCGGAGGCCATCCCCAAGAAGAAGCAGCTGCACCACGCAGGACCTCAGGAGGCTGGCGACGCGGCAGGAGCGTCATCAGGATCTGCGCCCGTCCCAGGGGCACCTCCCTCCATCGCATAGGAAAGCGCGCCCGGCGCCCTCCTCGGGCAGGGCTCGGGGGCTCTCTTCTGGAGAGCCTCAGACCTTTCCAACCTCACGAGGGAGGCGCTTGGGCACCACTTGGAGGCGTGCTTCGCGGCACGTGACCCTCAGGAGAGCACAGGGCAAGGAGTGCCCACCACTCAGGAGTTCATCACCAAGACCACTCAGGAACGGCAAGATGCAAGGGCCATGCGCGGCGACAGCCGCTCACAAGGCGCAGCTCCCCATCCAAGCGAGGATGTCGGGCTGCGTGTCTGCTCGACGTCCCAGGGCTCAACAGGGCCGCATCTCAGGAGCGCTTCTGGCCATCGCGTGTGGGCCGCTGCGAGGGCCCACCACACAGCTACGTTCGCATGCCCTTCGGCTTGCCGAGCATGGCGTCAGCCCATCAACGCGACCTGCAGCGTGTCCTGGCGGCTCAGGAGGCCAGGTACCCCGCTGTCCTGGAGGAGATGGAGACGGTCTTCGAGGAACCTCCCGAGCACCAGAGCCTCCCGAGGCTCAGGGACCCGGTGGCTCATGAGGAGTCGTTTCTTCATCGCACGCCTTCAGCTACACCAACTCTACTTCGTCTACAGAACCAGGTGACATCTTCCAAGCTCGTTTAGCTGGGAGCGCCCCTCGGGCTGCATTATTCCCAGGCCGCATGGGTCCGTCCCTGTGGCACGTATCCCTTTTGCTTATGTCTTTAGCTTACCTTGCTTGGGGCGCCCCTCGGGCTGCATCATCCCCAAGCCGCTCGGGCCGGACCTAGTGGCATGTATCTCCCTACATTGACTTAAGCTGATCTGCTCTCCATGCTTAACCTGCCAACTGCTACCACCTGACCGATCATCGCCTCCCCTGGGGCCTCCACACAGGCACGGCGCTGATGGATGGGTCCGTCCCTGTCACGTCGACAAATCTGAGCGGTCGAGCGCTGGCTCGCGGCACGCCCCGCGCACGTCACCTCACCAGGCCCTCAGTGCCTTCACCTTATCCAGAGCAACCAGCGGCAGGCTGACAGTTGTAACGGCAAACCGTGTTTCTTCTTGTGCCTGTTCACAGGGATCCCGTGGGAAGGATAGTAGGCGGCACCGCGAGTCTCCTTTTCTCCCGTGCAATTCGCTTGCACATTAAAAGGGGGGCTCCTGAGCATCGCGACTTAGGAGCTCTTACTGGCTCTCCAGCCCTCACCCTTGGCCTTGACCACGGCATCGCGACCTGGCATACCAGCGGCGGCTGAGCTCGCTCGAGGGCCGGGACCTGAGGATGTAGAGCACTAAGGAGAGCATGAGGGGAGGGAAACTTGTATGGGCCGGCCTAGCTATGCTGCACGAGTAGGCACGCAGCCCTGACGCAACGTCGGGAGTCGCCACGGAATCAGCAAGATAAGTCCTGCACTCGGATCGGCTAAATGTTCGGGCTGAATGGTCAGTCACGCCTTGCCGCAACCCCGTTGTGGCCACGTCGACTCCCTTTCTCGCCTTACCATGGCTGCTTGAGCGCTAAGGGGGGACCTTCTGAGCATCGCGCCTCAGGGGCTCTTACTGGACCTCGGGCCGCAAACCTCCTAGCCTTGACCACGGCACGCGACCTGGCATACCAGCGACGGCTGTAGCCTGCCTGGGGACCGGGACCTGTCAGCGTAGATCAAAAAGCCATCGCGAGGAAAGAAAGGGGGGGGACCGAGCCTTAACGGGAGATGCGTTCACCAAATTGTGATAACAGGGAAGATAAGCACAAAAGACATTACAGACCCTTACATGCCCCCACGGGGTAATTCATGATTCTTCGCAGGAAACAAAAGCTGCTATTAAGGGGGATCCTATCTACATCCTTCCGTGGCGGACACCATCATCAACAGTGGGCCACGGGAGGCTGGCGCCAACCCCATCTAGATCAGCGGTGGCGACGGCCGGGCGCCGCAGCTCTGCTCCGGGCTCGGCGAGAGCTCGGGGGCACATAGCTGTCATCGCTCATCTCCGGAGTCTCGTAAGGCTCACGAGAGCTGCTGGACTCCCAAGGGCTACTGCTACTAGAGTAGTCGCGAGCGGAGCGCGCATCGGTTTGGCCTTCAGCATCGAAGACCTTGAAGAAGAGCGTGGATACGCCGTCGTACTCAAAGTGGAACGCGAGGGCACCTCTCGCACGGCAGGCCCGCGCGATCTCCCCGACCCGCGGGTTATGAAGATCTTGCCGGTGGGGACCGCTTCGATCTCCGCTCCGGTCGCCGGAGCGATGCAGTCGGCGTGCTGCAACTAGAGCTCAAGAGGCCCCCTCAGCGGCACCACATCGGAGAAGAACCGCGGGAAGCGGATCCAAGAGCTTGGAGGCATCGGCGCCCACAGCACCAACTCGCGCGAGGAGTCAGCGGCGTGGATCCCAGGGGCAGCGGCACGCGTTGCCGTGGCGCGGCGACCCCGGATGCGGCGCGGGCGGCGCTGCTCTTCACTCCGTCCTCCCGAGCCCTCAGCTCGGGCGTACAAGGGTAGCGGGTACCCCGGAGGAGGCTGCTCGCAATAAGGCCTCGTCACCACCTGCATCGCCGCTTCATCACGGCGATGGATCGACCTCTTCTTCGGCGGAAGTGGCCCCGGGTCATCACGGGGAGCCTTTCCTTTCACTTCAGTAGAAAACCTTCTGATGGGCGCCATTGTTGTTAGCAGTGGAGCGAGGAGGAAGAAGCACGCAAGCAAGGAAAAGATGGGCGACGGGGGCTTCGCCCCCGACCCATTTTTAGCAAGAGAAGGCCAACCGGCGTTTCCCACGATCGCAGGTAATGATGGTTTTCCTTGCATGTTGCAGGGACTTGTCAAGTCGTGCAGTTGCCGAGGCAGCGTGGGGAAGCAGAGACGCCCACGTCCAATCAACCACCACGCGTCGACCGAGGTCACAGGCTTTTGGGGCCCGCGGTGCTCCGAGCTTGACCCTTGGCTTCGCTGCGAAGCCAAGCCCGAGCGCACCTTGGGGCCGGGGGCTACTGTCGGCGTTATGGGAATGGGGGTCCCCAGACTTGCCTGCCTGCGGCCCACAGCGTGGCTAAGCAAGCAGGCCGTACGACCCATCTTCATCAACAAGGCAGCCAAGACCCTCGCGAGGGTCCGAGCCTTGTGAGGCGGACGATGCAAGAACTCCTCTAGAGTAGCCTAGCCAGCCAGGCTCACGAGGAGCGGAGATATCAAGGCGGGGCAAAACCTCACGAGGCTCTCGTGACATGAGCCATGACAAACGGCACCAGGCGGGCGCCAGGCGGGCGCCAGCGCGCGCAGTGTCCTTATTTCCTCTTTGGTGCTAAGGAGGCCAGCGCAGGCGAGGAGTACCGAGACATCACGCAAAGGTTGCTATATTGGTGCAACGAGACCAAGAACAGGAGGACGGCAAGACGGAGGTCATCGTGGAGCCCAAGACGGCATCACCACCAGAGCTTTTTGCACGCGAAGACCACTTTTGTCAGGATAACTTGTACTAGCTGTCCCCAGTGTTCGAACCTCAAGGGTTTGCCGGAACCCCACATGCGACAAAGCCCCCGGACACCGTCAAAGGAGTCAGAACTACTTCACGGCATGATAGCCCGGCTCGTCCAAAGCTTAATTAAACACTCCGGCAAAAGCCATGACATGCCACATACTGCGGCTCAACCACTCTGTGGCATACAAACATTCCTTGCATTTTCTTTATAGGTTCATTTTTGCCAAGGCCAGGACCAGCAACATGGAAACAGCTCGAACACGCAAGGGAACACTTAGATATTCACCTTGATGACCATCCGACTGCACTCTGGATCCACACACAACTTCTTCCCGCCTGTTCTCAGTATGTTCCGCAGTCATTTTCTCTTTCTATTACATCACATGTACGCATACGCATCAATGTATTATTCAAATACAAGATGTGAATTTATATGACGCTTACCTGCTGTTATCTCTTATTGAAACTCTTTTGTCAAATGGCATCCGTACACCGCGATATGCCTTGAAATGCCAGGGGCTTCGTCTTACCCATAATACGGCAATAAAGCCCGAACACCTTCATGGTAGTTCGGCACCCCGAACTTATAGCATTATATGCATCAGCTCCGAATCATGTCTTGGGTCAAATGTTGGGTTTGCCCGGCTCCCATGTTTTGCTGCCTTACGTTCCACTATATCGGCTAAGGCGGCACAAGGAGAACTACTGCGATTGTGTCGCGGTTCTTCCGAACGAGCACCTCAGTAGAGAAAGCCGAAAACTGACTGTCATGATACGGCAAGAGCTGGGCAGCTGTTCGAGAGGACGTAAAATCTTTAAGGATTCCTTCCGCATAATGCCATAACCAATGTAGCGTGCGATGGATCGGCTTTTCTTCCGATCAGGTGCTTATGGAGCCCCTCGTGCGGTCTTTCGAACACCAGGGGCTGCGCCTACCTTCCTTTCCTAAAGCTCCTATGGCTAAGTGAGAGTGATAAAGCCCTATAGTCCGATTGCCTGGTTCGTTGTGCTGAACACCTCCTTCGAAGGACCCAAAACTGGGATAAAGAGTGATCAGGTTTATCCCGAACACCCCCGTACTTCCTACGTGGGGGCAGAAGCCGACGACTGGCCAACTCTCAGGTTTAATATATAAAACAGCCGCGCAGGTGGATAAACCTTCATATAATAGGCAATAAATTATAGGAATGACCTTGTTCAACATTACAAAGGACAACATGATTGTATTCATGGAAATATACTGTCCTTGGTGCATTGCTCCGCCGCAAGGCAGGATCCTTTTAGGACACTTTCATAATATAACTCAGGCTTGCGGTGCTCCTTTACCTCCGGCGGCCCCTCGCTCACCAGCTTTTCAGCATCCATCTTCCCCCAGTGCACCTTTGCGCGGGCGAAGGCCATTCGCGCACCCTCTATACAGACCGACCGCTTGATGACGTCCAGTCGAGGGCAGGCACTCACAAGCCGCTTCACGAGCCCAAAGTAGCTGCTTGGAATCGGCTCGGCGGGCCATAGCCGGATAATCAAATCCTTCATGGCTAGCTCGGCCGCCTTATGAAGTTTGATCAGCTGCTTCAGTTGATCGGCCAAAGGCACTGGATAATTCGGTGCCAGATACTGCGACCAGAAGAACTTATCCACAGTGTTCGTTTCTTTGGCTTGATAGAATTGTGCGGCATCAGATATGCTGCGTGGCAGCTCCGCAAATACCCCTGGAGGAATCCGAACTCAAGATTAGGAACATGATTTTCTCCCCCAAACACTTGCTTTACACGGAACAAGCCTTACCCGCCGCGATCTTCCTTGCCTCTTGGATCTCCTTCAGGGCACCTTGGGTTTCCCCCTGGGCATCTCATGCGGCCTGATAAGCCTTGGTAAGTTCAGACTCTTTCTCCATTAGACTCCGCTCCACGGCCTTGCATCTTTTCACGACCCCCTTGAAGCTCTTGCTCAGCTTCAATAACCCTGGCCTCGTACTTCTCACGAAGAGCCCACTCTGCGGCTGCCTTTCTCTCGGCCTCGGCCACAGCCTTTTTAAGAGCCTCGACTTCGGTCATTGCCCCTGGCGCAAATCATGAAACATATTTTAAATTCATTCGCACTAAACGTGAGCAAGGTTTGTGCATACCTTGTTTATCCTCCAACTGCCTTTTTCAACTGGCCCAATTCTTCCGTGGCCCGCTCCAGACTTTGATTTAGTCCAGAGACCTCCACAGTATGAGAGGTGGCAGTCGCTATAGATGCCTGTTTATAAAAGAAGAGAGGTAAATGTCATCAAGTGAGTCTCCTGCGAACATAGATTTGATCCTCTGTCCGGTTCCTTCTCTCACCAAACAGTGTATCAGGGGCTACTATCTATACTGTGACACTCTTCGAAACCTCATAAAACATACCTCAAAGCCTCTTAGAAGGCTAATACAGGCTTCATTCAGTCCATTCTCTGCAAACCGAATCTTCTCAATCGCCGCACCCATAAGGGCACGGTGTTCATCGACGATGGAGGCACTTTTCGGCGCCGCCAACAAAGTATCCAGCACCTCTGGTTGGACAGAGGTTCCCGGTGGAACAGGTACACCCCCTCTAGCCGAGGGAGGCCGCCTGCCTGATTCTGGAACCATATTGGTCTCCAGAATGGCGTCCGGATGGGGGCCAAATTCAAGATGGCTCCCGCCAACGACGCCCATGGGAGCCTTCTCTCCCATGTGTCCGGCCGCTGAAGTTTGACCTCCTAGCGCCACCTTTGCGATCTTCTCCCCCCCTTGGCCTGGGTCCTCCTGGGACAAAGCCTCGATGTCATTCACATATTTGGGGGAAGGGGCCTTCGGGGGTGTCCCACTCTCCTTAGCGTCCGAGCTTAGCAAATCCCCCGATGAGGATTGCTCGGCGTGGGGCCTCGCCGGACTACATAAAGTATGGCCCAGATTAAAATATTATGCCACGATGAGTCTGGACGCATAAACGTGTTCGGATTTAGTATACTCACGAGTTCACCAGGGGCTGAGTCCTGGGATCCCACTCTGGGCTGCTACCAGCGGCGGTGGACTCCTCTGGAAGAGTTTTTCCCTTCTTAGGCGACTCGGCCTCCAAGGATGTGGAGGCTGTCCTTTTCTTTCTTCCCCCTGCTGGGGATTCGTCTTCCTCCTCATCCTCTTCGGAGGAAGCACGGGCATTGGAGTCTTCGGATATCGTGTCTGAGGCGCCACGGCGACGGAGGCCGCCCCTGGTCTTCTTGGCCTCTTTCTCGTCTTTCTTCTTCGGCGCCTTGTAGGGTGTCGGGACCAGCATCTTCGTTAGAAGTGGGCCAGCCGGTTCTTCAGGTAGCGGGACCGGACAGTAGATCCGCCCCGCCTTCTTCGTCCAGCCCTAGGAGAGTTGTGGAAAATACATTAAGCGTTTCCATTGGGTTATGCAAATAAAACTTATAATGGCTTACCGAACTTGCGGGGCGGGACAGGTGGTACCCGCGGTCCTCGGCTGAGTCCGGCCATGATTTTCCGGACTTAAAAAGCACCTTCCAGATATCTTTGTGTGAGGAGCCAAAGAGCTCTCGCAGGGTCTGGTGCTTGGCCGGGTTGAATTCCCATAAATTGCAAGCCCGGTGTTGACAAGGAAGAATCCGGCGAACTAACATCACCTGGACTACATTGACAAGTTTGATATCCTTGTCTTCCATATCCTTGACGCGCGTCGGAAGCGCCGACACCCCTTCGGACGACGACCAATCCAGGCCCTTCTTGGGCCAGGACGTAAGCCGGAGGGGGGCTCCGGATCGGAATTCGGGAGCAGCGGCCCATTTCGTGCCGCGCGGCTCAGTGATGTAAAACCACTGATGCTAGCATCCTTTGACGGAATCATTGAAAGTACCTGTTGGCCATGTGACATTGGGCTTCTTGCTCACCATGGCACCTCCGCACTCGGCGTGCTCACCGCCCACTACCTTAGGCTTCACATTAAAGATCTTCAGCCATAAGCCGAAGTGTGGCGAGATGCGGAGAAAGGCCTCGCACGCGACGATGAACGTCGAGATGTTGAGGAAGGAATTGGGGGATAGATCATGAAAATCGATCCCATAGTAATACATGATGCCGCGAACGAATGGGTGGAGGGGAAACCCCAGCCCGCGGAGAAAATGAGGGAGGAAAACAACCCTCTCGGGGGGTTCAGGAGTAGGGACGAGCTGTCCTGCCGTTGGGAGACGGTGGCTGATTTCCTGGGCCAGATACCCGGCCTCCCAAAGCTTTTTAATATCCTTCTCCTGGATGGTAGAGGCCATCCACTTGCCTCCTGCTCCGGATCCGGACATTTTCGGAAGGCCTTTGTGGGCGGAGAAGATGAACTCTTGGGCGCTGGGGCTCGAGCGAAGGGGGATAGACACGTAGAAGGAGAAGACGTGGGTGAAAAAAGGGAGTTCTTATCTCTTTATAAAGGCGGCAGGGAACCAGCACCTCCCCACTTGCCCTGTAAACTCGCTTATCCCCCAAGCGTCGTGCTGAAGACGCGGTTGGGTTACCCATACCCATATTCATGAGCATCCCGTGATAAGGGGACACAATCTCTGCTTCGACAAGACGTGCCAAGAAAACCGCCTCGCAACATGTGCGGCAGCTGGTTGAGGAAAAAAGTTCGAATAAAGACTGGGTCGTGGCGTGATGTCACGTTATGAAAAGTTGTCAGTGGATTAGATTTGTGGAATACTGTACTCTCTACGGTGGTATGTAAAATTTGTTCTGCAGAGCCGGACACGATCCTTGTGTTCAAAATCTTCTATGGAATATTCGGAGAGGGAACCCACCTTGCAATGCCGAAGACAATCTGTGCGCCGGACTCATCGTCATTGATGCCTGGTTCAGGGGCTACTGAGGGAGTCCTAGATTAAGGGGTCCTCGGGCAGCCGGACTATATACTTTGGCCGGACTGTTGGACTATGAAGATACTAGATTGAAGACTTCGTCCCATGTCCGGGTGGGACTCTCCTTTGTGTGGAAGGCAAACTAGGCAATTCGGATATGTAGATCTCCTCCCTTGTAACCGACTCTGTGTAACCCTAGCCCCCTCCGGTGTCTATATAAACCGGAGGGTTTAGTCCGTAGGACAACAACAATCATAATCATAGGTTAGCTTCTAGGGTTTAGCCTCTACGATCTCGTGGTAGATCAACTCTTGTAATACTCATATCATCAAGATCAATCAAGCAGGAAGTAGGGTATTACCTCCATCGAGAGGGCCCGAACATGGGTAAACAT
Organism: Aegilops tauschii subsp. strangulata; assembly: GCF_002575655.3. NCBI lineage: Eukaryota > Viridiplantae > Streptophyta > Magnoliopsida > Poales > Poaceae > Aegilops > Aegilops tauschii. The sequence continues at coordinate 46,479,755 of NC_053037.3, forward strand.
TGTGTCCCCGCCCTCCTGTTACCATTAGCCTTAGACGCACAGTTCGGGACCCCCTACGCGAGATCCGCCGGTTTTGACACCGACACCTGCCCGAAAGATCATTTTCCTCTCCCCCGCATCGATCAAATCGTCGACTCGACTGCGGGGTCTGAGCGGTTGTCTTTTCTGGACGCGTTCCGGGTATCATCAGATCCGACTGTATGGACCCGATGAGATAAAAACGGCTTTCATCACTCCATTCGGATGCTTCTGTTATGTCACCATGCCATTTGGCCTGAAGAATGCTGGAGCCACATTCATGAGGATGATTCAGAAGTGCCTGCTCACTCAAATCAGTCAGAATGTGGAAGCTTACATGGATGACATTGTGGTCACACTACAAAAAAAATACACTTCCGTGATGATACGTGTTTGTCACGGTAGGTCGCGTTTTTTGTCATGCATGTACATCCATGACGATTTTATGACAGAATCAAGATAGTCATACCTGTGTTGTCGTAGAAGTGTTCCATGACATTACCAAAATTATCATCACGGAAGTGTCCACTTCCATGACGATAAATCGCGCGTCACAGAAGTGATTTCGTCAAGGGTGACCGACACGTGGCATCCACCATAACGGAACGCCGTTAAGCTATCGGGTCGGGTTTTGGATCCGATAACCCATTAACAGCCCAGGCCAATGGGGATTATCCACGTGTAAAATCATCATTGGCTGGAGGAAACACGTGTCGGCTCACCGTTGGGACAGATGTCATCCGCTCATTGGACCGAAGGCGCCTATGATACGGCGACACGTGGCACGGCCCAACAGAGGCCCATTCCTGTGAGAAGGCCGGCCCGTTTGACTTGGTCAAAAGGTGACGGGCCGGCCCACGGAAAGCCTATTAACGGCCTATTCACATATAGCCCGTTTACATCCCGCTAACCCAGGGCCCGTTACGCCCTATCTGAATTAGGCCCAGTAGCGTCATCTGGCCGTCCAATATGATTCAGCCCGTTTTAACTTCCGGCCCATGTGTGGCCCATGACTTCTTTCGGCCCATATGAGGACCTTTGTAACTCTTGGCCCATTAATGGCCCGTGGTGAAACTGGCCCGTAATGAACAATGTATCACTTTATACCCATTAACGGCCCGTTATTCCATTGGGCCGTTTCCAGCCCAAGTTATCTTTCGGCCTTCTCAGGGCCCATTGATTCTTGGGCTCATTTGCAGCATTCGGTTACATACGGCCCGTTACTGTCATTTTCTGCTTGTGGGCCAAATTCAGCCCGTCGTTACAGTCGGCCCGTTTGCGGACCGTTAATACGTTGGGCCATTTTCATGTAAAAAAACCCGTTGGGCTGATTCATAGGGTTATCAAATACGGCTTATTAACGGCCCATTATGGTCCATGAATAGTACGGCCCATGATTGGTGAAATGATGATACGCCCCGTAGAAGGCCCATGGATCCTACGGCCCGTATGAGGCCCATGGATAGTACGGCCCGTAGAAGGCCCATGGATCGTACGGCCCGTAGAAGGCCCATGGACCCTAAGGCCCGTATAGAAGGCCGATGGATCCTACGACCGGACAAAGGCCCATGGATCATACAGCCTGCAGGAGGCCCATGGTTACAACAGTCCATGTGTTGCCATGATTATTTTGGCCTAGTTACCAAAAATAGGCTATTGTGGCCACTAGAAAAAACAAAAAAAGAACTGCAGTGACTACAAGCAAACAACTAAACAAGACAATAAGGAAGTAAATAAGCAAGCAATTAACGCTAGCCTAATACGGCTATTACACATATTACATCCACTGGGCATCAAAGTTCGCCACCAGTGCAAATATAGGGAACAAAGCAGCACATTACATACACTGGCCGTCAAAATTGGCCACCAGTGCAAATAAACGCGGCAGCAAAACAAGAGCATAACTGAAACAACTTCAGAAGAGCTCAAGAAACGTTATCCTGGGTATCCACCAGGCTGGCAATAATCTTAGCAAGCTGATTAGCTTTGTCCTGTTTGGCGCTAAAATCCTCCAACGCTTGCTGTTGCACCAGAAAATATGCATCTGAATGCTCCAGGGACTTCCGCAGTCCTTCCGCTTCTTGTCGCAGCACAGCTGATCGATGTCTTTCAGCTTGTAGTTGAGACTCAAGAAACCGAACTGATTCAGACAGTGAGTTTGAATAGCTTGTGCAAGCGGTAGTGGCCAGTAACTCGAACATTAAACCAAGACAGGACTTTGGGGTTGTCTCGCTGTCTTCAAGATAGTCCGCTAGATACTGGCATCACCCGCTCCAATTCAAATGGCTGATAAACAGGAAACATAGTTGAATGTACAGACATTGTATCAGAGACAGATGCAATAGATAGTGTGGAAAAAAGAGGGCATGAAATAGTTGACATGTATATTGTTTAACTAAAACGGATAGCATGACATAATTTCAAATATATGATGTCTATCTAAACTGGATAGCATAGCATAACATAATTCAAAGATATGATGAATAACTAAACAGGATCGCATGACATAATTCACCTACATGTTATCTAAGTAATCAGGATCACATCATTTAATTCACATATGTGATTTATATGCTAAATAGAGGGCATTCGATATGATGTCTGAACTAAGAACATGGTGTTGAATATTTTGTATATGATGTCTAAACTATGCAATGCAAGACACCATATGCATGATATGAGCAGTATAACCGTGCCAAGTTAGAGCATACACCTCAGAGGGGGAATAGGACTGGTCATCTGTCTCTGAATCCATCTCTGAGGAGCTATCAGGACCCAACAAGAGATCTGCTTCGACAGGTAGCACTGTCTGCTCTGAAGGCCTTGTTTTCACTCCAGATTTTTCCATCTCCCACCCAAATGGCTGATTCACAGGAAGAGTAGTTTAATTTACAAACATTGTCGACAAATGGAAATGTAATGAAGAAAAGGATGGGCAAGATATCATTCAAATATATGATGACTGGTTAAACAGGATGGCATTGCACATTTCACATATATTATGGCTGGCTAAAAGACATGAGACTGCATAATTCCCATATATGATATAGAAACTAAACAGGTGGCATTACAGAACATGTCTAAACTAAGCAGATGACATATATGATGTCAAAAGTAGGCACTGCAAGGCAACATATGCATGATATGACTAACATCATCATGCCAAGGTAGAGAAAACACCTTGGGGGGTAAATAGGAGTGGTCAGCTGCGTCTGAATCCGCCTCAGAACAGATATCTTCCTCTGGATTACAATCTGGAGAGGGGTGGGGAGGGTTTGCCATTGAACCCACCATGGAGCGATGTCTGCATGACATTGTATTGCCGCGCAAAACTCTTCTCTTTTTCTCTACATGTTCAGCATGACTGTGTACAATATCTGACATGCATACAATAAAAATATGGTGAGATTATGTAAGGAGAGCATGCAGAAATTTAGAGTGATGGTAACAACCAGTGGATCGACGTTTTTCCGTTGAACCAAAATAGCCCTAATGGATCGACGTGAATGTATAGTAATAAGTGATGCAACGAGTGTACAACCTCTTTGCCGTAGCCGTGTCGACCTCAGCATCATTGGGTTGGTCGCTGAAGTAGTTGAGGCAGAGGTGGCTATCGGAGGTGTGGAGGAAGATCTGAGGAATCTGTAGACGGCGTCCAGGGCACTGCTCTGTTGCAATGGATCGTTCTGTCATTGGAGCAGCTCCGGTGAGCCGTAAGACGTCAAGGCTGAAGCAACACAAGACAGACATCGTCAATCTCAAGTGGGATTCTAATAGCATCTCCAATAGATGATGTAAAATGGATGTAAAATTAACATCACCAAAAACCACCTGACTACAACATATGAGGTAAAAACTATTGACTATGAACTTCACTGTCGAAACTGAAATTTACTGTGGAATCTGAATGCTACTGTGGAAACTGAACGCAATGGTAGCAGAGAGGCACTTGACATGTAGTTTAGGGAGGGCCTGCAGTTCATCTTCAACCTGCACCCCCCTCAGCCGCCAGCCAACACCGGTCGAACCGCCGGCCCCAGCGCCGCCCCGAAAAAACTCGCCACCGCCGCCCCGGCCAGCCCTCTAGGCCCCCGCCCCCACCCTGAACCCTAAGATAGATAGTGGGGTACCTCTCCGGCGAGCCCCCGTCCCCGCTGCGGGTGGTTCTTCCTTAACTCCGGCGAGCCCCCCCAACCCCTGAAAATCGACTGACCCAAAAGTCGATTCAGTCAACTGAAGTGTGGCTTAATCGGAGCAGAGCAGCAGCACGAGCGAGGGGGAGAGCAGCATCAGCAGCTGGGCGAGAGAGCGATCGAGCCAGAGCCGGAGTAGCAGTAGCAGCGCGAGCGAGAGCCGGAGCAGCAGCAGCAGATCCGGCTGGTATGGACGCCGCCACCGAAGGAGCCTCGCACTTGGGGAGAGCCACCGTGGAGATGTCGCCCGCGGCGCCGGCTTCAGGGTAGCCGCTCCATGGGGTGCGGGATGGAGCACCGTGGGCGCTGGGAGGTCAAGTTAAGGAGAAGGTGCGATGCGATGAGTGTACAACCTCTTTGGTGGCGCCGAGTAGGCCTCGGCTTTGTCCGAGGAGTCGGTGAGGACGTTGCGGTTCCGGTGGAGCAGGTTAAGGCGGCGATGTGGGGATGGAGAAGCTGCGATAGACAAGGCGATCGTCGGAGCAGCTCCTTGGAGGTGGAGGACGGGGCAGCTGAACCGGCGGGACGGCGAGATGGACGACGGATCCTCATCCGGGGAGGTGGACAAGGGACGTCGAGCTGTTGTGGTGGACGACGTTGTCAGGGAAGAGGCTCCGGCTGGGCAGCGGTGACGTGGCGGACGGAGGATGGTGGGGTTTCGCGGCTGGAGCGGAGAGGTTATGGCGGCCTGGGATTTCGAATGGCGAAAAGGGGGCGATGGGAGGGGGTGAAGCATGACTTAGGGACACGCTTGTCCAAAATGTAGGGTGTGTTACAAAAGTACCCCCCACCGATTTGAACTAGCGGCCCTTTCGGCTCAGGGTTAGAAGGGTGATTTCGCGTGTCGGGATTTGGCAGCTGGAGGGAGTTTTCGCGCGCGTTGTAATTTCGGGATAGCAAGGCGCGGGTTGTGAAGACGCCAGTTTTGGGAGCACGATATCTGAATTTTCGGGATATAACAAGACGCGGGTTGAATTTTAGGGACAAGCCTAACGTGTAGCAATATTGTACTTCTACGTACCAAATCAATTCGCACTTCCCTCAACCAAAAAGAAAACGAAAAAAATAAAATTATTCACACCACACAAAGAGAGAGTCTTGCCCCGTTTTATTATACAAATGCTATTCAAAGCTACTCCCTCCTTCCATCTATATAGGGCCTAATGCGTTTTTCGATGCTAACTTTGACCAAATATTAGAGCAATGATATATGACATGCAACTTACACAAAGCACACCGTTAAATTCGTTTGTGAAAGGTTCTTTGAATGATATAATTTTCACATTGTGCATGTCATGTACTATTAATCTTGTCAATAGTCAAAGGCGGTCTTAAAAATCTCATTACTCCCTATATAGATGGAAGGAGGGAGTATGAATCCATGTTATGTCCGATTAAATTTTTTCGCTTGCTGTATAATGCATGTAACCTACTCATACCAACATTTTAGTGCATTCCAAATGTCTATACTACCACTTCAATTCGAACTAAATTTGAATTCGTTTCTCCATTTCAATAAGAATCTACAATCATGATTGTTGCCAACTTCAACCATCATAGTTTCCTTGCTATCCGCCAGATATAAATCGGACGGCCTATAATGCAGGATGGCAGGCACACCATCATCAACAACTCCGTTTTTTTCTAATAGTAGAGATAAAATATATTAAATGTAGTATAACATGTTCATAACCACACCATGTGTATCACCGTTATATATATTCACACATGCATCGGTTTGAAACACTATGATAAATTCTTCAAATATCCGAATTCGCTTTTTATAATGAAGTATATAGGATCTCTATTCGTCTTTTACACCCACACAACCCTCTTATCTGTGTAGCTAGCGCTAACTTTCTCTTGTGCATGCACACGCCCGCATCCCTCTCACCCTCCCTCAGCATTCTCTAGCTCCATCGCGCAAATTCGTCTTTTCACTTTAGGTCGTTCACCCACGGTGTGTGTAGGCCCCCCAGCTCCTTCTTTACAGCTCACATCGATCGATATGCCTCTCTAGCCAGGTGTGCCTAGCACAAACACAAGCTTCCCCTCTTCTCTTGTCACCATCCATGCCTCACTCCCACCAGTCTTTTCATCGTTCTCGTACTCGCACACTCCTCCCCCTCGATATAGTATGCCTCTCGTACCACCTCCTACACCCTCTCTCTCTATCCTTCTCCTCGTGCCTCATTTGCTCCTAACACACACATGCATGTATACCGATCGATCTCCCAACATATACCTAGATCGACTTTAACTACCGCCCCCATCGATCGACGTACCTCACAAGTTATGTCTCTCCTTTCTCTAACAAAGGGCGATTGATCTTCCTATGTTGTTACGTCTGCTTACCACAGCCACATCGTCCCCCCTCATCATTCGTGCATGCCTCCTGACCTGTCTCTCACACGCACGTGCACAGACAACAAGCAGCCATCTCCTCTCTTATTGATATTGCGAGCGTGCCCTCCGTTTGTCTAGCAAGCCTATCCCACCATTTGTTAGAAGCAACTCCACTACCACCCCCTCCAACACTCTAGCTCTGTCTCTCTCCCAACTTTATTCCTCTCCTGCACATATGCATGGATGCCGATCGATCTCCCTTAATACATGAGGCAGATCGATCTCCTTAATACATGAGGTAGGCCTCTCTCCTCCTCCACACATATACCAGCCATTGTACCTCTATAGTTAATTGGGCCTCCCTCTTCCCCCACCACACACCGATAGTCGAGCGCTGCAGGTAGGTATCCATGCCACAGAGACAAACTGCACATGTCCCATCTCACGTTCCAGTAGGCCAGCCACTCTATATCTTTGACGTGGGCACACACAAATTCGATGGCACTCTTTATCGATCGCGCGTGCACACACACACACATCATCCCTCTCTTCGATTCTATGGACACCTCAAGCCGATGATACCTCCACTCTCTTCTCGTGGATCGCCCCCTCTATATATATGTTATATCCAGGACTCTATTTCACACACATTGCATATGTTACATTTTTTGATTGACCCCCCCAAAAAAACTCTCAAGAACCCACACACTATATCTCTCTAGGTTTGTATCTCTCTCACACAACCCAACATAGGTGGCGTACGTATACAAGAAGAGAATAGGTGCACCGTGCACGTACTCACGCTTCGTGCCCAGCCACACCCGCGCGGGTACACGGTGGAGCTCATTTCTTTACGAAATGGCAGCCCACGTGCTAATTTGAACGCCTATAGCGGTTGTTTACCAAGGGAGGTCGTGTACCACGCGTGCACGAAACAAAGTTCGACTTGACCCGTTGCCGCATTATTTTTAAATAAAGTTATAGAGCTCAATGGCACGTACACAGAATATAAAACGATTTTTATGGAGAAAAAGGTAGTCCGCTCACTATATACAATGGAGCCTGCCTGCCTAGTTTGTCGCTCTTCAGAGTATCTCACACAAGGTTGCGGTGGCCTCTCTCTCTCTCTCACCGTTGGTCACTGATCCGGCCGCATCCTGTCCGCCGGGGGAAAGGGAGTGCGGTGGCCTCTCTCTCTCTCTCCATTGATCACTGATCCGGCCGCATCCCATCCGCCGGGGGAAAGGGAGGAAGTGCATTGTTTCTCCATTTGACGGCGCCGAGGCAGCACGTCCCAATCTGCGGTACACGCCGTTCTCTCTGACCAAGCTCCGGGGCGGCAGGGCCTAAGACACCTGCTCGCAGATTCCGCCCGCCGCCGCTCACCTAGTTACATCATGATGACCTTCAGGTATCCCCTCCGGCCTTGCTCGACTGCCCGTCTTCCCACGTCGCTGCATGTGGATCTTCCCTAGTTCTTTGCCCAAAACGTAGCTCGTCCGGCGTACTTTCCATATTGCATTCTTGTCCTCACACCGTTTAAGACAAACACAATCGTGTTGTTATCTTCACTTAGGACAAGGAATATCTTCTTTTTTGTCGTCGCATGTATCATCAACTGTTATTGGCCAGTAATTGTTTTCTTTCTACTTGTTGGTATTGCGACCTTTTGGTGAACTGCACAAATCACTTTTTTCTTAAGAGTGTTTTGTGCAGTTGTACTAAAATGTCACACGGGCAACGTCTCTACATTTCAGTGCGACTGCACAAAGGGAGATTGGTTTTGCACTATCCTCCTCATCCAACTCTGAGCCTAATCTTCTCCAACTAGTTAGTCTTAAGAGAGACTGCAAAGGTGACCGGCTTCTATTTGTGTGTTTATTGTTTCATCAGCAGTCCTCTATTATCGTAATCACACTTAATATCTTTGGAACAGGGACGCTCGGCTCTATTTTAGTGGAACTGCACAAAATGATCGGAATGTTGCATGCTCCAGACAACTACTTTTTTTCCCCACATGCCTTGTTGATTTAGACAGAGCTGGGGGGATGTTGTTGCCAATGAAAGCATGGATCAATTTCAATTTAACCCATTCTCACAACTCTGTCTTTAGTTGTGATGTAATTATTAGCTCTGATATGCTAATAATTGACATGCATTAGCAAGGAAGTTAGTTTTTTATTGTTTGCGAAAGAGCATCGATGGCAAGACACGCGAAACAAAAGCTGAAAGCTCACACCATTGTACAATTTCATGTCGCTGGAAAATTATTTGTATAGTACGTCAATTATGTAAACAAATGATGGAAGCTTGATAGCATTGCCAGAAGCCTCTTCATCATCCGGGTCCATGTGCCATGCACAAAATTATACTCCTTCGTTCCTAAATATTTGTCTTTTTACAAATTTCAAACGGGCATATTTTAGAGTGTAGATTCACTCATTTTGCTTCGTATGTGTACTCCCTCCGTTCCTAAATATTCTATTCGTCTTTCTAGAGATTTCAACAAGTAACTACATACGGAGCAAAATGAATGAATCTACACTCTAAAATATGTCTATATACATTCGTATGTGCCAGTCCATTTGAAATCTCTAAAAAGACAAATATTTGAGTAGTCACTCATTGAAATCTCTAGAAAGACAAATACTCCAGAGTATATTTAAGAACCGAGGGGGTAGTGCACAACCGCATGGGAGACTCAGCCCGGTCGTTGCGCCGCATTAATACTGAGTAATGAACAGTCAAATCATAAGCCCCACCTTTCCCACTGTAAGTTGCTCTAAAGAAGCAACCATCAATACGCTCTTCTTTGAATCCGCTCATACTACTCCATCCGTCACTGTTTATATAGCGCGCTTCAGAAAAAGAAAAAAAATCTGTGGGACCAAGGCGACTAGCGATCGGCCTGAAAAATAGCATCGGTAGTTATAGCACGGCGTCTATTACTAGAGGGAATAATGCGTACACACATGCATGCAGTGCTTCCACCCCGGCTACACACATGCATGCATTTACTCCACTCCGTAGTAGTACAGTACATGGAGAGAAAATTGTGGACTTGATTGCGGTTACCACACCCTAATTAATTGAGCATTAAACCAAACGCGTCTAAAGTCTCTCTGGTGGTGGAAATGCATTGAGAGAAACGCATCATAATGATGCCCTGTAAACTGTGACGAAGGGAGGAGTAGTATGAAGGTGCAAAACCAAGTACGCATATGGCCAGTCGGTCAACGCACCTCCTCCTGGCATATCACTGACATGTGGGACAGGAGTGTGAGCAAACCGATCTCAATTGACGGCAAAGAGCCAACCCGCCGTTCCTTGAGAGACACGAGGAGCGAGAACACACAGACGGGCTCGCACGGAGGCCAAGATATATTCGAGCATGGTTGGTTGATCGATATCATTCATTACATGTTGGGCTGTCGTTTTTCGCCCTTCTCCGGAATAAACGTGTACTTTATCATAGATAAAAAAATAAGAGTACAGACACTCCACCATGCGGTTCTAGTAGTAGTACTACTCGTACTACTGCGCTTGGCTCTTCGCCTCTTCGTGAAGTCGAACAATGATGGTACTCCGCATGTTGGGTAGTACAGTGTATGCCTCTGACAATCTGACACCGAATGGACTGATGCATGTCCACCGAGGGTAGGTTGCATTAGTCAAAAGGCGTAAGCGGGCTTCACTTTGTCCTGCAAGCTTCTCCTCGTCCTGCGAGTTGACGGGACACACCAAAAAGTAGTGCTAGTCCATACTCCCTCCTTTCCGGTTAATATGGCTTAATCTTTTTTGCGGGTAAATGAGAGAGCTTTATTCATATATAAGCATTCTTAGGACGATCAGCCAAGACACTGGTCACTAGGAAGCGAGGTACCCCGCAAAAAAAGAAGTAGGAAGCGAGGTGTTTCATCAAGCCAGCTCTCGGCCACATTCAAAGTGCAGCAAGCACGGTTCGCACGAAGATGCGCCGCAAGGGTTGCTGACCTGTTTACATGCTGAATAACAAAAAAAGAGGAAATATTACCGAGCGCTACTATTTGTAACAAGATATGAGCCAGAATTAAGCGAGAATTGTGGCGAGTGTTCCATGCAATCAACTTCCATTATCACATGCGAGAACCCTCGAAGAGAACCAAATGTGTTGAAGATTGCTTTATCACATTTTAAAATTATAATAAGAGTGCAGACGCTCCTCCATCCGGTTCCTAGTACTAGTATAGTACGTACCTTTATAGACTATAGTAGTAGTACTAGTAAACTTTGCGCTTGGCTATTCGCCTATTCGGGAAGTCGAACAATAATAGCACTAGTAGTATAGTGTATGCTTCTGGCAATCTAACACCGAATTAACTATTGCACATCCACCGCCTGAGCGAGGGAGAGCTTGCATTAGTCAAAAGTTTCTCCTTGTCCTGCAAGCCACCGCGCGCAAGCTTCTCCCGTCCTGTAACCTTCTCCTCGTTCGGCAAGTTGATGGGACACAGCAAAGTAATGCTAGTCCATACTGCCTCCTCTCCGGTTAATATGGCTTAATTTCAAACGAGATAAATACACTGTCTGTCACTGTATATTTGTAAAAATACGGTCAATGGACTTCATAATACGCTCATTGCGCTCAATATATATATTTTCCGGTGTTTATACGGTCACTAGCTCACCCTGACTGAGTATGTGTGTGCATGCACGTGTAGGTTGAGCACTTGAGCGTGACCGTGTGTGTTCCATCGTGTGCTCGGACATGCATGCATTAGGGCGTCGCGCGCGTTTCTGCGTCCATGTGTACGTGTGACTATTGCATACACGTAGGGGGAGTACGTGTAGGGGCCACTAAGGAGCAGTCAAATCACACAGTAAGTTAGTCGGAAGAAGCAACCATCATTTCACTCTTGAATGACACGTACGCAATATAAAATGGTTGATATGGAGAGAAAAAGAAAACCACTATATATACACTAGGAGGAGCCTAAGCTACAAGTCTGCTTGCTTAGGTTGCTCTCTTCACAAGCATAGAACGACGGGCCTGATCCCGCAGCTGGGGGAAGGGAACAATGTTCTACATAGACGCGGTCGACATCGGCGAGGGAGAAAACCCACAGTCGGTGCGTCCCAATCGGGGGTCACCGCGGTATGGGCCGATGCCGCGTCCCAACCGCCCTTCTAGCTACAGCCCGACGTCCCAGGTAGTCCATCTTCCTTTTGGAGCCGGCTTGCTCCACTGCCGTAGCTCCATCTCCATGTCGATCTTTCTCTACTTCTACCGGCTTCTACTTTTGATGAGTTTATGTCTCATGAACTAGTGCCAGTACTATTATTCTAATTAGAATTCTTCAATATCTTTGCCATCAGGGATGCTCAGGTCGATTTAGGGGAACTGCACAAAAGCATGGTATGATCCGAGGGTGCCAGCCGTCTATCCTTCGACAGGTTCTACCTAGCCAGGAAATTAAATCATGTTTAGGGTTTAGGGTTTAAGTCGTTGTGACCCCATCAGTAGTTTTTCTTTTGTACACGCTCTCACAACTTTTTTCTTTAGTTGTGAAGTAAATATTGGCCATGATCTGTGAATCATTGAGATGCATCAGCATGCGTGTTAGTTTTCCTTTGTATTTGATGGAATGTTGTAACGGGGCAACCTTGGAATAGGAATGAAAATGGAGTGGAAAGTTTCCGTTTTTCCGGAGAAAAATTGGAAACGGAGAGAAACCAACGTTTCGTTTCGTTGGATCGCGCCATCGAGCAAAACCAACATTTAAATCACGTCTTTCGTGTTCGTGTCTCACCCTCCTCCACGGCTCGACCCCACACGGTCGCTCGGCATGCCACTCACCGCAAACCGAGTATACGATAACTTTCCCGCCTGCTTGTCGATGGATCACGCCATGGAGTACTAGCACTACTGGAAGAGATTGACGAGTTGGGGGAGGACAGCAAGCTGTAGCACGGACTCCCAAGAACTTTTTACATGCATGTTGTAGCCGGCTATTGCGACCTTTGAACGCGGAGCAGCCGCGTGCACCCGGAAGCGGCGCGGGCGATGCTCTCTCGGCCGGCGCGCCGCTTCAATGCCGGCGCCAGTGAGAGGTCGCGTCCGCTCTGGCCGGGCATGAATGCGGCACTGACCGTTTCGGGCGGGAAGCACGCGCGGGTGATGAAGAGGGTTCAGGTTGGTCAGGACCGGCCGTGGCAGCGGTCCGGACGTGCGCAAACAAGAGATGTTGTACGTTAATATTGCTGCGTATATAATTAACAACGTAAATAATGTGCCAGTTGGACAAATATGATTGGAGATGGAGATGGAAATGGAATTTTACATAAACAAGGATAAGCATGTCTATGTCTATGTGTGTGTGCGCGACGACTCTCGCGGCCTCGAAGCGGGGGCGTGTTTTTGATCGAGTTTTCTTTCTTGGTACGTTAGAAAATCAGTTTGTCTAATTCACATCTAGATGTTATTTAAGGATATCACATCTAAGCTCCCACAAGTATATAATGTAGCAACAAGAAACAAAAAAAACTAGGAAAAAATAGACCACAAACAGAGTGGACATCAACTTAGATGTGTCCTAGACTGACCCTTAAAAAATTGTCCGTCAGTTTTCGTTTCTTTTTTCCGAGAACGCGTGTATTCTATTTAAAACCACTGCTATGGAGAGATTTTTTTACTCCATTATAGCCTCTTGTTTGATAGAGTTTCTCCCATCTCGCTCTCTCACCCTCTCCATATATGTTACACGCTGGAGGCTCGGCGTTCATTTGCTAGGGTTTGCTATATTCACAGTCTCTCACCCTCTCTTCACCAGATCTAAACAAGACTGCTTTGACCTCTTGTCTCTCTCTCCCCCCTCACAGCTGGTGAAGGAGGCGTCCGTATCCCGTCGCACCGGGAAGGGGAGGAGGTGCAGCGTTCACTCTATCGCCGTCGGTGAGGGAGGCAATCCACTGCCGGCTGCGCTGTTCTCTTTCACCCAGCGCCTATGCGGGAGGGCCACCGACCCCTTCTTCCTCGCTGTCGTACGTAGTGTGGGCAGATCCGGCCTCCCGCCGCACGCCTTGCCACATCCCGACGACCCTAAGGTATAAGTTTCTTTGAAACCGTCGTTGCTCTAGCTGCATGTGGATCTTTTTCGACCTTTAGTCGAATCTAGGTCTTGGTTCAAAGTGGAAAGAAGGGTGCGGTGGGCTGGAGCAAGAATCTAGGACGTGGTTCAATGAGGAAAGGAGGGGCGGAAAGTAGTATAGACCGGCTATCCAGCCGCTTTGTAGGTCGAAAAGGGAAAAACGGGGTAACCTAGTACACACATCTGTAAGGAACCGATCTCTTTGTTGAAAAGGGAAAGAAACTGGGGGTCGGGTAGTTTGTGCAGGACTAGATTTGCTGCCCTCACATAGGAAGAAGGTTCAAAGAGAACAAATATGGGACCACCGCATATATGCTGCTTGGCTACATACTCTGCATCACCCATTTATACGTGTGGACGCACATGGTGCTGGCATGTCCCATACAACTATTTTGCTGTTGTTAATCTAAGAATGCCGCCGGAAAATTGAAGCAATGCCACTGTTAAAAGTAAATTACATTTTTAACGAATGTTGTTTCAAGAGAATGTCTCTGTTAATATGAATCAATGCAACCGTTTTAGAAATGCTACTGTCCTACTTTGTTTTCCATCCAAGATAAGTTAGATGCTTCTTTCTGTCACCGTTTGTTTCATCCTCCTTTATCGGCAAGTAACTGTTTCCTTTTTTGCCTCTGTTAAAACAGGGCTATCGATTCAACTTGTTGCTATTGTGACATTTTGCATCGCTACTTGAAACACTTATGTTTTAAGAGTGTTTTGTGCAGTTCAACTTGAATGTCACACCGGTGACTTTGCTTAATTTTGGTGGAACTGCACAAAAGGAGATCGAGATTTGTTTCCAGTCTTCGTGGCGAGTTGTTTCAAATCTTAGTCTCAACCACATGATGTGTAGTGTGCTTTGAGATGTTGTGCTACTTGTTTTGGTACTGTTTTAAATAAATGTTGAATTGAAGCTATTGTATTGCTGTCTTATCCCATTAAGTAGTGAACAAAAATGGGACCAACCCATACATGATGCTTGTTGCTTTGTTACAACAAATTCAGCATCACCCCCTTTATAAGCCAGTAATTGATGCCACTCTCAGAATTAACTACTGAATCTTATTTCAAAACTGCAACACTTGTTAGGGGTTGGCAGGATTACCATTTTTGTGGCCGCATGTTTCATCCTCCTTTATTAGCCAGTAATTGATTCCTTTTTCGCCTCTGTTTAAACAGGGATATCTATTCAACTTGTTGCTATTGCGACATTTTGCTTCGCTACGCGAAACACTTTGCTTGATTTCAGTGCAACTGCACAAAACGATATTGGATTTCCTATTTGTGTTGGCAGATTCGTATTTTATCTTGTCCGTCTCATGAAAGGTCAGTACAGGCCTTCATCCACATGATTGTGCAGTGTGCTTTGAGATGTTGTGCTACTTGTATTGGTACTATTTTAAATAAATGTTGAATTGAAGCTATTGTATTGCTATCTTTTCCCATTAAGTAGTGAACAAAAATGGGACCAACCCAGACATGATGCTTGTTGCTTTGTTACAACAAACTCTGCATCACCCCCTTTATAAGTAGATGGAAGCACATACTGTTGTTGCGCCCACTCTCCCCTGGAACTGTTTATGCTTTTCGTTAATCTAATGCCGCTGGTAAAATTAAGCAATGCCACTCTCAGAATTAATTAACTACTGAATCTTATTTGAAAACTGCAACACTTATTAGGAATGGCACTATCCTGCTTTGTAGTTCTTTCTACATGTTTAACCAAGGTATTGTTAAGATAATGTCTTTGTTAAGATGAATCAGTTTCATTGTTTTAGGAATGGTACTTTTCTGCTTTGTCGTCATTTATACATGTTGAAACAAGGCATTGTTAAGATAATGTCTGAGTCAATATGAATGAATCACACTGATGGAGAATTGCTACTCTCCTGCTTTGTTTCCCATTAAGATAAAGTAGATCAGTAGATGCTTTTCTTCTGGGAGTACAAGTCATCAACTGTTATTTCTCAGTAATTGTTTCCCTTATACCTATTGTTGCTTACAGGGATATCAAAATTAAAGCTCGGTTTTATTCCGACTTCGATTTTAGTTGAACTGCACAAAAGGAGCCAATGTGTCCAAGGCAAACTACTCCATTACTGGGTCCAGTTGGTTGTTCGACTTTGCAGAAAGAAGCAGTCACTGTTTGCGCTACATTATAGAAGGAATGACCGAGAAGCTTTACAGAGTATTATTAGACACCGGTGACATGACTAGTCTGCAGAGACCATTGGCAATTTAACAACACGTGGAGTGCCCTGGGCAAAAAGTGCCCAAACAAGTACAAGAAGCTATGACAGGACCCCAGGATCATAGGCATTACATATTTTGAATGGGAAAAGCTTGTCAAAGTCTAATCATTGATGTTAGCAAGAAGACATTTGTTTAATATATTGGAATTGGAAAATCTTGTCAAAATTTGCTCATTGATGTTAGCCAAAAGACATGCATTTGATATTTTTGAGTGGGACGCCCTTGCTGTGAGCAGCGTCGAGTGATTTTTCCTATTCCTGTGTTCAGTTTAGAAGTAAATAGTTACTCTGCTGAGATATTCCTGTGTTAAGAGTTTGTTCTGAATATTGTCTATGTAATGCCAGGCCTTGTGTTTGATTGCAAAGTTGAGCTTGGAATGTTGTGGCATGCGGCATCACGAGCTGTTCACCGTGCCTCCTGAGAATAATGCTTTGTATTGTTTTGCATGTCGATCTAATGCCAGTGATTTGCTTGTTAAGAAGATCATCCTCTTCTATTGTTTCCATGCTTAAGAAGTTCATCGTCTGATGTTTCATTCATAGCCTATACGACAAGTCGGGTAGGTTAGACATGAAACCATATGATCTTCCGAGCAACTCATGATATTAGGCCGTGATTGAATCGTCGTTTTCCAACCAAAACTGCTTGTAAAACTGACGCTTGTAAATTAAAGCAGATGGTCTCGGGCGAAGGCGCTTGGTTGGTCGATTTCGACTAGTAAAATATCGGAAGTACTTCACACACGATAAAAACGCTGAACGACACTCGGACGATTGCTAATCCAGGCGTTAGCTGCTGTTTCAGCCTTGCCCATGGATGGCATGATACGCACGTCGTGCATGTATCGTCTGGTAATGTCGTCCATATAGCAGTGCTCGTAAAATATACACTGGTCTCTCAAATTACACGCGTAACCCGCCAGTTTTACATACAGACCTCGAGCCCTCAGTTTCATTACGCCTGTATTTTACGCGTTGTTTCCGATGACGAGTAAATTACACTTGTATGTTAATACAGGTTTGAAATAAACCAGAGCTCCCAAGCGCGGCCTTACCGTGTCATGCCGTCTCAGTTTCTCGAAGGTGCTCATAGGTGTCCGATGATCCTGGCTTCCTGAATGAGCAGCGGGCGCTGTATCAGACCTTCCGTAGGGCCCGCGAGGCCCTCTCCGTTGTCCTTCGAGTTGTTGCGCTCGCTGTGGCGCCGAGCATTCTTAACATCGTCAATGAACATGAGGATTCAGGAGATGACTTTGTTTTGACTGGATGACACTAGGGACCCACTAGGGCCATAGCCGTACGTACGCAAGTGCCTCCTTATTATGTACAACTATATATTTTTTGCTTTCTCCTGGTTTCCTGACATCACGGTCCCACACCATTGTCAACCTATGTAGTCAATATAAACGAGAGAATTGCACAAGGTGCGGCCGACAGCTCGGACCAAGCAGCTCGAGCAGTATTTGTGTTTTTGAGGCGTGAGCACTGCAGAGTTTTTCTTGGCGACGATTTCGTTGTTGTTCAGAGGAGAGCAGGGTATTAACTGGGCGGGCTATGGCCCGTCTAGCCCAGGCCAGATATCCAGCCCAGATACTAAATTTTTCAAGATGAAAATGGCTAGCCTAGCTATACGTCTTTTGGAAGAATACCCAGGCAAGGTCAACTTGTTATTCTCCGCCCCGCTGGGCTGCAAATCTTTCCTAGGAGGGATGCATTAGGCTTAACAGGAAAATGGGTTTAAAAAATAATAAATGGGATGTAATTATAAAAACTGGGCAGTAACTATAAAAAACTACACCAAACACGAAATTAGTTTATAAAATATTATTTATGGATTTTGAAAATCTTAAATTTTCATTGTTGCGCGCGCAATGTTTCATTGGATTTTTACGTAATACAAATTTATATTTAATCTGGCTAGAAATTTTGGGATAAAAATATTTCGGATCCCATCAAAATGTGGGAAATTTTATTGAATTATGTCTTCAACGGTTGGTTGAAATTATTAGTCGTTGTCCTAGCTAGAAAATGGGATGTACTTTTAACAAACTGTAAATGGGCTGTTGTAAATTCGATTAGAATTCAAAAATGGGCTGTAAATTCTTACAAAACGCAAATGGGCTATAAGTTCTCTGCCACACACTTGTGGGCCTACTAAGTGACGTGTCCCCTAAAAAAATAAGTTGACGCGTATGCAAGTCTTTGTCAACTTATTATAGTCAACACACGGTTCTAGCAGCAGTGGCCGTTGGATGTCTATCCAACGGATGTCGTGCTTCTTCTTCAATCTCGGATATTCTTAGCTTCGGCCGCCCAGAAAATGATTCCTCCCCCTGACATCTGGGGTGCACTGCTTCGGAGGCTGACCTGTGGGCCTACTAAGTTAGAGCGTACAAAGGGCTTTGTCAACTTAGTCAATATAAACGATTCTAGCTTCAGTGACCATACGATGTCCATCCAACGGCCGTAGTGCTTCTTTAACCTCTGGTCTTCTTGGTCCAACCGCCCAAAGCAGCGCCGGTCGTGCTGCCTGCTCCTGCCTCCCGTGGCCGGCTGTGCTGCCGCGGAGGCCTCACCGCCCCCATACTACTCCCACCGCTGGCCAGGCCATCCCTCCGCTCACCCACACCCCCTGTTATTCTACGACGACGGCAGCCTCACACCGCAGCCGAACCAGTGAACCCTCGTACTCCTCTCCGTGCGGGCTTCCACTGCTGCGTCTTCCTCGGCTCCTCGTCGTCCCCTTCCTAGGCCTTGCCATCGTCCACCACCCTGGTGCTCTCGGCGCGGCGTGGTCAACATGGACAACGACCGACTTCCATCAGAAGAGTACTGTACGTGGAGAGGCTGACAGCTGGGTCCACGGCGGCCGCAAGGAAGTGCCTCCTTATTACGCGCAAAATAATTATTCCTCCACCTGACAGCGGGGACCCACCGGACGGGCCACCATATTTCGTCAAAAAATGTTTCCCCCTGACTGCTGGGACCCACCGGACGGGCCACCGTATTTCGCAAAAAAACGTTCCCCCCGCTGTCAGCTCGGACCCATCGGAAGTGCCTCCTTATTACGCACAAAAAAATGAATACTCTCCCTGCTAGCTGGGACCCACCTTGGTGGGAGGCTGACTTGTGGGCCTACTAAGTTGACGGGGACGGAGGGCTTTGTCAACTTAGTCAATATGAACGATTCTAGCTCCAGTGACCGTACGATGTCCATCCAACGGCCGTAGTGCTTCTTAAACCTCTGGTCTTCTTGCTCCAGCCGCCCAAAGCAGCGCCGGTCGTGCCGCCTGCTCCTGCCTCCCGTGGCCGGCTGTGCTGCCGCGGAGGCCTCACCGCCCCCTACTATTCCCACCGCTGGCCAGGCCCTGCGGTGACGGCAGCCTCACACCGCAGCCGAATGAGTGAACCCTCATACTCCTCTCCGCATGGGCATCCACTGTCGCGTCTTCACCAGCTCCGCGTCGTCCCCTTCCTAGGCCTCACTGTCGTCCACCGCCCTGGTGCTCTCGGCGCGGCGTGGTCAACGTGGTCAAGGAACGACTTCCATCGGACGTGGACTGTACGTGGAGAGGCTGACAGCTGGGTCCACGGCGGCAGCAAGGAAGTGCCTCCTTATTACGCGGAAAATAATGATTCCTCCACCTGACAGCAGGGACCCACCGGACGGGCCAACGTATTTCGTGCAAAAAATGTTTCCCCCCTGACTGCTAGGACCCACCAGCTACACCTTCGCACGGAAGGAAGTGCGTCCGGGCAAAAAAAAAACGATTCGCCTCCCTGGCTGCTGGGACCCACCAGCTACATCTTCGCACGCAAGGAAGTGCGTCCGGGCAAAAAAAACAAAACGATTCGCCCCCCTGACTGTTGGGAACCACCAGCTACATCTTCGTAGGCAAGGAAGTGCCTGACAGTCGGGACCCACCTGGTCGAAGCGAACATAGCGTTGTCATTCTGGTCGCGAACGTGTACGTACATATATACTGGTCGATGTAGAGGCGCGCACGTGTCGTAGTAGAGGCGCGTACGTGTCGTAGTAGAGGCGCGCACGTAGCATGTACACGTACATGCAGCGGCTGGGGTGCAAGAAAGAAAATACGGCCACATACGTACATACGGGCAGTGTCTCGAACGCCTACTCGCGCATACGTATGGCGAGGGCTCGTGTACATGGCTGGGTCGGAACGGAGAAACAGCGTCGTTGTCGTGTTCATGGGGAGGCAACGGAATGCGTCGTGTTCATGGGGAGGCAACGGAATGCGTCATGTTCATGGGGAGGGGTGTGGCGTATCGCAAAACGGAGGAAACGGACCTCCTACGGTCAAAACGGGGGTTCTGTTGATCGGGAGGAGTGTGGCATACCGCAAAACGGAGGAAACGGACCTCCTACGGTCGAAATGGGGGTCCTGTTGATCGGGAGGGGTGTGGCGTACCGCAAAACGGAGGAAATGGACCTTCTACGGTCAAAACGGGGGTCCTGTTGATCAGGAGGGGTGTGGCGTACCGCAAAACGGATGAAACGGACCTCCAACGGTCGAAACGGGGTCCTGTTGATCGGGAGGGGTGTGGCGTACCGCAAAACAGACGAAACGGACCTCCTACGGTCGAAACGGGGGTCCTGTTCATCGGGAGGGGTGTGGCGTACCGCAAAACGGGACTCCACGGGATACTGTTCGTCTCCACCGTCGACCTCCTCCACCACGGGCTCCTGTTCATCCAGCCTACACCGCGCGCTACTCCACCGGCTACTGTTCAACCACCCCTCCACGGGCACCCCTCCACCGTCTACTGTTCATCCAGCCCTCCACACCACGGGGTCCTGTTCAACCACCCCTCCACGGGCACCCCTCCACCGTCTACTGTTCATCCAGCCCTCCACCACACCACGGGGTCCTGTTCATCTAGAGGCAACGCCACCGCTCACTGTTCATCCAACCCCCCCCCCCCCCCCCCGCAACGCTCACTGTTCATCCAATCGATCGGCTTCAGTTAGCAGCAGTAGCGAAGGAATCGCTCGATCAGGTTCAGTTAACAGCCATCGATCGCTCGGGTTCAGTAACGTGTCGCCTGCAGTGCAATCGCTCGGGTTCAGTTAGAGCCCAACGCCTCGCTCGGGTTCAGTTAGAGCCAACGCCTCGCACACACGCGCGTACATGTACGAGAGAAACGTGCATCACTCGGCCCCCGACCTCCCACCGTAACCGGGAACTCCCCGAAATTTTCCTCCCCCTCGCTTCTACCACGGTTTTTTCCGTCATGGACGGCCCAAAGAATGTCATGCAGCTGCGTCTCCGGCCCGCCCAGGACGAAAAGCCCATTTTCTGTCATGATTTTTTGTCATAGAAGTAGCAGCCCACCACATCTATGATGATACCGGGTTTTGTCACAATTATCGTCATAGAAGTGTCATATGTATGACAGAAAAAAATTTCGTTCGGCCCAAAATGTCACGGATGTGTCTTTTTTTTGTAGTGTCAAGTCACGTAAAGGTTCCGACCTGCTGACTGACCTTGCTGAAACTTTTGCCAACCTCAGAAGGTACGATATCAAGCTCAATCCATCAAAATGCACATTCGGAATTCCTGGCGGAAAGTTACTCGGTTTCCTCGTTTCCGAACGAGGGATCGACGCTAAGCCAGAGAAAGTTGGTGCTATACTCCGGATGAAACGCCATGTGCATGTGCATGATGTCCAGAAGCTTACTGGTTGTTTGGCCGTCTTGAGTCGATTCATTTCTCGCCTCGGTGAAAAGGCATTGCCTCTTTACCGATTGATGAAGAAATCTGATACGTTCGAGTGGACTCCTGAAGCTGATGCAGCACTTGTAGAGCTCAAAGCCCTGCTTTCCACCCAGCCGGTGCTTGCTGCCCCAATCAGCAAAGAGCCTTTACTGCTTTATATTGCAGCCACTGGACAAGTTGTCAGTACAGTACTCACGGTCGAGCGGGAAGAAGAAGGAAAAGCCTATAAAGTTCAGCGCCAAGTATATTATGTTTCTGAAGTTCTGACTCCATCCAAGCAAATATATCCACATTATCAGAAGCTTGTTTATGGGATTTATATGACCACGAAGAACGTTGCACACTATTTCTCTGACCACTCCATTACAGTCGTCAGCGACGCACCATTGTCAGAGATTCTGAACAATAGAGATGCAACTGGTCGAGTGGCAAAGTGGGTGATTGAACTCCTTCCGTTAGATATCAAGTTTGAGGCAAAGAAAGCTATCAAGTCCCAAGCAATAGCAGATTTCCTCGCCGAGTGGGTTGAACAGCAACTCCCGACTCAGATTCACTCGGAGCATTGGACCATGTTCTTTGATGGATCCAAGATGTTAAATGGTTCCAGTGCTAGGGTGGTACTGGTATCCCCCCGAGGCAACAAACTCAGTTATGTTCTCCAGATCCATTTTGACTCCTCCAACAACGAAGCTGAATATGAAGCGCTTCTGTACGGGTTGCGTATGGCCATTTCACTCGGCGCCCGTCGCCTCATGGTCTATGGCGACTCGGATTTAGTGGTCAATCAAGTGATGAAGGAGTGGGACGTCAGGAGTCCAGCTATGACCGGTTACTGTAATGCGGTGAGAAAGTTTGAGAAGAAGTTCGAGGGGTTAGAGCTCCATCACATACCCCGACTGAAAAATCAAGTAGCCGATGATCTGGCGAAGATAGGTTCCAAGAGGGAGGCCATTCCCACCAATGTGTTCTTGGAACACATTCATACACCTTCAGTTCAAGAAGATCCTTTCACTGATGAGCCCCCACAATCAAAGAGTGCCAGTGATCCGACTGAAGTCGAGGTCCCAGATGTGGTCGACTTGATCATGGAGGTTTTGTTAATCACTCCCGACTGGACAGTGCGTACATCGCGTACATTCTTAGGAAAGAGCTCCCGGAGGATGAGGAAGAGGCTCGTCAGATCGTTCGTCGATCCAAAGCCTTTACCGTGATAAAAGGACAACTATTCAGAGAAAGTGTAGCTGGAGTCAGCCAGAAATGCATAACACCGGAAGAAGGTCGAGTGATCCTTAATGACATCCACTCGGGGACCTGTGGTCACCATGCGTCCTCTCGGACCATTGTGGCCAAAGCATACCGAGTGGGATTCTATTGGCCGCGAGAAAATGAGATTGCAAAAGAGATAGTCAACAAATGTGAAGGTTGCCAGTTCTACTCCAACATGTCTCAGAAGCCCGCATCAGCCCTAAAGACCATTCCACTCGTCTGGCCCTTTGCTGTTTGGGGTTTGGATATGGTTGGACCTCTTAGGACGGGTAGGAGCGGTTTCACTCACGTGCTCGTGGCAGTCGACAAGTTCACCAAATGGATTGAAGCCAAGCCTATCAAAAGCCTTGAAGCAAGTACTGCTGTCAGCTTCATCAGAGAGTTAACATTCAGATATAGTGTTCCACACAACATCATCACTGACAATGGGTCAAACTTCGATTCTGATGAGTTCAGAGCCTTCTGTGCTTCCCAAGGTACTCGAGTCGACTATGCTTCAGTCGCTCACCCCCAGTCGAATGGACAAGCTGAAAGAGCAAACGGATTGATTCTCAAAGGGCTGAAACCCCGACTGATGCGTGATCTCAAACACGCAGCAGGAGCCTGGGTCGATGAACTTCCGTCAGTATTGTGGGGACTGAGGACAACTCCCAATCGGTCGACTGGCCGAACCCCTTTATTCTTGGTTTATGGAGCTGACGCTGTACTTCCGAGTGATTTGCTCCACAATGCACCCCGAGTCGAGCTTTTCTCAGAAGATGAAGCAGAACAGGCACGGCAAGATGCAGTTGATCTCCTGGAAGAGGAAAGAGAGATGGCCCTGATCCGGTCGACCATCTATCAGCAAGACTTGCATCGATTCCACGCCGGAAACGTGAGAGGTCGGGCATTTCTACAGGGAGACTTGGTTCTCCGAGTGGATCAGCAGAAACTGCACAAGCTTGCCCCTGTTTGGGAAGGTCCCTTCATTGTCACCAGAGTGCTCCACAACGGAGCGTACCACCTCTACAATGTCGAGCACAAGAAAGACGAGCCGCGCGCTTGGAATGCGGAGCTGCTCTGCCCCTTTTATACTTAAACACTCATTCTGATGAGATGTAATAAGAAATACCTTTGTAGTTTGTTTATTAAAGACAAGAGCTTTACAGTCTTCTAAAACGGTTGTCGTTGCTTATGTTTGTGTCTGAAATCCCCCAGTGGGTGACTTAGCCACGAATCCGTTTCGCCTATGTTTATGAAATCCTACCGAGTGGTGAGCAAGCCTCTCACTCGGGGGCTTAGCCGCGAATCCGTTTCGCCTAAGTTTAAAAAATCCTACCAAATGGTGAGCAAGCCTCTCACTAGGGGGCTTCGCCGCGAATCCGTTTCGCCTAAGTTTAAAAAATCCTACCGAGTGGTGAGCAACCCTCCCACTCGGGCGCTTAGCTGCAGTCCAGTACTCGCCTAAGTTTAAAAAATCCTACCGAGTGGTGAGCAACCCTCCCACTCGGGGGCTTAGCTGCAGTCCAGTACTCGCCTAAGTTTAAAAAATCCTACCGAGTTGTGAGCAACCCTCCCACTCGGGGGCTTAGCTGCAGTCCAGTACTCGCCTAAGTTAAAAAAATCCTACCGAGTGGTGAGCAACCCTCCCACTCGGGGGCTTAGCTGCAGTCTAGTACTCGCCTAAGTTTAAATAATCCTACCGAGTGGTGAGCAAGCCTCCCACTCGGGGGCTTAGCTGCAGTCCAGTACTCTGCTAAGTTATAAAAAAACTACCAAGTGGAGAGCAACCCTCCCACTTGGGGGCTTAGCTGCAGTCCAGTACTCGCCTAAGTTTAAAAAATCCTACTGAGTGGTGAGCAACCCTCCCACTCGGGGGATTAGCTGCAGTCCAGTACTCGCCTAAGTTTAAAAAATCCTATCGAGTGGTGAGCAACCCTCCCACTCAAGGGCTTACATGCAGTCTAGTACTCGCCTAAGTTTGAAACACGCCCATATCCGCAAGGACGACGAGGTGCAGGTCGACTGCATCCTTCTCCTTCAGAGCTGCGCCACAAGTACAAGGTGCACTTCATCCCTATCTGCAAGGACGACGAGGTGCAGGTCGACTGCAACCTTCTCCTCCGGAGCTGCGCCACAAGTACAACGTACGCTTCATCCCTATCCGCAAGGACGACGAGGTGCAGGTCGACCGCAACCTTCTCCTTCGGAGCTGCGCCACAAGTACAACATGTGCTTCATCCCTATCCGCAAGGACGACGAGGTACAGGTCAACTGCAACCTTCTCCTTCGGAGCTGCGCCACAAGTGCAACGTGCGCTTCATCCCTATCTGCAAGGACGACGAGGTGCAGGTCGACTGGAACCTCCTCTTCAGGGCTGCATCTCAAGTACAAAGATTATTCTGAGTGAAGAACAGGCTCCGCTCGAAGGCAAACACAAGCATATTCACAGATAAACCAAGTTCGGATAACTTCTAAAGTTCAAGACCGCAGATTAAAGTACTTGGGCATTCAACCCGAAGGAGTTTAACGGTTACAAAATCACTCGGCATTCCAAGGCAAATTCAAGGTGGGGCATAAAAGTTTGTTCACTCCGCAGGAGGAGGGCTGGCAGGCTCGACGAATTCGTCCAAGTCGATTCCGTCAGCAATCCGAGTGGCAGCAGCGATGAAGGTCTTCATGAAGGACTGGAAGTCGTGCCTCTTGGTATTGGCAACTTTGATCGCAGCCAGCTTCTCTTCCCTCGCTTCCCGGCAGTGGACACGAACCAGAGTTAGAGCCACATCAGCGCCGCACCGGGCGGAAGACTTCTTCCATTCTTGAACTCGACCGGGAATTTCATTGAGCCGAGCCATTAGAGACTCAAGGTCATTCTGGAACGTCGTCGTTGGCCAGAGAGCTGTGTCAATCCGCGACATTGCGACTTTCAGTCGAGCGAGATAATCGACAACACCAGCGATGCGAGATTCCAGTCGGAGTACGTTCATGGCAGCTTCATCCTTCACTGGAGAGTTGATGGGGTCCAAGCTTGTTTCAATTTGCCTGGTCTCTTCCTCGAAGTTCCGGCAAAATTCTGCATGCATAGTTCAAGGATGAGTCAATGGTTATATGTCGAGTCGACATGAACAAATTAGTCGGGTCAAAGAAAATACCTTCAAGCATGACGAACAGCTTCTTAGCAAGGCTTCCCAGATAATTCTCCAGATCGTTCTTCCTGCGAGTAATGCCTTCCATCTTCTCGTTCAGATTGTCCTTGTCCTTCTTCAGGCGAGTTGCTTCCTTATTGGCTTCGTCAAGGGTAGCTTTTAGCTTGGCATTTTCTTCCTCCAGTTTGCCGACTTAAGCCAACTTCTGTTCAGTGAGTGCGGTTTTCTCATCTGCTGTTTTCTGCGCGGCCGCCAGATCATGGTCCTTTTTCGCCAGAGCTTGGTTCAGTTTCTCTGAAAGAAACAATGCTTGATTCAGAAAAAATAGAATGAAATCCGGTTCAGAGATAAATTAGGCGACAAGTCTTTCTTACCAGCGGCTTCATCCTTAGCTTTCTGCAGATCTGTCTTGGCCAGCTCCAGATCGAGGTTGAGTTGAATCTGCCGCTTCTCCAGGTCAGCAAAACAAGCTCCAAGATCACAAGATTTCTGCAACCAAAGAACAAGTCAGTCGACGGATGAAAAGATTGGTTATTTCGGAGAGATAAAGCGTTAAAGTCAACAAATTCTGAGACTACTGCCGAATCAAACATCCAACAGTAGTCTTGGGGACTACACCCAGTGGGTGCACTTAGCGTGCCCCCACTAGTCCAGTTTCCACTCGACACGTTCTATCCAGGTTGAGTGTAAAAAAATAAAAAGAAGATTGCTCTTAGACCATAGTCGACTGCCCGCAGTCGACCATGGTCTCGGGGACTACACCTAGTGGGTGCACTCAGCGTGCCCCCACTGGTTCAGGTTCCACTCATAATGGTCCGTGCAAGCCGAGTGAGGAAATTCTGATTCTCAGACCACAGTCGACTGCCCGCAGTCAATTATGGTCTCGGGGACTACACCCAGTGGGTGCACTCAGTGTGCCCCCACTGGTCCAAGGATTCAATCAACAGCAACATAGTCAGTTCAAAGTGCAAGTTTGCTTAGTGACAAGTCAAAACACCTAGTGGGTGTACAAATGCAAGATGCAGATTGATGGAAAGATTCCTCTAAGAAAATTTTCATTTACCATATTCGAACAGAACAAGCGGCAAACTGAAGGGTCAGTCGGCGATCAACTAACCTGGACGTTGCTCTGAAGTGCTGAACTAGCATCGTAAGCAGCTTGGCTAGCCTCTCAGATCACCTTCATCTGCTCCATCATTATGCTCGCTTGGCGAATAGCCTCCCTAGCAGCACCCGCTTGGTCCTCTGGGACGTGATGTGCATCAAAGAGTGAAGATGGATTGTCTGGAGTCTGGGCAGTCGATGCTGAAGGCTGAGCACTCGTCAGCGGTATGGAAAAAGTTACAGCAGTCCGATTGGTGTTGCCGGCTTCCTGGGTCACTAGTTCCGTCACCAGCATCGATGGAGGTGACTTGTCAGCTGACGTCTTCCTACTTCCTCTTTTCCTGGGCCTCAGCGGCACATCTTCATCATCATCCGGCAGATCAATGACATTGGGAAGAGCTGCGAAAAAGATCAACCACCAGAATCCAGTCGACCCACGAAACAGTCGAGAAAATAAAGACAAGATTATAATAGTGGTACTCAGATTAGAGGTGACTGCATCCTCCATCTCCTCACCTCATTTTTGTAAGCAGAAGTCCCAGAGGTAGCCGCACTACAAATTTTAGAATTCAGTCGGTCATGTCTATCGAAATGAATCGACTCAAATTCAAATTCATACTAAAACAAGAAATCAAGTTCAACTAATACCCGAAAGCAATGGGGATGACCACTTTGATCTTGGGCAAAGCTTTTGGCAGTTTGGACGGTGCAGCTTTCAGTTGCTTCGGTGCCTTTTCAGTCGGCGCCTAGAAGACAACAATCAAGTACATCTCAGTCAGGGCCTGGAAGACAACAATCAAGACAGGAGTCAGTCAGATGAAAGCAAACAGTTACTTGATAAATCAAGAAGACACTCGACCATTTGGAGTCATACCTTGTCTGTTTCGTACGAGTTGTTGAGTGGAGGGATCCTCCTGGACCCCCTGGGGTTATCTTTGTTGCCAGTGATACCCCTCAGCCTTCCTTCCAACGTAGCTTCATCGACTTCCTATGGATGGATCCGAGTGGTGTCGTCAATGCCCGAATACATCCACATCGGATGGTCACGAGCTTGAAGCGGTTGAATGCGTCGCCTGAGGAAGACCTCCAACAGATCCATACCAGTTACCCCATCACGGACAAGCTGAACTACTCGCTCGACCAGCACCTTCACTTGTGCCTTCTCCTCTGGGGTCACTTTCAAAGCAGAGGGCTTCTCCACTCAGGCCATGGAAAAGCGGGGAAGTCCAGTCGACTGACCTGGGGTCGGCTGGTCTTTGCAGTAGAACCAGGTCAACTGCCACCCTCGGACCGACTCGGGAAGGATCATGGCTGGGAAAGAGCTTTTGCCCCTCATCTGAATTCCAAGACCCCCGCACATCTGGATCACATGTGTCCTCTCGTCACTCGGGTTAGCCTTCTTGACCGACTGAGAACGAGACGTGAATATGTGTTTGAAGAGACCCCAGTGCGGCCGACAACCCAGGAAGTTCTCGCACATGGACACGAAAGCAGCAAGATACACGATGGTGTTTGGGGTAAAGTGGTGGAGTTGCGCCCCAAACAAGTTCAAGAAACCTCGAAAGAAAAGGTGGGGAAGCAAAGAAAACCCGCAGTCGACGTGAGTGGCGAGGAGAACGCACTCACCCTCCTGTGGCTACGGCTCAGTCTCGTTCCCTGGGAGCCGCGCCGATTCGTGGGGGATCAGTCCCCCGTCGACCAGGTCATCGATGTCGTCCTGACGGATCACCGAGCAAATCCAGTCGCCCTGGATCCAGCCCGGCGGCAGTCCGGACCTCGAGGAAGATCCGCCCCGGCTGGACTTCTTCCCCTTCGCCTTCGTCGTCGCCTTATTCGCGCGCTCCAAAGCCACCCTCTTCTCCTTCCCCATCGCGGCCAGCAGAGCTCGAATGGGGCGGCGGCGCTGGGGCAGGAGCAGATGCGGTGGGGAAAATAGGGAGGAAAGAAGAAGAATGGAGACGCACTGTTCAAAAACCCCCGTCCGGCACCTTATATGAGGTCGCTTCCGAGTGACTGACCTGTAGGCCCGGGTAATCTTATCAAATCCCGCATCAGTCGCGCGTGCGGTACATGGCGAAAAAGGTGGCGCGGAAATCAAGGCAACCCTGCCTTATCCAGCCCGACTACTGCAGCCTCCACCGCCTCGCGCGCTTCCCAAAATTCGAATCCCGCAAGATCCGCGGACAGCAGAACAACCTGTCAAACGGAAGATCTTCTCCATATCTACAATTGAAGCTTTCCAGTAAAAGTTCACTCGACAAAACTAAGAATGGACCAAGGCGACTGAAAAAGAAGTTGATGTCATCACGATTGGCTCATCGTCCCAAGTAAGACACATTCGAAGCGCGAAAATTGAGTCGGAAGTATTTTCAACTCCTTCTCCATTCAAACCCTGATCCATTCGGGGGCTAATGATGAAGCTATGTACCTAGGGTAGGGTCATAGGCCTGACCTAGATACCCTCCTCAAGGACATCATCTTAAAGTCAGAAGCATTCGAAGGATACCATCATCCACTCGACCAGAAACATTCCACCCGGAAGAATCAATGTCACTCGACCCTAACAGAAACCACTCGACGTATGGAAGATCTAAAGTCACTCTACGCGGCAATGGTCGGGCATTTACTCTTAGACTTAATAGTCATTTATAGCACTTTACTACGGACGTTACCTGTAACGCTCCTTCTTTATGAACATTGAACCCCGTGTCACGGAGGGGAGCTGGAGTCCTGGCGCACTCTATATAAGCCACCCCCTCCTCTGGGACAAGGGTTCGCATCCCCTGTAACTCACACGCGCATAATCCAGTCGACCGCCTCCGGGCTCTGAGACGTAGGGCTATTACTTCCTCCGCGAAGGGCCTGAACTCGTAAAACTCGCGTGTACAACTTCGCCATAGCTAGGATCTCGCCTCCTCATACCTACCCCCCATTCTACTGTCAGTCTTAGATCCACGACAGGATGCACTCACCCTACTGTGGCCGCGGCTCGGACTTGTTCCCCGACAACCTCCAAGACCCATGAGCAATCAAGCCTCAACTGGCCAGATCCTCCAAGTCTTCTTTCTGGATCGTGGATCGAATCCAGTCCCCCTGGATCCAACTAGGCGGCAAACCAGACCTCGATGACGACCCCCGACTCATCTTCTTCCCCTTCGCCGTCGTCGCCGCCTTCTTCGAGCGCTCCAGGGCCGCCGTCTTGTCCTTTCCCATGGCGGCGTAGTGTGTGCGGGCGAGCGGAGACGACAAAGATGGTGGAGAGTGCGGTGGAGAAGCAGAGGAGGAAGAGGACGATTGGGATGCACTATGCGTTGCATCGACCCGGGCGCTATTTATGAAACACTTCCGAGTGGGCCCGAGCGATCTTATCATATCCCGCAGCAGGCGCTCGCCCCATATGTAGTGGAAAAGGCAACACAAAGATCAAGGCGGCCCCATCTTGTGACACCCAAAATTTTATTTGGATTTTTCAGAAGATTTTATTTGACTTGAGGGAGGTGATTTAAATTTTTCTTCCAAAGGAACCTCCCTTTCTATATTTTTTTGGCAAGAGTCTTTTTATTTTGGATTCACCCAAGACTTACTTTTGGTCTTGTAGGTCCTTGCCTTTTTATTTTGACTCAAGACAAAATACTTTTCACTTGAGAAAAATGCCTTTTGAAAATCTCTTTGAAATTGCACTATGGCTTTTGGAATGATCCTTTACCACTTTCAACAATTCCCTCTTGCCATGGCCTTAGTGAAAATCCACTCTCCTAAACCTTCCCTCATCTTTGGATCATGTTTTGCATCAAATCCAGCAAGTTGTACCTCTCCATATAATTATTTTTCCATTTGAAACTTGTCAAATAAATTTCTGCCTTCTATTCTAGCCCTTGGAGATTTACAAAGGAGCTACCATCTCTGCTTTGATTTTTGCCCCCAAACCAATTCCCCTTCATAGTCCTTTGAACCCTCAACCAAGATCCAGGAAGACCCACTGGTCTTCAGTTTAAATTTTTCAAACTACACTTGCTGCAAGTTTGGACCAGATTTGTCAAATTTGGTGAAATTCATTTAAATCCTTCTCCAAAAATTCCAAGTAAAATCAGGCAGCCTCTGGGTGCATTGAGTGGTCACCTCACCAAGTCCCAGCCCCAGGAAATTTTTTCTCATTGCCAAATCATTCTGTTGAACACCTGCAATGTATTGTCAAAATCAGGTTCAGTAAAAGTTCAGAGAACATTTCAGTGCTACTGTCGTTTTCTTCAGAACTTGTTGTCGATCTCGACAGTGCCCCGATGTCGCCTTGCTCCCCGTCCCCTCCCCCTTGTCCCTGCACCGCATGAGCGCCTGGAGCCTTCCGGACGTCGGCGACGAGCAGGAAGAGGTGCGCCGCCCCGTGACCGACGCCAGCGGCGGCTTTGCGGCAGCCAGAGGGAGGCGCGGCGCAGACGGCGCCACCCCGCGCCGCCCAAGCCACCGGAGCTCGCCGCGTGGCCTTCCACTCCCCAGAAAACGCTGCCACTCTCGTCGTGAACCGCAGGGCGCGGAGCGCGCTCTCTGCCGCCGTCGTGCCCGTGCGGCCACCCCACCGTGGACCGTCGCCATTACGCCAAGACCAACCGAGATTTGCGGGGGAATGGCACCAGTACACCTCACTGATGCTGCCTGGCCACCTAAACCACCTGCTCATCCACGACGTCGCCGTAATTGCTCGCCGGAGATTCTCCGTTCACGGCCACCCCCTTGATCCGCCTATAAATAGAGGCCCCGAGCTTCAACTCGAACCCACACCATCCCTGCACTCCACCTAGAGCACGCCTAGCCACTGGAAGAGCCCCGAGGAGGTCTCCTTCCTCAACTCCGGCCGCCGCGACCCGCCACGGGATCCAGCTCGATTCGCTCCCGTGCGTGCACCTCTGCCTCCCATCTCTTGCCAGTAGCTTCACTAGGCATCCACTCTTCTGACCCGCGCTTCAATTCGAGGTTTGCAGCTCACCACCGGAGTTCCCCACCATCACCCGAACTGCCGTCCGCCGGAGAAAGTGTCGCTGTCGACGTGGTGATCTCCGACGGTCGAGCCCACCACCCACCGACGCGGAAGGACACGCTGAAGCTCTCGGTACCCTCCGATCCCCCTAACTCGCCGTGGTTCGACGCCGGCGTCCACCGCAGTCTTCGGGCGCCGGCGAGCTTTTTTAAACCTGACATGTGGACCCCCCATGTCAGCCTCTGTTCTATTCCCCCTCGAACTGTTTTCTGTTGACGCTTCGGGCAAAATACGTTTTCCCTTTTTAGCTGGCGCATTTCTGTCCGAAGCGTTTTCTGTTTTCTCAGTTTAAACCCTGGAACTTTTCTGTTTCATTACAGATGAGTCCCTAGACAGAAACCTTTATAACTTTTTAATAAAAAGTGATTTTTGAGTGATTCTTTTTCTGACAGTCTTCAAATTTTGTCTAGTTTTTTATGGGATTTATTTGGAAATTTTTTGGAGAAGTTTCTGTGCACGCGTTGGTTTTCTTGTTAGTGCCCGTTTTCGTTGTGCCGTAGGTTCCGGAAGAGGTGACGGAGCCACGAACTTCGCCGAGCTAGACTCCGACTTCTCCGAACCAGGCAAGCATGTTTGAACCTTTGATATGATAGGTGTTTTGCATGTTTGCGTGAAAGTTTGTGCGTGACATATGAGTGTCGGTGAGTACCTCGTTGCTTGTGAGGCAACTACCCGCATGTTCCAAAGTTGCGATGATCTCTGATGAGAGATGGCCTAATCATGTGGTGACATGAAGGGCAGCAAGGTGGTACTGTTGTAGCATACTAGCCTGGCGTCATCCGATAATTTCCGATGTTGACGTGGACGGAGTCACGTTATCGTTCTTTTCCCTTCCGTGCTACCACATGTTTCTTTGCCAAGATGCGGTTTAGTAAGTTGGTAACCTCTTTCCATGTACACACCAAACAGAGGGGCCGGAATGACGGTTCCTTGGCCCAGGATTAAAGCCAGTCATCCGGTCAGGGGGCATGGGTGTTTCCGGTTGGGACCGAGAGGGGGGGCACCCCCTTAGAGCGCGCGTATAGAAATTTGATCCCATGCTACGCGAGGTTGTAGCCTCCCCGTCTCAAGGTTTTTCTTGAACATTGCCGAGGGTGATCCCTGGCTTCGGAATGTTGAATGGGTGTGTACTGGTTAGACGTGTTTCTTCCAAAACACCGTAAACGGAACTAGTCCCCGTGACTACTGAAATTCGTTGGCTGTGGTTAAGTACAAACTCTGCAGAGTCAATTCCTTCCAAGTCATCGTATCCATGATCAAGTAGGGTGATCAGTATATCCATATCTATCCTCGTAGAAATTTATTCCCGGTGAACAAGCTTAAGTGGTAAACCTAGTTTAATTGTTATTCCCGTGGATGGACTAACCTGATATCTGTCTCGTACTTGTAATAATTTATGTTCTCGAGCTACTGTATTATTGAGCTGCAATATAAGCCCTTTATGTGATGTCGCTCAGACGTTCGACTGTGGCATGTTTCGTCTCTTACTTGCAATATATGCCCTTTATGTGATGTCGCTCAGACGTTCGACTATGGCATGTTTCGTCTCTTACTTGCAATATAAGCCCTTTATGTGATGTCGCTCAGACGTCCGACTGTGGCATGTTTCGTCTCTTACTTGCAATATAAGCCCTTTATGTGATGTCGCTCAGACGTCCAACTGTGGCATGTTTCGTCTCTTACTTGCAATATAAGCCCTTTATGTGATGTCGCTCAGACGTCTGACTATGGCATGCACTGCCTTTATTTTCTGTTATAAGCCCTTTATGAGGTGTCGCCCCGACGCCCGACTGTGGCATTATCATTCTCGCAGTTTCCTCTCGAGGAGTCATTCAGACCCTCGTTTGGCACCAGTATTACCATTCTCGCAGTTTCCTCTCGAGGAGTCATTCAGACCCTCGTTTGGCACCAGTATTACTATTCTTGCAGTTTCCTCTCGAGGAGTCATTCAGACCCTCGTTTGGCACCCAGTATTTATTATCTCTATGTCTGAACGCACTGGTTAACTTGTTCATATGCTTCATGTTTACATTTGTTATATCTCATGTCCGAACTGTCTTGCGAGTACTTTCATAGTACTCACCTGGCTTGTTGATTTGGCCAGATGTTGACGAAGGCGATCTCTTGGATGAAGAGTTTGATAGCGCGTCCTACGCCTAGAGGAGTCCCAGTCAGTCCTGGGCGATCCCGGATTTTGGTCACTTATATTATATACGCTTCCGCCACCCGCAATAAGTCTCCTCGAGCCTCACTCCGACGCTCGAAGAGCTGTAGTCTTCAGGAGTCTTATCACTCGCTTCGCGGTGATGTTTCCACCACCGTTATTATCGTGAGTTAGTAGTTATGCCACCCTATCCGCCGTCTTGTTTTATCGGCGTGTATGTAATAAATTGTTGGGCAGTCTCCGTTCGACCTTGTATTATATTCAACAATCCTGGTTTTTCTTCTATGACCAAGATATTGTCTACCAGTGAGAAGGGATTCTTCCTTACTGGTCCGTAAAAGGGATTGGTCTCTCAATAATTATTTTATTGAAGAACCGGTCGTGACAAGCTTTGTATCAGAGCCAGGCTGACTGTAGGAGGCCACTAGGTGCGATCGCTAATTGGTTATTAGCGTCTTTTGAGCTTTTTCAGCATTTTGCAATTGTAGCTATTTTCTGTTGCTCATCATAAATTTATGACATGACTACTCAGAATTTTTGCCTACTTTTGTAGATGGCTGGCAGCAGCTGTGAGAATCGAGTGTTCACGAACGTGCCCGAGGGGTTTGTCAAGCTCCTCGTCTCCATCACCAAGCTCGCGATCGGGCCAGCGGCTCGCCCGGAGTTCACGCTCTACCAGCACAAGCTCAGCGACGACGTGTCTATGCACCAAGCTGTGGTGCAATTCAAGGGAGGACGTTCTGCAGCTCGCCACTTCCGTTTTGTAGGAAGGGCCATGCC
This sequence comes from Aegilops tauschii subsp. strangulata, assembly GCF_002575655.3. Lineage (NCBI taxonomy): Eukaryota > Viridiplantae > Streptophyta > Magnoliopsida > Poales > Poaceae > Aegilops > Aegilops tauschii. The sequence continues at coordinate 46,514,903 of NC_053037.3, forward strand.
TACGGAGAGGCATGCCATGCAGATGGCTGCCCGTGAGGCGATAGCTCGTCTTCGGGACATCCTTCCTACGATGAAGACTCGTCGCTACCGCTACCTCCCATGCCATGAGCCATACACAAGTCACTATGCATTCGCCTGCCATCGGGGAGAGCGAGATGAAGCTGTCGAGATGGTTGTGGAGTATCTCAAGGCTCTGGAGGAGTCTTTCGACAACCTCGTGGATGATCTTGTGGCTGCTCGCATGGACATAGTCCGGGGCGGTCCTGCCTGCAGGAAGGAGCTTCTTCACACAGCACCGCCTCTGACTTTTGTCTCGTCTTCAGCCTCTTATGCACCGGCCGTTTTAGCCACTGCTCGCCGTCTGCCTACCACTGAGGAGTTCGACCGAGTCATCGCTCCTACTCCAGTCAGAGCTGCACCGCCTGCCGCACCCGCTCTACCACCTGTCACTCCCGCGCCATCACCGCAGCGCAGTGTTATGCGCCAGGAGCCAGCTAGAGAGGAGGTGGAGGTTGATTCTCCTGGACCGCTGAGTCTTGCCCTCGGCAAAGGGAAGGAAATCTTCACCATCTCCGACTGAGAGCGCCGAGTAGCCGCGCGTTATGTCTACTTGTATGATGTGTTTCCTCTGTACGCTAGTTTGTATTGGTGTATTTGCTGCTTTCCGGAGGAGTACGCTAGTCTAAATAACATGTCAGGAATGTGTACGCACATCCTGAGTGCTGTATCGTGTGTTTGCTTTTCGCGTGTAAGATATAAACTAAGCGGTTCCTCTCCGTGCAAAATCGTTTATGTTTTCTTAAAAACCTTGAGGTCTTTTAAATTGTTGCCTTTGCAAGATTTTCCTTGTGCTACACAGTTCTTCTCACGGGTTTTGCAAAATAATACCCCAGACTGGAAAAATGTCTCGTCCATGGACTCGCTCCATGCCCAATCAGCCAGAAGAGGTGTATGGGACACAGACTAGCAACAATTTCACTCAGGGTCAGTCCAGTCAACAGGACAGCGAAGCAGCCCTGTCTCAAGTATGCCGTCTCTTCGAGCAAAGCCAGCAACAGCACCAAGAGATGATGAATCATGTCATCAATATGGGAAACCACCGTGAGCCCTATCAACCACATTCCAAGTTATCCGAGTTACAGAAGACTCGCCCGTCAACTTTTGTTCACACCGATAGGCCACTGGAAGCCGACGATTGGCTCCGTGACATTGAAAGGAAACTGATCATTGCTCAGTGTTCAGATCATGAGAAGGTACTTTATGCACCACACTACCTTACTGGAGCAGCTGCAGCATGGTGGGAAAACTTCCTACACATGCATCCCAGTGAACACAACATCACCTGGGAAGAGTTCAAGGAAGGCTTCCGTGGGGCACACATCCCCAGGAGCATCATAAAAATCAAGAAGAGAGAGTTTAATGACCTGAAGCAGAGAGGCATGTCGGTGACAGAATACAATGGTCAGTTTACCCAGCTATCTCGTTACGCCTACGACGAACACATGACAGAAAACAAGAAGATGGAAAAATTCCTGGACGGCCTGGCACCCGCACTAAGATGCCAACTGATTGTACACACTTTTCCGGATTTTAAGACTCTGGTGGACAAGGCCATTAACTTGGAGAATGAGCGCCGTAGTCTGGAAGATCTCCGTAAGCGAAAGAGGGACAAGACGACTCTTGCCCGCAGCAACCGAAGCAAGACTAAGGTCCCAAGGACAGAAGCAAGGAGATCCACGACGACTGATCCAAGGCCCGTCAGACAGTTTCATGCCAGAGACAAGGAGTACACGTACCGTCCAGGGGTCACCTGCTATGCTTGTGGTGAAGAAGGGAACTATGCTAAACAGTGCCCAAAGCCAAGGAACTCGACACCCAAGCCAAACAATGGTGGAAACAATCCAGCCCCCAAGCGCCACAATTTCAACCCCAGCAACAACCACAGGAAGGGTCACCTGAACCATGTGACCAGGGAAGAAGCGCAGAATGCCCCAGACATCGTGCTCGGTACGTTCCCTATCAACACAGTACCTGCCACGGTTTTGTTTGATTCTGGAGCTTCCCATTCGTCCGTTTCGAAGAGTTTTGTTTTACAACATGGTTTTCCGATACTTCCCTTGGAAAAATCTATGGTCATCAAGTCCCCCGGGAATAAGCAAATCGCTTAGGGTTACTGCCAAGGAGTGGTCATTGAGTTCGAAGGACTACAATTCCAAGCGAATCTCATCGGGTTGGAGAGTAAAGGACTGGATGTCATTTTAGGGATGGACTGGTTGACCACCAACAAAGGATTCATCGACTGTTTCAATCGGATAGTGATTCTCACTCACCATCATGGCAAGACAATAAGGGTTTCCGCCCAAGAAAGGCCACGATCACAGCAACCAAAACTGAACAAAATGGACATTGCAGAACTGACAAAAGTTCCAGTGGTATGCGAGTTTCCTGATGTGTTCCCTGAAGAACTACCAGGCATGCCACCAGACCGAGAGATAGAATTCAGCATTGAACTAGCACCTGGCACCGCGCCCATCTATCAGAAACCTTATAGAATGGCACCCTCAGAATTGGTGGAGTTGAAGAAGCAGATAAAGGAATTATTGGACAAAGGATTTATTCGAGCCAGCTCCTCACCTTGGGGTTCGCCTGTGTTGTTCGCCAAGAAAAAGGATGGGACGCTGAGACTGTGTATAGACTATCGAGCCCTCAATATGGCCACCATCAAAAACAAATATCCGATGCCACGGATAAATGATTTGTTTGACCAGCTCGCACAAGCCAAGGTGTTCTCAAAGATTGATTTGAGGTCGGGACATCATCAACTGAAAGTACGGACAGAAGATATCCCCAAAACAGCATTCACTTCCAGATACGGATTATATGAATTCACAGTGATGCCTTTTGGTCTAACAAACGCCCCTGCATATTTCGTCCACCTCATGAACAAAGTGTTCATGAAATTCATGGACAAATTTGTTGTGGTGTTCATTGACGATATTCTGGTATACTCAAGGACACCGGAAGAGCATGATGAGCATCTCAGAATTGTTTTGGGAGAATTAAGGAAACATCAGTTGTATGCCAAATTTAGCAAGTGTGAATTTTGGCTAAGACAAGTTGGCTTCCTAGGCCATATATTGAACCAGGAAGGCGTGGCCGTAGACCCAGAAAAAGTCAAAGCCATACTTGACTGGAAGCCACCCGCCAACGTCACAGATGTGCGGAGTTTCCTGGGAATGGCCGGATATTACAGAAGATTTATTGAAGGATTCTCCACTGTGGCAAAACCTATAACACAGTTGCTCAAGACGGACAAGAAATTTGTATGGACGGAAGCATGCGAGAAAAGCTTCCAAGAACTCAAGAAGAAGCTGACAACCGCACCGGTCTTAACCGTGCCAGACATACACAAGAGTTTTGAGGTGTATTGTGACGCGTCCCGAAAGGGTCTCGGGTGTGTGCTAATGCAGGATGGCAGAGTTGTCGCGTATGCCTCCAGGCAGCTGCGAAAACATGAGGAAAATTACCCAACACATGACTTGGAGATAGCAGCAGTCATACATGCACTCAAGGAGTGGAGGCACTTTCTGTTGGGAAATCGCTGTGAGATATATACGGACCATAAGAGCCTCAAATATATTTTCACCCAGCCAGAGCTAAATTTACGTCAACGACGCTGGTTGGAATTGGTCAAGGACTATGATGTCGGCATTCACTACCATCCAGGGAAAGCAAATGTAGTGGCTGATGCCCTTAGTCGAAACCCCAGCCCGGACAACGACGGTCCGCAAAACTTGAGGCCTGAGTTTCGGCAAGAGTTTGCTAGGCTCAACATGATGTTAGTCTCTGAGGGCACCGTATCAAATCTGGAGATACAACCCACCCTGGTGGAACAAATTAAGAAGGCTCAACAGGGACATCCCAGCATCGAAGGTATAAAGAAGAAAATGGACCTTGGCAAAGCTTCAGAGTTCATCACAGACAGTGAAGGAATATTATGGTACGGAGACAGACTTTGCGTACCTAACATTGAGGAACTCAAGCAACAAATCTTGACCGAAAGCCACACCGCTCCATACTCAATCCATCCTGGAGGAACTAAAATGTACAAAGACATTCAGGAAAGATTTTGGTGGCACGGTATGAAAAGAGATATAGCCGCATTTATTGCTTGTTGCGATTCATGTCAGCGCATCAAGGCCGAGCATCAAAAGCCAGCAGGGCTACTCCAGCCAAACAGGATACTGGAGTGGAAATGGGATGAAATAGGAATGGATTTCATCGTCGGACTACCCCGATCACAATGTGGAAATGACGCCATATGGGTCATCACAGACCGACTAACCAAGGTTGCTCATTTCATTCCCGTGAAGACTACCTACTCCACACAAAGACTGGCAAAACTTGATCTCTCCTATATATTTTGCTTGCATGGAGTCCCAAAGACTATAATATCCGACCGAGGCACACAATTTGTCTCCAAATTTTGGGATCACCTACAACAAGCTCTGGGCACGCAACTAGCACTCCGTACAGCGTACCACCCTCAGACTGATGGACAAACGGAACGTGTAAACCAAATCCTAGAAGATATGCTAAGAGCCTGTGTGCTCACCTATGGATCCAGTTGGGAAGAGAGTTTGCCGTATGACGAATTTGCTTACAACATCAGTTATCAAGCCAGCTTGCAAATGGCACCCTTTGAAGCATTGTACGGACGAAGGTGTCGTACCCCACTGAATTGGTCAGAAACAGGTGACAGCCGTATCTTTGGCCCAGACATGCTTAAAGAGGCCGAGGAGAAAGTTAAGAAGATCAGGGACAGACTGAAGACAGCACAGAGCCGACAAAAGAGCTACTATGATCAGAAGCATCGTGAGGTCAGCTTTGAACCCGGTGATTCTGTATACCTCCGAGTATCGCCTATGAGGGGTCTGCAACGGTTCAAAATTAAAGGGAAGCTAGCCCCAAGATTCATTGGACCATTTTGTATAAAAGCACAAAGAGGCACGGTAGCCTACCAACTAGACTTACCCAAGGAGTTGTCAGACGTCCATGACGTGTTCCACGTCTCTCAACTGAGAAAATGTGTAAGTAACCCAGAGAAGCAGGTACCCCATGAAAGCATTGATGTGCAACCAGACCTCACCTACAGAGAGAGGCCAGTAAAGATTTTGGAAGAATCTGCACGGAGGACCCGCCAGAAAACGACAAAAATTTTCAGGGTTCAGTGGAGCAACCACACTGAGGATGAAGCTACATGGGAAAGGGAAGATTTCCTCGAGGCAGAGTATCCATATCTATTTGAGGATCAGATGAAATCTCGAGGACGAGATTTTTCCTAAGGGGGTAGGTGTTGTGACACCCAAAATTTTATTTGGATTTTTCAAATGATTTTATTTGACTTGAGGGAGGTGATTTAAATTTTTCTTCCAAAGGAACCTCCCTTTCTATATTTTTTTTTGGCAAGAGTATTTTTATTTTGGATTCACCCAAGACTTACTTTTGGTCTTCGAGGTCCTTGCCTTTTTATTTTGACTCAAGACAAAATACTTTTCACTTGAGAAAAATGCCTTTTGAAAATCTCTTTGAAATTGCACTATGGCTTTTGGAATGATCCTTTACCACTTTCAACAATTCCCTCTTGCCATGGCCTTAGTGAAAATCCACTCTCCTAAACCTTCCCTCATCTTTGGATCATGTTTTGCATCAAATCCAGCAAGTTGTACCTCTCCATATAATTATTTTTCCATTTGAAACTTGTCAAATAAATTTCTGCCTTCTATTCTAGCCCTTGGAGATTTACAAAGGAGCTACCATCTCTGCTTTGATTTTTGCCCCCAAACCAATTCCCCTTCCTAGTCCTTTGAACTCTCAACCAAGATCCAGGAAGACCCACTGGTCTTCAGTTCAAATTTTTCAAACTACACTTGCTACAAGTTTGGACCAGATTTGTCAAATTTGGTGAAATTCATTTAAATCCTTCTCCAAAAATTCCAAGTAAAATCAGGCAGCCTCTGGGTGCATTGAGTGGTCACCTCACCAAGTCCCAGCCCCAGGAAATTTTTTCTCATTGCCAAATCATTCTGTCGAACACCTGCAGTGCATTGTCAAAATCAGGTTCAGTAAAAGTTCACAGAACATTTCAGTGCTACTGTCGTTTTCTTCAGAACTTGTTGTCGATCTCGACAGTGCCCCGATGTCGCCTTGCTCCCTGTCCCCTCCCCCTTGTCCCTGCACCGCACGAGCGCCTGGAGCCTTGCGGACGTCGGCGACGAGCAGGAAGAGGTGCGCCGCCCCGTGACCGACGCCAGCGGCGGCTTTGCGGCCGCTAGAGGGAGGACGGCGCAGACGGCGCCACCCCGCGCCGCCCAAGCCACCGGAGCTCGCCGCGTGGCCTTCCACTCCCCAGAACACGCTGCCACTCTCATCGTGAACCGCAGGGCACGGAGCGCGCTCTCTGTCGCCGTCGTGCCCGTGCGGCCACCCCACCGTGGACCGTCGCCATTACGCCAAGACCAACCGAGATTTGCGGGGGAATGGCACCAGTACACCTCACTGATGCTGCCTGGCCACCTAAACCACCTGCTCATCCACGACGTCGTCGTAATTGCTCGCCGGAGATTCTCCGTTCACGGCCACCCCCTCGATCCGCCTATAAATAGAGGCCCCGAGCTTCAACTCGAACCCACACCATCCCTGCACTCCACCTAGAGCACGCCTAGCCACTGGAAGAGCCCCGAGGAGGTCTCCTTCCTCAACTCCGGCCGCCGCGACCCGCCACGGGATCCAGCTCGATTTGCTCCCGTGTGTGCACCTCTGCCTCCCATCTCTTGCCAGTAGCTTCACTAGGCATCCACTCTTCTGACCCGCGCTTCAATTCGAGGTTTGCAGCTCACCACCGGAGTTCCCCACCATCACCCGAACCGCCGTCCGCCGGAGAAAGTGTCGCCGTCGACGTGGTGCTCTCCGACGGTCGAGTCCACCGCCCACCGACGCGGAAGGACACGCTGAAGCTCTCGGTACATTCCGATCCCCCTAACTCGCCGTGGTTCGACGCCGGCGTCCACCGCAGTCTTCGGGCGCGGGCGAGCTTTTTTAAACCTGACATGTGGACCCCCCATGTCAGCCTCTGTTCTATTCCCCCTCGAACCGTTTTCTGTTGACGCCTTCGGGCAAAATACGTTTTCCCTTTTTAACTGGCGCATTTCTGTCCGAAGCGTTTTCTGTTTTCTCAGTTTAAACCCTGGAACTTTTCTGTTTCATTACAGATGAGTCCCTGGACAGAAACCTTTATAACTTTTTAATAAAAAGTGATTTTTGAGTGATTCTTTTTCTGACAGTCTTAAAATTTTGTCTAGTTTTTTATGGGATTTATTTGGAAAATTTTTGGAGAAGTTTCTGTGCACGCGTTGGTTTTCTTGTTAGTGCCTGTTTTCGTTGTGCCGTAGGTTCCGGAAGAGGTGACGGAGCCACGAACTTCGCCGAGCTAGACTCCGACTTCTCCGAACCAGGCAAGCATGTTTGAACCTTTGATATGATAGGTGTTTTGCATGTTTGCGTGAAAGTTTGTGCGTGACATATGAGTGTCGGTGAGTACCTCGTTGCTTGTGAGGCAACTACCCGCATGTTCCAAAGTTGCGATGATCTCTGATGAGAGATGGCCTAATCATGTGGTGACATGAAGGGGAGCAAGGTGGTACTGTTGTAGCATACCAGCCTTGCGTCATCCGACAATTTCCGACGTTGACGTGGACGGAGTCACGTTATCGTTCTTTTTCCTTCCGTGCTACCACATGTTTCTTTGCCAAGATGCGGTTTAGTAAGTTGGTAACCTCTTTCCGTGTACACACTAAACAGAGGGGCCGGGATGATGGTTCCTTGGCCCAGGATTAAAGCCAGTCATCCGGTCAGGGGGCATGGGTGTTTCCGGTTGGGACCGAGAGGGGGCACCCCCTTAGAGCGCGCGTATAGAAATTTGATCCCATGCTACGCGAGGTTGTAGCCTCCCCGTCTCAAGGTTTTTCTTGAACGTTGCCGAGGGTGATCCCTGGCTTCGGAATGTTGAATGGGTGTGTACTGGTTAGACGTGTTTCTTCCAAAACACCGTAAACGGAACTAGTCCCCGTGACTACTGAAATCCGTTGGCTGTGGTTAAGTACAAACTCTGCAGAGTCAATTCCTTCCAAGTCATCGTATCCATGATCAAGTACGGTGATCAGTATATCCGTATCTATCCTCGTAGAAATTTATTCCCGGTGAACAAGCTTAAGTGGTAAACCTAGTTTAATTGTTATTCCTGTGGATGGACTAACCTGATATCTGTCTCGTACTTGTAATAATTTATGTTCTCGAGCTACTGTATTATTGAGCTGCAATATAAGCCCTTTATGTGATGTCGCTCAGACGTTCGACTGTGGCATGTTTTGTCTCTTACTTGCAATATATGCCCTTTATGTGATGTCGCTCAGACGTTCGACTGTGGCATGTTTCGTCTCTTACATGCAATATAAGCCCTTTATGTGATGTCGCTCAGACGTCCGACTGTGGCATGTTTCGTCTCTTACCTGCAATATAAGACCTTTATGTGATGTCGCTCAGACGTCCGACTGTGGCATGTTTCGTCTCTTACTTGCAATATAAGCCCTTTATGTGATGTCGCTCAGACGTCCGACTGTGGCATGCACTGCCTTTATTTTCTGTTATAAGCCCTTTATGAGGTGTCGCCCCGACGCCCGACTGTGGCATTATCATTCTCGCAGTTTCCTCTCGAGGAGTCATTCAGACCCTCGTTTGGCACCAGTATTACCATTCTCGCAGTTTCCTCTCGAGGAGTCATTCAGACCCTCGTTTGGCACCAGTATTACTATTCTTGCAGTTTCCTCTCGAGGAGTCATTCAGACGCTCGCTTGGCACCCAGTAATTATTATCTCTATGTCTGAACGCACTGGTTAACTTGTTCATATGCTTCATGTTTACATTTGTTATATCTCATGTCCGAGCTGTCTTGCGAGTACTTTCATAGTACTCACCTGGCTTGTTGATTTGGCCAGATGTTGACGAAGGCGATCTCCTGGATGAAGAGTTTGATAGCGCGTCCGACGCCTAGAGGAGTCCCAGTCAGTCCTGCGCGATCCCGAATTTTGGTCACTTATATTATATACGCTTCCGCCACCCGCAATAAGTCTCCTCGAGCCTCACTCCGACGCTCGAAGAGCTGTAGTCTTCAGGAGTCATATCACTCGCTTCGCGGTGATGTTTCCACCACCGTTATTATCGTGAGTTAGTAGTTATGCCACCCTATCCGCCGTCTTGTTTTATCGGCGTGTATGTAATAAATTGTTGGGCAGTCTCCGCTCGACCTTGTATTATATTCAGTACTCCTGGTATTTTTCTTCTGTGACCAAGATATTTTCTACCAGTGAGAAGGGATTCTTCCTTACTGGTCCGTAAAAGGGATTGGTCTCTCAATAATTATTTTATTGAAGAACCGGTCGTGACACATCTATCCACTCCGATTACTGCGGTGCGCTCCGTCCCGTGCGCTTCCCCAAAATTTTGAATCCCGTGAGATCCAGGAACGGTAGAGCAACCAATCACGCCGAAGATTTCATACCATAACTCACTCGAAGATTATCAACAGAACTCACTCAACGACCTCTGAATTGATCAAGGCGACTGAAACGAAGCTGAAGGCCCAACATGACTCCCTGATTCCGGTGAAATGCCTCTGAGGTGTGGAATCGAGTCGGAACCAACTTCAACTCTCTTTTCACTCGGACCTCAATCCATTCGGGGGCTAATGATGATACCATTAACCTAGGGTAGGGTCATAGGCCTGACCTAGATGCCCTACCCAAGCTCACTACCCTAGAGTTAAGAACATTCAAAGTATAATAAAGGATATCGATTGAACTAACCTTGGAGTGCAATCCACTCGACCAATTATCTCACTCGGATACTCCAATTCCATTCGACTAAGAAGAAGTCACTGGACCATACAAGAAACCACTCGGAGTAGGAAAGACCTAAAGCCACTCAGGATGGCAACGGTTAGGCGTTCACTCTGCAGTCTTTAAGATCATTTATAACTCTTTATAGCTGGCATTACCATTAATGCCTTGTCTTAATGTACATTGAACACTGTGTAATGTGGGATGGCTGGGGTCCTGGCGCACTCTATATAAGCCACCCCCCTCCTCTGGCAGAATGGTTCGCATCCCCCTGTAACTCTCATGCATAATCCAGTCGACCAAGCCTCCGGGCACCGAGACGTAGGGTTGTTACTTCCTCAGATAGGGGCTGAAGTCGTAAACCTTGCGTGCACAACCTCACCGTAGCTAGGATCTTGCCTCCTCCTACGTACCCCCTACTCTTACTGTTAGACTTACTCCCACGACAGTTATGACGTTCGGACACACCATTACGTTGTGGTGTTCGAGGTGGCGTGAGTTGCAAAACTATTCCACATTGTTTCAAATGAGGACCAAACTCATAACTCAAATATTCACCTCCACGATCAGATCGTAGAAACTTTATTTTCTTGTTACGATGATTTTCCACCTCACTCTAAAATTCTTTGAACTTTTCAAATGTTTCAGACTTATGTTTCATTAAGTAGATATACCCATATATGCTAAAATCATTTGTGAAGGTCAGAAAATAACGATACCCGCCGCGAGCCTCAACACTCATTAGACCGCATACATCTGTATGTATTATTTCCAATAAGTCAGTTGCTCGCTCCAATGTTCCAGAGAACGGAGTTTTAGTCATCTTGCCCATGAGGCATGGTTCGCAAGCATCAATTGATTCATAATCAAGTGATTCCAAAAGCCCATCAGCATGGATTTTCTTCATGCGCCTTACACCAATATGACCTAAACGGTGATGTCGCTTGAAGGTACGTCGGTATTTCCCCAAAGAGGAAGGGATGATGCAGCACAGCGGCGGTAGGTATTTCCCTCAGATATGAAACCAAGGTTATCGAACCATTAGGCGAACCAAGCAACACAACGTAAACAGCCCCTGCACATAGATAACAAATCCTTGCAACCCGGTGTGTTAAAGGGGTTGTCAATCCCTCCCGCGGTATGGCGCCAGAAACGATGCATGGACGGGAGAAAGTTGTATTAGATTGAATAAATAGATTGCAAATAAAATAAAGTGCAGCAAAGTATTTTTGTATTTTTGGTTTAATAGATATGAAAATAAATGCAAGGAAAAAGTAGATCGCAAAGGCAAATATATGAGAAAGAGACCCGGGGGCCGTAGGTTTCACTAGTGGCTTCTCTCGAGAAAAATAGCGAATGGTGGGTAAAAAAATTACTGCTGGGCAATTGATAGAACTTCAAATAATCATGACGATATCCAGGCAATGATCATTATATAGGCATCAAGTCCAAGATTAGTAGACTGACTCCTGCCCGTATCTACTACTATTACTCCACACATCGACCGCTTTCTAGCATGCATCTAGTGTATTAAGTTCATGGAAAAACGAAGTAATGCAATACGAACGATGACATGATATAGACAAGATCTATCTATGTAGAGATAGACCCCATCATTTTATACTTAGTAGCAACGATACATACGTGTCGTTTCCCTTTCTTTCACTGGGATCAAGCACCGTAAGATCGAACCCACTACAAAGCACCTCTTCCCATTGCAAGATAAATAGATCAAGTTGGCTAAACAAAACCCAAATATTGGAGAAGAAATATGAGGCTATAAGCAATCATGCATATAAGAGATCAAAGAAACTCAAATAACTTTCATGGATATAAAAAGATAGACCTGATCATAAACTCAAAGTTCATCGATCCCAACAAACACACCGCAAATGAGTTACATCATATGGATCTCCAAGAGACCATTGTATTCAGAATTCAGCGAGAGAGAGGAAGCCATCGAGCTACTAACTAAGGACCCGAAGGTCTACAAAGAACTACTCATGCATCATCGGAGAGGCACCAATGGAGGTGGTGAACCCCATCTGAGATGGTGTCTAGATCGGATCTGGTGGTTCTGGACTCTGCGGCGGCTGGATAAATATTTCGTCGACTCCCCTAGAGTTTCTGGAATATTGGGGTATTTATAGAGCAAAGAGGTGGTCCGGGGGCACCCGAGGTGCGCACAACCCACCAGGGCGCGCTTGGGCCTCCTAGCGCACCCTAGTGGGTTGTGCCCCCCTCAGGGCACCCCCCCAGGCGCAGCCAGGGCCCATTATGTTCCTTCTGGTCCAAAAAAATCTCCGTGGAGTTTCGTTGCGTTTGGACTCCGTCTGATATTGATTTCCCGCGATGTAAAAAACATGCAGAAAACAGCAACTGGCACTTAGCACTATGTCAATAGGTTAGTACCAAAAAATGATATAAAATGACTATAAAATGATTATAAATCATCCAAGATTGATAATATAGCATGGAACAATCAAAAATTATAGATACGTTGGAGACATATCAAACGGCAGTGCCACAAATAAGTTGCACTGTCATTATTAACTTTGCATCTTTTGGCTTCAGTATTATGAATATGTGTATCACTACAATCGGGATTCAACAAAAATAGACCACTCATCAAGGGTGCACGACCATAAAATATATTACTCATATAAATAGAACAACCATTATTCTCTGATTTAAATGAAAAACCGTCTCACATCAAACCAGATCCAGATATAATGTTCATGCTCAACGCTGGCACCAAATAACAATTATTCAGGTCTAAAACTAATCCAAAGGTAGATGTAGAGGTAGCATGCCGACGACGATCACATCGACTTTGGAACCATTTCCCACGCGCATCGTCACCTAGTCCTTAGCCAATCTTCGTTTAATCCATAGCCCTTATTTCGAGTTGCAAATATGAGCAACAGAACCAGTATCAAATACCCACGCGCTACTACGAGCATTAGTAAGGTACACATCAATAACATGTATATCAAATATACCTTTCACTTTGCCATCCTTCTTACCCGCCAAATACTTGGGGCAGTTCTGCTTCCAGTGAACAGTCCCTTTGCAGTAGAAGCACTCGGTTTCAGGATTAGGTCCAGACTTGGGCTTCTTCACTTGAGCAGCAACTTGCTTGCCGTTCTTCTTGAAGTTACCCTTCTTCCCTTTGCCCCTTTTCTTGAAACTATTGGTTTTGTTAACCATCAACACTTGATGCTCCTTCTTGATTTCTACCTCCGCAGCCTTTAGCATCGTGAAGAGCTCGGGAATTGTCTTATCCATCCCTTGCATATTATAGTTCATCACAAAGCTTTTATAGCATGGTGGCAGTGCTTGAAGAACTCTGTCAATGACACTATCATCGGGAAGATTAACTCCCAGCTGAGTCAAGTGGTTGTGGTACCCAGACATTTTGAGTATGTGTTCACTGACAAAACTGTTCTCCTACATCTTGCAGCTATAGAACTTATTGGAGACTTCATATCTCTCAATTGGGGCATTTGCTTGAAATATTAACCTCAACTCCTGGAACATCTCATATGCTCCATGACGTTCAAAACGTCTTTGAAGTACCGATTCTAAGCCGTAAAGCATGGCACACTAAACTATCGAGTAGTCATCACCTTTGCTCTGCCAGACGTTCATAACGTCCGGAGTTGCTCCTGTAGCGGGTCTTGCACCTAGCAGTGCTTCCAGGACGTAATTCTTTTGTGCAGCAATGAGGATAATCCTCAAGTTACGAACCCAGTCTGTGTAGTTGCTACCATCATCTTTCAACTTAGCTTTCTCTAGGAACGCTTTAAAATTCAAGGAAACGGTAGCACGGGCCATTGATCTACAACTACATAGATATGAAAAAATCTATCACGTACTAAGTTCATGATAAATTAAAGTTCAATTAATCATATTACTTAAGAACTCCCACCTAGATAGACATCCCTCTAGTCATCTATTTGATCACGTGATCCATATCAACTAAATCGTGTCCGATCATCACGTGAGATGGAGTAGTTTTCAACGGTGAACATCTCTATGTTGATCATATCTACTATATGATTCACGTTCGAACTTTCGGTCTCATTCTTCCAAGGACATATCTGCATATGCTAGGCTCGTCAAGTTTAACCCGAGTATTCTGCACGTGCAAAACTGGCTTGCACCCGTTGTATGTGAACGTGGAGCTTATCACACCCGATCATCACGTGGTGTCCCGGCACGACGAACTGTAGCAGCGGCGCATACTCAGGGAGAACAATTATACCTTGAAATTTAGTGAGGGATCATCTTATAATGCTACCGCCGTACTAAGAAAAATAAGATGCATAAAGGATAAACATCATATGCAATCAAAATATGTGACATGATATGGCCATCATCATCTTGTGCCTTTTATCTCCATCCAAAAAGCACCGTCATGATCTCCATCGTCACCGGCTTGACACCTTGATCTCCATCGTAGCGTCGTTGTCGTCTCGCCAACTATTACTTCCAAGACTATCGCTACCGCTTAGTGATAATGTAAAGCAATTACATGGCGATTGCATTTCATACAATAAAGCAATAACCATAAGGCTACTGCCAGTTGCCGATAACTTATACAAAACATGATCATCTCATACAACAATTTATATCTCATCACGTCTTGACCATGTCACATCACAACATGCCCTGCAAAAACAAGTTAGACGTCCTCCACTTTGTTGTTGCAAGTTTTCCGTGGCTGCTACGGGCTTCTAGCAAGAACCGTTCTTACCTACGCATCAAAACGACAATGATTTTTCGTCAAGTGTGCTTTTTAACCTTCAACAAGGACCGGCCGTAGTCAAACTCGATTCAACTAAAGTTGGAGAAACAGACACCTGACAGCCACATGTGTGCAAAGCACGTCAGTAGAACCAGTCTCATGAACGCGGTCATGTAATGTTGGTCCAGGCCGCTTTATCCAACAATACCGCCGAATCAAAGTAAGACGTTGGTGGTAAGCAATATGACTATTATCACCCACAACTCTTTGTGTTCTACTCGTGCATATCATCTACGCATAAACTTGGCTCGGATGCTACTGTTGGTAACGTAGCATGCAATTTCAAAAAAATTCCTACGATCACGCAAGATCTATCTAGGAGATGCATAGCAATGAGAGGGGGAGAGTGTGTCCACGTACCCTCGTAGACCAAAAGTAGAAGCATTATGTTAACGCGGTTGATGTAGTCGAACGTTTTCACGATACAACCGATCCAAGTACCAAACATAGGGCATCTCCGTGTTTAGCACACATTCAGCTCAATGACGTCCCTCGAGCTCTTGATCCAGTAGAAGGTCGAGGGAGAGTTCCGTCAGCACGGCAACGTGGTGACGGTGTTGGTGATGTGATCCGCGCAGGGCTTCGCCTAAGCACTATGACACTATGACCGGAGGAGTAAACTATGGAGGGGGGCACCGCACATGGCTAAGAAACAACTGTTGTGCCTTTGGGGTGCCCCCTGCCCACGTATATAAAGGAGGGGGAGAGAGGCCGGCGGCCAGGAGGGGCACACCTTGGGGGAGTCCTACTTGGACTCCTAGTCCAAGTAGGATTCGCCCCCCCTTTTCCTTTCTTCCAACGGAGGGAATAGGAAGGAAAGGGAGAGGGAAAGGGAAGGGGGCGCTGTCGGTGTCAAAACCGGCGGATCTCAGGTAGGGGGTCCCGAACTGTGCGTCTTAGGTCGATGGTAACAGGAGGCGGGGGACACGATGTTTACCCAGGTTCGGGCCCTCTTGATGGAGGTAATACCCTACTTCCTGCTTGGTTGATCTTGATGAATATGAGGATTACAAGAGTTGATCTACCACGAGATCGTAATGGCTAAACCCTAGAAGTCCAGCCTGTATGATTGTGATTGCCTCTACGGACTAAACCCTCCGGTTTATATAGACACGGAGGGGACTAGGGTTGTACAAAGTCGGTTACAGAGAAAGGAATCTTCATATCTGAATGCCAAGCTTGCCATCCACACCGAGGAGAGTCCCATCCGGACACGGGAGAGAGTCTTCTGTCTTGTATCTTCATGGCCCATCAATCCGGCCCATGTCACACAGACCGGACGCCCGAGGACCCCTTAATCCAGGACTCCCTTAGTAACCCCTGAAACAGGCTTCAATGACGATGTGTCCGGTGCGCAGATTGTCTTCGGCATTGCAAGGCGGGTTCCTTCTCCGAATACTCAGAAGCAACTTTCGAACACAGAAAATGTGTCCGGCTCTACAAAACAAGTGCCACACACAACCGCAAAGAGTATAATATGTCACGAGTCCAATCTGCTGACAACTTCTGTAGCGTGACATCACGTCCCTGCCCGGTCATTATTTTGAACCTTTTTTAGCCGCCCGCTCCACGTTTCAAGATGCGGTTTTATTGGCACGTCTTGTCGAAGCAGATATCGTGTCTCCTTATCGCGGGATTCTCATCAATACGGGCGTGGGTAATCCAACCATGCTGTCTGCACGGCCCTTGGGGAAGAGGCGAGTTTTAAGGCAAGTGGGGAGGCTCTTGAAATTCGCTTCCTTTATAAGGAGATAAGGATTCACCCCATTCACCAACTCCTTCTCTCTCTCTCTCTCTCTTTGCCCACCCATTCTCGAGCTCCAGCACCCAAGTTCTCATCCTTTCCGCCTCAAGAAAGCACTCCGATCATGTCCGAATCCGGAGCGCAGGGCAAGTGGATGGTCTCCTCCGTCAAGGAGAAGGACATCACCAAGCTCTGGGAGGCCGGGTATTTGGCCAAGGAAGTCTCCCACCATCTTACGGCCAAAACATAGATCGTCCCCACCCCGGAGCCCCGTGAGAGGGTAGTGTTCATCCCCCACTCCATTCGCGGGTTGGAATTTCCTCTCCACCCATTCGTTCGCGGACTCATGTTCTACTACGGGTTGGATTTCCACGATCTGGCCTCCAATTCCTTCATCAACATCTCGGCATTTATTGTCGTGTGCAAGATGCCCAACATCACATGGCCCAAGGGTACCTTTGTGGAAACCGTCAAAGGGTGGTAGCAGCAGTTGTTCTACGTCACAGAGCCCCGCGACGCCACCTGGGCCGCGGCTCCCGAGTTAGGTCTGGGGCCCCAATGCGGCTCACCTCCTGGCTAGAGAAGGGCCTGTACTAGGCCTCGTCGGACGAGCTGACAGCGCTGCAGATGTGCATCAAGAGCATGGTCGACAAGAACATCAAGCTTGTCAATGTGATCCAGGTGATGCTTTTTCGCCGGATTCTTCCTTGCAAAGGCCGGACCTGCAATTTGTTGGAGTTCGATCCGGCCAAGCACCAGACCTTGCAACAGTTCTTCGGCGTTATGCACGAAGGAATTTGGAAGGTGCTCTTCAAGGCTAAGGAGACGTGGCCGAAGGAGACCGAAGACCGTGGGTACAACCTGACCCATCCCGCCAGTCCGGTAAGTTTTTTCGTGTTTCAAGGTGTATCCTTTACTTGTACACTCAAGGAGAATGTCTGAGCTTCCCCATTTTGCTTTTTCAGGGCTGGACAAAGAAAGTGGAGCAGATCAAGTGTCCGGCTCCACTGCCCGAAGACCCAGAAATCCCGCTTCTGACGAAGATGCTGGTTTTGGCGCCCTACCAGGTGCCAGAGAAGAAGGCCAAGGGGACCAGAGGTGGCCTCCACCATAAGGGCACTTCGGACGTGACGTCTGAAGACGCAGAAACCCACTCCCCTCCCGCCACCGACGAAGAGGAGGAGGAGGAGAAAGAAAGCAACCCCCCCTGAGGGGGAAGGAAGAAAACGGCTGTCGGATCACGGGTTCCGGCAAAACCCTCGAGGTTCGAACACTGGCTGCACACGAAGATCCCCCCCTACCGATCCACGTCCTAGCTTCGGTGAAATCTCGAGGGCTAACTCGACGAACTCGCAACACAAGGGACACAAGATCTATACTGGTTCGGGCCACCATTGTGGTGTACTACCCTACTCCAGTGTGGTGGTGGTGGATTGCCTCTTGGGCTGAGGATGAACAGTACAAGGGGAAGAACCGCCTCCTGAGGCGAGGTGTTCTTGTGTTTGGTGTGTGGCTAAGGATCAGCTTAAGATCAAATGAGATGCCTCCGAATGAGTTATCCCCTACAGTGGTGGCTAGTCCTATTTATATAGGCCCTGGTCCTCTTCCCAAATATTGAGCGGGAAGGGAGCCAACAACGGCCAATTTGAAAGGGGACAGCTAGTACAGCTTATCCTGACAAAAGCAGTCTTTGCCTGTAAAAAGCTCTGGTGGTGATGCCGCCTTGGGCTCCATGGTGACCTCCGTCTTGCCGTCCTGGTGGTCTTGGTCTCGTTACACTAATATGGAAACCTTTGCTTGACGCCTCGGTACTCCGCACCTGCGCTTGCCTCCTTAGCACCAAAGAGGAAACAAGGACACTGTGCGCGCTGGCGCCCGCCTGGTCTCGATCGTCATGGCTCACGTCACGAGAACCTCGTGAGGTTTGCCTTGCCTTGATCTCTCCGCCCCTCACGAGCCAACCTAGTGAGGCCGCTCCTGAAGGGGTCTTGCGCCGCCCTCCTCGCGAGGCTTATCCCCTCACGAGGGTCTTGAGTGCTTGTTGGTGAAGATGGGCCATACTTGCCCACTGGCAGAGCCACGCCGTGGGCCGCAGGCAGGCAAGTCTGGGGACCCCCGTTCCCAGAACACCGACAGTAGCCCCCGGGCCCAAGGCGCGCTCTGGCTTGGCTTCAAGGCGAAGCCAAAGGTCAAGTGCGGAGCGCTGCAGACCCCTATAGCCTGCATCCTTGGTCGACGCGTGGCGGTTGATTGGACGTGGGCGTCTCCACTTCCCCACGCTGCCTCGGGAACTGCCCGACTTGACAAGTCCCTGCGACATGCAAAAAACATCATTACCTGTGATCGTGGGGGGTGCTGGTTCGCCTTCTCCTGCTATAAATGGGGAAGGGGGCAGAGCCCCCGTCGCCCATCTCTTCCCATCCGCTTGCTTCTCCTCCCCTGCTCCATCGCCGACACCAATGACGCCGTCGAAGAGGTTCTCTGCCACGGAGAAGGGGAAGGCCCCTCTCGAGTGGCCCGGCTCTCCGGCGCGCTAGCGTGGACGTGGTCGTCCCCGCAAGCACACTGCAACCCCCACCGCGGCCCCTCGCTCCCGGGGTGGCGCCGCTGCGCGTTGCAGGGGTCGCTCCGGTCGCGGCAGCCCTATCGATGAAGGGAGACGTGCCGCGGTTGCGCGGCCTCCCCGCCCGTGCTTCCACTCGGCGGAGGTGCTGCCGGAGTTTGTTGTCTGGTCGAAGAACCCGGCCGGCAACTGGCTTCAGCTCCCGCGCTTCTTCACCGACGAGCTACCAGCCTCCGGTCCAGGTGGGCTCTGGCTGCAGGCGGACGGTTGCTACAGCAGGGCTTCTTGGGTTGCAGTCAAGGTCTCCGCCGCGGGCAACCTAGCTCTGGCCCGCGGTTGGCAGACGTTCGCCCGTGCGCGCAGTCTGGGCAGGCGGTGCACCCTCCATTTCGAGTATGACGGTGATGCGACCCTCTATGTGAGGGTGTTTGGGGAAGATGGTCGTCGCGCCGGGTGCTGCCCCGAGGTGAACGATGGCGAGGAGGTGCTCGGCCTTGGCGAGGACCGAGATGAGGATGAGGGCGAACCCACCCTTGGTGCCGACCGCATCTCGTCCAGCTACGGAGGCTCTTCCCCCGGCAGCAGCTCCAGCAGTGGTGGCTACGACCAGCCGCCACGCCGCCGCGTCCGCTTCGAAGGTGGCAGCGGGTCATCTCGTCGCCGCGCCTCTGTGAAGCGTGAGGAGGGGTCTGGCTGAGCTCAGGACGGCGCCAAGAGCCCGCCCCCGTGAACCACTGAAGGGGCAGGCGCTGCTTTCATTTTGCTCTTCTTATATCAAAAAAGAAAGTATGGGCCCCGGAGGGGCGTGTATCGAACCATGATTCCTCAATCGCTATGTTATGCTTATCATTTCTGTGCTGTGCTATTGTTTTGTGTAGAGACAACTTAGCTTGGCACGTTCGGGGTTGCCTCCTCTTCATGAGGGACTTGCTTCCTGCTGCCTATGAAGGCCTTTTTTGACATGGCGGGTGCTAGGGAGCCGCAAAAAACTCGTTAGGAGGCTCGCTAGGAGGCTTATTATTCACCCGAGCCTTGACCCAACGCTTCGTATTGCGATACCCGAGGGGAACAGATTAGGAGAGGTGCGCCAGCTTGTGGTCTCGAACGAGGATGCCTCGCGAAAAAATAGACGAAGGGCAAAAAATAGACGAAGGGTAGAGGAAAGGAAAAACACTCGCGAGGGCACCTGCCCAGCCCCCTCGCGAGGTATAAGAGAGAGAGAGAACAGGTTAAACCGAAGCCGGAAACAGCGGCAAAAGGCGACGGAACCAAAACAGCAAGGAACACCAGAAGCAAACTTCAATTTAAAAGGAGGCGAGCCAACTACGGAAAGCAAATGAAAAGCCGCGCCCGGCACCTAGTCTAGTCTTCAAGTCTTCTCACCAGCGCGGAGCTAAGTGCTACCACTAGGATGTGGGAGGGAGCCCCCGAGGCCCGAGGGCGGCACTCCTGAGACTCCGGGGCGTGTACAACCCCACTCGTTATTACGTGAGAGTGTCACGGGCGGCGATCTTCACAGGCACTGGGCCTTTCTTCATGGGTAGAATCTCCGGAGGTGCTGGATGTCTAGGCGTTCTGGATGGGTACCCCGTCCCATGTCTCTAGGCGCGCGGCGCTAGGCCTGGAGACATGGACGAACTTGAACGGGCCCTCCCACATGGGTGAGAGCTTATGCGGCCCTTCCCTGGAGAGGACCCGCCTCAGGACGAGGTCACCCGCCTCGAGCGTCCTGGAGCGGATGTTGTGGCAGTGGTATCGCCGCAGCCCCTGCTGATACCTTGTCGCCCGCCGTGCAGCTTCGCGGCGGCGTTCCTCCCCCAGCACGAGGTCCATCCCCCGCGTGGCGTCCTGTTGCGTTTCATCAAACGCCAGGACCCGTGCGGAGTGATGCTTGACCTCGTGAGGGAGGACCGCTTCTGCTCCGTAGACGAGGAAGAACGGGGTCTCGCCCGTCCGCTTGGTGGCGGTGGTGCGGATGGACCACATCACGAACTGGAGCTCCTCATACCAACCCCTACCGCAGGCCTTGAGCTTCTTCTTGAAAGTCCTAGTCTCGAGGCCCCTTAGGACCTCTGCGTTGGCGTGTTCGGCCTGACCATTGCTCCTGGGGTGCACCACCGAAACATAGCAGATCTGTGTTCCAAGGTTGCACAGTATGCTTTGAAGAGATTACTAGTGAACTGTGAGCCATTATCAGTGATGATGCGGTCGGGGACCCTGAAACGGCTCACAAGGCCCTTGATGAACTTGACCGCAGAGCCAGCTGGTATGGTGCGGACGGCTTCCACCTCCGCCCACTTGGTGAACTTGTCGATGGCGACGTAGTGGTAGCGGTAGCCCCCAGGCGCTCGGGGGAACGGGCCCAAGATATCCAGCCCCCAGACCACGAACGGCCATGAGTGGGATGGTCTGGAGGCCCTGAGCCGGCTGATGGATCTGCTTTGCATGGAACTGGCAGGCTTCACAGGACTTCACTAGCCCGGCTGCGTCGTTGAGCTCCGTGGGCCAGTAGAACCCGCTGCGAAATGCCTTGCCGACGAGGGTCCGCGATGACGAGTGGTGCCCGCAGTCGCCACCATGTATGTCAGATAGCAACTCCTTCCCCTGGTCTCTGGAGATGCAACGCAATGAAACGTTATTTGGTTGCTTCCTGTATAACTCACCGTCTCGGATGCAGTATGCCGTGGCTTGCCGGGCCTCGCGCTCCGTGTCCTCCTCCTTCTCCAGCAGCATCCCTTGCATAGAGTATTCCTTGAATTCCTTGGTCCAGCATCCCTCCAGGGGCTTGAGCGCCAAGAGTAGGCGTGCTCCCGAAGTCGGGCCATAGGCTGGGGCTCCTGTGGTAGGCGGCTGTGGGAGTTCCTCCCAAGGCTAAGCTGTGCTTGAAAGTGGTGGTGTCGCTGATGGCTTGAAGAGCCTGTCCTTGATGACGCCAGGCTCATGGGGCTGCCGCTTGGATGCCCTCCTGGTGATGTCACCAGCTTCCTTGTTGGTGCCACGGGGCACGTTCTGCAACTCCAGGCCCAGGAACTACTTATCCATCTTGCACACCTCTGCGAGGTATGCCTCCATGTGCTCATCCTTTGGCTCCTATACCTTGTTGGAGAAGTTGACGAGGAGCTGCGAGTCGCCCCTAACGGTGAGGCGCTTCACCCCCTGGGCTGCCGCAGCTTTGAGGCCAGCTATGAGGCCTTCGTATTCTGCGATGTTGTTGGAGATCTTCTCACCCCGCTGAAAGCAGAGCTGCACGACGTAGTGGAGCTTGTCTTGAGCGGGCGAGATGAGTACTGCTCCAGCCCCCGCGCCCTGGTGCGCGAAGGCGCCATCGAAATACATGACCCAGCCGTCAGGCGCCTCACTTCCCAACGAGGTGGACTGGTCCTCGCCTACCTCCAGCGTCGGGGCATCCGTCCATTCTGCCACGGAATTAGTGAGTGCGGCTCCCTTGATGACCCTGGTAGTGCTGAACTCCAACTGGAATGCCTGCAACTCGATGTTCCACTCAGCGACCCTTCCAGCAGAGTTGGGCTCCTGAGCACTCTCTCCAATGGGTAGGCTGAGACAACCTTGATGGGGTGGCCCTGGAAGTAGTGCCGCAACTTACGCGAGGCCACCAAGAGTGCGAGTAAGAGCTTCCGAGGCATGGGATATCGTGCCCTTGCGTCCCGCAACACTGTGCTGACGAAATACACCGGGTTCTCGATGAGAGATCGCGCGTTGGTGAGGCTCGTGTCTTGCGGAAGTTGGGGGGTCTCCTGGGGTAGTGGAACTCCCGATGCTTGATCGCTTGTCGGGATCTCGGCGGCGTCGTCCTGCCGAGCTTGGTCCTCTGTTGATGCTGCTACGGCTCTTGCGGCGCCTTCCTGATCTTACGCCATCTCGGCTGGCGGCATAGCTTGGCGCGACGCGCCCTTGGCTTGGTGCTCTTCCCGAACCGCCACCGGAGCCGCGCTGGCAGAGTACGGGGTAGCGGCAAGATAAAGCACTAGGGGCTCGAGAGGTCGTGGCGCCACCATCACTAGAGGGTTGGTCCGGTATCTCTTGTGGTCTTGAAAAGCTCGGTCGGCCTCTGGGGTCCACTCGAACGGGCCCTTCTTCTTCATCAGCTTGAAGAAGGGTAGGGCGTGCTCTCCCAACTTGGAGATGAAACGCCCCAATGCAGTTACCCGACCAGCCAGCTTCTGCATTTCCTTGAGGGTCTGCGGTGGGCTCATGTCTTCAATGGCGTTGATCTTTTCTGGGTTTGCCTCGATTCCCCTGTGGGATACGAGGAAACCCAGCAGCTTGCCGGAAGGGACACCAAACACGCATTTCTCCAGGTTAAGTCGCAAGTTCACCTGGCGTAGGCTCGCGAAAGTCTCCTCCAGATCTTGGATCAAGGTTCTCGCCTCCCGAGACTTCACCACAATGTCGTCGACGTAGGCCTCCGCGTTTCTCCCGAGCTGCCGCCCTAAGCCGATGTGCAACAACTGCTGAAAGGTCGCGCCCATGTTACGCAGTCCAAAAAGGCATGCAAGTGTAGGAGTATACCCCACATGGGGTTAGGAAGGCTCTCTTCTCTACATCTTCTACATCCATCTTGATTTGGTGATACCCTGAGAACGCATCCAGGAAGCACAGCAGGTCGCACTCGGTAGTGGAGTCGACGATCTGGTCAATGCGTGGAAGCGGGAACGGATCTTGGGGGCAGGCCTTGTTGAGGTTGGTGAAGTCGACGCACATTCACTCCTTCCCGCCTTTCTTCGGCACAACAACGGGGTTTGCCAGCCATTCGGGGTACCGAACCTGGCAGATGGCACCCGCTGCCTCTAACTTGTGGGTTTCTTGGACGATGAAGGTCTGCTTCTCCGTGGACTGCCGTCTCGCCCGCTGCTTCACAGGGCGTACATTGGGGCACACCGTTAAGTGATACTGAATCACCTCTCTCGGGACCACCACTAGCTGCTTGGGTTCCCATGCAAATATCTCCTTGTTTGCGCGCATGAACTTCACCAATGCTTCCTCTTGGCTTGGGTCGAGGTCGGCACCTGTGGTAAAGGTGGCTCCTGAGGACCCGTCCTCAGCGACCGGCACCTGCTTGGTTTCTGCCTTGTCTTGGGTGAACAGCTGCTTCTTCTTGGTTGGTGCGGCTCCCTCGGCCCCGGAGGTGCCCGCGCTGGCGGGCTGTGCCGCCGCGGCGGTCCCGAGATCAAGCTTGAGCACCGCCAGGGCCTCCTTGGCGTCCCCCTTGATGGTGAGGACGCCTTTGCTTCCAGGCATTTTCATGAGGTTGTAGGCCGGATGGGTTGCTGCCATGAACTGGGCTAGAGCTGGGTACCCGAGGATGGCGTTGTACGGGAGGCCGATGCGGGCGATGTCGAAGTCGACCAGCTCGGTGCGGTAGTTATCGCGCGTGCCGAAGGTGACAGGGAGGCGGATTTTCCCCAGGGAGTGGGCGGTGCCGCCACCAACTCCTGAGAAAGGCTTGCTGAGGCTGAGCCGCTCAAGCGGTACGTGAAGAAGGCTGATGGCCTCCACGGAGAGCACATTGAGGCCGGCGCCACCGTCGATGAGGATCTTGCTGACGGCCACGTTGCAAATGGTGGGCGTGTAAAGCATCGGGAGCATACCCGAGCCGGCGGTGGTGACGGGGTGGTCTTCTGAGTCGAAGGTGAGGTTGGCTTTGGGCGCAGCCCAGCCCGGCGGAGCCCCAGAGCGCTTGGAAGGGGCGCCGATCTGGCGAAGGAATGGCTTGATATGGCGATCTGAAGGTGGTGCTTGAGAGCCGCCTAGTGGGGCCGCGACCGCGTGGTGCACCGGTGCCGCGTAGCACGCAGTGAAGAGGCCGCGCAGCTCCTCCCAAGATGCCACCGTGGATCCAGGGAGGTTGAGCAGCCATGCGCGCGGCGCGCCAATGAGGGCCATGGGAAGCTAGTTGGCCATGACCTTGTCATCACCCCATGCCTCGAGGACGGCCTCCTCGTATGCCAGCAGGAAAGCTGACGGGTCCGCCGCGCTGTCGTAGAGCGGCGGCATCTCTAGCTTGAACTTGGGCGGCCACTGCACCTGCCGCAAGGCGGGGGCCAGGGCTCGGAGCCCCCTGGCCCGTCGTCAGCATCAGCCGCCGGAGCCGGGAGCGAGACGCCTGCCATGAGGGCGGGGCGCGGTGGCGGCGGAGCGCAGATCGACGGAAGGAAAGCTATGGCGCACACCTACCTGGCGCGCCAAATGTCGGATCACGGGTTCCGGCAAAACCCTCAAGGTCCGAACACTGGGGTGCGCACGAAGATCTCCCCCTACCGATCCACGTCCTAGCTTCGCTGAAATCTCAAGGGCTAACTCGACGAATTCGCAACACAAGGGACACACACTGTTGTGGTGTAATACCCTACTCCAGTGTGGTGGTGGTGGATTGCCTCTTGGGCTGAGGACGAACAGTACAAGGGGAAGAACAGCCTCCTGAGGCGAGGTGTTCTTGTGTTCGGTGTGTGGCTAAGGATCAGCTTAAGATCTGATGAGATGCCTCCGAATGAGTTATCCCCTACGGTGGTGGCTAGTCCTATTTATATAGGCCCTGGTCCTCTTCCCAAATATTGAGCGGTAAGGGAGCCAACAACGGCCAATTTGAAAGGGGACAGCTATTACTGCTTATCCTGACAAAAGCAGTCTTCGCCTGTAAAAGGCTCTAGTGGTGACGCCGCCTTGGGCTCCAAATTGACCTCCCTCTTGCCATCCTGCTGGTCTTGGTCTCGTTGCACTGATATGGAAACATTTGCTTGATGCCTCGGTACTCCGCAACTGTGCTTGCCTCCTTAGCACCAAAGAGGAAACAAGGACACTGTGTGCGCTGGCGCCCGCCTGGCGCTCGCCTGGTCTCGGTCATCACGGCTCACGTCACGAGAACCTCGCAAGGTTTGCCTTGCCTTGTGATACGTCTCCAACATATATATAATTTTTGATTGTTCCATGCTATTATATTATCTGTTTTGGATGTTCAATGGGCTTTATTATACACTTTTATATTATTTTTGGGACTAACCTATTAACCGGAGGCCCAGCCCAAATTGTTGTTTTCTTGCCTATTTCAGTGTTTCGAAGAAAAGGAATATCAAACGGAGTCCAAATGGAATGAAACCTTTGGGAGAGTTATTTTTGGAACGGAAGCAATCCAGGAGACTTGGAGTAGACGTCAAGGAAGCTTCGAGGAAGCCACGAGGTAGGGAGGCGCGCCCCCAACCTCGTGGGCCCTTCGTGGCTCCCCTTACCGACTTCTTTCGCCTATGTATGTCCATATACCCTAAAAACATCGAGGAGCAGAATAGATCCGGAGTTCCGCCGCCGCAAGCCTCTGTAGCCACCAGAAACCAATCGGGACCCTGTTCCGGCACCCTGCAGGAGGGGGGATCCCTCACCGGTGGCCATCTTCATCATCCCGGCGCCCTGCAGGAGGGAGTAGTTCACCCTGGGGGCTGAGGGTATGTACCAGTAGCTATGTGCTTGATCTCTCTCTCTCATGTTCTTGATTCGGCACGATCTTGATGTATCGCGAGCTTTGCTATTGTAGTTGGATCTTATGATGTTTCTCCCCCTCTACTCTCTTCTAACGGACTGAGTTTTCCCTTTGAAGTTATCTTAGCGGATTGAGTCGCTAAGGATTTGAGAACACTTGATGTATGTCTTGCATGTGCTTATCTGTGGTGACAATGGGATATTCACGTGATCTACTTGATGTATGTTTTGGTGATCAACTTGCGGGTTCGGTGACCATGGGAATCTATGCATAGGGGTTGGCACACGTTTTCGTCTTGACTCTCCGGTAGAAACTTTGGGGCACTCTTTGAAGTTCTATGTGTTGGTTGAATAGATGAATCTGAGATTGTGTGATGCATATCATATAATCATACCCACGGATACTTGAGGTGACATTGGAGTATCTAGGTGACATTAGGGTTTTGGTCGATTTGTGTCTTAAGGTGTTATTCTAGTACGAACTCTATGATAGATCGAACAGAAAGAATAGCTTCGTGTTATTTTACTACGGACTCTTGAATAGATCGATCAAAAAGAATAACTTTGAGGTGGTTTCGTACCCTACAATAATCTCTTCGTTTGTTCTCCACTATTAGTGGCTTTGGAGTGACTCTTTGTTGCATGTTGAGGGATAGTTATATGATCCAATTATGTTATTATTGTTGAGAGAACTGGCACTAGTGAAAGTATGAACCCTAGGCCTTGTTTCAACGCATTGCAATATCGTTTTCACTCACTTTTACCGCTTGCTACCTTGCTGTTTTTATATTTTCAGATTACAAAAACCTATATCTACCATCCATATTGCACTTGTATCATCATCTCTTCGCCGAACTAGTGCACCTATACAATTTACCATTGTATTGGGTGTGTTTGGGACACTGATAACCCACAAGTATAGGGGATCAATTGTAGCCTCTTTCGATAAGTAAGAGTGTCGAACCCAATGAGGAGCTAAAGGTAGAACAAATATTCCCTCAAGTTCTATGGACCACCGATACAACTCTACGCACGCTTAACAATCGCTTTACCTAAAACAAGTATGAAACTAGAAGTACTTTGTAGGTGTAACGGGATAGGTTTGCAAGATAATAAAGAGCGCGTAAATAAAAAGTAGGGGTTGTTTAGATAAAAAAACACAATAAAGTGAATATAGCGAGTGTGGAAAAGTGGTGGTAGGATTTGCGAAATTGTCCCTAAGCAATTGACTACTTTACTAGACCGATAGCAAGTTTTATGTGGGAGAGGCCACTGCTAGCATGTCATCCCTGACTTGGAATTCTATCCACTTATGATTGGAACTATTAACAAGCATCCGCAACTACTAACGTTCATTAAGGTAAAACCCAACCATAGCATTAAGATATATTGGTCCCCCTTCAATCCCGTATGCATCAATTTCTATGCTAGGTTGAAGCTTCTGTCACTCTTGCCCTCCAATACATAGTCCTATTAACATACAACTAACCCTATGGTGTGATCCACGCGCGCGCTCATATGATGGGCACCAAAGGAAAGCAACATAACCACAAGCAAATTAAATCAATCATAGAAATTCATCAACCACCGATAGGACAACGAAAATCTACTCAGACATCATAGGATGGCAACACATCATTGGATAATAATATGAAGCATAAAGCACCATGTTCAAGTAGAGGGTACAGCGGGTTGTGGGAGAGTGGACCGCTGTAGATAGAGGGGGGAAGGTGATGGAGATGTTGGTGAAGATGGTGGAGGTGTTGGTGAAGATCGCGGTGATGGTGATGGCCCCGGCAGCGTTCCGGCGCCACCGGAAGAGAGGGGGAGAGGGGCCCCTTCTTCTTCTTCTTCCTTGACCTCCTCCCTTGATGGGAGAAGGGTTTCCCCTCTGGTCCTTGGCCTCCATGGCATGGGAGGGGCAAGAGCCCCTCCGAGATTGGATCTGTCTCTCTGTCTCTCTCTGTTTCTGCGTTCTTGTCTTCTGCCCTTTCACCGTTTCGTATATCTATGGAGATCCGTAACTCCGATTGGATTGAAACCTTCGCCCAGATTTTTCACCGAAAATTAGCTTTCTTGCGACCGAAGAAGAGCAACAACCACCTTATGGGTGGCCCACGAGGGGGGCAAGCGCGCCCAGGAGGGCAGGCGTGCCCCCTGCCTCGTGGCCACCTCGGGCACCATCTCACGTTGATTCTTCTTCCCATATTCTCCAAATATTCCAAAAGTATTCTCCGTCAGTTTTTATCCCGTTTGGATTCCGTTTGATATGGGGTTTCTGGGAAACATAAAACATGCAACAAACAGGAACTAGCACTGGGCACTGGATCAATATGTTAGTCCCAAAAATAGTATAAAAAGTTGCCAAAAGTATATGAAAGTTGTATAATATTGGCATGGAACAATAAAAAATTATAGATACGAGGAGACGTATCAGCATCCCCAAGCTTAATTCCTGCTCGTCCTCGAGTAGGTAAATGGTAAAAAGGATAATTTTTGATGTGGAATGCTACCTAGCATAATCTTGCTCATGTAATCTAATCATGGCATGAATATTAAGACATGAGTGATTCAAAGCAATAGTCTATCATTTGACATAAAAACAATAATACTTCAAGCCTACTAATAAAGCAATCATGTCTTTTCAAAATAACATGGCCAAAGAAAGTTATCCCTACAAAATCATATAGTCTGGCTATGGTCCATCTTCACCACACAAAATATTCAAATCATGCACAACCCCGATGACAAGCCAAGAAATTGTTTCATACTTTTGACGTTCTCAAACCTTTTCAACTTTCACGCAATACATGAGCGTGAGCCATGGACATAGCACTATAGGTGGAATAGAATATGATGGTGGAGGTTGTGTGGAGAAGACAAAAAGGAGAAAGTCTCACATCGACGCGGCTAATCAATGGGCTATGGAGATGCCCATCAATTGATGTCAACGCGAGGAGTAGGGATTGCCATGCAACGGATGCACTAGAGCTATAAATGTATGAAAGCTCAAACTGAAACTAAGTGGGTGTGCATCCAACTTGCTTGCTCATGAAGACCTCGGGCATTTGAGGAAGCCCATCATCGGAATATACAAGCCAAGTTCTATAATGAAAATTCCCACTAGTATATGAAAGTGACAAAATAAGAGACTCTCTATCATGAAGAACATGGTGCTACTTTGAAGCACAAGTGTGGTCAAAGGATAGTAACATTGCCCCTTCTCTCTTTTCTCTCATTTTTTTTATTTTTTTCTTTTTTTTCTTTTTTTGGTTGGCTTCTTTGGCCTCTTTTTTTATTTGGGCTTCTTTGGCCTCTTTTATTTTGATAACCTCACATGGGACAATGTTCTAATAATGATGATCATCACACTTCACATTACAACTCGATGTCTAGAACAAAGATATGACTCTATATGAATGCCTCTGGCGGTGTACCAGGATGTGCAATGATCTAGCGTAGCAATGACATAAAAAACGGACAAGCCATGAAAACATCATGCTAGCTATCTTACGATCATGCAAAGCAATATGATAATAAATACTCAAGTCATGTATATGATGATGATGGAAGTTGCATGGCAATATATCTTGGAATGGCTATGGAAATGCCATGATAGGTAGGTATGGTGGCTGTTTTGAGGAAGATATAATGAGGCTTATGTGTGATAGAGCATATCGTATCACGGGGTTTGGATGCACCCGCGAAGTTTGCACCAACTCTCGAGGTGAGAAAGGGCAATGCACGGTACCGAAGAGGCTAGCAATGATGGAAGGGTGAGAGCGTGTATAATCCATGGACTCAACATTAGTCATAAAGAACTCACATACTTATTGCAAAAATCTATTAGTCATCGAAACAAAGTACTACAGGCATGCTCCTAGGGGGATAGATTGGTAGGAAAAGACCATCGCTCGTCCCCGACTGCCACTCATAAGGAAGACAATCAATAAATACCTCATGCTCCGACTTCATTACATAACGGTTCACCATACATGCATGCTACGGGAATCACAAACCTCAACACAAGTATTTCTACTAATCCACAACTACCCACTAGCATGACTCTAATATCACCATCTTTATATCGCAAAACTATTGCAAGGAATCAAACATATCATATTCAGTGATCTACAAGTTTTATGTAGGATTTTATGACTAACCATGTGAATGACCAGTTCCTGTCATTTCTCTAAATAGATATAAGTGAAGCAAGAGAGTTTAATTCTTTCTACAAAAGATATGCCCACGCTCTAACAAGTATAACTGAAGCAAAAGAGCATTCTACAAATGGCGGTTTTCTATGTAAAGAGAAACAGGCAATCCAAACTTCAAATGATATAAGTGAAGCACATGAAGCATTCTATAAACCCATACTAAAGATATAAGTGAAGTGCAAAGAGAATTCTATAAATCAACCAAGGACTATCTCATACCAGCATGGTGCATAAAATAAAAATGAAAACTAAATGCAAAAGACGCTCCAAGATTTGCACATATCGCATGAAAGAAACGAATCCGAAAACATACCGATATTTGTTGAAGAAAGAGGGGATGCCTTCCGGGGCATCCCCAAGCTTAAACGCTTGAGTCTCCTTGAATATTTACTTGGGGTGCCTTGGGCATCCCCAAGCTTGAGCTCTTTCCTCTCCTTCTTCTCCTCACATCGAGACCTTCTCGATCATTGAACACTTCATCCACAGAAAACTTCAACAGAAAACTCTGTAAGATCCGTTAGTATAATAAAGCAAATCACTACTCTAAGTACTGTTGCAAACCAATTAATATTTTGTTTTTGCATTATAGATACTGTAATATAACTTTTCCATGGCTTAATCCACTGATATAAATCGATAGTTTCATCAAAACAAGCAAACTATGCATCAAAAACAGAATCTGTCTAAAACAGAACAGTCTGTGATAATCTGAACATTCACCATACTTATGCTACTTGAAAACTTCTGCCAAAATTAGGAAAAATAAAAAATTTGTATATAAACACAGTGCAAAAAGAATCAGAACCGTTTGACATTCCGGTAAAAAATGTAAAATCGCGCACTACAGCCAAAGTTTCTGCCCTGCACCGCACAAACCAACAAGCATTGTAAACATCCTAAAGGCAAACCTTGGCACATTATTTTTATAATACAATTGAATTGTACAAGGGGATAATCATTTTTGTTGAAAAGTTTCTGTAATTAAGATTCACAAAGTTCCCATGGGCATGAACAAAGTTCAAGGACGTCCCCCACTTTCACAATGCTCGTCTATCTCACTTTCACTTTTCTTTTTGAAAGGTTTTGGGTTCCCCTCTTTATTTTTTTTGTTTTTAAACTATATGAAAGCACTCAACAGAAATAAATGACTCTCTAAAACTTCCGGGTTGTCTCCCTGGCAGCGCTTTCTTTAAAGCCATTAGGCTGGGCATAAAGTGCTCAAGTAATGGATCCACCCGGATCCCAAGGTATATCAAAGCCAATTTTAATTAGCAATGATTTGGCATTTAGTAGTGAGCACAAAGTAACATATATCATGCAACAACGAAGTCTAACTCTCTTCCTATGCATCGGCATGTCATAAAAGAACAATTCATGCACACATAGTAAAGGCCAATGCATAGTATAAACAGTTTCTTGCAATTTTATCATATTGGGAACATAGAGAAGTGGAGATATAGTTCCTCTCTCAAAATAATTGCAAGTAGGAGCAGCAAGCACATGCATTTTATATTCATCAAAACCATCATGTGTAATAGTAAAAGGCAACCCATCAATATAATCCTTAATAAGCACAAACTTCTCCGATATAGTGTAGTTTGGAGAATTCAAAAAGATAATAGGACTATCATGTGTGGGTGCAATAGCAACAATTTCATGTTTAACATAAGGAACTATAGCAAGTTCATCTCCATAAGCATCATTCATATTGGCATCTTGGCCATAAGCATAGCAAGCATCAAGTTCATCAAAAAGGGATATTTCAAACAAATCCAAGGGATCATAGCAATCATCATAGCATTCATCCTTTGGTAAGCACGAAGGGAAATTAAACAATGTATGAGTTGAAGGGTTACTCTCATTAGAAGGTGGGCACGGGTAGCTAATCCGCTCTTCCTCCTTTTGTTCTTCGCTCTCCTCCTCATCTTTTTCATCCAATGAGCTCACAGTTTCATCAATTTCTTCTTCCATAGACTCCTGCAAAATATTAGTCTCTTCTTGGACAGCGGAGGATTCCTCAATATATGGTTTAACATAGGCATTAGAAGCATAATTATCATAACAATATTCAAGTATGGCAAAAATTTCAGATTTGTAAAGAGTAGCATCATACGTTTCAATCAAAGAAGCAATTTCATAAGCACCCTTAAAAGCAACAAATTCTTCAATTTGTTGAATATCATAGTACTTATAAACACCCTTAGCATACGAGGATACAATCCCATTATCAACAAACTCACATTGGTAGGGAAGGTGTTTCTTAGGGTTTTCAGAACAACAAGTAACATCATAAATTTCACATAAATTCCAAGCATAGCATTGCAACCGATGAATTTGATCCAGTAAAAGTTTCCCTTTTTGAGATATGCGGTGTCGCACATAACAAGCATGCTCATCTAAAGATTTTCCCTCAACTAAGCTAGTTGGGGTTTCAGCACGAGCACATAGGGATCTAAGATGATCCAAGTAAAAACATTCAGGAGTGTGATAGATTTTGAGTGGTTCTTCAACCATTGGTTCAGTAGGTACAACTAATTTTTTTGGTATTTTACGGTTCCTACCCATAACTAAAGACAGAAAACAACTAAGAACAGCAAATAAAAATTACTTAGTGATAAAGCAAACAAGCACACACGAGAATATTCACCCCACGCTATTGCTCGCCGGCAACGGCGCCAGAAAAAGGTCTTGATAACCCACAAGTATAGGGGATCAATTGTAACTTCTTTCGATAAGTAAGAGTGTCAAACCCAACGAGGAGCTAAAGGTAGAACAAATATTCCCTCAAGTTCTATCGACCACCAATACAACTCTACGCACGCTTAACGTTCACTTTACCTAAAACAAGTATGAAACTAGAAGTACTTTGTAGGTGTTGTTTAGATAAAAAGTAGGGGCTGTTTAGATAAAAACACAATAAAGTAAATATAGCGAGTGTGGAAAAGTGGTGGTAGGAGTTGCGAAATTGTCACTAAGCAATTGACTACTTTACTATACCGATAGCAAGTTTTATGTGGGAGAGGCCACTGCTAGCATGTCATCCCTGACTTGGAATTCTAGGCACTTATGATTGGAACTATTAGCAAGCATCCGCAACTACTAACATTCATTAAGGTAAAACCCAACCATAGCATCAAGATATATTGGTCCCCCTTCAATCCCGTATGCATCAATTTCTATGTTAGGTTGAAGCTTCTGTCACTCTTGCCCTCCAATACATAGTCCTATAAACATACAAGCAAATTAAATCAATCATAGCAATTCATCAACCACCGATAGGACAACGAAAATCTACTCAGACATCATAGGATGGCAACACATCATTGGATAATAATATGAAGCATAAAGCACCATGTTCAAGTAGAGGGTACAGCGGGTTGCGGGAGAGTGGACCGCTGTAGATAGAGGGGGGAAGGTGATGGAGATGTTGGTGAAGATGGCGGAGGTGTTGGTGAAGATCGCAGTGATGATGATGGCCCCGGCAGCGTTCCGGCGCCACCTGAAGAGAGGGGGAGAGGGGCCCCCTTCTTCTTCTTCTTCCTTGACCTCCTCCCTAGATGGGAGGAGGGTTTACCCACTGGTCCTTGGCCTCCATGGCATGGGAGGGGCGAGAGCCCCTCCGAGATTGGATCTGTCTCTCTGTCTCTCTCTGTTTCTGCGTTCTTGTCTTCCGCCCTTTCACCGTTTCGTATATATATGGAGATCCATAACTCCGATTGGATTGAAATCTTCGCCTAGATTTTTCTCCGAAAATTAGCTTTCCTGCGGCCGAGGAAGAGCAGCAACCGCCTTATGGGTGGCCCGCGAGGGGGGCAGGCGCGCCCCCCTGCCTCGTGGCCACCTCGGGCACCGTCTCGCGTTGATTCCTCTTCCCATATTCTCCAAATATTCCAAAAATATTCTCTGTCCGTTTTTATCCCGTTTGGATTCTGTTTGATATGGGGTTTCTGCGAAACATAACACATGCAACAAACAGGAACTGACACTGGGCACTGGATCAATATGTTAGTCCCAAAAATAGTATAAAAAGTTGCCAAAAGTATATGAATGTTGTATAATATTGGCATGGAACAATCAAAAATTATAGATACGACGGAGACGTATCAGACACAAGAGACTTTTTGTTATTTGGTTGCAGGGTTGTTCGAGAGAGACCATCTTCATCCTACGCCTCGCACGGATTGATAAACCTTAGGTCATCCACTTGTGGGAAATTTGCTACTGACCTACAAACCTCTGCACTTGGAGGCCCAACAACGTCTACAAGAAGAAGGTTGCGTAACTCTTTTCTGGCGCCGTTGCCGGGGAGGTTAATGCTTGAAGGTATATCTTTAGACCTTGCAATCCAATCTTTTAGTTTCTTGTTTTATCACTAGTTTAGTCTATAAAAGAAAACTACAAAAAAATGGAATTGAGGTTGCCTCATATGCTTCATCTTTTTAATGTCTTTCGTGAAAATGATGGGAAGGAAAATGGTGCTCAAGTACTAGAAGAAGAATTACATAGAATGCTTGGCATAAAATATGTGAATGATGAGCATGATTGCAATGTTGTTAGTATGAATTCTTTGAATACCCGTGATGCTAATGATATGCAAAGCCACGAGCTTGGGGATGCTATGTTTGATGAAGATGATATGTTTAGACCCCAAGTTTTGATGAACAAATTTATTATGATGAAAGCACGCCTCCTATTTATGATGATTATTGTGATGAAACGTATGCTCTAAAGAATAAAGATAACCATGAAACTCGTCATCATGATTTTAATTTTCAATTGGATTATGCTTCACATGATAGTTATTTTGTTGAGCTTGCTCCCACTACTATTCATGAGAACAAATTTGCTTTTGTGGAGAGTAATAAAAGTTCTATGCTTGTAGATCATGAAAAGAATGCTTTATGTGATAGCTATATTGTTTAATTCATTCATGATGCTACTGAAAATTATTATGAAGGAGGAACATATGCTTGTAGGAATTGCAATAATATCAAGTTTCCGCTCTATGTGCTTAAAGTTTTAAAGTTATGCTTGTTTTGCCTTCCTATGCTAGTTGATTATTGTTCCCATAAGTTTTTTGCTCACAAAATCCCTATGCATAGGAAGTGGGTTAGACTTAAATGTGCTTGCCATGTGTTTCATGATGCTCTCTTTACGTTTCAATTCTTATCTTTTATGTGAGCATCATCGAAATCATCATGTCTAGCTAGGGCGTTAAATGTTAGCGCTTGTTGGGAGGCAACCCAATTTTATTTCAGTCCTTTGGTTTTTGCTCCTGTTTAGTAATAAATCATTCATATAGCCTCTGTTTAGATGTGGTTTTATGTTTTAATTAGTGTTTGTGCCAAGTAGAACCTTTGGGAAGACTTGGGTGAAAGTTAATGTGATCTTGCTGTAAAAAACAGAAACTTTGTGCTCACGAGATTAGCTGTCATTTTTTACAGAAGAGTGATTTTAAGTTGGTTCCTTTTGCAGAAGATTAATAGACAAATTCCTCACGTCCAAAAATTTATTTAAGGATTTTTGGAGTTCCAGAAGTATACGTTTGATACAGATTACTACAGACTGTTCTGTTTTTGAGAGATTCTGTTTTCATTATGTTGTTTGCTTATTTTGATGAATCTATGAGTAGTATCGGAGGGTATGAACCATAGAGAAGTTGGAATACAGTAGATATTACACCAATATGAATTTATAATGAGTTCATAACAGTAACAAAAGTGGTTTTATTTTCTTATACTAACGGCGCTTACGAGTTTTCTGTTGAGTTTTGTGTTGTGAAGTTTTCAAGTTTTGGGTAAAGATTCGATGGACTATGGAATAAGGAGTGGAAAGAGCCTAAGCTTGGGGATTCCCAAGGCACCCCAAGGTAATATTCAAGGACAACCAAGAGCCTAAGCTTTGGGATGCCTCGGAAGGCATCCCCTCTTTCGTCTTCGTTCATCGGTAACTTTACTTGGAGCTATATTTTTATTCACCACATGATATTTTTTTGCTTGGAGCGTCATTTTATTTTCTTTTGTTTTGCTTGCTGTTTGAATAATATACCAAGATCTGAAATTCTTAAATGTTAGAGAGTCTTCACATAGTTACATAATTATTCAACTACTCATTGATCTTCACTTATATCTTTTGGAGTAGTTTGTCGTTTGCTCTAGTGCTACACTTATATATTTTAGAGCACGATGGTAGTTTTATTTTGAAGAAATAGATGAACTCTCATGCTTCACTTATATTATTTTGAGAGTCTTTAGAACAGCATGGTAATTTGCTTGGGTTATAAAATTAGTCCTAATATGATAGGCGTCCAGGAGGGATATAATAAAAACTTTCATATAAAGTGCATTGAATACTATGAGAAGTTTGATTCTTTATGATTGTTTTGAGATATGAAGATGGTGATATTAGAGTCATGCTAGTGGAGTAATTGTGAATTTGAGAGATAGTTGTGTTAAAGTTTGTGATTCCCGTAGCATGCACGTATGGTGAACCGTTATGTGATGAAGTTGGAGCATGATTTATTTATTGATTGTCTTCCTTATGTGTGGAGGTCGGGATCGCGCGATGGTTAACTCCTACCAACCCTTCCCCTAGGAGCATGCGTGTAGTACTTTGTTTTGATGGCTTGTAGATTTTTGCAATAAGTATGTGAGTTCTTTATGACTAATATTGAGTCCATGGATTATACGCACTCTCACCCTTCCACCATTGCTAGCCTCTCTTGTGCCGCGCAACTCTCACCGGTACCATAAACCAACCATATACCTTCCTCAAAACAGCCACCATACCTACCTATTATGGCATTTACATAGCCATTCCGAGATATATTGCCATGCAACTTTCCACCGTTCCGTTTATTATGACACGCTCCATCATTGTCATATTGCTTTGCATCATCATGTAGTTGACATCGTATTTGTGGCAAAGCCACCGTTCATAATTCTTTCATGCATGTCACTCTTGATTCATCGCATATCCCGGTACACCGCCGGAGGCATTCATATAGAGTCATATTTTGTTCTAAGTATCGAGTTGTAATTCTTGAGTTGTAAGTAAATAAAAGTGTGATGATCTTCATTATTAGATCATTGTCCCAGTGAGGAAAGGATGATGGAGACTATGATTCCCCCACAAGTCGAGACGAGACTCCGGACGAAAAATAAAAAATAAAAGGGGAGAAAAAATAGGCCATAAAAAAGAGAAGGCCCAAAACAAAAAAAAACAGAAAAAATGAGAGAAAAAGAGAGAAGGGGCAATGCTACTATCCTCTTACCACACTTGTGCTTCAAAGTAGCACCATGATCTTCATGATAGGGAATCTCCTATGTTGTCACTTTCATATACTAGTGGGAATCTTACATTATAGAACTTGGCTTGTATATTCCAATGATGGGCTTCCTCAAAATGCCCTAGGTCTTCGTGAGCAAGCGAGTTTGATGCCCACCCACTTAGTTCCTTTTGTTGAGCTTTCATACACTTATAGCTCTTGTGCATCCGTTGCATGGCAATCCCTACTTACTCACATTGATATCTATTGATGGGCATCTCCATAGCCCGTTGATATGCCTAGTTGATGTGAGACTATCTTCCTCTTTTTTTTATCTTCTTCACAACCACCATTCTATTCCACCTATAGTGCTATGTCCATGGCTCACGCTCATGTATTGCGTGAAGATTGAAAAAGTTTGAGGATACTAAAGTATGAAACAATTGCTTGGCTGAAACCGGGGTTGTGCATGATTTAAATATTTTGTGTGATGAATATAGAGCATAGCCAGACTATATGATTTTGTAGGGATAGCTTTCTTTGGCCATGATATTTTGAGAAGACATAATTGCTTTGTTAGTATGCTTGAAGTATTATTGTTTTTATGTCAATATTAAACTTTTGTTTTGAATCTTATGGCTGTGAATATTCACGCCACAATAAAGAAGATTACATTAATAAATATGTTAGGTAGCATTCCACATCAAAACTTCTATTTTTATCATTTACCTACCCGAGGACGAGCAGAAATTAAGCTTGGGGATGCTTGATACATCTCCAACGTATCTATAATTTTTGATCGTTCCATGCTATTATATTATCTGTTTTGGATCTTCAATGGGCTTTATTATACACTTTTATATTATTTTTGGGACTAACCTATTAACCGGAGGCCCAGCCCAAATTGCTGTTTTCTTGCCTATTTCAGTGTTTCGAAGAAAAGGAATATCAAACGGAGTCCAAACGGAATGAAACCTTCGGGTGAGTTATTTTTGGAACGGAAGCAATCCAGGAGACTTGGAGTAGACGTTAGGGAAGCTTCGAGGAAGCCACAAGGCAGGGAGGCGCGCCCTACCCCCTGGGCGCGCCCCCGACCCTCGTGGGCCCCTCGTGGCTCCCCTTACCGACTTCTTTCGCCTATATATGTCCATATACCCTAAAAACATCGGGGAGCAGAATAGATCGGGACTTCCGCCGCCGCAAGCCTCTGTAGCCACCGAAAACCAATCGGGGCCCTGTTCCCGCACCCTGCCGGAGGGGGGATCCCTCACCGGTGGCCATCTTCATCATCCCGGCGCTCTCCATGACGAGGAGGGAGTAGTTCACCCTCGGGGCTAAGGGTATGTACCAGTAGCTACGTGTTTGATCTCTCTCTCATGTTCTTGATTCGGCACGGTCGTGATGTATCGCGAGCTTTGCTATTGTAGTTGGATCTTAAGATGTTTCTCCCCTCTACTCTCTTGTAATGGATTGAGTTTTTCCTTTGAAGTTATCTTATCAGATTGAGTCTTTAAGGATTTGAGAACACTTGATGTATGTCTTGCATGTGCTTATTTGTGGTGACAATGGGATATTCACGTGATCTACTTGATGTATGTTTTGGTGATCAATTTGCGGGTTCGGTGACCTTGGAAATCTATGCATAGGGGTTGGCACACGTTTTCGTCTTGACTCTCTGGTAGAAACTTTGGGGCACTCTTTGAAGTTCTATGTGTTGGTTGAATAGATGTATCTGAGATTGTGTGATGCATATCGTATAATGATACCCACAGATACTTGAGATGACATTGGAGTATCTAGGTGACATTAGGGTTTTGGTTGATTTGTGTCTTAAGGTGTTATTCTAGTACGAACTCTATGATAGATCGAACGGAAAGAATAGCTTCGTGTTATTTTACTACGGACTCTTGAATAGATCGATCAGAAAGAATAACTTTGAGGTGGTTTCGTACCCTACAATAAGCTCTTCGTTTGTTCTCCGCTATTAGTGGCTTTGGAGTGACTCTTTGTTGCATGTTGAGGGATAGTTATATGGTCCAATTATGTTATTATTGTTGAGAGAACTTGCACTAGTGAAAGTTTGAACCCTAGGCCTTGTTTCAACGCATTGCAATGTCGTTTTCGCTCACTTTTATCGCTTGCTACCTTGCTGTTTTTATATTTTCAGATTACAAAAACCTATATCTACCATCCATATTGCACTTGTATCGTCATCTCTTCGCCGAACTAGTGCACCTATACAATTTACCATTGTATTGGGTGTGTTGGGGACACAAGAGACTCTTTGTTATTTGGTTGCAGGGTTGTTCGAGAGAGACCATCTTCATCCTAGGCCTCCCATGGATTGATAAACCTTAGGTCATCCACTTGAGGGAAACTTGCTACTGTCCTATAAACCTCTGCACTTGGAGGCCCAACAATGTCTACAAGAAGAAGGTTGCGTAGTAGACATCACCTTGATCTCTCCGCCCCTCGCGAGCCAACCTGGTGAGGCCGCTCCCGAAGGGGTCTTGCGCCGTCCGCCTCGCGAGGCTTGGCCCCTCGCGAGGGTCTTGAGTGCTTGTTGGTGAAGATGGGTCGTACGGGCCCACTAGCAGAGCCACGCCGTGGGCCGCAGGCAGGCAAGGATGGGGACACCCGTTCCCAAAATGTCGACAAGGGCGGCCTCCACGCATCTGGAGGCTGAAGCATGCAAGAAGGGGAGATCCTCCCTTGTGGACAACACCGCGCTGGATACTAACAGCAGCTCGGAGTGGCACCCCACGGATAAGCCCCTGGCTGAATTGTAAGTACTCAAAAGCACTGACGCACTCATATATCCAACTTCTTTACTTCGTAGTTTTAACGTGTTGAATCATGCACTGTAGTCCGACCCACGACAGCCCCCAGCGATCCTCATCCTCAGGGGGTTCGCTGGACACAAAAGCGATGGACAGCGGGTCACTGCCAGCGGCCTCCTCTCCCAAGGCCACGGACGACGGCGAGGTGCTGTC
Organism: Aegilops tauschii subsp. strangulata; assembly: GCF_002575655.3. Classification (NCBI taxonomy): domain Eukaryota; kingdom Viridiplantae; phylum Streptophyta; class Magnoliopsida; order Poales; family Poaceae; genus Aegilops; species Aegilops tauschii. The sequence continues at coordinate 46,555,938 of NC_053037.3, forward strand.
CCGAAGGACCTTCCCAGGCCAAGGAGAGACGCAGGAGGCTGTCAGGTTGGCGCCAAAGGGTGAGACCTCGACCGCCGGACACATGGGGGAGTGAATCCCCCATAGAGACTGGCGATGGGGGCCATATCCAATTTGGCCCCCAGCCGAATACTATTCCGGAGGCCCACATGGCTCCGAAATCGGGCGAGCAGCCTCCTTCGAAAGAAGGAGGTGCGTCTATCCCGCCGATGACCTCTGTCCATACAGAGGCACTGGATACTCTATTGGAAGTGATGTGAAGTGCTTCCATCGTTGAAGGACACCGTACCCTCATGGGTACGGTGGTTGAGAGGGTTCAGTCCGTTAAGAGCGGACTGACCGAAGCCTGCACCAGCCTTCTGACAGGCATTGAGGTAAGCGACGGAATTATGTAAAAACAATGTCACAGTATAGACAGTAGCCCCTGAGACTCTGTCCGATGTTCGGAAAGAAAAGCCGGACAGAGGATCAAATAATTTCGCAGGGGACTAACCACACATGTCTATGTGAATAAGAAGGCGTCGTTGCTGGCTGCGACCTCTCATGCTGCCGAAGTCTTCGGACTGAAGCAGAGTCTGGAGCGGGCGAGGAAGAGCTCGGCCGAGGAAAAAAAACAGCTGGAGGAGAAGCAAGGTATGTAATGACCTATTCAGATATAGAGAGATATGAATTGTTTGTGTTGATCACATGACAATTTGTAGGAGCGGCGTCCGAGGTGGAGACCCTCAAGAAAGCGCTGGCCGAAGCCCAGAAGAAGGCGGCGGAGGAACAAGCCGCCCGCAAAAAGCACGAGGCCAGGGTCGGTGAGGTCCAGCAGGAGCTCCAGGACGCCATGAAGAAATACGAGTCCTTGGAGCGCAATATTGCGGATCAAGAGTCCGAACTTGCCAAGGCCCGCCAAAGCGCACAAGATGCCCGGGTTGAAGCCTAGGGCGCCCTCCAGGAAATCCAGGAGGCCAGGAAAATCGCGGCGGGTAAGGCCTTTATTATGTAGAGCAAATATGTGAAGAAAAGGTACCTCTTACTGACCCGGATTTGGAGTTCTCCAGGAGCGTTTGCAGATCTGGCGTGCAGTGTTGCTGACGCTGCCGAGTTCTTCCGAGCCGAAGAAGGGAGCTCAACAGAGAAGCTGTTCTTCGCAATATCTTGCGCCAAAGCATCCGGTGCCCTTTAGCGATCAGCTAAAACAGCTGACCGAACTGCATAGGGTGGCCGAACTGGCCATGAAGGATTTGATAATCCGTCTATGGTCTGCCGAAGCCATACCAAGTAGCTACTTCGGACTCGTGAGGCGGCTGGTCAATGCCTGCCCCCGGCTTGATGCGATTAAGCGGTCAGTCTGCATCGAAGGTGCGCGGATGGCCTTCGCCCGCTGGCAAGGAGCACCGCACGTCCAAGCGGTATTTTGATGATGTCCTGAAGCGATCTCGCATTGTAGAGGGCCAGTGTTCAAAAGACATTATCTTTGAATGAAGATATTCATGTTATCAATCCTGTATTATGGAACAATGATGTTCTGTAATATAATGCTTGTTATTTGTGTAAAAAAATTACCTCCTGTGCGGCCATTTTATTAAATCTGAGAGTTGGCTAGTCGTCGGCTTCAGCTCCCACGTAGGTAGTACGGGGGTGTTCGGGATGGAATCTAAACACTCTTGATCCAATAGATTGGTCCTTGAAGGAGGTGTTTAGCACAGCAAACTAGGCAATCGGACTATGTGGCTTTATCACCCTCACTTAGCCATAGGAGTTTAACAATAGACATGTAGGCGCAGCCCCTAGGTGGTATTTGTTAATCCGGACTAGGGTGATGTAGACACCTGATCGGTTGGAGGCCGATCTATCACATAATGCGAAAAAACTCGCAAAAGATTTGTAACCTCCGAACAGCTGACCAGCTCTCGCCGCATCATGACAATCAGTTTTTGGCTTTCTCCACTGAGGTGTTTGCTCGGATAAACCAGAAACACAATCGCAGTAGTTCTCCCTTTACTACCCTAGCCGATAGGATGAAACGTAAGGTAGTAAGCACAGGAGCCGGGCAACCCAACCATTGACCAAAGACATGATTCGGAGCCAATGCATATAATGCTAAATTCGGGGTGCCGAACTGTACTGTAAAAGTGTTCGGACTTTGTTGCCATAGTATGGAGCGAAATGAAGCCCCTAGCCAATTTAAAGCGTACCAAAGTGTACGGGTGCAATAGGTAAAAATAGCGAAATAAAATGAAGTAGTAAGCTAGTGCCACATAAGTTGGGCCACAAACTGTTTCCATTATAATTTGATTGATACATCCAAGCGTATTTGTACAAATAGTGCAAGGCTATTTAACATGCCATGATCAAGGGGGAGCTGCGTGCGGGTCCTGAAAACAGGTAGACTGATCGTTAAGGAGAACATCTAGAGATTCTTCCGCATGTATATGTTGCTTGCCGCCTTGGTATATCCATCCTTCGAAAGGACCGATGATCAGGCCGTCGGGTGGGGTCTGTAGAAAGGAAACCTGAAAAGGGTAAAAAGAAAAAGAAAGGTATGTGTGCCCAGGGAAGGTCGAGCCGTATTATGGACCACGATCTAGTTATGCCTGTGTCTCTGCCCATGGTATTTTGAGTGCGTAGTTATGTACGCGCGGTACGTCCATCATCACTAGATAGGGACTGAGACGGAGGTCGAATTGCTAGTCTAACTCCTGACGAGCCGGACTGTCATGCTATGGAGTAGTCCAGACTCGTTTGACAATCTCCGGGAGCTTAGCCGCTGAATTAAAATTATGCCTTAAAAGGCCGCTCTGTACTTCCGCTGCCAGGGCTGCGGTGTGCTCCTCAGTACGGAGGGAGCGCTCCGTGTTTCAATTGACTATTATGCCACCGCGTGGTCCGGGCATCTTGAGCTTGAGATAAGCATGGTGTGGCACTGCATTGAATCGAGCGAATGCGGTTCATCCGAGCAGTGCGTGATAGCCACTGCGGAAGGGGCGATATCAAAGATCAATTCTTCGCTTCGGAAGTTGTCCGGGGATCCGAAGACGACCTCCAAAGTAATTGAGCCCATGCAGCGGGCCTCTACACCTGGTATAACTCCTTTGAAGGTAGTTTTTGTGGGCTTGATCCTTGATGGATCGATGCCCATTTTGCGCATTGTATCCTGATAGAGCAGGTTCAGGCTGCTGCCACCGTCCATGTGGACTCACGTGAGGTTGAATCCATCAATTATTGGGACGAGGACCAGTGCGGCTGAACCACCATGACGGATATTGGTCGGATGGTCCCTGCGATCGAAGGTGATCGGGTAAGACGACCATGGGTTGAATTTCGGGGCGACTAGCTGTGACGCCTAGATAATTAAGCTACAGTAACCCTCTACTAATGATGCCATGTCCCCACTATTACTGTTACTAAACTCACTCTGATTCAAATCACCTTCGAATTCAAAATTAACGTCAAGTCAAACGGTAAAACTTTTCAAATATTGAAACAAAAATGTTCGGAGTGTGCAGTTAAATGCCTAGGTAATTATAGTGCAGAAAACACCTTTTTAGAAAATGCCTAAATACATTAAAGTGAAATAAAATAAAAAATAAAAAAATAAAAAGAAAAGAACCAAACAAAAAAAAGGAAGAACCCCCCTCCTCACTTGGCTCCGGCCCAACAGGCCACCGGCCCAACTGCGCAAAGGCCAACCGGTCAGCCCACCGCCGCTCCCTTATCCACCCCACTCCCTCCCGAAACCCTAACCACCCCGCACCCCCCACTTCCTCGTCTCTCCCTCTCCCCCCAGATCCAGAACGGATCGGGGCTGACCCCATGGCCATCATTCGAAGCCGCCTCGCCGGCCCCCGCCCTCATCCTCGCGCACCCGTCCCCTCTCCCTAAGCGGCGCCCCTCGCCGCGCCTGCCGCATCACCCCCGATGGCCCGTCGCCGTCCATCGCCGCCCGGAGCGACCACGACAGTCTGCCTCCCCTGCGACGCGCTGTCCCCGTCTTCCTCCTCGCGCCCCACTGCCACTCCCCTACGGCCACCGTGAGCATGCGCCCCTCCTCTCTCTCTCTCCCCTGTCTTCCACACGCTCACGCGCACGCACTCGTCCCACACGGGTCCGTCGTCCCGCTTCGCTCCGCCCGCGGGCGCGCCCTGCCCCGCGCGGCCTCGCCACTGCCGCCCGCGTGCTCTGCACTCCCTGCCGCCCCTGCTCGCGTTCACTGCTGCCGCATGCCAGCGTGCCCGCCGCGCTGGCCAGCGCCATCGCGGCCTCGTCCATCTCGCAGTCCCGCGGTGGCTCCACCCAGCCGCGCCTGCGTCCTGCTGCCGCTCCGGCCACGGCCTCGCCCCCTGCTTCCCGCCTCTGGCCGAGCATGTCGCCCCGCATGCCCGCGAGCCAGCGCCCGCTTGCCCCCGTACCGCTCGGGCGCCGCTACTGCCCAGCGCCCGTTAGGCCTTCTGGGCCTATGACATGGGGGGCCCACGCCCCAGAATGTTTTATTAAAAAAAGGTATAAATAAAATAAATAAATAGTAATCGAAATATTACTTAATTAATTAATTAAAGAATTAATTAACTTAATTAATCTTGATTAGATTAACCTAATCACTAGTTAACTTAATTAACCCCTGATTAGCCTGATCAGTCAATGACATGCGGACCCCGCACGTCAGTTTGACCAGTCAACACCTCTGTTGACTGCTGACATCATGATAACGTCAGCATGCATTGTTCTGGATAATGTTGGATTAAATTAATTAAATAAATTCTAAGAAATGATTTAAAACTTTAGAAAATCATATAAAATAAATCGTAGCTCAGATGAAAATACTTTTTACATGAAAGTTGCTCAGAACGACGAGACGAATCCGGATACGCAGCCCGTTCGTCCGCCACACATCCCTAGCATAGCAAACTCGCAATATTCCCCCTCCGGTTCATCTGTCCGTAAACGCGAAACACCGGGAATACTTTCCCGGATGTTTCCCCCCTTCGCCGGTATCTATGACTACCGAGATTGGGCACCCCTAGCATCACACTTTGTCATGTCATGCATTGTTATGCATCTGTTTGCATTGTATTCATTGTTTCTTCCCACTCTTCTCTCCGCTAGACTACGAGACCGACGCCGCTGCTGGTGCCCCGACCGACTACGCTGTTGACGACCCCTCCTTCTTGCCAGAGCAATCAGGCAAGCCCCCCTGATCACCAGATGTCGCCTACTCTACTCTCTACGGCTTGCATTAGAGTAGTGTAACATGTTACTATTTTCCGTTAATCCTATCATGATGCATAGTCTGTCCTTGCTACTACTGTTGTTACCTTTACCTGCAATCCTACATGCTTAGTATAGGATGCTAGTATTCCATCTGTGGCCCTACATTCTTGTCCGTCTGCCTTGCTATACTATCGGGCCGTGATCACTCGGGAGGTGATCACGGGTATATACTTATATACATGTATGATACCTATGGTGACTAAAGACGGGTCGGCTCGTAGGAGTACCCGCGAGTGGATCTTTGTGGCGGAGCGATAGGGCAGGTTGAGACCGCCTAGGTGAGAGGTGGGCCTGGCCATGGTCGGTGTCCGCGGTTACATCAATTAACACGCTTAACAAGATCTTGGTATTTGATCTGAGTCTGGCCATTTGGTCTATACGCACTAACCAAGTACGCGGGAACAGTTATGGGCACTCGACGTCGTGGTATCAGCCGAAGCCTTCGTGACGTCAGCGACTGAGCAGCGCGCGCCGGATTGGAACATAAGCCTGATCTTGTATTAAGGGGCTAGTTTTGCTTCCGGCCGCCCTCGCAACGTGCAGGTGTGCAATGGGCGATGGGCCCAAACCCCTGCGCCATAGGATTTAGACCGGCGTGCTGACCTCTCTGTTGTGCCTAGGTGGGGCTGCGACGTGTTGATCTTCCGCGGCCGGGCATGACCCAGAAAAGTGTGTCCGGCCAAATGGGATCGAGCGTGTTGGGTTATGTGGTGCACCCCTGCAGGGAAGTTTATCTATTTGAATAGCCATGTCCCTCGGTAAAAGGACGACCCGGAGTTGTACCTTGACCTTATGACAACTAGAACTGGATACTTAATAAAACACACCCATCGAAGTGCCAGATACAACTCGGTGATCGCTATCTAACAGGGCGACGAGGAGGGGTCGCCGGGTAGGATTATGCTATGTGATGCTACTTGGAGAACTTCAATCTACTCTCTTCTACATGCTGCAAGATGGAGGTGGCCACAAGCGTAGTCTTCGACAGGATTAGCTATCCCCCTCTTATTCTGGCATTCTGCAGTTTAGTCCGCCGATATGGTCCTTTACACATATACCCATGCATATGTAGTGTAGGTCCTTGCTTGCGAGTACTTTGGATGAGTACTCATGGTTGCTTTTCTCCCTCTTTTCCCCCTTTCCCTTCTATCTGGTTGTCGCAACCAGATGCTGGAGCCCAGGAGCTAGACGCCACCGTCGACGATGACTCCTACTACACCGGAGGTGCCTACTACTACGTTCAGGCCGCTGACGACGACCAGGAGTAGTATAGGAGGATCCCAGGCAGGTGGCTGCGCCTCTTTCGATCTGTATCCCAGTTTGTGCTAGCCTTCTTAAGGAAAACTTGTTTACTTATGTCTGTACTCAGATATTGTTGCTTCCGCTGACTCGTCTATGATCGAGCACTTGTATTCGAGCCCTCGAGGCCCCTGGCTTGTATTATGATGCTTGTATGACTTATTTTATTTTTAGAGTTGTGTTGTGATATCTTCCCGTGAGTCCCTGATCTTGATCGTACACGTTTGCGTGTATGATTAGTGTAGGATTGAATTGGGGGCGTCACAAGTTGGTATCAGAGCCGACTGCCTGTAGGAATCCCCCTTCCACACTCCTTGGCAGAAGTCGAGTCTAGACATTGCAAAACTTTTACTAACATGGCTGTGCGGCTTACGGGCCCACGTCGCCATTGGGTGGTATTAGGATCTTTTACTCCTCGATCTTTACTCTGGGACTCTGAGCTCTCTTCTATTCGGGTTAAATGATTTTGCTAAAAACAAAACTAACTTTAGGTTCTCGAAAGTACTTTCTCCCGGAGAGCCCCTCACTTCAGATGATCGCCTGCTACACTAGAAGATTCCAAAGTTACTCTACGATGTTCTCTCGAGTCTTTATGCCATCGCATTTGCGATTTCCTTCCACCGCCAACCCCTATGAAAACTGCATACACTTTCCATTCATACAATCATTCCCCGTTGATCTTGTTATTACAAGATGTCCCGAAATACTCTCTGTTGTCCCGAGAATCCTTTTAGCTCACTGCCTTGCAGTTCTTTACCACATGAATCCCCCTACGAATAATTCCTCACACTTATCGAGTATCCGTTCATCCATAGTTGATTCCTATATTTCACAAAAGTCTTCGAAATACCATTCGTTCTTCTAAAAATCCTTGACATCATAATGCTCTTGAAATGCTTGCTTACTAGCATTATGATTAATCCCATAAGTCTGGTAATCTTATTAGCATCCTTTGTCAATATCTGTTTGAGTCCATTGATTCAATATGTTGCGTATGCTCGCAATCCTTAATCATATCCTAGAATTCTTCCTTCCCGCCCAGACGTCATTTTTAACATGAGGTGGATCTCAACAAATCAAATTATCGTCGGCTATACCCCTAAGCTTACTCAAGTTATCCATCCTTAATCAGAGCGTTTGCTTCTGATCCCTTGATTTGGAAATCATAAAGTCCTTTGCATCTGAACTTTGAATTAGTCAGTTGTTTCTATAATCCAGTGCCTTTGCTTTGTTTCTTCCTTTGATTGCGCCGGTACTCACATTAACACTTTTATGGACAGTCAGATACTTTGTTGGATTTTATCTGACAGCGTCCTTCATATTCAATAACCTTCTGAGCCGTCCGCGGATACATAATGCCTTGGGTAAATTGTATCCTCTGCTTTCTCAACCTTGTGCTACTTTCGAGCTTTTATTATTTACTCTGAAGTTTGTGGTATATGTTCCTAAGATGCCCCGATGGGTTGAACCAACGCCTTCCCTAATCTGTGTGAGCCCGGAAGATTTCACGGGTCATACTTATCTGGTATTGCACCAGGTAAAAGTTTCAACAACTAATGTCAATTTCGAAATACGAAAGGTGAATGGAAGGTTATACATTGAAGAAGTGGGAGTCGACCTTGAACTTGTGTTCATGCCCATGGACACGATGCGGAACTTATCATGGAAGCTTCTTGCAAGAATATTTAATCATTCGAATAATTCTTCCGGTGTAGTAAATTGGATCCCTTGCATTTATGGTTTTGACCATGCTAACCTTATTCAATACCTCTGAAAGGAAACCATTCCATTGCCTCGTCTATTATGACAAGATTAAAGTATCTGGTTTTGCAAGTCAACACTCTAGTTCAGTTTCTATTCTGATCTGCCTTCGAGTATTACCCTCTGGTATCTCAAGGATACCATGGAACTACATAACTTCTTATGAGTTCTTCATCAACTAATATTCTTGCCGATTCCTTTTTCCAACGGATTCTGAATTGATAGAACCCCTCAAGAACACCGACAACTGAATCGAGTCCGCACTATGATTCAACAACTATTAGTAATCTTCATTGCTTATGATTTTGTACTCGATCGGTCATTCCTAGCTGATTGACTACATCATCATCGTCAGGCTGACTGCTTGACCATTCTACCTATGTCCTTCATCCCCGGGACACAATCCCGACAGTGCTCTAAGCTTACATCGAACTTTCACCATCATAATGTTTGTCTTGAGAGACAACTCTGAATCCCGAGATGACATCTTGTCTATGTTTATAATAGCCTTTTGCTTCACCATTCCCTTGGCTTGATGTCGTCACCGACCGCTTACATCTTCATGAAATCTCTCGACAAATGCGTCGTGATCATCATCAGCATTCCGAGCTCTTCCAGGATATCAATTGAATTCATGATGTGAAATACCATCCTTGCCCTCGATGATTTGTGTTATCATCGACCATTTTATTGCCTTCCGCTCAACACAAACTTGTTCGTGTTTTGTGTATACCTTGAGATCCTTGCTATCCAACATTTGTTCTCCTTTACCTTGGAGTATTACCATCTTTTTATGTCAAGAATGTCGTGAGAATTTCACCACCTCTTAAGAATTCTTGATATAGGTGATACTTCTTGCCATATCCGTTCATTCCTTGGTCGCGAGTTCAAAACTTCTAGCAACCCTATTGCTTTGAAGTTAATGGTCAATAATTCATTCTTAGACCATTGGTTATCGAATCACAATTCTAACTTTGATCATGCTACCTAAACCCATATTTCGGGTGGACCTTTCACCCAATGTTTAACTGTGTATGTTTTCCTCGAGCATACCTCTTTATATCATTTGATCTGACAAATGTTATCTCCTTGTTCACATAAGTGTGGAAATCCATCTTTTGGAAATCTCAACAAATTGTCGCTGAGTCAATCAGCCACCTCCTCACCTCTCCTTGATTTAATGATGAACTCTTGTTTCAAAACTCGCTCCCACATTTCAATTCCCGAGAATCTTACAATGTCATCTCGACAATTTGTGTTGCACCTTTTCATCTCAGGCATCCTAAGTCTGAAGTATCTTGACACCAATCAAATCTGAATCTCGGTCAGATATGATGGTTGGAACATATTTCTAAGAGTTTTAGCATTGGTCTCTATATGTCCTGGTAAGGTGATGTCATGCCTAGCACACTGGCCCGAGGACCTCTTATTATAATTTCCTTTTTAGCAAGGTAATCGATTCTTCCATGAGGAAATTGTAAGACTTATTCTATAAGTCGTCCCCGATGGATCCTTTGTGTATCCAAAGTCTGACCTTTGCTTAAATACCATGTCAATGCTATCTTGAAGCATGTCTCTGGTACTCTGATCATCGATAAGAACATTTGAAGCACCATGCTAAATTTCCTTTATCAATTTTTCAAACACCGTTGTTTGGGTAATGTCATAAACTTCCTCTCCCCTAACCTAAATGGTTTTCTACGTTATATCCTGTCATGGATATCATGCTCTGCTTGTCCTTGAGAAGGATATACCCCTGAATTACGTGTTTAAACACATTTTTTTCCATTGTTCTGATTAAATCTGATAGACACTTTTCCCTTTCCATTGGTTTGTTTAAACCCTTTCTATGATCTATATGATATAAGCAGTAATAATTCCCTGCTTGTGCAAACACATCGGTGCACAACTCTGTCAGTAAGACCATGTTACTATTGTTGATGACATTTCGGTAACCACCGTTGGACGAGAACTTTGCCTATTGGTCCACCTCGTTCAACGAGTAGGAAACTGGTTCTCTTTGTCCCTTGCCCTTGGTACCGATGTTGTTGCTGACATAACTGACAGGCGATACTCTGACCTACCTTGCTATCTTGACCGTGCAAATTGATTAACACCTACCTACTTTTAACCCACATGGTGGGCCCATAACCCACAGTTCCACAAGATCGAAGCCTGACTCTCTTGTACATCCTTGATTCTGAAGTATCCTTTGCACTTAACTTCGTATGTAATTCACGAGTCGCCATCCTACGGATGATCTGTTCTGGTATCAGACGCAATACTTATTCTCGTTGCTCATGACCCCTTTCACACTTTGTTTCAGACAACGAACGATTGCCTACCTGCTTGAAACTCCCCATGATACCTCCTTACTTTGCTCTCGATATTTTCTTAAGTTTCAATTCGAGAGTTACTTTCGCCACCTTCCTCGATGTTATCGACCAGATAGTCGACCTTGTAGAGGTCTGTTCTCCCGGAATGCCCGCCCTTTATTCTTTGATAAGTACGATGGAGTTCCTGAAGATAGGATGCCGAATTCATCATGATGACCTGAAGCAGAGTAATGAAGACATCCACGTAATGGATTGACCTCTTCGAGAAGAGCAACCAAGTCCAAGAAGTTTCGTTAGAATTTCGTAACGAGATCTTTTCCCCTTACACACCCCTTAAATCTCGGGACGAGATTTCTTGTAGTGGAGGAGAATTGTGACTCCCGGATAATTAAGCTACAGTAACCCTCCACTAATGATGCCATGTCCCCACTGTTACTGTTACTAAACTCCCTCTGATTCAAATCACCTTCGAATTCAAAATTCAACGTCAAGTCAAACGGTAAAACTTTTCAAATATTGAAACAAAAATGTTCGGAGTGTGCACTTAAATGCCTAGGTAATTATAGTGCAGAAAACACCTTTTTAGAAAATGCCTAAATACACTAAAGTGAAATAAAACAGAAAAGAAAATAAATAAAAAGAAAAGAACCAAACAAAAAAAAGGAAGAACCCCCCTCCTCACTTTGCTCCGGCCCAGCAGGCCACCGGCCCAACTGCGCAAAGGCCAACCGGCAGCCCACCCCCGCTCCCTTATCCACACCACTCCCTCCCGAAACCCTAACCACCCCACACCCCCACTTCCTCGTCTCTCCCTCTTCCCCCCAGATCCAGATCGGATCGGGGCTGACCCCGTGGCCATCGCTCGAAGCCGCCTCGCCGGCCCCTGCCCTCATCCTCGCGTCCCGTCCCCTCTCCCTCAGCGGCGCCCCTCGCCGCGCCTGCCGCGTCGCCTCCGACGGCCCGTCGCCGTCCATCGCCGCCCGGAGCCACCACGACGGTCTGCCTCCCCTGCGACGCGCCGTCCCCGTCTTCCTCCTCGCGCCCCACTGCCACTCCCCTACGGCCACCGTGAGCACGCGCCCCTCCTCTCTCTCTCCCCTGTCTCCCACACGCACGAGCGCACTCCGTCCCGCACGCGTCCGCCGTCCCGCTTCACTCCGCCCGCGGGCGCGCCCTGCCCCGCGTGGCCTCGCCGCTGCTGCCCGCGTGCTCTGCACTCCCTGCCGCCCCTGCTCGCGTTCGCTGCTGCTGCATGCCAGCGTGCCCGCCGTGCTGGCCAGCGCCATCGCGACCCCGTGCAGCTCGCAGTCCCGCGGTGGCTCCGCCTGGCCGCGCCTGCGTCCTGCTGCCGCTCCGGCCATGGCCTCGCCCCCTGCTTCCCGCCTCTGGCCCAGCACATCGCCCCGCATGCCCGCGAGCCAGCTCCCGCGAGCCCCCGTACCGCTCGGGCACCGCTACTGCCCAGCGCCCGTTAGGCCTTCTGGGCCTATGACATGGGGGGCCCATGCCCCAGAACGTTTTATTAAAAAAAGGAATAATAAATAAATAAATAAATAATAATTAAATAAATAAATAATAATTAAAATAATTAAAATATAGTTAATTAATTAATTAAAGAATTAATTAACTTAATTAATCTTGATTAGATTAACCTAATCACTAGTTAACTTAATTAACCCCTGATTAGCCTGATCAGTCAATGACATGCGGACCCCACATGTTAGTTTGACCAGTCAACACCTCTGTTGACTGCTGGCGTCATGCTGACGTCAGCATGCATTGTTCTAGATAATGTTGGATTAAATTAATTAAATAAATTCTAAGAAATGATTTAAAACTTTAGAAAATCATATAAAATAAACCGTAGCTCAGATGAAAATACTTTTTACATGAAAGTTGCTCAGAACGACGAGACGAATCCGGATACGCAGCCCGTTCGTCCGCCTCACATCCCTAGCATAGCAAACTCGCAATATTCCCCCTCCGGTTCATCTGTCCGTAAACGCGAAACACCGGGAATACTTTCCCGGATGTTTCCCCCCTTCGCCGGTATCAATGACTACCGCGATTGGGCACCCCTAGCATCACACTTTGTCATGTCATGCATCGTTATGCATCTGTTTGCATTGTATTCATTGTTTCTTCCCACTCTTCTCTCCGCTAGACTACGAGACCGACGCCGCTGCTGGTGCCCCGACCGACTACGCTGTTGACAACCCCTCCTTCTTGCCAGAGCAATCAGGCAAGCCCCCCTGATCACCAGATGTCGCTTACTCTACTCTCTACGGCTTGCATTAGAGTAGTGTAACATGTTACTATTTTCCGTTAATCCTATCATGATGCATAGTCTGTCCTTGCTACTACTGTTGTTACCTTTACCTGCAATCCTACATGCTTAGTATAGGATGCTAGTATTCCATCTGTGGCCCTACATTCTTGTCCGTCTGCCTTGCTATACTATCGGGCCGTGATCACTCGGGAGGTGATCACGGGTATATACTTATATACATGTATGATACCTATGGTGACTAAAGACGGGTCGGCTCGTAGGAGTACCCGCGAGTGGATCTTTGTGGCGGAGCGATAGGGCAGGTTGAGACCGCCTAGGTGAGAGGTGGGCCTGGCCATGGTCGGTGACCGCGGTTACATCAATTAACACGCTTAACAAGATCTTGGTATTTGATCTGAGTCTGGCCATTTGGTCTATACGCACTAACCAACTACGCGGGAACAGTTATGGGCACTCGACGTCGTGGTATCAGCCGAAGCCTTCGTGACATCAGCGACTGAGCGGCGCGCGCCAGATTGGAACGTAAGCCTGCTCTTGTATTAAGGGGGCTAGTTCTGCTCCTAGTCGCCCTCGCAACGTGCAGGTGTGCAATGGGCGATGGGCCCAGACCCCTGCGCCATAGGATTTAGACCGGCGTGCTGACCTCTCTGCTGTGCCTAGGTGGGGCTGCGACGTGTTGATCTTCCGCGGCCGGGCATGACCCAGAAAAGTGTGTCCGGCCAAATGGGATCGAGCGTGTTGGGTTATGTGGTGTACCCCTACAAGGAAGTTTATCTATTCGAATAGCCATATCACTCGGTAAAAGGACGACCCGGAGTGGTACCTTGACCTTATGACAACTAGAACCGGATACTTAATAAAATACACCCTTCCAAGTGCCAGATACAACCCGGTGATCGCTCTCTAACAGGGCGACGAGGAGGGGATCGCCGGGTAGGATTATGCTATGCGATGCTGCTTGGAGAACTTCAATCTACTCTCTTCTACATGCTGCAAGATGGAGGTGGCCAGAAGCGTAGTCTTCGATAGGATTAGCTATCCCCCTCCTATTCTGGCATTCTGCAGTTCAGTCCACCGATATGGTCCTTTACACATATACCCATGCATATGTAGTGTAGGTCCTTGCTTGCGAGTACTTTGGATGAGTACTCACGGTTGCTTTTCTCCCTCTTTTCCCCCTTTCTCTTCTATCTGGTTGTCGCAACCAGATGCTGGAGCCCAGGAGCCAGACGCCACCGTCGACGACGACTCCTACTACACCGGAGGTGCCTACTACTATGTTCAGGCCGCTGACGACGACCAGGAGTAGTTTAGGAGGATCCCAGGTAGGAGGCCTGCGCCTCTTTCGATCTGTATCCCAGTTTGTGCTAGCATTCTTAAGGAAAACTTGTTTACTTATGTCTGTACTTAGATATTGTTGCTTCCGCTGACTCGTCTATGATCGAGCACTTGTATTCGAGCCCTCGAGGCCCTGGCTTGTATTATGATGCTTGTATGACTTATTTTATTTTTAGAGTTGTGTTGTGATATCTTCCCGTGAGTCCTTGATCTTGATCGTACAAGTTTGCGTGTATGATTAGTGTACGATTGAATCGGGGGCGTCACACTAGCTCTATCGCATAGACGCCCCTGAGCGCGCGTTTGCGTTTCCTCTTCGGGATATGGGTAGCGTATATCATGTTCACCGTTTTAACCTGAGGGGGAAACTTCTTCTATCCCCCTGTGTTCGATGGACGGGGCTTCTCGTACTCGTCCTCACTTTGCGACCCCTTCTCCTTGTTCTTGGCATTTAACGTGTCGGCCTGTTTAAAGACCCAACAGCTTCTATTGGTATGATTGGCTGGCTTATCGGGGTGCCATGTATCTGACATGGACGATCGAGTATGCGGTCCAAGCTGGATGAGCCCGGATTGTTCCTTTTGAACGGCTTCTTCCGCTGGCCGGACTTGGAGCCACTGAATCCTACGTTGACCGCCTTGACATCGGTATTATCACTGTTGCTTCGACGCTTGTGTCTGTTGCGTCGGGGCTTGCCGTTGCTATTTCTGGCTTCAGAGGTGCCAGGTTCGATTGCATTATTATTGCTACGGGCTAGCCAGCTATCTTCGCCTGCGCAAAAGCGGGTCATGAGTGCCGTGAGGGCTGCCATGGACTTCGACTTTTCCTGGCCGAGGTGTCGGGCGAGCCATTCATCACAGATGTTATGCTTAAAGGCCGCTAGGGCTTCGGCATCCGAACAGTCGACGATCTGGTTCCTTTTAGTTAAGAACCTAGTCCAGAATTTCCTGGCTGATTCTCCGGGCTGTTGAACTATGTGACTCAAGTCATCTGCATCCGGAGGTCGAACGTATGTACCTTGGAAGTTATCACGGAAAGCGTCCTCCAAGTCCTCCCAGCTGCCAATGAAGTTTTCAGGTAGGCTGTTCAACCAGTGCCGAGCTGGTCCCTTGAGTTTTAGCGGGAGGTATTTGATGGCGTGGAGATCATCACCGCGGGCCATGTGAATATGGAGAAGAAAATCTTGAATCCATACCGCGGGATCTGTTGTTCCATCGTATGATTCGATATTCACGAGTTTAAACCCTTCTGGGAATTCGTGTTCCATTACTTCGTCAGTGAAGCAGAGGAGGTGTGCGGCGCCTCTATATCGGGCCAAGTCACGACGTAGCTCGGAAGGAGTCCATCGGCGGTTTTCGGCCCGGGCGTGATTATGCTTGTCACGTCCGGCTAGATAGTCATCGTCGTGCGTCGGGGCACGCCCCCACGATCCGTAGATCGATCTGGTCTGGCCTGCTCTATTGTCCAGGTCCTGCCGCAGGTCATATGTATATCCCCGAGCTGTTATATCTCTACCTTTACGGCGAGGTAGTACGGGCTGGTGTTCGGCTTGGGTTGCCGCTTTGTCCTGGCCCCGTGGTGGTCAGTTAGCCGCATTACGCACTAATGGTACAGGCTCAAGTGCCTCGTCATCAAATTGAGGTAGCAATTTGCGCTTCAGGTAACATTTTGTTGGGCGCCCGAGGCCGTATTCCTCGGCTGCCAGGACGTTAGTCCATCTGTCGTTGAGCAGATCTTGATCAGCTTGAAGCTGCAGCTGCTTCTTTTTCAGGCTCCTTGCGGTGGCAATTAGCTGGCGCTTAAAGCACTCCTGCTCGACAGGTTCCTTAGGCATGATAAAGTGGAAGATAATTACTGTCTTCCGAGTCTTTGTTTACGGCCTGTTCATCAGGGCTAACACGCCCATCTTCACAATCGTCATGCTCGGAGGTTGGCTCGACGGGGTCTTCTTGGTCTTCGGCACCGTCCGGAGTGTTGTTGTCTCCCGTGCCGGTATTGCTGTCTTTTCCACGGCGTGACTTAGAGCAGCGCCGCTAACGTCGGCGTTTTGGCTGTATCTCAGGAGTTTTATCCTCGACTGGATTCTCTTTGTCATCGCCGTTATTTTCTTTGGGTATATCCACCATGTACACGTTCACGAGGAGGTGGCCGTCCAGCGTCCGGTAAATGGCGGGTGTTGGGCCTGTTCCTCTCTGGCATCGTCGTCCATAGCGTCGATGTCTTCGGAGCCGTAATCGAGCAAGTCGGTTAAGTCCTCGACAGTGGCTATAAAGTGGGTGGTGGGTGGGACGTAAAATTCCCTACTCTCAGCCCCTTGTCCGGGCTGGGCGTAGTCCGGACGTTGCTCCTCTGTAATGACAAGGGATCGCATTAAGTCCAGAGCCTTGCTTAAAGGCGAGGTTTGGCCAGAGAGAAGAGAGTTCGTGGTGTACGGCGGGAGGGAGAATCCTTGGCCGGACTCGCACGATGCTGACTCTGAGGGTTCGGAGTCAGTGTCTGGAGAAGGGTCCGGCTTCATGATAGTAGCCAGCGACACTACTTCCTCCGGATCTCCCATAATGGGCTTAGTGGCCGCAGATAGTCCGGCGGGCTCAGGAAGCCCGTCTTCGGACCTGGCGATATGCTTCGGATCTAAGGCCAGAGCAGAGGTTGGGGTCACGAATCCTTGGAAGATCAAGTCTCCTCGGATATCAGCGACATAGTCCAGATTTCCAAAACTAATCTAGTGACCTGGGGCGTAGCTGTCAATCTGCTCTAGATGGCCAAGCGAGTTGGCCCACACTGCGAAGCCGCCGAACACAAAGATCTGGCTGGGGAGAAAAACTTCCCCCAGGACAGCGTTGTTGTAGATGATTGATGGAGCCACCGAACCACTTGACGACGATGCAGCGGAACTCTCAATGAAAGCACCAATGTTGGTGTCAAAACTGGCGGATCTCGGGTAGGGGTCCCGAATTGTGCGTCTTAGGTCGATGGTAACAGGAGGCGGGGGACATGATGTTTACCCAGGTTCGGGCCCTCTTATTGGAGGTAATACCTTACTTCCTGCTTGATTGATCTTGATGAATATGAGGATTACAAGAGTTGATCTACCACGAGATCGTAATGTCTAAACCCTAGAAGTCTAGCCTGTATGATTGTGATTGCCTCTACGGACTAAACCCTCTGGTTTATATAGACACCGGAGGGACTAGGGTTGTACAAAGTCGGTTACAGAGAAAGGAATCTTCATATCCGAATGCCAAGCTTGCCATACACGCTGAGGAGAGTCCCATCCGGAAATGGGAGAGAGTCTTCTGTCTTATATCTTCATGCCCCATCAATCCGGCCCACGTCACACAGGCCGGACGCCCGAGGACCCCTTAATCCAGGACTCCCTCAGGCGCCACCCCCTCCTTCTTGTCCTATTCGGAATCCCTAGGAGGGGGGCACGCGGCCACCCCCCGCGGGCGTTCCTCTCTCCCCCTTAGGCCCATGTTGTCCCAACACTTCCCCAGGGGGTTCCGGTAACCCCTCGGTACTCCGGAAAAATACCCGAATCACTCGGAACCATTCCGATGTCCGAATATAACCTTCCAATATATCTTTACCTCTCGACCATTTCGAGACTCCTCATCATGTCCGTGATCTTATCCGGGACTTCAAAAAAACTTCGGTCACCAAAACACATAACTCATAATACAAATCGTCATCGAACGTTAAGTGTGCGGACCCTATGGGTTCGAGAACTCTGTAGAAATGACCGAGACACATCTCCGGTCAATAACCAATAGCGGAACCTGGATGCTCATATTGGCTCCTACATATTCTACGAAGATCTTTATCGGTCAAACTGCATAACAAAATACGTCATTCCCTTTGTCATCGGTATGTTACTTGCCCGAGATTCGATCATCGGTATCATCATACCTATAGTTCAATCTCGTTACCGGCAAGTCTCTTTACTCGTTCCATCATGCATCATCCCGTAACTAACTCATTAGTCACATTGCTTGCAAGGCTTATAGTGATGTGCATTACCGAGAGGGCCCAGAGATACACGGAGTGACAAGTCCTAATCTTGATCTATGCCAACCCAACAAACACCTTTGGAGACACCTGTAGAGCATATTTATAATCACCCAGTTACGTTGTGACGTTTGATTTTACACAAGGTGTTCCTCCGATATTCGGGAGTTGCATAATCTCATAGTCAGAGGAATTTAAAACAATACAGAGGCTAGCCAACTCGCTTGGAGAATGCTCCCTCGATCAGTTCCGTCGCTGGCCGTTGGATCTAGCCATCTAGAGTATCTGAGCCGTGGGATCTTTACCTGCTGTTAAACCCGATTTCACCTCGCGGTCGTTTTTGCCGTCCAATGACTGGTGGGCTTGCGCCGCGTGTTTATTGGCAGGGTTGATCGATCTCCGGTGGGAAAGGCTTTCGCCCAATCCCCGCGCGCGCTCCGCTCCCAATCCTGGTCGCGGGGTTGCTACGCCAGAGTCCACGCCCGCACCAACCCTAGCCACCACACCTCTCCTTCCTCCCTCGCTCGACAGCGCCGCACCCCCTCCCTCCTTGCTGCTCGTCCGGATAGCCGCCGGCCGCCGCATCCCTTCTCCCCCTTCCTCCTCCTTCCTCCTTCCCGCTGGCACCGACGAGCGCGACCACGCCCTCCTCCGGTCCTTCCTCCCCCCGCAGCCAGAAGTCGAGCCCTCATCGCGAGGAAGCCATGGAAGGAGGAGCTCAACCGAGCATCGCCGGCCGGAGAAGGAGGAGAGTCGCGGATGCCTGCCAAGGAGGCGGATCGCCTCGTCTCTGTCGTCAATACAGCCGCCGCGCCACCACCCTCCTCCGGTCCTTACCCCCCCCCCCCCCCCCCGCAGCCCCAAAAGCTCTGCCGGTTCTTTCGGCAAGATCCACCGTCTCCTGAGGTCCTTATCCACCCCAGCTCGCAAGGAAGCCTCGGGAGGAGGCGAGCCCTCGTCGTGAGGAAGCCGCGGAAGGAGGAGCTCAACCGGGCGTCGCCGGCCAGAGAAGGAGGAGAGGCGTGGATGCCTGCCAGGGAGGCGGATCGGCTTGTCTCCGCGGCTAGAAAGGGCTCGGTGGTAGGTTTGGCTTGTTCTCATATCTCAGCGAGCCCTGCTGGGATTATTTGTAGACTTCCTTGCTGAACCCTACAGGGAGCAAACGCATTCCCAGTTTGCTTCCAGAAGATAAGGCAGGGGAAGAGGTGAACCTGCTTGCTCTTCATTGATTCCTCAATAAATATCTAATCTGTAATATTTCAAGACCACTTACACAGACTACCTGATCACGAAAAACAACTTGTGCACGACACTTTGGCTACTATACAATGAACCTATACATAGAGGGAGCTGTAGAAGGATCCTTGCTAAGGAAGTTGCCTCCACCTTGTAATTTAGTTATGTAGTTGTTCTTCTCCCTCCCTCCCCCCCCCCCCCCACTCTGTGCATATGTAACAAAACTTTTACATTGTGATAATATATAAGCAGTAGGAGCCTTTCCTACTGTCCTAACCTTCAAAAAAAATATTTTGTTATATCTCTACTCAGTTACAATTACAAGATGGGGCTTCAAGTGTCTATTACTATGGAACACCAATATCCGCGCATTTTAGTTACGACTAAGTGCCACACCAATGAATGTGAATGTCTGTTCAGGTAATAAGTATCACGATTAGCAATTTCGGTTTGTCCCCATAGTCTATGTGTGTCCCATGTCCTTTCAGCACCTTCTGCTATTTTCCTGCATTTTTCTTCCCTTCTGGTACAGATTAAGTGACTGAAAGCAAACAAATAGTTATTCTGGACTATTCAGATTATCAAGTACAGTATACTGCAGCATATCAGCTTCTTAAATTTCTGTTGCAACCTAGCATATACCAGCATAAAAAAGTTTCTTTTGCTCATCATGTATATTATGTTCCTCTAAATCACGTGTACCATTTTCAGGTATTAATAGTGCAGTACTACATGAAGGCAATATGTTAGCATATTAGGTACTACTATTCTTTGCTCTCTAATTTGTGAGCGCTTATGGTTTTGCTGCAGTACAGACTAGGCATCTATTCGTCTTGGTACAAACTAATGTTCTAATAAGGTGTGATAAATTTAATAATAAGAAGATATTGCAGAGATTAACACAATGTTTTCCTGCAGTTTTTTCACCTAAAATCATCCTTCAACAGAATGATTTTATTGTGTTAATGTCTTTCAAATCTCAACTTTGTACATGCAGTGTCCATCTTGGTTCTGGTGAATTGATTTGGGGAACTCTTGAAATATGTTTCACTCTTCACTTGACATTCTGCAATGGCTTCCAGCCAGGTAATTAGTTCACATGGGCTGCCATTTCCCATCCCTTCCTACTTTAATACATATGTTTAGGCCACTTGATTGCTTATTCTAGGTATGTTAGTTTGTGTATCATTCATGCCATGGTACTTTTTGTTGCTCTATGTGGTAGGTTACTTAGAATAGTATAGTTAAATGCAGAAAAAATATAATCAGGTTGGGAAAGGTGGAAACTGTCCATTGATTAAGGAACTAACTAATTAGTCTTATGATGCATTTTCGCGTACCATGCTGCAATGCTGCATTAGTTTTTGACCGAAACTTCTTGCCTAGATATGGCCATTTTATTTTTGCTACACCATGGTTAGTTAGCTGAGCTATTTAAATAAAATTTCATGGTTTTCTTGTTGCTGGTATTCCTCGTGGATATTCAAGAGGCAACTTGGCACCTAATGTCAACAGCAAGCTTATTGGTGACGAGTGAAATGAAACAAGGCTGCAATGGAATTTGTATTATGTATGTTTCTCCCTCTTCTCAAGTCTCTCAATCTTCATCCCAATTCCCGCCGATAGTGATTGATATGGGTCTATAGCTAGGTTCAAATATTTTCTTCCTTTCATTAAGCAACTTCCCTCGAAAAATAATGTTTCATCGTTGTGCCTCTTACAGACTATAGTACCTATTACAGACTATAGACCACAGCTTACCTGTAACCCCAAGTCCTATCACAATCTTTGTGGAATCTGAAAGACATAACGCATATGCACCAATAGACTAAACAATCTTCTCTATTATAAAATAAAAGAATTAACAACTTATACTACGTAGAAAATAGTGGTATTAGTTGAAACACCATTGTAAAGAGCAATTTCAGTTCATTGAAGATTCTGTCCCCTTTGGTAGGCTTTCTTTGCAAATTCTTTAGCTTAATTGATCTGTACTCATTGTACTTTTCAGTAACAAGTGCATCACGTATTTGGTTAATGCATTGTTTTTTATTTTCCATCCATAATGATATTTGAAGACAAGGAATTAGTATGTTATGCTTTTGGGGGTTCAAACACTTGGATAAGATTAAACACATGTGCTAAATTGGCAGTCCTTCATCCAAATTTTCTTGATACTGATACACCATTTGGCGACAGGTTCTCTACAAAACTGGTATTTTTATGACACATGGTCGTGTAGCTGTGATCAGAAAACGAGTTAAGATATAGTGGGAAAGGGACCAGAAATGCGGTCTGTATGATCGAAAACATCCTAAACAAGTGAACATATGGTTGTTTATTATTTATTATTTTGCTCTATTTTTTAGACTATCTGAACTCTTCTGATGGCCATTTGTTCTCTATTGTTTTTCTTTAGAAGTTTCTCCATGATGGCCTTTTCCACCTAGAAAGAGCATCAAGGCCGTTGACCCCGTTTTGTTCTATAGGCATCTGTTCTTCAAATGAGGCTCCAACCTGAGCAAGGGCATGGTTTGCAGATGATGTATCTGCTTTATGTGTGTCAGAAGAGCCCTCCGACGCCCAGCCGCTGGTGTCTCTGCCCGAAGAAGGATCATGGTTCCCCACCTCTCTACAACTCATATTAAAATTTTGGTATATTCTTTTCTTACTTTATTTCCTGTGAACAAAGAGTTGGAACCTATTCTTAATTTCCCATAGTGGTTTTGATGGTTTTTGGTCAGTGTGTTCCTGGCTGGAATTGCATGTATATCTTACAGATTTACATTGCAACAATTAATAAGGAGAATAGAAGCATTTGCATCCTCTAATACTTTGCCTGCCATGCTTAGCGATAATTCAAAATAGTGACCTTTGGATATCAATTATGGGTTTGTAATTTCGTACAAGGACCTAAAATATTTTTTGTCTCATGCTTCGACTATCATATCTATTTTCTCTGTAAATTCTAGACATCTAGTTCAGATTATGATCTTTGCATGCCCTTTTTTTGTATCTTCTGAAATAGGCCAACATTACAAAAAAGAGACACATGTTTTAGAAATTGAATCACCATGAAAGCTTTTCAGGTTATGGTTCTTTAGCCATTTAATGCAGTATCAATGGTTCAGTGTGCTTCATGAAATGAAAGATAATGTATAGTTCAACAGTTTTGAGCCTTAACCGCATATTTTTGCTTCACCTGTCACCACAGAGGTCTTACCTCACCTTGACCATGGAGCCACTAGGAGTATGATCAATATATGATAATTCTTAGAGTTGAAATTCTAATTTCCATACTAAATCATTTGCTTCCTTCATCAAGTGATTCATAGTAAACCAGTAAACATGAATTTTATGTGTATATATTACTTCTTTGTTTGCCATTTATTTTGTTCAAAATATTTATATGGCATTTTTCAAAAAGCTTAAGGTTAGAGATGTGGTGCTATATGAGGCTATTGTTAGGATGGAAGATAAATTAATGTTAAAATATTTTTGATTTCCTTTATCCGTAAACGGCAATACAAGATATGTTTGGGCCACATGATTCTATTCCAAAAATTTAAACAACTTGGCAATTAACAATGCATCAAATGTTATTTATTGAAAATTTGAAATGGATCACTTTGTCAGGTTGGGTTTTAGTAGGTCATAATGGTTTTATTCTATGACAAGCTTAATTTGTTTATAATGTAACCAGTTCAAGGATTGACGAGTTTTTGAGCCCTATGACCTTTGTACACTGAGGTTCGGCTGTGTTCTTTGTGAAGTATACGTCCTGCAAGGCTCATGTGCGTTGCACTGTTTTCACTTTCCAAGCTACAGTCTATACTCCCTCTGTAAACTAATATACTCCAAGCTACAATCTTTAGTGTTACCAGCACCTGCTTGAAGTTTCTAACCAAGTTGTTGCCTAATAGGTTGCAAAGGGTGATTTTGAATTGCATCCATAAAAACCAGTATGGCTTTCTCAAGGGTAGATCAATCCAAGACAGTCTGGCTTGGAGTTTTGAGTATATACATCAATGTAAACAGTCCAAGAGGCCTATTGTTATTCTGAAATTGGATTTTGCCAAGGCTTTTGATACAGTTAATCATGAGGTTATTTTGTTGATGCTCAAACACAAAGGTTTTGATGATAAATGGGGTCTTCTTCTGTCAACTCCCTTTTACAGGGTCAAAGAGATCCTTTCTACAGGGTCTTCTTCTGTATTGCTCAATGGCATCCCTGGTAAGCAGTTCAAGTGCAAATGTGGGGTCAGACAAGGGGATCCTTTATCACCTCTTCTATTTGTAATAGCAGCTGACCTTTTACAATCTGTGGTTAATCAAATGCTGGCCCAGGGTATCTTATCACTCCCAATTCCCACACATGACCAGGAATTCCCTATTATACAGTATGCTGATGATACTGTTATCTTTTTGTCAGCCAGAGATGAGGAGCTGGTTGCTCTCAAGAACATGCTGCTTACCTTTCAGCAATCTACTGGTCTCAAGGTCAATTTTGCAAAGTCTTCAATGATCCCACTCAACCTTGAGGAAGGTGAAGCAATTAGGTTAGCTGCTGTGTTGGGTTGCAGGATTGGCCAACTCCCTTCTACTTATTTAGGGTTGCCCCTTGGAACCACTAGGCCCAGGATTGTTGATCTCATGCCTCTAGTGGACTCTTTGGAGAGGCGTCTGACTGCTAGCTCATGTATGCTCAACCAAGGATCTCGTTTGCAGCTCCTAACTTCAGTCCTGACTTCTATGCCAATCTACTTTCTTTGTAGTTTGTAAATCCCACCTGGTATTATCAAGCAGTTGGACAGAATCTTCAGACAGTGCCTCTGGAGGGGGAGTACTGATGCTCCCAAGCAATCTTTGGCTGCTTGGGATTTATTTGTCGGCCAAAAGACAAAGGTGGTCTTGGGGTCATGAACTTAAACATTCAAAACAAGGGTCTTCTGCTCAAGCATTTGCATAAATTTTATAATAAGGCTGACATACCCTGGGTATCCCTCATCTGGAACAGTTATTATGTTGATGGTGTTCCACACGCTACAACCCCAGTGGGCTCCTTTTGGTGGAGAGATATCCTCAAGCTCCATGATGGATACACAGCTATTGCCTCAGTGCACATCAACATGGGTGACTCTGCTCTGTTTTGGGCTGATGCTTGGTTTATTGGTGGCTCTTCTAGACCTTTATGTTGGAGATTGCCAAGGTTATTTTCCTTTGTTAACAATGACAAGGTTTCCGTGCATGAATTCCTCATATCGCAGGATATTTTTACCATGTTCTTCTTGCCATTGTCTCATGAGGCTGCTCAGGAGTTGCAAGTGCTAGAAGATTGGATCATGGCCTTGAACAGGGACACCAACATACCAGATGTTTGGGTTTGGCCGGGCAGATCTGGTAGTTTCTCAGCCAAGAGTTTCTACACCTTGATGCACTCACATTTGCCCACAATTCAACCATGTAAATGGTTGTGGAAAAGCAGATGCACCATGAAGATCAAAGTCTTTGGATGGTTACTTTTCTTTGACAGGCTTAACACCAAGGACCTTCTGATCCGCAGGCACTGGAGATCCCCCTGGATGATAATCTTTGTGTTATCTGTCATGAATTTTCATATGAGGATAGGCTGTATTTGTTCTTCAACTGTAATTTCAGTCGGAGGGTTTGGAACTACCTTTCTATTGACTGGTCAAGAGGGCCGGATATTCAGCAATGTATGCAACATGCTAGCTCAAGCTTCAGGCATCCTTTCTTCTTCGAAGTAATGTTGACGGCAGCATGCAATATTTGGATCCTCAGGAATGGCAGAACTTTTAGAGGGGAGAGAGCTACTTTTGCTGCTTGGCGGTCTAACTTTGTACATGATCTTTCACTCCTAACTCATAGGCTCAAGGATGATACCAGCATCAATCTTAAAGCTTGGATAAATGCTTTAGTCTAATTAGTCCAGGTAGGTAGTTCTAGTCTTGTACCTTAGCTTTGTAGGCTAGTTTCTTAGCTCATGTATATACTCCTACTATTCTTTTTTGTGCAGTTGTTCGATTTCAATAAAGGGCTGTGGGGCTTTGCCTCACAGTAAATATTCAAAAAAATCAATTTTAGTGATCTGAACGGTCTTATATAAATTACAAAGGGAGTACTTGAAAGGAGATTCTTTGTATGTTGTTTGATTCCATCAGCCGTACAACCCAAATTAGCAATTAGGTATCTACACAGTGTAGTGGAACCATTGTGCTTGCTGTAGTTTTATTTGAGCGTTGAAATGTTCTTCTTAGTTTGCTCTGTACTGAGAAATATTTTTGTTTTCCGGCCATTGTTTACTAAATCCTATAAACATATTACCTTATATGGCCTTTGAAGTTTCCGTTTTATAAAGAGCTTTGCACTGATCAACTTGAGTATGGTGTGGTTTATTCTTTTGTGTTGCAGCTATTCCAGAGAAGTTTAGAGCTCCAGAACCTTAGCAGAGATGAAACAATCAATCAGCTGAGATGCATCACATGATCTTTTTCTCTTGACTTTGATGGGTATTGAACCCATAGATCAGCTTATCAATGGAGCTCTTATCAGCGTTGAGAAGGTGACACAAAATCTCATACGCAGCGTGATCAGCTAAGAAGCATCAGGAAGGACTTTTAGGATGGTACCGCGGTCAAATGCATCCTAGTATAGGTCCTTTAAGAATTATGGTGTGTTTCCCTCCTTTTGTTTACCATAGGCACAGAGGTTTAGCCTCAATTTATTATGATATTTTTGTTTAGAGTAGATGCAGAACTGAGACTTACCCAGGTTGTGAGAGCTGGTGATGTTTCTATTAAAAGTCCCTTGTTGCCTGCAACGTTTGTCTCTGTAAACAGCATAACTAACGCCGTATGGTTTCCGATGTGACTAAGATGTAAATTCATCCTGGGTGTAGTTTCTAAAGCACAGAGTTGCTGAAAATGGAAATATTTTCAACATGCCATGATTTTGAATGGGACTTTGTGCTACCAAATTATAATGTGTACATACATCTCATTGTAGATAACAATCCATCGTTTTTTGCTGCTAAAGGGTATTAGATTTGTTACCATATGTGCTTGCCCATAACTAAACAAAGTAAAACATAGATTTACATAGATATTGTTTCAAATGGGACTTATGTGTATATGCATTCCATTGTAGACAACAAGCTACCGTTTATCCAGACTAAAAGAGATTAAATTTGTTACCATATGTGCTTGCCCACAACTAAACCTTGAATATCTTTTCATCGCGCACATGGAATAAACATGGTCTCAATATAGTATGATTTCACACATGGCCTTTCTACTACCAGTATCGAATATGTCCTTGCAAAATGAAACTATTTTCATCGACAACATGTCTTTAGAGGGTCTCTGCGCCATTTGGCGCAACGGGTCAACTAGTATGTATAAGTCATGAAGAAAGCAATAGAAATAAAACTAAACTATCATAATGCTAAGCTAACGGATGGGTCTTGTCCATCACATCATTCTCTAATGATGTGATCCCGTTCATCAAATGACAACACATGTCTATGATCAGGAAACTTAACCATCTTTGATTAACGAGCTAGTTAAGTAGAGGCATACTAGGGACACTTTGTTTTGTCTATGTATTCACACATGTACTAAGTTTCCGGTTAATACAATTATAGCATGAATAATAAACATTTATCATGATTTAAGGAAATATAAATAACAACTTTATTATTGCCTCTAGGGCATATTTCCTTCAGTAATATCCATGAAGGTTATGCTATGGAGAGTGAACCCTTAAAAATTGCTGACGTGAAGCAATTGGTTTGGTGGCATCCAAAATTGACTGCAGCCGAAAGAAGTCGAAGACGAAGTGACACAATATTCGTTTCATTGTTCTTCTTTTCTTTCCTTGAGTCATGGGACCACCTTACTATTAAGAGGGGTATAGTGTTCGAAGCTTTCATTCTTTGATGCTAAACTCAATCCTATGTAAGTTGTGAGAGAAATCTCTTTGTGTTCCGAGCAAATACTTGCCAGCAAGAGACTATGATCTTCTTTGCTGCGAGAGATTTGACTCTGACCGAAGAGTTAGCACTACTTGTTCCTCAAGTAACATTAAAATTGGTTCAAAATCCAACCATTGTGAACGTGTCAGTTGGCCATTGGCTGGACCGCGTGTCCAAAATGGTAATTTCCTTATAGGGAAGGTTGCGACTATAAATAGCCACCCCGCACCGGCTTTCTTTGGTGGCTGATCCATTTGATCATGAGAAGATTGTTGAGCAACCCCCTCTCCCAAGTGATTCGAGTTTAAAATCAACTGAGAGAAAAACTCTAGAACCAAAAAATTAGATAGTGGTTTAGCATCACTTGAATCTAAGTCAAGTACGCTCCACCTATTACTCTTGAGAGCTGCAAACTCTCTAGACGATCAGGTGTCGTTTTCTTCAGAGACCAAGAGTGATTATGGTTCTCGAAGAAGAAGTCTGTAAAGGTACGTAGATCGCCTCAAGTATCTACCACGAGTGATCGACATTGGTTGACGAACCAATTGTCGAGGAGAATAGGGCAATGATAGTTTATCTTTTGTTTTAAATCACAATCCCTCCAACCAAACGTAGTCCTTGTGTAGAAGGGCAAACTTGTTTACCAAATTATGTGTTGCCTTCGAGCTAAACTTGTTATTCCTTCACTCCTTACCATTCTATTTGCTCTGCATGACCAAACTCAATCATGCAATTTTCATCGATGAATGCATTTAGTTTTGGTTCACTAATTTACTTTCGCCGGGTGTATTTTATTATCATTCATTCTGCTACTCGGTTCCGAGAGCTTTGATGTTCGCGAAAAAAAATTAGAACTCCCATTCACCCCCCTCTGGTAGACATACTTCATTCCTACAGTTGTTATCAGAGTAAGGTACTCCTTGACTGCTCATTTTGGTCTAACAACCTTGGATGTTAAGTATGTCTTCAGTGAGTTACAATTTGCACCTTAAGATCCCCATCTTGGATGGGACAAATTACACCTTCTGGAAGGAGAAGGTGAAGATGCATCTCCGAGCAATTTACGATGAGATGTGGAATGTGGTGCAGAATGGATTCACCGTGGAAATACCTCAAGTCCCCACTGAACACGGAAATAAACTTATTCAGATGGATGCTCGGGCCAAAGATGAAATTGGTGGCCATCTCTCTCATGGTCAGTTTCTTCGCTATCGCCAGTGTGCAACTGCGAAGGATTTGTGGGACATCCTCGAGAAAATCAATGAAGACGTCTCAATTCAGGAAGAAGCTCACATTTACACCCTTTGAGCGAAGCTCAACCGCTTCAAGAGAATAGGAAATGAAAGCTGTCAACAAACTTTTGATTGTGCGAGTGACATCACAAATGAACTACAAGGGCTCGGCGCCAAAGACATCACCGATCATGAAGTTGCGAAGAAGTTGCTCCGGTGTTTTGACGGTTCCTTCGGCACCCTTGTTCTGATGATTCAAGAATGAGGTGAATTCAAGACACTTGACTCTGCCGATATCATGGAAATGCCGAACACCCATGAGGAACAGGAAGAAGAGAAGAGAGATCTCTATGGCTCTAGTCACTAAAAGAGTCACGCTCTCAAAGCCATAGATGATTCCTCTTCAGAAGACAATGCTGGGGAAGATTTCGATGACCCTAAAAGAATTGGAAAAGATCTCACACTGATCACTAAAAGATTTCAGCGCTTTCGAAAGAAAACCAGTTTCAGGGAAAAGGATCTAACTCCTATGGCAAGTCAAAGTCTTTACCAAACCCACTAGAGAGTACACCTGTTTCAAGTGCTGGAAATCAAGACATTTCATCTCGGACTGCCCTCTATGGGAAGGTGAGATTCGAGCCAGTGGAAGATTTGATTTGGTTACCAGCAACCATGGTAAAGGGAAGAGCGAAAACTATGACTCAGATGATGAGAAGAAGTCCAAGAAGTTCTTCAAGAAGAAGGACAACTCCTCCAAGTCCCTGTCAAGATCCTCACGAAATCCCTACAAGTCCTCGTCCAACCACAAGAATACCTCTCGCAAGGCCAAGGCGTATATCGACAAGGAAATGGACTCTGACGCGGAAGAATCTTCTGACTCCGAAGAAGTTGTTGAGTCTGATGATGTTCCGGGCTCTGTAATGGCTAACATATCCTGCGCCACTCCTCCAACTATGAACTTCTTCGAGAACTACTCGAGCAACAACGAAACTCCTACATTCTGCTTCATGGCTAAAGCGTTGGAAGAAAAAGGTATCCTCCAAACATCACAAGGTTTTACACTAGTGATCAATATTCTTCTGATGAGGATGACCATGCGAAGCTGATAAAAATTGCTAAAAGCAACAAAACTCTCTCGAGAAAATTGAGAAAACACTCAGCAAAATCTAGAGGGTTGCTGGTTGCGGAGATGGAGAAAACCCAGTCTTTAACTTAACTATACACTACTCTGAAGTCCCGAATGGAAGAACTAACAAATCATCATGATTTTCTCTTAGTTAATCATGAAAGATTAACCTATGAGTACCTGAAAAGAATGCAGGAGGTCGAATCACTGAGAGAGGCTCATGATGACTTGATAGAGAAAATTCTTTCCTCACCCAACAACTAAAGGAGAAATCTAAAGTGTTTATACCATCTTGCTTCAAATGCCTTGAACTCAGTAATGCAGAATCAGATATTGGATCCTCTGTGAATGCTAACCCCTTGATTGAGGAAAATGGTTATGTGTCTGATGAAAATTCTAGGCTAAAGGATCTCCTTCAGCCAACAATGTTCAAAATTCTTAAAGGGCATAAAACCATATGTGATGTTCTGAAGAACACTATTCTTCACAAAAAACCTTAAAAAGTGGGATTGGGTTTCGAAAGGAAACTCAATGAGAATGACACTTACTTGGAACCCAATCAATCTCCTCGCAGTGTGTGTGCCTGCAAAGAGCAAGACGCTCGATCACGCTTTACTTTATTGTCAGGATATTATTGTCCCATTCTTGAGTACTCATGTGATGACTCTGGACAATTACAAATTGTTAAAAGAACCAATATGATGAGGTTTTTGCTCACTATGTTGGTCCCAACTACAGGAATGGTCCCCCAAATAAAACCATCTAGGTGTTGGGGAACATAGTAATAATTCAAATTTTCCTACGTGTCACCAAGAACAATCTAGGAGATGCTAGTAATGAGAGAGGGGGAGTGCATCTTCATACCCTTGAAGATCGCTAAGCGGAAGCGTTACGAGAATGCGGTTGATGGAGTCGTGCTCGCGGCGATTCAAATCGCGGAAGGTCCGATCCAAGCATCGAACGGACGGCGCCTTCACGTACAACATGACAGCGTGGTGGTGGAGCTTGCGGTTCTCCGGCAGGGCTTCGCCAAGCACTACGGAGGAGGAGGAGGAGTTGGAGGGGGGAAGGGCTACGCCAGGGGAAGCGTGCGGCTGCCCTCCCACCCCCACTATTTATAGGGTGAAGGGGAGAGGGGGCCGGCCCCCCAGGTGCATCTAGAGGGGAGGTGGCGGCCAGGATGGGGAGACTTGCCCCCGAAGCAGGCGGGAGGCGCCCCCACCCCCTAGGGTTTCCAACCCTAGGTGCCTTGGGCCCTTGGGGGGCTCACCAGCCCACTAGGGGGCTGGTTCCCACCCATGTTCAGCCCATTTGGTCCCCCGGGGCACGTGGCCCCACCCGGTGGACCCCGGGACACCTATCGGTGGTCCTCGTACAATACCGATAACCCCCGAAACTATTCCGGCGACTCAAACTGGACTTCCCATATATAAATCTTCACCTCTGGACCATTCCAGAACTCCTCGTGACGTCCGAGGTCTCATCCAGGACTCCGAACAACTTTCGGTAACCACATACAATTTCCCATAACAACTCTAGCGTCACCTAACCGTAAGTGTGTAGACCCTACGGGTTCGGGAACCCTACAAACATGACTGAGACATCTTTCCGGTCAATAACCAATAGCGGGATCTGGATACCCATATTGGTTCCCACATATTCCACGATGATCTCATCGGATGAATCACGATGTCGGGGATTCAATCAATCCCGTATACAATCCCCTTTGTCCATCGGTATGTTACTTTCCTGGATTCGATCGTCGGTATCCCCATACCTCCTTTAATCTCGTTACCGGCAAGTCTCTTTACTCGTTCCGTAACGGATGATCCCGTGACTAACTCCTTAGTCACATTGAGCTCATTATGATGATGCATTACCGAGTGGGCCCAGAGATACCTCTCTGTCATATGGAGTGACAAATCCTAGTCTCGATTCGTGCCAACCCAATAGACACTTTCGAAGATACATGTAGTGCACCTTTATGGTCACCCAGTTACAGTGTGTCGTTTGATACACCCAAAGCACTACTACGGCATCCGGGAGTTGCACAATCTCATGGTCTAAGGAAAAGATACTTGACATTAGAAAAGCTCTAGCAAACGAACTCCACGATCTTGTGCTATGCTTAGGATTGGGTCTTGTCCATCACATCATTCTCCTAATGATGTGATCCCGTTATCAATTACATCCAATGTCCATGGCCAGGAAACCATAACCATCTATTGATCAATGAGCTAGTCAACTAGAGGCTCACTAGGGACATATTGTGGTCTACGTATTCACACATGTATTACGGTTTCCAGTTAATACAATTATAGCATGAATAAAAGACAATTATCATGTGATAACCCACAAGTATAGGGGATCACAACAGTTTTCGAGGGTATAGTATTCAACCCAAATTTATAGTTTCGACACAAGGGGAGCCAAAGAATATTTGAAGGTATTAGCAGTTGAGTTGTCAATTCAACCACACCTGGAGATTTATTATCTGCAGCAAGTAATCTGTAGCAAAGTACTATGATAGTTTTTGATAGTAGTGACAGCAGCAACGGTAACAGTAATAGTGATAGCAGTAATTTTGTAGCAAGTGTAACAGTGATGATACCAGTAGTAACTTAGCGGAAACAATATAGGATAAATTCGTAGGCATTGGATCGGTGACTTGTTGGATGATATTCCTCATGTTACAGTTATAAGCTAGGGCGATACAGCACTAGCTCCAGTTCATCGATATAATGTAGGTATGTATTCCGTAAATAGTCATACGTGCTTATGGAAAGAACTTGCATGACATCTTTTGTCCTACCCTCCCGTGGCAGCGGGGTCCATATTGGAAACTAAGGGATATTAAGGCCTCCTTTTAATAGAGAACCGGAACAAAGCATTAACACATAGTAAATACATGAACTCCTCAAACTACGGTCATCACCGGAAGTGGTCCTGACTATTGTCACTCCGGGGTTGCCGGATCATAACACGTACACTACTAGGAAAAGGGCTATAGATGAAATGGCCACTAATGGCGCACCAGACATGTGGTGCGCCACTACTATATAGCAGTGGCGCACCATGTGCTGGTGCGCCATTAGTGTGAAAGACACTAATGGCACACCAGACACACGGTGCGCCACTAGTAACATTTTTTTTCCAAACATACTAATGGCGCACCAGGGCATAGTGCGCCATTACTAGTTCTAACTAGTAATGGCGCACCAGCCTCATAGTGCGCCACTACTATATATTTTTTTATTTTTTTGCAAAACTACTAATGGCGCACCAGTGTATAGTGCGCCATTACTAGTTTAAACTAGTAATGGCGCACTGTGCCCTGGTGTGCCATTAGTGTATTTTTTTGCGAAACTACTAATGGCGCACCACCAGCAGGTGCGCCATTAGTAACCAGGGTTACTAATGGCGCATTTGTAGGTGGTGCGCCATTAGTAACCTGGGACCAGCTAGATATTTTGGACAGCCACACCTACCCACTCACTTTCCCCACTTCATTCTCTCCACCTCCTCCTCCAAGCTTGTCTCGGCTGCCTCCTCCTCCTCACCTCATTTGCACCATAAATTCATCCAAATTAAGTGGTTAAATTACCTTTTTTGATAGGTAAGTAAGGGGGAAGCTATCTTTATGTTGTTCTCCCTCCAACAACATGCACATGCACTTTTTATGGCCTAGCTAGATCTATGTATGTTTGTGGTGTTGCATATGTTTGTGGTGTTGCATATATGTTTGTGTTTGCAGGTACTGGTATTTCAAATGCGATAGTTGCCAATATTTTGCCAGAATGTTGATTCATTTCCGTTTCGGCGAGAATTTTGGCACTATGCATTCTTTTTGGTCCTATTTTTAGGGAAAGTCATGCCAAATTTTTTCTTGGTTCTAAAATATCGTTTTGCTCTACCCCGCAGGCGACCATGGTCCGCACGATGAACGAAGGCATCGTGAATAGGTTTTTGAGCTCCGTGAAGGCCGAGATGCTTCAAAAGAACGAGACGGAGATAAGATGTCCGTGTCGAAGATGCAAGCTGAAGAGCCTTATTGCGAACCCGGATTCCGGGCAGGTCCGGGACCACCTGCTCTTGCATGGTTTCATGGATGGCTATCGGTGGCAAGGTGATGAAGATGACTATGAAGTTGTCCATTGGGGCCAGGCAAGAAATGAGGAAGGGCAGAAAGACAACCACCGCGGCTCGGGCGGACGAGAAGACAAAGAATCTCCAGGACATGATCACGACGGTGATGCTGTACACAGTCATCATGTAGAAGATGCCGGACATGATGATGAGGAAGATGCCGGAGCAGACGAAGGGCATGATCATGAAGATGAAGATGCCGGCGGAGCAGACGACGATGGACCATCGATGGGCTGGGTGCAGGACCCTCATATTCAAGAGCTGCTTCTCAAGCAGACGGATGACGCAAGAGCTGCCGCCCGAGAGAAAGCCAAGCTGGATCAACTGGAGATAGACGCAGTTACTCCATTGTATGAAGGATGCAGGCCCGAGGATACCCGCCTGAAAGTAACACTCATGGCTCTGGAGATGAAGGTAAAACACAAAATGACCGACGCATGCTTCGACGAGAACATGTCATTCTGGACGAACGTCTTCCCTAGGGGAACAAGTGCCCGACCAGTTTCGAGGAGGTGAAGAAAATCATGTGTCCTCTGGATTTACCGCATGTGAAATACCATGTGTGCATGAACAATTGCATCATTTATCGGGACGAGCACGCGGAGTCTACCATATGTCCGGTGCGCGGCGTCACTCGATACAAGAAGAGGAAAAAGCTCCTCGAAAAGTGGTGTGGTACTTTCCGATCACTCCTCGTCTACAGCGGTATTTCACGGACCCTAAGGTAGCAAAGCTCCTGCGTTGGCACGCGGATAGGGAGGAGAAGAAGCGAGAAGATGACGCAAATGATCCGGAGATAAATAAAAAAGACAAGATGCTGAGTCACCCTAAGGATGGAAGACAGTGGCAAGTGTTGAACTTCGAACACCCAGAATTTGGGAAGGATCCAAGGAACATCGTGCTGGGCGCGAGCACCGATGGAGTCAATCCGTTTGGCAGCCAGAGAAGCACACATAGCACCTGGCCTGTGTTTGTGTGGATGTACAACCTTCCCCCCTTGTTGTGCATGAAGAGGAAGTACACTCACATGAGTATGCTAATTGAAGGGCCGAAACAACCAGGGAACGACATCAATCTGTATCTGGGGCTGCTGAAAGAGGAGCTAGACACGCTGTGGAAAACGCCAGCCAATACGTGGGACGCCGCAGAGAAAGAATATTTCCCTATGAGAGCCGCACTACTCACGACGGTGCACGACTATCTCGGTTACGGATATCTCGCGGGGCAGGTGGTCCACAGATTTTTTGGATGCGTCAGGTGCATGGATGACACAACATATCGCCAGCTAGATAGAGATCCCGGGTCTTCGAAAACCGTGTTCATGGGACATCGAAGGTGGCTTCGCGACGATGACCAGTGGAGGAAACGCAAGGATCTGTTCGATGGTGAAACCGAACCCCGAAGACGCCCGCGTACGAGGAGCGGCGAGGAAATAGACGAGCTGTTGAAAAATTGGAAAGATTGCCCACTACTGGGAAAGAAGCAAAAGGCACCAGAGCCGGGAAAGAAGCGAAAGGCGCCAGAGCCGCTGCTGAAGGTATGGAAAACGAGGTCTGTTTTCTAGGACTTGCCGTACTGGAAGATCCACCGTGTGCCTCACAGCCTTGATGTCATGCATATCACGAAGAACGTGTGCGAGAGTCTGCTTGGTACATTGCTCAACATGCCAGAGAGGACCAAAGATGGGCCGAAAGCAAGGGCAGACTTGAAATCAATGGGCATCAGGGAGGAGCTTCACGCTAATGATGATGATGATGAGGCGAAGCAGGACACGGAAAGTCGTCGCAAAGGCAAAAAGGCCAAGAAGACCGGAAATGACTTCACTCCCGCGTGCTTCACTCTAAGTCAGGAGGAGATCGATCAGTTTTTCACCTGCTTCGTAGGAGTAAAACTTCCTTATGGTTACGCGGGGAAGATAAGCAGATACCTAGACTCAGTGAAGCAGAAGTTCAGCAGGATGAAGTCTCACGACTGTCACGTGCTGATGACGCAGATACTTCCAGTTGCATTCCGTGGGATCATGGACGCGCACGTCCGTGAAACGCTATTTGGCCGATGCAACTTTTTCGACGTCATCTCTCGGAAGTCGGTTGGCGTGAGGCAACTCAGAAGGCTACAGGAAGAGATCGTGGTGATACTATGCGAGCTTGAGATGTACTTCCCGCCCGCATTCTTCGACGTTATGGTGCATCTGCTGGTCCATATCGTGGAGGATATCATCCAACTCGGGCCGACGTTCCTGCACAGCATGATGCCGTTCGAAAGGATGAATGGTGTCATCAAAGGATACGTTCGCAACATGTCACGTCCAGAGGGAAGCATAGCCAGGGGCTTTCTGACCGAAGAGTGCATCTCCTACTGCACGAATTATCTAGGCATCGAGAACCCCGTTGGTCTGCCCGTCAACATGCACTTCGGTGGGCTCGCTAGATGGGGTCACCGTGAGGATCGCCGCGAAATGCATGTCGACTTCGAGGGTCGACTCGCCGACTTTGAAAGAGCAAACCTAGTCGCGCTACAACACATAGACGTGGTCGATCCTTGGGTGGTAGAGCACAAAACCTTTATTGAGAAGACGTACAATGACCTAGGCCAACAGAGGACGGACGGAGATATAATCAAAGAGCACAACTCATGTTTCACGCGTTGGTTCAAGCAGAAGCTTCTGTCATACCCTTTACATGAGGATTCTTCCGCGGAAGAACAACTCATATTCGCCTTGTCACAGGGCGCCGAGCACAACCTGATGACGTATGAGGCGTACGATATGAACGGCTACACATTCTACACCGAGGACAAGCACATGAAGAGCGATGGTTATCAGAACTCCGGCGTAACGATGGAATCCTACTCCGGTAACGACAAGGACAGATACTACGGAAGGATCGAGGAGATCTGGGAGCTGAGCTACGCTGGAGAGAAGGTCCCGATGTTCCGTGTCAGGTGGGCCAAGAGCGTCATAAAAGAAGACTGGTATTTCACCACCATGGTTATACCCGAAGCCAAATCCAAGACCGCAGGTGCGAACGTCACCGCGAAAAATGAGCCATGGGTACTGGCTTCCCAAGTGGACCAATGCTTCTTCATTACCGACCCATCAAAGCCCAGTCGTCAATGAGCAAGACTTCGACAAGTACGGCGACTCGAAGATGGAACATGATGACGACGATGAAGTATCAGCATACACGACAAGAAGAAGCAGGACCACCCTACCTAAAGGACGTCCGTTCAAGAGAAGAACTCCATTTATGAAAAATAAGGGCAAGAAGATTGTGAACAGATAGCAATGCTACCGGACATGCCGGACATCCCTATGGCATAGGATCCGGACATGCATATGGCATAGGATCCGGACGACCACAACGACGACGGTACATTTACCAACGTCGATAAGTACTTTGCCGAACATGGGTATGGTGACGAGTTCTGCGGGCCTCCTTCTCAAGAACCAAACCCTAAAAAAGGTGACCGCGATCTAGCTGGTATGGCGGAGAAACCCAATTTCAACAGGCATCGTCTGGCGTTCAGTTCTCAGAAGACGCCTCCAGCTGCCGCCTTCACCGAGCCTCAGATAGCTGAGGTGCGAAATATTATCAGCCCCAACACGCTCAAGAAGGCGGTCTGTGAGCAGAACTCGATCCCATTACAACAGATCATGAAGAAGGGACGGAAACGAAAGACTAACAAGGGCGCCGGTGCGAGCCAGCCGGTACCGAGTATGATCCGTCCTCAGGACGGGCCACCTTCATCTAAGGATATCTCGAGGAGGGTGCATGTGGCGGGTAGGGCGATGCTACCGACAAATATGCTCAATGCTGCAACCGGTGCTATGCGGAGTCTGCATGACAGTGTTCTTTCTTTGGAGAAGCGGCGTCTCAGAGAGAATGATGTGGCATACCCGGTTTTCGTGGCCAAGGTGCCAGAGGGCAATGGCTTTGTGGATAGCGCCGTCGGGGGTACGATCGTCCTGCGGTTTGATGACTTCTTTGCTATGTTTAACCTTCATCCGCTGCACTCCACCTTCGTTCGGCTGTTTTCGCTGAGTATGGAGATGCGGATCATTAGAGACAGGACCCCAAACATTGTGATAGTCAACCCCTTCTACATGCGTGCCAAGATCTTGGGCAGCGCTGGGGACCGGCAAGTCGCGAGTTCACACCTCGAAGGCGTCATTCTGGCAAACCCAGATAAGGATAACTTCCTCGTGCCTTACTTTCCCGAGTAAGTCATCCCCTAACCGCCCCGTAACATATGATTTCTTAGATTTCGATCGTTCTTTTTTTTCTAACATTCCGTGTTCTGTGCAGTGACACACATTGCACACTCATCCTCTTAAGCCCGAAATATTCCATGGCCACATATTTCGACCCGGACCGTGACTCCAAGATAGACTACACAAATATCAAGAAAGTTCTTGATGGTGCTCTCCTCGGCTACGCCGCATCTGGAGGCACCTTTAAGAGGCCAGCTCGTAGGTACGGCAGGCACGTGTTCACCCACAATACGATGTTCCCCTGCGTCAAGCAGCCACCTGGCGGTCAGAAGGATGCCTACTTCGCCCTCCATCACATGCGGGTGATCGTACGGGACCATAATCACCTTCTGCTACCAAATAATCTCAAAGATTGGGCCGCAAGCTTGGCGGCAATCCAGGATGCGGACATCCGACAAGAATTCTTTCGCATCCAGTCGGAGTTTGCAGAAATCATCCATCAAGATGTCCTTCGTACCTCGGGGCAGTTCTACCTCAAATATCAGTCGTCCAATAGTGAGATAGACACAATGCTACAAATGCAGGCTGACAACGCCCGCGACTTCATGACCATCACGACAGACGGCGGCTTCATCCACGCTCCGCTTCCATGAGTCAAGTCGAAAGTAGTGATGCTATGTGTAGTTCTGAAACATCGATTAGCTCATGTTGTAATCAAACTTTATTGAACTTGTATGTCTCTTTGGATTGGACAGTCGTTCAACTTAGATGTAATCGATGCTATTTATTAGTAGGACCATGAATCGTGATATTAATGTCTTGCTTTTCTCTTCCGATCCTTTTATTGCATACTTATATATTGCTTATGTATTGTCTGTTGTTTGGCTAGTGCATAGAGATGTCGTCGTATGTCGTGTACAAGGGTAAGGTTCCCGGAGTCTATGACGACTGGGAGGAGTGTCGAAGATAGGTTCACCGTTTCAGCGGTAACTGTTACAAAGGGTACACCACTAGGGCGGAGGCGGAATCTAGATACGCGCGCTATCTAGCGGGAGAGAGGAGGGAGCGTTGGAGGAACCGGATGAAGACCAGTTTCATCGCGATGATGCTCATCGTGATGACCGCAGCTCTCTTCTATGTGATGGTAGTTTAGATGATCGATATCGACTTGTAATGTGAAGACAAACTCGCTACTCGCGGTCTCGAGACTTGTAATGTTCTATCTTTGTTCGGTCTTTTGAATTCGAAGACTAATATGATGAATTGTATTCGGAGACTAATCTTCTATTGTATTCGATGAATCTGCTGTTGCTGTGTGGTGCTGTCTATATTCTGTCCAATAATATATTTTGTAACCTGTGCAAATATCAGAAAAGAAAAAAAATCCCTAATATTCATACTAATGGCGCATCACCCCAACGTGCGCCATTGGTATGCCAAAGGATACTAATGGCGCATCACCCCACAGTGCACCATTAGTATGGCAGAGCACATGTGTAAATATCGCCCCCTGGGAGGCACACTAATGGCGCATGTTGGTCTATACTAATGGCGCACGGCGTGATGCGCCATTAGTATACCAGATACTAATGGCGCACCAGTGGTGTGCCATTAGTATTTAATACTAGTGGCGTGGTACTAGTGGCGCACCAGTAGTGTGCCATTAGTAGGCAAAACTGGTGCGCCACTAGTAGGCCTTTTCCTAGTAGTGGTAGTAGGTGACTATAACTTGCAAGATCGTATCTAAAACATGGATATAATTATGATAACATAAACGGTTCAGATCTGAGTTCATGGCACCCGGGCCCAAAGTGACAAGCATTAAGCATAGCAAAGTCATAGCAACATCAATCTAAGAACATAGTGGATACTAGGGATCAAGCCCTAACAAAACTAACTCGATTACATGATGAATCTCATCCAACTCCTCACCGACCAGCGAGCCTCTGAAGGAATTACTCACTCCCGGTGGGGAGCATCATGGAATTGACGATGGAGAAGGGTTGATGATGACGAAGAACGAAGATCCCCCTCTTCGGAGCCCCAAACGGACTCCAGATCTGGCCTTCCGATGAAGAACAGGAGGTGACGGCGGCTCCACTCGTGGATCGCGATAATTCTTTCTCCCTGATTTTTTCTGGAAAAATAGGATTTTATAGCGTCGGTTTCAGGGTCTGCGGGGCCACCAAGAGGGGACAACCCACCTGGGCGCGCCAGGAGAGGGGGGCGCACCCTGGTGGGTTGTGCCCACCCAGGGGCCCATCTCTGGTAGGTCTTGGCTCCAGAAATTCTTATATATTATATAAAAATTCCTCACAAAGTTTTGTTCCATTCCGAGAACTTTTATTTCTGCACAAAAACAACACCATGGTAGTTCTGCTGAAACAGCGTCAGTCCGGGATTAGTTTCATTCAAATTAGAGTCCAAAACAAGAGGAAAAGCGTTAGGAAAGTAGATACGTTGGAGACGTATCAACTCCCCCAAGCTTAAACCTTTCCTTGTCCTTAAACAATTC
The DNA here is from genome assembly GCF_002575655.3 of Aegilops tauschii subsp. strangulata. Lineage (NCBI taxonomy): Eukaryota > Viridiplantae > Streptophyta > Magnoliopsida > Poales > Poaceae > Aegilops > Aegilops tauschii. Next base: position 46,596,708 of record NC_053037.3, read on the forward strand.
AGTTGACAAACTGAAAGTGAAAAAGAAAAACTTTTACAAACTCTTTTACTCTTGTTTGCATAACTAAGCTTAAGCAGCACCCAGGTTTTCTGTCAACATTATAACTAACCATGCCGACAATAACTCTTAAAGATAATAATGACTCGTATCAATGACATAAATAGCTAGTGAGCAATAATAAGATATCTCAAACACCAACACATTGTCAAAACAACCGTGATATAATATGAAAATAGTGGTATCTCGCTAGCCCTTTCTGAGACCGCAAAACATAAATGCAGAGCACCTCCAAAGTTCAAGCATCGACTAAACATTGTAATTCATGGTAGAAAAGATCCAATCATGATGCACCCAACATTAGCTACACACAATGCATAAATCATGACAGTTGTGCTCTCGGGTTCTAGCGCTTGTTTTAGAAGGTGATGACACAACATAAAAGTAAATAGATAGTCCCTTCGCAGAGGGAAGCAGTGGTTTGCAAAGGTGCCAGAGCTCATGTTTTTAAAACAAAGATAAATGATATTTTGAGACATGCACCCTTCTCATTTACTTCACGACCATCAGTTATCAACATCTTCCATGCTAAGCACGCTAGTGGCGGTTCCCAAGAGATAAAAGTAAAGGTTTTGACTCCATTGGGAGTTTTTGTTTGATTATTTGAGATTAACTCTTTTTCATGTTTGTAGTTTGGGACTGGGCATCCCTATTACCGCCCTTTTTCTTGTGTGATGGCGAGTGAATAAACACTCGACCTGAGAATAACCCGCTTAGCATGGAAGATACCGACCACCTCATGTCGTTCCATGAACGATCCAGGCACACAAAAAGGATAATTTTTAAAAGTTTTTAGAGGTGGCACATGCAAATTTACTTAGGACGGCAGGGTAATACCGTATATAGGTAGGTATGGTGGACTCATCTGGAATAACTTTGGGTTCAAGGTTTTTGATGTACAAGCAGAGTTCCCACTTAGTACAGGCGAAGGCTAGCAATTAGATTGAGAAGCGGCCAGCTAGAGAGCAACAACGGTCATAACCATGCATTATGCATAAGTAACATTGGACACTAGCATGAGTAGGATATGAACACCATGAACATAAATATCGTAGAGGCTATGTTGGTTTTGATTTAACTACATGCATGAACATGTGCCAAGTCAAGCCACTCGAACATTCAGAGGAGGATACCATATCATGATACTACATCACAATCATTTTAACACTATGTTGATATCCAAGATAAATCATTATCAACTCCTAGCTACTTATGCATGGCATGAGAAACTATAATCTCTATAATTGTCATTGCAAACATGTTTAATCATAATGGGCAGAATCATGGATACTAGGTTAAACATATTTACACAAACAAAACAAATCGAGTTCATATCAGTTTCTCTCTGCCACGGCCAGTTCATCGAATATCGTCATTATGGCCTTTCACTTGCACGACCGAATGATATGAAAATAATAATAGTGCAAGAGTGCCGTGGACTAAGCTGGAATCTGCAAACATTTTATCCAAAAGGAGAAGACAAGGTAAAATGTGCTCTTTATTAGTTCAACAATTATTCATATGAGAGCCACTCAATATTTTCATCGTGGTCTTCTCCTCGGTAAGACTCGAATAAAACGGAAAGAAATTCAGACAAACACACTGAAATATTTTTGGAGTTTTTGGTTTTCTTGAACAAGCAAATAAAAGGGAAAAGCAAAAACGAGAAAAACTATTTACACGGGAAAGCTTCCCACAAGCAAAATAAGAACAAGGAAATCTTTTTGGGTTTTGTTTTTAATACTACTACTAAGCATGCATAGAAAGTAAATTAACTACAACTAATATTTTTTGTTTTTCTAAAGTTTTTCAAACACACAAGAACAAAGCAAGAAAATAAATCTAAGCATGGATGATACAATGAAAAAGTGTGAACAACGACAAATGAATATAAGTGGTCATGAATGTAATGTCGGTGAGAAACACGTACTCCCCCAAGCTTAGGCTTTACCTTGGTATTAGATCAGTAGCTTGGATAGTAGTCAGCGTGGTAGCTCACAGAGGCTCTTGGTGCGGATGCCTCGACCTGCCTTGCTGCCACCACTGCTGCGTTGTGAGCTCGGGCCTCGCTCTCAAGAACAAAATATCTCCCCTTGCTATGATAGTTAAGAAGAGCAGGAGCAGGCAAATATGTGTGCACAACAGATGTTTAGTTAAACAACAAATTGTAAGTGAAGTCATGAATCTTTTCTTTAAGAATTTTATGATCTTTTAAGGCGTCAAAATCCAAATACTGCGTGGGTAGGATAGGATCAAAGGGCAAAGGTGAAACACCAATCCCTCGTGCTAAACGCATGGCATAAATTCCACCATAGAAGTAGCCACTGTTAGCGTTATGCTGAAGTCTATGTGCAACAATAGCTCCAAGGTTATAGTTCCTTTCGCCAATGAGAGCGGTGTGTATGAGGCTCAAGTCTGGAGCACACAACATACTACAGTCTTGCTTGCCTACTATACATTTTCCGTTGAATAATGCAAAGTACTGAATTGCGGGAAAATGAATGATCTTTATTCTACCTTGTGTCACTCCCCTCCCTTCACCGTAACAAAGACTAATCAAGAAAGCTTCGAACTCAACCTTTGGTGGTTCATCAAATGAACCCCAAAATGGTAGTTTGCAATGGTAAGCAAAATTCTCCAGTGAGATAGTAAATGGATTATCATAAAGCATAAAAGACACTCTAGACTCACGAGGGAAGAATTTAAATCCTTTGACAAATGATTCATTGAGAAGGTGGCGTTGTTCGCACTTATCTGAGATATAGGGACCGAGTTCGGCATTGTGAACATATTGCTCAAATTCCTCCTTAATGCCCACACGCATCATATATTCGTCACAAGGCCATAAGCATGTTTTGGTGGTGGCATCTCGTGTGGAACTTTCACTTGGTTCTACATAAGATCGGCGAGCATAACTGTCACTAGAAGATGCCCCCGAGGATCGTCTCCTCGAAGAACTCCTTCCAAATAGGTTCATCATGTCCCCGTACAATTTTCAAGCAACAATCCCCCGAAATAGTTTCAAAAACAGAGCTTCAAGCAAAGAGATCGAAATCCGTGGGTTTGAGAGCAAGAACACGAGAGAGAGAGTACTGGAGATTTTTTTCTGGAGGTAAGTGATGATGTGGAATGAAGAGATAAGTGAGGGGGCAACATGGGGACCACAACCCACCAGGGCGCGGCTGGTTGTCCTGGGGCGCCCAGGTGGGTTGTGCCTACCTGGTGCACCTCCCTCTGATATTATTTGCACCAAAAATTCAGAAATATTCAGAAAAAAAATCATATTAAATTTTCAGAGCATTCTGAGAACTTTTATTTTTGGGTCATTTTTTATTGCACGGGAAATTCAGAAAACAGACAAAACATGGCATTTTATTTTATTTAACTAACAAAAACAGAAAACAAAAGGTAAGGACGGAAGTTAGTGCTTACTAAATTCATCAACTTCATACCACTAAAAAAATGATTCATTAATAAGTTTGATCAGGTCTTATTAACAACCACTTTTGATTAGCATGAAACCGAAGAACTTTCGTAAATCACTAAGTTACCTCAATGGGGATATGAATGTCCCCAACAATAAGCATTTCATATTTCTTTTTGACAGTAGGTAGAGTATTTGAAAACTTCCAATAGTGATTATCGGAGATTTTTCAATAACATTAATACCATTCACTTGGAATTGTTTCTTCGGAAAGGGCACCGTATGCTAACTACCATTGATATGAAAAGTGACCTTGCTTTTATTGCAATCAATAACAGCCCTTGCAGTATTCAAGAAGGGTCTACTATAACAAAGTCAGTCAAAATAGTAACATTAGCAACAACAACGGGCACATCCTCACAGATACCGATAGGTATAGCAGTTGATTTATCAGCCATTTGCAAAGATATTTCAGTAGGTGTGAGCTTATTCAAATCAAGTCTTTAATATAAAGAGAAAGGCATAACACTAACACCAGCTCCTAAATCAAAGAAAGCAGTTTTCACATAATTCTTTTTGATTGAGCAAGGTATAGTTGGTATTCCCGGATCTCCATGTTTTTTAGGCACTCCATCTTTAAAAGTGTAATTAGCAAGCATAGTGGAGATTTGAGCTTCCGGTATTTTTCTCTTATTTGCGATGATGTCTTTCATGTACTTTGCATAAGGAGGCATTTTCAAGATATCAGTCAAGCGAGTACGCAAAAAGACTGGCCTCAGCATTTCAGCAAAGCGTTCAAATTCTTCATCATCTTTCTTTTTAGTTGACTTGGGTGGAAAAGGCATAGGTTTTTGAACCGACGGTTCTCTTTCTTTACCGTGTTTTCTAGCAATGAATTCTTTTTATCATATCTTTTATTCTTAGGTTGTGGGTTATCAAGATCAACAGGTGGTTCTATCTCAACATCATTATCTGGTTCTTTATTATTTAATTGAGTGTCTTCATGAACCTCATCATTATCTTTTTCATTATCACTAGGTGAGTGTTCATTACCAGATTGAGTTTCAGCATCAGAGATAGAAGTTTCATTTTCATTATCAGGAGATTTTTCTATTTCAGGTTCGCTAGAAGTGTGCAAAGACCTATCATTCTTCCTTTTCTTTTTCTTTCTAGAAGGACTAGGTGCACTAGTGTTATTTCTTTGTGAATCTTGTTGCAACTCTAACAGCAAAGTCATGCATATTATGATTCATTTCATCAAGTAATTCTCTTTGAGATTTAGCAACTTGTTCTAGTTGAGTTTGAACCTAGAAGCATGTTTTCCAACACCTCTAACATCATTTGAGATTCTAAATAACAAGTCACTCAAGCGAGCAATCATATCAGAATTGTATTTCAATTGTTTCATAACATTTGCATTGAAGTGATCTTGTTTTCTAATGTAGTTTTCAAACTCATAAAGGCATTGACTAGGATGCATATTGTGAGGATTATCATTATCATTGAACTTGATTAGAGAATTTACCTCTACCACCTTAGGCAGTGGTGGTGTATCAAGCCCATGTATTCCTTCAATAATAGGTAAATTTTTAACATCCTCAGCTTTAATACCCTTTCCCTTCATAGATTTCTTTGCCTCTTGCATATCTTCAGGACTGAGATATAATATACCCCTCTTCTTCGAAGTGGGTTTAGCCGGTGGTTCAGGAAGAGTCCAATCATCATAATTTTTCAATATGTTATTCAATAATTCTTCAGCTTGTCCAACAGTTCGTCCCCTGAAAACACAACCAGCACAACTATCTAGGAAGTCCCTAGAAGCATCGGTTAGTCCATTATAGAAGATATCAAGTATTTTAATTTTCTTAAGAGGATGATCAGGCAAAGCATTAAGTAACTGGCAATGCCTCCCCCAAGCTTGTGGGAGACTCTCTTCTTTAGTTTGTACAAAGTTAAATATTTCTTGTAAGGCAGCTTGTTTCTTATGAGTAGGAAAATATTTTTTAGAGAAGTAATAAATCATATCCTGGGGACTACTCCCACAACCAGGAGCAAGAGTATTGTACCAAGCTTTAGCATCACCCTTTAATGAGAAAGGAAATAATTTGAGAGTAAAGTAGTAGCGAGTCTTCTCATCATGAGTAAAAAGGGTGGCTATGTCATTCAACTTAGTAAGATGTGCCACAACAGTTTCAGTTTCATAACCATGGAAAGGATCAGATTCAACCAAAGTAATTCACTCTGGGTCGACAGAGAATTCGAAATACTTATCATCAATAAAGGTAGGTGAAGTAGAAAACTTAGGATCACATTTCATTCTAGCATTCAGAAATTTTTCTTTATACTTGCATAGTAATTTCTCTAGATCATCTCTATCCCTACAAGCAAGAATATCTCTAGTTGTCTCCTCATTCATAACATAACCTTCCGGTACCTTAGGCAATTCATATCTAGGAAGGCTAGTTCTAGCAGGTGTTTCAAGAGTTTCACTTTCAAGCTCATCATCAGATTCAACAACATCATGTTGCATTACTCTAGCAATTTGTTCGTCAAGAAATTCACCAAGTGGCACATCATCATTATCAAGCAAGGTACTAGCATCATCACAAGAATTATCCATAGCAGAAGTGGCATCATCAATGACTTGCGACATAGTAGAATTGATAGCATGTGGTGGTGTTGCAAGTTTACTCATAACAGAAGGTGAATCTAAAGCAGAACTGGATGGCAGTTCCTTACCTCCCCTCGTCTTTGAGGGATAAATCTTAGTCTTTGGATCCTTCAGATTCTTCATAGTGGTAATTAGATAATAATCCCAAGTGACTCAACAAATATAGGGACCGCAATAGTTTTCGAGGGTACAGTATTCAACCCAAATTTATAGATTCGACACAAGGGGAGCCAAAGAATATTTGAAGGTATTAGCACTTAAGTTGTCAATTCAACAACACCTGGAGATTAATTATCTACAGCAAGTAATCAATAGCAAAGTAATATGATAGTTTTTTTATAGTAGTGACAGCAACAACGGTAACGGTAACAGTGATAGCTGTAATATTGTAGCAAGTGTAACCGTGATGATAGCAGTAGTAACTTAGTAGAAACAATATAGGATAAATTCATAGGCATTGGATCGGTGACTTGTTGGATGATATTCCTCATGTGACAGTTATAACCTAGGGCGATACGGCACTAGCTCCAGTTCATCAATATAATGTAGGCATGTATTCCGTAAATAGTCATACGTGCTGATGGAAAGAACTTGCATGACATCTTTTTTCCTATCCTTCCGCGGCAGCGGGGTCCATATTGGAAACTAAGGGATATTAAGGCCTCCTTTTAATAGAGAACCAGAACAAAGCATTAACACATAGTGAATACATGAACTCCTCAAACTACGGTCATCACCGGGAGTGGTCCCGACTATTGTCACTCCGGGGTCGCTGGATCATAACACGTAGTAGGTGACTACAACTTGCAAGATCGGATCTAAAACATGGATATAATTATGATAACATAAACGGTTCATATCTGAGTTCATGGCACCCGGTCGCAAAGTGACAAGCATTAAGCATAGCAAAGTCATAGCAACATCAATCTAAGAACATAGTGGATACTAGGGATCAAGCCCTAACAAAACTGACTCGATTACATGATGAATCTCATCCAACTCCTCACCGACCAGTGACCCTACGGAGGAATTACTCACTCCCGGAGGGTTGATGATGACGAAGAACAAAGATCCCCCTCTCCTGAGCCCCAAACAGACTCCAGATCTGGCCTCCCGATGAAGAACATGAGGTGACGGCGGCTCCATCTCATGGATCGCGATAATTCTTTCTCCCTGATTTTTTTCTGGAAAAATAGGATTTTATAGCATCGGTTTCAGGGTCTACGGTGCCACCAGGTGGGGACAACCCACCTGGGCGCGCCAGGAGAGGGGGGCGCGCCCGGGTGGGTTGTGCCCACCCAGGGGGAGCCTCTCTGGTAGGTCTTGGCTCCAGAAATTCTTATATATTATATAAAAATTCCTCGCAAAGTTTCGTTCCATTCTGAGAACTTTTATTTCTACACAAAAACAACACCATGGTAGTTCTGCTGAAAACAACGTCAGTCCGGGGTTAGTTTAATTCAAATCATGCAAATTAGAGTCCAAAACAAGAGGAAAAGGATTAGGAAAAGTAGATACGTTGGAGACGTATCATCATGAACAAGGAAATATAATAATAACCATTTTATTATTGCCTCTAGGGCATATTTCCAACAGTCTCCCTCTTGCACTAGAGTCAATAATCTAGTTACATTGTGATGAATCGAACACCCATAGAGTTCTGGTGCTGATCATGTTTTGCTCGTGAAAAAGGTTTAGTCAACGGATCTACGACATTCAGATCCGTATTTACTTTACAAATATCTATGTCTCCATCTTGAGTATATTCACGAATGGAGTTGAAGCGCCGCTTGATGTGCTTGGTCTTCTTGTGAAACCTGGGCTCCTTGGCAATGGCAATAGCTCCAGTGTTGTCACAGAAGAGAGTCATCGGGCCCAACGCATTGGTAATCACTCCTAGGTCGGTGATAAACTCCTTCATCCAGACTCCTTCCTGCGCTGCTTCCAAAGCAGCTATGTACTCCGCTTCACATGTAGATCCCGCCACGACGCTTTGCTTGGAACTGGACCAGCTGACTGCCCCACCATTCAAAATATACACGTATCCGGTTTGTGACTTGGAGTCATCCAGATTTGTGTCAAAGCTAGCATCGACGTAACCCTTTATGACGAGCTCTTCGGCGCCTCCATAAATGAGAAACATATCCTTAGTCCTTCTCAAGTACTTCAGGATATTCTTGATTGTTGTCCAATGTTCCATTCCGGGATCACTTTGGTACCTCCCTACCAAACTTATGGCAAGGTTCACATCAGGTCTGGCACACAACATGGCATACATAACAGAGCCTATGGCCGAGGCATAGGGGATGACACTCATCTTTTCTCTTTCTTCTACCGAGGTCGGGCGTTGAGCTGCGCTCAATTTCACACCTTGCAATATAGGCAAGAACCCCCTCTTGGACTGATCCATACACTACAAAAAAAGACACATCCGTGACATTTTGGGCCGAACAAATTTTTTTTCTGTCATACATATGACACTTCTATGACGATAATTGTGACAAAACCTGGTATCATCATAGATGTGGTGGGCTCCTACTTCTATGACAAAAAATCATGACAGAAAATGGGCTTTTCGTCCTGGGCGGGCCGGAGACGCAGTTGCATGACATTCTTTGGGCCGTCCATGACGGAAAAAACCGTGGTAGAAGCGAGGGCGAGGAAAATTTCGGGGAGTTCCCGGTTATGGTGGGAGGTCGGGGGCCGAGCGATGCGCGTTTCTCTCATACACGTACGCGCGTGTGTGCAAGGCGTTGGTTCTAACTGAACCCGAGCGAGGCGTTGGGCTCTAACAGAACCCGAGCGATTGCACTGCAGGCTACGCATTACTGAACCCGAGCGATCAATCGATGGGTGTTAACTGAACCCGATCGAGCGATTTCTTCGCTACTGCTGCTAACTGAAGCCGATCGATTGGATGAACAGTGAGCGTTGCGGGGGGGGGGGGGGGGGGGTTGGATGAACAGTGAGCGGTGGCGTTGCCTCTGGATGAACATGACCCCGTGGTGTGGAGGGCTGGATGAACAGTAGACGGTGGAGGGGTGCCCGTGGAGGGGTGGTTGAACAGGACCCCGTGGTGTGGAGGGCTGGATGAACAGTAGACGGCAGAGGGGTGCCGTGGAGGGGTGGTTGAACAGTAGCCAGTAGAGTAGCACGCGGTGGAGGCTGGATGAACAGGAGCCCTTGGAGGCTGGAGGAGGTCGACGGTGGAGATGAACAGTATCCCGTGGGGTCCCGTTTTGCGGTACGCCACACCCCTCCCGATGAACAGGACCCCCGTTTCGACCGTAGGAGGTCCGTTTCGTCCGTTTTGCGGTACGCCACGCCACACCCCTCCCGATCAACAGGACCCCCGTTTCGACCATAGGAGGTCCGTTTCCTCCATTTTGCGGTATGCCACACCCCTCCCAATCAACAGGACCCCGTTCCAAACGTAGGAGGTCCGTTTCCTCCGTTTTGCGGTACGCCAGGCCTCGTTTCCATCGCCTGTCCCGTCCAAGCTCTCCCGATGAACACGACCACACATTCCGTTCCGACCCAGCCGGTTGGCTCCCACGTGTTTCGTTGCCTCCCGATGAACACGACGCATTCCTTTGCCTCCCCATGAACACGACGCATTCCGTTGCCTCCCCATGAACACGACGCATTCCGTTGCCTCCCCATGAACACGACGACGATGCTGTTTCTCCGTTCCGACCCAGCCATGTACACGAGCCCTGGCTGTACGTATGCGCGAGTAGGTGTTCGAGACCCCGCCCGTATGTACACACACGTGGCCGTATTTTCTTTCTTGCACCCTGGCCGCTGTACGTACGTGTACATGCTACGTGCGCGCCTCTACTACGACACGTGCGCGCCTCTACATCCACCAGTATATATGTACGTACACGTTCGCGACCAGAATGACAACGCTACGTACGCTTCGACCAGGTGGGTCCCGACTTTCAGGCACTTCCTTGCGTGCGAAGATGTAGCTGGTGGGTCCCAGCAGTCAGGGGGGAAACGTTTTTTCGTGAAATACGGTGGCCCGTCCGGTGGGTCCCCGCTGTCAGGTGGAGGAATAATTATTTTGCACGTAATATGGAGGCACTTCCTTGCTGCGGCCGTGGACCCAGCTGTCAGCCTCTCCACGTACAGTCCACGTCCGATGGAAGCCGTTCATTGACCACGATGACCACGCCGTGCCGAGAGCACCAGGGCGGTGGACGATGGCGAGGCCTAGGAAGGGGACGACGCGGAGCCGGGGAAGACGCGGCAGTGGATGCCCACGCGTAGAGGAGTACGAGGGTCCACTGGTTCGCTGCGGTGTGAGGCTGCCGTCGCCACAGAATAACAGGGGGTGTGGGTTAGTAGAGGGATGGCCTGGCCAGCGATGGGAGTAGTAGGGGGCGATGAGGCCTCCGCCGCATCGCAGCCGGCCAAGGGAGGCAGGAGCACGAGGCACGAGCGGCGCTGGTTTGGGCGGCTGGAGCAAGAAGACCAGAGGTTGAAGAACCACTACGGCCGTTGGATGGACATCGTATGGTCACTGGAGCTAGAATCGTGCATATTGACTAAGTTGACAGAGCCCTCTGTCCCCGTCAACTTAGTAGGCCCACAAGTCAGACTGCCACTATACTGGGTCCCAGCTAACAGGGGGAGTGTTCTTTTTTTTTTGTGCGTAATAAGGAGGCACTTCCTTGCGTGCGAACATATAGCTGGTGGGTCCGAGCTGTCAGTGGCGGTAACGTATTTTTCGCGAAATACAGAGGCCCTTTTAGTGGGTCCCTGATGTCAGGTGGAGGAATCATTATTTTGCGCGTAATAAGGAGGCATTTCCTTGCGTGCGGCCGTGGACCCAGCTGCCGGCCTCTCCACGTACAGTCCACTTCAGATGCTTGTCGGTCGTTGACCACTTGACCAGGCCGCGCCGAGAGCACCAGGGCGGTGGACAACGGCGAGGCCTAGGAAGGGAACGACACGGAGGCAGGGAAGACTCGGCAGTTGTTTCCCACGCGGAGGGGAGTACGACTGTACGAGGGTTTACTGGTTCGTCTGCTGTCGTCGGAGAATAACAACAAGTGTGGGTGAGTAGAGGGATGGCTAGGCCAGCGACGGGAGTACGGTGGGGCGGTGAGGCCTGCGCGGCAGCAGAGCCGACCACGGGGAGGAGGGAGCAGGCAATCCCGCTGGCACTTGTTTGAGCGGCTGGAGCAGGAAGAGCAGAGATTGAAGAAGCACGACGGCCGTTGGATGGCCATCCAACAGTCACTGCTTGTGCGTCAACCTTTTTATTTAGGAAAGCCTCAAATCTGTGGAAAACAGCATACAGTCCATCTGCCATTATTTCTAATAATTTACATCCCATTTGCTAATTATTAAGGTTTTTTTGGAGCCCATATTCTTTTTGTTAGCATTACAACCCATATTGTGGCCACGGTTAAAAAATTATATGACATTTTGGATATTTCGGTGTGGTCCGAACTGTTTTTAATCCCGAAATTTCGACTCACATTCAAACTGATTTTAAAAATAAATGTATATAAATATAAAATCCAACAAATTCTCCACGCATAAAAATTAATGTAATTTAAAATCTCGAAATGAAAAAAAAGATATTTGAAACTAATTGCCGGTTTGATGTGTTTTAAAAATGTACAGCCCATTTCTCATTACTGATGTGCCATTTTCTCAGCCAGCCGCATGAAAGGTCTCCTCGTCTTGAAAGATTTGCAGCCCAACAGGCCTGACAAAGCGACTTACTTGGCAAATCACAAAAAACTGGGCTGTGGCCATGGACCCAGCTGTCAGCCTCTCCACGTACAGTACTCTTCCGATGGAATGTCGTTGATCACGTTGACCACGCCGCGTCGAGAGCACCTAGGCGGTGGACGACGGCGAGGCCTAGGAAGGGGACGACGCGGAGCCGGAGAAGACACGACAGTGGATGCCCACGCGGAGAGGAGTACGAGGGTTCACTGGTTCGGCTGCGGTGTGAGGCTGCCGTTGCCGCTGGGCCTGGCTAGCGGTGGGAGTAGTAGGGGGCGATGAGGCCTCAACGGCAGCACAGCCGGCCACTGGAGGCAGGAGCAGGCGGTCTCCCCGGCACTGGTTTGGGTGGCTGGTGCAAGAAGAGCAGCGATTGAAGAAGCAGCAGGACCATTCGATTCAAATCAACCGGTTACTGCTGCTAGAATCGTTTGTTGACTAAGTTGACAAGCCCTGCGTACGCGTCAACTTAGTAGGCCCACAGGTCAGCCTCCCAACCGGTGCGCCCCAGATGTCAGTGGGAGGAATCATTTTTTTGCGTAATAAGGAGGCAGTTGATTGCGTGCGGCCAGGCCAGCGGAGGGAGTAGGGTGGGCCGGGGAAGCCTGCATGACATCACAGCAGGCCACAAGAGGAGGGAGCAGGCAGTCCCGCCGGCGCTAGTTTAGGCGGCTGGAGCAGGAAGATCAGAGATTGAAGAAGCACGTCGGCCGTTGGATGGACATCCAACAGTCACTGCTGCTAGAATCATGTGTTCACTGACAAAGCCTTGCGTAAACAAGTCAGCCTCGAAATCTGTGGTGTGCACAGCCCATTTGCTATTATTTTTATAATTTTTACTCATTTTCTAATTCATATGGAATTTATTGCAACCCGTTTTCCATTTTTAGAATTGCTGGCCATTTTCTGGTCAGTACCAGGGTCAAAAAATTAACTAAATATGTGGGAAATTTTGAAAATTCGCAAGTTTTTGCTTGGGAACGAAATATTCTTAATCCAAAAATTAATAGCCATACTAAAACAAATTTAAAAATAAATTAGTACTATGTCATGTTAAATCCAATGAAATACGTATAAGATATCAGTGAAGAACAAAAACAAAAAAAGAAACTTATATCCCATTTGCTATAATTTTTTTGGAATTTTCAACCCTTTTTGATATTACTTTTAACAGACATTGACCATACTCTTAAGCCAGGCCGGAATGCATCCCTCCTCGTCTTGAAAGATTTGCAGCCCAGTAATTCGGAGAAAACAAATAGGCCTAGCTTAGGTATTCTTCAAAAAGAAGTACTGGGTTACCTATTTTCCCAAAGAACTGGTGCATGAGCATTTAGCTTTATTTATTTATTTATTTACTCATTTATATTTAGGGGACCATGAGCATGTACCTGGGCCGGATTCATGAGAGAGCCTCCCTTCCAGTTAATTATGGGCTTCTCTATTGGGCCTTCATCAGTGGGCTGCATGTTATCAACAAGTGGAAAATGAGTTCCGTATGAAAAATAGTATGCGCTACGTACGGTACGGGGCACTAAAGGATCGAATCGTGCAACGACTTCCAAAACATTGTGTTTGTCGTTCTAACAACACATTTATTCAACCAACAGACGAAATATACTACTGATTGTACATTGAAAACAGTAGCAGTAGCAACCAGGGCTGGGGGTGCAACAGAAGCAGTACGTAGGCCAGAAGAGTGAAGACGCAACTCTCTCTTCCAAACCAACATCAGCCATCATTACAAAAGGGCTACCAAAAAAGAACAAGTGTATGCATCAAACTAAATAAAGATCCTACTACACCAAGTGTACGCATCTAACTAACTGGCTCAGTTAGACGTTACTATTTATTAAGCTGTGGAGATTGGCTGACGGCTTGAACTAGATGGGTGCCTGACGGGGGAAACTCCAGCCAGCAGGTCGAAGTCTGATACTTGCGACCCTCTCTCCTACTTTGGGCTGCAGAGCGTGGCGGCACATATCAGGGTATGGTGCATGCAGAGACGCATGGTACGCTGTGTACACACAGTTTTGCCTAATGAACGAAACCGCGCTGCCATCATGATCCTTGCCGTCGGTTATCTCCTGGTTAATTGGATAATTCAGTCCGAGAAACAGAGAGCGTGTACCAAGGCTACTTACCAGCACTAGTCAAAAATTCCTGAAGGCCCAGAGATGCTGGGATCCTGCCCAAAGACCTTGCAGTGACTGTGATTGTATTCCGCGAAACAACACGTCCGGTACGTGCGAACGATCATCAATCTTTCGCCGTCGTCTGATCGAGCCAGGAACCACCTGCAACTGCCATGCCGCTTTTCTTTGAAAGGTTCTGGGATTAGGAAGGGTAGGGACACTAGGCGGCCTACAACATCATATCAAGTTGGAGTCAAATAAAAAAGGGCCCTTGATTTAGTCAATCTTAAGAACAGCATATGTTATGAGCATGAATATTTTTTCACCAAATGTTGACAGTAATATAAGCAAGCCATCATGATATCAAGTAATCCCTCTGTAAGCTTGAAAAACGTTCTCATATTATGGGACGGAGGGAGTAACATACTGCTGTAACAGCCGTTTGTAGCGATGTCTGGAGTAGGCCAGCAATACGTCCAGCCATAGAAGGAGTCGACAGCGTAAATGAAGCCCTTGTGTTCAATGGCATCGGAGAACCATGGAGGATGTATGATCCTGCGATGGACATGCAGATTTATCCACTTACCGCAGTGACCTGTCAGATAGGCGAGACCGCGGTTGAAGAACGCAATTAGCCTGAAGTCTTTATAATTCGTAGATCTTGTGGGCACTTGGCAGATTACAACCTTGAGCAAATCAAACTTGGTATCATGTTGGCTACTGTAATATTCCGAGTATTCTGGGCCGCGGTGCCAAAGCAGTGCGGTGTTAATCGAAGGAAGGGGGATCAATCGCCGGGTGTAGACCTCTACGAGCAACCAGCTGCCGCGACCGTCGACGAGCACCATCCAAGACGTGTTCATGCCGACCCAGTACATACCGTTAATGTAGTTGAGGCTGACGGGGATCGGATCGCAGTCAAGGGGGTTGATGCTCGCCACCCTACGATCGTTATGCTGTGTGACATGCCGTTTCTGAAGATCAAGCGGCATCAGCAAGCAAGGAGCTGGCTTAAAAAGCTCCGGCCTGAGGACTTTGAGTAAACGGTACAGCCCCGACGAGCACGCGGCGAACGGCATGGTACTGAGATTGTCCACACACGAAACAATGAGCTTGATTACCTCTATGGGGAGCGAATTCCAGCCACTCTTTTGGCGGACGTTGCTTGGTTCTGCCATTGTTAGTGCTTGGGTTTCGGACAAGGGGGGAGGTGCCTTAGCGGGGATGGAAGATTGGACGAGATTATGTGGGACAAAGATGGAGAAGCGAATATGTGCTGCGGGAAGTGGACAGGTGATGATGACTACAGCACGCCGCTTGACTTACGAGACACATACCAGCAGCGTAGGGTCATGTCGATGCCAGACAACTTGCTTGAGTGATCACAGTACTGGTACTCCCTATAGTGCTATGCCCTAACTTGCTTGAGTAGAGTAGTAGAGTAGGACTCTGCTCTACTACTAGCACCGGAGGAGTAGTATATTGTAATCTAAAATAGTTACAAACTTCAATGCCCGAGCGTGGAACGACTACGGACCGTGCTCAAAGACCGTGTCTACGTGGTGTTTGGACATGGGCGACAACCTCAACGCCAACGGTGCTGCTCCCGTTGCACCGTATGTGTTTCTGTCCTTCTTGTTCGAAATCGTGGTAGAATTCATGTTTCTACTCTGTATCCTACTACTATGCTAGTCCACATGATTAGTTTCATCTCTGTTATAGCCGTCATGATTTATTTTGTGCTTATTCGGATTAAATATCGTAGTAACTTGCTCATATATTCAACTGGCGCAACGTCCCCTACAGCCACTCCCGTTTCATGGACGGCCTGGTCGATGCCTCCAAGGAGCCCTTCGTCCACTACTATGAGTGCCCGATGCCGTTTTGTGGCTCGCCAGCGGACATGGTGCATCACCTCACGGATGCGTGCAGCGGTCACTGCTGGCCCTTGGCGGAGAACATCAAGTATGAGACATGCTACCCGTTCACCATGCCGGAGTCGCTGGAGGATCACCGCCGCCTGCTAGTCTCGGAGGAGGACGGCTGCGTCTTCCTCTTGATCGTGGGCACCGGCGAGGCCCGCGCAGGCCGCCGCCCCGTCTCTGTAATGTGCGTTAGGCGCGACGCCACTGACGCTAACACTGACACGAGGCCGATGTACGGGTGCGTGGTCAGTGTTACTACCCCTCTGGGTCACGTGGGCGGCGACACCGACCTCATCGAACGGACTTGGACTCTGGGGAGCTGGGACTATCCCGCCAATGTGGACTTGGAAAACCCATGGCATCCTTTACCCGCCGACGCGGTGCACGGGGACTCCAAGGAGGTTCACCTGGACATACGCATTATCAAGTTAAATGTTGATCATTAGTATTCGCTCAATGTAATCCGCTGTCTAAGCATGTGGAGACTTCCATGCAGGATCTTGCTCTATTGGAGTATCGCGCATGAATAAAAGTGTATCCGTTTATGGTTTAGTCTAGAATCTTCCATGTATGAATTTTTACTACAGTACTGGTGGAAGACTTACGATGAACCATTTCTTACATCTCCTCTGCCCGCTTGCAAGTCATCCTGATTTAATCCCTCCGTCTAGGTGTATAAGGGCATTGTTAATATTACTTAATAGTATAACCAACTGTTGACTATAAGAAAGTGCCATGTCATCTGTAGCCAACATGTATAACAATCGATACTCAAAAACTAATTCTTAAAGATCATTTCTTGCAAAGCACAATAAGTGTTATTTCTTCACAAGTTTTGGATGCAGGTTGAACAGTTGAACGCTTTTGTTTGCAAAAGATACCTTTTTATCTATTTCACCCGGATGTTTGTGAGCTCTAGAGATGAAATAATATCCGAAGAAACCTATCGATACCCGTTACACATGAGATGACCCCCACATCCTTTGTCAAAATAAACAACTCCCCGATCAATGCATTTCACTCTTCGGTGCAACGCACGGGCACCTTACTACTATAGATTAGTACGACCAAAAATTGAACTAACATTATATATAGTACGATAAATGCTGATGCATGTCACCTAGAATTATATCATTCAAAACTATATTCAAATACGAATCCAACGATATAGTTTTTGCTGACATGCACTAACATTTTGTCAGTTAAATCTTCAGTCAAATTCAATGGGGGACTAATAAACCACGACCGATGTAGTACAAGTGTAGAGGGCGGCGCTGCACGGGTGTCTCACCTCTCACCCCGCTCGTGGCACGGCAGTAAAGCCGGCATATCACAAAACCCAACCACTCCCAGTAATAAGTGGCCTGGTAAAATAAACGGACAAGCAACCATCACATCCCTCCGTCTTTTTGCAGTTCATCTCTCTGCATTTACTTTCTCCGGTTCATCTCGCACACTCGATCCCTAGCTACTACTCCTAGGGCCAGTTCTTTTGGCGGCTTCCCCAGCTTTTCCCACAAGACTAGTCAGAGTGGAGAGTAACAATAAGGCGCCTCACTCATTTATTTGGGCTTGTAAACTACTACTCCGTCCTGGTATATTCCTCACCATTGTAATTTGTGCTAAATTTTGACCAAAGATTTAACTGGTTTATTCCTCACCATTGTAATCCCTCCATCTAGGTGTGTAAGTCATCTTACGAAAACCAAATAATCCCAACACACTTAGGCGCGGTGCATTAACTTCTACTCCGTACCTCGTTTCTTGTTTCTTGACATATCAACCAATAAGAGATAAAGAGTGTGCATGCTTTTAATGACTTGAGATATCAAACACGACATGCAGTGGTTAGTTCATTGCATGCAATACTATTAATTAGCAAATAAACATTAACGTTTCTCGTTTTCTCCTCCTCCTTGGTCACGGTGCACAGCCTAAGATGACTTACTCACCTAGACGGATGGAGTAGTGCATGTGACATGCACTAACATTTCATTAGTTAAATTTATGATCAAAATGTGACACAGATTACAATGGGGACCAATAAACCAGGACGGAGGTAGTAGTTATGGGATTACTAATCTAGAAGCCTAAAAGAACTGGCCCCTGGTACTCCTAATAGTAGTAGTAGTACTCAAGTTGGAATTCCAATTGCACGGCACAACTTGTTAGGCAAAAAAATCGATACAGGGTGTAGGAAGCGGTTTGGGAATTTGCATGCCTTTCCAACCAGTGAGATACTCCGTACAAAGTACGACAGAGAAATAACCACAGAGAAGGAAGCTAAAAGTAAACAATCAAACGAGAATTTTTGCATTTATTTTGCATTGAATTGTTTCACAAGCTTGACTAGTGCTGTTTTTCAACTTTTACAAAAACCGCATCGTAATGTTAAAACGTGCATTTGCACATACATAAGTAATAGTAGTACTCCCTCCGTCTAGGTGTATAAGTCTTCCCTCCTTCTTGGTCACGGTGGATAACCAAAGATGACTTATTGACCTGGACGGAGGGAGTAGCACAGTCTGCAAGCATATATCAAGAGAGACGTGTAGTGCGATAGTATATAGTAAAGTTTGTGCTATATGCACGTACTTGCAAAATGCGTACGAATACACAAGGTTTCCAAACTTTCCCTTTTACATACTTAATTAAGGACGCTAAAAATTCTTGAACGTTCGGGATTTATCATTTGCGTCCCAAAACTAATGAGATCGCCTTACGAAACAAAAATTATACTCCTCCTAAAAGCCACGGCGCTCGCAGGAGCGCTTGCGGCGCGCCACGAGTGCCTTGGTGCGCGGCCGTTTCCTAGCGCGCCGACACAACGCCTCTTCCTCAGCCTCGCAACTCGCGAGGTGCTGATTGTTTGCTTGCCGGCGGGCGAGCGCGATCTCACCGGTGTGGTGATCCGGCGCCAACAGGTACTCGTCCTCGCTGGAAGCGTGCACCGGGTCCACGTACCGCCAAGCGTAGATGAGGCGCTTGGGCCCGACTGCACTCAAGGCATCGGCACGGGCATCCTCCGCCACCCTCACGGCCCTCGCACGAGCCTTCTGCCAAAGATCCAATTGCCTGACTCTCTCGCACGCAACATAGGCCTCCTAGGCAGCTTGTTCCGCGGTGCGCTTCTCTTCCTCGGACTTCTTCTCCGCCTCTATTTTGGCGCGCTCTACTGGAGGCAAAGCTTCCCACAAGGCGACATCCATTTCTTTCCAAAGCTCCTCAAGGCTGGGGGGCTCGGTGGGCGGCGCGACGTTCTCCTCGTAGCGGGGAGCCGACGCGTCCTCCGACGCGCGTGCTGGCGAGATGGGGAACGCCGACGCATCGAGCGGAACGCCGACGCATCCTCCTCGACTAGTGGCGGCGAGGAATGGAACGGCGACGCGTCGCGTCGCGGCGAGGAGTGGAACACCGATGCGTCCTCCTCGACTAGTGGCGGAGAGGAGCGGAACGCCGACGCGTCCTCCTCGACTAGTGGCGGCGAGGAACGGAACGGCGACGCGTCGCGTAGCGGCGAGGAGCGGAACACTCATGCGTCCTCCTCGACTAGTGGCGGCGAGGAATGGAACGGCGACGCGTGACCGTCCGCGTGGTGCAGCGAGGGGCTCCAAGGGCTTGGGAGGGGCGATGCCATGGTGGTCGACGTGAGAGGGAGGGGGAGGAGATAGCGATGAACGTGAACGTGAGGGGGAGGAGATAGCGATGTCGTGGGAGGCGCCGTATTTATAGCGAGCAATGGCACACCTACGTAAGATATGGACTGAGCTGCACTGACTTAACTGCAGGTCCTGTTGCGTCACTGACATGTGGGCCAGACCCCTGTTGGGCCCATATGTCAGTGACCTAATGCACCTGCAGTTAAGTAACAGCTACGTCGGCATATTTGTTGGACTAAATTACGGGGGAGCGAAGGGGTGGAAATATTGCTAGTCACAACGGATTGGACGAGCGTGGGGGGAGGAGAGTCATGCATGCAGATTTTTTCACACGGGGTGGAGTGGTGGGACCGCCGGAGGGAGAAGGAGAGTTTGGCAGGCATATTGTTTCCACACATGGGGAGGAAAACATTTGGAGACGAACGGGCTCCTGCAGGTATGGGGAACGGTGCATAATAAGTCATCTTGCATGCCGGGCTAGGTATAGTCTCAAGTCATTAAAAACATACAAGCCCCACACATGTTCATATTTCAAGGTGCACTAAATTATTGCATGCGATTATTAAGGCTGGCTATAATGGTGGTATCTTAGCTGGTATCATGCACACGGGAATACCAAACATGCTGATGTGGCAAAGAATTAAAGAAGAGAGGGGGGTTAGAGTAACTAGTGTTCATGCATGCATTGGTAAACAAATTTTTTTGTGAAGAACGACAACACTAGTTGAGTACTTTTCAAGACTTCAAAAACTATTCCACCGCCTCTACTATCTTGCTAAGAGTAGGTGAAATTTTTGAATCGAGCCCTTCAAACTAGAAGGGAGGTAGTGGTACTCTAAGGCTGGTCATAGTGGGGAGTAACTTAGACTAGTAACATGCATATGTTACTAGTCTATGTTACTACCTCTATAGTGCATAGTATAATAGATTAGTATCATAGGTGGTCTCATTTATTGCCATGCATGACACATAGTAGCATCACATTTATTATGTTACGGTATCTACCTATGTTAGTATAATCATCTCTCTCTTATACTCATTATAATTAGTATTGTAGATATTGATATTTTTAGTATAAATTTGGTCGTGGGATTTCATTGATGCCTGTCAAAGCATGGAGGAAGCGGAGCTTAGGGCTTGCATTGTCGGTCTCTACATAGGTATTTCTCTTCATAATCCTGTAATTTTAGAGACTGATTGCGCTTTTGTGGTAGCATCTCTTGCATCGGGGGACTATGACAGGTCTGCTATGCGTGACCTGAAGATGAAAGCGTTGAGCATCTCGAAGTTGATCAACAATCTTCAATTGTCAAAGATTAGCCGTTCGGCCAATAAGGTGGCACACTTAATCGCTAAGTATAGCTTTGACAATAGATTAGATGGTATTCTTGTAAATAACGTACCGCCCTGTGTGGTGAATATTGTTTCGAATGAGTGTACTAGTGTGGCTGGTTGATTAATATAAGGTCCTGTTCAAAAAAGTATAAATTTGGTCAAACACTTTGCAAACGGTTGACAGGAGTAAAAAGGACCAGAGGGAGTATCATGCATGCGGAGTAGGCAAAAAAAATCTTGTCTAACAAAAAAGGCAAAAAAAATTGCTCATTTATAGCCGGTCAAAGTCTCAAAGGGCGCGACCGCGCGAGGGAGGCGAAGGTCGTGGGAGGCGCAACGTTTGACGGAATTAAGTGAAGTTACATCCACGCGCCGGCATGGCGTGCGAACGGGCAGAAGTATACTGTCAGGCCTACGATATGGGTCTAGTAGACATGACATCTAGTGGGTCCTGCATAGTTCTCGAGAACTCTTTGGGGGCTTGCAGCCGTTTATCCACCGGGCAAGCCTGCAACCCCACATCGTTCGCACGCCCTACTCGTCCATGTCTTCTACCTTACAACAGTTCGCTCCCAGTCGTCCCGTCCTCTCACATTAGTTTGCTCCCAATTTTTTTTGCGGGGTAGAACAGTTCAACTTCTCCTAACCCTCCTCCAAAATCCATAGCCTCCCAAATCTCCATGGTCGCCGCTGAGTACCAGGTTAGAGCCATCACCGGCGATCAGTTCATCGTCATCTACACACATGGATCCGAGATGGTGAAAGCATGGCTTGCTCGCTTCCTACGCATGTTCAACAGTTCAACGGATGAGTGGGTCGCTGGGCTAGATGTTGAGTACACCACAGTCCTGGGACGAGAGAAGGATCTAAAGGACGAAGAGAGGAAGAAGCCTGCGCTATGAGAGGTCGCGTCCGTGTCAGAGCAATCACTCCCTCCAGTCCTTTTTTGTTTGGGTATAACAAAATCTCGTTTTCCATTCATATTTTACAAGTAAAATTCATGGACAAACTTTGAACCAATGTACGATGGGGACTAGTAAACCAGAATGGAGGTAGTAGTTTTTTTAATCAAAGAAGGGTTTCCCCTTCCGATTTTCATTACTAAAAACCAGTATCAAAATCTAAACCATAGTATTTGCCCTAGAACTACCAGGTTCAAGATCTCGCAACATAAACCCATACAACCTCCATCGCAAAAAAGCCATACAACCATACGCCAAGGAGGTACGTAGTACTATGAATTCCATTTTCGCTCCATACAAACCGTTCTAAAAACTACTTACTACTTATAACGCGCCATTGAAAATCGGAACTCTTAACCCCGATAAAAAACGATATTTTAAACGTGGCTACTCGATATGTGGCAACTGGCGAGCCACCGCGCTCCAAGTCGTTCACCTGTGGTCCCGACCATCAACTCCTACGGATCAAATTATCACGCGAGCCGACTATTCCTACAAAGGTGCTCCACCACGTACCCGGTACCCGCGAATGCACCAATCGTGCACCTAGGGTTTTAGGGTTTATTTGTTAACGTCGCCTTTACGTAACACTCATGTGTGCGAGACAGCGAGAGGCCGACTGCGTGCGTGCGCCTCTTCTCTTCATATATGTACTCCACCGTTTGTCTGGTGTCCAAAAAATTATAATAACTACTAGCAATGTGCCAATGCGTTGCCACACGATCAAAGTAGATTAATACATATTCACCGATTTGATAGAAAAAATTCAGTTTTGAAATACGTATATCACTAAAAATATGTTATGTTTCACTCAAAATATATTCCTTTGGCGGTTTTGATGAGATAAGGGAGGAATGTTGTTGATTTCAAGATTCGAGAAGTGGTATATGTCTAATTTCTACTCTTACTAGCAAGATGCCCGTGCGTTGCACGAAACATCAAGATCTTGTGGGAGAAAAGGATGAACGAGGGAAGTCCTTATCTGCAAATGTGGTGAAGAGTGCGGGTAAATTGCCATATTTTCCTTCCTATCCGTCAGATATAAATCGGACGACCTACATTGCAGGATGGCAGGCCCACCATCATCACCAACTCTATTTTTTATCCCTACTCTTATAAAAAAGCATTATCGGTGATGATCATGTGCCTGCCATCCTGCAATATAGGCCGTCCGATCTATATCTGACGGATAGGAAGGAAACTATGGCAATTTTGCAAAAAGATACCCACACCCCTCTCCACATTCATCCTTTTCCCCCACAAGATAAACTACTCATACAAATGCATCTTGATGTTCCGTGCAACGCATGGGCATCTTGCTAGTTGTTGCAAAAAGCCCATGTGTGTGTGAGAGAGAGGGAGAGTGGAGGAGGACGGAGTGCATGTGTGTCAAAGACACAAGGAGTGTGTGTGCGATAGGTATCAGCTTAAAATGAGGCGATAGTGTGTGTGTGTGCATGATCGAGAGGGCGTGTCTCAAGAAGGGAAGAAAAATCTACATAGATACAAGGAGCGGGAGAGAGACATGTATGCGATGGTGGAAGCACGAGTGTGCGGGTGTATAAACCTATCTAGAGGCTAGCTAGTCGATAAATGTTTTTGAGAGAAATACGAGTCGGGGTGCGAAATTGAGAGTTTTGTGTGTGTGAGAGAGAGACGGTAGTCGGGAAGGGGAGTGGAAGCAGGAGTTGTGTGTGTGTGTCCGTGAGAAAGAGAGAGGAGACGGTAGTCGGGTTGTCTGATCGGTAAACAAATGAATAATGTCAGTCTGGGATGGAGACGAAAAGGAGACCGCAACAAATGTTGTGTCTATAGGAGAGAGAGAGTAATGTTAGTGGTATGAGTCATATGTAGAGACATATAGGGTGTGTGAGAGAATCCCATAGAGAGAAAGACAAAGTGAAAGACGAGTGGAGACTGTGTGTGTGGCGGTGAAAAAGAAAGCTTAGGTACCGAGTGATACCAGAGAACAGTAGAGACGTGAGAGATAATGAAAACCGTGTAATGTATAATGATAGGGAGAGTGTGACACTTCTCAAGGGAGACGTCGAGAGACCATGTTTGCGAGGATAGGAGAAACATGAAGTGAGCGTGCGGGTGAGCTGGAGAAAAGAGAGTGATAGCTACCTGAAGGAGCATGCATGCGAGAGAGATGGGCGTGAAAGGAGTGAACAAAAAAGGGATTCAAATATTTGAATTCGACATGATGATACATGTAATCCATACTCGAACCAAAATTGATCTATCAAACATGCATACTCATATGAATTCACGCACATCTATTTTATTTAATATGTAGATATTACTGATCCATACATTTTAGTAGAACATAATTTGGTTAAAAAATTTCAAATTCTGCCTTAAGATTTCGAGATTGTTCTATTTGTAAATCATATTATACATATAAAGGAGCAGAATTCTTTGTTGTGCTTTTGAAAGTATATATAAAAAATGATGTATATAGAATGTAATTCCAATTGAAAATGGATCCCGCCCGAAAAAAATAGAATACAAACGGGATTCGAATTGAGTTGGCACGGTAAACGTGCACTCTGCAAAATTTGAACGAAGCGGGGAAAGTCGCAGTAACTGCCCGAAACCAAAATCTGTGAGATGGAAATCACAACTGCCTATCCCTGCCACGCAAAGCCTATCTGCTGGATTTCTATAGGTTTCGATAGGGGTAGGTTTGTAATTTCACCCAAACGTGACGTAACCGCCTCTCACCCGGATTCATACACGGTGGGCGCCAAAACACTGTGTGTCCTCGGCCGAAATTGACTCCCTCCCTGATTCATATTCATACACGGTGGACGCCAAAAACAAACTCTCGTCGGCAAATATTCGGTGTATGCGAGATTACCGTCCTATCCCCAACCGACTAATGTTGCTGTGACGTACTCCCTCCATTCCCTTATACAAGGCACCAAACTCAAATTACAGGTACCTAGGTAAAATTTAATGACTACTTTACAAGCCAACTTTTCTTCTTGTTATCTGGAATCATTAATACGTCTGCATGCATGCAAGGAAGGAATGAGAAGAAAGTAGCACACTGTCATTATGACTACATGCATGCAAGTATTAAACAAGTTGCTACTACGAGAAAACATCATTAAATTTTGCCTCGGTTACTGTTAGTGGCCTTGTATAGATGCAAAATGTATTTTTCATAGTGGCCTTGTATGAGGGAATGGAGGGAGTAGTAGAAATTTGAAACGGGGGTTAAGTTTGTAAATTTCCTCGCATTTGAGACAAGTGCGCCATGAATACATGGTTCTCCCCTTCCTCTCTACCTCCCTTTTCCCCATTCGTACTCCGTGGGTGCCAAAACACCCTATCCACCCGACCCTCCTCCGTCCGCCGCCGTCCGCCACCCCATCCACCGCCGTCCTCCTCCACCATGCCGGAGCTGATACCCCGACGCCGCCGTCCATTACAAGAGATCGACCTCTCTCATCCACAGCTTCGGACCGGGATCCTTGCATCCCGTCCTCTCGCTTCATCCCCGCCGTCGTCCACCTTGCCGGTGCCGCTCCTACGACCGTCTCGTCCACCGCTCCCCGCCGCTAGCGTCTACCCTCCTAGAGCTGCTTCCACGCCGCCGACAGCCATCGCCACCGCAGCACCGTCAAATTCTCAGCAGATGCGTACACGGCGCCGCACCAGAGGCGGTACTCTTTCGTGTCTGCTTAACTTATTTATCGCAGCAAGAAAATAGATCGCCACTGCTTTACTCTGATTTCTTGTCTTGGTTGCGAAGTTGCCTTTGTCCGGTTTGCACCTTCAGATCCGCCATGGCACACTCAACACTATACTCCCAATGCTTATGGTTTTCCCCTTTTATATTCCACACTAGTTAAATCACAGTAGACTAAATTTCAAAATTGGGTCAGTCAATTTTTCAGAGCTTGCCGGAGTTCGCCGGTATGATCGAAGGGGCTCTGGTGGTTGTGGGGCCTCGCCGAACGAAGAAAACTCGACGCGGGTGGGGGTTGGGGCGGGGGTGGGGCTGGCGGAGGAACACATGCGGTGGGGGCCGGTGGTCCGGCCGGCGGCCCGTGCGGTGTTCTGTATGGGAAGAATTAGAGACGAGGAAGAAGAAGGGTTAGGAGACGTAGGATCTTCATCCAACCTCCTGAAATGGTCGAGAGACAACTGAGAGTTGCATTCTTAATGCGCTCTGGTTCATCATGTGTGGGCACTGCGCAACCAACATTTTATTATCCAAAATCTGCTTGCTCTTCTTTACCATGTTCCTCTTCCGTTCTTCTTTAATATGTACTCTCTCCGTTCCTAAATACAAGTCTTTGTATAGATTCCACCATGGACTACATATGGAGCGAAATGAGTGAATCTACACTCTAAAATGTATCTGGATACATCTGTATGTGATCCATAGTGGAAATCTCTACCAAGATTTATATTTTGGAACGGAGGGAGTATGATAGTAGTAAAGTATGTTCCTTGTACTGAAGATGAGCAGGGACATTTGCAGTGTAGACGTCTATACGGTCGGTTGTGATGGACACTTTGAGCCTCTTTGATTCGTAGGATCTTGTAAACATAGGAATAGGATTTGTAGTGGCCTGCCCACTTGAATCCTATAAGAATAGCAAGGAAATGCGGGGAGCTGTGTTGCCTTTGAGAATTACACTAATATTAACAGTACCGCACCTTCACTTGAAGAGAGCTGGTATCCGAAGCCTTTCTAGCCGTACCGGCAATACTAGCACATATATTCCAGCAAGTTCCACTTTGCTGATTTTACTCTGATGCTTAAGGTTTTCCCGTTATATCTACACTATGATCTATGTAGCTGCTTTGTGTCGCACTAGCAGCAGTCCAGTCTTGAAGCTAAACACTACAATGACTTACAAAATTGGCACCAAGGCATTGAGTGCCATTCTGGATGCAATGAAACTCATACGCTCCCCACCTGTTGATTCTTGTTCAGAATATGATCCTAATGACTATTCTAACCTCGAGGAGTCAAAGGCAGATGGCCTGTCCTGTTCACCCATCAAGGTGCCTGCTCTAATTTGGCAATGTTTTATTGATTGCGGGTATCTTGCATATGTTGTCTTGCATTTCTTCTACTTTGCTGCACCGCCATCTACTTAGTTTACTCATCATATATGTCGAGATGCCATCCACGTCCATTATCAATACATATTCCATCTGTCATCATACCATGTTTTTCCACTCAAATGTTGTTCTTGTGCATCAGGCATCAAAAAGGAAGAGGGTGATTGCCGAACCTGAAGGAGCACCAGCAAAGTCCTTGAAAAACATGGTGGTGCCGGAGAAATCAGACAGCACCCCACTTATATTGGTTGTACAACCAGTGACACAAAACGTAGGACCGACTCCAGTAGACTGTACCCATACTTCACTGGCCACACCACACAAGACCTGCACTCCAGCAAAAGGTATACCGATTTCATTTGCCATAGCACCAGCTATACCACAGAAAAATCCCACTCCAGCAAAAAGTACAGCAAATCCACCGACCGAAGACCTATCCCAACTGCAGAGACGGCTAATTCCTGCAGATTGGAACCCCATTCCATTTATTCCCAGTTCAAAAGACAATGCTTTCAATGTTGTTAGGGACTACGTGCATATATTCCCATCATGGGAAGATTATTGTGAAGACAAACACCATTTTCACATCTTCCAGTCCAACTTACGTGTAAGTGCTATTATTTATGGTTATTATTTTCCTGTTTTCTGCTGATTGAACACATCAATGATTTACATTACATTGTTGTAACGAGGCGAGGGTCAATCTGGATAGTCATGACGAGCAAAGCTTGCTTGTGCTTTTCAAGGAAGCATTGCAGCAGTATTAGTGTTACCTGAGGAAATCACACTTTGATGGCAAGTCTATAAACGAATTTCCGGTGAAGTCTCCTGTGCTAAATTTAGAAGACATTGAATGGAAAAACCTTGTTATGCACTGGTCTCGTTCCCAGGATGAGGTACTGTCTATGAAATCACATGACAATTTGAACTTCTACTTTTCCGCATGTGCCTTATGGATCTTTTTTGCAAGAAATCTGCTCGAAGAATAATTCTGGTTTGACAAGAACGACAGGATATCGCAAATATGTTGCCCGCTGCTTTGCTCTTGTTTTACCTGTTGTCCTGTATCATTGTACTTGCATACATACCTGGTTCATTATGTGATAGCAGTATGCATGATAGCTTGCTTATCAATTGTTCGCTCCAAATTATCTGATCTGTATGAATGGTTACATTAGTGTAGAATATATCCAATGCCAATATTTTTTTTAGCTCTGCATTGTTCTTGTAAGTAAATGTTGTCCTTTATCAGTGTACTTATAATGACAAGTAGTTGTTCATGTACCATCACTCTGCAACTTATTTTCCTTTGGCCTCCATTTTCTACACATCAGATCTATATTTACTCTTACCATAAGGTTGGTACTGAAGAAGTTTAGCTGTGCATTGCTCTTGGCTGTACCTTTGGCATGTATCGCTGCACTTACATTTATAGCTACTTGGTTATGTAGCATCACTCTTCATCTTATCTTAAATATTCTCCATTTTTTCGTATATTATCACATCTATATTTAATCTTACCAAAATGTAGAATAATGGCAATGCTTTTGAAGAAGATTCTGTGGCAAACTCCTTGAATTGCCCCCCCCATCAGCATGGACAAGGCCTTTATAGAGCCTGTCTTCACCAATAATGTAATTTATCCATCTCAAGCCTTCAAACTTTGTTGTATATATTTGGTTAGGCATGACTGCAACAGCTGTTTATTTTTGGTGTTTGCATCAAATTGCTTGTTTAAAGTTTATTATGTAGTTCATAAACAAAAGTTTGTCCTTTCTCAATTTAAGTTTTCAGTTGTACAACCAAGTTCCTTCTTCATACCATGTAAATTAAACTATACAGAGCAAGTGATCTTCTTTTGCACTGCATGTATGCTTCCGTTCTTCATCCGTAATCCAGTGGTGTGGTGAACCTACCCACTACAGCACAATGTCATATTCTGCAATGTCTTAACTATGAACAATGTCATATCATTCTACTATTATTTAAACCGTCTCTTTATTTGCCAATCTGAAATGGTATAAATTGACAGAACACTAACCATTGATACTTATGAGTTCTTGATCTGTAATCTGGTGGTGTCGTGAAGCTGCCAACTCCTTCACAATGTCATTTCCTGCCATGTCTTGACCTGAATAATACCATATTGTGTTAATGCAATTTTAAACTGTGTCACTTTATTCGTCAGTAAGAAATGTGATGAATTGTCAGCACTGATACTTTTATGTGCAAAACCTGTCATCTGTCTGCTTGTTTATCTTTCAGAGTGAGGAAGATATAAGTGTTGAACAAGCGCAGTCTCATCATCTTGCTCAGCTGCTTGCGCTGCAGCTCCCCAGCAGGGCTAACCTTCCTTGAACTCTATTGAAGTGCTGTCGGTTTTATATATTATTTTGTCAACGTGTTTATTTGCACAGGTGGCGATCTTTTATGCCCAGTGTATGTAATCTGTTGTTTGCTTGTGCTTTATTATCATAGTGGCGACCTTTGATGCCCAGTGGATGTAATATGTCATAATTTTTTTATTGTATAGTCTAGGTTTTTTCTTATTCACGATGCTGCAACTATTTTACTGTATATATACCGTGTCTTCGCAGTAAACCGGCCGAACCGTAAAATTACGGTACATAATCGGGTCGTCATGCAATCACGATGTAGGTTGGGCCTGAAACGTGCCGAACACCTCACGGGCCGGTAGCAGCCCGAAATGAACCCCGGCCCATGATTGTGCGAATGAAATCACGAGCTTTTAACAGGCGGATATGACACAAGGGGTATGGTGGCATAACTACTGACTCGTAATAAAAGTGGTGGTGGATATGTCACAGTGAAGTGGGTGACATGACTCCTAAATCTTACAACTCATCGAGCGTCGGAGTGAGGCTCGAGGACTTTTATTCTGGGTAGCGAAGCATATATAATACAAGTGACCAATTCCAGGATCACACGGGACTGACTGGGACTCCTCTAGGCGTCGGACTCGCTATCGAACTCTTCATCCATAAGATCGCCTTCGTCAACATCTGGCGAAATCAACAAGCCAGGTGAGTACTATGAAAGTACTCGCAAGACAGTTTGGACATAAGATATAACAAATGCAAACATGATGCACATGAGCAGATTAGTAATGCGCACTCAGATAATAAAACTGCACTGCATGACAAATAAAAAGGAAGTCAGGCAGTAGTCCTCCCGAAATCCCATTGAAATAACTGAAGACCAATCAAGTGTCTGCAGCGATGCCTCAAAAGGTAAAAATAAATTAACAATGCCGCAGTCGGGCGTCAGGGCGACACCACATAAAGGGCTCATATTGGAATATAAACGACAGTGCGTGCCACAGTCGGACGTCTGAGCGACATCACATAAAGGGCTTATATCAAAAGTAAATAACAAGAGTGCCACAGTCGGACGTCTGAGCGACATCACATAAAGGGCTTATATCAAAAGTAAATAACAAGAGTTCCACAGTCGGATGTCTGAGCGACATCACATAAAGGGCTTATATCTAAAGTAAATAACAAGAGTGCCACAGTTGGACGTCTGAGTGACATCACATAAAGGGCTTATATCAAAAGTAAATACAAGAGTGCCACAATCGGACGTCTGAGCGACATCACATAAAGGGCTTATATCAAAAGTAAATACAAGAGTGCCACAGTCGGACATCTGAGCGACATCACATATAGGGCTTATATCAAAAGTAAATACAAGAGTGCAACAGTCGGACGTCTGAGCGACATCACATAAAGGGCTTATATCAAAAGTAAATACAAGAGTGCCACAGTCGGACGTCTGAGCGACATCACATAAAGGGCTTATATCAAAAGTAAATACAAGAGTGCCACAGTCGGACGTCTGAGCGACATCACATAAAGGGCTTATATCAAAAGTAAATAACAAGAGTGCCACAGTCGGACGTCTGAGCGACATCACATAAAGGGCTTATATCAAAAATAAATAACAAGAGTGCCACAGTCGGACGTCTGAGCGACATCCCATAAAGGGCTTATATTTCATTATTCGAATTCAAGTAACTCATGAATTTAAATCATCTCAAGGAAATGCTCATGTACGTAATGATAAACTGGTTAGTTCATCCACAGGAATAACATTCAACCTGGATTACCACTCATGTTTATTCACCGGGGATTTTCACTGAGACTGACACAGGGACTGACGCTGAGACGGACGTTGGGACTGATATTGATACTGATATGTATGGGTTGACCAAGCTCCTTGACCATGGACACGATTACTCGGAAGGTTTTGACTCTGCAAAGTTTGTACTTTTAACCACAACCAACGGATTTCAGTAGTCACAAGGGACTAGTTCCGTTTACGGTATTTTAGGAGAAACACATCTAACCAGTACACACCCATTCCACATTCCGCTGCCAGGAATCACCCTAGGCAACGTTCAAGAAAAACCTTAAGGCGGGGAGCCTACAACCTCGCGTAGCATGGGATCAAATTTATATCGCGCGCTCTAAGGGGTGCCCCCCTCTCGGTCCCAACCGGAAACACCCATGCCCCCTGACCGGATGACTGTCTTTAATCCAGGGCCATGGAACCCTCATCACGGCCCCTCTATTTGGTGTGTACAAGGAAAGAGGTTTGCAACTTACTAAACCGTATTCTTTGCAGAAAACATGTGGCAGCACGAAAAGGGGACGGACGGTAACGTGGCTCGTTCCACGTTGACGCCGGAGTTTAACGGTTAACATAAGACTGGCATGCTTCAACAATACCATCTTAACACCTTTCATGTTACCACATGATTGTGTTATCACCCATCAGAACATCACATCAAGTTTTGAAACATACTGGTAGCACTACTAGGAAAAGGGCTATAGATGATATGGCCACTAATGGCGCACCAGACATGTGGTCCGCCATTACTATGTACTAATGGCGCACCATGTGTTGGTGCGCCATTAGTGTGCAAATACTAATGGCGCACCACATCGACGGTGCGCCATTAGTAAAAAAAAATTTATTTTAAAATTTTCAAAACTACTAATGGCGCACCGTGGGATGGTGCGCCATTACTAGTTCAACTAGTAATGGCGCACCATCCCACGGTGCGCCATTAGTAATTATGTTTCAATTTTTTTTTCAAATTTTTTTATTTTTATTTTTTAAACTACTAATGGCGCACCGTGGGACGGTGCGCCATTACTAGTCCAACTACTAATGGCGCACCACTCCCACGGTGCGCCATTACTAGTTGAACTAGTAATGGCGCACCACTCACAGGTGCGCCATTAGTAATTTTGTTACAACTTTTGTTTCAAAATATTTTTTTTGCTGAAAACTACTAATGGCGCACGGTTGGGGTGGTGCGCCATTAGTAGTTGAACTACTAATGGCGCACCACCCCCACGGTGTGCTACTAGTAACTTGGCCCATTCCACCGAATGCACCCCCCCCCCCCCGTGGACCGCCTTTTCAGTTTAAAAAAAAATAAAAGAAAATGATGGAAATGTCAAAAAAATAGAATAAAATAAGTTTCCCATGTGATATGTGGTCTAGTTGTTGGGAAAATTAACAAATATGAATTTCGACTTTATTTGCAAAATCTCTCTGGAATTTCTTAAAATGGGCATAACTTTTGCATACGAACTCGGATGAAAAAGTTTTTTATATGAAAAATCATCTACTCGAAAACATTTTCAAAATGGGAACCCTGTTAAACATTTTCAAATCCTCAAAAACCTAATAGAAAAAAAGATACGGAGCTTTCAAGATCTAGAGGCAAAAATATTCAAAAAATTTCAAACTAACTAGTGGCGCACCGTTTGCTAGATGCGCCACTAGTAACAGAAAAAAATATTGGTTTTGAAATTTTTTCTGGAATTTTTCTTTCAAAAAATTATTCCTAATATGACAGGGAAGTTTGAAATATTTTTCAAAATTTCATCATACTCATGAATATGAACAAAGTCCTAGACATCAACAAGGTTCAATAGGATTGATATGATAGATATATCAACAAGTGGCTGTTAAGTGAGGTGGTGCTGGGGTTGGATAGAATTGCGAAGTTAAGCGTGCTTGGGCTGGAGTAGTGTGAGGATGGGTGACCTTCTGGGAAGTTTGAACACTTAGTGCGATTTGACTTGAGATTAAGATACTAATGGCGCACCAGTGGTGCGCCATTAGTAATAAATACTAGTGCCGTGGTACTAATGGCGCACCAGTAGTACGCCATTAGTAGGCAAAACTGGTGCGCCACTAGTAGGCCTTTTTCTAGTAGTGTAGTGCCTTGCATGCAATATAACTCTCACTAACGTTCTTATAAACGTGCCATGAACTAACTATTCAAGCAAAACATGCAAAACACTTATCATACCAAAGGTTCAAATGTGCTTGCCTGGTTCGGAGTAGTCGGAGTCTAGCTCGGCGAAGTTCGCGGCTCCGTCACCTCCTCCGGTGTCTACGGTATAGAGAGCACACGTACTAACGTAAATACCAAGTGTGCATAAAAGTTGTTCCAAATATTTTTCAAATAAATACCATAAAAAACTAGACAAAAAAATAAAACTGACAGAAAATGAATCAACTAAAAAGCATCTTTTGTTTAAAAGATATAAAGGTTTTAGTCCAAGGACTAATCTGTGATGAAACAGAAAGTTTCCAGGGGTTAGTTTATAAAAACAAAAAACATTTCGGCTAGAAATACGCCAACCAGAGGGAAAACGTCCTTTGCCCGAAGGCACTTTCAGAAAACGGTTGGAATAAGAAGAGGAGAGGCTGACGAGGGGTCCCACCCGTCAGGTTCAAACTTTGAAACAGAGCTCGCCGGCGCCGAGGCTCGCGGTGGTCGCCGGCGTTGATCCATGGCGAGGTAGGGGGATCGGAGGGTACCTATGGGTTCACGGTGTCTTTCCGCGTCGGTGGGTGGTGGTCTTGGTCGTCGGCGAGCACCACGTCGACGGCGGCCTTAACTCCGGCGGACGGTGGTTCGAGCGATGATGATACTCTCCGACGGGAGCTGCAACCTTCAAATTAGGGCGCGGGTTAGAGAAGTGGTTGCACTAGGAGGTGACCGGCACGGTCTGGGAGGCGGGGGTGGTCTCACCGGAGCGAATCGTGCCGGAGCCCGAGGCGGATCGGGGCGGCCGGAGTCGGGGAAGAAGGCCTCCCCGAGGTCTCCCCAATGGCTGGGCGTGGTTCTGGTGAGGTGGAGTGATGGTGCTTGGTCGAGATCGAGCTCGGGGTCGCTATTTATAGCCGGCCCGAGGCGGTTGCCGAGAACAGGATAACGCCGGCGGGCGATTTCGGCGAGGC
This sequence comes from Aegilops tauschii subsp. strangulata, assembly GCF_002575655.3. Classification (NCBI taxonomy): domain Eukaryota; kingdom Viridiplantae; phylum Streptophyta; class Magnoliopsida; order Poales; family Poaceae; genus Aegilops; species Aegilops tauschii. Next base: position 46,631,002 of record NC_053037.3, read on the forward strand.
AATGGTCGGGCTGGAGGTTTAGGTGATTGGGCATCATCGTGATGGTCCACTGGTTCTGTTCAAGGGCTAAATTTGGTGATACTCCAAGCTCTCGACGGAACGGCCTCACGGGCACGTCGGCGGCAGGGAGCGCGCTTTGTGCTTTCCAGTTCACGACGATGGCTCTGCAGCACGCACAGGGAAGGGGACGGCCACGCGGAGGCTTCTGGTGGTTTGGGCGGTGCTGGACGGCGCCGTCCCTCGCTGTGCCTCTCTGGCAGCCGCGGCAAGTGCTGCTGCCGCCACTCACGGGGCGATGCACCTCTGCCAGCTCGCCGCCGACGCCCGCAACCATCCAGGCGACCGTGCGGCGCGGTGGATAAGAAGGAGGAACAGGGAGCAAGGCGCCACTACAGTTACTGGCGAGATCTACGTGAGGTTCTGAAGAAAACGACACTGATGACTGAAACTGATCACTGAGACTCTGAACTTGACAGTAACAGTGCACGCCAGCTGTTCGACGAAAGGTTTTGGGCAGGAGGAAAGCTATTCTGGAGCTGGGACTTGGTGAGGTGACCTCTTGATGCATCTAGAGGCTGCCTGATTTTTCTCAGATTTTTAGGAGAAGAAAACAAATGAATTTCACCAAAATTGGCAAATATGGTCCAAACTTGCAGCAAGCAAATTTTGAAAATTTTGAACTGTGGACCAGTGGATCTTCCTGGATCTTGGTTGAGGGTTCTAAGGACTAGCCAGGGAAACTTGTTTGGAATCAAAACTCAAAGGAATTCTAGTGGTTCCTTTGTAAATCTCTAAGGGCCAAAATAGAAGACAGAAAAGATTTTTGATTTAAAATAAAAGGAAATAAATCCAAGGGGAAGTTTAACTTGCTGGATTTGAAGCTTGACTTGACACAAAGTGGTAAGATGGCTCTTGGGAGGGAGATTACAACCTAGGTCATGGTAAGAGATAATTTTTGAAAGGGGAAGGATCAATCCATAAACCATAGGGTTATTTTTTTTAAAGGGATTTCAAAAAATTTCCCAAAGAAAGTAGTTGTGTTGAGTCAACACAAAAATGAAAGCCCTCAAGACCCAAGTAAAAGTTGAGAAGGAAACATAAAATACTTGCCTTAAAGGTTTTGAGAAGGAGAGGTTTTTTTAAAAAAAAAGAATTAAATAACCTCCTTTCCATAAAAAGAAAATTAATAAAACCAAATAAATTTTTTGGGGTGTTACAACACCTACCCCCTTAGGAAAAATCTCGTCCCCGAGATTTCAGCTGATCCTCAAATAGGTGTGGGTACTCTGCCTGAAGAAAATCCTCTCTTTCCCATGTTGCTTCATCCTCGGTGTGATTGCTCCACTGAACCTTGAAAAGCTTAATTGTTTTCTGACGGGTCCTCCTTTCGGACTCCTCCAATATTTTTATTGGCCGCTCTCTGTAGGTGAGGTCTGGTTGCATGTCAATGCTCTCATGAGAGACATGCTTTTCCGGGTTGCTTACACATTTCCTCAACTATGAGACGTGGAACACGTCGTGGACGTCTGATAGCTCTTTGGGTAGGTCTAGCTGGTAGGCTACTGTGCCTCTCCGTGCAACCACACAGAAGGGTCCAATAAATCTTGGGGCTAGCTTTCCTTTAACTTTGAACCATTGCAGGCCCCTCATAGGAGACACTCGTAGGTACACATATTCACCGGGTTCAAAGCTGACTTCACGATGTTTTCGATTGTAATAGCTCTGTTGTCGGCTTTGAGCTGTCTTGAGTCGGTCCCTGATTTGTCTAACTTTCTCCTCAGCTTCCTTGAGCATGTCTGGGCCGAAGATACGACTGTCACCTGTTTCTGACCAATTTAATGGGGTATGACATCTCAGCCCGTACAATGCTTCAAAAGGTGCCATTTGTAGACTGGCTTGGTAGCTGTTGTTGTATGCGAACTCGGCATATGCAAAATTTCCTCCCAACTGGTTCCATAGGTGAGAACACATGCTCTCATCATGTCCTCTAGAATTTGGTTCACGCATTCAGTTTGTCCATCAGTCTGGGGGTGGTATGATGTACTGAATGCTAGTTGAGTTCCCAGAGCTTGTTGTAAATGATCCCAAAATCTAGAGACGAATTGAGTGCCCCGGTCGGATATTATAGTCTTTGGGACTCCATGCAGACAAACTATACGGGAGAGATAAAGTTTGGCAAGCTTCTGAGTGGAGTAGGTTGTCTTTACGGGAATGAAATGTGCTACCTTGGTTAATCTATCTGTGATGACCCATATGGCATCATTTCCGTGTTGCGACCGAGGTAGTCCGACGATAAAATCCATCCCAATTTCATCCCATTTCCACTCAGGTATCCTGTTTCGCTGTAGTAGTCCTGCTGGTTTTTGGTGCTCAGCTTTAATGCGCTGACACGAATCACAACATGCGACGAAGGTGGCTATGTCCCTCTTCATACCGTGCCACCAGAACTTTTCCTGAATGTCCTTATACATTTTTGTTCCTCCAGGGTGGATTGAATATGGAGCGGTGTGGCCTTCGGTCAGAATTTGCTGTTTGAGGTCCTCAATGTTTGGTACGCAGAGTCTGTCCCCGTACTATAATACTCCCTCATCGTCTACGACGAATTCTGAGGCTTTGCCAAGACTCACTTTTCTCTTTATACCTTCGATGCTGGGATGTCCATGCTGAGCCTTCTTAATCTTTTCCATCAGGGTGGGCTGTATTTCCAAATTTGACACGTTACCCTCCGTGACCATTACCAAGTTGAGTTTGGCGAACTCCTACTGAAATTCAGGCCTCAAGTTCTGTAGACTGTCGTTGCCCGAGCTGGGGTTCCGACTAAGAGCGTCTGCCACTACATTCGCTTTTCCTGGATGGTAGTGAATGCCAACATCATAATCTTTGACTAATTCCAACCAGCTTCATTGCCATAAATTGAGTTCTGGTTGTGTGAAAATATATTTGAGGATTTTATGATCCGTATATATTTCACAACGATTCCCAAGCAAAAAGTGCCTCCACTCCTTGAGTGCATGGATGACTTCTGCCAACTCCAAGTCATGAGTAGGATAATTATCTTCATGCTTTCGTAGTTGCCTGGAAGCATATGCGACAACTTTGCCGTTTTGCATCAATACGCACCCGAGGCCCTTCCGGGATGCGTCACAATACACTTCAAAACTTTTGTGTATTTCTGGCACAACCAAAACCGGTGCTGTTGTTAATTTCCTTTTGAGTTCTTGGAAGCTTTTCTCGCACGCTTCAGTCCATACAAATTTCTTATCCTTCCTGTGTAACTGTGTCATTGGTTTTGCTACGGTGGAGAATCCCTCAATAAACCTTTGGTAATATCCAGCCATTCCTAGGAAACTTCGTACATCTGTTACGTTAGCTGGTGGTTTCCAGCCAAGTACGGCCTTGACTTTTTCTGGGTCTATGGCAACACCTTCTTGGGTTAATACATGGCCTAGAAAACCAACCTGTCTTAACCAAAATTCACATTTGCTGAATTTGGCGTATAATTGATGTTTCCTAATTCTCCCAGTACAATTCTGAGATGTTCAGCATGTTCTTCCGGTGTCCTTGAGTATACCAGAATATCATCAATGAACACCACAACAAATTTGTCCATAAATTTCATAAACACTTTGTTCATGAGGTGGACAAAATATGCGGGGGAGTTTGTCAGTCCAAACGGCATTACTGTAAGTTCATACAATCCATATCTAGAGGTAAATGCCGTCTTAGGGATATCTTCTGTTCGTACCTTTAATTGATGATACCTCGATCTTAAATCAATTTTCGAGAAAACCTTGGCTTGTGCGAGCTGGTCAAATAAATCATTTATCCGTGGCATCGGATATTTGTTTTTGATGGTGACCATGTTGAGTGCTCGATAGTCTATACATAATCTCAGTGTCCCATCCTTTTTCTTGGCAAATAATACTGGTGAACCCCAAGGTGAGGAGCTGGCTCGTATAAATCCCTTGTCCAGTAATTCTTTTATTTGCTTCTTTAATTCTACCAACTCGGAGGGTGCCATTCTATAAGGTTTCTTGTAAATGGGGTGGTTTCAGGTGCTAGTTCAATGCTGAACTCTATTTCCCGGTCTGGTGGCATGCCTGGTAGTTCTTCGGGAAATACGTCAGGAAACTCACACACCACTGGAACTTTTCTTAATTCTGAAATGTCCACCTTGTTCAACTTTGGTTGCCGTGACCTTGGTCTTTCTTAAGCTGCAACTTTTATTGTCTTGCCGTGATGATGAGTGAGAATTACAGTCCGATTGAAGTAGTCGATAAATCCCTTGTTGGTGGTTAACCAGTCCATTCCTAGGATAACATCCAGTCCTTTATTTTCCAACACGATGAGATTTGCCTGGAACTTTAGTCCTTCAAACTCAATAATCACACCTTGGTAGTAGCTCTGAGCGATTTGCTTATTCCCGGGGGACTTGATGATCATGGAGTTTTCCAAAGGAAGTATCGAAAAATCATGTTGCAAAACGAAACTCTTTGAAATGAACGAGTGAGAAGCTCCAGAATCAAACAAAACCGTGGCAGGTATTGTGTTGACAGGGAACGTACCGAGTACGATATCTGGGGAATTCTGTGCTTCCTCCTTGGTCACATGGTTCAGGTGACCCTTCTTGTGATTGTTATTGGGGTTGAAGTTGTTACGCTTGGGAGCTGGATTATTTCCACCATTGTTCGGCTTGGGGGCCGAGTTCCTTGGTTTTGGGCACTGTTTGGCATAGTGTACTTCCTCTCCACAAGCATAGCAAGTAACACCTGGGCGATACGTAAAGTCCTTGTCCCTTGCATGTAAATGTTTGGTTGGGCTTAGAACATTGGTCGTGGATTTGTTCGCTCCATTTTTTCTGAAAACCAGTCTTGTTCCGGTTGTTGCGAGCATGAGTAGTCTTATCCCTTTTGCGCTTGCGAATATCCTGCAAGCTGCGGCGCTCATTTTCCAATGTAATTTCCTTGTCCACAAGTGTTTTGAAATCTAGAAAGGTGTGTACGACCAGCTGGCATTTAAGTGCTGGCGCTAGACCGTCCAAAAATTTCTCCATCCTTTTATTTTCAGTCATATGCTCTTCGTTGGCATAACGAGATAATTGAGTAAACTGACTATTGTACTCAGTTACTGTCATGCTTCTCTGCTTGAGGTCATCAAACTCCCTTTTCTTGATCTTCATAATGCTTCTGGGAATGTGCACCCCACGAAAACCTTCCTTAAACTCTTCCCAGGTGATGTTATTTTCATTGGGGTGCATGTGTATAAAATTTTCCCACCATGATGCAGCTGTCCCAGTGAGGTAGTGAGGTGCATAAAGTACCTTCTCACGGTCCGAACATTGCGTAATAATTAATTTCCTTTTAATGTCTCGAAGCCAATCATCGGCCTCAAGTGGCCTATCAGTGTGAGCGAACGTTGGGGGACGTGTCTTTTGTAGTTCAGACAACTTGGAATGCGGCTGGTATGGTTCGCGGTGATTTCCCATATTGATAACATGATTCATCATTTCTTTGTGCTGCTGCTGGCTTTGTTCATAAAGGCGGCATACTTGAGAAAATGCTGCTTCACTGCCTTGCTGACTTGACTGCCCCTGTGTGAAGTTGTTGCTTGTCTGGGTACCATAATTTTCTTCCGGCGGACTTGGCATGGAACGAGTCCAGGGACGAGGCATTTTCCACTCTGGGGTATTTTTGCAAAACTCATGAGAAAAACCGCGTGGCACAAAGAATAATTTTGCATAGGCGAAATTTAAAAGACTCCAAGATTTTCCAAGAAAAATACTTGATTGCGCATGGAGAAGGACTGCTCAGTACATATCTTACATGCGAGTCGTAATTATACAATACATCACTCAGGATGTGCGTACACATCCCTGACATGTTATTTAGGCTAGTGCACTTCTCCGAGTTCCTACATGATGCGCACACAAACTACTTCTCACCAAACCTATGTACATATAAACATATCATACAAGCAGGCACATCGCACGGCTGCTAGGCGCACTCAGTTGGAGAGGGTGAAAATTTCCTTCGGCCTGCCGAGGGTAAGACCCAGTGGTGCAGGAGACTCAACCTCCTCCTCACTAATAGGCTCCAGGCGCGAAGTACTGCATTGAGGAGTTGGTGCGGGTGCGGCCGGTGGTGCAGCTCGGATTGGAGTAGGAGCAATGACTTGGTCAAACTCCTCAGTGGTAGGCAGGCGGCGAGCGGTGGCTAAAATGGCAGGTGCATAGGATGCTGAGGACGAGACAAAAGTCAGCGGTGGTGCCATGTGGAGAAGCTCCCTCCTGTTGGCGGAACAGCCCTGAACTGAGTCCATATGGGCAGCCACAAGGCCGTCCACGAGGTTGTCAAAAGCTGCCTCAAGAGCTTTGAGATATTCAACAAGCATCTCAATAGCATCATCTCTCTCTCCCCTAGGGCAAGCGAATGCATAGTGACAAGTATATGGCACATGGCATGGGATGTAGCGGTAGCGACGAGTCTTCATCGTAGGAAGAACATCCCGAAGATGAGCTATCGCCTCACGAGTAGCCATCTGCATGGCATGCCTCTCCGTAGGCATGGCCCTTCCCACAAAACGGAAGTGGCGAGACGCAGAACGCCCTCCCTTGAATTGCACCACGGCCTGGTGCATAGACACGTTGTCGCTGATCTTGTGCTAGTAGAGTGTGAACTCTGGACGAGTCGATGGCCCGATCGTGAGCTTGGTGATGGAGACGAGAAGCTTGATAAACCCCTCAGGCACATTGGCGAACACCTGTGACTCGCAGTCGTTGCCAGCCATCTACAAAAGTAGGCAAAAATTCCGAATAGTCAAATCATAAATTTATGATGACCAACAGAAAATAGCTACATTTGCAAAAAGTTGAAAAGCACTAAAAACGCTAATAACCGATTAGCGATCGCACCTAGTGGCTTCCTACAGTCAGCCTAGCTCTGATACCAAGTTTGTCATGACCGGTTTTCCAATAAAACATTTATTGAGAAACCGACCCCTTTAACGGACCAGTATAGAAGAATCCTTCTTACTGGTAGACAAATCCTTGATACATAAATCCAGAAGTACTAAATATAATACAGGGTTGAGCTGAGGCTGCTCAACAATTTATTACAAGCACGCCGATATTATACATAAAGGCGGATATGATACAAGGGGTATGGTGGCATAACTACTGACTCGCAATAGAAGTGGTGGTGGATATGTCACAGTGAAGTGGGTGACATGGCTCCTAAATCTTACAACTCATCGAGCGTCGGAGTGAGGCTCGAGGACTTTTATTCTGGGTAGCGGAAGCATATATAATACAAGTGACCAATTCCAGGATCGCACGGGACTGACTGGGACTCCTCTAGGCGTCGGACTCACTATCGAACTCTTCATCCATAAGATCGCCTTCGTCAACATCTGGCCAAATCAACAAGCCAGGTGAGTACTATGAAAGTACTCGCAAGAAAGTTTGGACATAAGATATAACAAATGCAAACATGATGCACATGAGCAGATTAGCAATGCGCACTCAGATAATAAAACTGCACTGCATGACAAATAAAAAGGAAGTCAGGCGGTAGTCCTCCCAAAATCCCATTGAAATAACTGAAGACCAATCGAGTGTCTGAACCGACGCCTCGAAAGGTAAAAATAAATTAACAGTGCCGTAGTCGGGCGTCAGGGCGACACCACATAAAGGGCTCATATTGGAATATAAACGACAGTGCGTGCCACAGTCGGACGTCTGAGCGACATCACATAAAGGGCTTATATCAAAAGTAAATAACAAGAGTGCCAAAGTCGGACGTCTGAGCGACATCACATAAAGGGCTTATATCAAAAGTAAATAACAAGAGTGCCACAGTCGGACGTCTGAGTGACATCACATAAAGGGCTTATATCAAAAGTAAATAACAAGAGTGCCACAGTCAGACGTCTGAGCGACATCACATAAAGGGCTTATATCAAAAGTAAATACAAGAGTGCCACAGTCGGACGTCTGAGCGACATCACATAAAGGGCTTATATCAAAAGTAAATACAAGAGTGCCACAGTCGGACGTCTGAGCGACATCACATAAAGGGCTTATATTCAAAGTAAATACAAGAGGGCCACAGTCGGACGTCTGAGCGACATCACGTAAAGGGCTTATATCAAAAGTAAATACAAGAGTGCCACAGTCGGACGTCTGAGCGACATCACATAAAGGGCTTATATCAAAAGTAAATAACAAGAGTGCCACAGTCGGACGTCTGAGCGACATCACATAAAGGGCTTACATCAAAAATAAATAACAAGAGTGCCATACTCGGACGTCTGAGCGACATCACATATAGGGCTTATATTTCATTATTCGAATTCAAGTAACTCATGAGTTTAAATCATCTCAAGGAAATGCTCATGTACGTAATGATAAACTGGTTAGTTCATCCACAGGAATAACATTCAACCTGGATTACCACTCATGTTTATTCACCGGGGATTTTCACTGAGACTGACACAGGGACTGACGCTGAGACGGACGTTGGGACTGATATTGATACTGATATGTATGGGTTGACCAAGCTCCTTGACCATGGGCACGATTACTCGGAAGGTTTTGACTCTGCAGAGTTTGTACTTTTAACCACAACCAACGGATTTCAGTAGTCACAAGGGACTAGTTCCGTTTACGGTATTTTAGGAGAAACACATCTAACCAGTACACACCCATTCCACATTCCACTGCCAGGAATCACCCTAGGCAACGTTCAAGAAAAACATTAAGGCGGGGAGGCTACAACCTCGCGTAGCATGGGATCAAATTTATATCGCGCGCTCTAAGGGGTGCCCCCCTCTCGGTCCCAACCGGAAACACCCATGCCCCCTGACCGGATGACTGTCTTTAATCCAGGGCCATGGAACCCTCATCACGGCCCCTCTATTTGGTGTGTACAAGGAAAGAGGTTTGCAACTTACTAAACCGTATTCTTTGCAGAAAACATGTGGCAGCACGAAAAGGGGACGGACGGTAACGTGGCTCGTTCCACGTTGACGCCGGAGTTTAACGGTTAACATAAGACTGGCATGCTTCAACAATACCATCTTAACACCTTTCATGTCACCACATGATTGTGTTATCACCCATCAGAACATCACATCAAGTTTTGAAACATACTGGTAGTGCCTTGCATGCAATATAACTCTCACTGACGTTCTTATAAACGTGCCATGAACTAACTATTCAAGCAAACATGCAAAACACTTATCATATCAAAGGTTCAAACGTGCTTGCCTGGTTCGGAGTAGTCGAAGTCTAGCTCGGCGAAGTTCGCGGCTCCATCACCTCCTCCGGTATCTAAGGTATAGAGAGAACGCGTACTAACATAAATACCAAGTGTGCATAAAAGTTGTTCCAAATATTTTTCAAATAAATACCATAAAAAACTAGACAAAAAAATAAAACTGACAGAAATAGAATCAACTAAAAAGCATCTTTTGTTTAAAAGATATAAAGGTTTAGTCCAAGGACTAATCTGTGATGAAACAGAAAGTTTCCAGGGGTTAGTTTATAAAAACAGAAAACGTTTCGGCTAGAAATACGCCAACCCAGAGGGAAAACGTACTTTGCCCGAAGGCGCTTTCAGAAAACGGTTCGAATAAGAAGAGGAGAGGCTGACGAGGGGTCCCACCCGTCAGGTTCAAACTTTGAAACAGAGCTTGCCGGCGCCGAGGCTCGCGGTGGTCGCCGGCGTTGATCCATGGCGAGGTAGGGGGATCGGAGGGTACCTATGGGTTCACGGTGTCTTTCCGCGTCGGTGGGTGGTGGTCTTGGTCGTCGGCGAGCACCACGTCGACGGCGGCCTTAACTCCGGCGGACGGTGGTTCAGGCGATGATGATACTCTCCGACGGGAGCTGCAACCTTCAAATTAGGTCACGGGTTAGAGAAGTGGTTGCACTAGGAGGTGAATGGCACGGTCTGGGAGGCGGGGGTGGTCTCACCGGAGCGAATCATGCCGGAGCCCGAGGCGGATCGGGGCGGCCGGAGTCGGGGAAGAAGGCCTCCCCGAGGTCTCCCCAATGGCTGGGCGTGGTTCTGGTGAGGTGGAGTGATGGTGCTTGGTCGAGATCGAGCTCGGGGTCGCTATTTATAGCCGGCCCGAGGCGGTTGCCGAGAACAGGATAACGCCGGCGGGCGATTTCGGCGAGGCAGTGGTCGGGCTGGAGGTTTAGGTGATTGGGCATCATCGTGATGGTACACTGGTTCCGTTCAAGGGCTAAATTTGGTATGGCTTGGGTGATACTCCAAGCTCTCGACGGAACGGCCTCACGGGCACGTCGGCGGCAGGGAGCGCGCTCTGTGCCTTGCAGTTCACGACGATGGCTCTGCAGCACGCACAGGGAAGGGGACGGCCACGCGGAGACTTCTGGTGGTTTGGGCGGTGCTGGACGGCGCCGTCCCTCGCTGCGCCTCTCTGGCAGCCGCGGCAAGTGCTGTTGCTGCCGCTCACGGTGAGATGCACCTCTGCCAGCTCGCCGCCGACGCCCGCAACCGTCCAGGCGACCGTGCGGCGTTGTGGATAAGAAGGAGGAACAGGGAGCAAGGCGCCACTGCAGTTACTGGCGAGATCGACATGAGGTTCTGAAGAAAATGACACTGATGACTGAAACTGATCTCTGAGACTCTGAACTTGACAGTAACAGTGCACGCCAGCTGTTCGACGAAAGGTTTTGGGCACGAGGAAAAATTTTCTGGAGCTGGGACTTGGTGAGGTGACCTCTTGATGCATCTAGAGGCTGCCTGATTTTTCTCAAATTTTTAGGAGAAGAAAACAAATGAATTTCACCAAAATTGGCAAATATGGTCCAAACTTGCAGCAAGCAAATTTTGAAAATTTTGAACTGTGGACCAGTGGATCTTCCTGGATCTTGGTTGAGGGTTCTAAGGACTAGCCAGGGAAACTTGTTTGGAATCAAAACTCAAAGGAATTCCAGTGGTTCCTTTGTAAATCTCTAAGGGCCAAAATAGAAGACAAAAAAGACTTATGATTTAAAATAAAAGGAAATAAATCCAAGGGGAAGTTTAACTTGCTGGATTTGAAGCTTGACTTGACACAAAGTGGTAAGATGGCTCTTGGGAGGGAGATTACAACCTAGGTCATGGTAAGAGATAATTTTTGAAAGGGGAAGGATCAATCCATAAACCATAGGGTTATTTTTTTAAAGAAGGGATCTCAAAAACTTTCCCAAAGAAACTAGTTGTGTTGAGTCAACACAAAAATGAAAGCCCACAAGACCCAAGTAAAAGTTGAGAAAGAAACATAAAATACTTGCCTTAAAGGTTTTGAGTAGGAGAGGTTTTTTTAGAAAAAGAATTAAATAACCTCCTTTCCATAAAAAGAAAATTAATAAAACCAAATAAAAATTTTGGGGTGTTACAATGGTCTTCTCTTGCTATTGCTCTTGCTCGCGCTGCTGCTCTCGCTCTTGCTCTTGCTTGCGATGCTGCTCCGATTTAGCTACACTTTAGTCGACTGAATCGACTTTTGGGTCAGTCGATTTTCAGGGGGTGGGGGGGGGGGCTCGCCGGGGTGAAGGAGGAACCAGCCGCAGCGGGGAGGCGGGCTCGCCGGAGAGGTACCCCACTATCTATCTTAGGGTTCAGGATGGGGGCAGTGGTCGCCGGCGGTGGCGGGGCGTTTGCGGGGCGGTGGCGTGGGGATCGCCGGAGAAAAAGCTTGGCACGGGGGGCCTAGAGGGATGGCCGGGGCGGCGGCGGACCGGCGGTGGGGAGTGTTTTCGGGGCGGGCGGGGCGGCGCACCGCCGGCCACGGGCGGCGGGGGGCTACTGTTTGGCCGGTGGTGGCTGGCGGCTCAGGGGGTGGAGTTTGAAGATGAACCGCAGGCCCTTGATTTCGTATCCAACGGCTGCAAAATCGACTGAACAGAGATGAAAAAGTCAGTCGACCGACGTGTAGCCTCACCTTGCTAGTGCGTTCAGTTTCGACAGCAAAATTCAGTTTCGACAGCAAAATTCAGTTTCGACAGTTAAGTTCAGTTTCGACAGTTAAGTTCAGTTTCGCCAGTTAAATTCAGTTTCGACAGTTAAGTTCAGAGATGAGCGGTTGATGTATTTTACATCTAGCACTTTGTGGTTATGTATTTTACGTCATGTATTGGAGATGTATTAGAATTCCACTCAGGTTAACGTTGTTCGTTGTCTCTCTTGTCCTGCTTCAGCCTTGGCGTCGTACAACTCACCGGAGGTGCTCCAACGACGAAACCCTCCATCACAGCGGAGCAGTACCTCGGGCTCCATCTCCAGACGCCTAAGATCTTCTTCCCCTCCTCCGACAGCCAAGTCAGCCGGAGCATCCTCACCGGCCAACCCAATCACGCTGAGATCGACATGGCTTCGCCAAAGAGGTTGTACACTTGTTGCATCTCTTTTTTACTCTACATGTTATATATATTGTCCACTGAGCACTGGTAGTAACGGGAAATACGATTATTTTATCCTACTATATGACTAGCAGTGAGGTACCAAGCAACTTAGCTATCCGTGATGGACTCTCTTGAACGCCATCATTATTTATCTCTGCACGTTTGAGCTGTGCATTTGTCGATGGGCCTGGGAGTTGAGCTAGTATGGCAGTGGCCTGGGTCCAAAGTAATAGAAGTAGCACAAAAACATTTTTTTAGTGTAGGATTTTCCTTGCTCAAGCCTGCCTACTAGAATCGCCAGTGCTTGAAAGGAAAAGTGAATGAAAAATTGGAAAGTTTCCTATGGTACTACTTTTCATGAATTTGGTGCAAAGGAATGGAGCAAAGGAAAACTGTAGGATTTGTTCCTTTAGTGTCTCCTTGAAAGAAAAACCATAGGAATTCTAATTTCCACTTCTCCTCCTTTTCATATTCCTATTCATCAAGCACAAGACTAAGAGATAGTAGCATAATAGAATTATAACCATACATTTTCTTGTGGTTTGACTTAATCTCACCATGCTTTTTTGCATCCTGTGATCTTCCAATTGTTGTGAATCAAACACCCAGATTGGCAGAAAACCTGTGTTTTTAAATTCTCTATTTTGCACGTGCATTCCTATCCTATTCCTGTCTATTTCCTATCCCTGCATTGTTAGAATCCTAAAATTCAAACAAGCCCTTACTCAATTACTTCTGTTACAGATATGTGTCAAAGAAAACCTTGTGCGATTGTCCTGCTCCTGCGGCGCTGTGTTCCACCCCAGCTCAGCTGCTCCAACGACGGAAGCGTTCACCACAGCAGGGATCCGCTCTCCAGACTGTCTTTCGCCGCCTCAGATCTTCTTCCCCGCCGCCGGCAGCCACGACAACTGCATTACCATCATCAATTGAGCAGATGACCTTGAGGACTACACGGGTCCGCAAGAGAGGTTGCACTCTTCCGCTGCTTACATTATGCGTCGCTTAATATGATGACATGCTACATTATCATCGTGTTCACCTATTAGACTCCGAGTCAGGTCCAAACTAATGCTGAAACTTGAGTTTTTAAATGGTTGTGGGGTACATATTGGGGCAGCAATCAGTACTATCTGTCTACTATCTGGTTAATCTCCGGTGTCTACTATGAGTTTCATGTTGGGTGCAAACAAACATTAAAGGAGGCATTATCTATATTTTTTAACTAAAGCTATTATCTGCCTGCTATCATTGGTTTTGGGTCTATCCACAGTTTGCTACCATCACTCTGGATTTGTGCATGCACTCCTTACATAATCTCACTATGTTTTATTCCTATGCATGCCAGTTATTGTACACAATGGAACTGATCATGTAGAGCAAAAGAGACGAGCCTTGCGTGGCAATAAAATTTCATGCAGACGTCGTTCCATGGTGGGCGCAAAGGCAGCCCCCCTCCACCCATTTCGGATCGTAATCAAGAGGAAGATAACTGTTCTGAGGGGGATTCAGAAGGAGAAACCACTCCTATTCACCCCATGAGGTCTTCGCTCTAACTTGGCATGTTGATGTTGGTAATATGGTGCCTTGCATTGCTTACTGTATACATTAAAGATGTCATCTGCTTAGTTTAGACATGCTTTGTGTCAATGCCATCTATTTAGTTTCTTTATCGTATATGTGAATCATGCAATGCCATCTTGTCTAGCCAGGCATCATATATGTGAATTTTGCAATGCCACCCTGGTTAGCCAGTCATCTTATATGTGAATTATATCATGCCATCATTTTTTTATTACGTGTTAAATTTGTCAACAATTTTAGTACATTCAATTACTCTTCCTGTGCATCAGCCATTCGGCACGGTCATGGAAAAATCTGGAGTGGAAGCAAGGTCTTCATAGCAGACAATACTATGTGACGAAGCGCATGTCTTGCTGGTTACCGATAGCTCCTCAGAGGAGGATTCAGAGACAGATGATCAGTCATATTTCCCCCCCGAGGTGCATGCCCTAACTTGGCAGGGTTATGTTGCTCATACCGTGAGTATGGTATCTTGCATTGCTATGTCATTTGCTTAGTTTAGACATGCTTTGTGTGAATGCCACCTGTTTAGTGTCTAATTACCATATATGTGAATTATGCAATGCCATCTTGTTGCAAGACATTATATATGTGAATTATGCAATGTTATCTTGTTGCAAGGCATTATGTATGTGAATTATGCAATGCCATGATGTTTAGGCAAGCGTCATATATGTGAATTATATCATGTCGTCCTTTTTTTTGTATTTCTCATTGCTTTTGTCGACAATGTTTGTATATTCAACTGTTCTTGCTGTGCATCAGCCATTTGAATTGCTGATGGAGAAATCTGGAGTGAAAACAAGGTCTTCAGAGCGGACAATGCTACCTGCTGAAGCAGATATGTTGCTGGTTACAGATAGCTCTTCAGAGGAGGATTCAGAGGCAGATGACCAGTCCTATTATCCCCCTGAGGTGTATGCTCAAACTTGGCATGGTTATATTACTCATATAATGCATATGTTGTATTGCAATGCTTAGTTTTTACATCATATACACAATATTGAATGCCATGTCCTTAGTAGACACATCATATATGCGATTGCCCTCTGCTCACTTCCTTAGTACATAAATCATATATTTGAATTATGTCATGCCATGATGTTTACATAGACAGCATGTATCTGAATTATGGCATGCCAACCCATTTTCTAAAGACATAATATAGTTATATCATCTGATCCTGTTTACATAGTCATCATATTTTAAATTATGTCATTCTATCCGTGAATTATATCATGCCATCATGTTTCCATCGACGGCATGTTTGTGATTTATGGCATGCCAACCACTTTAATAGACACATCGTATAGTTATATCATCTCATCCTGTTTACATAGTCATCATATTTTGAAGTATGTCAATCTATCATGTTTAGTTAGCCATCATACATGTGAAATTGTGTCATGCTATCCTGTTTAATTAGCCATCATATATGTGAAATTATGTCCTGCTATTCTGTTTGCTTAGACAACATAAATGTGAATTGTTTCATGCCCTGTTTTCTTCCCTACTATCCATTGCACATGTCTATCTTACAATGTCTGTACATTCAATTACTTTTCTTGTTTATCAGCCATTTCAATTGGAGGGAGTGATGGCAGTATCTGTGGGAGTAAAAACACGGTCTTCAGAAAACATCGTGCTACCTGTCGATGCAGATAGAACCACGGTTGTACTTGCCCAAGAACCAGCCCCACCACACATAACCCACACTCATGCAGATTGTACCCCTACCCAGTTGTACAGAGAACCAGCTACACCCCTTCTAACCCCAACCCCAGCAGATAGACACCCAGTTCCCGTTGACACAGCACCGTCTCCACCATAGAGCACCCAAACACGAGCAGTTAGTAAGGCAACTGCAGTGCCCAAATCACGAGGACCACCACTCCGAACTCGAAGTCAACGCTTAAAGCAGAAGAAGAATTGTTCTCAGGTCAGGTTCCGTAGCTATGGTTCATACTACTTTGCTCTTGCATCACTGTATTTATTGATACCAACTAATTTCAAATTTTAAGGATGCAATTGAAACTCCAATGGCGCAACAGGTATGTTTTAAACCTGTTTCTTCAACGTGTTTGGCTGTTTGCTGTTGTAACTTGCTCTATGTTGATTTCAGTTCCAATTGAATAAACAGTTATGTTCTCATGCCATGCACATTACAAGTGTTGTTATTGTTGTGTAGTTTCCCACACTTATATTCTGTCTATGCTGCTTTGTCTTAAATAGATATGATTCAAACTGTATCTATCTTGATTTGGCAACATAAAATAGAATGATATAGACCATACAGTGACCATACTACATAGATATATGTTTGTTTCATGCTGTTATCCTGTCCACCTTACTACTGAACTGGTTTACCAAAATGAGTTTCATATACTACATTGTAAACCTGAGATGTGTTTGTTTGTTTCTCTTTTAGAACGCGGATAAAATATTGGAGAAGAGTACCCTGTTATGCAATGGTAAAGGAAGTAATGCAGATAAGGTTCAAGATAGTGAGACATCCCTGTTGGTCTCCAAGAAAGCTAATCAAAACTATATTGAAGACACTGAGACAACCCCAAAGGCCTGTCTTGATGTACTGTTTCGAGTTACTGGCTACCACTGCTGGCACTAGCTCTTCGAACTCGTTGCCTGAATCAGTTCGGCTTCTTGAGTCTCAACTTCAAGTTGAAAGACATTGATCAGATGTTATGCGACAGGAAGCCAAAGGACTGAGGAAGTCCCTGCAGAATTCAGATGCATACTTTCTGGTGCAACAGCAAGCGCCGGAGGACTTAAGCGCCTAACAAGAGAAAGTTAATAAGCTTGCTAAGCATCTTGCCAGCATTATGGGTACCTAGGATATTGTTTCTTGAGCTCTTCTGAAGTGGTTTCAGTTCTGGACTTGTTCTGCTGCGGCGTTTATATGCTGTTGTGTTCCCTATATTTGCACTGGTGGCGAACTTTGATGCCCAGTGGATGTAATATGTGTAATAGCCGTGATAGCCTAGTGTAAGTTGCTTGCTTATTTATTTCCTTGTTGTCTTGTTTATTTGTTTGCTTGTAGTCAGTGCAGTTCTTTTTCTGTAGTTTGCTAGTGGCTGCAATAACCTATTTTTTAAAACTAGGCCACAATAACCATGGGCTAATATTTACTGTAGTGACACTGGGCCTCCTACGGGCTGTAGAAACAGTGGGCGGTCTACGGGCCGTATACATAGTGGGCCTTCTACGGGCCGTAGAAATAGTGGGCCTTCTACGGGCCGTAGAAACAATGGGCCTTCTACGGGCCGTAGAAACAATGGGCCTTCTACGGGCCATATCATCAATGGGCCTTATACGGGCCGTATGATCGATTGGCCAAACATGGGCCAAACAGACCGAATTCTGGCCGTAAATGGGCTAGAGTTGGAATCGTCCGTTCATGGGCCGGCCATAACGGGCCATCGTTAATAGGCCGTATTTGATGACGCTATGAAAATGACCCAACGTATTAACGGACCACAAACGGGCCGATTGTAACGACGGGCTGAATTTGGCCCACAAGCAGAAAACAACAGTAACGGGCCGTAAGTAAAGGAATGCTGGAAAATAGCCCAAGAATAAATGGGCTCTGAGAAGGCCGAAAGATAACATGGGCTGGAAACGGCCCAACGGAATAACGGGCCGTCAATGGGTATAATGTGATACACTGTTCATTACGGGCCAGTTTCACCACGGGCCGTTAATGGGTGTAAAGTAATACACTGTTCATTACAGGCCAGTTTCAGCACAGGCCGTTAATAGGCCAAGAGTTACATAGGGCCTCATATGGGCCGAAAGACGTCATGGGCCATACATGGGCCAGAAGTGAAAACGGGCTGGAATCATATTGGATGGCCCAGATGACGCTACCGGGCCTAATTCGAATAGGGCGTAACGGGCCTTGGGTTAGCGGGCTATAAATGGGCTATATGCGAACAGGCCGTTAACAGGCTTTCCATGCCCGCCAGCTTTTGACCAAGTCAAACGGGCCGGCCTTTTCACAGGAATGGGCCACTATTGGGCCGTGCCACGTGTCGACGCATCATAGGCGCCTTCTGTCCAATGAGTTGATGACTTCTATCCCAACGATGAGCCGACACCTGTTTCCTCCAGCCAATGATGATTTTACACGTGGAAAATCCCCATTGGTCGGGGCTGTTAACGGGTTATCGGATCCAAAACCCGACCCGATAGCTTAACGGCGTTCCTTTACGGTGGATGCCACGTGTCGGTCACCCTTGACGAAAGCACTTCTGTGACGCGCGATTTATCGTCATGGAAGTGGACACTTCCGTGATGATAATTTTGGTAATGTCATGGAACACTTCTACGACAGCACAGGTATGACTATCTTGATCCTGTCATAAATTTGTCATGGATGTACATGCAGGACAAAAAACGCGACCTACTGTGACAAACACGTATCATCACGGAAGTGTATTTTTTTGTAGTGATCCTACCACTACCCGTCGACCTGTCCTTCATGCGCGGCCACTACTGGGCGGGCATGAAGGCCAACTGGATCGTCCTCATCCACCAATCCAGTAGTCTGTGGCGTCTCGTGGATATCTACACCCAGCGAGAAATCACCCTTCCATCGCTCCTCAACCTACTGAACCTACTGAAAATGAAAATGTCTACTTTGAGATTCCTTCAGGTATGATAGAAAAACTGCTAGCTAATCCTTTTGCCAGAGATGGAACAATGGATCCTGATGAGCACCTAATATATGTGGATGAAGTTTGTGGATTATTTAAGCTTGCAGGTGTGCCCGATGATGTTATTAAGAAGAAGGTCTTCCCTTTATCTTTGAAGGGAGATGCATTGACATGGTATAGGCTATGTGATGATATGGGATCATGGAACTACAAACGATTGAAATTGGAATTTCATCAGAAGTTTTATCCTATGCATCTTGTTCATCGTGATCGCAATTATGCATATAATTTCTGGCCTCGCGAAGGAGAAAGCATCGCTCAAGCTTGGGGGAGGCTTAAATCAATGTTATATTCATGCCCCAATCATGAGCTCCCAAGAGAAGTAATTATTCAAAAAATTTATGCTCGACTTTCTGATAACAATCGCACCATGCTCGATACTTCTTGTGCTGGCTCTTTTATGATGAAGACTACTGAATTCAAATGGGATTTATTGGAAAGAATTAAACTCAACTATGAAGATTGGGATCTCGACGAAGGTAAGGAGTCAGGTATGACACCTAAGTTTGATTGTGTTAAATATTTTATGGATACCGATGTTTTCTGTAAATTTAGCACTAAATATGGACTTGACTCTGAGATAGTAGCTTCTTTCTGTGAATCTTTTGCTACTCATGTTGATCTCCCTAAGGAGAAGTGGTTTAAATATCATCCTCCCATAGAAGTAAAAGTAGCTGCACCTATTAAAGTTGAAGAAAAGACTATCACTTATAATGATCCTATTGTTCCTACTGCTTATGTTGAGAAACCACCTTTCCCTGTTAGAATAAAGGATCATGCTAAAGCTTCAACTGTGGTACGTAAAAGCAATATTATAACTTATACACCTCCTGAGCAAGTTAAAGTTGAACCTAATACTGCTATTGTTAAAGATCTCTTGGCTGATAATATTGATGGGCATGTTATTTATTTCTGTGATGAGACTTCTAGAATTGCTAAACCTTGTGCTAAAGATAAACATAGACCGGTGGTAGGCATGCCTATTATTTCTGTTAAAATAGGAGATCATTGTTATCATGGCTTATGTGATATGGGTGCTAGTGCTAGTGCTATACCTCATGACTTATACAAAGAAATTATGCATGATATTGCACCTGCTGAGATAGAAGATATTGATGTTACCATTAAGCTTGCCAATAGAGATACCATACCACCCATTGGAATTGTTAGAGATGTTGAAGTCTTGTGTGGGAAAACTAAATATCCTGCTGATTTTCTTGTTCTTGGTTCCCCACAAGATAGCTTTTGTCCCATTATTTTTTGTAGACCCTTCTTGAACACAGTTAATGCTAAGATAGACTGTGAAAAGGATGTTGTTACTATTGGTCAAGGTGATATGTCTCATGAGTTCAACTTTTCTAAATTTCGTAGACAACACCGTGAAGAGGAATTGCCTAGTAAAGATGAAATTATTGGTCTTGCTTCTATTGTCGTGCCTCCTAGTGATCCTTTAGAACAATATTTGCTAGACCATGAAAATGATATGTTTATGAATGAAAGAAGGGAAATAGATGAAGTATTCTTTAAACAGGAACCCATCCTGAAACACAACTTGCCTGTTGAAATCCTAGGGGATCCTCCTCCACCCAAGGGTGATCCCGTGTTTGAGCTCAAACCGTTACCTGATACTCTTAAATATGCTTACCTTGATGAGAAAAAGATATATCATGTTATTATTAGTGCTAACCTTTCAGAGCATGAAGAAGAGTGATTATTGAAAACTCTAAAGAAGCACCACGCTGCTATTGGATATACTCTTGATGATCTTATGGGCATTAGTCCCACTCTATGCCAACACAAAATAAATTTGGAGAAAGATGCCAAACCAATTCGTGATCACCAGCGACGGCTGAACCCTAAGATGAAAGAAGTGGTAAGAAAGGAAGTACTAAAGCTCCTTGAGGCAGGTATTATTTATCTAGTTGCTGATAGTCAATGGGTAAGTCCTGTCCATTGTGTCCCTAAAAAGGGAGGTATTACCGTCGTTCCTAATGATAAAGATGAATTGATCCCGCGAAGAATTATTACAGGTTATAGGATGGTAATTGATTTCTGCAAATTAAATAAGGCTACTAAAAAAGATCATTAACCCTTACCTTTTATCGATCAAATGCTAGAAAGATTATCCAAACATACACATTTTTGTTTTCTAGATGGTTATTCTGGTTTCTCTCAAATACCTGTGTCAGCCGATGATCAATCAAAGACCACTTTTACTTGCCCTTTCGGTACTTTTACTTATAGACGTATGCCTTTTGGTTTATGTAATGCGCCTGCTACCTTTCAAAGATGCATGATGGCTATATTCTCTGACTTTTGTGAAAAGATATGTGAGGTTTTCATGGATGATTTCTCCGTTTATGGATCCTCTTTTGATGATTGCTTGAGCAACCTTGATCGAGTTTTGCAGAGATGTGAAGAAACTAACCTTGTCTTGAATTGGGAGAAGTGCCACTTTATGGTTAATGAAGGCATTGTCTTGGGGCATACAATTTCTGAAAGAGGTATTGAAGTTGATAAAGCTAAAGTTGATGTTATTGAAAAGATGCCATGTCCCAAGGACATCAAAGGTATAAGAAGTTTCCTTGGTCATGCTGGCTTCTAGAGGAGGTTCATTAAGGACTTCTCAAAAATGTCTCGGCCTCTGACTAATTTATTACAAAAAGATATACCATTTGTCTTTGATGATTATTGTGTAGAAGCATTTGAAATACTTAAGAAAGCATTAATTTCTGCACCTATTGTTCAGCCACGTGATTGGAATTTACCCTTTGAAATTATGTGGGATGCTAGTGATTATGATGTAGGCGCTGTTCTAGGGCAAAGAGTTGATAAGAAATTAAATGTTATTCAATATGCTAGTAAACTCTAGACAATGCCCAGAGAAATTATGCTACTACGGAAAAAGAATTCTTAGCAGTTGTATTTGCTTGTGATAAGTTCAGACCTTATATTGTTGATTCTAAAGGAACTATTCACACGGATCATGCTGCTATTAAATACCTTATGGAAAAGAAAGATGCTAAACCTAGACTTATTAGATGGGTTCTCTTGCTACGAGAATTTGATTTGCATATTATTGATAGAAAGGGAGCTGAGAATCCCGTTGCAGACAACTTGTCTAGGTTAGAAAATGTTCTTGATGACCCACTACCTATTGATGATAGCTTTCCTGATGAACAATTAAATTTCATAAATGCTTCTCGTACTGCTCCATGGTATGCTGATTATGCTAATTACATTGTTGCTAAATTTATACCACCTAGTTTCACATACCAGCAAAAGAAAAAGTTCTTCTATGATTTGAGACATTACTTTTGGGATGACCCACATCTTTATAAAGAAGGAGTAGATGGTGTTATTAGACATTGTGTACCTGAGCATGAACAGGAACAGATCCTATGCAAGTGTCACTCCGAGGCTTATGGAGGACACCACGCTGGGGATAGAACTGCACATAAGGTATTGCAATCCGGTTTTTATTGGCTTACTCTCTTCAAGGATGCCCGTAAGTTTGTCCTATCTTGTGATGAATGTCAAAGAATTGGTAATATTAGTAGACGTCAAGAAATGCCTATGAATTGTTCACTTGTCATTGAACCATTCGATGTTTGGGGCTTTCATTATATGGGACCGTTTCCTGCCTCTAATGGACATACACATATTTTAGTTGCTGTTGATTATGTTACTAAGTGGGTAGAAGCTATTCCAACTAGTAGTGCAGATCATAACACTTCTATTAAGATGCTTAAAGAAGTTATTTTTCCGAGGTTTGGGGTCCCTAGATATTTAATGACTGATGTTGGTTCACATTTTATTCATGGTGATTTCCGTAAAATGCTTGCTAAGTATGATGTTAATCATAGAATTGCATCTCCTTATCACCCACAGTCTAGTGGTCAAGTAGAATTGAGTAATAGAGAGCTCACATTAATTTTGCAAAAGACTGTTCATAGATCTAGAAAGAATTGGTCCAAGAAACTTGATGATGCATTATGGGCCTATAGAACTGCATATAAAAATCCTATGGGTATGTCTCCGTATAAAATGGTTTATGGAAAAGCATGTCACTTACCTCTCGAACTAGAACATAAGGCATATTGGGCCATTAAAGAGCTCAGTTATGATTTCAAACTTGCTGGTGAGAAGAGGCTATTTGACATAAGCTCACTTGATGAATGGAGAACCCAAGCCTATGAGAATGCCAAGTTATTTAAAGAAAAATTAAAAGATGGCATGACAAAAGGATACAAAAGCGTGAGTTTAATGTAGGTGATTATGTATTGCTATACAACTCTCGTTTAAGATTTTTTGCAGGGAAACTTCTCTCTAAATGGGAAGGTCCTTACGTTATCCAGGAGGTCTATCGTTCCAGTGCCATAAAAATCAACAACTTCGAAGGCACAAACCCGAAGATGGTGAACGGTCAAAGAATCAAACATTATATCTCAGGTAATCCTATAAATGTTGAAACCAATGTTATTGAAACCGTGACCCCGGAGGAATACATAAGGGACACTTTCCGGAACGTTTCAGACTCCGAAAAGGAACGGCCCCTCGTGGCTCCCCCAACCGACTTATTTTGCCTATATATACTCTTATACCCAGAAAACATCCGAGATCACCATGAAACCCTATTTCCACCTCCGCAACCTTCTGTACCCATGAGATCCCATCTTGGGGCCTTTTCCGATGCTCCGCTGGAGGGGAATCGATCACGGAGGGCTTCTACATCAACACCATAGCCTCTCCGATGATGTGCGAGTAGTTTATCTCAGACATTCGGGTCCATAGTTATTAGTTGGATGGCTTCTTGTCTCTCTTTGGATCTCAATACAAAGTTCTCCTCGATCTTCTTGGAGATCTATTCGATGTAATTCTTTTTGCGATGTGTTTGTCGAGATCCGATGAATTGTGGGTTTATGATCAAGTTTATCTATGAATAATATTTGAATCTCCTCTGAATTCTTTTATGTATGATTTGTTATCTTTGCAAGTCTCATCGAATTATCAGTTTGGTTTGGCCTACTAGATTGATCTTTCTTGCAATGGGAGAAGTGCTTAGCTTTGGGCTCAATCTTGCGGTGTCCTTTCCCAGTGACAGCAGGGGCAGCAAGGCACGTATTGTATTGTTGCCATCGAGGATAAAAAGATGGGGTTTATATCATATTGCATGAGTTTATCCCTCTACATCATGTCATCTTACTTAAAGCATTACTCTGTTCTTATGAACTTAATACTGTAGATGCATGCTGGATAGCGGTCGATGTGTGGAGTAATAGCAAGGCACATATTGTATTGTTGCCATCGAGGATAAAAAGATGGGTTTTATATCATATTGCTTGAGTTTATCCCTCTACATCATGTCATCTTGCCTAATGCGTTACTCTGTTCTTATGAACTTAATACTCTAGATGGATGTTGGATAGCGGTCGATGTGTGGAGTAATAGTATTAGATGCAGAATCGTTTCGATCTACTTGTCGCGGACGTGATGCCTATATACATGATCATGCCTAGATATTCTCATAACTATGCACTTTTCTATCAATTGCTCGACAGTAATTTGTTCACCCACCGTAATACTTATGCTATCTTGAGAGAAGCAACTAGTGAAACCTATGGCCCCCGGGTCTATTTTCCATCATATAAGTTTCCGATCTATTTTATTTTGCAATCTTTACTTTCAATCTGTACAACAAAAATACCAAAAATATTTATCTTATTATCTCTATCAGATCTCACTTTTGCAAGTGGCCGTGAAGGGATTGACAACCCGTTTATTGCGTTGGTTGCAAGGTTCTTATTTGTTTGTCCAGGTACGAGGGACTTGCATGTAGCCTCCTACTGGATTGATACCTTGGTTCTCAAAAACTGAGGGAAATACTTACGCTACTTTGTTGCATCACCCTTTCCTCTTCAAGGGACATCCAACACATGCTCAAGAGGTAGCACGCCGCAACCTTCTGTACCCGTGAGATCCCATCTTGGGGCCTTTTCTGGCGATCTGCCGGAGGGGGAATCGATCACGGAGGGCTTCTACATCAACACCATAGACTCTTCGATGATGTGTGAGTATTTTACCATAGACCTTCGGGTCCATAGTTATTAGCTAGATGGCTTCTTCTCTCTCTTTGATTCTCAATACAAAGTTCTCCTCGATGTTCTTGGAGATCTATTCGATGTAATACTCTTTTGCGGTGTGTTTGCCGAGATCCGATGAATGTTGGATTTATGATCAAGTTTATCTATGAATAATATTTGGTTCTTCTCTAAATTCTTATATCGGTTTAGTTTGGCCTACTAGATTGATCTTTCTTGCAATGGGAGAAGTGCTTAGCTTTGGGTTCAATCTTGCGGTGTCCTTTCCCAGTGACAGTAGGGGCAGCAAGGCACGTATTGTATTGTTGCCATCGAGGATAAAAAGATGGGGTTCATATCATATTGCTTGAGTTTATCCCTCTACTTCATCTTGCTTAATGCATTACTCTGTTCTTATGAACTTAATACTCTAGATGCATGTTGGATAGCGGTCGATGTGTGGAGTAATAGTAGTAGATGCAGAATCATTTCCGTCTACTTGACACGGACGTGATGCCTATATTCATGATCATGCCTAGGTATTCTCATAACTATGCGCTTTTCTATCAATTGCTCGGCAGTAATTTGTTCACCCACCGTAATATATGCTATCTTGAGAGAAGCCACTAGTGAAACCTATGGCCCCCGGGTCTCTTTCTTATTATATTGCATCTATTTTATTTACATCACATCTCGTTTTAATATTTTGCAATGATTAATTTCCAATCAATACAACAAAAATACCAAAAATATTTATCTTATTATCTTTATTAGATGTCACTTGTGCGAGTGGCCGTGAAGGGATTGACATCCCCTTTATCGCGTTGGTTGCAAGGTTCTTGATTCTTTGTGCAGGTACTAGGTGACTTGTGTGTTATCTCCTACTGTTTTGATACCTTGGTTCTCAAAAACTGAGGGAAATACTTACGCTACTTTGATGCATCACCCTTCCCTCTTCAAAGGATAACCAACGCATGCTCAAGAGGTAGCAAGAAGGATTGCTGGCGCCATTGCCGGGGAGATCTACGCTCAAGTCAAGGCATACCAAGTACCCATCACAAACTCTTCTCCCTCGCATTACATTATTTTTCATTCGCCTCTCGTTTTCCTCTCCCCCACTTGTAAAAAGATTTTCAAAAACCTTTGCCTTTTCTTCGCCTCTCTTCCGTTCGCCTCTCTCCGCTTGCCTCTTGTGTGTTTGTTCTTAGTGCGGTTTGTTGTCATCATGTCTGAAACTGGGGAGGTTATCATTGAAAAATATAGTAGTAACGATGGGGGAAACTTTGATGCTTTTGATCCTCACGAAGAACCTACTATTTTGCACACTAAAAGTTTTGGATTGGTAGTGGTAATATTATTGGAAAAGGAGTTATTCAAGATTTCTTTACTTGTGTCGGTGCTTTTCCCACTATGGGGGGGGGGTCTATTCTTCATAGAACTAGTAGTCTTGCGGATGCTATATGTTTGCTCATAGTTGAACTTGAAAGACAGTTTATCCATATGCATCTTTGCATACAAAGGATTTTTCTAGAATTTTCCAATATTGAGCATTCTTCTGTTAAGCGAGCGGCTACTATATTTTTAGCACATGAGTTTAGATTGATAATAAAAGAGGCCAATGAAATTTTTGCGCATTATAGGGTGGATGCTGGCCGTCCTCCCATAGAAGCAATTCTTTTTAATCAAGAAGACATAATGCGTTTACGATCTTTAGATAATGTTGCTTATAATGAAAACCTTAGAAAAAGGGTTCCTTCCGATGTTCTAGTTGATAAGATTTCTGAACTTAATATGTTGGAGTTATTATTATGACCCTAGGTGTCTTAGAGGACCACTTAGTAATCTAGCAATGCTTGCATCCCCAGTGTAATGATTCTGGCCATTATCCTCGAAAGCATCCCGTGATGCCATTTAGTTAGTAGGCATTCTATTTCTGGGTTCTTGAGCCCAAGATTCACTCCACTTACCTCCTGTTGATAGTGTTTGCTCGTTCCTTTAGGTTATTAGTAACCTTTGCATTAGTCCTCGAGGTCCGTGGTATTTCATTCTTCCAATACCATGAAACATCATGGCAGAAGTTCTTTTAACCAAAAGATCACAACCAGGACACTCTTGAGGAGTACTCCATTCATATTGTGACTCTGCCAGTCCTACCTTTCTGCATGGGTTATCTAGAAGAAACTTGTTGAACTTGGTTCGACATACTAATCTATGCATCCACAACTCAGAAAGTTATATGTTCCTTCGAGTTGTCCCTCTTTAGTTATTTTCTGGCCCTCGTCTATCAATTAATAGTCAGGAGCAATTGTGCATTTGTGTTATCGATGCCTATTATTCTTGTGGTCTGTCAAGCCATTCTAATCCGGAATGACTAGGAGAAACAAACTCCAGTACCTTGTCCATCTCTGGGATTGGGTCAAACTAGTTGTATTCCACAGATCAAAATGCCAAACCAGTTTTTGTTCTGTTCTACCTTCGAGTATTACCCCCTTTATGTTGAGAATATCGTAGGAATTGCACCACCTCTTATGAATTCTTGACGCAGTGATACTCCTCTCCATCATCACTCGTTTCTTGGTCCCGTGTTGTTGCAACCGGAATGCCGACAAGTGAACTATGATGTGTGAAATCAATACTCCTAGCAACTCCGTTGCTTGGTAGTTAAAGGACAATAATTTCATCCTTAGCGTGTTGGTTACTGAATCACATCCTAAGGTTGATCGTGCTACCCAATCCTTATTCCCGGTGTACTTTTCGATCAATGAGTTAGGATAGTGTCAGTCCTTGCTTATTCGGTCATATCGTCTTGCTCTAAAAAGCAAGATCGTTCTCGAGCTTAGTAACATATCGGTGGTTCATGATGTTCCGAATATCTTCTCGGATGTATTACCAGGTTGTCACCTGACCACTATGTTGAGTTCGTGATCATGTTGGTTTTCCTCCAAACCACCCATTCTCCAAGAATCTGTGTTGGATACCCCTGAGCTAGTTGGTCAAGCTAAACAACAACTTGGAGAGTTGGAAGATAAAAACTTGTCTAACTTAGTTCATTTCCAAAGGGATATCTTGTGTTGTGTGTTGTAGAAAGATGATTTCTTCATCGATTGGTCCTCGTGATCAATTAATGGACCTATCATCTTAACCAAACTTTGATTTGAGTATCGGATAGCATCAAATCAAATCAGAACCAACGATGTTCGTAATGTTGTCTTACTCGTGGTTGATCCCTCGAGCATACACCATTACATCTTTAGGTCTGACCAATGCTATCACCGTGTTCACACGGATGGTGGAAGTCCAGTGATATGGAAATTCCGATGAGTTGCTGTTGAGCCCATCAGCAGCATCTTGCTTTCCCCATGATTCATGCTAAACATTAAGCTAGTGTTGGAAACTTTGTAAACAATGCCTTCATGTTCCGTTCATGAAGCATATGTTTGGATGAAAGTAGTGACTTCCTCTAATTCACGTGCATCTGATGCAAGTTGCCTCGTGGATTTGAGAAAGTCAATGTTGCTTCTTTTGGAATCATCCCTAAATCGGTCATGCATACGTGCGAAGTATTCTGTCGTTCGGAGACTTGCAACCTTCGTTCTATATGTGTTCCTAGCACACCAAGCCACTGATTGATTTGTTCAAGGAAAAGGAGTTGTTGTGCAAATCCTAGGTCATGCACAAGACTTCGTTACCCTAGATGATGGTTCCCCACCTGAACTCGGGAGTGTTTTATCATAAGACTACTATGTGGTCATGCTTGTCTGGGACAGCGTGTTCACATGTGTTTAGCAGAATCAGCTCATGTTTTGGAGCTTGCTATCTTAGTTCATTCCTCGAGAATCTCGCAACGCCATCTCGTCGAATTGTGTTGCAAACTTTCTTTTCAGACATGCTGAGTCTGAAGTATCCTATCACTAATCGGATCTCTATCTCAGGCAGATATGATGGTTGGAACATTCCCAACGGTTGCATTTTGTTCCCAGCTTGCACCCCATCGTGCCAATTTTCCATGGGCTGCCCTTCTCAGCAGTTGCTGTCCAGGTCCAACTTCAAAGGTGGACTTACCATGAGTCCCATTCATTTCCGATGATAAGCAAAAATCATCCATTTCGTTGTCTTGAACAAGGTAGTCCACATCGTCCATTCTAGCCCGAGTGTGTCGTTCTCCCGAACTCCCTCGAACGATCGTTTGTGATTGCCTTAGGCTGGCATAAAGAGTTTCAATGATATTTATATCAAAAGTAATTCTCTTTGCCACTTGAGGGAATAATTCTATGAGTCACCTTTCCCAAGGTGCCCCATTTTGGAATCATGGCAATTTTCCTCGCTGCTTTGAAACCCTCGTCAAATTGTTTCTTCCGCCCCTCCTGATGCATGTTTTGCCTCTCAGCTCCAGATATGTTTCTGTATCTCATTCCGTGAATTGATCTCGTGATCATTAAGATGATCCTAAGTTGCTCGAATCTCAGAAAGATCGATTCTTCTAAAATTCTCTCTCTCTCTCTATTCGTTGTTATGTTGGATGTAGTTCTCAAAGCAAGACGTCGAGATCAAGGTGATGCAATGAATCAACATCTTCGAGAAGAGCAATTGGATCATGAAGATTGTGTTAGTTTGTGTCCCCTCTGCCTTCTTACCTCACATCCTGAATCTCGGGACGAGATTCTTGTTTAGTGGGGGTGAGTTGTCACATCCCTAGTTCTGGTCTGACCTAGGCTAGCTTCCTTGTGAGCATCATGTTTAAATTCAAATGAAATTTGAATTGAGGAATTCTCAAAGCCTCAGAAACCTTCTAAAAATAATCAACATTTAAAACTTATCAAATGAGTCCAAGGAAAATGTTCCTATTATTCTGTGAAAATATTGGTAAGAGGTAAAATCCAAACCAATATTTTTGGAATCACAGAAATATTTATTTTGGGCCTTTTGAATTAAATCAATGACATATTTGAGTTGAATTTATTTCTGTTATATAAGAAATAAAGTTCAAATATTTTTGTAAGTTGGTTGTGACCTTGGACTAGTTTCTGAGCTCACATAACAATTTACAGAAAGTTCAAAAAATGATTTGATGTTTTAAAATCAAATCAAAACAAAATGCAAAGAAATAGAAAACTAAAACAAATAAAAGAGAGAGAGAGAGAAGGACTACCTGGCCACCTACCTGTAGCCGGCCCAGCTCGCTGGCCCAGCCCACCTGGCGCCTCCTGTCGTCTTCCTCCTGCCAGTAGGAGCAGCTGCGTGCTCGCACGCGCGCGGCCGAGGAGGCCAGCTCCTCCCTGCCTACCTGCCCCCTCCCCGAAGCGTCTGGGCGACGCCACGCGCCACCCCGGTCCCTCTCGCCTCTTCCCCGTGTCATCCCCGCCTCTGCCGCTCTCTCTCCTGAAACCGAACGTAGCCATCGCCGCCGACGAGCTCCACCACGGCCACAGCTATCTCCGAGCCTCTCCGACGCGCCCCCGAGGTCCGCCGTGACGTCCCCGTCCTCTTCGCCGAGCCACATGACGCCGGAGCGCCCCGCAGCGCCGCTATCGCTGTTGTCTTCTTCCTCTGCTCCGAGCGCCGCCCCGTTCAATTCGTCAACGTCCGGGCATCCCCGACCTCTCCGACGACGCCATAGAGTTCACTGTGAGCTCCTGTTGCTTCCCCCTCGCTCTCCCCCTCCGTTCTCGTCCCCTAGCCCCGTCTTCCGACCGAGCCCGAGAGCTCACCGCCGCCTGCCATGGCACCGCCGTAGCTAGAGCGCATCCACGACGCATTGGAGCCCACCCCCATGCTCAGCGAGTCCGCAGGACTCCGTAGCAACCCGCAGCTCGTCCTCCCGTGCACCAAAATGCTGTGTCCGAGCGTGCCCGTACTCCGGCCGGCGCGGAAGTGCTCGCCGCCATCACCTGCGGCCATCCCACCTGCTGCTGCCACCACCACTAGATGCGCGGGAGCGCCAGCAATCCGCAGGAGCAAACCCGGCCTCAAACCGTGGGCTGTAGCGAGATCCCGACGATCTCCGCCGCGCGAAATGGTCGTCGCCGGCGAAACTCAGGCGACTGATGACGTGGCTCGTCATTAGCCACTAATGACCCAGCTAAACCACCCCTAGAGCCACTGCCATGTGGGCCCCGGTGCCTAAACTAATTAGTTTTATTTCTCTATTAGATTAGCACTAACCATAGTGGGCCCGCCTGTCAACGTTGACTTGGGCACGTCAGCTTTGACCGGGTCCCACATGTCAGCCTCTGTAGCTGACTCTGTGTCACTGACCAGTAGGTCCCACTGGTCAGGTTTGACCTGGACCAGCCGCTGTTGACCAGCTGACGTCGCCCTGACGCAATGCTGACGCATTAATTTAATTACTGGAATTATTTTTATATAGGAAATTTCAGAAAATACCCAAAACTTCTAAATTCATAGAAATTCAACCATAACTCCAAATGAAACAAATTATATATGAAAAATTATCAGAAAAATGCCATCTATCCATCTATATCACTTTCATGCATGTCAAACTAAGTTATACCTGCTGTATAAGTGAAAACATGATAATGACATTTTAAATGCTAAATGTGGAGTTTGCATATGAACCCTTAGTTCATATGGACTTCATTTAAACTGTTGTTAGATGTATTAATGTAAATCATAACATTCTTGACATGTCATGACCATGCATCATATTGTTGCATTGCATTGATTGTGCTTCCTCTCTGTTGTCGGTAATTGTCCCCTCTCGATAGCCGTGATTCCGACGATGAGTTCGATGACACCGATGAAGAACTATAATATCTTCAAAAGTGCCAGGCAAGCATAACCCCCTTGTTCATTCCGATACAATCCCACTCTCTCGCTCCTACTCTCTTTTACTGCATTAGGATAACAACGATTCAACTGTTACATGCTGCGGTAGCTGAACCCCTTATCCTCTGCATGACCTGTCATTGCCACAGTAAATAGATGAAACCCACTAGCATGAGTAGGAGTTGTTTGAGCCCTGATGTGCCTACTCATTCCTGCTTGTTTGTCATGCCTGCTACTGCTTAGAGTTGAGTCAGGTCTGATTCATCGGGGATGAATCGGAGGTGTGTGAACATGTCCTACTGTTGAGAGCTAAGTGTGTGAACACGATTTGGTAAAGGTAGCGGTGAGAGGCCATGTAGGAGTACATGGTGGGTTGTCTCATTGAAGCCGTCCTCAGGAACTAAGTTCTGTGTTTGTGATCCATGAAACAGTTACTACTACGCATTGGGCCCGAAACCAATGGACCCCCTCGGCTTCTTAATCACCCTTGTCCTCTGTCCAGGAGTTGCACGTAGTTTCTGGTGTTTGTAGTAGGCTGGAGGCTGTGGACAGCGCTGACCCGAGGGGTGGGCTGTGATGCGGTAGGCACGTGGCACGGTGTACCGGGCGCCCGTTTGGTGTCTCGGGAACCCTACACACATCGTTCGGGGCCGTTTGTGGAAACCTCGGCCGGACTCCCTGCGGATGGAACCTGAATAGGCGATAAACCTGGACTAGAGACTTGAGTGTTTAGGTAGGCTGTGGCCGACACCCTCGCTGGGCTTCCGCTTGAAGGTTGCCGAGTACATGCTGTGTAAACGGCGGTAAGTGGTGAGAGCGTGTGTGACGAAGTACACCCCTGCAGGGTTAATATGATCTATTCGAGTAGCCGTGTCCGCGGTAAAGGACTTCTGGGTTGCCTATAACAGTTCATAGACAAGTGAAAGTGGATACTCTAAAATGCGCAAGATAAGCGTGAGTGCTATGGATGGCGTTCTCGTAGGGAGACGGGAGCGGATCCATAGTGGAGTATTGATATGGTGAATATGTGGACTCGTGTGCGCCACCTCAAAAGAGTTACTTGCAGTCGTAGTTAGGATAGCCACCGATTCAAAGCTGGCTTGCTGTAGTTAAACTCCACCACCCCCTTTGTTGATACCGATGCATATGTAGATAGTTCTGATGTAAGTCTTGCTGGGTACATTCGTACTCACGTTTGCTTATTTTATGTTTTGCAGAGAGACGTCAGTCTCGCTAGTAGTTCCGTGTGGACTTCGACGTTTAGCTTGATACCTCAGCTACGATCTTGTGCCCTCGGCAGGATCTGGTAGACAGTCAGGCTTGTCAGCCTTTTTCATTTGTAGATGTTTGTACTCAGATATGTTAAGCTTCCGCATGTGCTTTGACTTGTATGCTCTGAATGTTGGGTCATGAGACCTATGTTTGTAATATCTCGCTCCTCGGAGCCTAATGAATAAGTACTTGAGTCGTAGAGTTATGTTGTGATGCCATGTTGTATTTACACATATCGAGCATATTGCGTGTATGATTGAAATGCTTGGTATGTGTGGGATCCGACAACCTAGTTGTTTATCCTTGGTAGCCTCTCTTATGGGGAAATGTAGTCTTGTGCTTCCATGAGCCATAGTAGTCCGCTACAGCCCGGTTCACCGGAGTCCTGCTAGCCCAGCACTACTGCTCCGGGCACCTGACTGGCCGGCATGTGATTCACTTCGTTCCTGTGTCTGTCCCTTCGGGGGAATGTCACGCGGTGACATCCGGAGTCCTGCCTAGCCTGCTACAGCCCGGGTTCCCAGAGTCCTGTTAGCCCAGTGCTACAGCCCGGATTCGCACGCTGCTGACCGACATGCTCGATGTTGATTCACGTATGCCTGTCCCCGTAAGTTAGTGCCACTTTGGGTTCACGACTAGTCATGTCGGCCCGGGTTCTCTGTCATATGGATGCTAGCGACATTATCATATACGTGAGCCAAAAGGCGCAAATGATCCCGGGCCATGGTAAGGCGACACCCGTGGGAATACCGTGCGTGAGGCCGCAAAGTGATATGAGGTGTTACAGGCTAGATCGGTGTGACTTAGAATCGGGGTCCTGACAGCGTTGGTATCAGAGCCTGACTGCCTGTAGGATTACCAAGCCAAACTGGTCGAAGTTGTGTCTAGAAATGCTTTAGTTATATAAGGGATTTGATTGTGGGAGGGAACGTAAGGCTCTTTTTACTCTTTTACCTTATGCCCTTCTGATCTGAGTCACCCTCTTCTCTTCTACGGGGATTAAGAACTAGGCTTCTCATCTTTCTATCAGGATCACGTGTTACTAATCCGTAGACTCATAGGATTGATGGATTTAAGCCTCAGTTCAGTTCCTACTACTTTCGTATGTTGACCATTGATCCCGGAAGTTTATATTGTGATGTTGAGTGGTTATGCCACCATTTTGTAGGATGTCTCAAATCCTTTGAGCATTTACAGCCGTTATGTTGTCCGAGTCATCCCAGGCCTCTAAATAATCTGATGCATTTGCAAATCCCTTCTTTCCGTTTTCGATGTTCCTTTGGGCCAGATTAACCACACTAATCGTTGAGTTGAGGTACTCTGTTTCCTTGACATATATGTTGGAGTTATTATTATGACCCTAGGTGTCTTAGAGGACCACTTAGTAATCTAGCAATGCTTGCATCCCCAGTGTGATGATTCTGGCCATTATTCTCGAAAGCATCCCGTGATGCCATTTAGTTAGTAGCCATTCTATTTCTGGGTTCTTGAGCCCAAGATTCACTCCACTTACCTCCTGTTGATAGTGTTTGCTCGTTCCTTTAGGTTATTAGTAACCTTTGCATTAGTCCTCGAGGTCTGTGGTATTTCATTCTACCAATACCATGAACCGTCATGGCAGAAGTTCTTTTAAACAAAAGATCACAACCAGGGCGCTCTTGAGGAGTACTCCATTCATATTGTGACTCTGCCAGTCCTACCTTTCTGCATGGGTTATCTAGAAGAAACTTGTTGAACTTGGTTCGACATACTAATCTATGCATCCACAACTCAGAAAGTTATATGTTCCTTCGAGTTGTCCCTCTTTAGTTATTTTCTGGCCCTCGTCTATCAATTGATAGTCAGGAGCAATTGTGCATTTGTGTTATCGATGCCTATTATTCTTGTGGTCTGTCAAGCCATTCTAATCCGGAATGACTAGGAGAAACAAACTCCAGTACCTCGTCCATCTCTGGGATTGGGTCAAAGTAGTTGTATTCCACAGATCAAAATGCCAAACCAGTTTTTGTTCTGTTCTACCTTCGAGTATTACCCCCTTTATGTCGAGAATATCCTAGGAATTGCACCACCTCTTATGAATTCTTGACGCAGTGATACTCCTCGCCATCATCACTCATTTCTTGGTCCCATGTTGTTGCAACCGGAATGCCGACAAGTGAACTATGATGTGTGAAATCAATACTCCTAGCAACTCCGTTGCTTGGTAGTTAAAGGACAATAATTTCATCCTTAGCGTGTTGGTTACTGAATCACATCCTAAGGTTGATCGTGCTACCCAGTCCTTATTCCCGGTGTAGTTTTCGATCAATGAGTTAGGATAGTGTCAGTCCTTGCTTATTCGGTCATATCGTCTTGCTCTGAAAAGCAAGATCGTTCTCGAGCTTAGTAACATATCGGTGGTTCATGATGTTCTGAATATCTTCTCGGATGTATTACCAGGTTGTCACCTGACCGCTATGTTGAGTTCGTGATCATGTTGCTTTTCCTCCAAACCACCCATTCTCCAAGAATCTGTGTTGGATACCCCTGAGCTAGTTGGTCAAGCTAAACAACAACTTGGAGAGTTGGAAGATAAAAACTTGTCTAACTTAGTTCATTTCCAAAGGGATATCTTGTGTTGTGTGTTGTAGAAAGATGATTTCTTCATCGATTGGTCCTCGTGACCAATTAATGGACCTATCATCTTAACCAAACTTTGATTTGAGTATGGGCTATCATCAAATCAAATCAGAACCAACGATGTTCGTAATGTTGTCTTACTCGTGGTTGATCCCTCGAGCATACACCATTACATCTTTAGGTCTGACCAATGCTATCACCGTGTTCACACGATGGTGGAAGTCCAGTGATATGGAAATTCCGATGAGTTGCTGTTGAGCCCATCAGCAGCATCTTGCTTTCCCCATGATTCGTGCTAAACAATAAGCTAGTGTTGGAAACTTTGTAAACAATGCCTTCATGTTCCGTTCATGAAGCATATGTTTGGATGAAGGTAGTGACTTCCTCTAATTCACGTGCATCTGATGCAAGTTGCCGTCGTCGATTTGAAAAAGTCAATGTTGCTTCTTTTGGAATCATCCCAAAATCGGTCATGCATACGTGCGAAGTATTCTGTGGTTCGGAGACTTGCAGCCTTCGTTCTATATGTGTTCCTAGCACACCAAGCCACTGATTGATTTGTTCAAGGAAAAGGAGTTTTTGTGCAAATCCTAGGTCATGCACAAGACTTCGTTACCCTAGATGATGGTTCCCCACCTAAACTCGGTAGTGTTTTATCATAAGACTACTATGTGGTCATGCTTGTCTGGGACAGCGTGTTCACATGTGTTTAGCAGAACCAGCTCATGTTTTGGAGCTTGCTATCTTAGTTCATTCCTCGAGAATCTCGCAACGCCATCTCGTCGAATTGTGTTGCAAACTTTCTTTTCAGACATGCTGAGTCTGAAGTATCCTATCACCAATCGGATCTCAATCTCAGGCAGATATGATGGTTGGAACATTCCCAACGGTTACATTTTGTTCCCAGCTTGCACCCCATCGTGCCAATTTTCCATGGGCTGCCCTTCTCAGCAAATGCTGTCCAGGTCCATCTTCAAAGGTGGACTTACCATGAGTCCCATTCATTTCCGATGATAAGCAAAAGCAACCTTTTCGTTGTCTTGAACAAGGTAATCCACATCGTCCATTCTAGCCCGAGTGTGTCGTTCTCCCGAACTCCCTCGAACGATACTTTGTGATTGCCTTAAGAGTTTCAATGATATTTATATCAAAAGTAATTCTCTTTGCCACTTGAGGGAATAATTCTACGAGTCACCTTTCCCAAGGTGCCTCCTCGCTGCTTTGAAACCCTCGTCAAATTGTTTCTTCCGCCCCTCCTGATGCATGTTTTGCCTCTCAGCTCCACATGTGTTTCTATATCTCATTCCGTGAATTGATCTTGTGATCATTAAGATGATCATAAGTTGCTCGAATCTCAGAAAGATCGATTCTTCTAATATTCTCTCTCTCTATTCGCTGTTATGTTGGATGTAGTTCTCAAAGCAAGATGTCAAGATCAAGGTGATGCAATGAATCAACATCTTCGAGAAGAGCAATTGGATCATGAAGATTGTGTTAGTTTGTGTCCCCTCTGCCTTCTTACCTCACGTCCTGAATCTCGGGACGAGATTCTTGTTTAGTGGGGGTGAGTTGTCACATCCCTAGTTCTGGTCTGACCTAGGCTAGCTTCCTTGTGAGCATCATGTTTAAATTCAAATAAAATTTGAATTGAGGAATTCTCAAAGCCTCAGAAACCTTCTAAAAATAATCAACATTTAAAACTTATCAAATGAGTCCAAGGAAAATGTTCCTATTATTCTGTGAAAATATTGGTAAGAGGTAAAATCCAAACCAATATTTTTGGAATCACAGAAATATTTATTTTGGGCCTTTTGAATTAAATCAATGACATATTTGAGTTGGATTTATTTCTGTTATATAAGAAATAAAGTTCAAATATTTTTGTAAGTTGCTTGTGACCTTGGACTAGTTTCTGAGCTCACATAACAATTTACAGAAAGTTCAAAAAATGATTTGATGTTTTAAAATCAAATCAAAACAAAATGCAAAGAAAAAGAAAACTAAAACAAATAAAAGAGAGAGAGAGAAGGACTACCTGGCCACCTACCTGTAGCCGGCCCAGCTCGCTGGCCCAGCCCACCTGGCGCCTCCTGTCGTCTTCCTCCTGCCAGTAGGAGCAGTTGCGTTCTCGCACGCGCGCGGCCGAGGAGGCCAGCTCCTCCCTGCCCCCTCCCCGACGCGTCTGGGCAACGCCACGCGCCACCCCGGTCCCTCTCGCCTCTTCCCCGTGTCATCCCCACCTCTGCCGCTCTCTCTCCCGAAACCGAACGTAGCCATCGCCGCCGACGAGCTCCACCACGGCCACAGCTATCTCCGAGCCTCTCCGATGCGCCCCCGAGCTCCGCCGTGACGTCCCCGTCCTCTTCGCCGAGCCACATGACGCCGGAGCGCCCCGCAGCGCCGCTATCGCTGTTGTCTTCTTCCTCTGCTCCGAGCGCCGCCCCGTTCGATTCGTCACCATCTGGGCTTCCCCGACCTCTCTGACGACGCCATAGAGTTCACTGTGAGCTCCTGTTGCTTCCCCCTCGCTCTCCCCCTCCGTTCTCGTCCCCTAGCCCCGTCTTCCGACCGAGCCCGAGAGCTCACCGTCGCCTGCCATGGCACCGCCGTAGCTAGAGCGCATCCACGACGCATTCGAGCCCACCCCTATGCTCAGCGAGTCCGCGGGACTCCATAGCAACCCGCAGCTCGTCCTCCCGTTCACCAAAACGCTGTGTCCGAGCGTGCCCGTACTCCGGCCGCCGCGGAAGTGCTCGCCGCCGTCACCTCCGGCCATCCCAGCTGGTGCTGCCACCACCACTAGATGCGTGGGAGCGCCAGCAATCCGTAGGAGCAAATCCCGCCTCAAACCGTGGGCTGTAGCGAGATCCCGATGATCTCCGCCGCGCGAAATGGTCGTCGCCGGCGAAACTCCGGCGACTGATGACGTGGCTCGTCATTAGCCACTAATGACCCAGCTAAACCACCCCTAGAGCCACTGCCATGTGGGCCCCGGTGCCTAAACTAATTAGTTTTATTTCTCTATTAGATTAGCACTAACCACAGTGGGCCCGCCTGTCAACGTTAACTTGGGCACGTCAGCTTTGACCGGGTCCCACATGTCAGCCTCTGTAGCTGACTCTATGTCACTGACCAGTAGGTCCCACTGGTCAGGTTTGACCTGGACCAGCCGCTGTTGACTAGCTGACGTCGCCCTGACGCAATGCTGATGCATTTATTTAATTACTGGAATTATTTTTATATAGGAAATTTCAAAAAATACCCAAAACTTCTAAAATTCATAGAAATTCAACCATAACTCCAAATGAAACAAATTATATATGAAAAATCATCAGAAAAATGCAATCTATCCATCTGTATCACTTTCATGCATGTCAAACTAAGTTATACCTGCTGTATAGGTGAAAACATGATAATGACATTTTAAATGCTAAATGTGGAGTTTGCATATGAACCCTTAGTTCATATGGACTTCATTTAAACTGTTGTTAGATGCATTAATGTAAATTATAACATTCTTGACATGTCACGACCATGCATCATATTGTTGCATTACATTGATTGTGTTTCCTCTCTGTTGCCGGTAATTGTCCCCTCTAGATAGCCGTGATTCCGACGATGAGTTCGATGACACCGATGAAGAACTATAATATCTTCAGAAGTGCCAGGCAAGCATAACCCCCTTGTTCATTCCGATACAATCCCACTCTCTCGCTCCTGCTCTCTTTTACTGCATTAGGACAACAACGATTCAACTGTTACATGCTACGGTAGCTGAACCCCTTATCCTCTGCATGACCTGTCATTGCCACAGTAAATAGATGAAACCCACTAGCATGAGTAGGAGTTGTTTGAGCCCTGATGTGCCTACTTATTCCTGCTTGTTTGTCATGCCTGCTACTGCTTAGAGTTGAGTCAGGTCTGATTCATCGGGGATGAATCGGAGGTGTGTGAACATGTCCTACTGTTGAGAGCTAAGTGTGTGAACACGATTTGGTAAAGGTAGCGGTGAGAGGCCATGTAGGAGTACATGGTGGGTTGTCTCATTGAAGCCGTCCTCAGGAACTGAGTTCTGTGTTTGTGATCCATGAAACAGTTACTACCACGCATTGGGCCTGAAACCAATGGACCCCCTCGGCTTCTTAATCACCCTTGTCCTCTGTCCAGGAGTTGCACGTAGTTTCTTGTGTTTGTAGTAAGCTGGAGGCCGTGGACAGCGCTGACCCGAGGGGTGGGCTGTGATGCGGTAGGCACGTGGCACAGTGTACCGGGCACCCGTTTGGTGTCTCGGGAACCCTGCACACATCGTTCGGGGCCGTATGTGGAAACGTCGGCCGGACTCCCTGCGGATGGAACCTGAATAGGCGATAAACCTGGACTAGAGACTTGAGTGTTTAGGTAGGCTGTGGCCGACACCCTCGTTGGGCTTCCGCTTGAAGGTTGCCGAGTACATGCTGTGTAAACGGCGGTAAGTGGTGAGAGCGTGTGTGACGAAGTACACCCGTGCAGGGTTAATATGATCTATTCGAATAGCCGTGTCCGCGGTAAAGGACTTCTGGGTTGCCTATAACAGTTCATAGACAAGTGAAAGTGGATACTCTAAAATGCGCAAGATAAGCGTGAGTGCTATGGATGGCATTCTCGTAGGGAGACGGGAGCGGATCCATAGTGGAGTATTGATATGGTGAATATGTGGACTCGTGTGCGCCACCTCAAAAGAGTTACTTGCAGTCGTAGTTAGGATAGCCACCGAGTCAAAGCTGGCTTGCTGCAGTTAAACTCCACCACCCCCTTTGTTGATACCGATGCATATGTAGATAGTTCTGATGTAAGTCTTGCCGGGTACATTTGTACTCACGTTTGCTTATTTTATGTTTTGCGGAGAGACGTCAGTCTCGCTAGTAGTTCCGTGTGGACTTCGATGTTTAGCTTGGTACCTCAGCTACGATCTTGTGCCCTCGGCAGGATCTGGTAGATATTCAGGCTTCTCAGCCTTTTTCATTTGTAGATGTCCGTAATCAAACATGTTAAGCTTCTGCATGTGCTTTGACTTGTATGCTCTGAATGTTGGGTCATGAGACCTATGTTTGTAATATCTCGCTCCACGGAGCCTAATGAATAAGTACTTGAGTCGTAGAGTTATGTTGTGATGCCATGTTGTATTTACACATATCGAGCATATTGCGTGTATGATTGAAATGCTTGGTATGTGTGGGATCCGACAACCTAGTTGTTAATCCTTGGTAGCCTCTCTTATGGGGAAATGTAGTCTTGTGCTTCCATGAGCCATAGTAGTCCGCTACAGCCCAGTTCACCGGAGTCCTGCTAGCCCAGCACTACTGCTCCGGACACCTGACTGGCCGGCATGTGATTCACTTCGTTCCTGTGTCTGTCCCTTCGGGGAAATGTCACGCGGTGACATCCGGAGTCCTGCCTAGCCTGCTACAGCCCGGGTTCCCGGAGTCCTGTTAGCCCAGTGCTATAGCCCGGATTCGCACGCTGTTGACCGACATGCTCGATGTTGATTCACGTATGCCTGTCCCCGTAAGTTAGTGCCACTTTGGGTTCATGACTAGTCATGTCGGCCCGGGTTCTCTGTCATATGGATGCTAGCGACATTATCATATACGTGAGCCAAAAGGCGCAAACGGTCCCGGGCCATGGTAAGGCGACACCCGTGGGAATACCGTGCGTGAGGCCGCAAAGTGATATGAGGTGTTACAGGCTAGATCGGTGTGACTTAGAATCGGGGTCCTGACACCGCGGCCGGGCATGACCCAGAAAAGTGTGTCCGGCCAAATGGGATCGAGCGTGTTGGGTTATGTGGTGCACCCCTACAGGGAAGTTTATCTATTCGAATAGCCGTGTCCCTCGGTAAAAGGACGACCCAGAGTTGTACCTTGACCTTATGACAACTAGAACCGGATACTTAATAAAACACACCCTTCCAAGCGCCAGATACAACCCGGTGATCGCTCTCTCACAGGTCTACGAGGAGAGGATCGTCGGTAGGATTATGCTATGCGATGCTACTTGGTGAACTTACCATCTACTCGCTCCTACATGCTACAAGATGGAGGCGGCCAGAAGCGTAGTCTTCGATAGGATTAGCTATCCCCCTCTTATTCTGGCATTCTGCAGTTCAGTCCATCGATATGGCCCTTTACACATATACCCATGCATATGTAGTGTAGATCCTTTCTTGCGAGTACTTTGGATGAGTACTCACGGTTGTTTTTCTCCCTCTTTTCCCCCTTTCCTTTCTACCTGGTTGTCACAACCAGATGCTGGAGCCCAGGAGCCAGACGCCACCGTCGACGATGACTCCTACTACACCGGAGGTGCCTACTACTACGTGCAGGCCGCTCACGATGACCAGGAGTAGTTTAGGAGGATCCCACGCAGGAGGCCTGCGCCTCTTTCGATCTGTATCCCAGTTTGTGCTAGCCATCTTATGGCAACTTGTTTAACTTATGTCTGTACTCAGATATTGTTGCTTGCGCTGACTCGTCTATGATCGAGCACTTGTATTCGAGCCCTCGAGGCCCGTGGTTTGTATCGTGATGCTCGTATGACTTATTTATGTTTTTAGAGTTGTGTTGTGATATCTTCCCGCGAGTCCCTGATCTTGATCGTACATGTTTGCGTGCATGATTAGTGAATGATTGAATCGGGGCCGTCACATTCACTTATATCTTTTGAGCTAGATAATTTTGCTCTACTACTTCACTTTTATCTTTTTAGAGAACGGTGGTGGTTTTATTTTATAGAAATTATTGATCTCTCATGCTTAACTTATATTATTTTGAGAGTCTTTTAGAACAGCATGGAAATTTGCTTTGGTTATAAAATTAGTCCTAATATGATGGGCATTCAAGATGGGTATAATAAAAACTTTCATATAGAGTGCATTAAATACTATGAGAAGTTTGATACTTGATGATTGTTTTGAGATATGAAGATGGTGATATTAGAGTCGTGATAGTTGAGTAATTTTGAAATTGAGAAATACTTGTGTTGAGGTTTGCAAGTCCCGTAGCATGCACGTATGGTAACCGTTGTGTGACAAATTTGAAGCATGAGGTGTTTCTTTGATTGCCTTCCTTATGAGTGGCGGTCGAGGACGAGCGATGGTCTTTTCCTACCAATCTATCCCCCTAGGAGCATGCGCGTAGTGCTTGGTTGTGATGACTTGTAGATTTTTGCAATAAGTATGTGAGTTCTTTATGACTAATGTTGAGTCCATGGATTATACGCACTCTCACCCTTCCACCATTGCTAGCCTCTCTTGTGCCGCGCAACTTTCGCCGGTACCATAAACCCATCATTTACCTTCCACAAAACAGCCACCATACCTACCTATTATGGCATTTCCATAGCCATTCCGAGATATATTGCCATGCAACTTTCCACCGTTCCGTTTATTATGACACGCTTCATCTTTGTCATATTGCTTTGCATGATCATGTAGTTGACATCGTATTTGTGGCAAGGCCACCTTCAAAATTCTTTCATACATGTCACTCTTGATTCATTGCACATCTCGGTACACCGCCGGAGGCATTCACATACAGCCATATTTTGTTCTAAGTATCGAGTTGTAATTCTTGAGTTGTAAGTAAATAAAAGTGTGATGATATTCATTATTAGAGCATTGTCCCATGTGAGGAAAGGATGATGGAGACTATGATTCCCCCACAAGTCGGGATGAGATTCCGGACGAAAAAAAGAGGCCATAAAAAGGGAGAAGGCCCAAATAAAAAAATGATGAGAGAAAAAGAGAGAAGGGACAATGTTACTATCCTTTTTCCACACTTGTGTTTCAAAGTAGCACCATGATCTTAATGATAGAGACTCTCTTATGTTGTCGCTTTCATATACTAGTGGGAATTTTTTATTATAGAACTTGCCTCGTATATTCCAATGATGGGCTTCCTCAAATTGCCCTAGGTCTTCGTGAGCAAAGCAAGTTGGATGCACACCCACTTAGTTCCTTTTGTTGAGCTTTCATACACTTATTGTTCTAGTGCATCCGTTGCATGGCAATCCCTACTCACTCACATCGATATCTATTGATGGGCATCTCCATAGCCTATTGATATGCCTAGTTGATGTGAGACCATCTTCCTTTTTTTGTCTTCTCCACAATCACCATTCTATTCCACCTATAGTGCTATGTCCATGGCTCGCGCTCATATATTGCGTGAAAGTTGAATAAGTTCGAGAATACTAAAGTATGAAACAATTGCTTGGCTTGTCATCAAGGTTGTGCAGGATTGGAGCATTTTGTGTGACGAAGATGGAGCATAGCCAAACTATATGATTTTGTAGGGATGAGCTTTCTTTGGCTATGTTATTTTGAGAAGACATAATTACTTGGTTAGTATGCTTGAAGTATTATTATTTTTATGTCAATATTAAACTTTTGTCTTGAATCTTTTGGGTATGAACATTCATGCCACAATAAAGGAAATTACATTGAAAATTTATGTTAGATAGCATTCCACATCAAAAATTCTGTTTTTATCATTACCTACTCGAGGACGAGCAGGAATTAAGCTTGGGGATGCTTGATACGTCTCCAACGTATCTATAATTTTTGATTGTTCCATGCTATTATATTATCTGTTTTGGATGTTTAATGGGCTTTAATATGCTCTTTTATATTATTTTTGGGACTAACCTATTAACCGAAGGCCCAGTGAAAGTTTCTGTTTTTGTCCTATTTCATTGTTTTGTAGAAAAGGAATACCAAACAGAATCCAAACGGAATGAAACCTTCACGATGATCTTTCTTGGAACGAAAGCTATCCAGAGGACTTGGAGTTGAAGTCTGGAACTCCGCGAGGCGGCCACGAGGCAGGAGGGCGCGCCCAGGGGGTAGGCGCGCCCCCACCCTCGTGCGCCCCACAGAGCTCCACCGACGTACTTGTTTCACCTATATATACTCTTATACCCTAAAAACATCAGGGGGAGCCACGAAACCACTTTTCCACCGCTGCAATCTTCTGTACCCGTGAGATCCCATCTTGGGGCCTTTTCCGGCGATCTGCCGGAGGGGGAATCGATCACAGAGGGCTACTACATCAACACCATAGCCTCTCCGATGATGTGTGAGTAGTTTACCATAGACCTTCGGGTCCATAGTTATTAGCTAGATGGCTTCTTCTCTCTCTTTGATTCTCAATACAAAGTTCTCCTCGATGTTCTTAGATATCTATTCGATGTAATACTCTTTTGCAGTGTGTTTGTCGAGATCCGATGAATTGTGGATTTATGATCAAGTTTATCTATGAATAATATTTGGTTCTTCTCTGAATTCTTATATGCATGATTTGATATCTT
The DNA here is from genome assembly GCF_002575655.3 of Aegilops tauschii subsp. strangulata. Classification (NCBI taxonomy): domain Eukaryota; kingdom Viridiplantae; phylum Streptophyta; class Magnoliopsida; order Poales; family Poaceae; genus Aegilops; species Aegilops tauschii. Next base: position 46,675,836 of record NC_053037.3, read on the forward strand.
TGCAAGTCTCTTTGAATAATCGGTTTAGTTTGGCCTACTAGAGTGATCTTTCTTGCAATGGGAGAAGTGCTTAGCTTTGGGTTCAATCTTGCGGTGTCCTTCCCAGTGATAGTAGGGACAGCAAGGCACATATTGTATTGTTGCCATCGAGGATAAAAAGATGGGGTTTATATCATATTGCTTGAGTTTATCCCTCTACATCATGTCATCTTGCTTAATGCATTACTCTGTTCTTATGAACTTAATCCTCTAGATGCATGCTGGATAGCGGTCGATGTGTGGAGTAATAGTAGTAGATGCAGAATCGTTTCCGTCTACTTGACACGGACGTGATGCCTATATTCATGATCATGCCTAGATATTCTCATAACTATGCACTTTTCTATCAATTGCTTGGCAGTAATTTGTTCACCCACCGTAATATATGCTATCTTGAGAGAAGCCACTAGTGAAACCTATGGCCCCCGGGTCTCTTTCTTATTATATTGCATCTCTTTTATTTACATCACATCTCGTTTTACTATTTTGCAATCTTTACTTTCCAATCTATACAACAAAAATACCAAAAATATTTATCTTATTATCTTTATTAGATCTCACTTTTGCGAGTGGTCGTGAAGGGACTGACAACCTCTTTGTCGCGTTGGTTGCAAGGTTATTGATTGTTTGTGCAGGTACTAGGTGACTTGCGTGTTATCTCCTACTGGATTGATACCTTGTTTCTCAAAAACTAAGGGAAATACTTACGCTACTTTGCTGCATCACCCTTTCCTCTTCAAGGGAAAACCAACGCATGCTCAAGAGGTAGCAGTATCCTATGAAGACGCACTTTTTTGATTTGGGTTCGAGCTTTTGAGGTTGAAGTTTCTTGACATAAGCATCGCATCCCCAAACTTTCAGAAACGACAGTTTAGGTTTCTTCCCAAACCATAATTCACACGGTGTCGTCTCAACGGATTTAGACGATGCCCTATTTAAAGTGAATGCGGTAGTCTCTAAAGCATGACCCCAAAATGATAGCGGTAGATCTGTAAGAGACATCATAGATCGCACCATATCCAATAGAGTGCGATTACGATGTTCGGACACACCATTATGCTAAGGTGTTCCACGCGGCGTGAGTTGTGAAACAATTCCACATTTCCTTAAGTGCGTGCCAAACTCGTGACTCAAATATTCTCCTCCATGATCTGATCGTAAGAACTTTATTTTCCTGTCACGTTGATTCTCTACCTCGCTCTGAAATTCCTTGAACTTTTCAAAGGTCTCAGACTTGTGTTTCATTAAGTAGACATACCCATATCTACTTAAGTCATCAGTGAGGGTGAGAACATAACGATAGCCACCGCGAGCCTCAACGCTGATTGGAATGCATACATCAGTATGTATTATTTCCAACAAGTTGGTTGCTCGCTCCATTGTTTCGGAGAATGGAGTCTTAGTCATTTTGCCCATGAGGCATGGTTCGCACATGTCAAATGATTCATAATCAAGAGACTCCAAAAGTCCAGCTGCATGGAGTTTCTTCATGCGTTTGACACCAATGTGACCAAGGCGGTTGTGCCACAAGTATGTGGGACTATCATTATCAACCTTACATCTTTTGGCATTCACACTATGAATATGTGTAACATCACATTTGAGATTCAATAAAAATAAACCATTGACCAGCGGGGCATGACCATAAAACATATCTCTCATATAAATAGAATAACCATTATTCTCGGATTTAAATGAGTAGCCATCTCACATTAAACGAGATCCAGATACAATGTCCATTCTCAAAGCTAGCACTAAATAACAATTATTGAGGTTTAAAACTAATCCCGAAGGTAGATGTAGAGGTAGCGTGCCGACGGCTATCACATCGACCTTGGAACCATTCCCGACGTGCATCGTCACCTCGTCTTTCGCCGGTCTCCGCTTATTCCGCAACTCTTGTTTTGAGTTACAAATGTGAGCAACTCCATCAGTATCAAATACCCAGGAGCTACTACGACCGTTGGTAAGGTACACATCAGTAACATGTATATCATATATACCTTTAGCGTTGTCGGCCTTCTTATCCGCTAAGTACTTGGGGAAGTTCCGCTTCTAGTGACCATTTCCCTTGCAATAGAAGCACTCAGTCTCAGGCTTGGGTCCATTCTTTGGCTTCTTCCCAGCAACTGGCTTACCGGGCGCGGCAACTCCCTTGCCGTCCTTCTTGAAGTTCTTCTTACCCTTGCCTTTCTTGAAACTAGTGGTCTTATTCACCATCAACACTTGATGTTACTTTTTTATCTCCACCTCCGCTAATTTCAGCATTGAATATAACTCAGGAATGGACTTCTCCATCCCTTGCATATTGTAGTCCATCACAAAGCTCTTGTAGCTAGGTGGAAGCGACTGGAGGATTCTATCAATGACAGAGTCATCTGGAAGATTAACTCCCAGCTGAGACAAGCGGTTGTCTAACCCAGACATTTTGAGTATATGCTCGCTGACAGAACTATTTTCCTGCATCTTACAACTGTAGAACTCATCGGAGACTTCATATCTCTCGACCCGGTCATGAGCATGGAAACCCATTTTCAGCTCTTGGAACATCTCATAGGCTCCTGTTGCTCAAAACGCTTTTGGAGCCCCGATTCTAAGCTGTAAAGCATGCCGCACTGAACCAGGGAGTAATCATCACTACGCGACTGCCAGGCGTTCATAACGTCTTGAGTTGCTGGGAAAATGGGTGCATCACCTAGCGGTGCTTCAAGGACATATGCTTTCTTGGCAGCTATGAGGATGATCCTCAAGTTACGTACCCAGTCCGTATAGTTGCTTCCATCGTCTTTTAGCTTGGTTTTCTCTAGGAACGCATTGAAGTTGAGGGAAACATTAGCGTGAGCCATTGGATCTACATGATAGATTGTAAAGACAACTTTAGACTAAGTTCATGATAATTAAGTTCATCTAATCAAATTATTTGATGAACTCCCACTCAGATAGACATCCCTCTATTCATCTAAGTGACACATGATCCGAATCGACTAGGCCGTGTCCGATCATCACGTGAGACGGACTAGTCATCAACGGTGAACATCTCCATGTTGATCGCATCTACTATACGACTCATGTTCGACCTTTTGGTCTCTTGTATTTCGAGGCCATATCTGTACATGCTAGGCTCGTCAAGTCAACCTAAGTGTTTCGCATGTGTAAATCTGGCTTACACCCGTTGGATGCGAATGTTAGAATCTATCAGACCCAATCATCACGTGGTGCTTCGAAACAACGAACCTTTGCAACGGTGCACACTTAGGGGGAACACATTTCTTGAAGTTTTAGTGAGGGATCATCTTATTTATGCTACCGTTGTTCTAATCAAATAAGATGTAAACATGATAAACATCACATGAAAATCATAAAGTGACATGATATGGCAAATATCATCATGCGCCTTTGATCTCCATCTTTGAGGCGCGGCATGATCACCATCGTCACCGGCGTGACACCATGATCTCCATCATCGTGTCTTCATGAAGTTGTCTCGCCAACTATTACTTCTACTACTATGGCTAACGGTTAGCAATAAAGTAAAGTAATTACATGGCGTTTTCATTGACAGGCAGGTCATACAATAAATTAAGACAACTCCTATGGCTCCTTCCGGTTGTCATACTCATCGACATGCAAGTCGTGATTCCTATTACAAGAACATGATAATTCTCATACATCACATATATAATTCATCACATCCTTTTGGCCATATCACGTCACATAGCATACCCTGCAAAAACAGGTTAGACGTCCTCTAATTGTTGTTGCATGTTTTACGTGGCCGCTATGGGTTTCTAGCAAGAACATTTCTTACCTACGCAAAAGCCACAACTGTGATATGCCAATTGCTATTTACCCTTCATAAGGACCCTCTTCATCGAATCCGATCAGACTAAAGTAGGAGAGACAGACACCCGCTAGCCACCTTATGCAACAAGTGCATGTCAGTCGGTGGAACCTGTCTCACGTAAGCGTATGTGTAAGGTTGGCCCGAGCCGCTTCATCCCACAATGCCGCCGAATCAAGATAGGACTAATAACGGTAAGAAAATTGAACAAATCATCGCCCACAACTACTTGTGTTCTACTCGTGCATAGAATCTACGCATAGACCTAGCTCATGAAGCCACTGTTGGGGAATGTAGTAATAATTCAAAAATTTCCTACGTGTCACCAAGATCAATCTAGGAGATGCTAGCAATGAGAGAGAGGGAGTGCATCTTCATACCCTTGCAGATCGCTAAGCGGAAGCGTTACAAGAACGCAGTTGACGTAGTCGTACCCGCGGCGATTCAAATCGCGAAAGATCCGATCCAAGCGCCGAACGGACAGTGCCTCCGCACTCAACACACATACAGCCTGGTGATGTATCCTCCTTCTTGATCTAGCAAGGCGGGAGGAGAAGTTGAGGGAGAGCTCCGGCAGCACGACGGCGTGGTGGTGGAGCTTGCGGTTCTCCGGCAGGGCTTTGCCAGGCACGACGGAGGAGGAGGAGGAGGTGTTGGAGGGGGGAAGGGATGCGCCACGGGAAGGGTAAGGCTACCCTCCCCCCCACTATTTATAGGGTGAAGGGGAGAGGGGGGCGGCCCCCTCGATGCATCTAGAGGGGGCCGGTGGCCAGGAGGGGGAGACTTGCCCCCCAAGCAGGTGGGAGGCGCCCCCACCACCTAGGCTTTCCAACCCTAGGTGCCTTGGGCCGTTGGGGGCGCACCAGCCCACTAGGGGGCTGGTTCCCAGCCATGTTCAGCACATTTGGTCCCCCGGGGCAGGTGGCCCCACCCGGTGGACCCCCGGACACCTTTCGGTGGTCCCGGTACAATACCGATAACCCTAGAAACTATTCCAGCGACTGAAACTAGACTTCCCATATATAAACTTCACCTCCGGACCATTCCGGAATTCCTCGTGACGTCTGGTATCTCATCCGGGACTCCGAACAACTTTCGGTAACCACATGCAATTTCCCATAACAACTCTAGCATCACCTAACCTTAAGTGTGTAGACCCTACGGGTTCGGGAACCATGCAGACATGACTGAGACATATCTCTGGCCAATAACCAATAGCGGGATCTGGATACCCATATTGGTTCCCACATGTTCCACGATGATCTCATCGGATGAACCACAATGTCAGGGATTCAATCAATCCCGTATACAATTTCCTTTGTCCATCGGTATGTTACTTGCCCGAGATTCGATCATCGGTATCCCCATACCTCATTCAATCTCATTGCCGGCAAGTCTCTTTACTCGTTTCGTAACGCATGATCACGTGACTAACTCCTTAGTCACATTGAGCTCATTATGATGATACATTATCGAGTGGGCCCAGAGATACCTCTCCATCATACGGAGTGACATATCCCAATCTCGATTTGTGCCAACCCAAAAGACACTTTCGGAGATACCTGTAGTGCACCTTTATGGTCACCCAGTTACGTTGTGACATTTGATACACCCAAAGCACTCCTACGGCATCCGGGAGTTGCACAATCTCATGGTCTAAGGAAAAGATACTTGACATTAGAAAAGCTCTAGCAAACGAACTACGCGATCTTGTGTTATGCTTAGGATTGGGTCTTGTCCATCACATCATTCTCTTAATGATGTGATCCCGTTATCTATGACATTTAAAGTCCATGGTCAGGAAACCATAACCATCTATTGATTAACGAGCCAGTCAACTAGAGGCTCACTAGGGGCATGTTGTGGTCTATGTATTCACACATGTATTACGGTTTTCGATTAATACAATTATAGCATGAATAATAGACAATTATCATGAACAAGGAAATAGAATAATAACATTTTATTATTGCCTCTAGTGCATATTTGCAACAGTGGGTACCAAAGAAAACTATCGAGTCTTTACTTAAACTGTGCTACTAACCACGAGGGCATAAAATTCTTGATACATACTCGAGAAGGCTTGACAGAATGAATATATGCATACTTCCTCAAACCATTATGCTCATATGTCTGGGAATAATTTCAATGCTTATTCGTTGGATTATGCTCGATCTTCTTGGAGGATCAATTCTCATGGGTAAGAAATCCTACTTCTTCTGCATGACTATGTCTCCGGGTGTACCGAATGAATCATGGATAGTGGATGCACTAGGCATATGACCAGAAACAACTAGTTGTTTGTCAACCCCAACTTAACTGCTTCATCTCAGAAGTACAATACTTTCGTTGATTGATATGTCTCTGTCGTATCTATAATCGTTGATTGTTTCATGCCAATATTCTACAACTTTCACATACTTTTGGCAACATTTTATATAATTTTTGGGACTAACATATTGATCCAGTGCCCAGTGTCAGTTCATGTTTGTTGCTTTTTTTATTCACATAATATCCATATCAAACGAAGTTCAAGCGTGATAAAAATATACAGAGATTTATTTTCGAATATATGTGATTTTTGGTGAAAAAAAGAATTAACGCGAGACGATGCCCGAGGGGCCCACAAGCTCAAGGGGCGCACCCCTACCTAAGGGGCGCCTGGAAAGCTTGTGGAGCCCGTGTTGGGTGGTTGGGGCCCTTCTTCCACCGCACGAAAGATAATATCCTGAAGAAAATCCCCTCAAAATTTCAGCCCAATCGGAGTTACGGATCTCCTGGAATTTCAGAAATTGTTTTTTGCCAGAAAACTTGAACGCGAATAGAAGAGAAACAAAGAGAGATCCAATCTCGAAGGGGCTCCTACCCTCTGGGAGCCATGGCGGCCATGGACCAGAGGGGAAACTCTCCTTCCATTTAGGGGGGAGACCAAGTAAGAAGAAGAAGAAGAAGAAGAAGAAGAAGAAGAAGGGGGTCTCCCCCTCTCTTCCGGTGGCGCCGGAGCACCGCCAGGGGAACCATCATGACAACGATCTACACTAACGCCGCTGTCATCACCAAATTTGTCCCCCTCTATGCAGCGGTGTAACACCTCTTCTACCTGTTGTAATCTCTACTTAAACATGGTGCTTAATGCTAGATATTATTACCCAATGATGTGTTGCCATCCTACGTTGTTTGAGTAGATTCATTTACTCCTATGGGTTGATTGATGATCATGATTGGTTTGAGTTGTATGTTTTATTTTGGTGTTGTCCTATGGTGCCCTCTATGTCACGCAAGCATGTGGGATTACCGATGTAGGGTTTTGCAATATGTTCATGATTCGCTTATAGTGGGTACCGAGAGTGACAGAAGCTTATATCCGAGTGAGGGGGTTGTTGCGTATGGGACTAAAGAGGACTTGTTACTTAATGCTATGGTTAGGTTTTACCTTAATGATCTTTAGTAGTTGTAGATGCTTGCTACAGTTCCAATCATAAGTGCATATGATCCAAGTATGGAAAGTATTTTAGCTCATGTCTCTCCCTCATATAAAATTACTCCTAGTTTTATCATCACACTACTGGAATCAGGATCTTTGCCATCAGCTAGGTCTTTGCCGTCCGCTAGCTGATGGCAAAGACCTTCTTTGCCGTCAGCTCAATACAAGCTAACGGCAAAGATTTGGTTGACGGCAAAGACCATGTTTGCCGTCAACCAAGTCTTTGCCCTCCGCCAGCAGATGGCATATAGTCTTTGCCGTCCGCTAGCGGACGGCAAAGAATGAGGGTGGCCCACTACCGAGAACCACCTAACGGACACTGTCTTTGCCGTCCGCTAGAAGACGGCAAAGAAAGTGGCCAAGCTAACGTCCGTTAGCTAGGATCTTTGCCGTCTGCTGGCGGACGGCAAAGAACCGTGCCCTAACTAAAATCCATATCGACGCCCGCCCGCGCCCCACATCTGTCCCCTCTCTCTCTCCGCCCGCGCCCGAGCCGCCGCCGTCCCGCACCATCCCGCCCCCGTGCCGCCGCCACCCCGCGCCACCCCCGTTGCCGCGCCGCCCGAGCAGCCCCGGTGACCCCCTTCCCCGCCCCGCGCCATACCCGTCGTCGCCCCGCGCCACCCCGTGCCCGAGCCGCCGCCGCCCCACGCCACCCACGTCACCGCGGCACCCCCTCCTCCACCCCGGCAGCCCCGGCGCCCCTCTGCTCCAACACCGCGGCTGCCCCGCCGCTCCCTCCTCCACCCGACGGCCCCGGCGCCCCTCTGGTCCACCACCGCGGCCTCTCCGCCGCTCCGGCGCCCCCTCCTCCACCCGGCCGCCCCGGCGCCCCTCTCCTCCACCACCGCGGCCGCCCCACCCCTCCGGCGCCCCCTCCTCCACCCGGTGAGACCTCTTGTATTTTTTCTGTTTTTGTTTCTGTATTTTAAGTTTAGTTTAGGTTCATTTTAGGTTTGGTTTAGTTTAGGTTTAGAGCATAGATAGCATCTTCTCTACTATAATTGTGTATAATCTTAGTTCTCACTAGTAGTCTTATTAGTTAGATCATCTTCTATACTATTATTGATCCACAGTGTTTAGTTATGCATGATCAATTTTTTGTACATTATGCTTTATGTGTCATTTAAATAATGTAGTGCCAGATTTCTCAACTCATTGGCATATAATGAATTATTATTGTTATATTATTAATAGATGATGGAACAAAAACTATTTCCCTTCAAAGTGAAAAATCTTTCAGTGAAGTAAATATTAGTGCACGAGTTCTTTTGTATACAAGAAAAAAAATTGGCATGTCTTGGTAGGTACGTGGCAACCGTATCATCAGAGTTAAACTTTAGAATTAGTATTTGTGATAAATGAATTCAAATGCATTTCCAATAGAGAATGTAATACACATATCTAGTGAACTGTAAACGAAAGTTATCCACAGACTCCTTGAAGGGGTTGTATAAAAGATTATGAAACTAATAGTGAGAAGAGCAAAAGCTTTCCCCAAATTCCTTTGCATATATTCAAATTCATCAATCAGCAACACTCGAATTAGTTTAATTTGAGAAAACAACAAGGCATGCATATTGCTTCTGGAATCTGTCATAAGAGGCAAACTATACCCGTCTTTCTCTTTTCTTTTTTGCGGAAAGGCAAACTATACATTCAGCAAGCCGAAGGAAAGTATAGCGTGCCTTTCTCACTAGCATAGGCATGAAAGCATAATCTCAATCTAAACAGGAGGCCGTGTTGATCGGAGTGACTGCAGCTTGATTATGGTTATAATGTCTTACCCCAGCATGCATTTACATACCTTTTCTGTAATAGGATTGTCCGTGTACAAAAGTAGGGGCACACCTTTGTACCCCTTTACTTGTGCACGGGCAGACGGAGCCACGCGCCACATCCACACTAAGAAGGGCAGAGGAGGGGAGCCGGAGAGAAGCCTAAGTACAAGACAGCCAAGGCAATGCCAAGGCCAAGAACACAAAGAAGCAGAAGGACGAAGCAGGCTCCCCCGGCAAGACCCTTGTCGGGGCAGCCTCCGCGGCCCCGGCAAGGCCCTTGTCGGGGCGGCTCGTCCAACACCAGCGGAGCGCACCACCCTTGAGCCCATGGGCTCCAACACCATCAACCACGTCGGGCCAGGGCTCGGGAGGCACCTCCATGGTGGCATGCAGATCTTTGTGAAGACAAGGAATATTCAAGATCAGATGATGATTAAAAGACAACGATCCTCGACAAGATCCTTGCCGAGGGGAGCCACAAGACCCCCAGCAAGATCCTTGCTGGGGACAACAGCACGCCACGGCGAGGCCCTTGCCGGGCCACCCAAGAAGGACCTCGCCAAGGGCGCCAGCGGGGCCACCTCCAGGCCCGCACCAGCCAAGCCTCCACCGCCGTTCGCATGCACCTGCCAGCCCACCCAGCTGGGCAGGCACCTGCGTGGCAACATGCAACTCCCAGGCCAACTCATCAAGCACCTGCATGGCGGCATGCAGATCTTCGTGAAGGCTTTGCCACCACGCCACCTCACCTGCCTGCCTGCCTACATGGCGCCGCATGCATCGCTGACCAGGGCGCGTGTCGGAGCAAGGAGGAGCGGTGACGGACGGGACGGGCCTCGTTCCCGTCCCCAATAAAGCAAGGGGACACCTAAGCGATGTATTAAAAGTGTCTTGTCCTGGCATACGAGCGATAAGCTCATAGCACTGTACGCCTTCCACCTCCTGTGTGCCACTATGGCAGCCCCTTTCGACTATAAAAGGAGGCCCATGGCGTACTGGAGAAGGATTCGGCTCTTTGGAACTACTCAGCCACCGTAGCTAGTTCGAGGGCTCAAGAACACTCAGTACATCCACCAAAGCAGGACTAGGGTTTTACGCATCCTTGCGGCCCAAACCTGGGTAAATGATCCTTGTGCTGATTACTAATCCTGCTCTTCTCGCAACCCTACGCTCCGGCAACCGTAGTAGGGATTCTTGTGATCCCATATGTGTCGTTCCTCACCGAAATCTTTGGCGCGCCAGGTAGGGGGCGCAATTGTGAGAATCTGGTCTAGCAGTTAGCCTAGCGGTTCTTCATCGCCATGGCTTCTAAAAGAAGAAGATGGCCGGGAGAAAACGGCGCCGCCTGCGAGCGCGAAGGACGCCAGCGCGGCAATCAAGCAAGAAAGCCAAGTCATTCAGGGCCTTGAGCCATTTCCTTTTGTATTAAGGTTATCGTCCTCAGAGATCCTGCCTATATATGGGAAACCTGCACGCAAAGGGGCCCTTGTCGGTGTCAAAACCGGCGGATCTCGGGTAGGGGGTCCCGAACTGTGTGTCTAGGATCGATGGTAACAGGAGACGATGGACACGATGTTTACCCAGGTTCGGGCCCTCTCTATGGAGGTAATACCCTACTTCCTGCTTGACTGATCTTGATGAATATGAGTGTTACAAGAGTTGATCTACCACGAGATCATAATGGCTAAACCCTAGAAGCCTAGCCTATGTGTATATGGTAATGAATCTGTCCTATCCGGACTATGCTCTCTGGTTTATATAGACACCGGAGAGATCTAGGGTTACATGGAGTTGGGTACATAAGAAGGAATCTTCATAGTCGGTCGCCAAGCTTTCCCTCCACGCCAAGTAGAGACCAATCCAGACACGGTGCAGTCTTCGGCCTTCATGTCTTCATAGCCCATCATTCCGGCCCATGGATAACAGGTCGGACGCCTGAGGACCCCTTAGTCCAGGACTCCCTCAGTAGCCCCGAACCAGTCTTCAATAGCGAGGTGCTCGGCACTCATATTGTCTTCGGCATTGCAAGGAAGGTTCCTTCTCCAAGTAGTATATTCGGCCATTGATCCAATATCACTCCCCTCGGCTTCTGTGCACTAATAACTTTGTCTTCCACGTGTCGAGCGAATGCGGGGAGTCATGGTATTTTTGCGAATTACACCCCACCCACGCAAGGCAGAGCGCCTATTTAAAGATACTGGATATTAGATCCAGGATACACTGCACCGAGAAAATCCCCAGAGACTGCCAGGAGAAACCATTCCATCAAGGCTAGCATTCCTAGCTCCTCCTCCCGCTCCAATCCTAAGAGAAGCGAGTGGGAGAAGTGCTCTGTGACTCATAGTCAACTAGCAAAGTTGCAAACGCAGGGATTTCTTCTTCACGCGGATCTGGTTCCTGTTCGAGCAGGGTCGGCCTCCTTCAATGACGTGACTCAGGCGGACGACTTCCCCAATCCCTCCGGGGGGAGCGAGTGTGCTTCGTCCCCTATCTGCTAAGAGGCGTCGGATTTCCAGTCCATCCATTCCTCCGAGGGCTTCTGGAATATTATGGCCTCCAGCTGCACAACCTCACTCCCGCCTCTGTCCTGCACATCGCAGGTTACGTCGCTCTATGCGAGTTATTTTTGGGTGTTGAAGCCCACTTTGAACTGTGGAGAAAATTGTTCTGTCTCGTCCCGCGCAATCACGAAGGGTCAATATTTTAAGTGGGCGAAGCCGAAGTATGGCGCGTCGCCGATACCGGATATCCATCCGGCACACCAAGGAAGGCACCTGATGAATCGCCCTCTCAATGGTTTTATATAGAGGAAGTCGCGCTTCCCGACCCGGTTCGAAAGGGTCTTCCTGAATATGCGCACGTCCCGCTGAAGAAACGCCACAGTTGGCGTCCCCGAAGCCTTGAAGAGGAAGATGGTGCGGAGGTTCGTCAGCTGATGAGCAAGATAAAAGAGCTCACTCAGTCCGGACTCACAGTAATCGAGGTTATGGCGATCTCCATAGCGCGAGGGGTTCAGCCGCTCCAATACAGACGGCTTCCAATGTGGCACTACAATGGGGAGGACGACGCCTCTCACTGCGGCCGGAAAGGTCCGGATACCCCTGCCACTTTGGCTAAGATATTAGCTGAACTGTTCAAAGGGGAGGAAAAGGAATTTCTTCGCATCAAACTCAGAGACAGGTACTCTATGTATAACCCTTCCAGTTGGGTAAGGCCCGACCCCTCTGTTTTTACTCCTTCCATCTCCGAATTGCCTTTGATAAATTTCTAGTTTGTTTGCTTTGACAACACTGGCGAAAGGTCACCGAGGGATTTTATAGTCCCGCCCCACAGCCGGAGGACCACAACTGGGAGCTTGATCCCGGGTTTGAAGACGATCCGGATATATTTGTGGTGATCGCGGAGGGGGTGTTTTACCAGACGAGCTATGATGGCACAGAAGTGGCCATTATCGCCGACTCCCTGGTCTTCTTCCCGCTTCACAGGTAAGTAATCAAGAAACACCTCCTTTGAAAGGGTGCTCGTACTCTGCCTCACCCACCGCATTGTCGCGCGTTCTACAGGGGAGGCGTTTGACGATACCGAGGAAATCGGTTCCTGCGTCGGGCAGGCCTTCGAAGAGGAGGGCCTGTGAAGGCACCGCTGGGCCCTCATTGAGGAGGTACGGATAAATATATTTTTCAGCGGTTGTGTCCAACTGTGACCTATGCGCCTGTTTGATTACAAGAAAAAGGTTCGCCGAACTGTGTCCGGGGGTCCAGCCGGCCGTGCTCCAAACGGCCAAGATTTAGATCCAGTTGGGGAGACGGGAGCCAATGTAGGAACAAAGCCGGACTGCCCTTCGGCCGAGGGTTCGGACAATATGTCTGTTACCAACTCGGAAGTAGAGAGCGCCATGAATCATCGGCGCTGCAGAGCTGTTTTACGAGACCCGAAGTTCTCGGACGAGGCACTTAATGCCCTTAGCTCGGGCGACGTATACATCCGAGCTGCTCGAGACGGGCTTAGAAAGGCCACGATGCAATATCTGACAAATGTGCAGGTAAGTTTTCTTTGTCAAAAAAGGATAGCCATATAACCTTTTCCCCCGGGACTGAAAGTAGTTGGTACAACTTATTTAAGGACCATTGTATGACCAGGTTCTTACGGAGAAGAACAACCTGCTGACCCAAGAGCCAGAACAATGTTGGGCGCAGCTAAATGCTGCAACCACTGAACTGGAAAAGTCCAAAAAGGCATCGCCTGGCAATTTTCCCCTCCATCGAGAAAATATAATCATAAGCCATTAATTCTAACAGTTCTGCCTATATCATGACATGATTGTCAGAGGAACTCAAAGAGGCGCGGGAAGTCGCGCAAGCGAATGAACAAGAAGCCAAGAGGCTACATGCTGAGGGCGAACGTGTGCTAAAGCAGGCCATTGTTGAGAAAAACCAGCTCCATGATTGCAAAACCCAGCTAGGCGCGGCGTTGAAGGATGTGCGAGCCAAGATTCCGTGAAGGAGAACAAGAAGCTGCGGGGCGGCATATTCGGTATGTGTCCAAACTATTGTTAAAGTAGTTCGGATATAGATAGAACTGATATAATTATGATTGCAGGTATACTGATGGGCCGTCCTGAAGAGCAGGTGTCCGGATCAGCTGGTGATCTACTGCAAAGGCTGTCGCAGGTGCACGTGCATGCTCGGCTGGCCATGCGGAGTGTTGCCAAGGCCTTATGGCCATCCGCCTCCCCTCCAGGAAGTATGGAGGAGCTTGTAGAGCTGTTCAAAGGAGCGCGGCGGCGTATCCGATTATGGAAGATATCGGCCTGTCGAGAGGGCGCGCGAGAAGCTTGGGCCATGGTGAAAACTCAGTATACCAAGCTTGATCCTAATCACATGGTCGGGTCGGACCGCTAGGGTCGAATGGGGAAGAAATTCCCGTTAGTTGAGTTTATGACCAAGTAGAGGTGGCCGCCAAATATTCCCAACGGGATTGTAAGTTAGACCGCTTGTTGGACGGTATAGAGAAGGAAGTGTTTGAGTGCCAGTGACTATGTACTTTCCTTACCCTATGTAATTCTAGCTGAATTGTATAGCATTTGTCATGGCAGACCTTTTCGCTTCAACCTCCAGACTCGATGGTGCAGAGTGTTTCCGAATACCCTCGCAGCCGAATAGACCGGGGTATGCTTGGAAAACTAGGCGTAGGGGTCATAGTTGCTTGAACTGACAAGTTGTATCCGGCTAGTTATGTTATATTACATTGAGGTTGTAAGAAACATGTTCCAGGGAGAATAGTTCCGTTAAGGGTTCCTTTCCCTGGGTGTGCATGCATTAGTAGACATGTCCGAATTGTGATGTAAAAATCACAGTGCGTATAGCTTCTGGGGGTTCACAATAGAGTGAATGCAACGAGTATTTTTCATCCACCGACCGAATATTCCCTTAAGAACGCTAGATTTTGGCTTCACCCAGTCTGAGGTACACATCCGGATAACCCAGCAGTAACAATCGCAGAGGTGCTCCCTTTACCACCTAGCCGAACAATCGGGAACGTAGGGGTAAACACAGGAGCCAGGCAACCTAGCTTGGCCAAAACTTAAGTCATATCGATGCATATAATGGTGAAGAAAAGACATACAAGAAGAACGTGTATGTATGGTGAGCTTGATGCTTGGAAAATAGTATTAACAAACTTCTGTTAAAGAAGCCCCCAGGTATGATGGGCGTACATATGTAAAAATGTGTACATCAGCAGTGTTCGTTCAAGCCGAATGAGAACTTTAAAGCGGAAAAAGGAATTGTGTAAAAGGGAGAAAAAGTAATGGAAACTATAGGGGAGAAGGAGACTAACAAAGAGTTCGGTGCTAGGCATAGAACCTTGGGAGTCTGGCTGCGTTCCAGGGGTTCGGCTCTAGGCGATTGTCTGATGCGTCACGAAGATGGTACGCTCCTCCGGTAAGAACTTCGTCAATTATGAAGGGACCCTCCCATTTTGGCTTGAGTTTGTCCTTTTTCTTCTCCGGCAAGCGTAGAACGAGTTCGCCAACATTGTAAATCTTGGCCCGTACTTCTCTGCTTTGATATCTTTGAGCCTGCTGCTGATAAAATGCTGAACGGGCTTTGGGGACGTTGCGCTCCTCCTCCAGGGCGTCTAGGCTGTCCTGCCGATCCAACTCGGCCTCTTTGTCCTCGTACATACGCACTCGAGGTGAGTCATGTATAATATCGTAGGGCAATACAGCCTCTGCACCGTACACCATGAAGAAAGGTGTGTATCCGGTAGTACGGTTGGGCATGGTCTACAGCCCCCAGAGTACGGAGTCAAGCTCCTCGACCCATTGTTTGTCTGATTCTTTCAAAGACCGCACTAGCCTAGGTTTGATGCCGCTCATAATAAGAGCATTAGCTCGCTCGACTTGACCGTTTGTTTGCGGGTGGTAGACAGAGGCATAATCGAGCTTAATGCCCAGATTAGCACACCAGGTTTTCACCTCATCAGCTGTGAAATTGGAACCGTTATCAGTGATGATGTTGTGTGGTACACCATAACGGTGCACCACATCGGATATAAATGGGATCACCGGTCCGGACTCGGCCGTTTTAACTGGTCTAGCCTTTGTCCACTTGGTGAATTTGTCCACCATAACTAGCAGATATTTTTTCTTATGGCTTCCCCCTTTAAGCGGTCCAACCATGTCCAAGCCCCAGACCGCAAAGGGCCATGTAATGGGGATTATTTGGAGGGCGGTTGGGGGCATATGGCTTTGGTAGGCGAAGAGTTGGCATCCGACGCAGCGCTGGACGAGGTCCTCTGCGTCTGCTCGGGCCGTAGGCCAATAGAATCTTGTCCGGAAGGCCTTGTTGACAAGTGCCCGGGCTGCGGCGTGGTGCCCACCGAGGCCGGCGTGAATTTCTGCCAAGAGTTTCCGCCCCTCTTCCTCGGAGATACACCTTTGAAGTACTCCGGTAGTGCTTTTCTTGCAGAGCTCTCCTTCATGAACTTTATAGGCCTTCGAACGCCGGACAATGCGGTGAGCCTCATTCTGATATTCTGGGAGCTCCTTCCTATTAAAGTAGGCCAAGAATGGTTCGGTCCATGGGGCAATTACTGCCATGATGAGGTGGGCCGATGGTGTTGTTTCGGTGGCTGGGCCTCCGATGATATCGGCGTGTTCGCTGTCTATGTTTGTGTTCGGAACGAGACTGTCGTTGCTGTCTCCCTCTTGCCACACCACGGATGGCTTAAAGAGCCTTTCGAGGAAGATGTTAGGTGGGACGGGGTCGCGCTTACCGCCGATGCGAGCAAGGACGTCTGCCGCCTGATTACTTTCTCGGGCGACGTGATGAAATTCGAGCCCCTCAAACCGAGCCGACATCTTTAAGACGGCATTGCGATAAGCTGCCATCTTTGGATCTTTGGCATCAAAGTCTCCATTAATTTGGGATATTGCGAGGTTTGAGTCCCCGCACACCTCCAGGCGTTGTATGCCCATTGATACGGCCATCCGAAGGCCATGTAGCAAGGCCTCGTATTCAGCTGCGTTGTTGGAGTCTGTGTATAATATTTGGAGTACGTACTGGACGATATCTTTTGTGGGGGACGTTAATACGATGCCCGCCCCTAGCCCTGCCAACATTTTGGAGCCGTCAAAATGCATGACCCAGTTGGAATACGCGCCGTACTCTTTAGGGAGTTCGGCCTCCGTCCATTCAGCAACGAAGTCAGCCAGTACCTGGGATTTGATGGCTCGACGTGGTTTGTACGTGATGTCGAATGGCAGGAGCTCAATGGCCCATTTCGCAATCCGGCCTATTGCATCCCGGTTGTTAATTATATCATTGAGGGGCACTTCAGAAGCCACCGTGATCAAGCACTCCTGAAAGTAGTGTCGTAATTTTTGAGATGCCATGAAGACTGCATATGCTATCTTTTGATAGTGAGGGTACCGGGATTTGCATGGAGTGAGGACGGTGGATACGTAGTATACCGGCTTTTGGAGTGGAAATTTGTGTCCGTCCTATTCTCTCTCGACGACGAGTACGGCGCTCATCACCTGGTGTGTTGCTCATATATATAGGAGCATTGGTTCGCCGACGTTTGGCGCGGCCAGGATTGGCTGCTTACCAAAAGGGCTTTTATTTCCTCCAGTCCAGCTGTCGCCGCGTCTGTCCACTCGAAGTTATTGGTGCGCCGTAGGAGACGATAAAGGGGCAGCGCCTTTTCCCCCAACCTGGAGATAAAGCGGCTTAAAGCTGCCACACACCCAGCGAGTTTTTGGACCTGTTTGAGTTCGGTTGGCGTGGCCAATTGTGACAGTGCTCGGATTTTGGCTGGATTTGCTTCAATTCCTCTATTGGAAACGATGAAGCCCAGTAGTTTATCGGTGGGGACGCCGAAGACACGCTTTTCCGGGTTAAGCTTGATGTCGTATGTGCGGAGGTTGTGGAATGTGAGACGCAAGTCGTCTATTAGTGTTTCGACGTGTCTAGTTTTGATGACGACGTCGTCCACATAGGCCTCCACTGTCCTGCCGATCTATTTCTCGGGGCATGTTTGAATCATGTGCTGATAGGTGACGCCGGCGTTCTTGAGCCCGAAAGGCATGGTGTTGAAGCAAAACGGCCTGTATGGTGTAATGAATGCTGTTGCGGCTTGATCGGACTCCTTCATTTTGATTTGATGGTATCCGGAATATGCATCAAGGAAGCACAGTGAGTCGTGTCCTGCGGTAGCGTCAATGACTTGATCAATGCGAGGAAGGGGGAAGGGATCCTTAGGGCAAGCCTTGTTGAGGTCTTTGAAGTCGACGCATAGTCGCCAGGATTTATCCTTCTTTGGTACCATTACCAAGTTTGCCAGCCAGTCCGGATGTTTAATATCTTTGATGAATCCGGCCTCGATGAGTTTGGCTAGCTCCTCCCCCATAGCTTGTCATTTGTGTCGGATGTGAGGTTCCGACAAAACCCTTAAGGTTCGTACTCTAGGGTGCGTGCGAAGTTCTTTCCCTCCTACCGATCTACGCCCTAGCTCGCTAAGATCTCGCGGACAAACTCGACGAACTCACAACACGGAAAGACACGAGATTTATACTGGTTCGGGCCACCATTGTGGTGTAATACCCTACTCCAGTGTGTGGTGGTGGATTGCCTCTTGGGCTGATGAAGAACAGTACAAGGGGAAGAACAACCTCCTGAGGTTGAGGTGTTCTTGTGCTCTGTGGACTTATGGATGAGAACTCGATCCGACCTCCCTTTGTGTGGTGGCTAGCTCTACTTATATAAGCCCTGGTCCTCTCCCCAAATATTGAGTGGGAAGGGAGCCAACAACGGCGGGCAAATTTGAAAGGGGACAGCTAGTACAAGCTATCCTGACAAAAGCAGTCTTCGCCTGCAAAAGGCTCTGGTGGTGACGCCGTCTTGGGCTCCACGATGACCTCTGTCTTGCCGTCCTGCTGGTCTTGGTCTCGTTGCACCGATATAGCAACCTTTTCCTGATGCCTCGGTACTCCGCGCCTGCGCCTGCCTCCTTAGCACCAAAGAGGAAACAAGGACGTTGCGCGCGCTGGCACCCGCCTGGTGCCAATCGTCATGGCTCACGTCATGAGAGCCTTGTGAGGTTTACCCCGCCTTGATATCTCCGCTCCTCGCGAGGTAGCCTAGTGAGGCCGCTCCCGAGGAGATCTTGCGCCGTCCGCCTCGCGAGGCTTGGCCCCTCGCGAGGGTCTTGAATGCTTTGTTGGTGAAGATGGGCCGTACAGCCCCGCTAGCGTAGCCACACCATGGGCCGCAGGCAGGCAAGTCTGGGGAACCCCGTTCCCAGAACGCCGACAGTAGCTCCCGGGCCCAAGGTGCGCTCGGGCTTGGCTTCGCGGCGAAGCCAAGGGTCAAGTACGGAGCGCCGCGGGCCCCCAAAGCCTGCGGCCTTGGTCGACGCGTGGCGGTTGATTGGGCGTGGGCGTCTCCACTTCCCCACGCGGCCTCGGAAACTGCCCGTCCTGACAAAAGGCTGGCGCAGATAGTTTTTGCTTTCATTGTTTCTTCCTCGCCTTGCTCCAGATCCCCTTTCTCGCTCCCTGCCACCGGTACCTCCGGATCTGCTCCAATCTTGCTCCGCATCTGCGACCCATGGCGCCGCGCAAGACCAAGACCTCCTCGGCGCCGTCTTGGTATGAGCCAGCTCTTGAAGAGCCCACCATCACGGAAAAGAGCCTCGCCTCCATGCGCCTGCTGACGGCGGGGGAGAGCAACGAAGGGGGGAGGACGGAGCTCCTGCTTGCCTCCGATGTGCCGGAGCCTGAGGGAAACACCTTCTTCCCCTTCTTCTCAAGAAGCATCGTCGTCGTGTTGGTTCCCCCCTTCTCCGATTTCTTTTTTGAGGTCCTTGACCACTACGGGTTGAAGGCGTTGCACCTCCACCCCAACTCTATCATCCTCCTGTCCATCTTCGCCTACTACTGTGAGGCGTACCTGGGCGTGATGCCATCCGTGGCGCTTCTATGCCACTTCTTCTTCCTTCACGTTAGCGAGGGACACATCTCCGGGTGCGCCAATTTCATCGCATCTGGCAAGGCCAACTCAATCTCGAGCACCGGGAAGAGGGCCGACAATATCCGGGCCAAATGGGTCATGATGGACGCCAAGCGCGCCCATCCGTGTTTCGCCTTGCCAACGGAGGCGCCCCAGTTTAACAAGGGGTGGCCCTGCGAGAAGCTCAATGATGAGCGGGCGTCGTCTGTGCTGGGGCAGATGCAGACCGACCTGAAGCCAGGCAACGCGAAGGCGGCGAAGGTCACAGGGGCCATGCTCCTAAGGGAATTCTTGATGCTGCGCGTCGCCCCGCTCCAGGCGCAGTCGCGCCCCTTGTGGGAGCTCGGGGATGAAGAGGACAAGACCCACCTGAGGCCAGGGGGCCTGCCTGGCGACGAACTGGCTACTGTCCTGCGCCTCCTGGTCGGGGACAACCAGGAGTACCCGTCGAGCGCCTTCGCTCCTTTGTTCCTCCGCAAGGATTGGGAGCCGCTTGTGCTTTCCAGGCCGACCTTCGACGCACGCGGGCTGGTGCCACCTGCGCTCTCCCGAGCCCGAGCAGCACCGAAGCTGGTGGAGGTGTCCTCTCACGAGTCCGGCAGGGAAAAGGAAGAGGAGGGGGACTCGAAGGCGACCCTCGAAGAGATGGGGGAGAACTCCCCCTTGAGCAAAGCTGAAATCCTCCGCGCCCTTCCTGACGACGCCGAAGTTGAGGTCCGCCAAGAGGAGGGAGAACCGCCTGTCGTCCCGATGAGGACTAGGTCGTCACTGATCCCTCGGGATGCCGCCCCCGCCTTGGCGCCGCCTGGGGCTGTCTCCAGCTCTCCTGCTGCACCGCCTTCTGCCGTCGGGGCCCGCACGCCCACTTCCCAGGCTCCGAGGCTTTCAGGCTTCAAGCTCCCCAAGCGGAACTATGTCGTGGTGGATCAGTAAGTGTTCGACTTCCATCTTGTTTTCCCTCATGTCGCTGCTTCCTGACTTTCGTCTTTGGCTGTCCAGGCCGCTGCCCGCGACGAAGAAGAGGAAAGAGGGTACGGTGACCGCGCCCTCTTCTACTAAGAAAGGAGGCACCACCGCCCACACCTCCCCAGCCCGGTCGTCTTTGCGAGACCAGGAGGAACATCGCCGGGAGGAGTCAGCCCCCATGGCCCCGCTGGCTCCGATAGTGCCGGCGTCTGGCCCGGTTGAAGAGGTCCCAGCTGCTCCGGAGACCGCAGTCTCCCAGGCCTTGGTGACGGCGTCGTCTCCTCCCACTGCTGCACCTCCACTCCCAGGTTCTTCTGCTCCTGCTGCTGTTCTGGAGCGCGCTCTTTTGGAGATGACCCAGTTGCAGGCAGATCTCCTGAGCGCGGACCCGCGCCTGGTGGCTGGGCGCCTGGAGCTGGCCTCTGGCTGGCTCCATTCCGAACTGGAGGTCCGCGCAACGCTGAGCTAGGCCGCGGCGTCTTCCGAGAAGGAGAAGCAGAGCACCGCCAACGCTGCAGCCGATCGTGAGGCGGTGCTGAAAGACGCCAAGGCCGCCCCTGACCGCTGCCAAGAGCGGGAGGACGAGCTGAAGGACCTGCGCGACAAGCATGCTGAAGAAGCATGCGTCCGCCTGGTGAAGGGGGTGGAGATGAAGGCCCAGGAGGACGCCGTCAAGAACCATGATGCTGAGCTGGAGGAGTTGGGGAAGACGCAGGTCACCGAGCGCAGCCGGCTAGAGGAGCTGGACCGGAAGGTGAAGGCGAGGGAAGGCAATCTTGATGCCAAGGCGCGAGTCTTGGCCAAAGACTGCGTGGCCTTTGACGATCTCGAGGAGAGGTCTCGCAAGGCACTAAAGACGCTCTACGAGCACGACTTGGAGAGGCCACTGTCCACCGACGAGGACGGTCCCGCCCCGCTGCTTCCTCCCTTGGTGAAGGCACTTGAGGAGGTTGTGGATGGTATCGGCCCCATGGCAGAGGCAGAAGCTCACGTCCTGTCTTCAGCTGCATTGACTCGCGCCTTCAGCCACCTGCACCTTCGTGACCCCAACGCTTGTCTTGACGAGCTGCTGGAGCCTGTTGCTGAAGATCACTGCGAAGCCGCCGTCGCAGTCGTGCAAGGTCAGGTAGAGGCCCTTCTGAAGAGGTTCCGCGGCTTTGCCTCCGCACCCTTGTCCGGCGATGCCGCCGATCCCGCGGCTGGTGGTGTAGGTGAAGACGTCGCTTCCCGGGGAGGAGCACCTTCGGCAGGCGATGGCGGTGTCCAGGAGTGAGCTGCAGCTGATCTCCGGTTCCGTCCCTGTAACATGCATCAGGCCTCGTGGAGGCGTTAAACTTTCATTTGATATTGTGAGGACAATATGTTTTGTAATATTTGCTTCGAGATTTTGCGATTTCCTTCCTATCCGCTCTGTGTTCTGCGTCGGCAGAGCCCAGCCCCGCGCATACCTCGACCGCCGTTGGGCCGACCGGAGACCAGGACGGACCAAGGAGTGAGGGGCTATGTGACTAGTTAGGCTCTTGAGTTGCGATGCTCAGGAGTCCCCCTTGACGCGCAAACAGCTTATAAGGAGAGTACGCGAGAATAGACTAATGTTCTACGTCGGCAGAGCCCGGCCCCGCGCATACCTCAACCGCCATTGGGCCGACCGGAGACCCGGACGGACCAAGGAGTGAGGGGCTACGTGACCAGTTAGGCTCCTGAGTCGCGATGCTCAGGAGTCCCCCTTGACGTGCAAACAATCTCCATACCTTCCCTCACCGAGGCCTCGGGAGGGGCGTGCGACGACCAGGTCCGGGGGACCTGTTTGGGCGGCGTGCGCTTGGGCGTGACCCGAGAGCAGCCCCCAGGCCCAGGAGGCCTGGTTGGGTGGCGTACGCTTGGGCGTGACCCAAGCGCAGCCCCGGTGTCCAGCCCCCTCGCGCGGCTCTCCTGAGGGAAGGCATTGCGGTGAGGCCGGACGCTGAGCTCTGGGGCTCCCTGAGGTTGATACGACCGTGGAGCCGCCCTTAGTTGTTTATCACCAGCGCGGAGCATAGTGCTTCCGCTTGTGCACGGGCATAGCCGCTCCTCGGCAGTGTCGACGGCCAACGCGGAGCATGGTGCTTCCACTTGTGCGTGGGAGGGGGCCCCCCTCCGGGAGGAGCCCCTGGGGCGTGTACAGCCCCGCCCTGACACGTGGCTTGCACGGCAGGGCTGCGAGGTGTATCTGGGCACTCGTGAGCCAGCGCGGGACTCACGAGGCCCTACCTCAAGGCGGGTTGCGCCTGGTCTTGGGTCTTCGATTGCTATGTGTTCCTGCGAGACGGTTAGGTGCAAGTGCTCTACGTCCTCAGGTCCCAGCCCTCGAGCGAGCTCAGCCGCCACTGGTATGCCAGGTCGCGATGCCGTGGTCAAGGCCAGGGGGTGAGGACTGGAGAGCCAGTAAGATCTCCTGAGTCGCGATACTTAGGAGCCCCCCTTTTAACGCGCAAGAGGATTGCATCATAGAGGGGTGGACCCGTGGCGGGTGGCAACCGAGCAGGCGGTAATCATAGGCAGATTAAGCACGGAAGACTAATCAACTTGGGTAAATGCATAAAGCACATGCCACTGGGTCAGGCCCGAGCGGCTTGGGGATGATGCAGCCCGAGCGGCTTGGGGATGATGCAACCCGACAAGGTAAGCTAAAGACGTAAGCAAAAGGGATACATGCCACAGGGACAGACACACGCGGCCTGGGAATAATGCAGCCCGAGGGGCGCTCCCAGCTAAATGAACTTGGAAAATGTCACCTGGTTCTGTTGACGAAGGAGAGTTGGGGCAGCTGAAGGCACGCGGCGAAGGAATGGCTCCTCACGAGCCACCGGGCCCCTGAGCCTCGGGAGGCTCTAGGGGCTCGGGTGGTTCCCTGAAGACCGTCTCCATCTCTGTCAGGACGACGTGGTACCTGGCCTCCTGAGCTGCCAGGACATGCCGCATGTTGCGCTGATAGGCTGACGCCACACTCGGCAAGCCGAAGGGCATGCGAACGTAGCTGTTTGGTGGGCCCTCGCAACGGCCCACACGCGAAGGCCAGAAAAGCTCCTGAGATGCGGCCTTGTTGAGCCCTGGAACGTCGATGCAGACGCGCAGCCCAGCATCCTCGCCTGGATGGGGAGCTACGCCTCGTGAGCGGCGGTCGCCGTGCATGGCCCTTGTGTCTTGTAGTTCCTGAGTGGTCTTGGTCATGAACTCCTGAGTGGTGGGCACTCCTTGCCCTGTGTTCTCCTGAGGGAAACGTGGCGCGAAGCATGCCTCCAAGTGGTGCCCAAGCGCCTCCCTCGTGAGGTTGGCAAGGTCCGAGGCCCTCCAGAAGAGAGCCCCCGAGCCCTGCCCGAGGAGGGCGCCGGGCACGCCTTCCTATGCGATGGAGGGAGGAGCCCCTGGAGCGGGCGCTGATCTTGACGAGGCTCCAGCTGCGTCGTCACCCTCCTGAGATCCTGCATGGCGCAGTTGCTTCTTCTTCTTGGGGAGGGCCTCAGGAGGGCCCTCGCCTTTGCTGTCGGGGTCGTCGATTGCTGTAGCTTGGAAGGCGCGCTCGAGGGAGCACACCGCATGTCTCTCTTCACATGGGACCATGATGATTCCGCCACTTCCCGACATCTTGGAGACGTTGTAGCCGTGGTGGTTGACCGCCATGAACTTGGCCAGGGCCGGATACCCGAGGATGGCATTGTATGGCAGGCAGATGTGCGCGATATCAAAGTCGATGAGCTCGGTGCGGTAGTTCTTGCGCTCCCCGAAGGTGACAGGCAGGCGGTCCTGCCCTATCGGTGTGGTGGAACCGTCGGTCACTCCTGAGGAAGGCTTGGTAGGCTGAAGCTGTTCATACGAGACTTGGAGGTTGTCGAATGTGTTGATATATAGGACGTTCAGCCCTGCGCCGCCGTCGATGAGGGTATTGGTAACTTGCACATTGCTGATGACTGGGAAACAAAGCATCGGGAGGGTGCCAGCGGTGGCTGCGCACTTGAGCTGATCTGCCGAGTTGAAGGTGATGGCGCACTGGGACCACCTGAGCGGGCGCGTGGCCTCGAGCTTGGGGAGGACTGCATTCACCTCACGAGCGAACTGTTTGAAGATGCGGTGAGAGGCTGGGGCCTGAGCGCTGCCCAAGATGCAGGCAATAGCACGTGGCTCCTGGAAGCCCCCAGCCCCCTCGTCCTGATGGTGATCGTCGTTCCTTCTTGGTGGTGGCGGCAGCGGGGGAAGACCGGCGTTGCCCTGAGGACGGTCCTCACGAGGCTGGTCCCTCCAGGCGCCCTCGCGAGGATGGTCCTGCCAGCAGTCCTCACGAGGCCTGTCGCGCCACTCCTGGCGTGGGCCACGGTCGTCCCACCGTCCGCCTCCACGTCCTCCTCCTCGGCCGTAGCCCCGGTCGCTGTGCTCGGGGCGTCGACCGAAGCGTCCTTCGCTAATGGCTCTGAGCTCTTGACAGTCGCTGGGTGTTGCGGGTGTTCAGGTTGTGGAAGGCGCAGAACAGTCGGCTGCCCTTGGATGAGTCGGGCTGGTCTCTGCCCCGCTTGGTGTCCGGCTCCGCTGTGAGAACAGCTGCTTCCTTGCGCTTCACGTCCTTGGCCTTGGCCTTCTTCTCCTCTGCACCCGTGGCTGGCAGCTCGAGGACGGAAAGGCGCCCCTCCTCAGCTCTTGCGCACTGGGTTGCCAGGTTGAACAGCTCCTGAGATGTGCACAGCTCCTCATGGATAGCGAGCTCCTCCTTCATCTTGATGTCGTGGACGCCGTCAGAGAACGCGGAGATGATGGCCTCATCCGTGACCTTGGTGATCTTGAGGCGAGTGTTGTTGAAGCACTGGATGTACTTCTGGATGGTCTCTCCTAGTTGTTGCTTGATGCGGCGCAGGTCACCCGCGGTCGGCGGGCGGTCGCGGGTGCCCTGGAAGTTGGCGATAAAGCGGTCACGCATCTCATCCCAGGAGGAGATCCAGCCATGCTGCAGGTTCAGGAGCCAGGAGCGGGCACCATCCTTGAGAGCCATGGGAAACCAGTTTGCCATGACTTTCTCGTCACCGTTGGCTGCTTCGACGCTCAGCTCGTAGAGCTGCAGGAACTCCGCGGGGTCGGCGGTGCCGTCATAGCGAGGAGGCAGGTCCAGCTTGAACTTGCCTGGCCAGGCGACACTACGCAGCTCGGGGGTGAAGGCGCGGCAACCAGCCGTGGTCGCCGGCGCCCGTTTCGAAGGTGGAGCTTGGTCTTGGTGAGGCCCGCGTGCCCAGGTAGCGCGCGGCCTTGGCAAGGTGGCGCAGGGAGCGCAGGTGCAGCTTCCCACGGCCGAGGAATTTCTTGGTAGCTTCTCTCTTCGCGCGCAGGCACCGGGCGTGGTGGATCATGCCGTGGGGCCGCGCGCCTTGGCGCCAAGGAACCGTCTTGGGGCAGAGGTGGTGGAGGCGCTCCATGAGCCATGTCGCCCGTGGCTGGCGGAGGGCGTGGCAGAGAGTGGGACGGCGCCGGGGAGCCCCCTGCGGGGCGGACGAGTTCGGCGACGCGGTCGATCCAGTCCTCATAGAGGTCGTCGACCGGGCGATAGCGCAGGAGCTCGTTCGCCATGAGGAGTGTGGCCTGCGCGTACATGGGTGTCCGACGTGCGTGGGACGAGGAACCGGCCGGGGTCAATGATGGAGTGGCGGTGTGGCCGTCCTGCCGCACCGATGGGTGCAACGAGGACGCTTGCTGCTTGTTCCCCGCCGGGCCGGTGGCGGCATTGGCGGCAGGAGATGGAGAACGACGAGGTGGCCCACCGACGGGAGCCGTCTGAGCCACGCGGGCGGTGAGGGCAGCCCGGCCCTCAGCTTGAGCGCGGCGAGCGTCCGCCATGGAGACGACGGAGCGACGGAGCAACGAATCGACGGAAGGGAAGCGACGGCGCACCCCTACCTGGCGCACCAAATGTCGGATGTGGGGATCCGGCAAAACCCTTAAGGTTCGAACTCTGGGGTGCGTGCGAAGTTCTTTCCCTCCTACCGATATACGCCCTAGCTCGCTAAGATCTCGCGGACGAACTCGACGAATTCACAACATGGAAAGACATGAGATTTATACTGGTTCGGGCCACCGTTGTGGCATAATACCCTACTCAAATGTGTGGTGGTGGATTGCCTCTTGGGCTGATGAAGAACAGTACAAGGGGAAGAACAGCCTCCTGAGGTTGAGGTGTTCTTGTGCTCTGTGGGCTTGTGGATGAGAACTCGATCCGTCCTCCCTTTCTGTGGTGGCTAGCTCTACTTATATAAGCCCTGGTCCTCTCCCCAAATATTGAGCGGGAAGGGAGCCAACAACGGCGGGCAAATTTGAAAGGCGACAGCTAGTACAAGCTATCCTGACAAAAGCGGTCTTCGCCTGCAAAAGGCTTTGGTTGTGACGCCGTCATGGGCTCCACGGTGACCTCCGTCTTGCCGTCCTGCTGGTCTTGGTCTCGTTGCACCGATATGACAACCTTTGCCTGATGCCTCGGTACTCCACGCCTGCGCCTGCCTCCTTAGCACCAAAGAGGAAACAAGGACGCTGCGCGCGCTGGCGCCCGCCTGGTGCCGGTCGTCATGGCTCACATCACGAGAGCCTCGTGAGGTTTGCCCCGCCTTGATATCTCCGCTCCTTGCGAGGTAGCCTAGTGAGGCCGCTCCCGATGAGGTCTCGTGCCGTCCGCCTCGCGAGGCTTGGCCTCTCGCGGGGGTCTTGAATGCTTTGTTGGTGAAGATGGGCCGTACTGGCCCGCTAGCGTAGCCACGCCGTGGGCCGCAGGCAGGCAAGTCTGGGGACCCCCGTTCCCAGAACGCCGATAGTTTGGGTTCAGAAAAGCGCCGCAGTGTTTGTTTGACCGGCTTATATCCCTTTAGTATATTGAGGTTGTCTTCGGCCAACTCACGCGGGATTCTTGGCATATCTGAGGGGTGCTAGGCGAATATATCCCAGCTTTTGCGCAAGAAGTCCCGCAGTGCAGCATCGACTGTGGGGCTGAGTTGCGCTCTGATAGAGGCTATCTTCTTCGGGTCTGTTGGATGGACCTGAAATTTGACCATTTCTTCTGCTGGCTTGAAAGAAGTAGATTTGGGTCGTTTGTCCAGGATGATATCGTCTCTATGCACAGTGGAGCGTAGTGCGGTTAGTTCTTCAGCCGCAAGGGACTCGGATAATGCCTCGAGGGCCAAGGATGTTGTTTTGTTCTCGGCGCGGAGTGCTATATCCGATTGCTGACGAGGGTGATTATTCCATTATGCCCGGGCATTTTTAGCTTCATATATCCATAATGGGGTATGGCTTGGAAGCGCATGAAGGCCTCTCGCCCTAACAGGGCGTGGTATCCGCTGTTGAAAGGGGCCACCTGGAAAGTTATTTCCTCGGACCTATAATTCTCCGGCGTGCCGAATACCACATCAAGGGTAATTTTTCCCGTACACCGCGCTTCCCGACTGGGAATGATGCCTCGAAAGGTTGTGCCGCTTTTCTCGATGCGGCTCATGTCTATTTCCATCTTGTGGAGCGTGTCCTCGTAAATGAGGTTTAGTCCGCTGCCGCCGTCCATGAGGACTTTCGTGAGTCGGAAACCGTCCATGATGGGACTGAGGACTAATGCAGCTGGCGCTCGGACTGTTCTGTGTTTAGGTTCGTCACTGGCGTTAAAGGTTATGGCCATGTCGTTCTAGGGGTCAATTGCGGCGACCTGGCAAACTTCGGCGAGATCGCGCGGTGCCCTTTTACGTTTATTGTTTGAAGCAAATGTCTCGAAGACTGTCAATACTCTAGCATCGTCGTTTGTTGGAGGGTGCTGTTCTGGGGTGTCCTTGATAAGGATGTCCTCGTCGCTCTTGGCTACCTGCCGGAGGATCCAACATGCTCTAAGGCTGTGTGTTGCCACGGTATCCGGCGTTGTGTGTATTTTGCATGGGCCATTGAGCCATCCCTCCAGAATGGGGCCGTGCAGCATAATGGGTTTATGTTTTTTGACTGTTCGGCCGGGCGCACCGTGGGGGTGCGTCCTTTTCGCCCGTAGGATGAGTTGGGTTGGTGCCGAAGGTTCCCAACGAGCTGCCTGAATTTTCCAAGCGCTTTCCATCGCGTTGTACTTTTGCACGATAGTTGTTAAGTCAGCGAACTTTAGTATGCGGCGGCGATTGATGGCATTTAGGATACCTTCGTCCGCGCTGTTGTTGCAGAATGCTGCTATCGCGTCTTTTTCACGGCAATCTTTTACCTTATCTTTGACAAGGAGGAATCTGGCCCAGAAGTGGTGGACCGTTTCATGAGGCTGTCGTTTGATGATCATGAGGGCGTCTATGTCCGGGTGGGTGGGTGGAACGAAATCCGAACCCTGACCCGATTTTGGATCCGGAGTTTGAAGATCTATCGGCCCTGGCAGTTCGGGCTCCGAGATATCGACTGATTTTGTAGGCTCATCGTCCAACTCCATGTTCGGGGGACGGAACGTGCCTTTTTGCCGGAGAATATCCGGCCCTTCAAGATCGGAGATCCGAACATAGTTCGTCTTCAATATAGTAGAAGAGTTGCTCCGCTCCTCAACTACCACTATTTGGTGGGTGATCGGTGGAGTTTTAATTTCTCTCTGGTCGGGTTTAAGCCCAACCCGATCGTAGTCTGTAGCGACCCCCAAGGCGGCCATGCGATCCAGGAGTTCATTCAACGACGATAACTCCATTGGATCCATCCGGGCGGAGTATTTGGGATTAACACGGAGGCGATTTTCGATGACTTGAGAGGTCATCATCGGCTTAAGGGCCGACCCGGCGGTCATGATGAAGCCGCCCAGCCGAAGGGTTTGGCCTGGGGCCAGGGTTCCTCCGGAGATGACATTATCCTTGAGGACAAGGCGAGCCATCAATCCTCTTGGCGACGGCACAGCGGAACTCTCAATGAAAGCACCAATGTCGGTGTCAAAACCGGCGGATCTCGGGTAGGGGGTCCCGAACTGTGCGTCTAGGATCGATGGTAACAGGAGACAGGGGACACGATGTTTACCCAGGTTCGGGCCCTCTCTATGGAGGTAATACCCTACTTCCTTCTTGATTGATCTTGATGAATATGAGTGTTACAAGAGTTGATCTACCACGAGATCGTAATGGCTAAACCCTAGAAGCCTAGCCTATGTGTATATGGTAATGAATCTGTCCTATCCGGACTATGCTCTCCGGTTTATATAGACACCGGAGAGATTTAGGGTTACATGGAGTCGGTTACATAAGAAAGAATCTTCATAGTCGTTCGCCAAGCTTGCCCTCCACGCCAAGTAGAGTCCAATCCGGAACGGTGCAGTCTTCGGCCTTCATGTCTTCGCAGCCCACCAGTCCGGCCCATGGATAACAGGTCGGACGCCTGAGGACCCCTTAGTCCAGGACTCCCTCAGCCCTCCCGCGATTGGCAACGCCCTTGTTCTGTTTCGAGTCCGCTCAACAGCTCAAGCGGCCGCGTCGAGAGTGGCGGGGTAGCCTTCCGCACCTGGCAACGCTCTCGATTCTGACTCGAGTTAAACTCGACAGTTCGGGCGGCCGCGTTAAGGGCGGTAAGGTGGTTTGCCCGGCAGCAAGCACACCCGGCAGGCCAATGGGCATCCGTCCCCAAGACGCCGCGCTGGGTTTACGCACCGGCAGGCCTACCCAGTTATGTAGGGTGGACATACAAAGGAAAATCGAATAGGAAAATAACATGCATAATATCAAAGTACTGCAGGAGTTATATTACATCGCTTGTTGCCGCAGTTCTAACTAAAGATAAAAATCGTCTTGGTTGTGAACTTGTAGCAACGAAAAGAAACGGGGTGCCTAATCCCGGCGCTGGCCCTCCACCCTCAGAATTCCGCCGACACCGCTGATGACGGGCTTGATGCGCTCCCTGAGCGGCGCGAGGTCAGTATCCTCTGGCAAGCTCTCCAGTGCGGCTTCGAAGTCGAGGTCGGGGTACCAGTACGCCACCTTGGTGAGAACCTTGGTCATGGCGCCCTGGCAAAGCCTCCGGGCCTCGTCGGCCAGCAAGGCCGCCCGGTTGGCGCGAAGCCGCTCCAAAGCACCGACAACCTTCTCAAAGAACAGGGTCAGGCTGCAGTTGGCACTCCCACTCCGCTCTGGGGCGTACCTCATGTTCGGCATCCCCATGGTGGCCAGCTGCACGGCGGCCTGGTTGGCAACGGTGGCGAGGCGATCGAGCCAGCGGTTCTCGCCCTCCACGTGCTCCTTGAAGTTGAGGGCCTCGTTCTTCCGCAGCTGCTTCTCGGTCTCCAGGTTTTTGGTCAGGGTCCCTTCCCAGGCCCTGGCCTCCGACAGCATCTTCTCGAGACCCTCCAGCTTCGGCTTGAGGTCTTTGATGGAGTTGTTGGCCTCGAAGAGCTCCCCGGCCCTGCTGACGGCCGCGCCCTGCGCCTTCGTCAAGGCACTGTTGAGCGTGTCCTTCTCCTGGGACAGCTTCAGGGCCTGCTCCTTCAGCTCGTCCCGCTCCACCTCTAGCTCCTTCACCTTTGCCGGCGTGAACCAGAGCCTGGGCGTCGATTGTCTCTTTGTGCCTTTGCTCCAGCTCTTGGGTCCGCTGCGCGGCAAGTTTCTCCACCTCTTTGTCCTTGGCACGGAGTTTGGCGTCGAGGTCCGCCTCGCGCCTAGCGAGGTCCTCCTCCTGGGTGTTCAGCGCGGCCTGGTGCTGGGTCCGGGCGGCCTCGGCTGCCGCGGCCAAGCCCTCCACCGTCTCTTGGGCCTTCTTGATGTCGGCCAGCTTCATGGTGAGCTCCACGTCACGCTTAGCTCGCCCTGGGCGGCTTTCAGCTCGTCTCAAGCCTGGCGGAACCAGTCCTGCGTCTCGGCGACGCGCTTCTGGAGGTCCGCCTCTGCTTTCTCCACCACCGCCGTCCTGGACCTAGCTTTGTCCAGGCGGGCACGGTGGAGTGCACGGAGCCTCCGGAAGTTGGCACCCATGGCCTGGAGCAGCCGCTCCTCCTGGGAGCCGTCATCACCAACGCTCGGCTCGTCGACGACCTCGAAACCGGTGGAGGCGAGCACTTCGTCATCGAACGGCTCTCCCTCAACGGGGCCCCTGGTACTCGACGGGTCGGGGAGGTGGACGAAGAGGTCGTCGCTCACCTTCAGATACTTGCCGGAGCCAGAGGCAGCGGAGGAGGAAGGCTGGTCATCGACCACCTCCTCCTCGGCGGTGGCCTTGCCGGGCTCCCCGGCAGGCCCCTTGCCGGCCTCCTCGGCGGTAGCCTTGCCGGGCTCCCCGGCAGGCCCTTTGGCAGCGTCCTCCGCGGCACCCCTGGCGGCCTCCTCGGCGGTGATCTTCTCGGCCTCCGCCGCGGCGTCCTTGGCCACGTCCTCGATGACGGTGTCCAGGTCCTCCCGGCCCGCCGAGAGAGGATCTGGATATCAAGAAGACGGTGGGGTAGAGCCAAGATCAAAGATTCAAAAAGAAGAGAAAAAGCAGGGACGAAAGGCCAGAGACTTACCAGTGCCAGGCTGGGAAGCAGAAATCCCCTCCCCGCCAACATCTGGCGCTGAGGCGAAGCCACCAGCGCCCAAGTTCTCCTCCTCCTCCTCCATGTGCGTGGGCTTGGTGCTTGGCACCTTTGCCGGGGACGCCCCTCGGGGTGGTGTGGTTGATGGGGCGGCATGGTGGGAGTAACCCTCTGTGGCTCCTCCCGCTGCTGCTCTCCTCCTGCATACGCGACAAGGTCAGCACCAAAGTATCATACCCCTGACACATGTCAACAAGGAGTGAGCGGTGAACTTACGCTGGGGGCTGCTGTCCGGGCTACTCAACACCACCAGCGGCGCCCTTGATGCACCAGCCGGGGGTTGGCCGCCCGCCGAGGCCTTGGCCCTCTTTACCCTTTGGGCCAGCGTCTCCGTGTCCCTGCAAGAATGAAAATAAGTCAAGACATGTGGCACAGACTGAGGAAACAGAGATAGCGAAGAGGGGCAAGTTGCTTATTCGACATTCATCTCCTCCTCTGTTGCCTTCCTCTTCCTCCTTTGTCTTAGGGACCCAAAGTCAAAGGTGACCCGCACGTCACGCACGACCCTCCACGTCGCACGCGGGTCGTGGGGAAGCGCAGCGGATGAGCAAATACTGCGGTAAAATCCGCCCCGCCTACCCGCGCACCATTTTGGGCCTGGCCCAACAACGTATCGCACTTATCTGTGGCCCAGGCCTAGGGGCTCCTGTCGGTGTACAAAAGTAGGGGCACACCACTGTACCCCTTTACTTGTGCACGGGCAGTCGGAACCACGCGCCACAGCCACACTAAGCAGGGCAGAGGAGGGGAGCCGGAGAGAAGCCGAAGTACAAGACACTCAAGGCAACGCCAAGGCCAAGAACACAAAGAAGCAGAAGGACGAAGAAGGCTCCCCCGGCAAGGCCCTTGTCGGGGCGGTTCGTTCAACACCAGCGGAGCGCACCACCCTTGAGCCCACGGTCTCCAACACAATCAACCACGTTGGGCCAGGGCTCGGGAGGCACCTCCTGAAGGAAATATGCCCTAGAGGCAATAATAAAGTTATTATTTATTTCCTTATATCATGATAAATTTTTATTATTCATGCTAGAATTGTATTAACCGGAAACATAATACTTGTGTGAATACATAGACAAACAGAGTGTCACTATTATGCCTCTACTTGACTAGCTCGTTGATCAAAGATGGTTATTTTTCCTAGCCATAGACATGAGTTGTCATTTGACTAATGGGATCACATCATTAGGAGAATGATGTGATTGACTTGACCCATTCCGTTAGCTTAGCACTCGATCGTTCAGTATGTTGCTATTGCTTTCTTCATGACTTATACATGTTCCTATGACTATGAGATTATGCAACTCCCGTTTACCGGAGGAACACTTTGTGTGCTACCAAACGTCACAACGTAACTGGGTGATTATAAAGGTGCTCTACAGGTGTCTCCGAAGGTACGTGTTGGGTTGGCGTATTTCGAGATAAGGATTTGTCACTCCGATTGTCGAAGAGGTATCTCTGGGCCCTCTCGGTAATGCACATCACTTAAGCCTTGCAAGCATTGCAACTAATGAGTTTGTTGCGAGATGATGTATTACGGAACGAGTAAAGAGACTTGCCGGTAACGAGATTGAACTAGGTATTAAGATACCGACGATCGAATCTCGGGCAAGTAACATACCGATGACAAAGGGAACAATGTATGTTGTTATGCGGTTTGACCGATAAAGATCTTCGTAGAATATGTGGGAGCCAATATGGGCATCCAGGTCCCGCTATTGGTTATTGACCGGAGACGTGTCTCAGTCATGTCTACTAGTTCTCGAACCCGTAGGGTCCGCACGCTTAACGTAACGATGACAGCTTTATTATGAGTTTATGAGTTTTGATGTACCGAAGGAGTTCGGAGTCCCGGATGAGATCGGGGACATGACGAGGAGTCTCGAAATGGTCGAGACGTAAAGATCGATATATTGGCCGACTATATTCGGACATCGTAAAGGTTCCGAGTGATTCGGGTATTTTTCGGAGTACCGGAGAGTTACGGGAATTCGTATTAGGCCTTAATGGGCCATACGGGAAAGGAGAGAAAGGCCCCAAAGGGTGGCCGCACCCCTCCCCATGGACTAGTCCGAATTTGACTAGGGAGGGGGGCGCCCCCTTCCTTCCTTCTCCTTCTCCCTTCCCTTCTCCTACTCCAACAAGGAAAGGAGGAGTCCTACTCCCGGTGGGAGTAGGACTCCCCCTTGGCGCGCCCTCCTCCTGGGCCGGCCGCCTCCCCCCTTGCTCCTTTATATACGGGGGCAGGGGGCACCCCATAGACACAACAATTGATCTATTGATCTCTTAGCCGTGTGCGGTGCCCCGTCCATCATATTACACCTCGATAATATCATAGCTGTGCTTAGGCGAAGCCCTGCGTCGGTAGAACATCATCATCGTCACCACGCCGTCCTGCTGACAAAACTCTCCCTCAACACTCGGCTGGATGGGAGTTCGAGGGACGTCATCGAGCTGAACGTGTGCTGAACTCGGAGGTGCCATGCGTTTGGTACTTGATCGGTCGGATCGTGAAGACGTACGACTACATCAACCGCGTTGTGTTAACGCTTCCGCTTTTGGTCTACGAGGGTACGTGGACAACACTCTCCCCTCTCGTTGCTATGCATCACCATGATCTTGCGTGTGCGTAGGATTTTTTTTAAATTACTATGTTCCCCAACAGTGGTATCAGAGCCTGGTTTTATGCGTTGATGTTATATGCACGAGTAGAACACAAGTGAGTTGTGGGCGATACAAGTCATACTGCTTACCAGCATGTCATACTTTGGTTCGGCGGTATTGTTGGATGAAGCGGCCCGGACCGACATTACGCGTACGCTTACGGGAGACTGGTTCTTCCGACGTGCTCTGCACAGAGGTGGCTGGCGGATGTCAGTTTCTCCAACTTTAGTTGAACCGAGTGTGGCTACGCCCGGTCCTTGCGAAGGTTAAAACAGCACCAACTTGACAAACTATCGTTGTGGTTTTGATGCGCAGGTAAGAACGGTTCTTGCTAAGCCCAGTAGCAGCCACGTAAAACTTGCAACAACAAAGTAGAGGACGTCTAACTTGTTTTTGCAGGGCATGTTGTGATGTGATATGGTCAAGACATGATGCTAAATTTTATTGTATGAGATGATCATGTTTTGTAACCAAGTTATCGGCAACTGGCAGGAGCCATATGGTTGTCCCTTTATTGTATGCAATGCAATCGCCCTGTAATGCTTTACTTTATCACTAAGCGGTAGCGATAGTCGTAGACGCATAAGATTGGCGAGACGACAACGATACTACGTTGGAGATCAAGGTGTCGCGCCGGTGACGATGGTGATCATGACGGTGCTTCGGAGATGGAGATCACAATCACAAGATGATGATGGCCATATCATATCACTTCTATTGATTGCATGTGATGTTTATCTTTTATGCATCTTATCTTGCTTTGGTTGATGGTAGCATTATAAGATGATCCCTCACTAAATTATCAAAGTATAAGTGTTCTCCCTAAGTATGCACCGTTGTGGAAGTTCTTCGTGCTGCGACACCACGTGATGATCAGTTGTGATAGGCTCTACGTTCAAATACAACGGGTGCAAAACAGTTGCACACGCGGAATACTCTGGTTAAGCTTGACGAGCCTAGCATATAACAGATATGGTCTCGGAGCATGGAGACCAAAAGGTCGAGCGTGAATCATATAGTGGATATGATCAACATAGTGATGTTCACCGTTGAAACTACTCCATCTCACGTGATGATCGGACATGGTTTAGTTGATATGGATCACGTGATCACTTAGAGGATTAGAGGGATGTCTATCTAAGTGGGAGTTCTTAAGTAATATGATTAATTGAACTTAAATTTATCATGAACTTAGTCCTGATAGTATTTTGCAAATTATGTTGTAGATCAATAGCTCGCGTTGTTGCTTCCCTATGTTTATTTTGATATATTCCTAGAGAAAAATTATGTTGAAAGATGTTAGTAGCAATGATGCGGATTGGACCCATGATCTGAGGATTATCCTCATTGCTGCACAGAAGAATTATGTCCTTGATGCACCGCTAGGTGACAGACCTATTGCAGGAGCAGATGCAAACGTTATGAACGTTTGGCTAGCTCAATATGATGACTACTTGATAGTTTAGTGCACCATGCTTAACGGCTTAGAATCAGGACTTCAAAGACGTTTTTGAACATCATGGACCATATGAGATGTACCAGGAGTTGAAGTTAATATTTCAAGCAAATATCCGAGTTGAGAGACATGAAGTCTCCAACAAGTTCTATAGCTAAAAGATGGAGGAGAATAGCTCAAGCAGTGAGCATGTGCTCAGATTGTCTGGGTACTACAATCGCTTGAATCAAGTGGGAGTTCATCTTCCAG
The DNA here is from genome assembly GCF_002575655.3 of Aegilops tauschii subsp. strangulata. NCBI lineage: Eukaryota > Viridiplantae > Streptophyta > Magnoliopsida > Poales > Poaceae > Aegilops > Aegilops tauschii. Next base: position 46,712,369 of record NC_053037.3, read on the forward strand.
ATAAAATAGTGATTGACAGAATTCTCTAGTCACCATCACCAAGTTAGTAGAACTTCATGATGAACTATAGTATGCAAGGGATGACGAAAGTAATTCCCGAGCTCTTCGCGATGCTAAAATCGGCGAAGGTAGAAATCAAGAAAAACATCAAGTGTTGATGGTTGACGAGACCACTAGTTTCAAGAAAAGGGCAAAGGGAAGAAGGGGAACTTCAAGAAGAATGGCAAGCAAGTTGCTGCTCAAGTGAAGAAGCCCAAGTCTGGACCTAAGCCTGAGACTAAGTGCTTCTACTGCAAAGGGACTGGTCACTAGAAGCGGAACTGCCCCAAGTATTTGGTGGATAAGAAGGATGGCAAAGTGAACAAAGGTATGTTTGATATACAGATTATTGATGTGTATTTTACTAGTGTTCGTAGCAACCCCTCGGTATTTGATACTGGTTCAGTTGCTAAGAGTAGTAACTTGAAACGGGAGTTACAAAATGAACAGAGACTAGTTAAGGGAGAAGTGACGATGTGTGTTGGAAGTGGTTCCAAAATTGATATGACCATCATCGCACACTCCCTATACTTTCGGGATTAGTGTTGAACCTAAATAAGTGTTATTTGGTGTTTGCGTTGAGCATCAATATGATTTGATCATGTTTATTGAAATACAGTTATTCATTTAAGTTAGAGAATAATTGTTGTTCTGTGTACATGAATAAAATCTTATATGGTTACACACCCAATGAAAATGTTTCATTGGATCTCGATCGTAGTGATACACATATTCATAATATTGAAGCCAAAAGATGCAAAGTTAATAATGATAGTGCAACTTATTTATGGCACTGCCGTTTAGGTCATATTGGTGTAAAGCGCATGAAGAAACTCCATACTGATGGGATTTTGGAATCACTTGATTATGAATCACTTGATGCTTGCGAACCATGCCTCTTGGGCAAGATGACTAAAACGCCGTTCTCCGGAACAAATGGAGCAAGCAACAGATTTATTGGAAATCATACATATTGATGTATGTGGTCCGATGAATATTGAGGCTCGTAGCGGGTATCATTATTTTCTGACCTTCACAGATGATTTGAGCAGATATGGGTATATCTACTTAATGAAACAGAAGTCTGAAACATTTGAAAAGTTCATATAATTTCAGAGTGAAGTGGAAAATCATCGTAACAAGAAAATAAAGTTTCTACGATCTGATCGTGGAGAAGAGTATTTGAGTTACGAGTTTGGTCTTCAGTTAAAACAATATGAAATAGTTTCACTGCTCATGCCACCTGGAACACCACAGTGTAATGGTGTGTCCGAACATCGTAACCGTACTTTATTAGATATGGTGCAATCTATGATGTCTCTTACCGATTTACCACTATCGTTTTGGGGTTATGCATTAAAGACAGCTGCATCCACGTTAAAAAGGGCACCATCTAAGTCCGTTGAGACGACACAATATGAACTGTGGTTTGGCAAGAAACCAAAGTTGTCATTTCTTAAAGTTTGGGGTTGCGATGCTTATGTGAAAAAGTTTCATCCTGATAAGCTCAAACCCAAATCGGAGAAATGTGTCTTCATAGGATACCCAAAGGAAACTGTTGGGTACACCTTCTATCACATATCCAAAGGAAAAAACTTTTGTTGCTAAATTCGGAATTTTTCTGGAGAAAGATTTTCTCTCGAAAGAAGTGAGTGGGAGGAAAGTAGAACTTGATGAGGTAACTGTACCTGCTCCTTTATTGGAAAGTAGTTCATCACAGAAACCGGTTTCTGCGACGCCTACACCAATTAGTGAGGAAGTTAATGATGTTGATCATGAAACTTCAGATCAAGTTATCACTGAATCTCGTAGGTCAACCAGAGTAAGATCCGCACCAGAGTGGTACGGTAATCCTGTTCTGGACGTTATGTTACTAGACCATGACGAACCTACGAACTATGAAGAAGCGATGGTGAGCCCAGATTCTGCAAAATGGCTTGAGGCCATGAAATCTGAGATGAGATCCATGTATGAGAACAAAGTATGGACTTTGATTGACTTGCCCAATGATTGGCGAGCCATTGAGATTAAATGGTTCTTCAAGAGGAAGACGGGCGCTGATAGTAGTGTTACTATCTACAAAGCTAGAATTGTCGCAAAAGTTTTTCGACAAGTTTAAGGTGTTGACTACGATGAGAGTTTCTCACTCGTATCTATGCTTAAGTCTGTCCAAATCATGTTAGCAATTGCCGCATTTTATGAAATCTGGCAAATGGATAAACAAAACTGCATTCCTTAATGGATTTATTAAAGAAGAGTTGTATATGATGCAACCAGAAGGTTTTGTCAATCGTAAAGGTGCTAACAAAATATGCAAGCTCCAGCGATCCATCTATGGACTGGTGCAAGCATCTCGGAGTTGGAATATACGCTTTGATAAGTTGATCAAAGGATATAGTTTTACACAGACTTGCGGTGAAGCCTTTATTTACAAGAAAGTGAGTGGGAGCACTATAGCATTTCTGATAAGTATATGTGAATGACATATTGTTGATTGGAAATAATGTAGAATTATTCTGCAAAGCATAAAGGAGTGTTTGAAAGGAGTTTTTCAAAGAAAGACCTTGGTGAAGCTGCTTACATATTGAGCATCAAGATCTATAGAGATAGATCAAGACGCTTGATAAGTTTTTTCAATGAGTACATACCTTAACAAGATTTTGAAGTGGTTCAAAATGGAACAGTCAAAGAAAGAGTTTCTTCCCTGTGTTACAAGGTGTGAAATTTGAGTAAGACTCAAAACCCGACCACGGCAGAAGATAGAAAAAGAATGAAAGTCATTCCCTATGCCTCGGCCATAGGTTCTATAAAGTATGCCATGCTCTGTACCAGATCTATTATATACCCTACACTGATTTTGGCAAGGGAGTACAATAGTGATCTGGGAGTAGATCACTGGACAGCGGTCAAAATTATCCTTACTGGAATGAGGATATGTTTCTCGATTATGGAAGTGACAAAAGGTTCGTCGTAAAGGGTTACGTCGAAGCAAGTTTTGACACTAATCTAGATGACTCTAAGTCTCAGTCTAGATACATATTGAAAGTGGGAGCAATTAGCTAGAGTAGCTCCGTGCAGAGCATTGTTGACATAGAAATTTGCAAAATACATACGGATCTGAATGTGACAGACCCATAGACTAAACTTCTCTCACAAGCAAAAACATGATCACACCTTAGTACTCTTTGGGTGTTAATCACATAGCGATGTGAACTAGATTATTGACTCTAGTAAACCCTTTGGGTATTGGTCACATGATGATGTGAACTATGGGTGTTAATCACATGGTGATGTGAACTATTGGTGTTAAATCACATGGCGATGTGAACTAGATTATTGATTCTAGTGCAAGCGGGAGACTGAAGGAAATATGCCCTAGAGGCAATAATAAAGTTATTATTTATTTCCTTATATCATGATAAATGTTTATTATTCATGCTAGAATTGTATTAACCGGAAACATAATACTTGTGTGAATACATAGACAAACAGAGTGTCACTAGTATGCCTCTACTTGACTAGCTCGTTGATCAAAGATGGTGATGTTTTCTAGCCATAGACATGAGTTGTCATTTTATTAACGGGATCACATCATTAGGAGAATGATGTGATTGACTTGACCCATTCCGTTAGCTTAGCACTCGATCGGTTAGTATGTTGCTATTGCTTTATTCATGACTTATACATGTTCCTATGACTATGAGATTATGCAACTCCCGTTTACCGGAGGAACACTTTGTGTGCTACCAAACGTCACAACGTAACTGGGTGATTATAAAGGTGCTCTACAGGTGTCTCCGAAGGTACTTGTTGGGTTGGCGTATTTCGAGATTAGGATTTGTCACTCCGATTGTCGAAGAGGTATCTCTGGGCCCTCTCGGTAATGCACACCACTTAAGCCTTGCAAGCATTGCAACTAATGAGTTTGTTGCGAGATGATGTATTACGGAACGAGTAAAGAGACTTGCCGGTAACGAGATTGAACTAGGTATTAAGATACCGACGATCGAAACTCGGGCAAGTAACATACCGATGACAAAGGGAACAACGTATGTTGTTATGCGGTTTGACCGATAAAGATCTTCGTAGAATATGTGGGAGCCAATATGGGCATCCAGGTCCCGCTATTGGTTATTGACCGGAGACGTGTCTCGGTCATGTCTACATAGTTCTCGAACCCGTAGGGTCCGCACGCTTAACGTTGCGATGACAGTTTTATTATGAGTTTATGAGTTTTGATGTACCGAAGGAGTTCGGAGTCCCGGATGAGATCGGGGACATGACGAGGAGTCTCGAAATGGTCGAGACGTAAAGATCGATATATTGGACGACTATATTCGGACATCGGAAAGGTTCCGAGTGATTCGGGTATTTTTCGGAGTACCGGAGAGTTACGGGAATTCGTATTGGGCCTTAATGGGCCATACGGGAAAGGAGAGAAAGGCCCCAAAGGGTGGCCGCACCCCTCCCCATGGACTATTCCGAATTGGACTAGGGAGGGCGGCGCCCCCTTCATTCCTTCTCCTTCTCCCTTCCCTTCTCCTACTCCAACAAGGAAAGGAGGAGTCCTACTCCCGGTGGGAGTAGGACTCCCCCCTTGGCGCGCCCTCCTCCTAGGCCGGCCGCCTCCCCCCTTGCTCCTTTATATACGGGGGCAGGGGGGCACCCCATAGACACAACAATTGGTCTATTGATCTCTTAGCCGTGCGTGGTGCCCCCCTCCACCATATTACACCTCGATAATATCGTAGCGGTGCTTAGGCGAAGCCCTGCGTCGGTAGAACATCATCATCGTCACCACGCCGTCGTGCTGACAAAACTCTCCCTCAGCACTCGGCTGGATCGGAGTTCGAGGGACGTCATCGAGCTGAACGTGTGCTGAACTCGGAGGTGCCGTGCGTTCGGTACTTGATCGGTCGGATCGTGAAGACGTACGACTACATCAACCGCGTTGTGTTAACGCTTCCGCTTTCGGTCTACGAGGGTACGTGGACAACACTCTCCCCTCTCGTTGCTATGCATCACCATGATCTTGCATGTGCGTAGGAATTTTTTTTAAATTACTACGTTCCCCAACACCTCCATGGTGGCATGCAGATCTTTGTGAAGACAAGGAATATTCAAGATCAAATGAGGATTAAAAGACAACGATCCTCGGCAAGATCCTTGCCGAGGGGAGCCACAAGACCCCCGGCAAGATCCTTGCCGGGGACAACAGCACGCCACGGCGACGCCCTTGCCGGGCCACCTGGCAAGGCCCTCGCCAAGGGCGCCAGCGGGGCCACCTCCAGGCCCGCGCCAGCCAAGCCTCCATCGCTGTTCGCATGCAGCTGCCAGCCCAACCAGCTGGGCAGGCACCTGTGTGGCAACATGCAGCTCCCAGGCCAAGTCATCAAGCACCTGCATGGCGGCATGCAGATCTCCGTGAAGACTTTGCCACCGCGCCACCTCAGCTGCCTGCCTGCCTACATGGCGCCGCATGCATCGCTGACCAGGGCGCGTGTCGAAGCAAGGAGGAGCGGCGACGGACGGGACGGGCCTCGTTCCCGTCCCCAATAAAGCAAGGGGACACCTAAGCGATGCATTAAATGTGTCCTGTCCTGTAATACGAGCGATAAGCTCATAGCACTGTATGCCTTTCCACCTCCTGTGTGCCACTGCGGCAGCCCCTTTCGACTATAAAAGGAGGCCCATGGCGTACTGGAGAAGGATTCGGCTCTTTGGAACTACTCTGCCACCGTAGCTAGTTCGAGGGCTCAAGAACACTCAATACATCCACCAAAGCAGGACTAGGCTTTTACGCATCCTTGCGGCCTGAACCTGGGTAAACGATCCTTGTGCTGATTACTAATCCTGCTCTTCTCGCAACCCTGCGCCCCGGCAATCATAGTAGGGATTCTTGTGATCCCATAGGTGTCGTTCCTCACTGACAAGGATCCTATGGTAATGTGATGTGGTACTTGTTCTGATTTGCATACAAAGTAAATTGATTTTACGACACTACACCCTTAGTTTCTGATTTGAGGTTTGTTTGCTTGCTTGGTGTGTGGCACCTAGAGCCACCTAAAATATGGTGCAACTATGATTTGTTCCCACAAGTATTCCAATGTGATCACACCAGAAGGAACTTTAGGTTTTGTTTTGGTTAAGAAGAAAGATGAAAGATTAAAAAAAGATAAAGAGGAGAAAGAAGAAGTGTATTTTCCCCTATTTTTAGATTACTATGCTGTTTTTTTTTCAACATTTTCAGTTTTCTTTCACGTCTAAAGAAAGCCCTAGTTTTGAAGGGTGCCAATTACCATTGCCAACTAACCTACCAAATTAACTAAGTGTTGTTGATGTTGTTGAGCACAAGTGCATTGATTTTTTTCCTCAGTTTTCTTTCATGTCTAGAAACTTGGCTCTATGTTTATAGATATGCTTTTAGCTAGATACTAATTGGTCTCTTCTTCTGCTTATTAGAGATGGGGGGAGGCCGTCACCGCAGGCTCCGCTCTGCAACACCGGAGTACGAGTTGGATGCTTTCGAGTTCTTTAGTATCATACTTGGGACTTCCTCCAAGAGGCAGGTATATAAAAGGAGAGATCTCCCCTTCACCCATCTCATTATGATAACTCTGCTGTTTGCTACATCACTCCTTGTCCCAAACTGCAGAGGCTGCCTAACACTTTTATGAACATGCTGGGTGAAGATCCGCCAAATAATGTGAAGCTGCGACAGGCCGGCAACGGGTTTCGCAGGCTGTGGGACGTGGAGTTGGTGACCAAGGAGGGCCACATGTACCTGTGTCGTGGCTGGGAGAAGTTATACTGTGCCTACGACCTGCGGCTGGGGTACTTCCTTCTCTTCAGGTACGACGACGATGCCACCATGCTCATCGTGAAGGTGTTCAACGCAACTATGTGTCGCATGCGCTATGCTGACGACGATGATGCCAGTACGTTCTGCCTCTTCTTATTCCTCTACATTTGGATTTGTCTCGCATCGATTGTTAATGGTCATTAATTGTTGCATTTGGACAGGCAATGGGAGTAGCAGCAGCGACGCTGGCTACAGCCAAAGCAGCAACGATTCTGGCTGTAGCAAAAGCAACAGCGATTCTGGTTGTAGCAAAAGCAGCAGCGATTCTGGCTGCAGCAAAGACAGCAAGGAGGATGATCCGGACTGGAGTGGGGAAGAAGAGGAGCAGAGTGGGCATCAGGCTGAGGATGACCTAGGATGGTGGTGGCTAACCAAGGGCAAGAGATGGTGGTGGCTGACCATGGGCAAGAGATGGTGGTGGCTGAGGATGACCTAGCAATGGTCGTGCCTGTCCTGCCTGAAGATGGCCTCGCGATGGTGGTGGTGCGTGACAATGACCTCGCACCGGTGGTGGCGCCGGCGATCCCACAGCTGGGTGACATCACCATGCCAATTGTGGTAGAAGACTACATCCCACTGCCTCCACCGCCTCGCCGCTCTTGGCGCATCAGGCTGAGGAAGGAGAAGGAGAAGAACAATGAGAACTGAACTATGTCAGGTATGTCAGGTCTCCAAAATGATCTATATATACTTAGCTTTGTTTCCTCCAAAATGACATAAGTTAAATCTATGTTAGCTCTATATGCTAAGTTATCTCTAATATGCTTAGTTTCCTATAGGTTAACTCCAAAATTACTTATGTTAGGACAAAATGACCAAGTTTACATAATAAGTTTATAGTCTTCTTCTTCTTCTTCTTCTTCTTCTTCTTCTAGTCTTCTTCTAGTATTCTTCTAGTCTTCTTCTTCTTCTTCATTTTCTTCTAGGTTAGCTCCATTTTACTTAAGTATGCTTACTTCTTATAGTCTTCTTCTTCTTCATTTTGTTCTTCTTTTTCTAACATCTTGTTTATCATTTTGCAGATTTGATTTAATTCACGGAAGCTTGCATGGATGGAGTGCTTCTTTTCCATTTGCGCTTTTATTTTGTATCAATGAACTTGCATGGTTGGAACTTGTTATATGGATGGATCACTACTAGGAAAAGGCCTGCTAGTGGCGCACCTGTTTTGGCTACTAATGGCGCACTACAGGTGCACCACTAGCATCACGCCATTAGAATTTAATACTAATGGCGCACCAAGGAGTGCGCCATTAGTATATCCCATGGTGCGCCATTACTATCTGACTTAGTAATGGCGCACCACATAGAAGTGCTCCATTACTAACATTTTTTTTCAAATTTTTTTCAAAAAAAAAAATTTCAATTTTTTTTTCATTTTTTTTATTTTTTTTCTTAATCTCGGGTCACTATGGCTTAATCTTGGGTCAATATGCTTAATCTCAAGTCAAATCGCACTAAGTGGTCAAACTTCTCGGAAGGTCACCTATCCTCACACTACTCCAGCCCGAGCACGCTTAACTTCGCAGTTCTATCCAACCCCAGCACCACCTCACTTAACAGGCACTTGTTGATATATCTATCATATCAATCCTATTAAACCTTGTTGATGTCTAGGACTTTGTTCACGTTCATGAGTATGATGAAATTTTGAAAAATATTTCAAACTTCCCAGTCATATTACGTATCATTTTTTGAAAAAAAATTCCAAAAAATAAAGTTTGAAACCAAAAAAATTTTCTGTTACTAGTGGCGCACCTACCAAATGGTGCGCCACTAATAAGTTTGAAATTTTTTCCATTTTTTCCCCTCTAGATCTTAAAAGCCCCGTAACTTTTTTTCTGTTAGATTTTTGAAAATTTTTAACGGGGTTCCCCCTAGTTAAATTCGGATGTAACTTTTCGAGTAGATGATTTTTCATATAAAAAACTTTTTAATCCGAGTTCATATGCAAAAGTTATGCCGATTTTACAAATTCCAGATAGATTTTGCAAATAAAGTCGAAATTCATATTTGTAAATTTTCCCAACAAGTAGACCACATATCACATGGGAAACTTATTTTCTTTTATTTTTTTGACATTTCCATCATTTTCTTTTTTAAAAAGAAAACTGAAAAGGCGGTCCACGGTGGGGGGTGCATTCGGTGGATTTTTTGGGCCAAGTTAGTAATGGTGCACCGTGGGAGTGGTGCGCCATTACTAGCCATTACTAGTTCAACTAGTAATGGCGCACCACACACACGGTGCACCATTACTAGTTTTGAAAAAAAAAGGTGCATTCGGTGGATTTTTTGGGCCAAGTTAGTAATGGCGCACCATGGGAGTGGTGCGCCATTACTAGTTCAACTAGTAATGGCGCACCACACACACGGTGCGCCATTACTAGTTTCGAAAATAATAAAACAAATTTGATAAAAAATTTGAAAAAAATTACTAGTGGCGCACCGTGGATGTGGTGCGCCATTACTAGTTTTGAAAAAAAAAATTTACTAGTGGTGCACCGTGGATGTGGTGCGCCATTACTAGTTTAACTAGTAATGGCGCACTATCCCCTGGTGCGCCATTACTAGTTTTGAAAAAAAAAATTGTTACTAGTGGCGCACCGTGGATGTGGTGCGCCATTAGTATTTGGACACTAATGGCGCACCAACACATGGTGCGCCATTAGTATATAGTAGTGGCTCACCACATGTGTGGTGCGCCATTAATTTCAATATTATCTATAGCCCTTTTCCTAGTAGTGGATGGATAACGGTGTTGGATGAACAATGTGAAACTTTTGTAATATGTAAGGATGGAACTATATATGTGTCGGTTATGTATGTATATATGATGAAACTTGTGTGTTGGATATGCTTGTTGTGTAGTATATCTGTGAATTGCTGTCAAATTGAATGAGTTAAATTAAAAATAGGGTTGTACAAGCTCTTTGGCGTCAGCTAGCTGACGGCAAACATACCACGTGGCAGCTACCTGTGATTCCTGGGACTGGCATGTTTGAGCACTTTGCCGTCTGCCAGCGGACGGCAAAGACCTTAGCCTCTTTGTCGTCCACTGGCTGAAGGCAAAGCACGCCGTTCACCCCTAACGGCTCTCACCCCACCTCACTGCCGTCCACGATCTTTGCCATCTGCTGGCCACCAACGGCGGACGGCACAATCCTTTGCCATCCGTTTGCAGGAAGCGGACGGCAAAGAAGGCCTTTGCTAGCACGTGTTCGGACGAACAGTTTGTCGTCTGCTAGCGGACGACAAAGAAGTTTGCCGTCCGTGATCCAGGCCTTTGCTGTCCGCCATGGCGGATGGCAAAGAAGCTGATTCCAGTAGTGTCACTAAGTACTTCTAATTTTATTCTTGCAAACTTATCACCTAGAAAGTAGTTTATTCTTGTTCTAGGTAAGGCGAATGTTAAGTGTGCGTAGAGTTGTATCGGTGGTCGATAGAACTTGAAGGGAATATAAATTCTACCTTTAGGTCCCCGTTGGGTTCGACACTCTTACTTGTCGAGAGAGGCTACAATTGATCCCCTATACTTGTGGGTTATCAAGACCCTTTTCTAGCGCCATTGTCGGGGAGCAATGGCGTGGGGCGAATATTCTTGTGTGTGTTTGTTTGCTTTATCACTAAGTAGTTTTTATTTTCTGTTCTAAGTTGTTATCTATCTTTACTTATGGATATGAAACACGAAATACCAAAAAATTAGTTGTACTTGCTACTCATGGATATGGGAAACCTCTTAAATCCCGCGAAGCTAGTTAATTATGTGGAAAACATTAAATACTACTTTGATAATCCTGATAATTCTCCATTCAACTTGATAATGGGAGATACTTCGGATCATCGGGAATACTTTAGGGGTTATGGTTTGTCTCAAAAATGGAAACACTTATGGATCAAATTACAATGTTGCGTTGGTATGCTTGGAAATTCTACATAATGTATGATATACTTGTTGCTCTAAGATGGAGGCTCCACACCTCCCCTTTCAATGTGAGTTTAATGATAATGAAACCTGAGCTTCTTATGCTAATGGTGTATATGATTACTATGATGTGGAAAAAATAGAAGAATTTGTTGATTTTAAGGCTGGTTATGAAATTGAATCTTTGCTTGAAAAGTATGAAGATTGTGATGATGCTCTTTACAGATCTGAAATTATGCTATACTGAAATATTGCTATGAGAATTATGAATACAGCCTATATTAATGAATTTATTGAGTAAGTCTCTGCTATCCAAGAAGAGACTAATATTTTGCAGGAATCTATGGAACAAGAAATTGCTGAAATTGTGTTCTCATAGGATGAAAAGATGAGGAGGAGAGCGAAGAACAAAAGGAGGAAGAGCGGATTAGCTATCTGTGCCCATGTTCTAACGAGAGTAACTCTTCAACTCATACATTATTTAATTTCCCTTTGTGCTTACCAAACGATGAATGCTATGATAATTGCTATGACCCCTTAGACTCGTTTCAAATATCCCTTTTTTTGAAATTGATGCCTTCTATGCTTGTGGCCATGATGCTAATTTGAATTATGCTTATGAAGATGAACTTTCTGTAGTTCCTTATGTTAAACATGAAATTGTTACTATTGCATCCAAACATGATAGTCCTATTATCTTTTTGAATTCTCCCAACTACACTATACCGGTGAAGTTTGCTCTTATTAAGGATTATATTGATGGATTGCGTTTTACAACTACACATGAAAATTTTGATGGATATAATATGCATGTGCTTGCTGCTCCTAATTGCAATTATTATGAGATAGGAACTACATCTCCACCTCTATGTTTCCAATAGGATAAATTGCAAGAAACTATTTATCCTATGTATCGGCCTTTACTATATGTACATCAATTGTTCTTTTATGACATGTCAATGCATAGGAAGAGAGTTAGACTTCGTTGTTATATGATATATGTTGCTTTGTGCTCACTACTAAATTACAAATCATTGTTAATTAAAAGTGGCTTTGATATACCTTGGGATCCGGGTGGATCAATTACTTGAGCACTTTATGCCTAGCTTAATGGCTTTAAAGAAAACGCCTCCTGGGAGACAACCCGGAAATTTTAGAGAGTCATTTATTTCTGTTGTGTGCTTTAAAAAGTTTTAAAAATAAAAACTATATAGATGGGACCTAAAAGCTTTTTCAAAACGAGAAGCTATTGGAAGGTTGTGCATTGGAGAAGTGAGTGTCGACATTGAACACTTGTGTTCATGCTCATGGAAACAATGCAGAATATTTCATGGAAGTTTCTCACAAAAATAATTATCCCCTTGTACAAATCCATTGTATTATAAAAATAATATGTCAAGATTTACCTTTAGGATATTTAAATCGCTTGTTTGGTATGTACAGTGCAAAAACAGAAACTATGGCTATAGTGCGTGAATTTAAATTTTTATTGGATCGTCAAAAGTTTCTGAAATTTTTACACGGTACTGCTATGCAAATTGTTTATTTTTTCATAATGTTTCAGCATATTTTGAGTTATAAAAGTATATGTACCATCAGCATATTTACAGACTGTCCTGTTTTCACATATTTCTGTTATAGTTTCTTTATTTGGTTATGTTTGAAATCTTGTTGAGCCCCATTGACTTGGGAGTAATAGAATTGTGATGGCATACAATGGGTAATGTTGATTATAATTATACAATAATGTTATAGCAGGACATGATGGGATTTGATGTTATCTGTACTAACCCCTCTAATAAAAGTTTGGTCAAGTTTTGTGTGGATGAAGTGTTCGAAGATCGAGGAGGTATCGATATGAGAAGAATAAGGAGAGGCAAGAGTTCAAGCTTGGGGATGCCCGAGGCACCCCAAGTAAATATTCAAGGAGACTCAAGCGTCTAAGCTTGGGGATGCCCCGGAAGGCATCCCATCTTTCTTCTCCGATAATTATCGGTATGTCTCTATTTTTGTTTTGTTCACATGATATGCGTAAATTCTTGGAGCGTCATGTGCCTTATTATTTTTTTAGTAATGCACCATGATGGTATGAGATAGTCCTTGGTTGATTTATAGAATGCTATTTGCACTTCACTTATATCTTTTGAGTATGGCTTCATAGAATGCTTCGTGTGCTTCACTTATATCATTTGAAGTTTGGATGCCCGTTTCTCTACATATAGAAAACCATTATTTGTAGAATGCTCTTTTGCTTCACTTATATTTGTTAGAGCGTGGGCAAGTCTTTTGTAGAAAGAATTAAACTCTCATGCTTCACGTATATCTATTTAGAGAGTCAACAAGAATTGGTCATTCACATGGTTAGTCATAAAATCCTACACAAAACTTGTAGATCATTGAATATGATATGTTTGATTCCTTGCAATAGTTTTGCAATATTAAGATGGTGATATGTGGGGGTACTAGTGAATGATTGTTGTTTAGTAAGAATATTGATGTTAAGGTTTGTGATTCCCGAAGCATGCACGATAGTCTCTAGTTATGCGACGAAGTTATATCCTACTCATGCTAGTATCCAATGTTAATTATTTGCAATGCATGATTATGACCGTTGTCACTCTCTAGTTGGTCGCTTCTCAATCTATTTGCTAGCCTTCGCCTGTACTAAGCGCGAATGCTGCTTGTGCACCCAAACACTTAAACCAAAGTTGTTCTAGATGAGTCCACCATATCTACCTGTATGCGGTATTACTCTCCCTTTCCAAGTAAATTTGCATGTGCCACCTCTCATCATTCAAAAAAGCATATGTTTTGTGTGCCCATGCCGCTCATGGAGCAACAGTGGGTAGTCAGTATCTTCCATACTAAGCGGGTTATTCTTAGATGGGTGTTTATTGACTTGACATTGCACGAGAGAGGTTGGTAATTTGGATACCCAGTCCTATAATCAAAATGAGAAAAATATAATGAAACAAACTCCCTTAGAAAGTTTATTGTATGGAGGGAACCCGAGGATTCAGCTAGCCATGGCTTGTGTTTGAATGGTTGAGGGGGAGTAAACTTTGCCTTTCCGCTTGGGAACCGCCATTAATGTGTTTGGCATGGAAGATATTGAGAATCCTCGGTCGTGACGTTGACAGGAAAAGTACACCTCTCAAAATGTATTCATCTCTGATTTAAGCTTCGAGCTCTCGCGCCTCTGCAAATCCATGCTTCCCTCTGCGAAGGGCCTATCTATTTACTTTTATGTTATTTACTTTTATTGTTGAGTCATCAACTTCTCAATTAAAGCACCAATCCTGTGAGCGCTATTGTCATTCTTATGCATTGAGTATCGTTAATGTTATGTGCATCATGACTGGATCAATGATTGAGCATGACGGGCTAGGGATATTATTCTTTAGCATTTTTACTATGAAAGGCATGATTTTTTTTGGTACGCTTGAGTATTGATGTCTTTATATCAAATTATAGACTGTTGCTTTGAATCAATCGTATCTTAATATTTATGCCATGACTAGATTATTTGATCAAGATTATGCTAGGTAGCATTCCACAGAAAAAATTATCTTTTTATCATTTCACTACTCGGGGACAAGCAGGGATTAAGCTTGGGGATGCTGATACGTCTCCGTCGTATCTATAATTTTTTATTGTTCCTTGCCAATATTCTACAACTTTCACACACTTTGGCAACATTTTATATTCTTTTTTGGACTAACATATTGATCCAGTGTCCAGTACCAGTTCCTGTTTGTTGCGTGTTTTTGTTTTGCAAAATATCCATATCAAACGAAGTCCAAACACGATAAAAATTTATGCAGACTTATTTTGGAATATATGTGATTTTTGGGAGAAAAGAATCAACGCAAGATGATGCCCGAGGGGCCCACAAGCTCAAGGGGTGCGCCCCTACCCAGGGCGCGCCTGGCAAGGTGGTTGTGACCCTTGTTCTGCCGCAAGAAAGTTAATATCTGGAATAAAGTTCGCTCAAAATTTAAGCCCAATCGGAGTTACGAATCTCCAGGAATTTATATAACGGTTTTCGGCCAGAAAACAGGAACGCGAAACAGAAGAGAAATAGAGAGAGAGAGAGAGAGAGAGAGAGAGAGAGAGATCCAATCTCGGAGGGGCGCCTACCCTCCGGGAGCCATGGCTTTACTCTTCTAAATATAATATGTTATTCTTTACTCTTCTAAATGCTGCAAGATGCTTGAAGATGCTAGTCTTTGATAGGCTCGGCATTTCCCTTCTCTTCTGGCATTCTGCAGTTCAGTCCACATATAAAGCCCATTCATTTGATATTGATGCATATGCAGTATAGATATGATGTAAGTCTTGGGAGTACTTTGGATAAGTACTCACGGTTGCTTTGCTACCTCTTTGCTCCCATACCCGATTGCTGCGACCAGATGGCAGAGTTCAGGAGCCAAATGCCACCACCAACGACTACTACCCCGAGGGTGCCTACTACTACGTGGAGGCCGCCGACGAACAGGAGTTGTTAGGAGGCTCCTAGGCAGGAGGCCTTGCCTTTTCGGTCGATGCTACTTTTGCTCTAGCCTTCTTAAGGCAGACTTGTTTAACTTATGTCTATACTCAGATATTGTTGCTTTCGGTGACTCGTTTGTATTTTAGCTTCTGTATTTGAGCCCTCGAGGCCCCTGGCTTTTAATATAAAGCTTGCATGACTTTGATTTGTGTCTAGAGTCGTGTTGTGATATCTTCCCGTGAGTCCCTGATCTTGATCATGCACATTTGCGAGTATGATTAGTGCACGATTAAAGCGGCGGCATCACAGCGTCTTGTATGATATGAGTCTTTGCTTTATTTTCTTTTTAGTTTGTCACAATCATCCTTACTGAACACACCTATTTGAGAGAGCCATATGTTATCATTATTTGTTAGAATTGCTCTATGTGCTTCACTTCAAAAAAATTGAGCTATGCAATTGCTCTAGTGATTCACTTAAATCTTTTAGAGCACGGTGATGATTAAATTTTGAAGAAATACTTGAACTCTTATGCTTCACTTATATTATTTTGAGAGTTGATATACATTATCTTTTAAAGAAATGCACTCTCATGCTTGCCTTATATTCTTTTGAGAGTTGATATGAATTTTTTTAAGAAATATTTGTGCTCTCATGCTTCATTTAAATATTTTTGAGTGTTGATAATTGTTGGAAATATGCCCTAGAGGCAATAATAAAATGGTTATTATTCTATTTCCTTGTTCATGATAATCGTCTATTGTTCATGCTATAATTGTATTAACCGGAAACCATAATACATGTGTGAATACATAGACCACAACATGTCCCTAGTGAGCCTCTAGTTGACTAGCTCATTGATCAATAGATGGTTGTGGTTTCCTGACCATGGAGATTGGATGTCGTTGATAATGGGATCACATCATTAGGAGAATGATGCGATGGACAAGACCCAACACTAAGCATAGCACAAGATCGTGTAGTTCATTTGCTAGAGCTTTTCTAATGTCAACTATCATTTCCTTAGACCATGAGATTGTGTAACTCCCAGATGCCGTAGGAATGCTTTGGGTGTATCAAACGTCACAACGTAACTTGGTGACTATAAAGGTGCACTATAGGTATCTTTGAAAGTGTCTGTTGGGTTGGCACGAATCGAGACAGGGATTTGTCACTCCGTATGACGGAGAGGTATCTCTGGGCCCACTCGGTAGTGCATCATCTTAATGAGCTCAATGTAACTAAGGAGTTAGTCACGGGATCATGTGTTACGGAACGAGTAAAGAGACTTGCCGGTAACGAGATTGAACAAGGTATGTGTCGTGGAATTGTCACGGCAGATGTCCTCAAGCTAGGACTTAGTCGTGGAGCCATCGCCGCTAGGAAGCTTGAAGGGGTTAACAGGACAAGGAACACGAGGGTTTATACTGGTTCGGCCCCTTACGGTGAAGGTAAAAGCCTACGTCCAGTTGAGGTGGTATTGATTAGGGTTTCGATGACCAGGGAGCTTAACTGCTATGCCTGGCTCTCGATGAGATCTTTCTTGTCCTTAAACCGCTGCCGGGTCGTCCCTTTACATAGAGAGGTTGACGCCCAGCAGCTCTCAGAGTCCCGGCTGGCTCATAAAAGTGTCCGGCTCAGACTCTCAACTATTCTTGTCTTACACTACAAGTCTCGCCATACGGCGGTTTATCACTACGGGCCTTAAGCCGTCTCCGGGTCTTAAGCCCATCTTTGGCCCACCGTCTTTAAGCTTGGCGCCGGGCTTCAAGTGATGACCCTTATGAGTAACCCGGCCCTTTCTGGCGGGTGACTCTAAGGTTTATATCCTCAACATTAGGCCCCAGATTGATTTGAGCCGGCTCGTGTCAATCTTCAATTCTTTCGACAGAAAATCTCCGGCTTACAATTGTGTGAAGGCCATAACCCGGCGTGACGTCATCCTCTGGACTCCGGGTAATCCGCCGTGACGTCATCTTCCATTAAGCCCATTTTTTATTCCACCAGATCCGCAACGGATCTTATCTTTACTGCCATCCCGAAAATCGAGGCGCCTCTCGGGCGAGATAACCGCGCCGTGGCCTCCTCGTTTCTCGCGCCCACTTATGAGTCTGGCCTTATAAATAGCCCGACCCTCGGGTCTTTCTCATTCTCCCCCTTTTGTCGTCTCCTTCCTCTCGCTGCTCCGTGCTGCTCGAGCTCCGCCGCCGCCGCCGCCACAACAGAGCTCTGCATCCTCGTCGTCCTTGGCCCTGCATCACCCTGAACCGTCCAGAGAACCGCGGCGAACCCCTGCATCCGTAAGTTCCTTCCTCCTCGTAGGATAGATCTACGTTAAGCTCCTGCTGTTCTTCCCGTTCTTCGTCGTCGCCCACGAGTTCCTGGTAGTTTTCATTTTTACTGCCTCGCCTTAATCTTAAGACAGTATAGAACCAACGCGGCGGCTGTTTATCACCCATTTCAAATGCAAATAGATCCCTTTTCACTGCATAAAGGCTCCGTTCGAGCGCAAGAACTTCCTTGTATCTGTTTTTAGGTCTAGAAACTTTCCTTTTTCCCGACCGTTTTGATCCAAATTATTTACTGCAACGTGTGAAACCTGTTTTCACCACACTTAGTAAAAAACTGCACCCGTTAAGCCATGGCGGTTTACATTTCCGGTTTAAAGAAACCACGCACCGTAGAACCTTCCGGCTCAAAGGAGGCCATGTGCCATAAAACTTTCCGGCTTATCTGTGACAAGGTCGTAGACAATCGAATTACTCTTAATACCTCCAGCGGCTTAGATAACCCGATGCACCTAGATATATGTCATTAGTCCCCTCCATAAGCCGCCACTTTAACATTGAACTGTAAATTTCCTCCGGCTTATAATTAAACCGGGCATGTTTCCTTTTATCATAGGCTTCCGACTTTCACCATGCCTCCCAAAGCTCCCAAAGCTCCCATCACTTGCAATTGGATGAGGTCCAACGTCACTGACGAGACCTTAGCGGACTTTGTGAAGTTGGGTTATCTGCCCAAGAAGGACGTCATGTCCTACCGTGCCCCCGACCCATCAGAGGAGAGACCACAGCCAAAGGACGGGGAGGTGGTAGTTTTTGCGGATCATATGAGCCGGGGCTTCGCACCGCCCGGCTCAAAGTTCTTTAGAGACGTACTGAATTTCTTTGACCTGTGGCCACAAGACATAGGACCCAATTCTGTGTCCAATATATGCAACTTCCAAGTGTTCTGCGAAGTCTACCTTGGAGAGGAGCCCAGCTTGCTGCTCCTCAGACAGCTCTTCTACCTGAACCATCAGAACGAGTGTGCCAACGGGCCAAGCTTGGAACTTGGCGGCATCTCTATTCAGCGACGGAGAGACTGCCTTTTCCCTTACGCCGAGCCGCCAAGTCACCCAAAGGACTGGAACCAGACGTGGTTCTACTGCCAAGACACGTCGCCGGCTGACGAGAGCCCGCTGCCCGGCTTTTGCCCTTCACGTCTGGAACCAACTCATTCTCTGTCTGACAAGTTAACTCAAGCGGAGCGCCAACCTCTGCTCCCCACCATCAACAAGATCAAGGCTCTCCTGGGCAATGGTCTCAACGGAATTGATCTGGTCTGGGTCTGGATCTCGTGGCGGGTGATCCCCTTGAGCCGTCGCCCCGGCTTAATGTGTGAATACACAGGCCGGAAAGATGACCCCCTGCGACACAGTCGCAACGATCTTCCTGAAGACGTTGCTGAAGACATGACCAAGGCCCTTTTAAATGAGAGCTTGGCAGACTACGGGAGGACCGGGCTAGCCCCCTTCTGCAAGACCAACCCAGCCCCAGCGGTAAGCCGCTGATCTGAACATTTTATCTTCTTCTGTAGATATCCTTCACCTGAATTTTTAAAAAAATCATCATTGTATTTTTCAGGCTGATGACAAATTCTGGAAGGTCAAATATGACCATGAGGCGGCCAAGAAGGCCAGGAAGGCTAACAAAGCCGCCAAGAGAGCCGCTCCCCGCAAGAAGGGAAGTAGGCCTACTCCTTCAGAGCTGCTGCAACTGAGCGACAGCTCCGAGTCAGAGGTAACCCCTGAACCTGTAATCTCTTGTTGTATTTATTGTTTATTTCTGTCCACCTTATCAATACTGTTCATCAACAGGATGACACCGGAGCAAGTAACCCGGTGGTTGAAGAGGTAATGATACTTTCCTCCGACTCGGAGCCCTTGCCAAGGCTGAAAGTCCGAAGGGTAACCCGGAAAGTAAGATTTTCTCATCCTTTAGCTTATCAAGATCCTCAATTTCTTTTGAAGCAACAGACTCATGAGAGCCGGCGGCACACCCGGACCAACAAGGATGCTGACCTCTCCTCCGGCTTACCCGACGCATCGAGGAAACGCCGAACCGAGGTTCTCTCCAACTTGTACCCTTTTCATCCTTTGGCGGGTGTTATACGTCAACCGCTCAACTCTTCTGATTCAAACTATCAGGAAACCTCACCCTCCTCTGGTGACTCGATGCAATCAAGCCTGCCGGCCTTCAAGACCGTACCCGGGTAATAATGATCATATCTTGTTGTGCTCATCTTTGCTCATACCTTTGTACTAACCTTTTTTGTCCTTTCAGTGCCCAGGCAAAGCTCACCAAGAGGGCGAAGAAGACCAAGCCCGTCGAAGAGCCGGACTTGCCTGAACCGGAGGTAGCAGCTCAAGAACCGCCAGCTGCCTCCGCTCCCGAAGCCACCGCTCCAACCGACAAGGCAACTGCAGAAGCTTCTGCTAACCCGGAGACCTCCAGCTCGGCTCAGCCGGTCAATGACCCGGACGTGGTAATCACCCGGACGGAGTTTGTTGAGCCGGGGAGACCTACTGTATTGGCCAAGTGCTCCGCCAAGGAGGAGTTGCTACAGCACCGCCGGGTTAATCTGGACCTCACCGACTACGCCAATCTGAACATCGGAGAGATTGTCTCCGGCTATGTCAGCCAAGTGCACAAGAGCCGGGATGTAGAGATCGGCATGGTGAACCAGATTCAGCAGAAGTCTGAGGTACTACTCTTCTTTCTTCTTGCTTACTGCATAGTTATCCTGTTATTCTTACCATACTCTAGCCCCCAAGTCTACGACTTATGATAGAATATGTTGTAGACTTAAGTTCCGGCTTACTCGCTTGAACCGGCAATTTGTAAATAGAAACGTTCGATATGCATTAGCCCCCAAGTGCCAAGTGTCTTTGCTTGGAAAGTACTTGGGACTTTAAAATTGCATAATAACTGTTCATCCTATAACCCGGAAATTATGCAGGCTGCTTGCAAGAAGTTTGAAGCTGACATCTCCGATCTAGAGACCCGGCTGAGGACGCAAGAAACTGAGACCCGGAAGGCCAATGCCAAATTTGTGTCCACTATTGCTGCGCAAGAAAAGCTGAAGACGGACTTTGATGCTGAACGGAAAGCTTGGGCCGAAGAGAAGGCTACTCTGGTGAACCGGGCCGAACAGGCGGAGAAGGCTCTGACAGAGAAGACCGCCGAACTCTCCGGCTTAAAACGCCAAGTGTCCCAGATGGTTGCCGCAATCTTCGGTAAGTCATTCCACCGGCTTTCGTCCAGTTTAAAAAATTTATGTCTCATAACCCATCATTGCCGGCGGCTTATCTTACTCTGTTACACAGGTCCCAGAAGCGCCAACCTCAACCAAAGCGTGGTGACCAAGTTGAAGGCCGTGTACACCCTGGTGGAGCAACTCTACACCGGGTCACAGCGCGCCTTGGCCGTGGTGGCCCTATCCAATGAGGTGCCGACTCATCTGGCGGAAGTTCTTCGCCGGCTTGCCGTTCTTCCCCAACGTGTCCAAGAGCTGCGGCGGGCCTCTGCAAGAGCCGGAGCTATCGCCGCTCTGAGCCGGGCCAAGGCGTTCCTTCCAGAGTTAGACCCGGCGGACATTGCCCTCGGCTATCCCAGTTTGAAGGAAGACGGCACACGCTTCGACCAAAGGGACTTTGCAGCCTGCGTGAAGATCGTGCGCCCGGTGGCCACCCTCATTGGAAACGACACAAATCTGACCAAGTACCAGCCGGGTTACAATGCAGAAAATCAGAGGATCCCCACTCCGCGTTATGAAGCTATCAGCTTAGTCCCGCCAGCTCGTAAGCACACCTTCGCCCCGGAGATTGACCCGGCCGGGTTAATTGACGAGGAAGCTCAATTTGAAGCTCTGAGCGGCATTGACTGGAAGTCGTCAACTTTCCAGGTCTTGGGAACAGCCGGAGGAGAGGAGAGGGATGAGCCGGAGACTTCAACTCAGCAAGCATCGTAACTCTGCAGGCGGCTTATTAAACAATGCTTCACCCTTTTGGACTCGACGAGTCTTGTAATAGAGTAGGACCAACACTTCAACTTTGCCATGCCATCGTGCACGCGTTGAATGCTGAAGTCCATTGAAGTTGTCTCCTTTATATTTCCCCGGGTCATACTCGATCATTCATTTTCCTTAAGCTCAAATAGTTGCCTTTAACTATCCTGCATAGAAGGACAAATCACAAGTCTCTAGGCGGCTTACCGCACTGAGAATCATAGTTTTAGATATATAACCCGGAATATGAATCAAAAAAGACTGGTCCTCAATTATGTCCTTAATATAGCCGTAATAACAGACTTATCGGCCTGCAAGCACACTTCCGGCTTAGATAACCCGGGTAATAAGGTTGGTACCTCAATTCCGGTTTACCAGTCTTAATAACACCGATTATATTCAACTAGTACTATAAATCAAAGTTAAGCCGGCAAAGTGAGACCCGCCGTGCACACCTGAAATAATCAGAAGAACTCACTATAAATCCGAAGAACTTAGGGGCTTCCGGTTCAAATATGACCAGAAACCCGTCCCAAAGGGGTTATGCTAGGATTCGAATGCGATCATATAGCCCCCAGTGGGTGTGGCGATGCCAATCAAGAGGGTACCGACAGCTATGTTCTCTTTGGTTCGAATACGACCCATGTTTGAACAGGAAGCCCCCAAATGACCTTAAGAATTGTTTAACGACGCTGATTCGAATACGATCCACGTCAGTACCCAAAGGGGTTAAACTATGATTCAAATATGATCAAAGAAAACTCCCCAATGAGCTCGGCACTTTGCCAATCAAATGGGTATCGACAGCTATGTTCTCTTTGGTTCGAATACGACCTATGTTTGAACAGGAAGCCCCCAAATGACTATATTGTGTATGGCTAGATTCGAATACGATCATAAGCCGGATCCTCCTTCAAGTTATCACATGATCTTGTAATGAAAACAACACATTCATCTTTGGAGGATAAAAAAGGACAGAGGTCCTGCTTTATTGCTTATCATAATATATACATGGCTTAGAGAAATATGTACATTATGAGAGCCGGTGGCTCAAGTGTAATAAGGCCGAAGCTGAGCTATGTTCCACGGCCGAGGGGTCTCTTCCTCCGACTTACGTGAATCTTTGTGCTCCCGAATGTCAATGAGGTAATATGACCCGTTGTGCAAATTCTTGCTGACCACAAAGGGCCCTTCCCAAGGCGGGGATAGCTTGTGCGCATCTGTTTGATCCTGGATGAGCCGGAGCACCAGATCGCCTTCCTGGAAGACTCGGGATTTAACCCGGCGACTATGATAATGGCGCTGGTCCTGTTGGTTAATCGATGAGCGAGCTGCTGCCACATCACGCTGTTCGTCCAACAAGTCAAGAGCATCTTGGCGCGCCTGTTCATTATCCATCTCAACATAAGCCGCCACTCGAGGCGAGTCATGACGGATGTCACTGGGGAGGACTGCTTCCGCTCCATAAACCATGAAGAAAGGCGTGAAACCTGTAGACCTGTTAGGAGTAGTGTTGATGCTCCATAACACGGAGGGTAACTCCTCCACCCAACAACCCGACGTCCATTGTAAAGGGACCAAAAGTCGGGGTTTGATGCCTTTCAAAATCTCCTGATTAGCCCTCTCAGCTTGACCATTGGACTGAGGGTGAGCCACTGATGAAACATCAAGTCTAATATGCTCTCGTTGACAAAACTCATCCATGGCGCCTTTGGATAAATTGGTACCATTGTCAGTTATAATGCTGTGTGGAAAGCCAAAGCGAAAGATCACCTTTTTCATAAACTGAACTGCCGTGGCTGCATCACACTTGCTAACTGGCTCTGCTTAAACCCACTTGGTAAACTTGTCAACTGCCACCAAGAGGTGGGTCTTCTTATCCTTGGACCTTTTAAAAGGCCCAACCATATCAAGCCCCCAGACCGCAAAGGGCCAAGTAATTGGGATCATCCTCAGCTCCTGAGCCGGCACATGAGCCTGTCGTGAGTACCTTTGGCAACCATCACATTTACTGACCAAGTCCTCCGCATCAGCATGAGCCGTCAGACAATAAAAACCATGACGGGAAGCCTTGGCCACAAGAGACTTTGAGCCGGTGTGATGGCCACAATCCCCTTCATGAATCTCACGCAAGATCTCTTGACCTTCCGCAGGGGAGACACAACACTGGAACGCTCCCGTAACACTGCGGCGATGCAACTCACCATTGATAACAATCATTGACTTAGACCGCCGGGTTATTTGTCTGGCCAAAGTTTCATCCTCAGGCAAATCTCCCCGGGTCATGTAAGCCAGATAGGGCATTGTCCAGTCCGGTATGATGTGGAGAGCCGCCACCAGTCGTGCCTCCGGGTCAGGGACGGCCAAGTCTTCCTCTGTAGGCAACTTAACAGAAGGGTTATGCAGGACGTCCAGGAAAATATTAGGCGGCACCGGCTTTCGCTGAGAGCCCAGCCGGCTTAAAGCATCAGCCGCCTCGTTCTTCCTGCGATCGATGTGCTCTACTTGGTAACCCTGAAAGTGCCCAGCAATGGCCTCAACTTCGTGGCGATAAGCCACCATGAGAGGGTCCTTGGAGTCCCACTTTCCTGATACTTGTTGAGCCACCAAGTCTGAGTCGCCGAAGCACCTTACCCGGCTCAAGCTCATCTCCTTAGCCATCCGAAGACCGTGGAGCAAGGCCTCGTACTCAGCTGCATTGTTGGTACAAGGAAACATCAATTGTAGCACATAATGGAACTTGTCACCCTTAGGGGAAGCCAATATGACTCCAGCCCCCGAGCCCTCCAACTGCCTGGACCCATCAAAGTGAATAGTCCAATATGTGTTATCCGGCTTTTGTTCGGGCACTTGTAGCTCTGTCCAATCATTGATGAAATCCACCAAAGCCTGAGATTTAACAGCAGTGCGTGGCACATACTTCAGACCATGAGGTCCGAGCTCTATAGCCCACTTAGCCACTCTCCCTGTGGCCTCCCTGTTCTGAATGATATCTCCAAGGGGGGCAGAACTGACCACAGTGATGGGGTGACCCTGGAAATAATGCTTAAGCTTCCGGCTTGCCATGAACACACCATAAACAAGCTTCTCCCAATGTGGATACCGATGTTTGGACTCGATGAGCACTTCGCTGACATAATAAACCGGCCGCTGAACCGGATGCTCCTTACCCTCTTCCTTGCGCTCCACCACCACAGCCACACTGACGGCTCGTGTGTTAGCAGCCACATACAGCAATAAAGGCTCCTTGTCAACCGGAGCAGCAAGGACTGGGGGCTCTGCCAGCTGCCTCTTCAAATCCTCAAAAGAGTATCAGCTGCATCATTCCAGACAAAGTCATCAGTTTTCTTCATCAACTGATATAATGGCATGGCCTTCTCCCCCAAACGGCTTATAAAACGGCTTAAAGCAGCGATACGACCCGCCAGGCGCTGGATGTCGTTTATACACGCCGGCTTAGCCAGGGAGGTGATGGCCTTGATCTTCTCTGGGTTAGCTTCAATGCCTCTGTTAGAAACCAAGAAACCCAAGAGCTTGCCTGCAGGAACACCAAAAACACATTTGGCCGGGTTAAGCATCATCTTGTAGACCCGGAGATTATCAAAGGTTTCCCTCAGATCATCTATCAAGGTTTCCTCCTTCCTGGATTTAACCACAATATCATCCACATAAGCATGAACATTGCGCCCAATCTGGTTATGAAGACTGTTCTGCACGCAGCGCTGATAAGTCGCCTGCGCACTCTTGAGTCCAAAGGGCATAGACACATAGCAGAAGGCTCCAAAGGGAGTGATGAACGCCGCCTTCTCCTGGTCCTTAACTGCCATTTTAATCTGATAATATCCAGAATAAGCATCCAAGAAACTTAGGCGCTCACAACCCGCCGTAGCATCAATGATTTGATCAATACGGGGAAGGGCGAAAGGATCAGCCGGACACGCCTTGTTCAAGTCCGTGTAGTCCACACACATCCGCCAGGTGCCGTTCTTCTTGAGTACGAGCACCGGGTTAGCTAACCATTCTGGGTGAAAGACTTCAACAATAAACCCGGCCGCCAAGAGTCGGGCCACCTCTTCACCAATAGCTTTCCGCCTCTCTTCATTAAACCGCCGAAGGAATTGCCTGACCGGCTTAAATTTCGGATCAACATTGAGAGTGTGCTCAGCGAGTTCTCTAGGTACACCTGGCATGTCAGACGGCTTCCATGCAAAAATGTCCCTATTCTCACGGATGAACTCGATGAGCGCGCTTTCCTATTTTGGATCCAGATTGGTACTGATGCTAAACTGCTGAGATGAATCTCCTGGAACGAAATCAACAAGTTTAGTCTCATCAGCCGACTTAAATTTCATTGCTGGCTCATGCTCCGTAGTCGGCTTTTTCAGAGAGGACATATCTGTTGGGTCAACGTTGTCTTTGTAAAACTTCAACTCCTCTGTTGCGCAAACAGATTCTGCATAAGCTGCATCGCCTTCCTCACACTCTAGGGCCACCTTCTGGCTGCCGTGAACCGTAATGGTCCCATTATGACCCGGCATCTTGAGCTGTAAATCACGTAACACGGTCGTGCCATGAACTTGGCGTAAGCCGGCCGCCCAAATATGGCATGGTACGGACTTCTTATCTTGACCACCTCAAAGGTCAATTTTTCCACCCTGTAGTTGTGCTCATCTCCAAAGGCCACTTCCAACTTGATCTTGCCGACTGGATAAGCCGACTTACCAGGTACCACACCATGGAAAATAGTGTTTGACTGGCTGAGGTTCTTATCAATCAACCCCATACGACGGAACGTCTCATAATAGAGGATGTTGATGCTGCTGCCTCCATCCATGAGCACCTTACTGAACTTATATCCTCCCACCTGAGGAGCCACAACCAAGGACAAGTGACCCGGATTATCCACCCGGGGAGGGTGATCCTCCCTACTCCACACTATAGGCTGCTCAGACCACCGCAAGTAGCGTGGAACCGCCGGCTCAACAGCATTCACAACCCTCTTATGAAGCTTCTGATCTCGCTTACACAGACTGGTGGTAAACACATTATACAGTCCACCGCTAAGCTGCTTTGGATTGGTCTGGTAACCCCCCTGCTGCTGCTGATGACCCTGGCCAGACTGCTGATTAAAGCCCCCTTGACCGTTCTGAGGATTAGAATTTGAGCCGCCGCCCGGGCCATGAAAACCGTCGGCGCCTGAGCCACCGCCCGGGCCATTGTTGCCGTTTAAAGGCATTGGAATTCTTGAAGGCCTTCATGATTGCACAATCCTTCCATAGATGAGTAGCTGGCTTCTCTCTAGAGCCATGCCTTGGACAAGGCTCATTCAACAGCTGCTCCAGCGTCGGGCCTGACCCGCCGGCTCGGGGAGGGGGCCTCCCCTTGCGTCGCTGGTTAGTACCCTGTGAGCTGGCGTTGGCTACGAACTCTAGGCTGCCGTCGGCCTTGCGCTTGCCACTTCCTTGGTTCCCCGGGTTATGCTGGGAACCCTTGCCATTGCCGTTCTTCTTTCCCTTCCCTGTCCTTTCATCATCTGAAGCGGGGTCCTTGGTACTATCAGAATCGGCGTACTTGACGAGAGCCGCCATCAGTGTACCCATATCACTGCAGTCGCGCTTAAGCCGCCCGAGTTTCATCTTCAGGGGCACGAAATGACAATTCTGTTCTAACATTAAGACTGCAGAGCCGGCATCCATCTTATCAGATGAATGTATTATCTCCTTAACCCGGCGAACCCAATGTGTCGTAGACTCACCCTCCTGTTGCTTACAGTTAGTCAAATCCACAATTGACATAGACTGCCTACAGGTATCCTTGAAACTTTGGATGAACCAGGCTTTTAGCTCAGCCCAAGACCCGATGGAATTCGGTGATAGCCCTTTCAACCAAGTGCGGGCAGTCCCATCTAACATCATGGTGAAGTACTTGCCATTGCCGCTTCACTGACTTCCAACAGTTCGCTGGCCATCTCGTAACTCTCGATCCAGGCTGCGGGTTGTAAGTCAGCCGTGTAATTAGGCACCTTCCTAGGGCCTTTGAAATCCTTGGGTAGACGCTCATTGCGGAGGGCTGGCACTAAACAAGGTACACCTCCAGTCCTGGTAGGGATACCCACGTCGATGGAAGTCGTCGGATAAGCCGGGGGAGTATGGTAAGCCGTCAACTGAGGCACCTGCTCCGCCTCTTGCTGCACTCTGTCTTGATCTGCTGCGTGAAAGGCTCGGTTATGAACCGGGCCATGGCCAGGGGGCTGGTCATGGCGTCGGACGTTACTTGAGCCGGTCGCTGAGACCATGTGTCTGCTATAACTCGGGCTCCGGCCTGGACGAGGGGTCGAGTGGATCATGTCCTGGCTGTAAGAGTATGCCTCTTGCTGCGCTAGTGCTGTCTGAAGGAGTTCCCTGACCCGGCGGGTTTCAATAGCCGTCGGAGAGTCGCCGTCAATTGGGAGGGCCGCCAGTCGTGCTGCTGCGGCGACCATGTTCTCCAGCGGGTTAGCATAATGACCCGGTGGTATTGGCACATACTGAGGCGGGGCCGGGTTCACCCGGGGAGGCCCCATCATTTGTGGCTGAACAGGGGTTCCGGACCCGGGCACTATGATCCCTGGCGGGTTACTAGACCCTGCACCTGGCGTGTTGAAGAGGTTTCGAGGATCGTAAACTGGAGGGAGTCGAGATTGGGCTTTTTGATGCCTCCTTCTCATGACCTCATTGGACGCGTTTTGATCCATCATGAGCCGGAAGGACTGTGCCTGAATCAACTGAGTTTGGGCATCGAGAGCCGCCCTCTCCGCCGCCATCCTGATCCCTTCTGTTGCCAGATCCTCTTTGGCTTTCACTAGATCTAACTTTAACTGTGCCACCTCCGCGTCATGCAGAGCTTCATCCGCCGGGTCAACCGCGGCGGTCAACAGGGACGTCATCTTGTCCATGAGATCCATCAGCACCTGAGCCGGCGAGGGCACCGGGTTTCCTGCCCTAGCAGCAGGGTTCTGAACAAGCTGCGCACCGGCCATGAAGATTCCGACCCGGCTCGGCGGCTCAAACGGGTCCGGAATACTGTCACCATCGGAACAACCCATGAGCCTACCATCTTGAAGTTGATACAACGAGTTTGACTCATCTGTGGACGACTCGCCGTCAGAGCCGGCGGCCGTCTCATCACCAGATCCAGGTCTGTCATAGTGCCCTCCATGGACACATCCCACAAAAACATGCCTCAAGGTAGGCAGGGCCCGAGCGGGTCGTGCGCGCTGAGCCGTCTCGATGAGATCGGCGCAGAGATCCGGCCCCGGGCCCGGCTCACCAATCTTGCCAATGAAAACATGAATTCCGTCGAAGGGGACCCGGTATCCATACTCGATTGAGCGGGCGTCGGGGCCCCAGCTTGCATTGTCAATGTAGAGCTTGCCGCGACTACTCTTGGTCATCCGGCCCACAGCGTATCCCTTGAGCCCTTCGAAGCTGCCCTTCAAGAACTCAAATCCACCGTGCGCTGGCCCCACGGTGGGCGCCAACTGTCGTGGAATTGTCACGGCAGATGTCCTCAAGCTAGGACTTAGTCGTGGAGCCATCGCCGCTAGGAAGCTTGAAGGGGTTAACGGGACAAGGAACACGAGGGTTTATACTGGTTCGGCCCCTTACGGTGAAGGTAAAAGCCTACGTCCAGTTGAGGTGGTATTGATTAGGGTTTCGATGACCAGGGAGCTTAACTGCTATGCCTGGCTCTCGATGAGATATTTCTTGTCCTTAAACCGCTGCCGGGTCGTCCCTTTATATAGAGAGGTTGACGCCCAGCAGCTCTTAGAGTCCCGGCCGGCTCATAAAAGTGTCCGGCTCGGACTCTCAACTATTCTTGTCTTACACTACAAGTCTCGCCATACGGCAGTATATCACTACGGGCCTTAAGCCGTCTCCGGGTCTTAAGCCCATCTTTGGCCCACCGTCTTTAAGCTTGGCGCCGGGCTTCAAGTGATGACCCTTATGAGTAACCCGGCCCTTTCTGGCGGGTGACTCTAAGGTTTATATCCTCAACAGTATGGGATAACGACGATCGAATCTCGGGCAACTAACATACCGATGGACAAAGGGAATTGTATACGGGATTGATTGAATCCCCTACATCATGATGAGATCATCATCGAATATGTGGGAGCCAATATGGGTATCCAGATGCCGCTATTGGTTATTGGCCGGAGAGGTGTCTCGGTCATGTCTGCATGGTCTACACACTTCAGGTTCGGTGATGCTAGAGTTGTAATGGGAATTTTTTTGTGGTTACCGAATGTTGTTCGGAGTCCCAGATGAGATCTTGGACGTCACGAGGAGTTCCAGAATGGTCCAGAGGTGAAGATTTATATATGGGAAGTCCAGTTTCAGTCGCCGGAAAGTTTCGAGGGTTATCGGTATTGTACAGGGACCACCGAAAGGTGTCGGGGTCCATTGGGTGGGGCCACCTACCTTGGGGGACCAAGTGGGCTGAATATGGGTGGGGACCAGCCCCTTAGTGGGCTGGTGCCCCCCCCAAGGGCCCAAGGCGCCTAGGGTTGGAAACCCTAGGGGGTGGGGGTGTCTCCCACCTACTTGGGGGCCAAGTCTCCCCCTTTGGCTGCCCCCCCCCTCTAGATGCATCTAGGGGGCCGGCCCCCTCTACCCTTCACCCTATAAATAGTGGGGGTGGGAGGGCAGCCGCACCCTTCCCCTGGCGCAGCCCTTCCCCCAACTCCTCCTCCTCTTCCGTAGTGCTTGGCGAAGCCCTGCCGCAGAACCGCAAGCCCCACCACCATGTCGTCGTGCTGCCGGAGCTCTCCCTCAATTTCTCCTCTTCACTTGCTAGATCAAGAAGGAGGAGATGTCCCCGGGCTGTACGTGTGTTGAACGCGGAGGCGCCGTCTGTTCGGCGCTTGGATCGGATCTTCCGCGATTTGAATCGTGGCAAGTACGACTCCATCAACCGCGTTCTTGTAACGCTTCCGCTTAGCGATCTTCAAGGGTATGAAGATGCACTCCCTCTCTCTCTTTGCTAGCATCTCCTGGATTGATCTTGGTGACACGTAGGAAAATTTTGAATTATTACTATGTTACCCAACAATAATAGCAATGGCAATTTGCACCAGATATGAATTTGGTCCCAAAGTGATAAATATCCAAGAGGGATATAATAAAAACTTTCATGAAAGATCATTGGATATGATAAGTTTGATTCCTTGCAATAGTTTTGCGATATGGAGATAATAATATGTGAGTCATGTTAGTGAGTAATTGTGCTTTAGTAAGAATATTGGTGTTAAAGTTTGTGGTTCCCTATGCTAGGACGAAAATCAATAGTTATGCAACGAAGTTACAGCCTACTTGTGGTGCATTATTCAGTGTTAGTTATGTTCAATGCATGTTTATGATCTTTTTTGTTTTTCCGTGAGTCGCTTCTTAATCTATTTGCCAGCCTTCATTTGTACTAAGCGGGAATGCTGCTTGTGCATCCAACTCCTTAAACTAAAGTTGTGCCAAATGAGTCCACCATACCTACCTATATGTGGTGTTTCCTTACCATTCCAAGTAAATTTGTACGTGCCAAATCTAATATTCAAAATAAATTTCTGTTTTGTGTGCCCATACCGATCATGAAGCGGTAGGGAGTGGCCAATATTTTCCATGCTAGGTATTTTATTCTCACGATGAGTGTTTATTCACTTGTCACTGCACAAGAGTGTGGCTGGTAATAGGGATTCCCAGTCCCGAAATGATTTTTTAATATGATGTTAATAATAAATTCCTTAGAAAGTGTTGGTATGTAAGGCACCCGTGGATACGGCTAGCCATGGATTGTGTAAGAATGGTGGAAAGGAAATAAACTTTATTTTCTGTTTGGGAACCACCTATGATATATCTAGCGTGGAAGATATTGGGAATTCTAGGTCGTTTTCGTTGACAGGAAAAGCATGCCTCTCAAAATAATTTTATCTCTCAATTTAAGCTATGAGCTCTGGCACCTCTACAAATCTCTGCTTCCCTCTGCGAAGGGCCTATCTACTTAGTTTTACGCAATTTTTATTTTTATTTTGAGTCTCCATCTTCTCTTATAAAGCACCAACTAGGGAACACTATTGTCATACTTGTGCATTGGATGTAGCTAATATTTGAGTGTGTTTCATGAATGGATCAATGATTGAGCATAATGGGCTAGGAATAACTTTCTTTCGCGTTAATATTTTGAAAGACATGGTTGCTTGTTAGTATGCTTGAGTATTGATGTCTTCATGTCAAATTATAGACTATTGCTTTGAATCATTCAAGTCCAAATGTCCAAGCTATAAAAGAAAAGATTGTATGATGAATATGATAGGCAACATTCCACATCACATTTTTTGTTTTTATCATTTACCTACTTGAGGATGAGCAAGAATTAAGTTTGGGTATGCTTGATGCGTCTCCAATGTATCTATATGTTTTTATCGTTCCATGCTATTGTAGTATCAGTCTTGGATGTTTTATATATATTTACAAGCAATTTTATATCATTTTTTGGGAGTAACCTACTAACTCAGTGCCTAGTGCTAGTTGTTTTTTTTGCTTGTTTTTTACTTTGCAGAATATCAATACCAAACGAAGGCCAAATGCCACGAAAATTTTTGGAGATTTTTTTCCAGGCAATAAGAGACCCTGGAGCTTCGAGGGGGATGAGAAGACGAAGCAGTGGCCCACTAGGCACCAGGGCGCGCCAGGGGCCTAGGGCGCGCCCTGGTACATAGTGGGGCCCATAAGCCTCCGTTTGACCTAACTCCGCCTCTATAAATTCCCTAAAATAAGAAATCCTACCAGGGAGTCCATGAAATACTTTTTTCGCCGCTTCAAGCCTCTATTCTCGAGAGATTCCATCTGGGGACCCTTTTTGGCACTCTGCCGGAGGGGGAATCAATCACGGAGGGGCTCTACATCAACTTTGCCTCCCCTCCGATGATGCGTGAGTAGTTTACCACAGACGTACAGGGCCGTAGTTAGTAGCTAGATGGCTTTTTCTCTCTCGATGTTCTTCAATACAATGTTCTCCTTGATGTTCTTGGAGTTCTATCCAATGTAATTCCTTTTTGCGGTGTGTTTGTTTGGATCCGATGAATTGTGAGTTTATGATCAGATCTATCCATGACTATTATTTGAGTTTCTCTGAACTCCTTTTTGCATGATTGTTATAGCTTCATATTTCTTCTCCGATCTATTGATTTGGTTTAGCCAACTAGATTGATTTATCTTGCCATGGGAAGAGGTGCTTTGTAATGGGTTCGATCTTGCGGTGCTCAATCCTAGTGACAGAATGAGACATGACACGTATGTATCATTGCTATTAAGGGTAAAAAGATGGGGTTTATTCATGAGTGAGTTTATCTTGTCTACATCATGTCATCTTGCTTAAGGCATTACTCTGCTTCTTGTGAACTTAATACACTAGATGCATGCTGGATAGCGGTCGATGAGTGGAGTAATAGTAGTAGATGCAGAATCATTTCGGTCTACTAATCTTGGACGTGATGCCTATATACATGATCATTGCCTTGGATATCATCTTAATTATTTTCTTTTCTATCAATTACCCAACAGTAATTTGTTCACCCATCGTATGTTATTTTCTCGAGAGAAGCCTCTAGTGAATACTACGGCCCCCGGTTCTATCTTTTATCATATAAAAATCCTAAAAATACTTTCTGCAATTTTACTTTATTTTATTTATTTTATATTTTGTGTGATCTATTTATCTATCACCATGTAATTTAATCTTGAGATTGACCGTCAAGGGATTGACAAACCCTTGTTCGCGTTGGCTGTGAGGATTTGTTATCTTGTGTGCAGTTACTATTTACATAGTGTTGCTTGGTTCTCCTATTGGATTGATAACACTGGTTTCGTAACTGAGGCAAATACTTATCTCTACTGTACTGCATCATCCCCTCCTCTTCGGGGAAATCCCAACGCAGCTCACAAGTAGCAAATAAAGTAGGAAAACATGATACAAAATGGACGCATCAATGGCAGCTTCAGGGAAGATCAAATGATCCATGTAAATAACCTGATAAAAAGAGAAAAATTAATTTATCAGACACACTAAGAATTGTGGTAATAAAACACAAAAAACAAAGTCACGAGAGATAGAAAAATCCCAAAAAAGAAAGGCATATACCGGTAGCATACGAAAGCAGCCCCCAACCCAGAATGAGGAAGTAGACTGTGATTTTATCTTCTCCTGGCACTTCTTGACCTCTTTCCTCGCAACACTTAAAACATGCTCATCCAAGCGAATTCAGCAACCTTGTCCATTTCTTCAAGACTTTTGAGGCACTCTAGGGGCACCATGTTGCTAGTGCCTGGGGTTAAAACTGTTGCAAGTGCTAACAACACCCATGACCTCTTGGTAGTCTCGCTGTCGTCATTCCTTGCTTGATGAAGCACATCCACTTATGCGCAATTGGAGCCCTACCATTCTTGTGATAAATGTTACGGAGGTCACAATGCTCATGTCTCTTGAAAATATCAACTGGTATATTGCCTAACAAAATGTTGAAAACCTTCTTCACCATGTCTCACATAAACACTCTCTCATAAACACAATAACCTTATTCTGACTCAACCCGAAACAAAAGAAAAAATATTGTGTTGTCAACGTGACCTAAAGAAAGTATGTGTTGCAGAAATGATGCATGAGATTAAAAAAGAAGAGAAAAGGTGGGTGCAATACCTGAGCTTATGTCTGCCTATATCGATGCTCATAGCTATCCACTCCATCAGATCATGCGATACGGTGAAGGTGAGATGCTCATGAGATCACTGAATCCAGTTTCATTTATGTCACACCTCTTTCTAGGATTAACCTTTGTGTTGGCAACATCACGCAAGCATTTTGCTGCGAAACGTTGGCTGAATGCACCATCATACTCCATTGCTTCTTTGTCTGGTGGATAACTGCAAAATTCAAAATATAATAAATGTCTTGGGTACACCACAGAAAATGCATACTATATAATGCTACAAAACAAACAAACAAAATGAAAACTCCACTTATGAAAAATATGAAATCTGCCACATTTAGTCCACTACTAGTATGTCAAAAACAAAAGATGACAGGGAAATGGCAAGGGCCTACTAAATAAACTAAAAAAACATAGTTTCTAAACCACCATTAGAGCATGCAACAACCACTACTACTACAGATGCGGCCGACATTCGGGTTCCAGCTTTCTCAACATCTACAAAGTATAATGAAGCAAAATGATAGCTCAAAAATGAATGCAACAAAGGTACCATAAGATGAAAATCTTGTCTGAATATAGTTCCATATAGAATATAAAACAATAGTAACCATCTGACTACACTGCCTTTCATGTAAAAATCCTGATCTAAATCACATTGCAGGATGCAACATGACTTGGCACTACGATCCCACAAGGGCATCACAACTGAGAAATCTTGGCCCCCTAGCTCTAAAATCTCAACTAGAAACCCTAGCAACAACTGGGAACCAAATTAATCCGATCTAAACTACAAACCCTACCTGAAATGGGGAGGAAATGGGGAAGATGAAGGGGGTGGCAGCTCAAGTGAAAGCCCTAAACGAAACAAAATTCGGGATGAGGGCGATTTTGTCCTCGATCTACTCATCCAACACTAAGAACTGCCCGAGTTAACCCCGAAATGATGCTCTACATAGAGGTCTGATACGTCCATTTTGCATCATGCTTTTATATCGATATTTATTGCATTATGGGCTGTTATTACACATTATGTCACAATACTTATGCCTATTCTCTCTTATTTTACAAGGTTTACACGAAGAGGGGGAATGCCGGCAGCTGGACTTCTGGGCTGGAAAAGGAGCAAATATTAGAGACCTACTCTGCAAAACTCCAAAAGTCCTGAAACTCCACGAAAGTCGGTTTTGGAATATATAAAAAATATTGGGCGAAGAAAGCACCAGAGGGGGGCCACACCCTGTCCACGAGGGTGGGGGCGCGCCCTACGCCCTCGGGCGCGCCCCTGCCTCGTGGGCCCCCTGGCAGGCCTCCGGTACCCATATTTTGCTATATGAAGTCATTCGCCCTAGAAAAAATCAGAAGGAAGCTTTCGATACGAAGCGCCGCCGTCTCGAGGCGGAACCTGGGCAGAACCAATCTAGGGCTCCGGCGGAGCTGTTCTGCCAGGGAAACATCCCTCCGGGAGGGGGAAATCATCACCATCGATCCTCTCACCGGGAGGGGGCCAATCTCCATCAACATCTTCACCAGCACCATCTCCTCTCAAACCCTAGTTCATCTCTTGTATCCTATCTTTGTCTCAAAACCTCAGATTGGTACCTATGGGTTGCTAGTAGTGTTGATTACTCCTTGTAGTTGATGCTAGTTGGTTTATTCGGTGGAAGATCATATGTTCAGATCCTTTATGCATATTAATGACCCTCTAATTATGAACATGAATATGATTTGAGAGTAGTTACGTTTGTTCCTGAGGACATGGGAGAAGTCTTGCTATAAGTAGTCATGTGAATTTGGTATTCGTTCGATATATTGATGAGATGTGTGTTGTCTTTCCTCTAGTGGTGTTATTTGAATGTCGACTACATGACACTTCACCATTGTTTGGGCCTAGAGGAAGGCATTAGGAAGTAATAAGTAGATGATGGGTTGCTAGAGTGACAGAAGCTTAAACCCTAGTTTATGCGTTGCTTCGTAAGGGGCTGATTTGGATCCACATGTTTCATGCTATGGTTAGGTTTACCTTAATACTTCTTTTGTTGTTGCGGATGCTTGCAAGATGCTTGTCCAAGGAAGGGCCGCACCCAAGCACCGGTCCACCCACATATCAAATTGTCAATGTAACGAACGCGAATCATATGAGCGTGATGAAAACTAGCTTGACGATAATTCCCATGTGTCCTCGGGAGCGCTTTCCTTTATATAAGAGTTTGTCCAGGCTTGTCCTTTGCTACAAAAAGGATTGGGCCACCTTGCTGCACCTTGTTTACTTTTATTACTTGTTACCCGTTACGAATTACCTTATCACAAAAACTATTTGTTACCGATAATTTCAGTGCTTGCAGAGAATACCTTACTGAAAACCGCTTATCATCTCCTTCTGCTCCTCGTTGGGTTCGACACTCTTACTTATTGAAAGTACTACGATAGATCCCCTATACTTGTGGGTCATCAAGACTCTTTTCTGGTGCCGTTGCCGGGGAGTGAAGCGCCTTTGGTAAGTGGAATTTGGTAAGGAAAAATTTATATAGTGTGCTGAAATTTACTGCCACTTGTTACTATGGAAAGTAATCCTTTGAGGGGCTTGTTCGGGGTATCTTCACCCCGACCAGTAGAGCAAAGAGTTGCTCCTCAACCTACTGAACCTACTGAAAATGTTTATTTTTAAATTCCTTCGGGTATGATAGAGCAACTGCTAGCTAATCCTTTTACAAGAGATGGAACATTGCATCCCGATTTGCCCCTAATATATGTGGATGAAGTTTGTGGATTATTTAAGCGTGCAGGTATGCCCGAGGATGTTATCAAGAAGAAGGTCTTCCCTTTATCTTTGAAGGGAAAGGCATTGACATGGTTTAGGCTATGCGATGATATTGGATCATGGAACTACAACCGATTGAAACTGGAATTTCATCAGAAGTTTTATCCTATGCATCAGGTTCATCGTGATCGTAATTATATATATAATTTTTGGCCTCGCGAAGGAGAAAGCATCGCTCAAGATTGGGGGAGGCTTAAGTCAATGTCATATTCATGCCCCAATCATGAGCTCTCGATAGAAATTATTATTCAAAAAAATTATGCTCGGCTTTCTCTCAATAATCGCTCCATGCTCGATACTTCTTGTACTGGTTCTTTTATGATGAAGACTATTGAATTCAAATGGGATCTATTGGAAAGAATTAAATGCAACTCTGAAGATTGGGATCTCGACGAAGGTAAGGAGTCAGGTATAACACCTAAGTTTGATTGTGTTAAATCTTTTATGGATACCGATGTTTTTCGTGAATTTAGCACCAAATATGGATATGACTCTGAGATAGTAGCTTCTTTCTGTGAATCATTTGCTACTCATGTTGATCTCCCTAAGGAGAAGTGGTTTAAATATCATCCTCCCATTGAAGTAAAAGTAGCTGAACCTATTAAAGTTGAAGAAAAGACTATCACTTATAATGTTGATCCTATTGTTCCTGCCGCTTATATTGAGAAACCACCTTTCCCTGCTAGAATAAAGGATCATGCTAAAGCTTCAACTGTGGTTCGTAAGAGTAATACTAGGACACGTACACCCCCTGAGCAAATTAAAGTTGAACCTAGTATTGCTATGGTTAAAGATCTCTTGGCTGATAATATTGATGGGCATGTTATTTACTTCTGTGATGAAGCTGCTAGAATTGCTAGACCCGATACTAAAAATAAACATATACCTATTGTAGGCATGCCTGTTATTTCTGTTAAAATAGGAGATCATTGCTATCATGGCTTATGTGATATGGGTGCTAGTGCGAGTGCAATACCTCATTCTTTATACGAAGAAATTATGCATGATATTGCACCTGCTGAGTTAGAAGGTATTGATGTTACAATTAAGCTTGCCAATAGAGATACTATTTCACCAGTTGGGATTGTTAGAGATGTTGAAGTATTGTGTGGGAAAGTTAAATATCCTACTGATTTTCTTGTTCTTGGTTCCCCACAAGATGACTTTTTCCCCATTATATTTGCTAGACCCTTCTTGAATACTGTTAATGCTAAGATAGATTGCAAAAAGGATGTTGTTACTATTGGTTTGGGGGATATGTCTCATGATTTTAATTTTGCTAAATTCCATAGACAACCCCATGATAAAGAATTGCCTAGTAAAGATGAAATTGTTGGTCTTGATTCTATTGTTGTGCCTCCTAATGATCCTTTAGAACAATATTTGCAAGACCATGAAAATGATATGTTCATGAATGAAAGAAGGGAAATAGATGAAGTATTCTTTAAACAAGGAACTATTTTGAAACACAATTTGCCTGTTGAAATTCTAGGGGATCCTCCTCCACCCAAGGGTGATCCCATGTTTGAGCTTAAATTATTACCTGATACTCTTAAATATGCTTATCTTGATGAAAAGAAGATATATACTGTTATTATTAGTGCTAACCTTTCAGAGCAAGAAGAAGAGAAATTATTGAAAACTCTGAAGGAGCACCGTGCTGCTATTGGATATACTCTGGATGATCTTAAGGGCATTAGTCCCACTCTATGCCAGCACAAAATAAAATTGGAGAAAGATGCTAAACCGGTTGTTGATCACCAACGACGGTTAAACTCCAAGATGAAAGAAGTGGTAAGAAAAGAAATACTAAAGCTTCTGGAGGCAGGTATAATTTATCCCGTTGCCGATAGTCAGTGGGTAAGTCATGTCCATTGTGTCCCTAAGAAGGGAGGTATTACTGTCGTTCCTAATGATAAAGATGAATTGATTCCACAAAGAATTGTTACAGGTTATAGAATGGCAATTGACTTCCGCAAATTAAATAAAGCTACTAGAAAGGATCATTACCCTTTACCTTTTATTGATCAAATGCTAGAAAGATTATCTAAACATACACAATTTTGCTTTCTAGATGGTTATTCTGGTTTCTCTCAAATACTTGTGTCAAAAGAGGATCAGGATAAGACCACTTTTACTTGCCCTTTCGGTACCTTTGCTTATAGACGTATGCCTTTTGGTTTATGCAATGCACCTGCTACCTTTCAAAGATGTATGACTGCTATATTCTCTGACTTTTGTGAAAAGATTGTTGAGGTTTTCATGGATGATTTGTCCGTTTATGGAACTTCTTTTGATGATTGCTTGGGCAACCTTGATTGAGTTTTGCAGAGATGTGAAGAAACTAATCTTGTCTTGAATTGGGAGAAGTGTCACTTTATGGTTAATGAAGGTATTGTCCTGGGGCATAAAATTTCTGAAAGAGGTATTGAAGTTGATAAAGCTAAAGTTGAAGCTATTGAAAAGATGACGTGTCCTAAGGACATCAAAGGTATAAGAAGTTTCCTTGGTCATGCCAGTTTTTATAGGAGGTTCATTAAAGACTTCCGTAACATCCCCAGCATCACACTACAGTAATCTCCCCCTAATAAAGGTCATGTCATCATGATCATCATGCCAAAATGCCACTTGTCCAAAATCTACTTCAAATTCAAATTCAAATTGCATGTCAAATATTTGCTTCTTCTTTCATGCAATCAAAATAGTTCACAATAAGACAAATATTCTCTAAGTATTTTTCATGTTAAAACCAAAATCTTTGGAGTTCCCAAATTGCCTCTGGAAATTAATTAGTGTTTCAGCAGCATTTAAATATGCCATTCCCAATTTCCAAAATTCCTAGACGATTCTTCTTGCCTCCAAACTATTTGTGGCAACACCTAAAAATGTGGAGGAATTAATGGGCCAAGTCCCATATTTTTCCTAAATCCTTTGGATGCTCAAATAAATCATTTCCTCTCTCTATTTTAATTTATAAAAAAAGGAAAAGGCTATAGCAAAAGAAAGAAAAGCCCCCTATACTGTAACTTGCCATATTTGTAACTCCGACTCTTGCCATTTTCGGCTATGCGCTATGTTATTTCCTCCATGGTCGGGTTTTGTTTTTCGTTTTTTATTTTGTCATGTCATGCATTTCATATCATGTCATCATGTGCATTGCATTTGCATACGTGTTCGTCTCTTGCATCCGAGCATTTTCCCCGTTGTCCGTTTTGCAATCCGGCGCTCCTATCTCCTCCGGCGCATCCCTCTTGTTTTCTTTCGTGTGCGGGTGTCAAACTTTCTCAGAATGGACCGAGGCTTGTCAAGTGGCCTTATTACACCACCCGGAGACCACCGGTCAAGTTTCGTTCCATTTGGAGGTCGTTTGGTACTCCAACGGTTAACCGGGCATCCGCAATGTCCATTTGAGTGTACAGCAAAAAACCCCTCAAAAACCAGCCCAAAAACCACCAAACTCTCTTCCATGCTCTAGGTCGTTCGATCACGATCGTGTGGGCGAAAACCGCACCTCATTTGGAGCCTCCTAGCTCCCTCTACCTATAAATATGTGGGCATCCCGAAATTACATTCGCAGTCTCACGT
Organism: Aegilops tauschii subsp. strangulata; assembly: GCF_002575655.3. Classification (NCBI taxonomy): domain Eukaryota; kingdom Viridiplantae; phylum Streptophyta; class Magnoliopsida; order Poales; family Poaceae; genus Aegilops; species Aegilops tauschii. The sequence continues at coordinate 46,753,156 of NC_053037.3, forward strand.
AACCCTAAAATCCCTCCGCGCTGCGCCGGACGCGTCCGCTCCGGCCGGACAAGTCGCCGCCAACCCGCAGCTGCCACGTGGCAAGCCCGTCGCCGCCACCGCCGGAGCCCGCGGGCCCAACACCGGCCCTCCCGGCCCGCAGCTCCGCCGCCCGCCGGCTCCTGCCGCAGCCCTCCGCCGTGCCCGCCGGCGCGCTGCCCCACGCCGCTGCCGGCCGCCCGTCACCGACGCCGCGGCTCCCGCCGCCGCCGCGTGCCACCACCGACGCCGGCGACCGCGCCCCTCCGGCCGTCGCCCGGCGCCCCACCTCGCCGCCTCCTCCTTCCCCTCTCCGGCCGCTCCTCCTCCTCACCGCGGCCTCCCGCCGGCGAGCGCCATCGAGGCCAAGCTCGAGCTCCAAACTTCGGCCCGATCCAGATCTGTACGCGTTGACTTTCTCGCCCCCCTAATTTTTCTCAAGTCCTCAATTTTTCCAGCAAGTGCCTCTGTTCATAGTTGCATAACTCCTTGCATATAGCTCCGATTCGCGCGTGTAATATGTCAAATTGTTCGTCTCACAATGATCTTAATTTTGTTAAATTGCACCATGTTCATTAGAGGTCATATTGATGCCCAAATCTCTGTTGGAAGAGGGCTAGTTGCTGTTATTCTCTGGTTCTTATCAGAACTTGGAGATTTGTCATTTTTGTATCTTTAAATCTGTGCATCTTATGGGCATGATCCCTACATGTGTTTTGAAGTATGCCATGCCATCTTTCTAAGGGTGTATGCCATGTATTTTTGTGATCTCTGTGGTGACTAGCACAAGCATGCAAAGTAGGCCCCGTAATATTTCTGATTTCAGGGACTTAGTGATTTCTCCAAGTCTTTGTCTGCTGTTATTTTGTTGCCATGTAAACTTGATGCTACAGAGAGATCCATGCATATTTTGGAGATGTACAGTAAGGATGTTTTGTAGATATAGTTGTAATTGATCCATTCCTGCAATGTTTTGCAATTATGGAGTGCCATAGCATGACTAAATCCTTCTCTACTTTTGCTATAAAATATTTCTGGCAGATTCTTAACATGATATTCATTTTTGCCAAGCTTATTGTAGTTGATCCATACATGCTATGCTTGTGTTCTTGCCATGGTTATCTTCATAAGCATGCCATCTTGCTGTAGGTATACTATTTTTGTCATGAAGTGCTCTGTAGTGAGTGCATCAAGCTCACAAAGAGGCCTACATATTATTATTTCTGTCATGCTCTGTTTTCTGCTAAGTCTGAAACCTGATAACGAAACTTGCTATGTTTACGTGCTTGCCATCATATCTTCTTGTCCTTTTTGGCTTATGGTCAGTAAGGGACGTTTGTCATGTGCATTTAGTAGAAAACTGCCATGCCTTGTTTTGCTATGTTAAGTTCCTGTACCGTGTTGATTTCATGCTCTGAACATTGCTACCTGATGCTGTTTTCTGCCATGTCCAGTTTTTCACTGTCTGTGAACCTGTTATCTTTTGCACTTTTGCCATGCTTGTTTGAGCTTGATATGTTGTGAACTAGCCGTAGCTCAGTGTTCATATTTTGTCAAGCATCTCCTCTAGATTACTGTCATATACTTTGTTGCTATGTTGGAGTGTTGTAGCACTGTTGCTTGTTGCATTTTAAGTGCTATCTTGCTGTTAATCGCAGATTCGTGTCATTCTTGTTTTGCTTGCCATTTGCAAACCGTGCATCCGATTCCGGTGATCTTTATATCGATTTCGACCGAAATCATCTCATCTTTCCAGTGGCATGCTTGGTTTTCCAAGTTACTGCAATGTTCATCATTTTCCTTCCGGAGCACGCATATGCATCGCATATCACATCTCGCATATCATACATGTTTTGCATCATGTTGCTTGTGCATTTCTCGTGATTGATTGTGGTTCCGTTTGCTTGTGTTCTTGTCTTGGGTAGAGCCGGGAGACGAGTTCGTGAACGAGGAACCTGTTGAGTACGCTTACGAGGATCAAGCTCTCGACAACTCTGAGAACCTTGCAGGCAAGATGACCACCCCTCGAAATCACTTCTATCTTTGCTTTGATAGTTGTTCTCTCTATTGCCATGCTATGCTACCTATCACTTGCTATATCATGTCACTCATTTTGCCATGTCAGCCTCTAACCATCTTTTCCTAGCAAACCGTTGTTTGGCTAAGTTACCGCTTTTGCTCAGCCCTTCTTATAGCGTTGCTAGTTGCAGATGAAGTTGAAGTTTGTTCCATGTTGGAACATCGATATGTTGGGATATCACAATATCTCTTATTTAATTAATGCATCTATATATTTGGTAAAGGGTGGAAGGCTCGGCCTTATGCCTGGTGTTTTGTTCCACTCTTGCCGCCCTAGTTACTGATATACCGGGATTATGTTCCTTGAGTTTGCGTTCCTTACACGGCCGGGTGATTTATGGGACCCCCTTGACAGTTCGCCTTGAATAAAACTCCTCCAGCAAGGCCCAACCTTGGTTTTACCATTTGCCACCTAAGCCTTTTCCCCCGGGTTTTCGCGAGCCCGAGGGTCATCTTTATTTTAAACCCCCGGACCAGTGCTCCTTCGAGTGCTGGCCCAAACCGAGCGATGTCCGGCGCCCCCTGGGCAACCAGGGTCTATGCCAACCCGACGTCTGGCTCATCCGTTGTGCCCTGAGAACGACATATGTGTAGCTCCTATCGGGATTTGTCGGCACATTCGGGGGCTTTGCTGGTCTTGTTTTACCATTGTCGAAATGTCTTGTAAACCGGGATTCCGAGACTGATCGGGTCTTTCCGGGAGGAGGTTTACCTTCGTTGACCGTGAGAGCTTATGATGGGCTAAGTTGGGACACCCCTGCAGGGTATTATCTTTCGAAAGCCGTGCCCGCGGTTATGAGGCAGATGGGAATTTGTTAATGTCCGGTTGTAGAGAATCTGTCACTTGACCCAAGTAAAATACATCAACTGCGTGTGTAGCCTTGATGGTCTCTTCTCGGCGGAGTCCGGGAAGTGAACACTATCTGAGTTATGTATGACGTAAGTAGGAGTTCAGGATCACTTCTTGGTCATTGTTAGATGACCATTCCGTTGCTTCTCTTCTCGCTCTCATTTGCGCAAGTTAGCCACCATTATGCTTTTTGCCGCTGCAGCTCCACCTCATTACTCCATCCTTTCCTATAAGCTTAAATAGTCTTGATCTCGCGGGTGTGAGATTGCTGAGTCCTCGTGACTCACAGATTCTACCAAAACAGTTGCAGGTGCCGACGATGCCAGTGCAGATGATGGGGTCGATCTCAAGTGGGAGTTCGACGAGGAACGTGGTCGTTACTTTGTGTCTTTTCCTAGATCAGTAGTGGAGCCCAGTTGGGACGATCGGGGATCTAGCATTTGGGGTTGTCTTATTTTCATCTGGATTTTGACCGTAGTCGGTCTATATGCTTGTATTTTGGATGATGTATGAATTATATTTATGTATTGTGTGAAGTGGCGATTGTAAGCCAACTCTTTATCCCATTCTTGTTAATTACATGGGATTGTGTGAAGATGACCCTGCTTGCGACAAAACCACTATGCGGTTATGCCTCTAAGTCGTGCCTCGACACGTGGGAGATATAGCCGCATCGTGGGTGTTACAAGTTGGTAATCAGAGCCATCCCCGACTTAGGAGCCCCCTGCTTGATCGAATCGCTGGCGTTGTTGAGTCTAGAACAAAAATGTTTTGAGTCTTAGGATTATATATATCGGAGAGTAGGATTCTTTTTACTCCTCAGTCCCTTCGTCGCTCTGGTGAGGTCTCCTGACGTAGAAGTTTTGACTATTCTCTCCTCAAATTTCACTAAAAAAAATTTAGGATCACGCGGGTATCTTGGAATCGTTCCGATGGTTTTGTGACGAGAACATTGTTCTTGGTGCCTCCTGACATTTAGGGGTTGTGGCAGTGTCCCGGGGAGTTGAGCTCCGAGGTGTTGTCGTCACAATTTTATTGTTAAAGTTCTGGAATACCTGAGTTTCGCCGACATCGAAATCTCTTTTATGCAGTTGTTGGTGAGATCACCTCGACGCCACCCAGTACTGGGGCGGGAGTTCGGGAGTATTGCAATACCTTGTATAACGGATGTTTTTCGAAGGTTGAGGTAAACGATTTCTGAAGGTTTCTTGGTTATGTGTTGACGGATGGATACAGCTGGATCTAGGGATTGCTAGTTTGGGTGATATATTTTGTGTCCCTTGTATCCCCAACACCAGATTGCATAACCAGAAAGTTTCGGGAGTTTATAAGTGGGAATTCAAGTAGCCTTAGGATATCTTTCCGACAGACGCATGATATGAGATTGGGGTTCGACGTCTAGTGGTCCGCCTGTACACGGTTGGTTTTACAGTGGTCTCGTAGTGTCTTAAAGAGTCCATGGCTATGCTGACTCGGGGACGCTTTGTATGTCATGTGCACAGCCTTGTACATGATGGTGCTGTACGATTGAGCCCGTGTGGGCTCCACCACGAAAACTTCGGACGAAATCTTGATCATATGTGTGTTCCGGCTTATTCTGCAAGCCAATACTTTGTTTTGTTTTGAATTGTGGTATTCGAGTTGCTTCGAAATCATATGTTGATTCCATATCTTTTTCTAAGTGGCTTCTCAACTTATGGAAGTGTGTTGATTTACTACGGAATTCATTCGTTCTTCTTCGTTCGAATGTTTATTGTGAAGACTATATGTTGCAATTTCTATCCGTTGATTCTACTTATCTATTTGTCTACCAAGATGCTAACGGATGTCACCCTCTTCAGGATGGCTCTGCCAACGCGTCAGAATCCGGATCGCAATGAAGGGAGTCAAGCGAACCCTTCTCACTACCTTCTCCTACCCATAAGCTTAAATAGTCTTGATCTCGCGGGTGTGAGATTGTTGAGTCCTCGTGACTCACAGATTCTACCAAAACAGTTGCAGGTGCCGACGATGCCAGTGCAGATGATGGGGTCGATCTCAAGTGGGAGTTCGACGAGGAACGTGGTCATTACTTTGTGTCTTTTCCTGATGATCAGTAGTGGAGCCCAGTTGGGACGATCGGGGATCTAGCATTTGGGGTTGTCTTATTTTCATCTGGATTTTGACCGTAGTCGGTCTATATGCTTGTATTTTGGATGATGTATGAATTATATTTATGTATTGTGTGAAGTGGCGATTGTAATCCAACTCTTTATCCCATTCTTGTTCATTACATGGGATTGTGTGAAGATGACCCTTCTTGCGACAAAACCACTATGCGGTTATGCCTCTAAGTCGTGCCTCGACACGTGGGAGATATAGCCGCATCGTGGGCGTTACATATACCCCCCTGGGCCTCGGCCCACCAGGCCATCAGCCTGGCCGGCCCAACCCCCCACTCCCCCGGTCATCTCCCTCCCCACTGTTCGAATGACCGAGGCACCCACGTTCGTCCCTGACCACCTCGCCGCCACGCGCCGCTACAGTCCCCGGAGGAGGATAAGGCCGCCAGCGCCTCGACGCCTCGATCCTCTCTCCCCACTCCCACTAGCGCCTCTCCTCACCCAAATCCACTTTCCCCTCTCCCTCACGCGCTCGCTCCTCCTGAGCGCCACTGTCGCTATGCGTCGGTCGATCCCGCAGCCACCAGGCTCTACGACCTTGCCGGCATGTCCTGCAGCTCCAGCGCCATCGTCCTCTTCGTCTGGTGCCACTGGACCGTGCTGGGGGCCGCCGGAGCGCCTGCCTCGACTGCTTCTTCCTCCTCTGGTCCGACGTCGCCGTGCTGCATCGCCACCGCGGCATCCGCCACCGCCTCGCCTCGCCACCGTGCCCAACGTCTTCGCCGTCGTCTTCCACGTCGCTTGACGCCTTCTGTTGGAGCCGAGGGACCCTGCAGCGCCGAGCCCCTTTGTTTGCATCTCCGGTCGCCGCCGTTCCCCTCCGACTCCGGCGACCTCTCTGCTGCTACTAAACTGACCACAGGCCACCGTGAGCCGCTCGGTGAGCTCCTCCCTCCCTCCTTTCCTCTCCTCGCGCCTTGTGCATCACCGTAGCTAGCTCGCCGTCGCGTCATTTTTCTGTCCGCCGCCGCAAGCTCGTATCCGGCGAGGTCGTCGCCTCCCGCCTGCTGTCGACTGCGGCAATCGACTCACGCGAACGCCATCTGCCCGTAGAGCCGCTTCGCATGCCGAACCATGCCCCGCCTTGCCGTCCCCGTGGGGCACCCGAAAGTGCCGCCGCCGTCGTTGTATCTCTCAGCTCCGGCCACCCCCCTCCCTACGAGACCACCACGGGTGGATGCGGCTTCGTCTGCACGTTCGAACGTGGCCGGCCCCGTGCCAAACAGTGGCCGTGGCTGTTTTCCGGCGAGACCTGGGGCACACCGCCGCGAAAACGGTCGCCGGAGCCCTTCTCTGGTGCCCTGCTGACGTGGTGCCGCTGGGGCCACCTCCACAGCCACTGACTGGTGGCCCCAGTGGCCCCGCTGACCCCGTTGACTACTTTGACCAGTCAACGGTGCTGACTGGGCAACCCCCAGTCGTCGACAGGTGGTCCCCCATGATTAATTAAACTAATTTAATTTTAAACTAATCTGCTAATTACTTTAGTGGCTGACAGATGGGGCCCATCTGCTAATTGACCTAATTAGTTGAATTTAACTCTCTGGTTAACCCACTGTGTATGACACGTGGGACCCAGCTATCAGGTTTGACCTGAGTTAGCTGGGTTGACTGCTGACCTCATACTGATGCAATAAGCTATTTTTCTGAATTAGTTTAAATCTGTTAATTTCAGAATATGTTTAAATCTTTGAAAAATCATATGAAATAAACCGTAGCTCCGATGAAAATGTTTTCTACATGAAAGTTGCTCAGAAAAATCCAACGAATCCGAATACATGGTTCATTCATCTCACATGCCCCTAACATGCTGAACATGGAACATTCCCCCTCTTTTCCTCTCTCCGAAATCTGCCTAACGCTGGGAATTCATCCTCGGATGTTTACTCCCTTCGTCTGCAACGTGTAGTACTATGTTAGGTCGACCCTAGTTCTGCTTATCGTCTTGTCATGCTTAGTGGTACCTCTGTTTGCTTTATATTTACTGTTTATTCCCCCTCTTCTCTTCGATAGACCCCGAGACCGATGTTGCCCCTGTGATCGACTACGTCGACGATGACCCCTCCTTGCCAGAGCAACTAGGCAAGCCCCCCCCCCCTTTGATCATCCCGATATCGCCCATTCTATTCTCTCATGCTTGCATTAGATTTTGCTACTGTTATTGTTTGCTCCTATTCTGATGCATAGCCTGCTTTTGTAACCTGCTTATTGTTACCTACCTGCTTATCCTAACTGCTTAGTATAGGTTGGTTAGTGATCCATCAGTGACCCCCACCTTGTCCTTGTTGCCCCTGATTCATCATCGAAGACCCGATCAACGGGATCGAAGACCAGGCCCCGGCACCGCACATCACTTTCCCCTTAGTTGCTCGACACTACACGGTTATTATCGAGTGTCGAGGGTGAGACCTCTTCAGCACTTCTGATGTTAACCCTGTAGTGTAGCTATTCGGTCGTGGTCATCGAGGGTGATTTCCTCCTTAACCACTTTCGATACGACTTTGTCGTGCAACCCCTCAAGTGCGAACCTCGAGGGTGGTCCCTCTTACGTTCACCTTGATGATTACATCGAGTGGAATTCGCCGGGGGTGATTCCTCGGGTTTTCCCCTTGATGTTTGGACACACAGATACTTGGACTTTCCCACTGCTACTTGGAAAGGCGGGTCGACCCTGAGGGGTACCCGCGAGTGATGTGGAGACGGGTTGACCTGGAGGGTGCCCGCAAGATAATTACGAGGCGTGGTCTGGCATTCCTAGCCCTTGCCGCAAGTCCTCGAGACGGGGCAACGGGGTCACATCTTTTGTGAGTCTCTGCTTGTTACCGCGTGTTCCTAATCCACTATGATTTGGATATTTGCTCCGAGGGGCCTCTGGCCTGATAGCACTAACCATCACGTGGGCATAGTATGGGCGTTCTGCGCCGTATGCATCAGCCGGAGCTTAATAGACGTCAGGAACTGAGCGGCGCGCGCCGGGTTGGACTGATAAGCACCTGCCTTTTTTCAGGAGGTAGCTAGGTCTGCTCACCGGCTGCCCTCGCAACATGCAGGAGTCCCCGGGGCGATGGCCCATGACCCCTGGGGGCATAGGTTTAGTCCGTCGTGCTGACCTCTCTATTAAGCCTAGGTCGGGTTGCGGCGTATTGTTTGGCCGAGGCCGGGCATGACCCAGGAAAGTGTGTCTGGCCGGAGTTAATCGAGCGTGGTGGGTAAGTTGGTGCACCCCTGTAGGGAAGAAAACATCTATCGATAGCCTGTCCTACGTTAACGGACACTTGGAGTTGTATCCCGATCGATACAACTAGAACTGGATACTTGAGATGAGACATGGATATGAGAAATGGATAGTATGGCTCTGGGATTGCTTTCTCGCGGGCAGTCGAGAAAGGATCTCTGGCCGAGGTTGATAACACTACTACTACTTTACTTTATGCTACTCTACTCCCTCCTGTTGCTGCAAGATGGTGGTTTCCAGAAGATGCTAGTCTTCGATAGGACTAGGTTCTCCCCTCTATTCTGGCATTTCTGCAGCCCAGTCCACATATACAGCCTTCCTTTGATAATGTTGCATATGTAGTGTAGATCCTTGCTTGCGAGTACTTTGGATGACTACTCACGGTTCCTTTGCTCCCCCTTTTCCCCCTTTCTTCTTCTTTCCGGTTGATGCAACTAGATGTCGGAGACCAGGAGCCAGATGCCACCATAGATGTCTACTACTACGTAGAGACCACCGACGACCAGGAGTAGTTAGGAGGCTCCCAGGTAGGAGGCCTTGCCTTTTCGATCGTAGATGCTTTTGTGCTGGCCTTCTTAAGGCACACTTGTCTAACTCATGTCTGTACTCAGATATTGTTGCTTCCGCTGACTCTTGTGTATTCGAGCTTATGTATTCAAACCCTCGAGGCCCCTGGCTTGTAATATAAAGCTTGTATTATTTTAATTTGTGACTAGAGTTGTGTTGTGATATCTTCCCGTGAGTCCCTGATCTTGATCGTACACATTTGCGTGTATGATTAGTGTATGATTGAATCGGGGGGCGTGACAAGTTGGTATCAGAGTCGACTGCCTGTAGGTAGCCCCCTTTCCAACTCCTTGGCCGAAGTTGAGTCTAGTCGTCCAAAACTGTTTTACTAACTTGGCTGTGTGGCTTACGGGCTCACGTCGCCATTGGGTGGTATTAGGATCTTTTATTCCTCGTCCTTACTCTGAGATTCTGATCTCTCTTCTATTCGGGTTAAAGATTTTACTAACTCTAACTTTAGGTTCTCGTAACCACTTCCTACCGGAGAGCCCCTTTCAGTCCAGATGATCGCTTGCTGCTTCAGAAGATTTCGAAGATACTCTCCGATGTTTCCCCGAAATCCTTGTGCCCTTCGCTGTTGCAATTCCATATCACCGATAAATCCCTCTGGATAACTACATACACCTGTCGTTCATACTGTCATCCCTAGTTGATCTTGTTATTACAAGATGCCTTGTAATACTTTCAGGTATTTCAAGAATCCATTGTGCCTGCTGCGTTGCAGCTCCTTTTCCGCCTGAATACGCGTACGAATAATTCCTCACAATTATCGGGGATTCGTTCATCCCCAATTGTTTAGGTATTTCACAAAATTCTTTGAAGTACCATTCGATCTTCCGAAAATCCTCAACAGCCTATTGTTGTTGGAATTCTTGTTTGCTTGCATTATGGTCAATTCCATATTTCTAGTAATCTTCGTTGACATCCTCTGTCACTATTGTTTTGAGTCCCTTGATCCAATATGTTGCGAATGCTTGTAATCCTCAATCAGATCGTAGCATTCATCCTCCCGGCTCAGACGTCACTCCAAACATGAGCTTGTTCTTGTCAAATCAAACCTTGATTGATTGTCGATCTGTATCGATTCAACTCAATTATCTTTTGATCAGAGCCTCTACTTCAGATCTTCTGATTTGAAAATCGTAATTCCTTTGTATTCAAGCTTTGAAGATATCCAGTTATATCTATAACCCGATGCCTTTGCATTCTTTCTTCTTCTGGGTGAGTATCGATACTCACATCAGATCTTTTATGGACCGCCATATCCTTGGTTAGATTATTATCCGACAATGTCCTTCATATTCATTAAACTTGGGAGTTTTTGCCCTGACACATAATGCCTTTGGTAAATTCTATCATCTGCTTTTGTCAACCATGCTCTGCTTTCGAGCTGGTATATTTTAATCGTGAAGTTAGTGGTATATGTTCCTAAGATACCCCTATGGGTTGAACCTATGCTTTTCCTAATTCGTGTGAACTCGAAAGTTATGCGAGTCATACTCTTCTGGTGCTTCACTAGATAAATCTTCAGCACTACAATTTCTTCGAAAACGAGGAGTGAATGAAAGGTTATGCATTGAAGAAGTGGGACTCGACCTTGAACTTTGTGTTCATGCCCATGGACCCGATGTGGCACTTATCATGGAAGCTTCTTGTGATAATAATAATCCCCTTGTTATAAGTTCATCTGGTATCTATGTTTGGTCCTTTGCAACCGTGGTTCTGACCATGATTGTTCCCCTTTTATTCCATTTCCCGGACAAGTTCACGCACTTGTCTTCTGCAGATCAATGCAACTCCACAACCTCTATTTTGATCTTCCTTCAAGTATTACCCTCCGGTATCTCGAGAATATCAAAGAACTGTGTTGCTTCCTATGAGTCTTCATCTAGTATTGCTTCTCACCGATTTCAGATTTCCCCCGGGATCTGAGTTATTAATCACTCGAGGACACCGATAAGTGAATCAGTTGAATCGATTCCGCACTCCGATTCTATAACTCTAACTAATTTTCATTGCTTACAAGTTTAATAATCCTTCAGGTCATTCCTAGCCTGGTCGGCTATGTCATTATCGTGCTAAATTTTAACTGTGCTACCTGGTCCTTCTTCCCGGAACAGAATCTTCGGCGATGAGCCAAGCTTATGTCGATCTTCCTCGTCATACCATTTTTCCTTGAACAGCAAGCTTGCTTTCGAGTTTGTGTCGTACCCATGGTTCCAATAAATTTTCAATTCATCATTCCTTTGACTTGATGTCATCACCGATCGATTACATCTTCCTGAAATCTCTCAACGATTGTGTCGTGCTCGTCAACATTCTGAGCTCTTCCAGCATATCAATCGAATTCAGATAAGAAATACCATCCTTGACCTTCGATGATCTGAGTTGTCATCGACAACCCCCTTGTCTTTTTTCCAACACATGTTTGATCTTGTCTTGGTTATACCTTGGACTCCTTGCGATTCCTGCAATTGTTCCTTGAGTATTTCTTGTGATATTCAATTCCAACCCCTACTTGGAACACCATGTTAATGCTACCTCGAAGCATGACTGAGGTATTCCGACTATCAACAAGAACATTGGAAGCATATTGTCGAATGTTTCTTGGTCTATTATCCAAACACCGTTGTATGGGTAATATCATGATTCTTCCCTAGCCCCCTTTATCTAAATTCTTTTGAACTTGTTGTCATGTCATGTATATCCTACTCCGCTTCCCCTTGGGAAGGATTTACTCCCAATTCTTGTGTGTAAACACATTTTCCTTTCCATTGGTCTGATTAATCTGATAATTTCTTTTCCTTTCCATTGGGTTGTTTAACCTTCTTGTGATCTATATGATATAAGCAGAAATAATTCCCTGCTTATAAAATACCCCGATGTACAACATTGTCAGTGAGACCCTGTTACTATTGTTAATGACATTCCAGTAACCACCGATGGACGGGAACCTTGCCGATTGGTCCGCCTCGTTCAACGAGCAGGAAAATGGTTCTCTTCGTCCCTCGCCCTTGGTACCAGCGTTGTTGCCAACGTAATTGACAGGCTATATATCCTCTGACCTGCCTTGCTATCATGACCGTGCAAAATGAATAGCGCCTTTCCTTCTTTTAACCCACATGGTGGGCCCATAACCCACAGTTCCACAGGATCGAAACCTGACTCTCCTGTACAACCTTGATGCCGAAATATTCTTTACACTCGGCTTCATATCATGTCACGAGCCACCTTCCGAGAGATGATCTATTCCCGATGCTCTGAACCCCCTTTCTCACACTCTGTTCAGGTATCAATCGTTTGTCCATTCGCTTGAAACTTCCTATTGTACCTTCATACTTTGCTCTCGATGTTTATTAACTTTCAACTCGAGAGATACTTCTGCCTCATTCCCTGCATTGTTCACCAGATAATTAACCCTATAAGGGTTAGTTCTTCCGAAGTTACTCTTTACTTCCCCACTTAAATCTCGGGACGAGATTTCTTGTAGTGGAGGAGACTTGTAACATCCCCAGCATCACACTACAGTAATCTCCCCCTAATAAAGGTCATGTCATCATGATCATCATGTTAAAATGCCACTTTCCAAAATCTGCTTCAAATTAAAATTCAAATTGCATGTCAAATATTTGCTTCTTCTTTCGTGCAATCAAAATAGTTCACAATATGACAAATATTCTCTAAGTATTTTTCATGTTAAAACCAAAATCTTTGGAGTTACCAAATTGCCTCTGGAAATTAATTAGTGTTCCAGCAGCATTTAACTATGCCATTCCCAATTTCCAAAATTCCTAGACGATTCCTCTTGCCTCCAAACTATTTGTAGCAATACCTAAAAATGTGGAGGAATTAATGGGCCAAGTCCCGTATTTTTCCTAAATCCTTTGGATGCTCAAATAAATCATTTCCTCTCTCTATTTTAATTTATAAAAAAAAGGAAAAGGCTATAGCAAAAGAAAGAAAAGCCCCCTATACCCCCCTGGGCCTCGGCCCACCAGGCCATCAGCCTGGCCGGCCCAACCCACCCACTCCCCCGGTCGTCTCCCTCCCCACTGTTCGAACGACCGGGGCACCCGCGTTCGTCCCCGACCACCTCGCCGCCACGCGCCGCTACAGTCCCCGGAGGAGGATAAGGCCACCAGCACCTCGACGCCTCGATCCTCTCTCCCCACTCCCACTTGCGCCTCTCCTCACCCAAATCCACTTCCCCTCTCCCTCTTGCGCTCGCTCCTCCCGAGCACCACTGTCGATGTGCGTCGGTCGATCCCACAGCCACCGGGCTCTACGGCCTCGCCGGCATGTCCTGGAGCTCCAACGTCGTCGTTCTCTTCGTCTGGTGCCAGTGGACCGTGCTCGGGGCCACCGGAGCGCCCGCCTCGACTGCTTCTGCCTCCTCTGGTCCGACGTCGCCGTGCTGCATCGCCACCGCGGCCACCGCCTTGCCTCGCCACCGTGCCCAACGTCTTCGCCACCATCTTCCACGTCGCCTGACGCCTTCCGTTGGAGCCGAGGGACCCTGCAGCGCCGAGCCCCTTCGTTTGCATCTCCGGTCACCGTCGTTCCCCTCCGACTCCGGCGACCTCTCTGCTGCTACTAAACTGACCACAGGCCACCGTGAGCCGCTCGGTGAGCTCCTCCCTCCCTCCTTTCCTCTCCTCGCGCCTTGTGCATCACCGTAGCTAGCTCGCCGACGCGTCATTTTTCTGTCCGCCGCCGCAAGCTCGTCTCCGGCGAGGTCGTCGCCTCCCGCCTGCTGTCAACTGCGGCAATCGAATCACGCGAACGCCATCTGCCCGTAGAGCCGCTTCGCATGCCGAACCATGCCCCGCCTTGCCGTCCCCGTGGAGCACCCGAAAGTGCCGCCGCCGTCATTGTATCTCTCAGCTCCGGCCACCCCCTCCCTACGAGACCACCACAGGTGGATGCGGCTACGTCCACATGTTCGAACGCGGCCGGCCCCGTGCCAAACGATGGCCCGTGGCTGTTTTCCGGCAAGACCTGGGGCGCTCCGCCGCGAAAACGGTCGCCGGAGCCCTTCTCCGGTGCCCTGCTGACGTGGTGCCGCTGGGGCCACCTCCACAGCCACTGACTGGTGGCCCCCAGTGGCCCCGCTGACCCCGTTGACTGCTTTGACCAGTCAACGGTGCTGACTGGGCAACCCCCAGTCGCCGACAGGTGGTCCCCCATGATTAATTAAACTAATTTAATTTTAAACTAATCTGCTAATTACTTTAGTGGCTGACAGATGGGGCCCATCTGCTAATTGACCTAATTAGTTGAATTTAACTCTCTGGTTAACCCACTGTGTATGACACGTGGGACCTAGCTATCAGGCTTGACCTGAGTTAGCTGGGTTGACTGCTGACCTCATGCTGATGTCATGCTGATGCAATAAGCTATTTTTCTGAATTAGTTTAAATCCGTTAATTTCAGAATATGTTTAAAGCTTTGAAAAATCATAGAAAATAAACCGTAGATCCGATGAAAATGTTTTCTACATGAAAGTTGCTCAGAAAAATCCAACGAATCCGAATACGCGGTCTGCACATCTGTCACATGCCCCTAGCATGCTGAACATGGAACATTCCCCCTCTTTTCCTCTGTCCGGAATCCGCCTAACGCCGGGAATTCATCCTCGGATGTTTATTCCCTTCATCAAGAACGTGTAGTACTACGTTAGGTCGACCCTAGTTCTGCTTATCGTCTTGTCATGCTTAGTGGTACCTCTGTTTGCTTTATATTTATTGTTTCTTCCCCCTCTTCTCTTTGATAGACCCCGAGACCGATGCTGCCCCTGTGATCGACTACGTCGACGATGACCCCTCCTTGCCAGAGCAACCAGGCAAGCCCCCCCCCCCCTTGATCATCCCGATCGCCCATTCCATTCTCTCATGCTTGCATTAGATTTTGCTACTGTTATTGTTTGCTCCTATTCTGATGCATAGCCTGCTTTTGTAACCTGCTTATTGTTACCTACCTGCTTATCCTAACTGCTTAGTATAGGTTGGTTAGTGATCCATCAGTGACCCCCACCTTGTCCTTGTTGCCCCTGATTCATCATCGAAGACCCGATCAACGGGATCGAAGACCAGGCCCCGGCACCGCACATCACTTTCCCCTTAGTTGCCCGACACTACACGATTATTATCGAGTGCCGAGGGTGAGACCTCTTCAGCACTTCTGATGTTAACCCTGTAGTGTAGCTATTCGGTCGTGGTCATCGAGGGTGATTTCCTCCTTAACCACTTCCGATACGACTCTGTCGTGCAACCCCTCAAGTATGAACCTCGAGGGTGGTCCCTCTTACATTCACCTTGATGATTACATCGAGTGGAATTCGCCGGGGGTGATTCCTCAGGTTTTCCCCTTGATGTTTGGACACACGGATACTTGGACTTTACCACTGCTACTTGGAAAGGCGGGTCGACCCTGAGGGGTACCCGCGAGTGATGTGGAGACGGGTTGACCTGGAGGGTGCCCGCGAGATAATTACAAGGCATGGCCGGGCATTCCTAGCCCTGGCCGCAAGTCCTCGAGACGGGGCAACGGGGTCACATCTTTCGTGAGTCTCTACTTGTTACCGCGCGTTCCTAATCCACTACGATTTGGATATTTGATCCGAGGGGCCTCTGGCCTGATAGTACTAACCATCACGTGGGCATAGTATGGGCATTCTGCGTCGTATGCATCAGCCGAAGCTTAATAGACGTCAGCGACTGAGCGGCGGCGCGCCGGGTTGGACTGGTAAGCATCTGCCTTTTTTCAGGAGGTAGCTAGGTCTGCTCACCGGCCGCCCTCGCAACGTGCAGGAGTCCCCGGGGCAATGGCCCATGACCCCTGGGTGCATAGGTTTAGTCCGGCGTGCTGACCTCTCAATTAAGCCTAGGTCGGGTTGCGGCGTATTGTTTGGCTGAAGCCAGGCATGACCCAGGAAAGTGTGTCCGGCCGGAGTTAATCGAGCGTGGTGGGTAAGTTGGTGCACCTCTGCAGGGAAGAAAACATCTATCGATAGCCTGTCCTACGGTAACGAACACTTGGAGTTGTATACCGATCGATACAACTAGAACTGGATACTTGAGGTGAGACATGGATATGAGAAATGGATAGTATGGCTCTTGGATTGCTTTCTCGCAGGGAGTCGAGAAAGGATCTCTGGCCGAGGTTGATAACACTACTACTACTTTACTTTATGCTACTCTACTCCCTCCTGTTGCTGCAAGGTGGTGGTTTCCAGAAGATGCTAGTCTTCGATAGGACTAGGTTCTCCCCTCTATTCTGGCATTTCTGCAGCCCAGTCCACATATACAGCCTTCCTTTGATAATGTTGAAGGAAATATGCCCTAGAGGCAATAATAAAGTTATTATTTATTTCCTTATTTCATGATAAATGTTTATTATTCATGCTAGAATTGTATTAACCGGAAACATAATACATGTGTGAATACATAGACAAACAGAGTGTCACTAGTATGCCTCTACTTGACTAGCTCGTTGATCAAAGATGGTTAAGTTTCCTAACCATAGACATGAGTTGTCATTTGATAAACGGGATCACATCATTAGGAGAATGATGTGATTGACTTGACCCATTCCGTTAGCTTAGCACTTGATCGTTTAGTATGTTGCTATTGCTTTCTTCATGACTTATACATGTTCCTATGACTATGAGATTATGCAACTCCCATTTATCGGAGGAACACTTTGTGTGCTACCAAACATCACAACGTAACTGGGTGATTATAAAGGTGCTCTACAAGTGTCTCCGAAGGTACTTGTTGAGTTGGCGTATTTCGAGATTAGGATTTGTCACTCCGATTGTCGGAGAGGTATCTCTGGGCCCACTCAGTAATACACATCACTATAAGCCTTGCAAGCATTGTAACTAATGAGTTAGTTAAGGGATGGTGTATTACGTTACGAGTAAAGAGACTTGCCGGTAACGAGATTGAACTAGGTATTAAGATACCGACGATCGAATCTCGGGCAAGCAACATACCGATGACAAAGGGAACAACGTATGTTGTTATGCGGTTTGACCGACAAAGATCTTCGTAGAATATGTAGGAGCCAATATGAGCATCCAGGTTCCGCTATTGGTTATTGACCGGAGACGTGTCTCGGTCATGTCTACATAGTTCTCGAACCCGTAGGGTCCGCACGCTTAAAGTTCTATGATGGTTATATTATGAGTTTATGTGTTTTGACGTACCGAAGGTAGTTCGGAGTCCCGGATGTGATCATGGACATGACGAGGAGTCTCGAAATGGTCGAGACATAAAGATCGATATATTGGACGACTATATTTGGATACCGGAATGGTTCCGGGTGAGATCGGGATAATACCGGAGCACCGGGAGGTTATCGGAACTCCGGGAGGTATATGGGCCTTAGTGGGCTTTAGTGGAAAGGAGGGGAAAGGAGCAAGGGAGGGGGAGCGCCCCCCCCCCCAAGCCCAATCCGAATTGGGAATGGGGCCGCCCCCCCCCCCTTTCCTTCCTCCCTCCTTCCTCTTCCTTCCCTCTCCCTCTCCAAATAGGAAAAGGAGGAGTCCTACTCCCGGTGGGAGTAGGACTCCCCCCTTGGGCACGCCTCCTCCCCTTGGCCGGCCCTCTCCTCCCCCCTTTATATAAGGAGGAGAGGGGCACCCCATAGACACAACAATTGATCTCTTGGATCTTTTAGCCGTGTGCGGTGCCCCTCTCCACCATAGTCCACCTCGATAATATCGTAGCAGTGCTTAGGCGAAGCTCTGCGTCGTTAGCAACATCCTCATCGTCACCATGCCATCGTGCTGACGGAACTCTCCCTCAAAGCTCGGCTGGATCGGAGTTCGAGGGACGTCATCGAGTTGAACGTGTGCAGAACTCGGAGGTGCCCTGCGTTCGGTACTTGATCCGTCGGATTGTGAATACGTACGACTACATCAACCGCGTTGTGCTAATGCTTCCGCTTTCGGTCTACGAGGGTACGTGGACACACTCTCCCCTCTCGTTGCTATGCATCACCATGATCCTGTGTGTGCGTAGGAAATTTTTTGAAATTACTATGTTTCCCAACAGTGGTATCTGAGCCTCGTTTTATGCGTAGATGTTATATGCACGAGTAGAACACAGGAGATTTGTGGGCGACACAAGTCATAATGCTTACCAGCATGTCATACTTTGGTTCGGCGGTATTGTTGGATGAAGTGTCCCGGACCGACATTACGCGTACGCTTACGCGAGACTGGTTCTACCGACGTGCTTTGCACATAGGTGGCTGGCGGGTGTCAGTTTCTCCAACTTTAGTTGAACCGAGTGTGGCTACGCCCGGTCCTTGAGAAGGTTAAAACAGCACTAACTTGACGAACTATCGTTGTGGTTTTGATGCGTAGGTAAGAACGGTTCTTGCTCAGCCCGTAGCAGCCACGTAAAACTTGCAACAACAAAGTAGAGGACGTCTAACTTGTTTTTGCAGGGCATGTTGTGATGTGATATGGTCAAGACATGATGCTATATTTTTATTGTATGAGATGATCATGTTTTGTAACCGAGTTATCGGCAACTGACAGGAGCCATATGGTTGTCGCTTTATTGTATGCAATGCAATCGCCCTGTAATGCTTTACTTTATCACTAAGAGGTAGCGATAGTCGTAGAAGCAATAGTTGGCGACACGACAACGATGCTACGATGGAGATCAAGGTGTCGCGCCGGTGACGATGGTGATCATGACGGTGCTTTGGAGATGGAGATCGCAAGCACAAGATGATGATGGCCATATCATATCACTTATATTGATTGCATGTGATGTTTATCTTTTATGCATCGTATTTTTCTTAGATCGACGGTAGCATTATAAGATGATCTCTCACTAAATTTCAAGGTATAAGTGTTCTCCCTGAGTATGCACCGTTGCGAAAGTTCTTCGTGCTGAGACACCACATGATGATCGGGTGTGATAGGCTCTACGTTCAAATTAAATGGGTGCAAAACTGTTGCACACGCGGAATACTCAGGTTAAACTTGATGAGCCTAGCATATGCAGATATGGCCTCGGAACATTGAGACTGAAAGGTCAAGCGTGAATCATATAGTAGATATGATCAACATAGTGATGTTCACCATTGAAACTACTCCATCTCACGTGATGATCGGACATGGTTTAGTTGATTTGGATCACGTGATCACATAGATGATTAGAGGGATGTCTATCTAAGTGGGAGTTCTTAAGTAATATGATTAATTGAACTTTAATTTATCATGAACTTAGTCTTGGTAGTATTAGCATATCTATGTTGTAGATCAATAGCTCACGTTTAGCTCCCCTGTTTTATTTTTGATATGTTCCTAGAGAAAACTAAGTTGAAAGATGTTAGTAGCAATGATGCAGATTGGATCCGAGATCTGAGGATTATCCTCATTGCTACACAGAAGAATTATGTCCTTGATGCTCCACTAGGTGACAGACCTATTGCAGGAGCAGATGCAGATGTTATGAATGTTTGGCTAGCTCAATATGATGACTACATGATAGTTTAGTGCACCATGCTTAACGGCTTAGAATCGGGACTTCAAAGAAGTTTTGAACGTCATGGACCATATGAGATGTTCCAGGAGTTGAAGTTAATATTTCAAGCAAACACCCGAGTTGAGAGATATGAAGTCTCTAACAAGTTCTATAGCTAAAAGATGGAGGAGAATAGCTCATGCAGTGAGCATGTGCTCAGATTGTCTGGGTACTACAATCGCTTGAATAAAGTGGGAGTTAATCTTCCAGATAAGATAGTGGTTGAAAGAATTCTCTAGTCACCACCACCAAGTTAGTAGAACTTTGTGATGAACTATAGTATGCAAGGGATGACGAAAACGATTCCCGAGCTTTTCATGATGATGAAATCGATGAAGGTAGAAATCAAGAAAGAGCATCAAGTGTTGGTGATTAACAAGACCACTAGTTTCAAGAAAAGGGCAAAGGGAAAGAAAGGGAACTTCATGTCGAATGGCAAGCAAGTTGTCACTTCCGTGAAGAAGCCCAAAGCTAGACTAAAGCCTGAAACTAAGTGCTTCTACTGCAAAGGAAATGGTCACTGGAAGCGGAAATGCCCTGAAGATTTGGTGGATAAGAAGGATG
Source organism: Aegilops tauschii subsp. strangulata (assembly GCF_002575655.3). Lineage (NCBI taxonomy): Eukaryota > Viridiplantae > Streptophyta > Magnoliopsida > Poales > Poaceae > Aegilops > Aegilops tauschii. The sequence continues at coordinate 46,773,178 of NC_053037.3, forward strand.
GCAAAGTGAACAAGGGTTTATTTGATATACAGCTTATTGATGTGTACCTTACTAGTGTTTATAGTAGCCCCTGGGTATTTGATACTTGTTCGGTTGCTAAAAATTAGTAACTCGAAACAGGAGTTACAGAATAAACAGAGACTAGTTGAGGGTGAGGTGATGATGTGTGTTGGAAGTAGTTCCAAGATTGATATGATCATCATCGCACACTCTATACTTTCGGGATTGGTGTTAAACCTAAATAAGTGTTATTTGGTGTTTGCGTTGAGCATGAATATGATTTGATCATGTTTATTGCAATACGGTTATTCATTTAAGTTAGAGAATAATTGTTGTTCTGTTTACATGAATAAAACCTTCTATGGTCAGACACCCAATGAAAATGGTTTGTTGGATCTCGATCGTCGTGATACACATATTCATAATATTGAAGACAAAAGATGCAAAGTTAATAATGATAGTGCAACTTATTTGTGGCACTGCCGTTTAGGTCATATTGGTGTAAAGCGCATGAAGAAACTCCAAGCAGATGGGCTTTTGGAATCACTTGATGCTTGTGAACCATGCCTCATGGGCAAGATGACTAAGACTCCGTTCTCCGGAACAATGGAGCGCGCAACTGACTTATTGGAAAAAATACATACTGATGTATGAGATCCGATGAGTGTTGAGGCTCACGGCGAGTATCGTTATTTTCTCACCTTCACAGATGATTTAAGCAGATATGGGTATATCTACTTAATGACACATAAGTCTGAAACATTTGAAAAGTTCAAAGAATTTTAGAGTGAAGTGGAAAATCATCGTAACAAGAAAATAATGTTTCTACGATCTGATCGTGGAGGAGAATATTTGAGTTACGAGTTTGGTCTACATTTGAAACAATGCGGAATAGTTTCGCAACTCACGCCACCCGGAACACCACAGCGTAATGGTGTGTCCGAACATCGTAATCGTACTTTACTAGATATGGTGCGATCTATGATGTCTCTTATTGATTTACCGCTATCATTTTGGGGTTACGCTTTAGAGACGGCTGCATTCACGTTAAATAGGGCACCATCAAAATCTGTTGAGACGACGCCTAATGAACGGTGGTTTGGCAAGAAACCAAAGTTGTCGTTTCTTAAAGTTTGGGGCTGCGATGCTTATGTGAAAAAGCTTCAACCTGATAAGCTCGAACCCAAATCGAAGAAATGTGTCTTCATAGGATACCCAAAGGAAACTGTTGGGTACACCTTCTATCACAGATCTGAAGGCAAGACTTTTGTTGCTAAATTTGGATCCTTTCTAGAGAAGGAGTTTCTCTCGAAAGAAGTGAGTGGGAGGAAAGTAGAACTTGATGAGGTAACTGTACCTGCTCCCTTGTTGGAAAGTAGTTCATCACAGAAACCGGTTCCTGTGACACCTACACCAATTAGTGAGAAAGTTAATGATATTGATCATGAAGCTTCAGATCAAGTTACTACTGAACCTCTTAGGTCAACCAGAGTGAGATCCGCACCAGAGTGGTACGGTAATCCTGTTCTGGAGGTTATGTTACTAGACCATGACGAACCTACGAACTATGAAGAAGCAATGGTGAGCCCAGATTCCGCGAAATGGCTTGAGGCCATGAAACCTGAGATGGGATACATGTATGAGAACAAAGTGTGGACTTTGGTTGACTTGCCCGATGATCGGCAAGCCATAGAAAATAAATGGATCTTCAAGAGGAAGACGAACGCTGATAGTAGTGTTACTATCTACAAAGCTAGACTTATCGAAAAAGGTTTATGACAAAGTTCAAGGTGTTGACTACGATGAGTTTTTCTCACTCGTAGCGATGCTTAAGTCTGTCCGAATCATGTTATCTATTGTTGTATTTTATAAAATATGGCAAATGGATAAACAAAACTGCATTCCATTATGGATTCCTTAAAGAAGAGTTGTATATGATGCAACTAGAAGGTTTTGTCGATCCTAAAGATGCTAACAAAGTGTGCAAGCTCCAGCGATCCATTCATGGACTGGCGCAAGCATCTCGAAGTTGGAATAAACGTTTTGATAGTTTGATCAAAGCATATGGTTTTATACAGACTTGCGGCGAAGCCTGTATTTACAAGAAAGTGAGTGGGAGCACTAGCTACAACACTTCTGATAAATATATGTGAATGACATATTGTTGAAAGGAAATAATGTAGAAATTTCTGGAAAGCATAAAGGAGTATTTGAAAGGAGTTTTTCAAAGAAAGACCTCGGTGAAGCTGCTTACATATTGAGCATCAAGATCTATAGCGATAGATCAAGACGCTTGATAAGTTTTTTCAATGAGTACATACCTTGACAAGATTTTGAAGTAGTTCAAAATGGAACAGTCAAAGAAAGAGTTCTTGCCTGTGTTACAAGGTGTGAAATTGAGCAAGACTCAAAGCCCGACCACGGCAGAAGATAGAAAGAGAATGAAAGTCATTCCCTATGCCTCAGCCATCGGTTCTATAAAGTATGCATGTTGTATACCAGATCTATTGTATACCCTACACTGAGTTTGGCAAGGGAGTACAATAGGAGTAGATCACTGGACAGCGGTCAAACCTATCCTTAGCGGAATAAGGATATGTTTCTCGATTATGGAGGTGACAAAAGGTTCGTCGTAAACAATTACGTCGATGCAAGCGTTGACACCGATCTGGATGACTCTAAGTCTCGATCTAGATACATATTGAAAGTGGGAGCAATTAGCTAGAGTAGCTTCGTGCAGAGCATTGTTGACATAGAAATTTGCAAAATACATATGGATCTGAATATGGCAGACCCGTTGACTAAACTTCTCACACAAGCAAAACATGATCACACCTTAGTACTCTTTGGGTGTTAATCACATAGCGATGTGAACTAGATTATTGACTCTAGTAAACCCTTTGGGTGTTGCTCACATGACGATGTGAACTATGGGTGTTATTCACATGGTGATGTGAACTATTGATGTTAAATCACATGGCGATGTGATCTAGATTATTGACTCTAGTGCAAGTGGGAGACTGAAGGAAATATGCCCTAGAGGCAATAATAAAGTTATTATTTATTTCCTTATTTCATGATAAATGTTTATTATTCATGCTAGAATTGTATTAACCGGAAACATAATACATGTGTGAATACATAGACAAACAGAGTTTCACTAGTATGCCTCTACTTGACTAGCTCGTTGATCAAAGATGGTTAAGTTTCCTAACCATAGACATGAGTTGTCATTTGATAAACGGGATCACATCATTAGGAGAATGATGTGATTGACTTGACCCATTCCGTTAGCTTAGCACTTGATCGTTTAGTATGTTGCTATTGCTTTCTTCATGACTTATACATGTTCCTATGACTATGAGATTATGCAACTCCCATTTATCGGAGGAACACTTTGTGTGCTACCAAACATCACAACGTAACTGGGTGATTATAAAGGTGCTCTACAGGTGTCTCCGAAGGTACTTGTTGAGTTGCCATACTTCGAGATTAGGATTTGTCACTCCGACTGTCGGAGAGGTATCTCTGGGCCCACTCGGTAATACACATCACTATAAGCCTTGCAAGCATTGTAACTAATGAGTTAGTTACGGGATGGTGTATTATGGAACGAGTAAAGAGACTTGCCGGTAACGAGATTGAACTAGGTATTAAGATACCGACGATCGAATCTCGGGCAAGAAAAATACCGATGACAAAGGGAACAACATATGTTGTTATGCGGTTTGACCGATAAAGATCTTCGTACAATATGTAGGAGCCAATATGAGCATCCAGGTTCCGCTATTGGTTATTGACCGGAAACATGTCTCGGTCATGTCTACACAGTTCTCGAACCCGTATGGTCCGCACGCTTAAAGTTCGATGACGGTTATATTATGAGTTTATGTGTTTTGATGTACCGAAGGTAGTTCGGAGTCCCAGATGTGATCACGGACATGATGAGGAGTCTCGAAATGGGCGAGACATAAAGATCGATATATTGGACGACTATATTTGGATACCGGAATGGTTCCGGGTGAGATTGGGATAATACCGGAGCACCTGGAGGTTATCGGAACCCCCCGGGAGGTATATGGGCCTTAATGGTCTTTAGTGGAAAGGAGGGGAAAGGAGCAAGGGAGGGGGCGCGCCCCCCCCAAGCCCAATCCGAATTGGGAAGGGGTCCCCCCCCTTTCCTTCCTCCCTACTTCCTCTTCCTTCCCTCTCCCTCTCCAAATAGGAAAAGGAGGAGTCCTACTCCCGGTGGGAGTAGGACTCCCCCCTTGGGCGCGCCTCCTCCCCTTGGCCGGCCCTCTCCTCCCCCCTTTATATACGGAGGAGAGGGGCACCCCATAGACACAAAAATTGATCTCTGGGATCTTTTAGCCGCGCGCGGTGCCCCTCTCCACCACAGTCCACCGCGATAATATCGTAGCAGTGCTTAGGCGAAGCCCTGCGTCGGTAGCAACATCATCATCGTCACCACGCCGTCGTGCTGACGGAACTCTCCCTCAAAGCTCGGCTGGATCGGAGTTCGAGGCACGTCATCGAGTTGAACATGTGCAGAACTCGAAGGTGTCGTGCGTTCGGTACTTGATCGGTCGGATCGTGAAGACGTATGACTACATCAACCGCGTTGTGCTAATGCTTCCGCTTTCGGTCTACGAGGGTACGTGGACACACTCTCCCCTCTCGTTGCTATGCATCACCATGATCATGTGTGTGCGTAGGAAATTTTTTGAAATTACTATGTTTCCCAACAAATGTTGCATATGTAGTGTAGATCCTTGCTTGCGAGTACTTTGGATGAGTACTCACGGTTGCTTTGCTCCCCCTTTTCCCCCTTTCTTATTCTTTCCGGTTGATGCAACCAGATGTCGGAGCCAGATGCCACCGTTGATGTCTACTACTACGTGGAGATCGGTGACGACCAGGAGTAGTTAGGAGGCTCCCAGGGAGGAGGTCTTGCCTTTTCGATCGTAGATGCTTTTGTGCTGGCCTTCTTAAGGCATACTTGTCTAACTCATGTCTGTACTCAGATATTGTTGCTTCCGCTGACTCTTGTGTATTCGAGCTTATGTATTCGAGCCCTCAAGTCCCCTGGCTTGTAATATAAAGCTTGTATTGTTTTAATTTGTGTCTAGAGTTGTGTTGTGATATCTTCCCGTGAGTCCCTGATCTTGATCGTACACATTTGCGTGTATGATTAGTGTACGATTGAATTGGGGGCATCACAACTTCTCAAAAATCTCTAGGCCTCTGACTAATCTCTTACAAAAAGATGTTCCTTTTGTCTTTGATGATGATTGTGTAGAAGCATTTGAAATACTTAAGAAAGCCTTGATTTCTGCACCTATTGTTCAGCCACCAGACTGGAATTTACCCTTTCAAATTATGTGTTTCTAGTGATTATGTTGTAGGTGTTGTTCTAGGACAAAGAGTTGATAAGATTAAATGTTATCCAGTATGCTAGTAAAACTCTAGACAGTGCCCAGAGAAATTACGCTACAACTGAAAAAGAATTTTTAGCAGTTGTATTTGCTTGTGATAAGTTCAGACCTTATATTGTTGATTCTAAAGTAACTGTTCACACTGATCTTGCTGCTATTAAATATCTTATGGAAAAGAAAGATGCTAAACCTAGACTTATTAGATGGGTTCTCCTACTACAAGAATTTGATTTGCATATTATAGATAGAAAGGTAGCTGAGAACCCCGGTGCAGACAACTTGTCTAGGTTAGAAAATGTTCTTGATGACCCACTACCTATTGATGATAGCTTTCCTGATGAACAATTAGCTGTCGTAAATGCTTCTCGTACTGCTCCATGGTTTCCTAATTATGCTAATTACATTGTTGCTAAATTTATACCACCTAGTTTCACATACCAGCAAAAGAAAAAGTTTTTCTATGATTTAAGACATTACTTCTGGGATGACCTACATCTTTATAAAGAAGGAGTAGATGGTGTTATTAGACGTTGTGTACCTGAGCATTAACAGGAACAGATCCTACGCAAGTGTCACTCCGAGGCTTATGGAGGACACCACGCTGGAGATAGAACTGCACATAAGGTATTGCAATCCGGTTTTTATTGGCCTACTCTCTTCAAGGATGCCCCTACTACTAGGGAAAACCCTAGCAGTAGCGTGGGTATTTTGCTTATCAGTAGCGCGGGAGGGCGCGCTACTGATAAGGCGCTACAGCTATTCCTTAGCAGTAGCGCGTGCTACACGCGCTGCTGCTAAGACATATAGCACCAGCGTTTGTTCACACCAGCGCTACTGCTACTATAGCTAGTAGTAGTGTGTTTACTCTCCATCGCTACTAGTATTCTTTTTCTCATTTTTTTAATTTTTAGTGTATTTATATGCCGTTATACAAATTTTGGTACAATACCAATTATGAGGCTGTTATATCAATATGTCCATAACAGTGTGTCAAATGAAGGTGGATTAGGTTTAAGTGGAGGGAACATGTGGTGCATGTCAAAAGTATACTACTAATCCAAACTTGATCTAGTTTGGACTAGTAGTACTTTCGATGTGCACCACATGTTGCCTCCACTTGATCTAATCCACCAACACAAGCTATTTAATCATCATCATAGTCATTACCACCAACAGTAGCTATTTAATCATCATCATAGTCATTACCACCAACAGTAGCTATTTAATCATCATCATAGTCATTACCACCAACAGTACACATCATCATCTTCAAACTCATTCTAGCTAGCTAATCACCACCAAACACTAGCTGCGGTAGCTATCTAATCACCACCAACACTAGCTAATAATAATAATCATAGTCATTACCACCAACACTAGCTAATAATAATCATCATAGTCATTACCACAACACTAGCTATTTAATCATCATAACTCATTTCTAGCTAGCTAATCACTCCTGCTACTCTCTCTCAGGTAAAATAACATAAAACATGTGTAGCACTCCTGCTTCATCAAGTTGGAGCATGCAGATGAACCTGTCTCCTAATCGTGGGCTGCGCTTCTGATTGCTGCCCCCTAGTACTTCTAGGCGATCATTCACAATTTTGCTCCAGTCTTTCACTATTAAGCATTCCTCGCTATTAGAAATCCTGTATGCACTAAAGTGCATTGTAGGATATCTTGTCCGTAAGCTAACAATTCTCATGGGACCTTTAGTCTCGATCCAATGAGGCACAACATTCATCGGGAGTCCCTGTTGACGAGCATCGTATAGTAACATACTTAGCAATGAAGTTTAGCTTAAAAAATAATGTATGCAAAAGATGCACTGAGGACAAATAGTAAAAATCTTACCATCTTTCCTAAATAGATGTTACCATAGTTTAGTACAAACACTATTGGTCGCACGTTTTGAGTACTAAGATTTTTAAGTCCAGAAAAATAATTTGTCTTGACAGTATGAAGATCCTCAAGCCATGAAACATAATGACCTATCTCCTCGCAGTTTAGTTCAGCCCTGGGACAGTGGACGGTCATGTCTACCAAGTGCCGGACATGTTTGCTTGAATGGAATTAAGCTGTCAATAGAAATTAGGTGTCAACTATTTTTTAATAAACAATATCGAAGACATAAATATGGTTGAGAAACTCACATAATGGTATAACTGGAGGCGTCTGCACATCGACCCAGATGTCTCTATTACCTTCAATATCATCTTCGGGACGAATATCAAAGGTGATAAACATATCAGGCTCAAATGCATAAGCCTTGCATAGTGCTTGCCAAGTTTTGCATTCAAAATAGGTGTAGGTGTTTGCGTTGTATAATTTTGCGAGGAAAGTATAACCATGCTCGATCTTCAAGTTAACTCTCTTTACCTCCGTAGTAGTTTGCATAGGACTGAAACCTATCTTCTACTAGACAAAAACTCTTGCATGGCAGGGGATACGCTAGTAGAATAGTTAAAAAAATAAAGTATAAGTTGAAGCAAATGAAGAAGATGTCATGCTTAATTACGAAAAAAGACTTGTCGTTGTGACTTACTGTATCCACTTCGAAGTTCTCGTCCAGCTTGATGCTGAAGCGCCTATCATCATCTAGGAAGATTCTGTTGCACAGGTCGCGCTCGTCTTCGCAGTATTCGCAAATACCGAAAGCCTTTTCGTCGTTAGACATTTCCTATGTTCATAGTTGAAACATTAATTGAAAATCGATCGAAGGCAACTACCTGGATACTCAACACACAAATCCGGGGCACTCGATATTCCCTACATATTCTGGCACAAGTCATGCCAAAATTCATGGAAAAATCCGGCATGACCTTTGCTAAAATAGGACATATCGAGTGCCTGAAATTTGCCGGAACGGAAATGAATCAACACTCCGGCAAAACATAGGCCACTCGGAGGTGTAACCTGCAAACATGACCGGCCACTTGGGTAAGCAAATATCCTATTTGAGCAACACAAGATATACATTTCAAAATATCTTATAGGACTCATATTGACATGAGCATTCAATAAGCAAAACCAAATCATAAAATAAATAAGTATTCAAATTAGCATGCATTCAATAAGCAAAAGTAAATCATCTCATGCGTCCGTACATCGTCGAATATTATCACTAATACATCCCGAATAGTATCATACATATAACATCACTAATACAACTAAAACCCTAGCGCATGACGGGTATAGGCGCGGGCGGTGGACACCCACAGAGAAGGAACCATCACGGGATCATAGCTCCAGTGAGATCCCTGGAGAACCTGCCAGGTATTGGAGAACCTGTGCTCCAACGCAAACAAGTAGCGACGGACGTGCGCGTCCTCCTCACCGACACGGTGACGCACCACCTCCGCGGGGTCCTCGAGCCTCTGGAGCGTCACTGGCCCACGCGACCGCCACCAAAGAAGGTTCGGGTCAACGACGGGCTGACTCCTCACCAACCTGCGCCCCCCGGTAGGTAGCGCCTCCCAGTACCACCCCGGCGGAGCCCAGTCCCGGACATGGCCCATCTGGTGACGCAGGTGTCCTCCGCCGACTCGATGACGAGGATGCGGGATAGGCATCGTCGACGTCGATGCGGGAATAATTGCTTTAACTAAAAAAGTAAACTAGTTCTATTAATTTTCGTACTAAAAATAAAATAGTTGTATTAACTCAACTAGTTCAATTAAGCACTTACTATAAATAAAAATAAACTAGTTTTTACTAAAAATAAACTAGTTCAACTAGTTATATTAATTTTCTTACTAATTCTATTAAACACTTACTAAAAAACAGTAAAAAACTAGTTAGATGAACTCTAAAATTTAACCCTGACTAATTTGATGAACTCTAAAATGTAATGAACCCTAACTAATTTGATGAACTCTAAAATTTAACCCTAACTAATTTGATGAACTCTAAAATTTAATGAACCCTAACTAATTTGATGAACTCTAAAATTTAACCCTAACTAATTTGATGAACTCTAAAATTTAACCCTAACTAATTTGATGAACTCTAAAATTTGACCCTAACTAATTCGATGAACTCTAAAACTAATTCTATTTAACAACTACTGCCATAATTAGCATCTAATTTGATGAATCCTAACTAATTAGATGAACTCTGAAATTTAACCCTAAGAACCCTAGCTAGGCAGAGGTAGGGGAGGAGGAGGAGGAGGAGGGCGTGCTCACCTCGGGTGCCGGCAGAGTTAGGGAGAGGGGCACGCGGCGTCGAGGTTGGGGACGGGGTCGGGGTCAGGGCGGCGGGCGCACGGCGGAGGGCGGCGATGTAGGGGGGCGTCGAGGTCGGGGTCGGGGGCGGCGTCGAGGTCGGGGTCGGGGCCGGGGCGGTGTCGAGGGTGTGCGGAGAGCGACGGGTCGCGCGCGGCGGACGACGGCGATGCAGGGCGGCAACAGCGGAGGAGTAGGGATTTGGGGGAAGTGGCCGTGGGGGAAGAACGAACCGCGTGGTTAAGTCAAAAGTAGAAGTAGCGCGTTCCAGGAAGTGCGCTATTGCTACTGTAGCTATAGTGCGTTTCTTAACAAGCGCTACTGCTATTCCTTTCTCTTTTTTATTTGCTTTCCATTTAAATTTATTTCGTTAGCAGCGGCGCCTTTATTCGTAAACGTGCTGGTACAAAAACAAGTAGCGGTAGCGCTGTTTCTGTAAGCTCGCTACTACTATGTGTAGCCTATCGGCTTATCAGTGGGAATTTTAGTAGTAGCGCTTTTATGGCTAGACGCGTTATTGCCATATATGTATCTATAGCGCGGTTTTCGCCAACGCGCTACTGGTAGTTAGCACTAGCGTGCTTTTTTAACAAGCGCTACTGCTAAAGTTCTGTGTATAAGGTTTTCCCTAGTAGTGCTAAGTTTGTCTTGTCTTGTGATGAATGTCAAAGAATTGGTAATATTAGTAGACGTCAAGAAATGCCTATGAACTATTCACTTGTTATTGAACCATTTGATGTTTGGGGCTTTGATTATATGGGACCATTACCTTCCTCTAATGGCTATACACATATTTTAGTTGCTGTTGATTACGTTACTAAGTGGGTGAAGTTATTCCAACTAGTAGTGCTGATCATAACACCTCTATTAAGATGCTTAAAGAAGTTATTTTTTCCGTGGTTTGGATTCCCTAGATACTTAATGACTGATGGTGTTTCACATTTTATTCATGGTGATTTTCATAAAATTCTTGCTAAGTATGATGTTAATCATAGAATTGCATCTCCATACCACCCACAGTCTAGTGGCCAAGTAGAACTAAGTAATAGAGAGATCAAATTAATTTTGCAAAAGACTGTTAATAGTCTAGAAATAATTGGTCCAAGAAACTTGATGATGCATTATGGGCCTATAGAACTGCATATAAAAATCCTATGGGTATGTCTCCATATAAAATGGTTTATGGAAAAGCATGTCACTTACCTCTCGAACTAGAACATAAGGCATATTGGGCCATTAAAGAGCTCAATTATGATTTCAAACTTGCCGGTGAGAAGAGGCTATTTGACATTAGCTCACTTGATGAGTGGAGAACCCAAGCCTATGAGAATGCCAAACTGTTTAAAGAAAAAGTTAAAAGATGGCATGACAAAAGGATACAAAAGCGTGAGTTTAATGTAGGTGATTATGTTTTATTATACAACTCTCGTTTAAGATTTTTTGCAGGAAAACTTCTCTCTAAATGGGAAGGCCCTTACGTTATCGAGGAGGTCTATCGTTCAGGTGCCATAAAATCAACAACTTCAAAGGCACCAACCCGAAGGTGGTGAACGGTCAAAGAATCAAACATTATATCTCAGGTAATCCCATAAATGTTGAAACCAATGTTATTGACACCGTAACCCTGGAGGAGTATATAAGGGACACTTTCAAGAACGTTTCAGACTCCGAAAAGGAATAGGTATGTGGTACGGTAAGTAAACCGACTCCAAAACAGTTCTAATAGCAATTTTTCTCCGTTTTGGAATATTTAAGAAAATAGGAAAATAAGAAGTAGTCCGGGAAGGAAACGAGGCATCCACGAGGGTGGAGGGCGCGCCCTACCCCCTGGGCGCGCCCCCTGCCTCGTGGACACCTCGTGTGCCCTCCGGACTCTGTTTTCTTGCACGATACTTCTTTTGGTCGGTAAAACTTCATTATATAATCTCCCGGAGGTTTTGACCACCGTACCACGCAAATATCCTCTGTTTTTGTTTTGAGCTGTTTTTCTGCCAGAGTTGTCAAGGCCAGGCATCATGTCGTCCCCCTCCTCCAACAATGAGGGCAACGATGCTTGGCTAATGAAGATAGAGCTGAAGAGAGAAGAACCCGGGGAGATCAACAAGGATGATAGGATCAAGAAGGCCATGGAGGATCAAGCTCCGGCAGCAGCAGAAGAAGACATCCTTCAGCCTCATTACAATCTTCTTACCCCAACTGATATTGAATCTTTCAAGATGATTGAGTTAGCTCGCATACAAAACAAGTATCTCACACGTGAAAATATTTTATTGAAGGAGCATATCACCGCACTCAAGGGCATTATCCGCAAATTGGAGGATCTCCTACGCTCGATGTGCGACATGAAGGAAATATGCCCTAGAGGCAATAATAAAGTTATTATTTATTTCCGTATTTCATGATAAATTTTTATTATTCATGCTAGAATTGTATTAACCGGAAACATAATACATGTGTGAATACATAGACAAACATAGTGTCACTAGTATGCCTCTACTTGACTAGCTCGTTAATCAAAGATGGTTAAGTTTCCTAACCATAGACATGAGTTGTCATTTGATTAACGGGATCACATCATTAGGAGAATGGTGTGATTGACTTGACCCATTCCGTTAGCTTAGCACTTGATCGTTTAGTATGTTGCTATTGCTTTCTTCATGACTTATACATGTTCCTATGACTATGAGATTATGCAACTCCCATTTGCCGGAGGAACACTTTGTGTGCTACCAAATGTCACAACGTAACTGGGTGATTATAAAGGTGCTCTACAGGTGTCTCTGAAGGTACTTGTTGAGTTGGCGTATTTCGAGATTAGGATTTGTCACTCCGATCGTCGGAGATGTATCTCTGGGCCCACTCGGTAATACACATCACTATAAGCCTTGCAAGCATTGTAACTAATGAGTTAGTTGCGGGATGATGTATTACGGAACGAGTAAAGAGACTTGCCGGTAACGAGATTGAACTAGGTATTGAGATACCGACGATCGAATCTCGGGCAAATAACATACCGATGACAAAGGGATCTTCGTAGAATATGTGGTTTGACCGATAAAGATCTTCGTAGAATATGTAGGAGCCAATATGAGCATCCAGTTTCCGCTATTGGTTATTGACCGGAGACGTGTCTCGGTCATGTCTACATAGTTCTCAAACCCGTAGAGTCCGCACGCTTAACGTTCGGTGACGATTTGTATTATGAGTTTATGTGTTTTGATGTACCGAATGTAGTTCGGAGTCCCGGATGAGATCGGGGACAAGACGAGGAGTCTCGAAATGGTCGAGACGTAAAGATCGATATATTGGACGACTATATTCGGACATCGGAAAGGTTCTGAGTGATTCGGGTATTTTTCAGAGTACCGGAGAGTTACGGGAATTCGCCGGGGAGTATATGGGCCTTATTGGGCTTTAGGAGAAAGAGAGAGGAGAGGCTGCACCCCCCCCCCCAATGCTTAGTCCGAATTGGACTAGGGGGAGGGGCGGCGCCCCCTCCTTCCTTCTCTTCTCTTTTCCCTTTCCTTCTCTCCTACTCCTACTACTTGGAAGGGCTCCTAGTTCTACTAGGAAAGGGGGAATCCTACTCCCGATGGGAGTAGGACTCCCCTAGGGCGCGCCATAGAGAGGGCCGGCCCTCCCCCTCCTCCACTCCTTTATATACGGGGAGGGGCACCCCTTGGAGACACAACAATTGATCTCTTGATCTCTTAGCCGTGTGCGGTGCCCCCCTCCATCATATTCCACCTTGATCATATCATAACGGTGCTTAGGCGAAGCCCTGCGTCGGTAGCATCATCTTCATCGTCACCACGCCGTCGTGCTGACGGAACTCTCCCGTGAAGCTCTGCTGGATTGGAGTTCGCGGGACGTCATCGAGTTGAGCGTGTGCTGAACTCGGAGGTGCCGTACGTTCGGTACTTGGATCGGTCGGATCGTGAAGACGTACGACTACATCAACCGCGTTGTGCTAACGCTTCTGCTTTCGGTCTACGAGGGTACGTGGACACAGTCTCCCCTCTTGTTGCTATGCATCACCATGATCCTGTGTGTGTGTAGAAATTTTTTTGAAATTACTACATTCCCCAACACGACACTCCATCATCACCATCATCTTCTTCACCAGCAAAGGAGAACTGAGTATTGGGTATGGGCACTCCCCTTGGCAACTGCCAAGCTTGGGGGAGCTGCCCTGGTATCGTATCACCATCACACTCCTATCTTTACCTTTTTCGTAGTTCAATCCTTTTGGTAATATCTTGATCTAGTAGAATAAAGTTTTAGTATGATCTAGTTTTGAGTTTTGCTTTATGATCCCTCTATGTAATCGAGTCCGTGAGCTATATATAATAAAGATTAGTTTTGAGTCGAGGGCTTGATTATCTTGCTATGATCTTGAGGGAATATAAGAAAAAGAAAGAATAAAAATAAATAAAGAGACCATATTGATCTTATGGAGAGTAATGACTTCACATATAGAGAGTATGATGAATAAAAGTTGTTGAGAGTTGACAAACATAGCTATGGTCATCGTTGCAATTAATAGGAAGTAATAAAGAAAGAGAAGTTCTCACATATAAATATACTATCTTGGACATCTTTTATGATTGTGGGCACTCATTAAAATATGACATGCTAAAAAGTTGATGTTGGACAAGGAAGACAACATAATGGGTTATGTTTTCTTATATCCGAAATAAAGTATATTGTCATGGATCATCCAACATGTTGAGCTTGCTTTTCCTTCTCATGCTAGCCAAATTCTTCGCACCAAGTAGATATACTACTTGTGCTTCCAAATATCCTTAAACCCAGTTTTGCCATGAGTGTCCACCATACCTACCTATGGATTGTTGCATGCAATAAAAATTGCTCTCTAAATATGTATGATTTATTAGTGTGGAGAAAATAAGCTTTATACGATCTTGTGATGTGGAAGAAATAAAAGCGACGGACTGCATAATAAAGGTCCGTATCACAAGTGGCAATATAAAGTGACGTTCTTTCGCATTAAGATTTTATGCATCCAACCACAAAAACACATGACAACCTCTGCTTCCCTCTACGAAGGGCCTATCTTTTATTTTTGATGTAAGTTAGCATGAACTATTATTGTTGACATTACCCTTCAGGTAAAAGGTTGGGAGGCAACACTATAAGCCCCTATCTTTCTCTGTGTCCGATTAAAACTCCATACCCATAAGTATTGCGTGAGTGTTAGCAATTGTGAAAGACTAAATGATAGTTGAGTATGCGGACTTGCTGAAAAGCTCTTATATTGACTCTTTCCGATGTTATGATAAATTGCAATTGCTTCAATGACTGAGATTATAGTTTGTTAGTTTTCAATGAAGTTTCTGATTCATACTTGACATTGTGAATAGGTTGTTACTTTAGCATAAGAAATCATATGACAATATATATATATATATGCTGCTGTTTTAAGAATGATCATGACGCCCTCATGTCCGTATTTTATTTTATCGACACATCAATCTCTAAACATGTGGACATATTTTTCGTTATCGGCTTCCGCTTGAGGACAAGCAAGGTCTAAGCTTGGGGGAGTTGATACGTCCATTTTGCATCATGCTTTTATATCGATATTTATTGCATTATGGGCTGTTATTACACATTATGTCACAATATGTATGCATATTCTCTCTTATTTTACAAGGTTTACACGAAGAGGGAGAATGCCGGCAGCTGGAATTTTGGGCTGCAAAAGGAGCAAATATTAGAGACCTACTCTGCACAACTCCAAAAGTCCTGAAACTCCATGAAAGTCAGTTTTGGAATATATAAAAAATATTGGGCAAAGAAACCACCAGAGGGGGCCACACCCTGTCCACGAGGGTGGGGGCGCGCCCTACCCCCCTGGGCATTCCCCCTACCTCGTGGGCCCCCTGGCAGGCCTCCGGTACCCATCTTTTGCTATATGAAGTCTTTCGCCCTGGAAAGAATCAAAAGGAAGCTTTCGGGACGAAGCGCCGCCGTCTCGAGGCGGAACCTGGGCAGAACCAATCTAGGGCTCCGGCGGAGCTGTTCTGCCGGGGAAACATCCCTCCGGGAGGGGGAAATCGTCACCATCGTCATCACCATCGATCCTCTCAGCGGGAGGGGGCCAATATCCATCAACATCTTCACCAGCACCATCTCCTCTCAAACCCTAGTTCATCTCTTGTATCCGATCTTTGTCTCAAAACCTCAGATTGGTACCTGTGGGTTGCTAGTAGTGTTGATTACTCCTTGTAGTTGATGCTAGTTGGTTTATTCGGTGGAAGATCATATGTTCAGATCCTTTATGAATATTAATACCCCTCTGATTATGAACATGAATATGATTTGTGAGTAGTTACGTTTGTTCCTGAGGACATGGGAGAAGTCTTGCTATAAGTAGTCATGTGAATTTGGTATTCGTTCGATATTTTGATGAGATGTATGTTGTCTTTCCTCTAGTGGTGTTATGTGAACGTCGACTACATGACACTTCACCATTGTTTGGGCCTAGAGGAAGGCATTGGGAAGTAATAAGTAGATGATGGGTTGCTAGAGTGACAGAAGCTTAAACCCTAGTTTATGTGTTGCTTCGTAAGGGGCTGATTTGGATCCACATGTTTCATGCTATGGTTAGGTTTACCTTAATACTTTTTTTGTAGTTGCGGATGCTTGCAAGAGGGGTTAATCATAAGTGGGATGCTTGTCCAAGAAAGGGCAGCACCTAAGCACCGGTCCACCCACATATCAAATTATCAAAATAACGAACGTGAATCATATGAGCGTGATAAAAACTAGCTTGACGATAATTCCCATGTGTCCTCGGGAGCGTTTTCCTTTATACAAGAGTTTGTCCAGGCTTGTCCTTTGCTACAAAAAGGATTGGGCCACCTTGCTGCACCTTGTTTACTTTTATTACTTGTTACCCGTTACGAATTACCTTATCACAAAACTATCTGTTACCGATAATTTCAGTGCTTGCAGAGAATACCTTACTGAAAACCGCTTATCATTTCTTCTGCTCCTTGTTGGGTTCGACACTCTTACTTATCGAAAGTGTTGAGGATATAAACCTTAGAGCCACCCGCCCGGTGGGGCCGGGTTACTCATAAGGGTCATCACCTGAAGCCCGGCGCCAAGTTTGAAGACGGTGGGCCAAAGATGGGCGTAAGACCCGGAGATGGCTAGGGCCCGTAGTTACAACCGTCATTATGGTAGAACTTGTAGTGTAAGGCAAGAATAGTTGAGAGTCCGAGCCGGACACTCTTATGAGCCGGCCGGGACTCTGAGAGCTGCTGGGCGTCAACCTCTCTATATAAAGGGACGACCCGGCAGCGGTTTAGGGGGAAGAAAGATCTGGTTGAGAGCCAGGCATAGCAGTTAAGCTCCCTGGTCATCGAAACCCTAATCAATACCACCTCAACTGGACGTAGGCTTGTACCCTCACCTTAAGGGGACGAACCAGTATAAACACTCGTGTTCCTTGTCCCGTTTAACCCCTTCAAGCTTCCTAGCGGCGATGGCTCCACGACTAAGTCCTAGCTTGAGGACATCTGCCGTGACAATTCCATGATAGTTGGCGCCCACCGTGGGGCCAGCGCACGGTGGATTTGAGTTCTTGAAGGGCAGCTTCGAAGGGCTCAAGGGATACGCTGTGGGCCGGATGACCAAGAGTCGTCGCGGCAAGCTCTACATCGACGATGCAAACTGGGGCCCCGATGCCGGCTCAATTGAGTACGGATACCGGGTCCCCTTCGGCGGAATTCATGTTTTCATTGGCAAGATTGGTGAGCCGGGACCTGAGCCGGATCTCTGCGCCGATCTCATCGAGACGGCTCAGCGTGCACGACCCGCCCGAGCCCTGCCTGCCTTGAAGCATGCTTTTGTGGGATGTATCCATGGAGGGCTCTCTGATGGATCTGGATCTGGTGATGAGACGGCCGCCGGCTCTGACGGCGAGTCGTCCACAGATGAGTCAAACCCGTTATATCAACTTCAAGATGGCAGGCTCATGGGTTGTTCCGATGGTGACAGTATTCCGGACCCGTTTGAGCCGCCGAGCCGGGTTGGAATCTTCATGGCCAGTGTGCAGCCTGTTCAGAACCCTGCTGCTGGGGCGGGAAACCCGGTGCCCTCGCCGGCTCAGGTGCTGATGGATCTCACGGACAAGATGACGGCCCTGTTGACCGCCGCGGTTGACCCGGCGGATCAAGCTCAGCATGACGCGGAGGTGGCGCAGTTAAAGTTAGATCTAGTGAAAGCCAAGGAGGATCTGGTAGCGGAAGGGATCAGGATGGCTGCGGAGAGGGCGGCTCTCGACGCCCAAACTCAGTTGATTCAGGCGCAGTCCTTCCGGCTCACGATGGATCATAACGCGTCCAATGAGGTCATGAGAAGGAGGCATCAAAAGGCGCAATCTTGACTCCCTCCGGTCTACGATCCTCGAAACATCTTCAACACGCCAGGTGCAGGGTCTAGTAACCCGCCAGGGATCATAGTACCCGGGTCTGGGACCCCTGTTCAGCCACAAGTGATGGGGCCTCCCCGGGTGAACCCTGCCCCGCCTCAGTATGTGCCAATACCACCGGGTCATTATGCTAACCCACTGGAGAACATGGTCGCCGCAGCAGCACGGCTGGCGGCCCTCCCAATTGACGGCGACTCTCCAACGGCTATTGAAACCCGTCGGGTCAGGGAACTCCTTTAGATAGCGCTGGCGCAGCAAGAGGCGTACTCTTACAGCCGGGACAGGGTCCACTCGACCCCTCGTCCAGGCCGGAGCCCAAGTTATAGCAGACACATGGTCTCAGCGACCGGCTCAAGTAATGTCCGACGCCATGACCCGCCCCCTGGCCATGGCCCGGCTCATAATGGAGCCTTTCACACAGCAGACCAAGACAGAGCGCGGCAAGAGGCGGAGCAGGTGCCTCAGTTGACGGCTTACCAGACCCCCCCCGGCTTATCCGACGACTTCCGTCGACGTGGGTATCCCTACGAGGACTGGAGGTGTCCCTTGTTTAGTGCCAGCTCTCCGCAATGAACGTCTACCCAAGGACTTCAAAGGCCCTAGGAAGGTGCCTAATTACACGGCTGACTTACAACCCGGAGCCTGGATCGAAAGTTACGAGATGGCCATGGAACTGCTGGAGGTCAGTGAAGCGGCGATGGCCAAGTACTTCACCATGATGCTAGATGGGACTGCCCGCACTTGGTTGAAAGGGCTACCGCCGAATTCCATCGGATCTTGGGCTGAGCTGAAGGCCCGGTTCATACAAAACTTCAAAGACACCTGTAGGCAGTCTATGTCAATAGTGGATTTGACTAACTGTAAACAGCAGGAGGGTGAGTCTACGACACATTGGGTTCGCCGGGTCAAAGAGATCATACATTCATCGGATAAGATGGATGCCGGCTCTGCAGTCTTAATGTTGGAGCAAAATTGTCGTTTTCTGCCCCTGAAGATGAAACTCGGGCGGCTTAAGCGCGACTGCAATGATATGGGTACGCTGATGGCGGCTCTCGTCAAGTACGCCGATTCTGATAGTACCAAGGACCCCGCTTCAGATGATGAAAGGACAGGGAAGGGAAAGAAGAACGGCAATGGAAAGGGTCCTCAGCATAACCCGGGGAACCAAGGAGGTGGCAAGCGTAAGGCCGACGGCAGCCTAGAGTTTGTGGCCAACGCCAGCTCAAAGGGTATTAGCCAGAGACGCAAGGGGAGGCCCCCTCCCCGAGCCGGCGGGTCAGGCCCGACGCTGGAGCAGCTGTTGAATGAGCCCTATCCAAGGCATGGCTCTAGAGAGAAGCCAGCTACTCATCTATGGAAGGATTGTGCAATCATGAAGGCCTTTAAGAATTCCAACGCCTTTAACGGCAACAATGGCCCGGGCGGTGGCTCAGGCGCCGGCGGCTTTCATGGCCCGGGCGGCAGCTCAAATTCTAATCCTCAGAACGGTCAAGGGGGCTTTAATCAGCAGTCTGGCCAGGGTCATCAGCAGCAGCAGGGGGGTTATCAGACCAATCCAAAGCAGCTTAGTGGTGGACAGTATCATGTATTTACCACCAGTCTGTGTAAGCGAGATCAGAAGCTTCATAAGAGGGCTGTGAATGCTGTTGAGCCGGCGGTTCCACGCTATTTAAGATGGTCTGAGCAGCCTATCGTGTGGAGTAGGGAGGATCACCCTCCCCGGGTGGATAATCCGGGTCACTTGGCCTTGGTGGTGGCTCCTCAAGTGGGAGGATATAAGTTCACTAAGGTGCTCATGGATGGAGGCAGCAGCATCAACATCCTCTATTATGAGACTTTCCGTCGTATGGGGTTGATTGATAAGAACCTCAGTCAGTCGAACACTATTTTCCATGGTGTGGTACCTGGTAAGTCGGCTTATCCAGTCGGCAAGATCGAGTTGGAAGTGGCCTTTGGAGACGAGCACAACTACAGGGTGGAAAAATTGACCTTTGAGGTGGTCAAGATAAGAAGCCCGTATCATGCCATATTTGGGCGGCCGGCTTACGCCAAGTTCATGGCACGGCCGTGTTACGTGTATTTACAGCTCAAGATGCCGGGTCTCAATGGGACCATTACGGTTCATGGCAGCTGGAAGGTGGCCTTGGAGTGTGAGGAAGGCGATGCCGCTTATGCAGAATCTGTTTGTGCAACAGAGGAGTTAAAATTTTACAAGGACAATGTTGACCCAACAGATATGACCTCTCTGAAAAAGCCGACTACGGAGCAGGAGCCGACAATGAAATTTAAGTCGGCTGATGAGACTAAACTTGTTGATTTCGTTCCAGGTGATTCATCTCAGCAGTTTAGCATCAGTGCCAATCTGGATCCAAAATAGGAAAGCGCGCTCATCGAGTTCATCCGTGCGAATAGGGACATTTTTGCATGGAAACCTTCTGACATGCCAGGTGTACTTAGAGAACTCGCTGAGCACACTCTCAATGTTGATCCGAAATTTAAGCCGGTCAGGCAATTCCTTCGGCGGTTTAATGAAAAGAGGCGGAAAGCTATTGGTGAAGAGGTGGCCCGGCTCTTGGCGGCCGGGTTTATTGTTGAAGTCTTTCACCCAGAGTGGTTAGCTAACCCGGTGCTCGTGCTCAAGAAGAACGGCACCTGGCGGATGTGTGTGGACTACACGGACTTAAACAAGGCGTGTCCGGCTGATCCTTTTGCCCTTCCCCGTATTGATCAAATCATTGATGCTACGGCGGGTTGTGAGCGCTTAAGTTTCTTGGATGCTTATTCTGGATATCATCAGATTAAAATGGCAGTTAAGGACCAGGAGAAGACGGCGTTCATCACTCCCTTTGGAGCCTTCTGCTATGTCTCTATGCCCTTTGGACTCAAGAGTGCACAGGCGACTTATCAGTGTTGCGTGCAGAACTGTCTTCATAACCAGATTGGGCGCAATGTTCATGCTTATGTGGATGATATTGTGGTTAAATGCAGGAAGGAGGAAACCTTGATAGATGATCTGAGGGAAACCTTTGATAATCTCCGGGTCTACAAGATGATGCTTAACCCGGCCAAGTGTGTTTTTGGTGTTCCTGCAGGCAAGCTCTTAGGTTTTTTGGTTTCTAACAGAGGCATTGAAGCTAACCCGGAGAAGATCAAGGCCATCACCTCCCTGGCTAAGCCGGCGTGTATAAACGACGTCCAACGTTTGGCGGGTCGTGTCGCTGCTTTAAGCCGGTTTATAAGCCATTTGGGTGAGAAGGCCATGCCATTATATCAGTTGATGAAGAAAACTGATGACTTTGTCTGGAATGATGCAGCTAATACTCTTTTGAGGATTTGAAGAGGCAGCTGGCAGAGCCCCCAGTCCTTGCTGCTCCGGTTGACAAGGAGCCTTTATTGCTGTATGTGGCTGCTAACACACGAGCCGTCAGTGTGGCTGTGGTGGTGGAGCGCAAGGAAGAGGGTAAGGAGCATCCGGTTCAGCGGCCGGTTTATTATGTCAGCGAAGTGCTCATCGAGTCCAAACATCGGTATCCACATTGGGAGAAGCTTGTTTATGGTGTGTTCATGGCAAGCCGGAAGCTTAAGCATTATTTCCAGGGTCACCCCATCACTGTGGTCAGTTCTGCCCCCCTTGGAGATATCATTCAGAACAGGGAGGCCACAGGGAGAGTGGCTAAGTGGGCTATAGAGCTCGGACCTCATGGTCTGAAGTATGTGCCACGCACTGCTGTTAAATCTCAGGCTTTGGTGGATTTCATCAATGATTGGACAGAGCTACAAGTGCCCGAACAAAAGCCGGATAACACATATTGGACTATTCACTTTGATGGGTCCAGGCAGTTGGAGGGCTCGGGGGCTGGAGTCATATTGGCTTCCCCTAAGGGTGACAAGTTCCATTATGTGCTACAATTGATGTTTCCTTGTACCAACAATGCAGCTGAGTACGAGGCCTTGCTCCACGGTCTTCGGATGGCTAAGGAGATGAGCTTGAGCCGGGTAAGGTGCTTCGGCGACTCAGACTTGGTGGCTCAACAAGTATCAGGAAAGTGGGACTCCAAGGACCCTCTCATGGCGGCTTATCGCCGCGAAGTTGAGGCCATTGCTGGGCACTTTCAGGGTTACCAAGTAGAGCACATCGATCGCAGGAAGAACGAGGCGGCTGATGCTTTAAGCTGGCTGGGCTCTCAGCGAAAGCCGGTGCCGCCTAATATTTTCCTGGACGTCCTGCATAACCCTTCTGTTAAGTTGCCTACAGAGGAAGACTTGGCCGTCCCTGACCCGGAGGCACGACTGGTGGCGGCTCTCCACATCATACCGGACTGGACAATGCCCTATCTGGCTTACATGACCCGGGGAGATCTACCTGAGGATGAAACTTTGGCCAGACAAATAACCCAGCGGTCTAAGTCAATGGTTGTTATCAATGGTGAGCTGCATCGCCGCAGTGTTACGGGAGCGTTCCAGCGTTGTGTCTCCCCTGAGGAAGGTCAAGAGATCTTGCGTGAGATTCATGAAGGGGATTGTGGCCATCATGCCGGCTCAAAATCCCTTGTGGCCAAGGCTTTTCGTCATGGTTTTTATTGGCTAACGGCTCATGCTGATGCGGAGGACCTGGTCAGTAAATGTGATGGTTGCCAAAGGTTCTCGCGACGGGCTCATGTGCCGGCTCAGGAGCTGAGGATGATCCCAATTACTTGGCCCTTTGCGGTCTGGGGGCTTGATATGGTTGGGCCTTTTAAAAGGTCCAAGGATAAGAAGACCCACCTCTTGGTGGCAGTTGACAAATTCACAAAGTGGGTTGAAGCAGAGCCAGTTAGCAAGTGTGACGCAGCCACGGCGGTTCAGTTCATGAAAAGGGTGATCTTTCGCTTTGGCTTTCCACATAGCATTATAACTGACAATGGTACCAATCTATCCAAAGGCGCCATGGAGGAGTTTTGTCAACGAGAGCATATTCGACTTGATGTTTCATCAGTGGCTCACCCTCAATCCAATGGTCAAGCTGAGAGGGCTAATCAGGAGATTCTGAAAGGCATCAAGCCCCGGCTTTTGGTCCCTTTACAGCGGACGCCGGGTTGTTGGGTGGAGGAGTTACCCTCCGTGTTGTGGAGAATCAACACTACTCCTAACAGGTCTACAGGTTTCATGCCTTTCTTCATGGTTTATGGAGCGGAAGCAGTCCTCCCCAGTGACATCCGTCATGACTCGCCTCGAGTGGCGGCTTATGTTGAGGCGGATAATGAACAGGCGCGCCAAGATGCTCTTGACTTGTTGGACGAACAGCGTGATGTGGCAGCGGATCGCTCAGCGATTTACCAACAAGACCTGCGCCATTATCACAGTCGCCGGGTTAAATCCCGGGTCTTCCAGGAAGGCGATCTGGTGCTCCGGCTCATCCAAGATCAGACAGATGCGCACAAGCTATCCCCGCCTTGGGAAGGGCCCTTTGTGGTCAGCAAGAAGTTGCACAACGGGTCATATTACCTCATTGACATTCGGGAGCACAAAGATTCACGTAAGTCAGAGGAAGAGACCCGTCGGCCGTGGAACATAGCTCAGCTTCGGCCTTACTACACTTAAGCCACCGGCTCTCATAATGTACATATTTCTCTAAGCCATGTATATATTATGATAAGCAATAAAGCAGGACCTCTGTCCTTTTTTCTCCTCCAAAGGTGAACGTGTTGTTTTCATTGCAAGATCACATGATAACTTGAAGGAGGATCCGGCTTCTGATCGTATTCGACTCTAGCCGTATGCAATATAGTCACTTGGGGGCTTCCTATTCAAACATAGGTCGTATTCGAACCAAAGAGAACATAGCTGTCGATACCCATTTGATTGGCAAAGTGCTGAGCTCATTGGGGAGTTTTCTTTGATCATATTTGAATCATAGTTCAACCCCCTTTGGGAACCGACGTGGATCGTATTCGAATCAGCGTCGTTAAACAACTCCTCAGGTCATTTGGGGGCTTCCTGTTCAAACATGGGTCGTATTCGAACCAAAGAGAACATAGCTGTCAGTACCCTCTTGATTGGCATCGCCACACCCACTGGGGGCTATATGATCGCATTCGAATCTTAGCATAACCCCTTTGGGACGGGTCTCTGGTCGTATTCGAATCGGAAGCCCCTAAGTTTTTCTGATTTACAACGAGTTCTTCTGATTGTTTCAATAGTGTGCACGGCGGGTCTCACTTTGCCGGCTTAACTTTGATTCACAGTACTAGTCGAACACAATCGGCGTTGTTAAGACTGGTAAACCGTAATTGAGGTACCAACCTTATTACCCGGGTTATATAAACCGGAAGTGTGCTTGAAGGCCGGTAAGTGTGTTATTACGGTTATATCAAGGACATAATTGAGGACCAGTCTTTTGTGATTTAGATTCATATTCCGGGTTATATGTATGAGACTATGATCCTCAGTGCGGTAAGCCGCCTAGAGACTTGTGATTTGTTTTTCTATGCAGGATAGTTTAAAACAGCTATTTGAGCTTAAGGAAAATGAATGATCAATTATGACCCGGAGGAATATAAGGAATTAACTTCAATGGAATTCAGCATTCAACACGTGCGCGATGGCACGACAAAGTTAAAATGTTGGTCCTATTCTATTACAAGACTCCCCGAGTCCAAAAGGGTGAAGCATTGTTTAATAAGCCGCCTGAAGAGTCAAGATGCTGGCCGGGTCGAAGCTTCCGGCTCATCCCTCTCCGCTCCTCCGGCTGTTCCTATGACCTGGAAGGTTTACGATTTCCAGTCAATGCCGCTCAGAGCTTCAAATTGTGCCTCCTCGTCGATTAACCCGGCCGGGTCAATGTCTGGGGCAAAGGTGTGCTTACGAGCCGGCGGGACTAAGCTGAGGGCTTCATAACGCGGAGTGGGGATCCTCTGATTCTCTGCGTCGTAGCCCGGCTGGTACTTGGTCAGATCGGTGTCGTTCCCAATCAGGGTGGCCACCAGGCGAACGATCTTCACACAGGCAGCAAAGTCCTTTTGGTCGAAAGGAGTGCCGTCTTCCTTTAAGCTGGGATAACCAAGTGCAATGTCCGCCGGGTCTAGCTCTGGAAGGAAAGCCTTGGCCCGGCTCAGAGCAGCTATGGCTCCGGCTCTTGCAGAGGCCCGGCGCGGCTCTTGGACACGTTGAGGAAGAACGGCAAGCCGGCGAAGAACTTCCGCCAGGTGAGTCGGCACCTCATTGGATAGGGCCACCACGGCCAAGGCGCGCTGTGACCCGGTGTAGAGTTGCTCCACCAGAGTGTACACGGCCTTCAACTTGGTCAGCACACTTTGGTTGAGGTTGGCGCTTCTTGGACCTGTTTAACAGAGTAAGATAAGCCGCTGGCAATGATGGGAGTTACGAGACATAAGGATTATAAACTTGATGAAAGCCGGTGGAATAACTTACCGAAGATTGCGGCGACCATCTGTGACACGTGGCGCTTTAAGCCAGAGAGTTCGGCGGTTTTCTCCGTCAGAACCTTCTCCGCCTGTTCGACCCGGCTCACCAGAGTAGCCTTCTCTTCGGCCCAAGTTTTCCGTTCAGCTTCAAAGTCCTTTTTCAGCTACTCTTGAGCAGCAATACTGGACACAAATTTGGTGTTGGCCTTCCGGGTCTCAGTTCCTGCGTCCTCAGGCGGGTCTTCAGATCGGAGATGTCAGCCTCAAACTTCTTGCAAGCAGCCTGCACAATTTCCGGGTTATAGTATGAACAATTATTATGCAATTTTAAAGTCGCAAGCACTTTCCAAGCAAAGACACTTGGCACTTGGGGGCTAATGCATGTCGAACGTTTCTATTTACAAATTACCGGTTCATGGAAGTAAGCCGGAACTTAAGTCTACAACATATTCAGTCATAAGTCGTCGACTTAGGGGCTAGTATGGTAAAGGTAACTATGCAATAAGCAGTAGAGTGATACCTCAGACTTCTGCTGTATCTGATTCACCATGTTGATCTCCAAATCCCGGCTCTTGTGCACCTGACTCATATAGCTGGAGACGATCTCTCCGACGCTCAAGTTCGCATAGTTGGTGAGGTCCAGATTGGCCCGGCTGCGCTCTAGCAACTCTTCCTTGGCGGAGCACTTGGCCAGCGCAGTGGGTCTCCCCGGCTCAACAAACTCCGTCCGGGTGATTACCACGTCCGGGTCATCGGCCGGCTGAGCCGGACTGGAGATATCCGGGTTGGTGGAAGTCTCCATGGCTGGCTCCTCGGTGGGAGCGGTGGCTTCAGGTGCAGAGGCAGCTGGCGGCTCTTGAGCGGAAACTTCCGGTTCCGTCACGACCGACTCCTCCGCCGGCTTATTTTTCCTTGCTCTTTTACTGAGCTTTGCTTGAGCACTGAAAGGACAAGAGGTTAGTACAAAAGTATGAGTAAATATAAAGCACAGCAAGAGATGATCATCATTACCCGGGTACGGTCTTGAAAGCCGGCAAATTTGACTGCATCGAGTCACCAGAGGAAGGAGACGTTTCCTGATAATTTGAATCAGAAGAATTGAGAGGTTGACGTATAACACCCGCCAGAGGATGAAAAGGATATAAGTTGGAGATAACCTCGGTCCGGCGCTTCCTTGATGCCTCAGGTAAGCCGGAGGAGAGGTCAGCATCCTTGTTGGTCCGGGTGTGCCACCGGCTCTCATGAATCTGTTGCTTCAAAAGAAATTGAGGATCTTGATAAGCTAAAGGATGTGAAAATCTTACTTTCCGAGCTACCCTTCGGACTTTCAGCCTTGGCAAGGGCTCCGAGTCGGAGGAAAGTGTCATTACCTCTTCAACCACCGGGTTACTTGCTCCGGTGTCATCCTGTTGATGAACAGTATTGATAAGGTGGACAGAAATAAACAAGAAATACAACAAGAGCTTACAGGTTCAGGGGTTACCTCTGACTCGGAGCTGTCACTCAGTTGAAGCAGCTCTGAGGCAGTGGGCCTGCTTCCCTTCTTGCGGGGAGCGGCTCTCTTGGTGGCTTTCTTAGCCTTCCTGGCCTTCTTGGCCGCCTCATGGTCATATTTGACCTTCCAAAATTTGTCATCAGCCTAAAAAATACAATGACGATTTCTTAAGGTTCAGATGAAAGCTATCTACAGAAGAAAATAAGATGTTCACATCAGCGGCTTACCGCTGGGGCCGGGTTGGTCTTGCAGAAGGGGCTTAAGACGGTCCTCCCGCAGTCTGCCAAGCTCTCGTTCAAGAGAGCCTAGGTCATGTCTTCAGCAACGTCTTCAGGTAGATCGTTGCGGCTATGTCTCAGGGGGTCATCTTTCTGGCCCGTGTACTCACACATTAAGCCGGGGCGGCGGCTTAAGGGGATCACCCGCCATAAGATCCAGACTCGGACCAGATCAATGCCATTAAGGCCATTTCCCAGGAGAGCCTTGATTTTGTTGATGGTGGGGATCAGAGGTTGGTGCTCCGCCTGAGATAACTTGTCTGACAGAGGGTGAGTTGGTTCCAGACGCGAAGGACGAAAGCCGGGCAGCGGGCTCTCATCAGCCGGCGAAGTGTCTTGGCAGTAGAACCACGTCTGGTTCCAGTCCTTTGGGTGGCTTGGCGGCTCGGCGTAAGGAAAAAGGCAGTCTCTCCGTCGCTAAATGGAGATTCCACCAAGTTCTAAGCTCGGCCCATTGGCGCACTCGTTCTGACGGTTCAAATAGCACAGCTCTCTAAAGAGCAGAAGGCTGGGCTCTTCTCCAAGGTAGACCTCGCAGAATACTTGGAAGTTGCATATGTTCGACACCGAATTGGGTCCTATGTCTTGTGGCCGCAGGTCAAAGAAATTCAGTACATCTCTAAAGAACTTTGAGCCGGGCGGTGTGAAGCCACGGCTCATGTGATCCGCAAATATTACCACCTCCCCGTCCTTTGGCTGTGGTCTCTCCTCTAACGGGTCAGGGGCGCGGTAAGACATGACGTCCTTCTTGGGCAGGTAACCCGTCTTCACAAAATCCGCTAAGGTTTCGTCGGTGACGTTGGACCTCATCCAGTTGCAAGTGATGGGTGCTTTGGGAGCTTTGGGAGGCATGGTGAAAGTCGGAAGCCTATGATAAAAGGAAATGTCCGGTTTAATTATAAGCCGGAGGGAATTTACAGTTCAACGTTTAAAGTGGCGGCTTATGAAGGGGCCTAATGACATATGGCTAAATGCATCGGGTTATCTAAGCCGCTGAAGGTAGCGAGAATAATTCAAATTGTCTACAGCTTTATCATAAATGAGCCGGCGAAAATTTTACGGCACGTGGCTTCTTTTGAGCCGGAAAGTTTTACGGCGCGTGGCTTCTTTGAGCCAGAAATGTAAGCCGCCATAGCTCAGCAGATGCAGTTTTTTACTAAGTGTGGTGAAAACAAGTTTCACAGATAGTGGTGAAAATTTTGGATCAAAATGGTTGAATAAAAGGAAAGGTTTCTAGACCTAAAACAGACGCAGAGGAAGTTCATAAGCCTGAACGGAGCCTGTACGCAGTAAGAAGGGATCTATGAACATTGGAATGGGCGTGAAACAACTACCGCAGCAGTCCTATGCAGTTGGAGATCAAGAAAGGTGGTAAAAATAAAAACTACCGGGAACTTGCGAGGAACAGCGAAGAACACGGGAAGAACAGCAGGAGCCTAATGTGGATCTACTCTACGGAGTGGCGAAAACTTACGGGTGCTGGTGAGTCGCGGGGGTCGCCGCCGTTTTCTCTGGACGCAACAGGTTGATGCAGCGGCCGGAGTCGGTGAGGACGAGAAGACCCACGGTGGCGACGGCGACAGAGCTCGAGCGGAAGAACAGTGGCGCGAGGAGGAAGACGGGCTGCTGGAGGCTCATCGGGCCGGACTACTTATAAGGGCAAGCTCATAAGTGGGTGCGAGAAACGAGGAGGCCACGGCGCGGTTATCTCACCATAAAACGCCTCGATTTTCGGGATGGCAGTAAAGATAAGATCCGTTGCGGATATGGTGGAGTAAAAAATGGACTTAATGGAAGATGACATCACGGCGAATTACCCGGAATCCAGAGGATGACGTCATGCCGAGTTATGGCCTTCACACAATTGTAAGCCGGAGATTTTCTGTCGAAAGGATTGAAGATTGACATGAGCCGGCTCAAATCAATCTGGGGCCTAATGTTGAGGATATAAACCTTAGAGCCACCCGCCCGGTGGGGCCGGGTTACTCATAAGGGTCATCACCTGAAGCCCGGCGCCAAGTTTGAAGACGGTGGGCCAAAGATGGGCTTAAGACCCGGAGATGGCTAGGGCCCGTAGTTACAGCCGTCATTATGGTAGAACTTGTAGTGTAAGGCAAGAATAGTTGAGAGTCCGAGCCGGACACTCTTATGAGCCGGCCGGGACTCTGAGAGCTGTTGGGCGTCAACCTCTCTATATAAAGGGACGGCCCGGCAGCGGTTTAGGGGGAAGAAAGATCTGGTCGAGAGCCAGGCATAGCAGTTAAGCTCCCTGGTCATCGAAACCCTAATCAATACCACCTCAACTGGACGTAGGCTTGTACCTTCACCGTAAGGGGCCGAACCAGTATAAACCCTCGTGTTCCTTGTCCCGTTTAACCCCTTCAAGCTTCCTAGCGGCGATGGCTCCACGACTAAGTCCTAGCTTGAGGACATCTGCCGTGACAATTCCACGACAGAAAGGACTACGATAGATCCCCTATACTTGTGGGTCATCAAGGTCATGCCAGTGGGGGACAAAGTTGCTGCGAAGCGCTGGAGACCATACTTGTCGTCCGCCATCGCAATTACACATGGTCATGTCGATCGGCGCCGTGGCAACGAGCCTCTGATTCCCCTGCCGACGCCGCAACACCCACCCTCGCGGCGTTTCCGAATCTCGCCTGCGTCGTCGCCGCAACATCCGATTCACCCGCCCTTGCCACGTTTTCGAATCTCGCCTGCGTCGTCGCCACAGAAAGGGAAGGGGAATGAAGCGTGGAAGCAAAACGGTGAGAGATGAGGGGCGGAAGCAAAAAAACGATCCACCTGGTGCGACGCCTGGTAAGAGAGCTGTCGATAGTGAGATGAAGCGCGACCGGACGGCGTAGGAAATGGTTGCTCGCGCGGCTGCGTGCATTCGAATGAAAGAGAGCGTTTTCCAAAAGGAAAAAAAATCACGTTTTCAGTACTTTTTTTTAAACATCAGTACAGACACAAGCGCTCATATACATGTGCATACACTCACCCCTATGAACGCGCACACACACACCCTACCCTATGAGCACCTCCGAAAGACTGAGCCGACATATCATCTTGAAATTTACGAAGTCACTGTCGTCGTCGATGGGAACGTCTCCTTCCATTGAATGCACATCGCCAGAAATTCTGAAATAAATTTAGGAATAAATGCGAGCGCCAGGATTTGAACCTTGGTGGACTGGAGATACCACAGTCCCTCTAACCATCCAACCACAGATTGGTTCACACATTTTGAGTACCTATTTAACGGAGCCTGTTTTTGTTGGATGGAGAAAAAATAGTCTCCAAAAAAATACTTGTGTCGTCGCGCCAAAAAGGAAAACTGTGCTCCCGGCGGGGCTCGAACCCGCGACCTTCGGCTCATAAGACCAACGCTCTAACCAACTGAGCTACGGGAGCTCTGCGATTATGAATATTCGTTCCATATTTTTGTACGGTTGCCGAATTAAACATAAAGGTGATCCAAACTGTTTGACTAATTACTCGTTACTCATAAGTTGATCAGCAATTTTCCCTATTGCTTGTTATCGTAGCTCTTGCAGAAAAAGTAAAATTTATTTTTATATAAAAAGATATATTAATATCATGAGGATATCAGTCACATTGACCTTTGCATCAACATCATCTCAGTAGACGACGCATCAAGAAAAGGACAAAACACGAGCGTCTTCGTTGCTGGACTCAACCACTAACTTAAGATGATGGATTCTCATTTCAAAGAGAAGTTTCTAGTCCGGTCCGACTAATGAAGGCCGGGCCAAGAGCAGCCACGTGGCCGATGCCATCCTATGTGTATCACCACTTGCTGATCCATCAACACACCACCCGCACGCACAGTTCTAAGTCTCCAACCCTGCACCAAGCGGGGTTGTCAATCATCGGAGCATGTCGTAGGGAATCTCAAATATAGGGGCCAAAATATGTCGACGTGCATGAGACCATGCAACTCCGCTCGGAAACTCCAATACAGAAGATGTGTTGTTGCCACAACCGTCGTGAAACGGGAACCATGAGGATCCACTGTCGCAGCGAATCGGGGACCGAGAAGCCTCTGCTGCAAATCACCGTGTAGATGCCACGACGTATCACTGCAGTGTCCTCGCAGCCATTTGTTCCATGCCACCATCGAGGTGTCCCCGAGCCTCTGCCCTGGCATCCAACCTCTGCCGACGCGTGTGCCGTCTAGAGCTACTGCAACTATCCAGCCACGACGGCTCCTGCAGTGCAAGAAGATGATCTCTACTCTACGCCGCCATCCTAAGACAAAATTTCCCACGGGCTTCCTCCGGCTGCGGCAAGGAGAGCGAGGAGGGGAGGAGATGGGGCCGGCACCTAGGATTTCACCCCTGCCCCCCACCCCACAACCCCGTGGAGCAAATTGGGCGTCCATGAGAAAGAAAAGAAAAAGGGGGAAAGAAAAGAAAAAACTCATTAACGATTTAACGTAGCTCATGCATCTGCATGATCGAGTAAACCACCGCCAGCCAACCAATCCTACTGGCTGGCTCTTGATGTTTCGTCCTCTCCGTTTCTACTTTCAGCTGGCCGCCGTATCTTTTTCTATTCTAGCCGTGAGAGAGATCACGATCGATCCGTCGTTACACAATTCACGAGCTGCATGCATGCATGCAGCTAGCTCTTGGCCGATCGGTCACGGGCAATGCCATGCATCGATCCAGATCCAACAGTTGATCCACTTGTCTAGTACGTACTCTTGATGTATATATATACGAGACATCAAGTGAATGCATGCATGAGTTGCAGTAGATCGATCGATCGAGAAGCATAACAACATTGCAAGCTAAGCCAGTTCGATCGGTGATGGGAAATTACCACCATCTTCTTCTTCGACGGTGGATTCTAGTCATGGTGGTGGCAGTAGCACTCCATGCGCATGGTGGTCTACTGGCAGTGCAGGCGGCGGCGCAGAAGCAGCTGGTGCCGTGCATGTACATCTTCGGCGACTCGCTGGTGGACAACGGCAACAACAACAACATCCTCAGCCTCGCCAGGGCCAACTACCGCCCCTACGGCGTCGACTTCCCCGACGGCGCCGCGCCGCCCGGCCGCTTCACCAACGGCCGCACCATGGTCGACCTGCTCGCCGGCCTCCTCGGCTTCCAGCCGCCCTTCATCCCGGCCTACGCCATGGCGCAGCCCTCCGACTACGCGCGCGGCCTCAACTTCGCCTCGGGCGCTGCCGGCGTCAGGCCGGAGACCGGGAACAACCTCGGCGGCCACTACCCTCTGTCGGAGCAGGTGAGCCACTTCCGGTCGGTGGTGGGCCAGATACCGCCGGCGGGGAGGGAGAAGCGGCTCGGCCGGTGCATCTACTACGTGGGCATGGGCAGCAACGACTACCTCAACAACTACTTCATGCCCGACTACTACAACACCGCGCAGGCCTACGACCCCGCCGCCTACGCCGCCGCCCTCCTCCAGGAGTACGAACTTCAGCTCACCGCCCTCTACGCCCTCGGCGCCAGGAAGTTCGTCGTCGCCGGCGTCGGCCAGATCGGCTGCATCCCCTACGAGCTGGCCAGGATCGACGACGACGGCGACGACGACCAAGGACGAGGACGCCCCCCTCCCACTTCCGGCATCGGCCTCTCGATCCCTGGCATCACCGTCAGCATCGGCGGCAGCGGCGGCAACCGGAGCACAGCTAACGGCGGCGCGAAAAAGAGCGGGTGCAACGACAAGATCAACAGCGCCATCGCCATCTACAACAAGGGGCTGCTGGCCATGGTGAAACGCCTCAACCGCGGGCAGCAGACGCCAGGGGCAAACCTCGTCTTCCTCAACGCCGTCAACAGCGGCAAGGACCTGGCGGCCAACGCGGCGGCGTACGGGTTCACGGTGCTCGACCGCGGCTGCTGCGGCGTGGGGAGGAACAACGGCCAGATCACGTGCCTGCCCATGCAGCGGCCCTGCGACGACCGCACCAAGTACATCTTCTGGGACGCCTTCCACCCCACGGAGGCGGCCAATAGGATCATAGCCAACAAGGTCTTCAGCTCATCCTCCACCTCCGACGCCTACCCCATCAACGTCAGCCGCCTCGCCGCCATATGAAATCAAGATCCACTCCACCTGATGATCTCTTTAAGTAGCTACTACATCATTTTCCAGCACAATAAAATTGTGGTAATGCTAGGCGTGCGTTGGTCATACGTGTGGAGATCCTGATCAGCTACGCCCTGCATGGTCGGTACTCACACTTAAATTGGTTGATCTAGTGCCTCGAATTGTTGCAACAAAAATCTCCCACCACATGCAACACTATCTTTTTATATCAATGGAAACGTTTCTCCACCAACGAACTAAAACATGAAAAATACAAACTTCAAAATAGTGCATTTAGTAAACTTCTTGTTTTTTTATGTATGCAACAAATCTCAATTCAGTGCAGCAAAATCATAATAAAACACTATGAACTATGCAACATCAAAATTTGATTATGCAATAATACGAAGTTTTGTATACAACATACCAAAATCATGTTGACTCACAAGGGAAAAACATTTGCAACTAAGAGGCCAAAAAAAAATTGCAACATTCAGTTGCATGCAACGAAATCATGTCGAATATAGAAAAAGTAACCCGCAAAAAAATAACCAGCAAAATCATGTTGAATATAAAAAAAAGTAACCCGCAAAAAAAAGAATATAGAAAAAGTAATTCTTGCAATAAAGAAGTGTGGAGACGTGCAAGAATCTAAACCATACCCCTCTCGCATTGTCTTTAGCTCCATTGTTGGCTAATCAAGTAGCCAAAAGAAGCTTGTTGTATGTACATCTACGTACTTGGAGCCCATTCTTCGCTCCATATTCGACAACAATAGATAATGACGATGAGTATTGGAAAACTATGAGACGATACTAAAAACCTTAGTCTCGTTAGGGTGGAGCACATGACCGAAAGTTCCAGAAGGGATTGCACATAGGGAATTTACCTAGGCTCGGTCCCTCGTCACGGAGGTAATACCCTACTCCTGCTTTTGCTTTGATTGATATTGGGAAAAACACCTTGTGTGAGGGGGTTACAATATGTTGGAGATGTTGCTACCGAGACGATGGCTACATGTCAGATGATCCCAAATTACCCTTTGATTGATATTGGGAAAAACACCTTGTGTGAGGGAGTTACAATATGCTGGAGATGTTGCTACCGAGACGATGACTAGATGTCAAATGATCTTAAATTGCCCCCAGCCTCGCCTTATAAAAGGGAACGAGGCTTAGGGTTACACGCCATACTAACCGACCTAGCTAGATCCCGGTCAGATAAGGGATCTTTGACTTACATGACAACATGGAAAACCTTTTGGTAGGAGGAATTCCCATAGGACGAAGGGCCCTCGCCGCAGCCTAGCCTGTTGCGCCCTAAGGCGGCCCAGCATCAGGCCTCCCAGTAGACGGGCCACCCACGGTTCTTGCGCAAATGTAGCCACACAAGGTCACTTGACTAAAATAGTACTTGTTTCTTACCTTTTGTTAGCTTGCTTTGCCTATTGTATCATCTTTGTTTCTATGTTCTTCCGCGTCTAAATCAACCCTATGCTCCAGTGATAAGGGCAATAAATCCATGGGAGTATGAGGTTTGAAACCATAAACAATTTCAAAGGGACAAAATTTGGTAGTAGAGTGGACTAAGGTATTGTAAGCAAATTCCACATGTGGAAGGCATTCTTCCCACATCTTTAGGTTCTTCTTTAGCATAGCTCGTAGCATTGTTGATAACGTGCAATTGACGACCTCAGTTTATCCATCTATTTGCAGGTGGCATGTAGTAGAAAACGATAATTTTGTGTCGAGCTTTCCCCATAATGTCTTCGAGAAGTAGCTGAGAAACTTGGCATCACGGTCAGAAACAATTGTCTTGGGCACTCCATGTAGGCAAAACTATTTCCTTAAAAAATGAATCAGCAACGTGTGAGGCATCATCACTCTTATGACATGGAATGAAATGTCCTATTTAAGAAAATCGATCAACAACAACTAAGATAGAATCCCTCCCCCTCTAAGTTCTAGGTAAACCCAGAACAAAGTGCATGGATATGTCTTCCTAAGGTACACTAGGAATTGGTAATGGAATATAAAGACCACGGGGATTATGGCTGGACTTAGCTTTCAAGCATGTAGAACCTCCCGCCGAGCAGCATCAACTCCTGGGGTCAGCTCTCTAGGGATTTCAGAGTCCTTGCTATTGAACTGAGCATAGTATGATTGCAATTTCATGTACCATCCAGAGCATAGCCTCTTTTCTTGGTCCATGGCCTGTATTTATGAGGAGTATGGTATGCTCACATGTAACTGCACGTCGTGCATTGTGCTGAGTAAATAGGCAATTTTTCGACTAATTTAATCCATAAATAGATGACTAGCATGGCGTTGACAGAATTAGCAACATACTGATACTGATCTAAACGAGCACGTACTATGAAAACAGTAGACAGATCTACACATAATGTTAGTACTGCTAATACGGAAATAATCAGGAGAGGGATATACGCGTTATACCCTCCAGTAGGCCATACAGAAGCCGCCGCGGCGGTGGCGGCAGCAGCGGTGTCCTCGGCGGCCTTCTTGTCGGCCTTGAGCTTCTCGGCGGCGGCACATTTGGCATCGGTGGACATGGTGATTATGAGGGCGACGCGGACGTAGAGGAAGGAGACGAACAGCGAGCAGTCGCGTAGTCGCTTCCCAAAAACCTATTCGCCCCTCTCCCGTACAGGAACCGGAGGGACGGGGTTTTGGAGACCTGCTC
Organism: Aegilops tauschii subsp. strangulata; assembly: GCF_002575655.3. NCBI lineage: Eukaryota > Viridiplantae > Streptophyta > Magnoliopsida > Poales > Poaceae > Aegilops > Aegilops tauschii. The sequence goes on from NC_053037.3 coordinate 46,809,269, forward strand.
TCCCGTCGACCGTGTACGCGGCGGACGGGATGGAGTCACCGGCGGCAGCAGAAGCAAAGGAACGACGTTGGGCAGTGCGCATGAGCAGATGTTATCTGTTCATGGCGGCTAGGGTTAGGAGACACCGCACACTTATATAGGCGCAACCGCGTGGAGAGACGTGGGCTCGACCCACGTCCGAGTCCGTGACAGCCCACGATCCAACGTCTCAGATCGTGGACCAGTTGTCAGAAACTCTCCGTTAGTGAGTGACAAAAATAAGCGTCGTGACGAGGCGTGGCGCGGAGGGTGGCGGAGGAGGAGTGCGCGAGGGCCTCTTCTCTTCTCAAGATACAATAGCATGTAGAAGACAATCCCTTATAAAGAGGTCCAATTCCTTCTCCACTAGCGGGGTGGGACTAAACTTCCCACTGCACCTAGTGCCCATAAACCCACATGGGCCCTTAGAGATTTTTCAGAAATTGCTATATGAGCCTAAAGCCCATCTTAAATTTTAGCAATCCCCCACTAGATCTCGAGGGCCCATTGTGTCCTCTGTTCCAATTGTTGTTTCGATATACCAGTGTTTCAGTGAAGACATGTTAAGGTTGAGCTTCACCTAGAGCAAGTAGCTACACTCCTTCACAACTGAACAATGAACTATGCCTTGAATTGTCAGTTTGGCATAAAGAAGCTTCATGATACGGCTCCAACGTATCTATAATTTTTTATTGTTCCATGCTATATTATATTCTGTTTTGGATGATTATTGGGCTTTATTATACACTTTTATATTATTTTTGGGACTAACCTATTAACCGGAGGCCCAGCCCAGATTGCTGTTTTTTGCCTATGTCAGTGTTTCGCAGAAAAAGAATATCAAACGAAGTCCAAACGGAATGAAACCTTCGGGGATGTGATTTTCGGAACAAACGTGATCCAGAGGACTTGGAGTCCACGTAAAGAAAGCAACAAGGAGAGCACGAGGCAGGGGGCACGCCTACCCCCCCCCCCCCCGGTGTGCCCTCCACCCTCGTGGGGCCCATGTTGCTCCACCGACGTACTTCTTCCTCCCACGAAAACCTAATTCCACCGCCGCAACCTTCTGTACTCGTGAGATCCTATCTTGGGGCCTTTTTCGGCGCTCCGCCGGAGGGGGCATTGATCACGGAGGGCTTCTACATCAACACCATAGCCCCTCCGATGATGTGTGAGTAGTTTACCTCAGACCTTCGGGTCCATAGTTATTAGCTAGATGGCTTCTTCTCTCTTTTTGGATCTCAATACCATGTTCTCCTCGACCTTCTTGGAGATCTATTCGATGTAATCTTCTTTTGCGGTGTGTTTGTCGAGATCCGATGAATTGTGGGTTTATGATCAAGTTTATCTATGAACAATATTTGAATCTCCTCTGAATTCTTTTATGTATGATTGGTTATCTTTGCAAGTCTCTTTGAATTATCAGTTTGGTTTGGCCTACTAGATTGATCTTTCTTGCAACGGGAGAAGTGCTTAGCTTTGGGCTCAATCTTGCGGTGTCCTTTCCCAGTGACAGCAGGGGCAGCAAGGCACGTATTGTATTGTTGCCATCGAGGATAAAAAGATGGGGTTTATATCATATTGCATGAGTTTATCCCTCTACATCATGTCATCTTACTTAAAGCATTACTCTGTTCTTATGAAATTAATACTGTAGATGCATGCTGGATAGCGGTCGATGTGTGGAGTAATAGTAGTAGATGCAGAATCGTTTCGGTCTACTTGTCGCGGACGTGATGCCTATATACATGATCATACCTAGATATTCTCATAACTATGCTCAATTCTATCAATTGCTTGACAGTAATTCGTTTACCCACCGTAATACTTATGCTCTTGAGAGAAGCCACTAGTGAAACCTATGGCCCCTGGGTCTATTTCCCATCATATTAATCTTCCAACACTTAGTTCTTTCCATTGCCGTTTATTTTACTTTGCATCTTTATTTACTCTTTATTATAAAATACCAAAAATATTATCTTATCATATCTATCAGATCTCACTCTCGTAAGTGACCGTGAAGGGATTGACAACCCCTTTATTGCGTTGGTTGCGAGGTTCTTGTTTGTTTGTGTAGGTGCGTGGGACTCGAGCGTGGTCTCCTACTGGATTGATACCTTGGTTCTCAAAAACCAAGGGAAATACTTACGCTACTTTACTGCATCACCCTTTCCTCTTCAAGGGAAAACCAACGCAGTGCTCAAGAGGTAGCAAGAAGGATTTATGGCGCCGTTGCCGGGGAGTCTACGCACAAGTCAAGACATACCAAGTACCCATCACAAACTCATCTCCCTCGCATTACATTATTTGCCATTTGCCTCTCGTTTTCCTCTCCCCCACTTCACCCTTGTCGTTTTATTTGCCTTCTCTTTTCCATTCGTCGCTTTATTGCTCGTCTTGTCGTTATGGCTAGTCCTCTATCTTCTCCATTGACTCCTGAGAATGAAGTTCTTAATTTTAAGCAAAGGGAGGGAGAAAATCTAAAAGACGCTTGGTATAGAATTTGCAATGCTCAAAATAAATCTACCAGGAAGCAATCTACTTCCATTCTTCTCCGCAATTTTTATGTAGGCGCTACCCCTTGGTACAGATATATTCTTGACACCATTACCGGAGGGAATTTCTTGGGTAGCCATACTTTTGATTCTTATAATGCTATGATAGATTTGTTTGGCTCACCACCCCTTTTGGTTAATGGAACTATGTTAACTTTGGAACATGTGATGCAAAGGCTTGAAATTATTGAAAATAAAGTTGCTACTGTAGAGTTGATTGAGAATTTGGATAAAAAGATCCACAACCAAATTACCCAATATGGATCTAAGGTGGGAGTCGTTCTGAAAAGTTTTAAGGAAAAAGAACCTATAGTTAATGAAAGAATAGATCAAGACTCTACCAGAATCGATAAACTTGAGGGAATTATCACCAACTTGGGGACCGCTTTTTCTTCCGTTAAAAACACTCCAAATCCTCCTACCAAAATTGCCAAGTTTGTTTATGTTCCTAAATATAAGGGTGAATCCTCTAGTAAGGAAACTGCGGATCTAAAATCAATAAGTGTTCATCCCAATCTTTTTGCTATCATTAAGGAACCGTTTGTTGCAAATGATTTTCTTGATTTTGTGCCTACAAGTTTGATAATTAATAAAAAGAAAGAAACTCCTAGGGGTCGTAGGTGTCTTATTGAAGAATTGCCTACCAAAGATGGCAATGCCTAGATCTATCCTTGCTTTTTTGCCTAGCTAGGGGCGTTAAGCGATAGCGCTTGTTGGGAGGCAACCCAATTTTATTTTAGTTTTTTGCTTTTTGCATATGTTTAGGAATAAATATTTGATCTAGCCTCTGGTTAGATTTGTTTTTATGTTTTAATTAGTGTTTGTGCCAAGTTAAACCTATAGGATCTTCTTGGATGATAGTTATTTGATCTTGCTGAAAATTCCAGAAACTTTCTGTTGACGAAAACAATTGTTAAAAATCACCAGAACGTGATAAAATACTGATTCCAATTGCAGAAGATCAATAAACAAATTGTATAGGTCATCATATTTTGGTAGATTTTTTTGAGTTCCATAAGTTTGCTTTAGTTACAGATTACTACAGACTGTTTTTGACAGATTCTGTTTTTCGTGTGTTGTTTGCTTATTTTGATGAATCTATGGCTAGTAAATAGTTTATAAACCATAGAGAATTTGGAATACAGTAGGTTTAACACCAATATAAATAAATAATGAGTTCAATACAGTACCTTGAAGTGGTGTTTTGTTTTCTTTCGCTAACGGAGCTCACGAGATTTTCTGCTAAGTTTTGTGTTGTGAAGTTTTCAAGTTTTGGGTAAAAGATTTGATGGATTATGTAACAATGAGTGGCAATAGCCTAAGCTTGGGGATGCCCATGGCACCCCAAGATAATCTAAGGACACCAAAAAGCCAAAGCTTGGGGATGCCCCGGAAGGCATCCCCTCTTTCGTCTACTTCCATCGGTAACTTTACTTGGAGCTATATTTTTATTCACCACATGATATGTGTTTTGCTTGGAGCGTCTTGTATGATTTGAGTCTTTGCTTTTTAGTTTACCACAATCATCCTTGCTGTACACACCTTTTGAGAGAGACACACACAAATCAGAATTTATTAGAATACTCTATGTGCTTCACTTATATCTTTTGAGCTATATAGTTTTTGCTCTAGTGCTTTACTTATACCTTTTTAGAGCACGGTGGTGGATTTGTTTTATAGAAACTATTGATCTATCATGCTTCACTTATATTATTTTGAGAGTCTTAAAACAGCATGGCAATTTGCTTTAATTATAATATCATGAGAAATTTGATGCTTGATAATTGTTTTGAGATATAAAGGTGGTAATATCATAGTTGTGCTAGTTAAGTAATTGTGAAATTGAGAAATACTTTTGTTGGAGTTTGTGATTCCCGTAGCATGCACGTATGGTGAACCGTTATGTAACGAAGTCGGAGCATGAGGTATTTATTGATTGTCATCCTTTGTGTGGCGGTCGGGATCGCGCGATGGTTAACTCCTACCAACCCTTCCCCTAGGAGCATGCGTAGTAGTACTTTGCTTCGAGGGCTAATAAATTTTTGCAATAAGTATATGAGTTCTTTATGACTAATGTGAGTCCATGGATTATACGCACACTTACCTTTCCACAATTTTCTAGCCTCTTCGGTACCGTGCATTGCCCTTTCTCACCTTGAGAGTTGGTGCAAACTTCGCCGGTGCATCCAAACCCCGTGATATGATACGCTCTATCACACATAAACCTCCTTATACCTTCCACAAAACAGCCACCATACCTACCTATTATGGCATTTCCATAGTCATTCCGAGATATATTGCCATGCAACTTTCCACTGTTTCGTTTATCGTGACACGCTCCATCATTGTCATATTGCTTTGCATGATCATGTAGTTGACATCGTATTTGTGGCAAAGCCACCGTTCATAATTCTTTCATACATGTCACTCTTGATTCATTGCATATCCCGGTACACCGCCGGAGGCATTCACATAGAGTCATATCTTGTTCTAAGTATTGAGTTATACTTCATGAGTTATAAGTAAATAAAAGTGTGATGATCATCATTATTAGAGCATTGTCCCAAGTGAGGAAAGGATGATGGAGACCATGATTCCCCCACAAGTCGGGATGAGACTCCGGACTAAATAAAAAGAAAAAGAAAAAAAAAGAGGCCATAAAAAAAGAGAAAAGGCCCAAATAAAAAAATAAAAAATGAGAGAAAAAGAGAGAAGGGACAATGTTACTATCCTTTTACCACACTTGTGCTTCAAAGTAGCACCGTGATCTTCATGATAGAGAGTCTCTCATTTTGTCACTTTCATATACTAGTGGGAAATTTCATTATAGAACTTGGCTTGTATATATTCCAATGATGGGCTTCCTCAAATGCCCAGGTCTTCGTGAGCAAGCAAGTTGGATGCACACCCACTTAGTTTCTTTTGTTGGAGCTTTCATACACTTATAGCTCTAGTGCATCCGTTGCATGGCAATCCCTACTCCTTGCATTGACATCAATTGATGGGCATCTCCATAGCACGTTGATTAGCCTCGTCGATGTGAGACTTTCTCCTTTTTGTCTTCCCACATAACCCCTGTCATTATACCTTATTCCACCATAGTGTTATATCCATGGCTTGTGCTCATGTATTGCGTAAAAGTTGAAAAGGCTGAATCGCGTTAAAAAGTATGAACCAATTGCTTGGCTAAAACCGGGGTTGTACATGATATGAATATTTCGTGTGGGGAAGATGGAGCATAGCCAGAATATATGATTTTGTAGGGATAACTTGCTTTGGCTATGTTATTTTGATAAGACATGATTGCTTGGTTAGTATGCTTGAAGTATTATTGTTTTTATGTCAACATTAAACTTTTATCTTGAATCATATCGAATCTGAACATTCGTGCCACAATAAGAAGAACTACATTGAAATTATGCTAAGTACCATTCCACATCAAAAATTCTATTTTTATCATTTACCTACTCGAGGACGAGCAAGAATTAAGCTTGGGGATGCTTGATACGTCTCCAACGTATCTATAATTTTTTATTGTTCCATGCTATATTATATTCTGTTTTGGATGATTATTGGGCTTTATTATACATTTTTATATTATTTTTGGGACTAACCTATTAACCGGAGGCCCAGCCCACATTGCTGTTTTTTTGCCTATTTCAGTGTTTCGCAGAAAAAGAATATCAAACGAAGTCCAAACGGAATGAAACCTTCGGGAACGTGATTTTCGGAACAAACGTGATCCAGAGGACTTGGAGTCCACATAAAGAAAGCAACGAGGAGAGCACGAGGCAGGGGCGCGCCTACCCCCCAGGCGCGCCCTCCACCCTCGTGGGGCCCACGTTGCTCTACCGGCGTACTTCTTCCTCCTATATATACCTACGTACCCCAAACCAACATAAGCATCCACGAAAACCTAATTCCACTGCCGCAACCTTCTGTACCCGTGAGATCCCATCTTGGGGCCTTTTCCGGCGCTCCGCCGAAGGGGGCATTGATCACGGAGGGCTTCTACATCAACACCATAGCCCCTCCGATGATGTGTGAGTAGTTTACCTCAGACCTTTGGGTCCATAGTTATTATCTAGATGGCTTCTTCTCTCTTTTTGGATCTCAATGCCATGTTCTCCTCGATCTTCTTGGAGATCTATTTGATGTAATCTTCTTTTGCGGTTTGTTTGTCGAGATCTGATGAATTGTGGGTTTATGATCAAGTTTATCTATGAACAATATTTGAATCTCCTCTGAATTCTTTTATGTATGATTGATTATCTTTGCAAGTCTCTTTGAATTATCAGTTTGGTTTGGCCTACTAGATTGATCTTTCTTGCAATGGGAGAAGTGCTTAGCTTTGGGTTCAATCTTGCGGTGTCCTTTCCCAGTGACAGCAGGGGCAGCAAGGCACATATTGTATTGTTGCCATCGAGGATAAAAATATGGGGTTTATATCATATTGCATGAGTTTATCCCTCTACATCATGTCATCTTACTTAAAGCATTACTCTGTTCTTATGAACTTAATACTCTAGATGCATGCTTGATAGCGGTCGATGTGTGGAGTAATAGTAGTAGATGCAGAATCGTTTCGGTCTACTTGTCGCGGACGTGATGCCTATATACATGATCATACCTAGATATTCTCATAACTATGCTCAATTCTATCAATTGCTTGATAGTAATTCGTTTACTCACCGTAATACTTATGCTCTTGAGAGAAGCCACTAGTGAAACCTATGGCCCCCGGGTCTATTTTTCATCATATTAATCTTCCAACACTTAGTTATTTCCATTGCCGTTTATTTTACTTCGCATCTTTATTTATTCTTTATTATAAAATACCAAAAATATTATCTTATCATATCTATCAGATCTCACTCTCGTAAGTGACCGTGAAGGGATTGACAACCCCTTTATTGCGTTGGTTGCGAGGTTCTTGTTTGTTTGTGTAGGTGCGTGGGACTCGAGCGTGGTTTCCTACTGGATTGATACCTTGGTTCTCAAAAACTGAGGGAAATACTTACGCTACTTTACTGCATCACCCTTTCCTCTTCAAGGGAAAACCAATGCAGTGCTCAAGAGGTAGCACTTCACCACATGTCTTACTAGTACTAGGCTGCCGAAGGCTGACCCCTCGGGTGGAGCATATAAGTCACACTCCTGGCCTATTCATGAGCTTACTAGAGATCACCCCAATCTCATAGACTGTGACCAGCAGTCGGGCTCATATAGGTGTGTTCCTCCAAAGATCGCTCTGTAGGATAGCATCTTGCTTACATAAGCTTTGGAACACATTAAGACAGTAGTCATCCTACCATACAGTAACGAGAGTATCGCATCTCCAACGGAGTGGGTTAGTATAGTTACTCTCCTCAGTTCAGCACTGGCTCGTTTTCCCAGGTCCTACTTCACGGTATCTCCACCATGGAAACATATGTGGGTCTCATACCCATCTCCCTCGATGTATTATCTATCACAACACGTGATAGCCCTTTTGTAAAGGGATCTGCCAGATTCTTAGCTATATGGACATATTCCAACGCTATCACTCCGGAGTTTCTTAATTTTCTGTCAGCTTTCAATCTCATTCTTATGTGTTTGTTGGACTTCATGTTGTCCTTTGAACTCTTCACCTTGGTGATGACAGTCTGATTGTCACAGTTCATAAGTATAGCCGAAACCGGTTTATCAACCAATGGCAAGTCCATCAAAAAGATCTTGAAGTCATCCTGCTTCGACACCAGACGTGTCTAATGCTGTTAATTTTGCTTCCATTGTCCGTCTCATTAAGATCGTTTGCTTGCAAGACTTCCAGGAAACAGCGCCACCTCCAAGAGTAAACATATACCCAGTTGTGGCCTTCATCTCGTCAGCATCAGAGATCCAATTCGCATCACTATACCCTTCAAGTACCGACGGGTATCCGGTATAGTGAAGTCCATAGTTCATAGTACCTTTCAGATAGCGCATTACTCTCTCAACAGCATGCCAATGTACATCACCAGGTTTGGAAACAAACCGGCTCAGTTTGCTCACAGCAAATGCGATGTCAGGCCTCGTTCTGCTCGCTAGGTACATCAATGAACCAATAATTTGAGAGTATCTCAGTTGATCTTTAGCCGTGCCTTCAAACTTTCGAATCAACACGCTAGGATCATATGGTGTTTGAGATGGTTTGAAGTCCGAGTATCCAAAACGGCTCAACACCTTCTCAACATAATGGGATTGCAGAAGTGTAATCACACCCTCATTATCTCTCAGTAGCTTGATGTTCAAGATAACATCAGCCACACCAAGGTCTTTCATCTCAAAGTTCTGAGATAGAAACGACTTGACCTCCTCAATGACTTTGAGGTTGGTTCCGAATATCAGTATGTCATCAACATACAAGCACAGTATAACTCCTTCGCCCCCACCATGGTGATAGTATACACATTTGTCAGCTTCATTAACAATGAAGCCAATAGATGTCAAAGTTGTATTAAACTTATCATGCCATTGCTTAGGTGCTTGTTTCAGGCCATATAAAGATTTCAGCAACCTACACACCTTTCTTTCATGGCCATCTATCACAAAGCCATCTGGCTGTTGCATGTAGATTTCCTCGTTCAGCTCTCCATTCAGAAAAGTCATCTGAACATCCATCAGGTGGACGAATAGACCATGCGAGGCCGCCAACGAGAGTAATACTCGAATGGTGGTCAGTCTGGCCACAGGTGAATAAGTATCGAAGAAATCTTCCTCTTCTTTCTGGTCATAGCCCTTGGCCACAAGCCTAGCCTTGTACTTTTCAATCGTACCATCGGGCCTAAGCTTCTTTTTGAACACCCACTTGCATCCCAATGGTTTGCAACCATAGGGACGCTCAGTGATCTCCCATGTCCCGTTAGCCATGATGGAATCCATCTCGGTATGGACCGCATCCTTCCAGTAGTCAGCTTCTAGAGAGGCATATGCTTCTGAAATAGAAGTGGGAGTGTCATCCACGAGGTACACAAAGAAATCATCACCAAAGGTCTTTGCAGTCCTTTGTCTCTTGCCCCTACCAAGGGTTTCCTCATCATCCTCCTTACAATTTTCATCATGTGTTCGTTCATAATATTCCATAGGAATGGCAGGCTCAGGAGTCTCCTCAGATTCCTGTCTAGAAGTGCTTTGCATATCTCTCATAGGAAAAATATCCTCGAAGAATGTAGCATCCTTAGACTCCATAATTGTACCGACCTTCTGGTCAGGTACCTCAAATTTCACTAGTAGAAATCTATAGCCAACGTTGTTCTTAGCATAGCCCAAATTAACGCAGTCCACCGTCTTGGGTCCAAGCTTACGCTTTTTGGGGATCGTCACATTGACTTTTGCCAAACAGCCCCAAGTACGCAAGTATGAGAGTGTTGTCCTTCTCCTCGCCCATTTCTCATAGGGAGTGATCTCATTATCCTTTGTCAGAACTTCATTCAGGACATGACAAGCCGTCAATATAGCCTCCCCCCACCGTGCCTTGGATAAACCCGATGTATCTAACATGGCATTAACCAAATCAGTTAGAGTACGGTTTTTACGCTGGGCAACCCCATTTGACTAGGGTGAATAGGGAGGCGTCCTCTCATGAATAATGCCGTGTTCCGCACAAAAGGAATCAAACTCACTCGAGAAGTACTCTCCACCACGATCTAACCAGACTCATTTAATTTTATTTTCAAGTTGATTCTCAACTTTTGCCTTATAGATTTTAAAGTAGTGTAGAGCCTCATCTTTAGTATTTAACAGATACACATAGCAAGTGGAATCATCTATCAATGTCATGAAGTATTTCTTTTCACCTTTAGTCAACACACCATTCATCTCACAAAGATCAGAATGTGTGAGTTCTAATGGTGCCAAGTGTCTCTCCTCCGCAGCCTTGTGAGGCTGGTGAGGTTGCTTAGCTTGCACACATGAAAGGCACTTAGAACCTTTGGCTAAAGTGAAACTCGGGATTAAATCCAACTTAGCTAGCCGTGTCATAACACCGAAACCAATGTGGCAAAGACGTGAATGCCAAACTTCAGATTCATTAACACTCGAATGAATATGGTTCACGACTTTATTACAAAAATCAGCGAGGGAAAGGCGGAACATCCCTCCGCTCTCATAACCTTTTCCAACAAATAGTCCATATTTAATAACAACTAATTTATTAGACTCAAAGACCAAAGCCACTAACGAGGTTCTTCTTGACGGCGGGGACATGCTGCACGTTCTTCAACTGCACGATCCTTCCCAAAGTAAACTTCAGATCGACCGTGCCAACACCGTGAACAGAAGCACTCGCCATTCCCCATCAATACAGACCATGGCCTGTGACCTAGTAAGAAGAAAATAATGAAATGTCAGCACACACATGAACACCTGCACATGTGTCCACCCACCAATCGGTGGGCTGAAACACTGAAAAAACAGTAAATAAATTACCGTACCCAGATGCACCATTCTCGTTGTTGCCCACAATCATGTTGACAAACTTGAAGTCATGTCCTGACTTCTTAAACTTGTTTGGGCACTTGTTGGCCCAATGTTCAACCGAAGCACAAGTAAAGCAGCCCTCATCCTTCTTGTTCTTCTTGAAGGTCTTCTTACCCTTCTTCTTAAAGTCGGTATTGTGTTGGACACCGTTCTTTCCCTTGGGCTTGTGAGAGTTGAAGTTCCTCTGGTTCACCATGTTGGCGACAGAAGTCCCTTCGGCCCCTTTTCCGTGCGAGTCCTTTGCCCTCGAATTCTGCTCAACACTCAGATGGCCAATGACATCCTCCACAGAGAATTCACGCCTCTGATGTTTCAGAGTGGTGTCAAAGTTCTTCCAGGAATTAGGGAGCTTAGCGATTATGCAACCCGCGACAAACTTGCCCGGTAAATCGCACTTAAGAAGCTCAAACTCCTTAACGATGCATATTATCTCATGAGCCTGCTCCAATACAAGACGGTTTTCAACCATCTTATAATCGTGGAACTGCTCTATAATATACATCTCGCTCCCGGCATCGGTGGCCCCAAACTTAGATTCGAGCGGCTCCCACAAGTCCTTGGTGACGTGCACATGTAAATATGCATCGACCAATTTATCTCCGGTCACGCTAAGAACTGCTCCGAGAAACACAACAGTGGCCTCCCTGAACGCCTTCTCCTGTTCAGGAGCAATCGTTCCCGTGGTGACACCGGTGACCCAGAACACGTTCATAGCCGTGAGCCATAAAGTGGTCTTAGTCTGCCAACGCTTAAAGTACGTACCGGTAAACTTATCCAGTTTCAGTGCAGCGGCAAAGCCACTTGCCGAAAAATTCCTACACACAATAGGTTTTTGGATTGCTGAGTAAATAGGCAATTTTTCAACTAATTTAATCCATAAATAGATGACTAGCATGGCATTGACAGAATTAGCAACATACTGATACTAATCTAAACAAGCACGTACTACGCAAACAGTAGACAGATCTACACATAATGCTAGTACTGCTAATACAGAAATAATCAGGAGAGGGATATACGCATTATACCCTCCAGTAGGCCATGCAGAAGCCGCCGCGGCGGTGGCGGCGGCAGCGGTGTCCTCGGCGGCCTTCTTGTCGGCCTCAAGCTTCTTGGCGGCGGCACGTTCGGCATCGGTGAACATGGTGATGATGAGGGCGACACAAACGTAGAGGAAGGAGACGAACAGCGAGCAGTCGCGTAGTCGCTTCCCAAAAACCTATTCGCCCCTCTCCCGTACAGGAACCGGAGGGACGGGGTTTCGGAGACTTGCTCTCCCGTCGACTGTGTACACGGCGGACAGGATGGAGTCACCGGCGGCAACAGCAACAAAGGAACGACGGTGGGTAGTGCGCGTGAGCAGATGTGATCTGTTCGTGGCGTCTAGAGTTAGGAGACATTGCACACTTATATAGGCGCAACCGCGTGGAGAGACGTGGGCTCAGCCCACGTCCAAGTCCGTGACAGCCCACGATCCGACGTCTCAGATCGTGGACCAGTTGTCAGAAACTCTCCGTTAGTGACTGACAAAAATAAGCATCGTGACGAGGCGTGGCACGGAGGGCGGCGGAGGAGGAGTGTGCGAGGGCCTCTTCTCTTCTCAAGCTCCAATAGTATGTAGAAGACAATCCCTTATAAAGAGCTCCAACTCCTTCTCCACTAGCGGGGTGGGACTAAACTTCCCACTACACCTAGTGCCAATAAACCCACATGGGCCCTTAGAGATTTTTCAGAAATTGCTATATGGGCTTAAAGCCCATCTCAAATTTCAGCACATTGTTGTGGCTGAATATGCAAGAGTTTTGATAAGGATTGCTGATATAGTATCTTGTCCACGGGGAAGCTTTAACACACTGACCATAGTGGAGTTTGCTTGTCCACAGCCTCTTTATCTCTGGGTGTTCTTTATGTGGATCAGCCATGACTTGACAGTATGGCTCCTTGGTCACATCTCAGCTTCTTGGGCTTCTACCTACAACTTTCTCTTGTATATCTCGTAGGGGTTGTTGCGTTTGTATCCTTCTTTGAATTATGGGGCAGATGTTTCTCTGAACACAGTCGTACCCGTGTACGAGTGGCTCGCATGATCTGGACAGCATGGTCACAACATATGTAGGAGTAGGGGTAAATCCTCTTATGAACAACTAAGCTCTGAGGCAGACCTGTGTCCTTCCTTGGTACAATCCATACCCATGATAAAGATTGATGTACGATTATCTTCGAGGCATACCTTCGAATATTTCCAAATTTATTCGGAACATACTTCCACCAACACAGGTGACTTTTATGATGGCGTGCTGAAGAAGGACGAGTGCCTTCCATTGGAAACCACCCGGATAACTATCAAGCGCTCGAGTTCGGAGTGACGCACTTGCGGAAACTTCTTGTATACCGATGCAGTGTTCCGGGACTGTGGAGAAGTTTTTCACCATATCTCTTTGTTTTCTTTGAAACAATCTGAATGTGAGGATATGTGTTGGAATAAATTCGAGGGCACCGCTGATCATCCGAGGACCAAGCAATCACACGATCCGACACCGAGATTTGTTAATGAGGTTCACCGATATGGATACATCCCCGGGGCCTGACTATGGGCGCTCCTCCCCATGACACCGCTACAATACCGCACCCGGTCGCCCTGGACACCGGCACATGCCGCCGGCTTCCCCTGCGTTCTTGTGCTATTATGTTGGCATAGGTTACATGGTGCATCTAACCCCACTATATATGAGAGTCCTAGGATACAAGTGTCTTGTTAGGACACGACTCCATATCCTATCTAAACACAATACTACTCAGAGTCCAACTGTAACCTAACTTGTACACAATATTCGACACAACTCTAACAAACTCCACCTTGGCGAATATTCTCCACCACCTTGAATTCGTCCATGCGTCAAACTTCCGTGTACATTGAACTTGACCTTATCCTATGAGTACCGCTCCTACTCCAAAGACTCCATATGACTCCACCTACAACTTGTAGTCCCTTCTTTTCTTGACCAGAGTCAACACTCAAGCAAAATTAAGTTTCTTGTTACTCTAGTTTGTGCTCCCAACTTTCAGAGTATCCGTCCAACACCATCACACACTGATCACTGACCTGCGTGAAAGTGAACAACTCACATATTGGGTGTCACACATAAGAGTTACCTGAACTTAACATCACCGCTCCTTTCTTGACCGCCTGTATGAAACTTGAAGGTATTTCACCATTGCTCTTAGTCATCCCGAGTCAAATTCGCAGTTGTCTCACCATATGTATGACCACCAGAGCCCTGGCCCGTCTCCATGTCCCGTGCATACCGCACGCCTAGCCGCTATTACCGCGTCGAGCCTCTGCTGTCCCGGTCGAGTCTCAAGGATCGCGACCCCACACCACTCAACCCCCACTGCAGAGTACCACCGATCATCACCGACCGATGACGAGTTTCACGCTCCCATCAGGCCACTGGGCTCCAGTCCAAACTACGTGTCACTCGCTTTTTTCCTCCTCACTAGATAGGCTTCGATTCTCTGGATCCTTACACCATAGCCCCTCAATCCAGCTCCACCTTCAACATGACTCCATGGTAGATGATCAGTCCACCCTCACGCCTCGTCGACTTCAAGCTCCGTGTGTACATCACATTGAATCAACCCCGTGCCATAGTCTTGTCGAAGCCGCATAAGCCCTCGGGCATGTGCCACGTGTTTCCACGCCTCAGAAGTCGGTCACCATCAGCATCACGCTCCTATGTCGTTGTTGCCAATCCCACCACCGTCTTCTGTACCAACCGACTCACGTCGATCCGTCAGACTGTGCAGTCCGACCCAGCCGAAGTTGTTTGACTGTAACCATGCTCCAACCTGCACCATGACTGCTCGTACATCCATGCATATCTTGGACGACATGTGATTGCATGATCCCATATGACACGCTTGTCCGCGCATCTGCAACCTTAGCAGAACAGGACCGAACTTGGTCCACCCACAAACTGCTCTCGTGCACACACACATGTGGTCCTGGTAGACTTTTTTTGTCTCAAACAAATCCTCGGTCTTGATTCCTTCAGCTCTAGCACAACGTAGCAACCAGCGCTGCACCCTAGCACAACGCACGCCGGCACGCGCACGCCTGCACACCACAAGTCACGAACCGCTAGTGCCCTAGCGACCACGCAGCTCCTCCACGTGCATGCGACCGCACGCCTCACGCCAACCCGTGCCTCGGGCTGCTACTAGACTGTTGGGTAACGTAGTAGTTTCAAAAAAATTCCTACATACACACAGGATCATGATGATGCATAGGACCGATTCTACGAGAGTGTTGTCCACGTACCCTCGTGGACCGTAAGCGGAAGCGTTATGACAACGCGGTTGATGTAGTCGTACATCTTCACGATCGACCGATCCTAGTACCGAACGTATGGCACCTCCGCGATCTGCACACGTTCAACTCGGTGACATCCCACAAACTCACGATCCAGCAGAGTGTCGAGGGAGAGCTTCGTCAGCACGACGGCGTGATGACGGTGATGATGAAGCTACCGGCGCAGGGCTTCGCCTAAGCACTACAACGATATGACCGAGGTGGAATATGGTGGAGGGGGGCACCGCACACGGCTTGGAACAATCAACTTGTGTGTTCTAGGGTGCCCCCCTGCCCCCGTATATAAAGGAGCAAGGGGGAGGTCGGTCGGCCTTGGGGCGCGCCAAGGAGAGGGGGGGAGTCCTCCTCCTAGTGGGAGTAGGACTCCCCTTTCCTAGTCCAACTAGGAAGGAGGAAGGGGAAGGAAGGAGAGGGAGAGAGAGAGGAAAGAGGGGGCGGCGCCCCCCCTCCTTCTCCAATTCGGACTCCCAAGGGGGGCGTGCGGCCAGCCCTAGGCCCTCTCCTCTCTCTCCCACAAGGCCCATGTTGGCCCACTAGTTCCCCCGGGGGTTCCGATAACCCCCCGGCACTCCGATAAATATCCGGTGACCCTTGGAACTCATCCGGTATCCGAATATAGTCGTCCAATATATCAATCTTTATGTCTCGACCATTTCGAGACTCCTCGTCATGTCCGTGATCACATCCGGGACTCCGAACTATCTTCGGTACATCAAAACACATAAACTCGTAATATCGATCGTCACCGAACGTTAAGCGTGCGGACCCTACGGGTTCGAGAACTATGTAGACATGACCGAGACATGTCTCCGGTCAATAACCAATAGCGGAACCTGGATGCTCATATTGGCTCCTACATATTCTATGAAGATCTTTATCGATCAAACCGCATAACAACATACGTTGTTCCCTTTGTCATCGGTATGTTACTTGCCTGAGATTCGATCGTTGGTATCTCAATACCTAGTTCAATCTCGTTACCGGCAAGTCTCTTTACTCGTTCCGTAATGCATCATCCCGCAACTAACTCATTAGTCACATTACTTGCAAGGCTTATAGTGATGTGCATTACCGAGAGGGCCCAGAGATACCTCTCCGACAATCGGAGTGACAAATCCTAATCTCGATCTATGCCAACTCAACAAGTACCATCGGAGACACCTGTAGAGCACCTTTATAATCACCCAGTTGCGTTGTGAAGTTTGGTAGCACACAAAGTGTTCGTCCGGTATTTGGGAGTTGCATAATCTCATAGTCATAGGAACATGTATAAGTCATGAAGAAAGCAATAGCAATATACTAAACGATCAAATGCTAAGCTAACGGAATGGGTCAAGTCAATCACATCATTCTCTAATGATGTGATCCCGTTAATCAAAGACAACTCATGTCTATGGCTAGGAAACTTAACCATCTTTGATTCAATGAGCTAGTCAAGTAGATGCATACTAGTGACACTCTGTTTGTCTATGTATTCACACATGTACTAAGTTTCCGGTTAAAACAATTCTAGCATGAATAATAAATATTTATCATGATATAAGGAACTATAAATAACAACTTTATTATTGCCTCTAGGGCATATTTCCTTCAGTCTCCCACTTGCACTAGAGTCAATAATCTAGATTACATAGTAATGATTCTAACACCCATTGAGTCTTGGTGCTGATCATGTTTTGCACGTGAGAGAGGCTTAGTTAATGGGTCTGCAACATTCAGATCTTTATGTCTCTTGCAAATCTCTATGTCTCTCTCCTTGACTTGATCGCGGATGGAATTGAAGCGTCTCTTGATGTGCTTGGTTCTCTTGTGAAATCTGGATTCCTTTGCCAAGGCAATTGCACCAGTATAGCCACAAAAGATTTTCATTGGACCCAATGCACTAGGTATGACACCTAGATCGGATATGAACTCCTTCATCCAGACTCCTTCATTTGCTGCTTCCGAAGCAGCTATGTACTCCGCTTCACACGTAGATCCCGCCACGATGCTTTGCTTAGAACTGCACCAACTGACAGCTCCACCGTTCAATATAAATACGTATCCGCATTGTGACTTAGAGTCATCTGGATCAGTGTCAAAGCTTGCATCAACGTAACCATTTACGACGAGCTCTTTGTCACCTCCATAAACGAGAAACATATCCTTAGTCCTCTTCAGGTATTTCAGGATGTTCTTGACCGCTGTCAAGTGACCCACTCCTGGATTACTTTGGTAGCTCCCTGCTCAACTAATAGCAAGGCACACATCAGGTCTGGTACACAGCATTGCATACATGATAGAGCCTATGGCTGGAGCATAGGGAACACCTTTCATTTTCTCTCTATCTTCTGTAGTGGTCGGGCATTGAGTCTGACTCAACTTCACACCTTGTAACACAGGCAAGAACCCTTTATTTGCTTGACCCATTTTGAACTTCTTCAAAACTTTATCAAGGTATGTGCTTTGTGAAAGTCCAATTAAGCATCTTGATCTATCTCTATAGATCTTGATGCCCAATATATAAGCAGCTTCACCGAGGTCTTTCATTGAAAAACTCTTATTCAAGTATCCTTTTATGCTATCCAGAAATTCTATATCATTTCCAATCAACAATATGTCATCCACATATAATATTAGAAATGCTACAGAGCTCCCACTCACTTTCTTGTAAATACAGGCTTCTCCAAAAGTCTGTATGAAACCATATGCTTTGATCACACTATCAAAACGTTTATTCCAACTCCGAGATGCTTGCACCAGTCCATAAATGGATCGCTGGAGCTTGCACACTTTTTAGCATCCTTTGGATCGATAAAACCTTCAGGTTGCATCATATACAACTCTTCTTCCAGAAATCCATTCAGGAATGCGGTCTTTACATCCGTTTGCCAAATTTCATAATCATAAAATGCGGCAATTGCTAACATGATTCGGATGGACTTAAGCATCGCTACGGGTGAGAAGGTCTCATTGTAGTCAACTCCTTGAACTTGTCGAAAACCTTTCGCAACAAGTCGAACTTTGTAGACAGTAACATTGCCGTCAACGTCAGTCTTCTTCTTGAAGATCCATTTATTCTCGATGGCTTGCCGATCATCGGGCAAGTCAACCAAAGTCCACACTTTGTTCTCATACATGGATCCCATCTCAGATTTCATGGCCTCAAGCCATTTTGCAGAATCTAGGCTCATCATCGCTTCCTCATAGTTCGTAGGTTCGTCATGGTCAAGTAACATGACCTCCAGAACAGGATTACCGTGCCACTCTAGTGTGGATCTTACTCTGGTTGACCTACGAGGTTCGGTAGTAACTTGATCTGAAGCTACATGATCATCATCATTAGCTTCCTCACTAATTGGTGTAGGAGTCACAGGAACAGATTTCTGTGATGAACTATTTTCCAATAAGGGAGCAGGTACAGTTACCTCATCAAGTTGTACTTTCCTCCCACTCACTTCTTTCAAGAGAAACTCCTTCTCTAGAAAGAATCCATTTTTAGCAACGAATGTCTTGCCTTCGGATCTGTGATAGAAAGTGTACCCAACAGTCTCCTTTGGGTATCCTATGAAGACACATTTCTTCGATTTGGGTTCGAGCTTATCAGGTTGAAACTTTTTCACATAAGCATCGCAGCCCCAAACTTTAAGAAACGACAACTTTGGTTTCTTGCGAAACCACAGTCCATAAGGTGTCGTCTCAACGGATTTAGATGGTGCCCTATTTAACGTGAATGCAGCCGTCTCTAAAGCATAACCCCAAAACAATTGCGGTAAATCAGTAAGAGACATCATAGATCGCACCATATCTAGTAAAGTACGATTGTGACGTTCGGACACACCATTACGCTGTGGTGTTCCGGGTGGCGTGAGTTGCAAAACTATTCCTCATTGTTTCAAATGAAGACCAAACTCGTAACTCAAATATTCTCCTCCACGATCATATCGTAGAAACTTTATTTTCTTGTTACAATGATTTTCCACTTCACTCTGAAATTCTTTGAACTTTTCAAATGTTTCAGACTTATGTTTCATCAAGTAGATATACCCATGTCTGCTCAAATCATCTGTGAAGGTGAGAAAATAACGATACCCACTGCGAGCCTCAACATTCATCGGACCACATGCATTAGTATGTATGATTTCCAATAAATCTGTTGCTCGCTCCATTATTCCGGAGAACGGCGTTTTAGTCATCTTGCCCATGAGGCATGGTTCGCAAGTACCAAGTGATTCATAATCAAGTGATTCCAAAAGTCCATCAGAATGGAGTTTCTTCATGCGCTTTACACCAATATGACCTAAACGGCAGTGCCACATATAAGTTGCACTATCATTATCAACTCTGCATCTTTTGGCTTCAATATTATGAATATGTGTATCACTACTATCGAGATTCAACATAAATAGACCACTCTTCATGGGTGCATGACCATAAAAGATATTACTCATATAAATAGAACAACCATTATTCTCTGATTTAAATGAATAACCGTCTCGCATCAAACAAGATCCAGATATAATGTTCATGCTCAACGCTGGCACCAAATAACAATTATTCAGGTCTAAAACTAATCCCGAAGGTAGATGTAGAGGTAGCGTGCCGACCGCGATCACATCGACTTTGGAACCATTTCCCACGTGCATCGTCACCTCGTCCTTAGCCAATCTTCGCTTAATCCGTAGTCCCTGTTTCGAGTTGCAAATATTAGCAACAGAACCAGTATCAATTACCCAAGCACTACTGCGAGCTTTAGTAAGGTACACATCAATAACATGTATATCAAATATACCTTTCACTTTGCCATCCTTCTTATCCGCCAAGTACTTGGGGCAGTTCCGCTTCCAGTGACCAGTCCCTTTGTAGTAGAAGCACTCAGTCTCAGGCTTAGGTCCAGACTTGGGCTTCTTCACTTGAGCAGCAACTTGCTTGCCGTTCTTCTTGAAGTTCCCCTTCTTCCCTTTACCCTTTTTCTTGAAACTGGTGGTCTTGTTGACCATCAACACTTGATGCTCCTTCTTGATTTCTACCTCCACAGCCTTTAGCATTGCGAAGAGCTCGGGAATTGTCTTATCCATCCCTTGCATATTATAGTTCATCACGAAGCTCTTGTAGCTTGGTGGCAGTGATTGAAGAATTCTGTCAATGACACTATCATCAGGAAGATTAACTCCCAGTTGAATCAAGTGATTGTTATACCCACACATTTTGAGTATATGCTCACTGACAGAACTATTCTCCTCCATCTTGCAGCTGTAGAACTTATTGGAGACTTCATATCTCTCAATCCGGGCATTTTCTTGAAATATTAACTTCAACTCCTGGAACATCTCATATGCTCCATGACGTTCAAAACATCGTTGAAGTCCCGGTTCTAAGCCGTAAAGCATGGCACACTGAACTATCGAGTAGTCATCAGCTTTGCTCTGCCAGACGTTCATAACATCTGGCGTTGCTCCTGCAGCGGGTTTGGCACTTAGCGGTGCTTCCAGGACGTAATTCTTCTGTGTAGCAATGAGGATAATCCTGAAGTTATGGACCCAGTCCGTGTAGTTGCTACCATCATCTTTCAACTTAGCTTTCTCTAGGAACGCATTAAAATTCAACGGAACAACAGCACGGGCCATCTATCTACAACAACATAGACATGCAAAATACTACCAGGTACTAAGTTCATGATAAATTAAATTTCAATTAATCAAATTACTTAAGAACTCCCACTTAGATAGACATCCCTCTAATCATCTAAGTGATCACGTGATCCATATCAACTAAACCATGTCCGATCATCACGTGAGATGGAGTAGTTTTCAATGGTGAACATCACTATGTTGATCATATCTACTATATGATTCACGCTTGACCTTTCGGTCTTAGTGTTCCGAGGCCATATCTGCATAGGCTAGGCTCGTCAAGTTTTACCCGAGTATTCTGCGTGTGCAAAACTGGCTTGCACCCGTTGTATGTGATCGTAGAGCTTATCACACCCGATCATCACGTGGTGTCTCGGCATGACGAACTTTTGCAACGGTGCATACTCAGGGAGAACACTTATACCTTGAAATTTAGTGAGAGGTCATCTTATAATGCTACCGTCGAACTAAGCAAAATAAGATGCATAAAGGATAAACATCACATGCAATCAATATAAGTGATATGATATGGCCATCATCATCTTGTGCCTTTGATCTCCATCTCCAAAGCACCGTCATGATCACCATCGTCACCGGCGCGACACCTTGATCTCCATCGTAGCATCGTTGTCGTCTCGCCAACTATTGCTTCTACGACTATCGCTACCGCTTAGTGATAAAGTAAAGCAATTACATGGCGATTGCATTTCATACAATAAAGCGACAACCATATGGCTCCTGCCAGTTGCTGATAACTTTGTTACAAAACATGATCATCTCATACAATAAAATTTAGCATCATGTCTTGACCATATCACATCACAACATGCCCTGCAAAAACAAGTTAGACGTCCTCTACTTTGTTGTTGCAAGTTTTACATGGCTACTATGGGCTGCGCAAGAACTGTTCTTACCTACGCATCAAAACCACAACGATATTTCGTCAACTGTGTGCTGTTTTAACCTTGAACAAGGACCGGGTGTAGCCACACTCGATTCAACTAAAGTTGGAGAAACTGACACCCGCCAGCCACCTGTGTGCGAAGCACGTCGGTAGAACCAGTCTCGCGTTAGCGTGCGCATAATGTTGGTCCGGGCCGCTTCATCCAACAATACCGCCGAATCAAAGTATGACATGCTGGTAAGCAGTATGACTAGTATCGCCCACAACTCACTTGTGTTCTACTCGTGCATATATCATCTACGCATAAACCTGGCTCGGATGCCACTGTTGGGTAACGTAGTAATTTTAAAAAAAATCCTACGCACACGCAGGATCATGGTGATGCATAGCAACGATTCTACGAGAGTGTTGTCCATGTACCCTCGTAGACCGTAAGTGCAAGCGTTATGACAACGCGGTTGATGTAGTCGTACGTCTTCACGATCGACCGATCCTAGTACCGAACGTACGGCACCTCCGCGATCTGCATGCATTCAGCTCGGTGACGTCCCACGAACTCACGATCCAGCAGAGTGTCGAGGGAGAGCTTCGTCAGCACGACGGCGTGATGATGGTGATGATGAAGCTACCGGCGTAGGGCTTCGCCTAAGCACTGCAACGATATGACCGAGGTGGAATATGGTGGAGGGGGGCACCGCACACGGCTTGGAACAATCAACTTGTGTGTTCTAGGGTGCCCCCCTGCCCCTGTATATAAAGGAGCAAGGGGGAGGCTGGCCGGCCTTGGGGCGTGCCAAGGAGAGGGGGGAGTCCTCCTCCTAGTGGGAGTAGGACTCCCCTTTCCTAGTCCAACTAGAAGGAGGAAGGGGGAAGGAAGGAGAGGGAGAGAGGGAGGAAAGAGGGGGCGCCGCCCCTCTCCTTTCCAATTCGGACTCCCAAGGGGGGGCGCGGCCAGCCTAGGCCCTCTCCTCTCTCTCCCACAAGGCCCATGTTGGCCCATTAGTTCCCCCGGGGGTTCCGATAACCCCTCGGCACTCCGATAAATATCCGATGACCCTTGGAACTCATCCGGTGTCCGAATATAGTCGTCCAATATATCAATCTTTATGTCTCGACCATTTCGAGACTCCTTGTCATGTTTGTGATCACAACCGGGACTCCGAACTATCTTCGGTACATCAAAACACATAAACTCATAATATCGATCGTCACCGAACGTTAAGCGTGCGGACCCTACGGGTTCGAGAACTATGTAGACATGACCGAGGCACGTCTCCGGTCAATAACCAATAGCGGAACCTGGATGCTCATATTGGTTCCTACATATTCTATGAAGACCTTTATCGGTCAAACCGCATAACAGCATACGTTGTTCCCTTTGTCATCGGTATGTTACTTGCCCGAGATTCGATCGTCGGCATCTCAATACCTAGCTCAATCTCGTTACCGACAAGTCTCTTTACTCGTTCCGTAATGCATCATCCCGCAACTAACTCATTAGTTGCATTGCTTGCAAGGCTTATAGTGATGTGCATTACCGAGAGGGCCCAGAGATACCTCTCCGACAATCGGAGTGACAAATCCTAATCTCGATCTATGCCAACTCAACAAGTACCATCGGAGACACCTGTAGAGCACCTTTATAATCACCTAGTTACGTTGTGACGTTTGGTAGCACACAAAGTGTTCCTCCGGTATTCGAGAGTTGCATAATCTCATAGTCATAGGAACATGTATAAGTCATGAAGAAAGCAATAGCAATATACTAAACGATCAAATGCTAAGCTAACGGAATGGGTCAAGTCAATCATGTCATTCTCTAATGATGTGATCCGTTAATCAAATGACAACTCATGTCTATGGCTAGGAAACTTAACCATCTTTGATTCAATGAGCTAGTCAAGTAGAGGCATACTAGTGACACTCTGTTTTTCTATGTACTCACACATGTACTAAGTTTCCGGTTAATACAATTCGAGCATGAATAATAAACATTTATCATGATATAAGGAAATATAAAGAACAACTTTATTATTGCATCTAGGGCATATTTCCTTCAGTCTACAGCCTGCACGACACTGTGGGCTGGGCCTTCACGTCTCGCACCCTCGGATCGATCTATCCGGTCTGACTACTGCTTGAGCGATACATCACACCGCCGCCGAGGACTTCTGCCTGCTTCTAATTGCTTCTGCCAATGTTGTCGAGAACCACGCCACAGCCGGCTGCATCTCAAACTCGATGTTGGGGAACGTAGTATTTCAAAAAAAATCCTACGATCACGCAAGATCTATCTAGGAGAAGCATAGCAACGAGTGGGGAGAGTGTGTCCACGTACCCTCGTAGACCGAAAGCAGAAGCGTTAAGTAACGCGGTTGATGTAGTCGAACGCCTTCGCGATCCAACCGATTAAGTACCGAACACACGGCACCTCCGTGATCTGCACACGTACATCTCGGTGACGTCCCTCGAACTCTTGATCCAACTAAGGCTGAGGGAGAGTTTCATCAGCACGACAGCATGGTGACGGTGATGATGAAGTTACTGGCGCAGGGCTTCGCCTAAGCACTGCAACGATATGACCGAGGTGTGTTTCTATGGAGGGGGCACCGCACACGGCTAAGAGAAACTTTGGTGTGCCTTTGGGGTGCCCCCTCCCACGTATATAAAGGGGGGAGGGAGGAGGAGGCCGGCCAGGGGGAGGAGGCGCGCCATGGGGGGGGGGGGCAATCCTACTCCAAGTAGGATTCGGTCCCCCTTTCCTATTCCAACAAGGAGAAGGGGGAAGGAGAGGGAGGAGAGAAGGAAAGGGGGGCCGGCCCCCCTAGTCCAATTCAGTTTGGGCTAAGGGGGCCCGCGCAACACCTTGGCCTGCCTCCTCTCTTCCACCAATAGGTCCACGAGGCCCAATAACCCCCCGGGGGGTTCCGGTAACCCCCCGGTACTCCGGAAAATACCCGATACACCTCGGAACTATTCCGGTGTCCGAATATAGTCTTCCAATATATCAATCTTTATGTCTCGACCATTTCGAGACTCCTCGTCATGTCCATGATCTCATCCGGGACTCCAAACTACCTTCGGTTCATCAAAACACATAAACTCATAATACCGATCGTCATCGAGAGTTAAGCGTGCGGACCCTACGGGTTCGAGAACTATGTAGACATGACCGAGACTCATCTCCGGTCAATAACCAATAGCAGAACCTGGATGCTCATATTGGCTCCCACATATTCTACGAAGATCTTTATCGGTCAAACCGCATAACAACATATGGTGTTCCCTTTGTCATCGGTATGTTACTTGCCCGAGATTCGATCGTCGGTATCACTATACCTAGTTCAATCTCGTTACCGGCAAGTCTCTTTACTCGTTCCGTAATGCATCATCCCGTAAATAACTTATTAGTTACATTGCTTGCAAGGCTTATAGTGATGTGCATTACCGAGAGGGCCCAGAGATACCTCTCCGACAATCGGAGTGACAAATCCTAATCTCGATCTTTCCCAACTCAACAAACACCATCGGAGACACCTGTAGAGCATCTTTATAATCACCCAGTTACGTTGTGACGTTTGATAGCACACTAAGTGTTCCTTCGGTATTCGGGAGTTGCATAATCTCATAGTCATAGTAACATGTATAAGTCATGAAGAAAGCAATACCAATAAACTAAACGATCATAGTGCTAAGCTAACGGATGGGTCATGTCAATCACATCATTCTCTAATGATGTGATCCCATTCATCAAATGACAACTCATGTCTATGGCTAGGAAACTTAACCATCTTTAATTAACGAGCTAGTCAACTAGAGGCATACTAGTGACACTCTGTTTGTCTATGTATTCACACATGTACTAAGTTTCCGGTTATACAATTCTAGCATGAATAATAAACATTTATCATGATATAAGGAAATATAAGTAACAACTTTATTATTGCCTCTAGGGCATATTTCCTTCAGTCTCCCACTTGCACTAGAGTCAGTAATCTAGATTACACTGTAATAATTCTAACACCCATGGAGTCTTGGTGCTGATCATGTTTTGCTCATGAGAGAGGCTTAGTCAACGGGTCTGCAACATTCAGATCCGGATGTATTTTGCAAATCTCTATGTCTCCCTCCTTGACTTGATTGCGGATGGAATCGAAGCATCTCTTGATGTGCTTGGTTCTCTTGTGAAATCTGGATTCCTTTGCCAAGGCAATTGCACCAGTATTGTCACAAAAGATGTTCATTGGACCCGATGCACTAGGTATGGCACCTAGATCGGATATGAACTCCTTCATCCAGACTCCTTCATTTGCTGCTTCCGAAGCAGCTATAAGCTCCGCTTCACATGTAGATCCCGCCACGATGCTTTGCTTAGAACTGCACCAACTGACAGCTCCACCGTTCAATATAAATACGTATCCGATTTGTGACTTAGAGTCATCCGGATCAGTGTCAAAGCTTGCATCGACGTAACCATTTACGGCGAGCTCTTTGTCACCTCCATAAACGAGAAACATATCCTTAGTCCTCTTCAGGTATTTCAGGATGTTCTTGACCGTTGTCCAGTGATCCACTCCTGGATTACTTTGGTACCTCCCTGCTAAACTAATAGCAAGGCACACATCAGGTCTGGTACACAGCATTGCATACATGATAGAACCTATGGCTGAAGCATAGGGAATGACTTTCATTTTCCTCTCTATCTTCTGCAGTGGTCGGGCATTGAGTCTGACTCAGTTTCACACCTTGTAACACAGGCAAGAACCCTTTCTTTGCTTGATCCATTTTGAACTTCTTCAAAACTTTATCAAGGTATGTGCTTTGTGAAAGTCCAATTAAGCGTCTTGATCTATCTCTATAGATCTTGATGCCCAATATATAAGCAGCTTCACCGAGGTCTTTCATAGAAAAACTCTTATTCAAGTATCCTTTTATGCTATCCAGAAATTCTATATCATTTCCAATCAACAATATGCCATCCACATATAATATTAGAAATGCTACAGAGCTCCCACTCACTTTCTTGTAAATACAGGCTTCTCGAAAAGTCTGTATAAAACCATATGCTTTGATCACACTATCAAAACGTTTCTTCCAACTCCGAGATGCTTGCACCAGTCCGTAAATGGATCGCTGGAGCTTGCACACTTTGTTAGCATCCTTTGGATGGATAAAACCTTCGGGTTGCGTCATATACAACTCTTCTTCCAGAAATCCATTCAGGAATGCAGTTTTGACATCCATTTCCAAATTCATAATCATAAAATGCGGCAATTGCTAACATGATACGGACGGACTTAAGAATCGCTACGGGTGAGAAGGTCTCATCATAGTCAACTCCTTGAACTTGTCGAAAACCTTTCGCAACAAGTCGAGCTTTGTAGACAGTAACATTGCCGTCTGTGTCAGCCTTCTTCTTGAAGATCCATTTATTCTCGATGGCTTGCCGATCATCGGGCAAGTCAACCAAAGTCCACACTTTGTTCTCATACATGGATCCCATCTCAGATTTCATGGCCTCATGCCATTTCGCGGAATCTGGGCTCATCATCGCTTCCTCATAGTTCGTATGTTCGTCATGGTCAAGTAACATGACCTCCAGAACAGGATTACCGTACCACTCTAGTGTGGATCTTACTCTGGTTGACCTACGAGGTTCGGTAGTAACTTGATTAGAAGTTTCATGATCATCATCATTAGCTTCCTCACTAATTTGTGTAGGAATCACAGGAACTGGTTTCTGTGATGAACTACTTTCCAATAAGGGAGCAGGTACAGTTACCTCATCAAGTTCTACTTTCCTCCCACTCACTTCTTTCGAGAGAAACTCCTTCTCTAGAAAGGATCCATTCTTAGCAATGAATATCTTGCCTTTGGATCTGTGATAGAAGGTGTACCCAACAGTGTCCTTTGGGTATCCTATGAAGACACATATCTCCGATTTGGGTTCGAGCTTATCAGGTTGAAGCTTTTTCACATAAGCATCTGATACGTCTCCAACGTATCTATAATTTTTTATTATTCCATGCTAATATATTATCTGTTTTGGATGTTTAATGGGCTTTAATATGCTCTTTTATATTATTTTTGGGACTAACCTATTAAGCGGAGGCCCAGTGCCAGTTTTTGATTTTTTTGCCTATTTTAGAGTTTCGCAGAAAAGGAATACCAAACGGAGTCCAAACGGAATGAAAGCTTCGCGATGATCTTTCTTGGACCGAAATCAATCCAGAAGACTTGGAGTCGAAGTCTGGAACTCCACGAGGCGGCCACGCGGCAGGAGGGCGCGCCCAGGGGGTAGGCGCGCCCCCACCCTCGTGGCCCCTCGTAGCTCCACCGACGTACTTCTTTCGCCTATATATACTCTTAACCCTAGAAACATCCAGGAGAGGCACGAAACCACTTTTCCACCGCCACAACCTTCTGTACCCGTGAGATCCCATCTTGGGGCCTTTTCCGGCGATCTGCCGGAGGGGGAATCGATCACGGAGGGCATCTACATCAACACCATTGCCTCTCCGATGAAGCGTGAGTAGTTTACCACAGACCTTTGGGTCCATAGTTATTAGCTAGATGGCTTCTTCTCTCTCTCTTTGATTCTCAATACAAAGTTCTCCTCGATGTTCTTGGAGATCTATTCGATGTAATATTCTTTTGCGGTGTGTTTGCCGAGATCCGATGAATTGTGGATTTATGAACAAGATTATCTATGAATATTATTTGGTTCTTCTCTGAATTCTTATATGCATGATTTAATATCTTTGCAAGTCTCTTCGAATTATCGGTTTAGTTTGTCCTACTAGCTTAATCTTTATTGCAATAGGAGAAGTGCTTAGCTTTGGGTTCAATCTTGTGGTGTCCTTTCCCAGTGACGGTAGGGGCAACAAGGCACGTATTGTATTGTTGCCATCAAGGATAAAAAGATGGGGTTTATATCATATTGCTTGAGTTTATCCCTCTACATCATGTCATCTTGCTTAATGCGTTACTCTGTTCTTAAGAACTTAATACTCTAGATGCATGCTGGATAGCGGTCGATGTGTGGAGTAATAGTAGTAGATGCAGAATCGTTTCGATCTACTTGACATGGACATGATGCTTATATTCATGATCATTGCCTTAGATATCTTCATAATTATGCGCTTTTCTATCAATTGCTCGGCAGTAATTTGTTCACCCACCGTAATACATGCTATCTTGAGAGAAGCCACTAGTGAAACCTATGGCCCCCGGGTCTCTTTCTTTTTATATTACATCTCTTTTATTTACATCGCATCTCGTTTACTATTTTGCAATCTTTACTTTCCAATCTATACAACAAAAATACCAAAAATATTTACTTTACTATCTTTATTAGATCTCACTTTTGCGAGTGACCATGAAGGGATTAACAACCCCTTTATCGCGTTGGTTGCAAGGTTCTTGATTGTTTGTGCAGGTACTAGGTGACTTGTGCGTTGTCTCCTACTGGATTGATACCTTGGTTCTCAAAACTGAGGGAAATACTTACGCTACTTTGCTGCATCACCCTTTCCTCTTCAAGGGAAAACCAACGCATGCTCAAGAGGTAGCAAGAAGGATTTCTGGCGCCGTTGCCGGGGAGATCTACGCCAAGTCAAGACATACCAAGTACCCATCATAAACTCTTCTCCCTCGCATTACATTATTTGCCATTCGCCTCTCATTTTCCTCTCCCCCACTTCTAAAACGATTTTCGAAAACCTTTGCCTTTTCTTCGCCCCTCTTCCGTTCGATCTTGTGTTACCATGTGCCTTCTTTTTGCTTGCATCTTCACTTGCTAAAAGTTTATGGATCCTCATCCACTTGCTAATCTTTTTAAGAGATCCAATTATGATGAATCAATTGCTAGTGAGTTGTGTGCACTAGATTATCTTTATGAGGTTTTGCTTGAAATCCGTGAATCTGGAAATTGTGATGAAGTACTTTATGAAGTGATTCATGGTAAATCGTTGAATGAAAAGCGTGATTGCAATGATGTTATTATAAATTCTATTAATGTCAATTGTGCTAATGATATGCAAAACCCAAGCTTGGGATGCTAGTTTTGCTATGTCTACTACTTGTTGCAACGATCATGATTGGGGTGATTATTCTTATGATCTTGAAAAATTATTTAAGCCCCATGATGAATATGAGATTGATAATAATGTTTGAAATAATACTAAAAGTGGGTTTGGAAGAGTTTCAACTATAGATCCCACATATTTGGATAATGTTCAATCTTATTAAGTTTTTGATAAAAGTGGGTTCGGAGAGGTCATGACTTCATTTTATGATAATCCCACTATTTTGGAAGAGTGTCAACTTTGCATGCATGTGGATCATGAAGAGAAAATTTTATGTGATAGTTATATTTTTGAAATTTATTATGATCCTACATGTAATTATTATGAGAGAGGGAAATATGGCCGTAGAAATTTTCATGTTGCTAAATTACCTCTCGTTATGTTGAGATTGCTATTGTTTCTTTCCTCTTCCTTGCATATGCTAGTTTTTGCTTGCTATGATAATTTGTTTGCCTATAAGATGACTATGCATAGGAAGTATGTTAGACTTAGATGTGTTTTTCACATGCTATATGATGCTCTCTTTGTGTTTCAATTGCTATGTTTCATGTGAGCATCATTAAAATTATCAATGCCTAGCTATGGGCGTTAAACGATAGCGCTTGTTGGGAGGCAACCCAATTTTATTTTTGTTCTTTGCTTTTTGTTCCTGTTTAGTAATAAATAATTCATCTAGCTTCTGTTTAGATGTGGTTTTATGTTTTAATTAGTGTTTGTGCCAAGTAGAACCTTTGAGAAGACTTGGGTGAAGTCTTTGCGATCTTGCTGTAAAAAACAGAAACTTTTGCGCTCACGAGATTAGCTGTCATTTTTTACTGGAGAGTGTTTTTAGGTAGTTCTTTTTGAAGATGATTAATAGACAAATTCCTCACGTCCACCAATTTATTTCAGAATTTTTTGAGTTTCATAAGTATTCGAACAAATCAGATTGCTACAGACTGTTCTGTTTTTAACAGATTCTGTTTTTCGTGTGTTGTTTGCTTATTTTGATGAATCTATGAGTAGTATCGGGGGGTATGAACCATAGAGAAGTTGGAATACAGTAGGTTTAACACCAATATAAATAAAGAATAAGTTCATTACAGTACCTTAAAGTGGTGGTTTATTTTCTTAGGTTTATTTTCTTATACTAACGGAGCTCATGAGATTTTCTGTTGAAGTTTTGTGTTGTGAAGTTTTCAAGTTTTTGGGTAAAGATTTGATGGATTTTGGAATAAGGAGTGGAAAGAGCCTAAGCTTGGGGATGCCCAAGGTAAAATTCAAGGACAACCAAAAGCCTAAGCTTGGGGATGCCCCGGAAGGCATTCCCTCTTTCGTCTTCGTCTATCGTGTCACGACCGGTTTTTCAATAAAATAATTATTGAGAGACAATCCCTTTTACGGACCAGTAAGGAAGAATTCCTTCTCACTGGTAGACAATATCTTGGTCACAGAAGAAAAATACCAGGACTGATTATAATACAAGGTTGAGCGGAGACTGCCCAACAATTTATTACATGCACGCCGATAAAACAAGACGGCGGATAGGGTGGCATACTACTAACTCACGATAATAACGGTGGTGGAAATATCACCGCGAAGCGAGTGATATGACTCCTGAAGACTACGGCTCTTCGAGCGTCGGAGTGAGGCTCGAGGAGACTTATTGCGGGTGGCGGAAGCGTATATAAAATAAGTGACCAATATCCGGGATCGTGCAGGACTGACTGGGACTCCTCTAGGCGTCGGACGCGCTATCAAACTCTTCATCCAAGAGATTGCCTTCGTCAACATCTGGCCAAAACAACAAGCCAGGTGAGTACTATGAAAGTACTCGCAAGACAGTTCGGACATAAGATATAACAAATGTAAACATGAAGCATATGAACAATTAACCAGTGCGTTCAGACATAGAGATAATAAATACGGGGTGCCAAACGAGGGTCTGAATGACTCCTCGAGAGGAAACTGCAGAATAGTAATACTGGTGCCAAGCGAGGGTCTGAATGACTCCTCGAGCGGAAACTGCAGAATAGTAATACTGGTGCCAAACGAGGGTCTGAATGACTCCTCGAGCGGAAACTGCAGAATAGTAATACTGGTGCCAAACGAGGGTCTGAATGACTCCTCGAGCGGAAAATGCAGAATAATAATGCCACAGTCGGGCGTCGGGGCGGCACCACATAAAGGGCTTATAACAGAAAACAAAGGCAGTGCGTGCCACAGTCGGACGTCGGAGCGACATCACATAAAGGGCTCATATTTAAAGTAAGAAACAAGAACACGCCACAGTCGGACGTCTGCGCGACGTCACATAAAGGGCTTATATTGTAGCTTAATAATTCAATAGTTCGGGAACATAAATTATCACAAGTACGAAACAAATATAAAGTTAGTCCATCCACAGGAATAACAAATAAACTGGATTTACCACTTGAGCTTGTTCACCGGGGACAAGTTTTCCACGCGGATAGATATGGACATACTGATTTCACTACTTGATCATGGATACGATGACTTGGAAGGAATTGACTCTGCAGAGTTTGTACTTAACCACAGCCAACGGATTTCAGTAGTCACGGGGACTAGTTCCGTTTACGGTGTTTTAGAAGAAACACGTCTAACCAGTACACACCCAATTCAACATTTCCGAAGCCAGGGATCACCCTCGGCAACGTTCAAGAAAAACCTTGAGACGGGGAGGCTACAACCTCGCGTAGCATGGGATCAAATTTCTATACGCGCGCTCTAAGGGGGTGCCCCCCCTCTCGGTCCCAACCGGAAACACCCATGCCCCCTGACCGGATGACTGGCTTTAATCCTGGGCCAAGGTACCATCATCCCGGCCTCTCTGTTTGGTGTGTACACGGAAAGAGGTTACCAACTTACTAAACCGCATCCTGGCAAATGAAACATGTGGTAGCACGGAAGGGGGAAAGAACGATAACGTGGCTCCGTCCACGTTAACGTCGGAGAAAGTCGGATGACGCAAGGCTGGTATGCTACAACAGTACCACCTTGCTGCCCTTCATGTCACCACATGATTAGGCCATCTCTCATCAGAGATCATCGCAACTTTGGAACATGCGGGTAGTTGCCTTACAAGCAACGAGGTATTTACCGACACTCATATGCCACGCACAAACTTTCACGCAAACATGCAAAACACCTGTCATATCAAATGTTCAAAACATGCTTGCCTGGTTCGGAGAAGTCGGAGTCTAGCTCGGCGAAGTTCGCGGCTCCGTCACCTCTTCCGGAACCTACGGCAATAACGAAAACGGGTACTAACGTGAAAACCAATGGGTGCACAGAAACTTCTCCAAACTTTTTCCAATTAAATCTCATAAAAAACTAGACAAAATTTTAAGACTGTCAGAAAAAGAATCACTCAAAAATCCCTTTTTATTAAAAAGTTATAAAGGTTTCTGTCCAGGGACTTATCTGTAATGAAACAGAAAAGTTCCAGGGTTTAAACTGAGAAACCAGAAAACGCTTCGGAAAGAAATGCGCTAGCTAAAGAAAGAAAACGTATTTTGCCCGAAGGCGCCAACAGAAAACGGTTCGCGAAAGAATAGAACAGGGGCTGACATGCGGGGTCCACATGTCAGGTTTGAAAAGCTCGCCGGCGCCCGAAGGCTGCGGTGGACGCCGACGTCGAACCACGGCGAGTTAGGAGGATTGGAGGGTACCAAGAGCTTCAGCGTCTTCTTCCGCGTCGGTGGGTGGTGGACTCGACCAACGGGGAGCACCACGTCGACGGCGACACTATCTCCGGCGGGCGGCGGCTCGGGTGGTGGTGGAGAACTCCGGTGGAGGGCTGCAAACTTCGAATTGAAGCGCGGGTCAGAAAGAGGGATGCATGGTGAAGCTACTGGCAAGAGAAGGGAGGCGGAGGTGCACACACGGGGGCGAATCGAGCTAGATCCCGTGGCGGGTCGCGGCGGCCGGAGTCGAGGAAGGAGACCTCCTCGGGGCTCTTCCAGTGGCTAGGCGTGCTCTAGGTGGAGTGCAGGGACGGTGTGTGCTCGAGTTGAAGCTCGGGGCCGCTATTTATAGGCGGATCGACGGGGTGGCCATGAACGGAGAATCTCCGGCGAGCGATTACGGCGATGCAATGGATTGGCAAGTGGTTTGAGTGGCCAGGCAGCATCAGTGGAGGTTACTGGTGTCATTCCCCCGCTAACTTCGGCTGGTCTTGGCGTAACGGCGTCGGTCCACGGTGAGGTGACCGCACGGGCACGGCGGCGGCAGAGAGCGCGCTCCGCGCCCTGCGGTTCACGACGAGGGTGGCAGCGCATTCGGGAGAGTGGAAGGCCACGCGGCGAGCTCCGGTGGTTTGGGCGGCGCTGGGTGGCGTCGTCAGCGCCGTGCCTCCCGCTGGCGGCCGCAAAGTCGCCGCTGGCGTCGGTCACGGGGAGGCGCACCTTCTGCTGCTCGTCGCCGACGTCCGCAAGGCGCCAGGCGTTCGTGCGGAGCAGGAACAAGGGGGAGGGGACGAGGAGCAAGGTGCCAATGCTGTACTGTCGAGATCGACAACATGCTCTGAAGAAACGACAGTAGGGCACTGAACTGAATTTCTGAAACTCTGAACTTGATATTGACACAGCACTGCAGGTGTTCGACAGAATGATTTGGCAATGAGAAAAAAATTTCTGGGGCTGTAACCTGGTGAGGTGACCACTCAATGCACCCAGAGGCTGCCTGATTTTACTTGGAATTTTTGGAGAAAGTTTTGAATGAATTTCACCAAATTTGACAAATCTGGTCCAAACTTGCAGCAAGTGTAGTTTGAAAAATTTGAACTGAAGACCAGTGGATCTTCATGGATCTTGGTTGAGGGTTCAAAGGACTAGGGAGGGGGGTTGGCTTTGGGGCAAGGATCAAAACAGAAAATGGAGTTCCTTTGTAAATCACCAATGGCTAGAATAGAAGACAAAAATTTGTTTGAATAAGATTTAAATGGAAACTAAACATAGGGGAGGTTCAACTTGCTGGATTAGATGCCAAACATGACCCAAAGATGAGGGGAGGTTTAGGAGAGAGTATTTGCACTAAGGCCATGGCAAGAGAGAAATGTTGAAAGTGGCAAAGGATTATTCCAAAAGCCATAGTGCAAATTTCAAAGAGATTTTCAAAAAGGTATTTTCCCAAGTGAAAAGCATTTTGTCTTGAGTCCAAATAAAAAGCAAGAACCTCCAAGACCAAAGACAGATCTTGGGTGAATCCAAATAAGACTTTTGCCAAAAAAATATTTGAAAGGGGGAGTTCTTTTGAGGAAAAAATTTAAATCATCTCCCTCAAGTCAAATAAAATCTTTTGAAAAGTCCAAATAAAAACTTGGGTGTCACATATCGGTAACTTTACTTGAGGATATATTTTTATTCACCACATG
This sequence comes from Aegilops tauschii subsp. strangulata, assembly GCF_002575655.3. NCBI lineage: Eukaryota > Viridiplantae > Streptophyta > Magnoliopsida > Poales > Poaceae > Aegilops > Aegilops tauschii. The sequence continues at coordinate 46,844,690 of NC_053037.3, forward strand.
ATATGTGTTTTGCTTGGAGCGTCTTGTATGATTTGAGTCTTTGCTTTTTAGTTTACCACAATCATCCTTGCTGTACACACCTTTTGGGAGAGATACGCATGAATCGGAATTTATTAGAATACTCTATGTGCTTCACTTATATCTTTTGAGCCAGATAATTTTGCTCTAGTACTTCACTTATATCTTTTTAGAGCACGGTGGTGGTTCTATTTTATAGAAATTATTGATCTCTCATGCTTCACTTATATTATTTTGAGAGTCTTTTAGAACAGCATGGTAATTTGCTTTGGTTATAAAATTAGTCCTAATGTGATGGGCATCCAAGATGGGTATAATAAAAACTTTCATATAAAGTGCATTGAATACTATGAGAAGTTTGATTCTTTATGATTGTTTTGAGAAATTAAGATGGTGATATTAGAGTCATGCTAGTTGAGTAGTTGTGAATTTGATAGATACTTGTGTTAAAGTTTGTGATTCCCGTAGCATGCACGTATGGTGAACCGTTATGTGATGAAGTCGGAGCATGATTTATTTATTGATTGTCTTCCTTATGAGTGGCGGTCGGGGACGAGCGATGGTCTTTTCCTACCAATCTATCCCCATAGGAGCATGCACTTAGTACTTTGTTTTGATAACTAATAGATTTTTGCAATAAGTATGTGAGTTCTTTATGACTAATGTTGAGTCCATGGATTATACGCACTCTCACCCTTCCACCGTTGCTAGCCTCTCTAGTACCGTGCAACTTTCGCCGGTACCATAAACCCACCATTTACCGTCCTCATAACAGCCACCATACCTACCTATTATGGCATTTCCATAGTCATTCCGAGATATATTGCCATGCAACTTTACACCGTTCCGTTTATTATGACACGCTTCATCATTGTCATATTGCTTTGCATGATCATGTAGTTGACATCGTATTTGTGGCAAAGCCACCGTTCATAATTTTTCATACATGTCACTCTTGATTCATTGCACATCCCGGTACACCGCCGGAGGCATTCACATAGAGTCATATTTTGTTCTAAGTATTGAGTTGTAATTCTTGAGTTGTAAGTAAATAAAAGTGTGATGATCTTCATTATTAGAGCATTGTCCCATGTGAGGAAAGGATGATGGAGACTATGATTCCCCCACAAGTCGGGATGAGACTCCGGACAAAAAATAAAAATAAAATAAAAAAGAGGCCATAAAAAAAGAGAAAGGCCCAAATAAAAAATGAGAGAAAAAGAGAGAAGGGGCAATGCTACTGCTCTTTTACCACACTTGTGCTTCAAAGTAGCACCATGATCTTTATGATAGAGAGTCTCCTATGTTGTCACTTTCATATACTAGTGGGAATTTTTCATTATAGAACTTGGCTTGTATATTCCAATGATGGGCTTCCTCAAAATGCCCTAGGTCTTCGTGAGCAAGCAAGTTGGATGCACATCCACTTAGTTTCTTTTTGAGCTTTCATACACTTATAGCTCTAGTGCATCCGTTGCATGGTGATCCCTACTCACTCACATTGATATCTATTGATGGGCATCTCCATAGCCATCGATATGCCTAGTTGATGTGAGACTATCTTCTCCTTTTTGTCTTCTCCACAACCACCATTCTATTCCACCTATAGTGCTATGTCCATGGCTCACGCTCATGTATTGCGTAAAGATTGAAAAAGTCTGAGAACATTAAAAGTATGAAACAATTGCTTGGCTTGTCATCGGGGTTGTGCATGATTTAAATATTTTGTGCGATGAAGAAAAAGCATAGCCAGACTATATGATTTTGTAGGGATAACTTTCTTTGGCCATGTTATTTTGAGAGGACATGATTGCTTTATTAGTATGCTTGAAGTATTATTATTTTTATGTCAATATTAAACTTTTGTTTTGAATCTTTCGGATCTGAACATTCATGCCACAATAAAGAAAATTACATTGATAATTATGATAGGTAGCATTCCACATCAAAAAAACTGTTTTTATCATTTACCTACTCAAGGACGAGCAGGAATTAAGCTTGGGGATGCTTGATACGTCTCCAACGTATCTATAATTTTTGATTATTCCATGCTAATATATTATCTATTTTGGATGTTTAATGGGCTTTAATATGCTCTTTTATATTATTTTTGGGACTAACCTATTAACCGGAGGCCCAGTGCCAGTTTCTGTTTTTTTTTGCCTATTTTAGAGTTTCGCAGAAAAGGAATACCAAACGGAGTCCAAACAAAATGAAACCTTCGCGGTGATCTTTCTTGGACCAAAAGCAATCCAGAAGACTTGGAGTCGAAGTCTGGAACTCCATGAGGCGGCCACAAGGCAGGAGGGCGCGCCCCCCACCCTCGTGGGCCCCTCGTAGCTCCACCGACGTACTTCTTTCGCCTATATATACTCTTATACCCTAGAAACATCCAGGAGAGGCACGAAACCACTTTTCCACCGCCGCAACCTTCTGTACCCGTGAGACCCCATCTTGGGGCCTTTTCCGGCAATCTGCCGGAGGGGGAATCGATCACGGAGGGCTTCTACATCAACACCATTGCCTCTCCGATGAAGCGTAAGTAGTTTACCACAGACCTTCGGGTCCATAGTTATTAGCTAGATGGCTTCTTCTCTCTCTTTGATTCTCAATACAAAGTTCTCCTCGATGTTCTTGGAGATCTATTCGATGTAATATTCTTTTGCGGTGTGTTTGCCGAGATTTGATGAATTGTGGATTTATGAACAAGATTATCTATGAATATTATTTGGTTCTTCTCTGAATTCTTATATTCATGATTTGATATCTTTGCAAGTCTCTTCGACTTATCGGTTTAGTTTGGCCTACTAGATTGATCTTTCTTGCAATAGGAGAAGTGCTTAGCTTTGGGTTCAGTCTTGTGGTGTCCTTTCCCAGTGACGGTAGGGGCAACAAGGCACGTATTGTATTGTTGCCATCAAGGATAAAAAGATGGGGTCTGATTATTGGGTAAAATCTTTTTTTTCAAGGATACGTCAAGCAGACGTATCGCGATCATAGATAGAAGATGCCAAGATGGCGGATTTTTACAACGTTACAACAGAACCCACGGCTGCACGAGCCCGAGACCGCATGCTAACTACTCGCTACCACTCAACCGATCTAACCTAGTTGGGAGTGAACTTGCCTCCCTCAGCAGGGCCGCAGCCCTCCAGTTCTGTCCCTCCGCCTCGATCTGCCGGAGGACCGTGCTGACAGATGGGGAAGCTCCGTTGAACACGATGTCGTTCCTATGTTTCCACAATGACCAAGCCACTAAAGTGATCACTGTCCATGCTTCCTTCCTCCCCTCCTGGTCTTCTCGATGTGAAGGGAACTCCACCATCGAATGAGTTCAGCCTCCGGCTCCGGAGTCCAGTGAGGCTTTCCCCAGTTGCCCATAATGACGGACCATATTTGTCGAGCGAGAACACATCCAAGGAGTAGGTGATCGATCGTTTCTGGCTCCTGATCGCAGAATGGGCATGCCGCCGGATGTGGCAATAAACGTCGTTGCAGTTTGTCCGCTGTCCAACATCTTTTCTTCGCCGCCAACCAGGAAAAGAATTTGCACGTTGCCGGTGCTCTGGACTTCCAAATCTCCATTGCTCCTGCGGACTCAATACGTGCAGCAAAATGAGCTCGATAAGCTGACCGAGCCGAGAACAAGCCATCTCTTTCCCAAGACCAGACCACTTTGTCGTCAGTCCCATCCGCTAGTTGGATATTCCGTAGTCAGTCGACCAATTGTATGAACTCTTGTAAGGCCTGGGTGTTCATGTTGGGCGACACATCGCGCCACCATTGTCCTGACTTAGCTTGCCTCACTGTCCTTATTTTTGTTGCGCTCTTTTTGACGACACCAAATAGGTTTGGCAGGATATCATGTATGTGTCCCTCTTGGAGCCACCAATCCGTCCAGAATAAGACCGTGGATCCGTCCCCAATGGTGCACTTTGTGGCTGCTCTGTAAATGGCTAGCGAGTCCGAGGAGACTTGGATGTTGAATTCTGCCCATGGTCTAGCCGGGTCCGTCCTTCCAAGCCACAACCATCTTGCTCTTAGCGAGATATTAAGCAGGCGCAGATTGGGCACTCCCAAACCCCCAAACTCCTTCGGCGAGCAAACTTTGTCCCAGGCGACCAAACAATGCCCTCCATGCACGTCACGGCGACCCTTCCACATAAAACCTCTGCAAATTTTGTTGGCAGCTTCTATCGTTTTGACGGGCAGGTCCAACGCCATCATGGCGTGTATTGGCATCGATGTCAGGGTGGTCTTCACTAGTTCCAATCGCCCGGCACGGTACAGCAGTCTCGCTTGCCAAGCTGGTAGTCTGTCCGCCATCTTGTCCACCAGGAATTGTAGTTGACTCGCTGTGATCTTCCTTAGTCCGAGTGGCAGGCCAAGGTATCTACATGGCCACCCCAACACTGGGCAACCCAACTTGGCAGCTATGGTGCCGATCTGCTCATCGGTGCACCTAATCGGGTGCGCACAACACTTTCCTAGGTTCGTGTGCAGGCCTGATGCCTTCCCGAAGTCTTGGAGAAGAAGGCTACATGCCCAGATACTGTGGGCCTCCGGCCTGATAAAGGTGACCACATCATCCGCGAAGATCGAGGTGCGGTTCCTCAGACCCGTCGGAGCGAGTGGTGCTAGAACTCCAGACTCCGCGGCGTGGTTTAGTAGGGCGTGGAGGCAGCTCATAACCATGACAAAGAGTAGTGGGGAAATTGGGTCTCCCTGCCGGAATCCACGCTTGTTGTAAATAACCTCGCCTGGCACGCCGTTGAGCAGCACCCGAGTGGAAGATGAGGCCAACAGACCGGCCACCCAAGCGATCCACTTGTCTCCGAAGCCTAGGTGTCATAGGACCTCCAGCAAGAATGCCCAATCTGCGGTGTCGAAAGCTTTTGTTATGTCTAGCTTCAGCATGAGCGCGGGCCTTTTGGTCGATTGCAGCCACCTGACAGTGCCTTGCACGAGCATATAGTTGTCATGGAGACACCTCCCTTGAATGAACGCGCTCTGGTGAGTTCCCACGATGTTCGTCATCTCTGGTGCCACGCAAAGAGACATGACCTTTGCAACTAGTTTGGGGAAGCTATGAATCAAGCTTATTGGTCTGAAGTCTCTGACCTCGAGCGCTGTTGGTGATTTCGGCAGTAGAGTGACAAAGGCTTGATTTATCGAAGTTAGCCCTCGGAAGTCTAGCCTCCCAAAGGCCCTGAATGCGTCCATGACATCCTCCTTAATGATACCCCAACAAGCCACATAGAATCGCGCCGAGAACCCATCCGGTCCTGGTGCCTTGTCTAGTCCTTGTGCCCGGATGGCCGACCAAACCTCCTCCTCCGTGAAGTCATGGTCTAGGTGCTGAAGCTGCCTCGTCGGCAGTCCTATCTCAAGCAGGTCAAGTGTGAATGGTCTGTCTGGAGCCTCTCCTAGCAGATTGGCGAAGAAGGAATCCACCGCCTCCGCCATCTCATCATGCTCAGATGTAATCACATCATCAACTTTGAGCTTCGATATGAAGTTCTTTCTCCTCCTGTGGCTTGCATGGTTATGGAAGAACTCCGTGCAAGCGTCACCGTCCTTGAGCCATAGCACCCGGGACCTCTACCTAGCAATGGATCGCTGCAGGGATCCAGCCCTAGCAGTTTTTGTTTCAGAGTGCGCCGCAGCTCCAACTCAGCGTCGGACAGCGTTCTGGACTCCATTGCTACGTCGAGCCTGAGAATAACCTCTGTAGCAATTAGCAACTGTTGTTTTATGCTACCAATATAGCGATCGCTCCAGCTCGACAGCGCCTTAGTCGTGGCCTTAAGCTTGGCTGCAAGCCTCTTGAAAGGATTTTGCGTCGCTTGTGGAGCCATCCAGGTCTGCCGAACCACCTCCTGGAAACCATCTACCTTAATCCAGAAGGCCTCAAAATGAAAACGCCTCCCTCTTCGCAGGTCCGGATCAAGCACTCGGTGCAGAGGGCAATGATCAGAGACGCTAGTGCTGAGGGCCGAGAGGAGTGACGATGGGTGTGCCTGCTCCCAGTCCATCGAGACGAGCACCCTGTCCAGCTTCTCCAATGTTGGCGCATTCCGCTCATTGGACCATGTGTACCTCCTGCCGTTGAGATAGAGGTCGATGAGCTCAAGGTCATTAATGCATCATCGAAATCTTCCCATCATGCATCGGTTAATCCTGTCGTTGCTCTTCTCCGTTAGATCTTTAATGAGATTGAAATCCCCAGCCACCATCCAGGGCCAGCATGCAGCTCTCTGACCTCTCGTAGTTCCTGAATGAATTCAACCTTGCTTGCCTCCTCCTGAGGGCCATACACCCCGGTGAACCACCACCTGTGCTCGCCATAAGCGATCCAAGCCGTGACCGTATTCTGTGTCACATGAGGGTTTGACATCTGCACGTTGCTGGAGTTGCAAGCCAATAGCACCCCGCCTCTTGTTCCCACAGCTGGCACGTAGAAGAAGTTGTCAAATGCCGGCCCTAGACACTGCTGGACTAGTCCCAGGTTCATGTCCTGGACCTTTGTTTCCTGTAAGCACACCACACTCGCACCCGAATACAAAATAAGGTTCTTTATTGCATCTCTTTTAGCCGGGTTGTTAATACCACGGACATTCCACACCACAATCACTTGGTTTGGTTCAGCCATTAGAAGAGGCCTACCCAAGTCCCACCCAGGCGTCAAGTACTACAGCACCATTGTCTCCCCGTCCACAACGCGCCCAAGTGGGAGCACCTCGGCCTGCCACCCGAAGAGCCCAACAATTGCAGCGATGTGCTCCTGCTGCAGCGGGCGAGAAAACAGGTCTAGGTAGGCCTGCAATGCGTCTTCGCCAATCATTTCTCCCTCCCGCGCTATCCCTAACTGAAGCATGAGCGTGCGCTGCTGCTGTTTAACAGATGAGCCGGTAGCAAATCTCCCACCGATCCTTGTGCTTCGTCGGACGTGTGAGGGTGGTGTACTTTTCTTTCGTTTGTTGCGCACCCCAGCTGGCCTGCGTAGGAGAGGCGAGACTGGTTTTTTGTAGCTAGACCGTAGCTGTTCAATCGTACGCTCGTCCTGGTGCGCCACGTCCGCCACGGGTGGGGTGTTTGTTTCTGAGCAGGATAGGTTGACCAAAAAGGTTTCCATGGCCATCATCCCCCCCCTCCCCCCCCATGCACGCCTGGCGTGCCAACCATCGATCGACTGGAGCTCCAGGAGAAAAAAGTGTCAGCAGACTGATTCGAAATTTGAATCGCTCCAGAGTCAGTTGAGGCGTCACGGAATTGGCCGTCGTCGAGGGTCCGTGTTGGCATGTGCCATTGGCTCTTGGCAGCCCAAAGCTGGGCACTGCGGGGTCCATGCTGGACAGGTGTCCCAAAGCAGTCTGCCATCCCCTCCCCAAAGTGCCTCGGATCCTCCGCCACCGCTGCGTCAATCATGGTCAAAAGCGGCGTCTCAGGCACATCCTGCCCTGCATGCCTTTGCACGTCAGCAGTGGGCGCCATCCTTCTTTCCGCGTCAGCACTACGCGTGACACGTGCTACCCCGGCCTCCTCGCCGGTCGCTCCATCCCCGGCGAAGGCCGTCTCCGGCCGCGTTGGCCATGGCGCCACAGAAGTTGGGAGATCAATTGCAACCCTTCTGTGCCCAGTGGCGTCCCCGTGCCGGGCCATCCGCCTTCCGCGCCGGCGTGAACCATCAACCACGCCACGGGAGAAGGGAAATCTGCGGCGGGTGTTACGTGCACCACCAGGGCCGTCCGGGTCAGCCTGCGGGTGGTCGAAGCCTGAGTCGTCGTCGTCGTCTTCGTCTCCTGAGGATGGACCCGAGCCTTGGACCGTGTTCTCCGTGTTCACCAGGTGGATGATGACTCGGTACTCCAGCATGCTCTTCTCCAGCGGAACCAGCGCGTCGGCCGGCAAGACAAGTCCGTCCGCGAGCTCCACCTCCATCTCCTCACCAGGTTCTTCCACTAGGATTAGCTTCTCCTTCGGAAGCAGGGAAGGATCATCTAGTGAGTAAGCTGCATTGAGCGATCCTGGGGCCAGCGCACCTACGGATAAATATCTCATGAGCTAGTGGGTAAAATCTACGATATTGCCTTTTGATCAAGGGGTTACTTTTGGGCGTAATTACTGAGAGTTCATTTAATTGATATGTGTCGACCTCCTTATTTAAGAATATATTTATGCACGGATGTTTTGATTAACATATGCCTATATATAGTTACCGTTATGCTACATCAAATATCTTGATTAGAACTGCGAGAAAAGGGAACTAATAAAAAAGAAGGAAATTTGACTTGGATTCATCTGTTCTCAAACAAATTATTGGACTCTGGATACATGAGTTCTTTTTTGTGAGGATTTAGCTACACAAACTTACTTATCCGGTCTCATGGGTTTTATCATAACCGACGAGATGAGATGTTTTATTGCAAAGAAAATGCATGGACCATGAATGTGGAAAAAGATCTAAGGCTCGATCTGGAAAATTATCATCAGAAAAATGAACGGTAGAGACATGGCTGTATCATTAGATTCCGTGCTTAGAAGTCATGGGTTCATGACATGGCCAGATGGAAACTGAGTGCCAAGTTTTAAACCAGCTTTGGAAGACTAGAAAGAAGAAACGGGTGCCCATTCAACCAATCATGAATCGAATTCCCACCTTAGGGGTCCTCAGATGTCGGCTTTTCTATCTCCCTTTCAACATGAACTCTGTGATGCTATTCAATGTTTGATAAAAAGCTCTTGTTCGACAGAATAATTATTATTTTCCCGTGCTTGGAGCTAAATTGCAGCTGCCCAAACCGTTACTACCCTCTTGGCTCGTTCGCTATGCTAGCACGCCTCACTTGTCCTTTTTCCACCTCGCTCGCTCATTTGAAGAAAAATGCTCCAACTACCGGTACAGGGGAAAAACAGCTACAAATTTCCTTTAGATTTGAAAATTTACGTGAGTCCAAACATATCCACGCATTTTAAAAATGTTTAAATTTAAAAAGTTCACAAATTTTGAAATAGTTAATTAATTTTACAAATGTTTAGAAATTTTAAAAGATTCACAAAATTTAAAATATATTCACGAAATTAGTTTTCACAAATTTTTATCCTTTTGGATTTAAAATATATTCATAAATTCTTAAAAGTGGTTGTGAATTTTAAAACCTTCTTGACTTAATACAATGTTCATAAAGTTTAAAAATGTTCACAGGTTTAAAAAAACTTTTCTAGTTTTATAATATTCAGAAATGAAAATAAGTAGTATGATTAAAAGCTCCTATTAGCGCTTAAGGTAGAATACTTCGCAATTAGTTGGAAGCACGCAACCCTCGAAGTTAACGGCCCAACTCAAAAGCAGCGTCTTGCCTCACTCGTCTTCCCCCCTCACCCCCCCCCCCCCCCCCCCCTCGCTTGCTCATTCGAAGAAAAGCCTCCACCTGTTGGTACAGGTAAAAAACAGCGACGAATTTCTAATAGATTTGAACAATTCTGTGAGTTCAAACATATCCGCACATTTTAATTTTTTATGAATTTAAAATGTTCACACGTTTTAAGAATGTTAATGATTTATAAAATGTTAAGGACTTTTAAAAGATTAACAAATTTAGAATATATTAGCGAATTTATTTTTCAAAAATTTGAAAAATGTTTGCGCATTTAAAAAACTTTCACAAATTGATAAAGTTGACAAAGTTTGCAGGATTGAAGAAAACTTTACAAGTTTTAAAATGTCATAAATTAAAATAACTGTTCACTAATTTTAAAATGATCATGAAGTAAAACAATGCACACAAAAAAATACAAGAGAATTAGAAATGGGCAATAAAACCATAGGAAAGAAAGAATAGCAAAGCCAGGCAAAATCTTCCAAAAGGTTCCCAAAACCAGAAAAACAGAACACAACTGAATCACGATGGTGTGTGAAGTGGCCTCGCAGATGATTGAGAAAGTTATGCAAATAACTTTTTTACCGGGGAAATATAAGGAGGAAGGAGGACAATAATTTATATTCCATCTATTGAGCGGTACATGATTTATGAAAGTATATTTTCAATAATCTTTTTTGCACATGGAACAATTATATATATTGTCAAAAACAAAGAGTGTAAACTCCGCGATACACCCCGCTTACGTGTTGTTTATTCTTTTACCGTACCTTTTACTTGCTTTTGCATGCTTGTGGCTTGCTACTTATCTTGGCTATTTGCTTTCCTAGTGTGTTAGCTTGCTTGCCATATGCTTGTTCTCATCATAGATTGTATATCTGGAGAACTTACTTTATTCACACTTCACCCTAAAATTGGAAATTAAGCTAAAAAACTGTATTATCCTATTCACCCCCTTCTGGTCGACTTCTTGATCCTTTCATTAGACCACTTCATATGCGATGCAAATAATGATGCTGCTGACTGTGACGTTACCGGCAAGTGGGCAACCCGGCTAGCACACACCCTACAGTGACATAGAGGTCCAGACACCCACCAAAGCCCCGATGCACCTGAGAGCTTAGTATCTTGGAGCATCTTGAACCGGACTCCCCAAATCTAGCTATACGCCATGTTTGTCCGACACTCCTCAACCCAACTCATATGTGGTTTGGATTTTGGGCCGCCTGGACGTCGGACCGTCCCACCGACTCATCAGAATCTCCTTCCTATCCTCACCTCGGACCAAACCTTAGCCATTCTTATTAGTCCGTTCCACTCGCCCTTCCCTTGGTGGGTTAACGGATGACGTGCCCATCATGAAAGAGAGAAGGCGTGTCGCGTAGCAGCGACCGATGACGAGGATGCCCATCCCCGGATCCTGGCAAAGCGACAAGCCCGAGCTGCATGTGCCCTCATCGTCCTTCCGCCAGAGAGGATGATCTTAACATGTCTGGTGCCGCGTCACCGAGCCAATCCGCCTTGACCCTTATTACGTCTTCAACCACTACTTCCGCAATAACAAAGACATAAGCAAGGGCAAGGCATCCGTTAGAGATGGACTCCCCCTATCTATATGGTCCTAACTTAGTAACGTATAACATGTCATCATTTTGGTAGTCTCATGGTATGTATGGACTCACCTATGCTATGACATGTTCGAATTGAGTGCTAGAAATGAGAGTTGCGTTGTCCGCAGACGTATATGGCCAGGATGGGAAATGGTACTTTTTATGAAACACAACACTAACGCAAACATTCATACACACACTCATCTCATGAGCATCTTTGAGGCTGAGCCGACACATCATCTAAGATTTACTAAGTCGCTACAGACGCTTTCATAGTCGACGGGAACGTCACCTCCCATTGTATGCACATCGCTGAAAAGGCCTAAAATAAATCCAAAAATGCACAAACCACAGGTTGGTTCACAGGATTGAAGATGCTATTAGGGCACACACGACATGGGCGCAATCAACAGGCGCCAAGGTCTATTTCCTGGCCGTTCCGGCGTATTTCCTGTCCGAGCGTGGTTTTCTTTTTGCGTCAACGCTAATTCTGTCATCAGATCTCTTTGTGAGTTTGTTTTAAACTGTTATATAGGCATCCACGGGCTCCTACTAGCGTTGGATACACTGAGACTCTTAACCAAGCAGTACGCATAAAATTCATTTTTTCTTTTTCTCAAGCGCCTAATCAAGCGTCTTCCATTGAAGATGCCGATGGAGCAACTCTAGTAGATACCCTAAAAGTGATCAAACCTCTAAATTTGCAGTACCAATGCCGTAAAACGCACTGAATAGATCCCGTCTTATAGCCTATCTCGGATTTTTCTTGCAGGTTACTGCATATTATCACCCGTATACCCTATATATGCAGTTTTTTATGCCGATTTTAAGGTGAACCGTAAACGAGTCAACGTCGGAGTAGGCAGCCTTGAGCTCGGCAGCGGCCGCCGGAGCATCGCTGAAGCAGGCGAAGGTGCTCGACAACGGCCGCCGGAGGGTCGACGGAGTAGGCGGAGGAGCTCGACATCGGCTGCCGGATTTCTTTTTTGCAGTACAGTTTTGTCGTTTGTCAAAGCCAATTTAATGCCGCAAAAACAGTTTAATTTCACAGTACCGCATCCACTAGAGTTGCTTAGGAGATATAATTTTCCCGTACCCGTTAGACCTCTTCCAATGCAAATGTGCTTAGATAATGTGTTAGAGCAACTCCAACGGGCCGATCCAAACGGACGGCACGTTTCTCCGCTTTTTGTCCGTTTGGGTCGGCCGCCCGCCCGGCGTCCGCCCAGTTTTGCATTTGGGTTGACAGTGCGCCCAACGCGTCGACCCATTTCATGTCCGCATTCAACTTTTAAATAAAATAGGCCCGCGGCCGATCATGCCAGCGGCCATGTCTCATGCCGGCACCGTGCCAGCGCCGACATACAAAGCCGGCTTCAGAAAATATCACCACAGTTCATGCTGGTGCACTCGCCAACCGGCCGGCACACATGCCAGCACACAAAAAAAGGCGGGACTTGAGTTCGACCACGCCATCGCGGCTCCCGTGGTCATGCCGGCATAAAAAAAAATGGCCCTCGCCGCCATAGATCACTCATCGTCGAACTTGAGCATGTCGGCCTGCATCTTCTCGAACCATGGCCTCTTCCTTGGCGACACGGTGTTGAGATCCACCTTCATGATCTCCACCCCGGTCATCATGCTCGCGAGAGCCACTTCTTTCGCCTTGGTCTTGGCGTTGGCGGCCTCGATCTCTAGCATCTTGGCTTGCTTCTCCGCCTCGAGCTCGAACATCTTGGCTTGCTTCTCGGCGTCAAGATCAAGCCTCCTCCTTTGGATCTCCATGAAAGCATCCATTTGCTCCGCCTTGAAACGCCGGCGCTCCTCCTCCCTTGAGTCCTTCTTATTAATCATGTCGCCCACGCTTGCGATCAAGGCGTTGGTGGCCGCATCTCGCTTGTCCTCCTTCTTGGAGTTGGTCTTCCCCCGCGGCCGTGCCGGCTCGCCCTCCCCAACATCCTCCACAGCTTTCTCCCCCCACATGCCTTGAGTGCGGCATATTGCGCCTTGAACTTCTCCTCGTCCTTGATGGCCCGATAACAATGGGAGAGGTTGAAGCACTTGCCATTGCGTTGAACCTTGAATGCCTCCAAAGCTTGAAATGCCTACAAAATGTTTCCATGCAAGCATATGGGCAAGTGATATGCAAATGAACACGTAAAGGATGATCTTGATGACACAAAAGAGGGCGGCTTGCTTGCTATCATACCATGTCTTGCATGCCGATGCCGCTCACGAGGTAGGCCTTGATGCTCTCAAGGGTGGCGCAAAACTTGTTGCACTCTTGTTGGATCACCCTCCACCGCTTGGAAATGGAGACCCACCCGCGCGTGCTCACAAATTGGTAAGGTGGAAACTTCTTGCGCTCATGAAACTCTCGGTGCACACGAGTCCAAAAGGTTGAATGCTTTTGCTCGGCGCCCGTCTTTGGGTCTTGTCCAATGTCTCGCCAACACTTGCAAAGAAGCTTGTCCTCGGCAGCTGCGTACGCCTTCGTGCGCTTGCTCTTGCGCTTCGGCTTAGGACCGACGGCTTGGTTGGCGAGCTTGTCCTCGAACAAAGGCTCCACTTCGATGTCGCACTCGTTCTCTTCCTCTAGCCCATAGTCGTCCGGGAACTCGTGGTCGAGGGGGAAGCCGTCCAGGACGATGCCGACCTGATCACGCATGAAGGCCGCCTGATCGGGATCATAGCCAGCGGCCGGCGTGAACGCCCCGCGGCCGTCCTGGCTTTGTGTCTCGTCGGGATCGTAGCCAGCGCCCGGCGCACCACCCTCGAAGATGAGGTTTTGCATGTAGTCAGCGCCTTCTTCGGCTTGGTCGCGGCGGCGGTCTTGCGCGGGGCACGAGGCTTGCCTTTCCTGAGGGGGCGACGGCGCCGGACGAGGCGAGGGAGGCGAGGCCGGCGGCGGCGTCGAGGTCGAGGTCGATAGCGTCTTCCATGGCTGGTTGGGGGGCGGGAGCGCGCGCGGGCGGGAGTGTTTTTGGAAAAAATGGGGGAAAATGGTGGTGGCTGCCACCGACCGGCGGGCTCGGGGAGAGGAGTAGGCGCGCGCGCGGGTCCGTCTCGTGTCCGCGCCGACGCAAATCCGGATCAAAATTGGGCCGGGAATGGGTCGCCCACGGACGAAAAACGGCCGCGCGTCCGTTTGACTCGGCGCGTTGGGCCGCCACTTTTGTCCGTGCTGACCCAAACGGACGCGGACGGACGAAATGGGTCGCCCCATTGGAGTTGCTCTTAAATGCATTAAATACCTTAGCAACTTGTCAAATTATTTCATTTGCCCATTTCACACGCCCAAAACAGGCAGGCCAGGAGCCCCAGGACCCAGGCACGCAGCTGCCTCCACGTGTCACCATCCTTCACCTCCAAGCCACCCCGCCCCCTATCCGCGTGCCCGGCAAAAGACGGCCGCTCCCCAAAACAGTACCGGGCCTAGAGCACCCCCACCCCGCACCTATAAATGCCCGCCGAGAGCACCCACCCCCCGCGCGCCAGTCGCACCGAACCGAATGGTTTCGCTCCGCTCCGGCTCCGCTCCACTTCGGGTCCCGACCCGACTCATTCCCAGGACCTGACTCCACTTCGGGTTCGGTTCGGGCTCGGTCGCTTCGCCGAGGAGGAAAAGGATAAGCGGCCACGGACGCCCACCGCGTCGCACCCTGCACCTCCCGTCCCCCCGACCCGAGCGCCACGGCCGGAGCCCGGAGAATCCACGGCCGCCCGCCGTCTCGCTCCCAGGAGGCTCCCGTGGCCTGCACGCCCGGCGCCCCGGCGGCAGCCCTGCCCACCGCCGTGCGGCAGCCTGCAGGCGGAGGGCGCAGGCGCTCACCGGCTCACCGTCAATCCACAGCGGCGGATCTGTCCTCAAGCCGCAGCCGCGGACGCCGAGGTCGTTTGCGCCGGGCAGGGGGTCACGGGGCACGTCGCGGCCTTGTTCCCGCCCCCGACAGCCTCAATCCCCAACCCTAAGGTGAATCCCCTTCCAGACTCCCAATCTGAAATCCAATCGTTGACCTGTACATTTGTAGCTCCTGCTTGGATTTAGAGAGATAGGATTCGTTTCACTCTCTGCGCATGTCACCGTCCTGCTCTGATTCATTTCATTAGCGTACGGCTGGTGGCTTGGTACGGATTGGTCACAGGGCCAATTGCAATGCTAGGGTTTTGCTGCGCAGCATTTGAATACCTGCAAATTGCGGTTTGTGTGCTTTCATTTCAATCCGCGATAGGTTTCAGTTTGTTGTCTGTGTGCTTGTCTCTCTCTCTCTCTCTCTGTGGCTGAAGCTGTTTGTCATTATTCAGCAGATCTGTGCTTAGCTGGCGCCTGGTAACATGACACCAACGGTCCTCATGGAGTACAGGCCGCAGATGCAGATTAAACGGGGCTACGACGAAATAGCTTACCGGGGCGCGGCGGGGTATGCAGAGACTGTAGGTGAGTCGGGCAGCCCTGTTCGTGTTGACTCCGAAGATTCCTCTGCGCCAAAACGCAAGTGCATCAGCCTTAATAGCGATGGCTTTGATGTGAAGCGAGAGATCTTTGTCCCGTCTAAGTTGTCGTCGTCCGAGCGGCGCTACCTTCGAAAGAGATTCCGGGCAGAGCTTGATTCTGTCCGGTATCTCCTCAAGAGGCCAGAGTTTTTGGCCATCATGCCTGTCACCCGAGCACCTGGTTTCTCATCGTCAGCTGCCCCTCGAGCTAAAAAAGTGCAACGGGGGAGCCATGTTCTCCGTGGTGCCAAGGGACGCTTCTTGCCGACAAAACCCCGTCCTGAAACGTCTACAGTGTTGCCTGAAGCTACAATTCAGAAGCAGTGCGAAGCTATTCTGAAGAAGCTGATGACTCAGAAATTTAGTCATATTTTTAATGTTCCAGTAGATGTGGAAAAGCTGAATATTCCAGATTATAATGAAATTATCAAGCACCCGATGGACCTTGGGACCATCAAGAAGAAGCTAGATTCTGGTTCCTACACAAGTCCTTTTGATTTTGCAGCTGATGTCAGGCTGACCTTTAACAACGCGATAACGTATAATCCCCGAGGGCATGCAGTGCATGATATGGCCATTCAACTGAATAAAATGTTTGAGTCCAGATGGAAAACAGTGGAGAAGAAGTTAGTTTCTGCCGCCACTAAGCCACATGTTGAGGTTGATAGGGCTGACTCAAAGAGGAGAAAGACCCCTCCTGTGGACCGCAGTGACCTGTCAATAGATTGTGTCAGGCCAACTGAGATTGTGAAGCCGAAGATGACATTTGAGGAGAAAGAATCCTTCGGAAACTGCTTAGCTTCTTTGTCCGAGGATCCAGAATTACCTGGTCACATCATTGATATGTTACAGCAGTGTATTGACAACAATACAGATCAGCTTGGGGATGAAGAGATAGAGATTGATATCCATGCACTCAGTGATGACATACTATTAGAATTGAAGAAGCATGTGGACAAGTACTTGCAAGAGAGAGATCACCAGCAGACAAAATCCGAGCCTTCCGAGAATGAGGCTGTGAATGTTTCTGGCCTCAGTCATTCGTCCACAAATCCCTGCAAAGGTATTTTGTCATGTACCCTTTGAGGTTCCCAATAGATTTAACTTTAATGTCATCAATGCAGTTAGAGATCGACCTTTTTGTGCACTCAGGTGGTGAGCCTGTTGAGGAGGATGTGGACATTTGCGGCAATGCATCCCCTATATTGATAGAGAAGGATCCACAGATCAGAACAAGCAAATGTGGTAGTCCAAGTAGTTCCAGCAGTGGCTCGGGATCTTCATCCAGTGGTGTGTACATATGAGTTATTTAGTTATTTACATTGTGTTTACCATTGTTACATCGTTGTAAAACATGTTTCTCCGTGACACTGCTCTGATTACTTTGACCATCTTTATATTTCCTTTCTCATGTTCTGGTTTGTGCTTATGCCTAGTTCATATTTCTTTGGCTAAACTTTAGTGAACTTTGGGTTTACGAGTTTACGGAAGGTTGTGAACCAAAAGTTGAGAAGCAAACATTTTTCACTATAGGTGGTACCATCTGAAATTCAGAATATTATATGAGATTGACACGTGCTGCAAATTTGTACTTGTCATTTAGGAGTACCTTTTTAAACTATTATTATCTTTCTGTAGACTTAGAGGTATCCATAGAAACTTTATATACTCCCTCTGTCCCATATTATGGGACGGGGGGAGTAGTTAGGATTTCAAGAATGCCATCCTGCAATTACCTCGCACTGATTCTTAGTGAACTAATATGTGGCGCAAGGGGTCATACATAGCTGCAAGGGCAACGTAGATGCTTTCTAGAAATTATTATTGGGAACTACAGATACTCTGTACCAGTTAATTTTCTTAAACAGCCCGTCCCTGTTGTCTACAAGACCCTACTGTATTTGATATATTTATCTTGTAAAGCGTGTCCTCAGATCGTATTTGCTATGCTGGTAATGCAGATTCTGACTCAGGCAGTGACGCTGAAAGCGAACCAGAAAAAGCTGGTAGCCCAGCAAAGCTTGTGAAGGTACTTTGGCAATTTCTTACTGGCTGATCCTTCAGTTAAGCCAGTTAATGTAGTAAGGACTATCTTAGTTAGTGAACATATGGACCAATGGAGCGTACTAGAAGGATTAAACCCCACTAATTCTTTCTCTCCTCAGCTCTTTACGTTCATCCATTATTCCCTTGTCATTATTTTACCGCATCTGTAGTCAGTCACTAGCCCTTCTGTTCGCAACTTGACCCTCCTTGTCCAATTATCTGATAGTACCATGCCGTATCAGTATTTGCAGTTAGTTTTGTAGCTTGTACTTCATTGGTTGACTCGTCTTGGTCAGACCGAACCAGATAACAGAATGGTGATCTGGTTGCTGTACCTTTACACTAGTCTGAGTCAACTGTGATCAGTAATAGCGATATTCAGTTCTACTAATGCTGTGGCAAGAGTTTGTCCTTTCATTTCCAATGACTGGCCAACCTTGTTGCACTGCAATAATGTATTTCTCCTAATTTGTAGGGTATTGAAATACCAGAACAACCTGCAGAGCAAGAAAAGAGTGATGATGTTATTAGCCCTGTTGATGCTAACAGTAAGTTTTATCCCCATGCCCCCTTTAGCTGCTTGTTGTTGCAAGCTGTTCTTAATCTACTTCTATTTGTCATACTTACCATTTACCATTGGTTAAATCACAGACACTACTGCTGATGTGGAACTCCGTGAACTGGACAATGAGTCCAAGGCTGCACCTGAGGGTAAGCACCTTCGTGTGCCTGTGGCTTTTTTCTCCCCACCAGCCATCACTTGCATCATCTCTTTTACAACTTCGGCGACTACCGTGCACTCATATCATTGTGAAAACAATTTGTCACACATTTGACATGTTAATATTAACAAGAGTAGTGAATATGCGACATACAGCCACAATGGGATTTATGCTGCATATTCAACCTCATGGGTGACAGTTAGCGTTGTTTGTGCTCCTCTTGTCGACTTTGCCTCCACCTAGGATCAAGTCATGTCCTTGTACTTCTTTTTTCTACTCCATGCAGTAGTTGTCCATGCCCTCCTCTTGTCGATTTTGCTCCGCCCTGGATCAAGTCACATTCTCCCACCTTTTTTCATCTCCTTATGGTAGTGGATTCCAAGAAAGGATGATACCATATTCCATATACACATGCATTATGTGAAAGATATACTAAAGTGAGTAGATGTATAAAATAGGAAACAACTATTTTGTTGATTCTCATCCATGAACTCAGAAAATCAACTCCACCAACATAGCTAGATTGATACCATTATTTTTTTAAGCACTGGTGCTTATTTGCAGAGGATAGACGCTTAATTAGGCACTTGTGCTTCAGAAACATCCGGTTTATTTTTGAGCACCTCCCTAAGCATCTAGCATTGTACAAGGCAAACTGCTGAGAATATTCCTCAAAAACCTGGTTGGCAACAGCTGGCAAAATATGGCGGATGAGGGCAACCATGCTTGGCTGCTTGCCTAGCAAGCGATTTTTTTTTTCGCTTAGTCACCTCTCCCGAACAAAACCAATGTGTTAGTTACCCAAGCTCTTCGCGCTCTCTTCTCGCAGTTGGCGGCTGCTGCGGCGGCGCCAGCGCCGGCCAGAGAAGTGCAGCGGGGGGCAAGCCTCGCCCTTCCTCTCATGTCTATCTAGCCCCCTCTCCAGTCCCGTGCATGTGCCCTGTGTGGAGGCGGTGGCGGCGACGGCTTGGGCGGATCCGCGATGGCGCCGCCGCCACACTTGAGAGCGAGGCTACGTAGAACTGGATCCAGCAGGAATTAACTCCACCGCGCTCCTTGCGGACGCCCACCACAGCATCAAGCTCTGCTTGGCTGCCCACGTCCTACCTCACCCCCACGCCCTTCCTCTGCTGGGTTAGGCTGCGGCTGGCTCTGTCCTTTCAATTCCCATGCTTGTGTGCATACTCGTTAAATTCATAAACTGCAGCATGCTAGAGGATGTGCGGCTATGAAACTCTTCTCTCTGATTTGTTGCTCTATGAACTGCAGCCTGATCTGTTAAATTCATGGATGATTGTGTGCATACTTGTTACTTGTGTATGTATAAAAGACAACAGTCATGTGTACACTAATTTATGCGTGTGCTTACTAGATCGTACTAGAAGATGTGCGGCTGATTGTGTGTGTGTGTGTGTGTGTGCTTGTGTATGTGAATCTTGGAAGTTTTTTTCTTTTTCAATTTACTACCGTAGATGAGCAAGAAAAGTAAGCTATCTGGAAGTTTTTCTTCAATTTACTAGAGGATGCGTGGCTGATTGTGTGTGTGCTTGTGCATCTGTTAGACTTATGATATTAAAGTACAGTGGCATGTCAAACACACAAATAGCTATCCCTAAGAGCATCTCTAGCAGACCCCTTATAAGGCTAGCTCTTAGAAGGGGTTTACGGTTCGTGTTTTCCCTCTTATAAGGGGTGAATTTGGCTGCGGCAGAACAAAAACCTCTTATGAAACTTTAAACTTTGAAAAAAAGGTTTTGCGCGAGAGATGAACAAGAAACAGTAGTAGATAGAAGTTGATCACCGATACATATATGAATTCATTGATTTACATAGGGTAGATTTGTCGAAGCGTCGGCCTAACCCTAACCTTAACTGCCCAAAATGGGGCTCACCGGAGCCCTCCGGGTGTGGTGGCGATCACTCGTCGTCGTTGGTGAGGTCGATGAACATGGAGTCTTGCGCGTCGGCTTCGCGGCGCCAGGCCTCCATCTTCTCGTTGAACTCCCGTGCCCTGGCGAGGCCCTGCTCGTGCAGGACCTTGTTGATCTCCTCGTCCCGGCGGGGGCCCTGCGCCACCTCCGCCTCCTGTGCACTGCGCTCGAGAATCGCCTCGATGGCGTCCGCCTCGGGCTCCCTCTTCACCGCGCGGAGCGGTGGGAGCTCCTTCGCCTCCCTCTTGACCGGCAGCAGCGGCGTGCGCGAGCTGCACGTGCCGTAGAGCCGAGCCTGCCTCCGGTCGTACTCCTCTGTCTCGCGGCGGAGGAGGGACGCCGGTGGCTCAAGCCCGCGGTTGGTGTACCGGTGGGCGGAGCGCTTCCGCACCGCGTCGGTGGTGACGCGGCGCTTGCGCTCCTCGTTGTTGTCACAGGAGACGCAGTTGCGTGATGCTGTACACTGTCTGGATCGGGGGTGGTCACGGGAGAGGGGGCGCCGCCGTGCGGGCTGGGTGGTTCTGATTTGTGAGCGAGAGGTTGGAAGACGAGTACTCCCAGGTCAGGGAAGACATGTGGTTGTTTTTGTAAGGCGGGTCCTTTTTATGGCCTTTTTTACGTAGGGAGACCTTGTGTGTGGGCACCAGATGTTTATTTTTAGGTTTTTCTATGGTCAAACCATTAAGAAGGCAAACTCCCCTTTAATAGTAAAGAACACTTGTCATACTTACCAATGGTTAAATCACAGACACTGCTGCTGATGTGGAACTCGGTGAGCAGGACCACGAGTCGAAGGCTGCACCTGAGGGTAAGCATGATTTTGTAAGCAGGTTCATATGAGACCACCAAGGGGTCTTGGTGCATTAATCTGCATCTGATCCTTTCCCAATGAAAAATACAGGGGAGAATGCAAAATCTGACAGGCAAGTCTCCCCGGACAAGCTCTTACGAGCAGCTCTTTTGAGGGGCCGTTATGCTGATGTAATTGTGAAAGCTCGTGGGATTCTCTGCCAGGTTTAGGAGCTTTTACATCTAGCTTTCTTTCCTTCATCATTGGCTGCACCTCTTCCTGACATGTAATTACCTAATGAGCTCAGGGTGGAGATAAACAGGAAGAGCTGGAGAAACTGCAGAAGGAAGGTAAAAAGCATATACACCTGCTTGTTTGCTGCCAAGTAGTAAGCTCCTGCTTTTCTGAGAATTGTCTTGCCTATGGACACAGAGAAAGAACGGCTTTTGGCTGAAGGTAATGCAGCCATGGAAGCTCGCAGAGCTGAAGCAGAGGCTGAATCTAAGCGTAAGCGGGACCTTGAGAGGGAAAAGGCTCGTCAGGCCTTGCAGGAGGTAAGTGAATGAAGTACATTTGCTGGTGCTATGAAACTCATCTTTTGTCTTATAGCTAAGAGTTCATTTAAACCTGATGCAGATGGAGAGAACTGTAGAAATTAATGACAGCGTTGATCCCAAGGACCTAGAAATGCTTGGTACAGTCACCACAGAACATATTGTGAGTTCTGTCGATGAAACGAGTCCAGAGCATTCCCAGGATGGCATGCCCAGTTTTCTTCCTGGTTCTGGCAGCATGTTGGAAAAACTTGGACTATTTATGAAAGTAGACGAGGAAGAAGAGGAAGAAGAGCCATGCAGCAAAGATGCGGATGAAGGAGAAATCAACTAATGTCTGTTGACATGTTGGAGCCTTCTGGTCAAAGACAGAACAATCGCCTGTTTCAGCTGGCCGACACACATGGGGAAATTGCTGGTAGCTGCGCACATGCCAGACATTTTCTCCCAAATGGTGCACGGAATTTGATGCTGCTGGAGGTGTTAAATCATGTGCTTGCAGGATGCATGCCTTTGGAAGGGAGGCGGGGACAGAGATCGAGGCCACCAAAATCCAGCTGCAAATGAAGATGGAGTTCATCTCTAAAATGCAGTATTCCTCCCGGAATCAAGACGTTGCTGCGAGCTGTTGTTGGGTGTATTAATCTGATGGAGGCTTCTGGAAGGTTCCTTCCGACTCGCGCGTGGTCAGATGTTGGCTCAGTACCACTTCTCACCGACACTTTTGCTGCTGTAAGACGCCCAAATCCAGCTGCTTTGGTGATACTGTCTCAATACAATCCAGTACGCATTATGAGTACTAAAGTATTGGTTTGTGGTGTCTTGCTTTCTGTGAGTGTGAAGTGCAAGCGGGACAATATCTGCCAAAATTTGTATGCACGTATCTACGGTTGTTCATTTGTATACACGGATAGACAGACAGATAGTGTGTATTATACGATTATCACCAGGTACTACATAGTACAGTATAATTTAATGTATTTTGGCTACGGTTTGGTTTGACTAATTCGAATGTATTGCCTAGATATGTAGGATGGACTGATCATCTCTATTCTACTAATTTCTAATATGTCAGTTCAGATTGTTTAAAGTGCATTCTTCCTCCCAAGGCCTTGTTCAGTTGCTATGGATTTAGGGCCAATTCTTTTCTTTTGGGGTTTATGGCGGTTGTGAAAATAAGCAGCCTCCTCCCTAGCTTATTCTAAAAGCCAAATTTAAAATTTTAATTTAGAGGTCTACTAGTTAACACTTAATTAGTGGGCTTCTAAAAAAATTAGGCTGAGCTTTTAAGAATAAGCTAGGAAGGCAGCTGCTTATTTCCACAGCCGGCCATGATAAGCCTTAAAAGAACTGGCCGTTAATCCTCTAGCGGATTGGGTGAGGGGGTTGTGATAATAGTTGATGTAAAAGGGAGGGGGTGGGCCTTATCTTTTACAAATTAGTATACGCTAGACACAGAAAACCTGAATTCATGAAGGGTTGGGAGTACCTACATTTTAACTCAGAGTTGATATAAACCTTTGTTGAATAAAGGTCAAGATAGAATCTCGGTTTACAGCAAATTCCATGGTCCTTTTGTGAGGGCAACTCGAAGGCATTTCATCAAAACGAACATCACCAAATGTCTAGGGACATGTCTGCGCACAGATAGGGGCAGAGGCTGTCCAACCGCATACATAAAATGTTCGCCCCTGGCCAGGCCTCCTTCATTTGACATGCATATCTAGATCAATATTAATTTAGCACACGTTTAACAGTGCAAACATAAGCAATCATGATTAAAAGCATCATGTGTGAGGCGTTTTGGAGGATCATCTGCACCTGCGCTGAGTAAAAAAAAAATCAAAACAAATACTAGAAAAATAAAAAAAATCTAAATATTTTTGGCATGGTAGATAATTTGGTGCGAGCTACTCAAATGTCCAAATGCTCTGAAATTTGGAGCGCACCTCACGCACCAAACTATCTATCTTGCACAAAAATTTTGGATTTTTTATGAATTGTTTCTTGACCGGGAGCAGATGAACCCGGGCTTAGAATTGGATATTCGCTGTGTGTTCAATAAGTTTTTTACATCCAAATCAATGTAGAAGATCCCAAAAGTTGCTAGTACAGTTTCCATGCTAACCTCTTCGACTCTCAGTCCGACTGTCCATGGTGAAGATATCATTCTTTGGCTTGTCCGGTCTTCTCGGTTTCGCCAAGCGTTTCAATGTGCTCGCACGGTAGACTTGGACAATCTTCGCCGCATCGGAATCCAAGTCCGACGTCTTCACAAACAACATTTTGGAGTACTATGAAATGGCCTTGATCTGAAACTTCTCTTGGAGCTTGAGCTTCTTGTCTTGCATTCTCATGAAGATGCCAAACATACTTTAGAAGCTCAGATATACATAGTGTAACAGAAAATAAGCATGTGTCTACTAGTCCAAATGTGTTTTTTTAATGAAGTCTGAATGTGCAAAATGCTGCATCCGTGCCTGCTTGGGTTCGATCAGTCTGTCTAAGTGCGGAATTAAGCGAATGCATATTTGAAGTCTGGAATGAATTTCTAGGTCCTCTGATTCTCCTTCTCGTCAATTAATCTTGAAAATACCGAAGTCAAGCCTATGCTGTATTTATCGCTTAATGTTCAGAGATTAAACTCAAATACAAAAAGTTATGAATCCAAATGCCACCGCTCTAAAAATCTAAGGTAGCAGGAAACAATCCCGGCTCCGGCGACAGCACCAATTGTTGTTGCGTGATACTACTCCCTCCGTCCCATAATGTAGGATGTTTTTTCACACTAGTGTAGTGTCAAAAAACGTCTTACATTATGGGACGGAGGGAGTAGTAAATAGTGGAATGAGCTACTGGTGCTGAACATTTTCTTTGCTAGGGACGCTGATGAGACTCTGAAGTGGTCACCGATCGAGACCTAGAGACCAAGTGCAAGACTCTACTGTGTGACTCTGCTGGCTGGCTTATATGATTGCTGCTTCGGTCACTTTTCTGCAGAGCTACGTGCGTAGCCTGAATCTGGAAGTAGAATCAGAATAGTTTTGACCAAGGGGAAGAAACTGGCAGTGGTGCAGGGTTTGAACAGTGGTATCTCATCTGCTCGAAGGGAGTAAATTGCTCAAAACCATCAAATTTGTGACTTGGGTACTTCAAAACTACCGCTTTGCTAAAAATCACAAAAGACCATCATTTATTACTCACTTGACGCGGAAGTGGTGGTTATTTGTGATTTTTGACAAAAGCAGTAGTTTTGGAGTACCCTAGGCATAAATGTGATGGTTTTGAGTAATTTACTCGTTCGAAGGCAGAGGAGGCTAAGGCGAGACCCTATGTCCTGTGGCTTGGGTACTCCAAAATTAATTCTAGAAAGTGATGGACTAAATCTAGGTCACCAACATGAAGTCTGGAGGCTGTAGCCACCAACCAACCTGTCCTTCTGGAGGAACGCCTATATAGAGATCGAAGAGCTTCTTTGAGGAAATAGGCTGAATATAATATCATGATGCACAAGATCGGGAGGAATGTAAACATGAAGTAGCAAGTCTCGCACAAAACATAAAAATAAAACATCCCCTCTGCCCCCCCCACAACATAAATATAAAATAGAATCATGGACTGCTAATGTATCTAAAGAAAAGAAAAAGCACTATGGATAATTCTTGTTCTGGCGTATCTATCCATGGCACGGACTCCATGGCATATACATCAGAAACAGTCTCATACAGAGAAATCACCAAACACTCACACAAGGAAAGAAAACAAGGATCGGATCCAGACGTAGTATTGACGATGCAAGAAAGGTGAAAAAAAGGCTACCCTTATTTGTTGGTGAATAAGAAAAAAGAACTAGACCCGTGGTCTTCTTCTTATTAGCAAGCTCGGGGAGAGCCTGTTTTACAATATCCGGTCACACCCTCCTGCAGCAATCGTAAAATTCATCTTCTTCACGTGTGTGTTGCTCATGTTTGGGGCCCAGCCTGCAGAAGGTGCGGAACTTCAACCTCAAGCAGTACCTCTTTTGCGAGACGATTTTCAAGGTGAGCTTGCCACGGTAGATCGGCCGTCCATCCTTC
The DNA here is from genome assembly GCF_002575655.3 of Aegilops tauschii subsp. strangulata. Taxonomy (NCBI): domain Eukaryota; kingdom Viridiplantae; phylum Streptophyta; class Magnoliopsida; order Poales; family Poaceae; genus Aegilops; species Aegilops tauschii. The sequence continues at coordinate 46,870,311 of NC_053037.3, forward strand.
ATGAACACCTTAGAGTTTCAGCGATGGTACTCTCGCGCCATCATAATGCTTGAGAAGCCACTCGTCGATTTTCACGAGCATGCAGATGACATTGTGGTGCCAATAGTTGTATGAGGTTTGTTGTGACCTGATTGCAGCGGCCCAAGAAACATGTTTGGTGTCATTGCCGCCACCTTTGGAGTTGTCGCCGTCGCTGCTGAACTAATCTCTAGCGTCATTGCCACCATTATAATTGGCGCCACCGTCAAAGTAGTTGGTGTCCGGAGCACCATTGGAGTTGCCTTCATCGTCGAAGCTTGTTGCGGCAAAAGATGTGGCAGCCACGGACATGTCTTTGGTGTTGGCGTAGGAGGCATCACCATTGCCATAGACGACATCCTCCTCCTCGTCGGAGCTGATGTAGACATGTGTGTAACCACCATCTGAGTCTTCAATGGTGATCACGTCTTTTTCTTCCTCGTTATCCGAGATAAATAAAATATTGGGAGAGGAGATGAGGAAAGGCAGAATTGGCGCCATGTATAGTTTGAACTAGTTGTGTTGTGGACGTGAGACATATGCACAACTGCAATATAGGCAATGGTTGATGGAGGAAACAACTAAACACGTTCTGGAGCCAGATTTGTACGTTTTATCGCCCGCCACAACTTTGCGCTCCCTCCAGTTTTAGAAAGTAATTACGTATGGAATGGAAGTAAAACACGAATTGCCTTTTCGTCACACATTATAAACCAACTGGTGGATCTCACCCATCACATATTCTTCTACGTCGTGAAATAGGTACGTAATCATCTATGTGCAACTCTCGATCCAACTAGCTGAATAGGCACGCCGGCTTGGAATTTCTTGCAAATTAGATCACCTGCGCGAGTGAATTGATACAAGGGACACTTCCGAACACAAATGACAAATCTAGTGTGGCGGCACAAGTTGTGGCAAGCCTGACAAGCGGCATATGGCACTTGACGCCACGTGATATGGCGGCAAGGCTCTGTGTCACCATAGTGTGTGGCGCTTGCGCGTGCATGCTGCCACGGTAGTTTTGCCATTTGCTTTCAAATGTGGTATTCTTTTTTGCCATTTCCCTTGCGCAGGTGGTCCCTACATATGGCTTCGGCCTAATCAATGTATGGAGAAGGCCTCACTCCCCGCGGCCTAGCCGGCGTGCCTTTTCTACTAGTTGGATCAATAGTTGCACGTAGGTGATTACGTACCAAGTATGCAGGGTAGAAGAATGCGTGATGGGTGGGATCCGCTGGCTGGTTTATGCATGAATCATAACATAAAGGATTGCGTTATTAATCCGTGTTTTCTTTCCATTCCATACCCGACTGAGAATATTTACTGATATAATACTCTTCCTTCTCTACTTTCTAAAAACCGGAGGGAAAACAAAATTATGGCGTGCAACAATACATACAAATACGGTGCCAGAACTTGTTTAGTTGTTCCTGTCATCAACCATTGCGTATACCATAGTTGTGCATACGTCCCGTCGTCCACACCACAACTAGTCCAAGCTATCCATGACGCCAATTCCACCTTTCCTCGTCTCCTGCCTTTTTTTTTCATCTAGGATGATGAGGAAAAAAAAAGAAGTGATCAACATTGAAGATTCAGATGGTGGCGGCACTCATGTCTACATCAACTCTGTCGAGGAAGACGATGCCGTCTATGGCGATGAAGGCGCCTCCTACTCCAACACCGAAGGCACGTCTGTAGCTGCCATATCTTTTGCCGCAACAAGCTCCGACGATGACCGTAACTCCAACAGTGCTCCGGACACCAATAACTTTGACCGCGGGAACAACTCCAATGGCGATGATGACGCTTGAGGATACTCCAACGGAGACGGCGACAACTCAGAAGATGGCAATAGCGACACCAACGATTTTTCTTTGGCCGCCGCAATTAGGTCGCAACCAACCACATACAACTATTGGCACCATAACGACCTCTGCAGGCTCGTGAAAATCAGTGAGCGACTTTGCAAGCATTATGAGGACGCGAGAGTACCATCATCGATTCTCTATCAGGTGTTCATCGAGGATGGACGGCCGATACGTCATCCCAAGCTCACCTCAAAACTCGTCTCACAAAAGAGGTACCGCTTGAAGAAGAAGTTCCACACCTTCTGCCAGTTGGGCCCAAGCATGAGCACCGCATGCGATGCACATGTGGAAAAGACAACTGCTGCAGGAGGACGTGGCCGGATATCGCCAAACAGGCCCGCGCCGAGCTTGCTAATAAGGAGTAGACCACGAGTCCAATTTATTGATTCACCAAGGAATAAGAGTAGTTTTTTCTTTCCTTTTTTCCATCATCAGTAGTACGATCGGTTTTTTCTTTCCTTGTGTGAGTGTATTTTTTTTGAAGTGGTTTCTTTATATCAGATCTGATGTATACGCCATGGATAAGCCAGAACCAGAATTATCGATGGTCCTTTTCTTTTTGAGATATATTAGGACAATGCCCGCGTGTTGCTAAGGCGACATGCGAATAAATAAATCAAATTGTTGATTAAGCAACATGGCCAAAGGTGGAAGGAGACAAGCAAGACGTGATGATGCAATGAACACAAACAAGACGTGAAGAAAATTATTATTATTATTTGGAGCATCTCCAACCGAACCCCCCATACCCCGCCCAAACGCCCAAGCAGGCCGCCCGAATGAAAAAATATGCCACACAACTGAATGCCCCATATTCGCCCAAACGGCTGCTTTGAACGACACTCCCCGTACCCGGCCCATATCTGGGTCGGATATGGGGATACCCGGACACGCCCGCCACGTCGGCTTCGACCCACTCTGGCCCACCCGACCTCACGTAAATTGGACCCCTATCCACACTCCAGACGAAACTCCAGCTGCATTCCACTCCACTCCTCTCCCACAGTACCAAGCTCCTCTCCGACAAGCTCAGGCGTTTTCCTCCATGGCGGCCACTGGATCTGACTCCGATATGTCTGGATCCGAGAACCGGGAGCTCATCACTTGCAACCCCAAGGAGCATATGGCCGTCCACACTGCTTTTCGATGCTCCCGTGAGGAGTGCGCCCGCCCGTCGGCTCGCGGTGGTCTTCAGCGAGCCGACGGGCATCCGTTGCCCAAATGGCGATCGGATCCGGGGCTGGTGAATCTCTGCGCGTGACCACGGCCTCGCGGGAAGCGGTGACCAGAACCATTTAGGTGGCACCTTGTCCCGGGGACGTTAGGCGCTGAAGCGGAGGCCATATGCGCCTTCATGGGTCGCTACCAATCCAAAATGGAGACGTGGCAAGCCTGCCACATGCGTGGCTTCAAGCGAAGGTAGCCCTCGTGGCGTAGGGGGCAACGACGTAGCCCACGACATGGAGGCTGCTTCGACATCCTGCGAAGCGGCGTCCGAGGAATCCATTCGTGCCCGAATAGCTGAAAGCGGTGAAGGAGGGCAGTGAAAGAGATGGAAAAAGAGCAAAGCCGGGTGGTCCATGCCATAGCCCGACTGCCCCCCCCCCCCCCCCCGAAGGAGAAGGACGACAACGGACCAGACAGCTCTCCGGCAATGAGTAGATCCGCCTTTATCCGTTCTGCATCTTCGACGGCTATCGTCGCATGGAAGATGAGAAGGGCAAAGGCAAGGGCAGCCGTGGATGAACTTCTCGCATTTTCGTTTCATTTGTAGCATGTCAATTTTTCGTAGAGCTACATAAGTACGTTGCATCATGTCAATTTTTCATAGTCCGATCATATGTGTTTAGCTACATAAGTATGTTGCACAAGAACAATATGGACTTGATGATTCAGTTTGATAGATCCGGTTGTGGAGGAGAAATTTGTGCGTTGTTCGGTTACTATCCACGGAAGCGCTGTTGTTTGGGGGCCAGAATTTGCTACTTGTGGTTGTTGTAAATACTCTTAGAGCCTTTTTTCTAAGTGCCACGCACATCATCCACACAAAAGGTCCTGAAAAAATTTGAATATGAACTAACAAGCCCCAAACTAAACTGAATAAAAACATCAAAAGGTAAGCCTTTGTTTTAGAGGCAACCGATGTTGATTGAGCTCATTTGGGAATTCAGTGAGGCGGCATGCTTGAAACGTTAAGCTACCTAATCACAACCTCAAGTGCCGGAACAATATTTGGAAATACTTCTCATGGTGCTATGTTGTCCTCCCTGATGGGGAAAAGTTTTACACGTTTGGGCTAGCGGCCATATGCTGGGCAATATGGAATTGCCGCAATCAAGCTACCTTCGAGCAGAAAAAATTAAAGACCCCTTTCGCTGCGATTACTTTGCGTGTGGCTTTATGTCTTATTGGGCAGGAATGATGACTGGAGCGGATCGGGAGGCGATAGAGCGGGGGGCCAAAATGCTAAGGGCCAGCGCTTCAAACATGATGAGGATCTGCGCGGCATCAGGCGAGATGGCGCAGGACTGATGAGAGGAGCTCGGCCAGCGCTGGGTCATGACAGTTGTGTTTTGTTTTGGGTCCTTCGCCTTACTTCATGAAAACTGCTTATTCTGCTGCCGCGTGAGCCTTTTAGTATCTTAAGACTTGCTGGATTCCTGGTTAGGTCTAGATCGTGTTTGAGTGTCTTTGGGTTTTCGCCCCACGGTAAGCTACTCGATGACGAGTGCTTGCAGTGGGTTTTTCAAGCCCTTTCTAGTTTTCTTAGTAGTTTCAGTTTGCGAACTCTGTATTTCCGTTATGTCAAAGTAATGGAGAGGGGTTATGCCCGGTTAAAAAAAAACTAATCACAACCTACAGGAATTTAGTCCATGCCGCATTATCTCTACCTAATATTTATTAAAGAATTCTCCACTTTATTTTGTCCATCGAGTTGTTTTCGTACGTTCTCTTTTTTTCGTCCGTCGCTTTTGCGTTGTAGGGGAAAAACTGCGTACGTCCTTTTCTTTCTCCGTTGTAAAAAAGAAATTGCGTTATGAGGACTTGAACCGTGGCCACGTTGTTTTAGCAAGCTCGCATGAACCAGCTCACCTAGCTAACCTGCTGCGTGGGAAATAATAGGAAGACTTCTTTTTATATAGATTATAAATGAGTTTTGTCAAAAAGACACTTAGAAGCCAGCTTGACCAATCCTACTAGCTGCTTCGATCCAACTCACGAACTCCCTCGCCTAAAAAAAAAACCTCACGAACTGCCCTTCTGTCCCACCTCGCTCCTTCAGATATAATTGTTTTGAATCAGAATGATCGAATTGATCGATCGATGGTTACAGGCCCCCTTTTATATGTCCCGAAGAGACACGACGATCCCTCGAGGAGGCGTCGGTTCCAGGAGATCGAAGGGAGACGTCGGTTGCGGGACAAACCGCAACGACGGTTTGGGCAAGGGGAGATTTTCCCCTAATTACAGAATTATTTTTAACACTCCCCCTAATCTACGCTTGACCATGTAGATCATCTTCACGATTGTCCGGGAATCTCTATCATCTCAAAAGATTCTCCTTCAAAAGTTCTTCATAAAATCTTTGATGAGATCCTGAAACATATACTCACAAAGAAAAATAGCATAATGTGATGTCATTAAAATGAGGATATCTCAAGAAGAGACTCCCCCTGACACCTGCAAGTCCCTAAGTCTTCGCATACCAATTCCATGAACACATTTCTGGAATGTAGAATGTGGTAGAGACTTGGTAAATAAATCAGCAAGGTTGTCGCATGATTTGACTTGCAGAATGCTTATTTCCCCGCTTTTCTGAAGATTATGGGGGAAAAACCATTTAGGAGAAATATGCTTGGTGATATTACTCTTGATGTATCCTGTTTGCATCTGCGCAACACAGGCCGCATTATCTTCATAGATAATGGTAGGTGATTTTATCGAGCCCATTCCACATGACTGTTGTATGTGGTTTATCATTCTGCGAAGCCATACACATTCGCATGTTGCTTCAAATAATGAAATTATTTCAGAATGATCGGTAGATGTTGCCACCAGAGTCTGTTTCGAAGACTTCCATGATATAGCAGTGCCACCATGAAGGAACACGAAGCCGGTCTAAGATCTGGCATTATGGGGATCAGACAAATAACCGGCATCTGCATATCCAATCATATCAGAGTCCGGATTTTTCTGGGACTGGAAAAATAGGCCAAGATCCTTGGTGCCTTGGAGATATCGAAAGATATTCTTCACTCCAGACCAATGACGTTTGGTGGGAGCTGCGCTATGTCTAGCAAGTAGATTCACTGCAAATGCAATATCAGGTCTTGTGCAATTTGCAAGATACATAAGCGCTCCAACAGCACTAAGGTATGGAACTTCAGGTCCCAACACCTCTTCTCCATCATCCCTTGGTCTGAACGGATCTTTCTCTATGTCTAGAGATCGAACCACCATGGGAGTTTTAGATGGATAGGATTTGTCCATATTGAATTTCTCCAATATTTTCTGGATATAGGCAGATTGGTGTACCATGATTCCTGAGGGAAGATGCTCAAGTTGAATACCTAAGAAAAATTTGGTTTTACCCAAATCCTTCATCTCAAATTCCATCTTTAGGTGATTGCGTGCTTCATCAATGTCTGGTGTGCTGCCGATGATGTTGAGATCGTCAACATACACAGAAATGATGCAAAATCCTGTAGAGGACTTCTTGATGAAAACACATGGGCAATCAGTACTATTGGAGTAACCTTTCTGAAGAAGGAACTCACTGAGTCGGTTGTACCACATCCGTCCCGACTGCCTTAAGCCATATAATGACTTATTCAGCTTTACACAATACATGTTGCGTTTTGCATTTTTATTTGGGACAGAGATTCCATCAGGAACCTTCATATATATGTCCGAATCTAGTGACCCGTAAAGGTATGCGGTCACGACGTCCATCAACTACATAGATAGACGATTTTGCACTGCCAAGGATATAAGATATCGGAAAGTGGTTGCACTCATTACTGGAGAATATGTTTCAGTGAAATCAATGCCGGGTTTTTGCGTGAAACCTTGTGCTACGAGCCTTGCTTTATATCTCACCACCTCATTGTTCTCATTCCGTTTCCGGAGAAAAACCCATTTGAATCCCACAGGGAAAACACTAGGAGGTGTAGGTATTGCTTCAGTGAATACCTTTCTTTTGTTAAGCGAGGCAATTTCTGCTTGGATTGCATCCTTCCATTTAGGCCAGTCGGAGCGCTTTTGGCACTCAACGATAGACCTTGGATCATGATCAGTGAGAAGGGTATTTGCAATCTTTTCAGCAAAATATATGTCGACCGTCGTAGTCTTACGGTCAAATGATTCTCCAGAATCAACATAGTTGATGGAAATTTCCTGCACCCCTAGTGACTCTTCGTGATTTCCCAATACGATCGAGTCTGGGTGTTCTGATGTCCCAGTTAGTTTGTGCATACTGGAACTGGGTTGTGGAGGTTGCCCTTCCACTGGGTGTATACTACCCATCAGGTGTTTGTCAACGTTGAGTTGACCTGCATTTACTGACTCCGAGGTTTTTTTCCTCGATTTCCTTTGCTGCTTGCTAGAAGCATGCTCCGGGTCAGAGGCCGTACTACTCCCCCTCTTTTTAGGAATAGGGAGTTGAGTGGTTTTTATTGGTACCTCCACTCTTTCTGGCGCGTTTCTGGCCGGGTTTAAGGATTTTGTAACACCTTTCAAATTAGTAAATGAATCTGGCAGATTATTTGCAAGATGTTGCAAATTAATGATCTTCCGAACTTGAAGTTCGGTCTCATGGGTACGTGGATCAGAGGATGAAATGGAATGAGCATTCCAATCAATTTCCGGGCATTCTTTCTGGTACTTGAAATCTCCCCCTAATGCCGGAAAATGTTCCTCATTAAATATGCAATCAGCGTGACGGGCTGTGAACAGATCCCCAATCAGGGGTTCCAGGTACTTAATAATCGACGGCGATTTGTACCCCACATAGATCCCCAACTTCCTGTGTGGGCCCATAGATGTCCGCTGTGGTGGTGAGATCGGGATGTATGCAGCACATCCGAACTTACGCAGATGGGAAATGCTTGGAGGATTTCCACGTACCAATTCCAGAGGGGAAGAACTGTGATATGCAGTTGGCCTCAATTGTATCAAGTCAGCAACATGTAAAACAGCGTGACCCCAACAAGAGGTTGGCAAGTTGCAATTCATCAACAAAGGTCTTGCAATGAGTTTGATCCTCTTAATCAATGCTTCAGCCAAACCATTTTGTGTATGGACATATGGAACAGAGTGCTGAACTTCAATCCCCAAAGCCATGCAATAATCATTGAAAGCACGTGAGGAGAATTCTGCAGCATTGTCCATTTGAATTGATTTAATTCGACTTTCAGGATAATGGGCTTGCAACTTAATGACTTGCCTCATTATCTTGGCAAATGCATGGTTTCGTGTGGATAGAAGACACACATGTGACCATCGTGTAGATGCGTCAATCAGAACCATGAAATACCGGAAAGGTCCAGATAATGGCTGAATGGGACCACAAATGTCTCCTTGAATACGTTCAAGGAACTGAAGTGGTTCAGCTTGTATTTTGAGGTGTGAGGGCCTCAAAATTAGCTTTCCCGTGGCACAAGACGTGCACACAAAATCAGAAGATTGAGGAAATTTTGACTCAAGCAGATTATGACCAATGGAATTGCTAGTAATTTTTCTCATCATCCCTATTCCAGGATGGCCTAGGCGATCATGCCAGGTTTGGAATGCGTTAACATTCTGAAAAATTACTTTGTATGCAACATGTTCCACGAGTTTGATGTACGTATAGTACAAACCAGACGATAGAGAAGGAATTTTCTCATGTACCTTTTTGCCATATCCGTCATCTTTAGTAAAGAGTAGATACTCCTCTTTGTTGTCTTCATGGGTTTCAATATGAAAACCATTTTTACGGATATCTCGATAACTGATCAGGGTACGTGCAGAATCGGGATATAGTAAAGCATCCTCAATTGTCACATATGTACCACTTGGGAGGGTGAATATGGCACGTCCAGTACCAACAATCACAGTATCGCGTCCAGCGATAGTTAGAATATCTCCATTCGTCTTTTTCAGAGTTTGGAAATATTTCATCTCCCTCAGTATGGAGTTTGTGGCACCACTGTCCACAAGGCATAATTCCTCTTCCATCGGATTGTCCCCGTAGAAAACTATATAAAACAAAGAATTTTCAATAAGAAAACCTCATAGTAATATATAGAATACAATCTTTATTATATCAAATGTGCTGATACAATACAATATAAAGACAACAGCAAACTTATGTTCTTATTACAATCATCACAAATGGACATAATTAAGTAGATCACTAGGAGATTGAGGGACTAGTCGAAGTCGCCAAACACGTTGTTTGCGGTGTACTCAATCAACGTGTTCTCCATTTCAGCAGTAGCCTCAGGCAGATAAGGAACCACGGCGTTGCTCGGTATAGGAGGAACATCGTGCGAACTACCAGCTCCTTTTGCGCTATCCGGATGAAGGTTGAAGTTGGCTTCAAACCTTTTCCCTTGAGGTGCTTTGCGTCCCTGAGATTGCTGGTACAGCATAACCAGATGCTTGGGCATTGTGCACTTTTCAGTAGAATGCGTGGAGCATCCACACTTGTTGCAAAGCTTAGATTTATCAAGCCTGGGTTTTGAAGTGCCTTTTCCCTTGCCTGGGTATCTAGATCTCCTGTTCCCATTGCGCTTTCGCTTATGCTCGAAATTGGATTGTTTACCCCGAGGGGTACCATTAAACTTTTGTCTATTTGCAACATTCAGATGGACTTCAGGTAAAGGTTGTGCCCCAACTGGGCGCTGAGAGCCATTCTTAGCAAGTAGCTCATCATGCTTTTCTGCGTGAAATAACATGTGAATAAGCTCGGAATAGACAGTGTAGTTACGAGCACGGTATTGTTGTTGGAGGATCCTATCTGAAGGGAGCATAGTAGACAAAGTTTTCTCTATCTTCTCCCCCTCAGTAGGTTCCTTCTCACAAAAGCGCAGTTTGGAACATATCTTATGAACAGCATGATTGTACTCACCGATGGACTTGAAATCCTGAAGACGGAGATGAGTCCAATCATGGAGTGCTTCTGGCAGGACTACTGCCTTCTGCTGTTCATACCTCGTTTTGAGGGCCAGAAATAGAGTACTAGGAGATTCCTCCTGTAAATACTCATACTTGAGATCTGGATGAATATGGTGCCTAATGATGAATAAGGCAGCATAGTTCTGCTGTTCTGTCAGCGGCGTGGCCCCAGCCGGGAGAGGAGTCTCCGGGGGTTGTATTGCACGCGCTATCCCACAAGACGCAAGACTGATCTTGATGTCCATAGCCCATGTAGGGTAATTGTGGCCATTGAGGGCAAGCTCCTCAAACTCTTTGGCAGTCATCTTCGCCTACATGGGAGAACCAGAGATAATTAATTTACGAGTGGTAAATTAAAAACCATCATGGTTGTGTAATAAGAATGCAAAAATTTGATACTCAAGTGTAAACTTGAAAAAATTCTCAATCTCAATTGTGTGAACATAACACTTTGAAGATCACTTAGATCTCACAGTAATAGGCTACATCGCCATTACCTTGTGTATGCTACAATTCAGATATAAGGAATACACGTTGGAGGTAATCGTTTGTCGAGAATGACAAAGCGTAGACCTCACAGTAAGAGAGGATAGTCTGCAAATAAGCAGTAGATCACAACTCATTACCTTGTGATTCCAAATAAGATGAGGGAGAAACATTCAAAAATTTGCAAGTTTGATATGCGAGAGAAGATCTCAATCGCAAAGACATGTTCGATAAAAATGAGATGTGGTAAACACATGGGACATGTCATTCTTCCCAGATGAAATCCGGTACTTTATTTATATTATCAATCCATTACATAATATAAACACACCTACTAATAATTACACAAGTCCTAACTAGAATAAATCTAGAACAGGACTAAAATGTAAGTAGTAGTCAATCTAAGTACTAAACCGCACTAAATATAGACTAAAATTGCACAAATACAATAATTAGTACTAATGTTAAGAAAACAGAGAGAGAAAGAAAAAAAAATTCCACACTTATGGCCGGCCCACCCGCCACAGCACCGCACAGGAGAGGAAACAGCCGCCTCGGGCGCCTGGGCCTGGGCCTGCCCGGCCTTTGGCCAGCCCACTCGCCGCCGCACCGCACAAGACAGGGGGGAGCGGGCGGATCGGATAAGGGTCGGAGTATCCGAACCCCGCACCACCACCTCTGCTCGATCCCCACTATCACGCGGCGGCGCCGGCGGGAGGAGTGGCCGCCGCAGGCCCTTGCGATTCCGGTGGTCACCGGCGTAGCACCGACGACCCCTCCTCGTCCGAAGAAGAGTCGACGACGACGTGATCCGGGCGAGCAGTTCCTGGTGCGGCGCTGGCGAGTCCGAGGCTCGCCGGAGCCCACGAACCGGGGCGGCGGCTGGGGTTACGGTCGATGGCGGCGACGGCGCGCCCGAAGAGACGCCCGAAGCGCCGTGCGGCTCGGCTGCTCGAGCCCGCAGCTGTCTCCTGCTGAGGCGTGGCGGTGGCGTCAGCGCCCTCCATGCCGGCTCCAAGGTGGACCACTCCGGAGGCACCGGTCGGCGCGGAGACAAAGGCGAGCGCCTCCTCCTCGTTCACGACGGCGCGCATCGGCACAGGGCAATATCCGGGCGGCCTCGGCTGCGGGCGTTGGCGTCGACGGCGTGAGCCACGCGGCCGGCGGAGGAGGTGGTGGAGGCGGAGATCCAGGAGGCGGTGCAGGCGCGGCTGCAGCCCTGTGCACCATGGAGGCGCTCGGGCCGGCCACTAGCCAGGGGTCGAACCCCATGGGCGCCTGGCCACGGGCGCAGGGAGCACCATCGTGGTTGCGTCCAGGGGCGAGGGGAGCACCGCGGGGGGCGCGTCCAGCGGCGCGGTGGCGGCTAGGAGCACCTCGTCCAGCGACGCGGTGGCGGCCAGGAGCGCCACGTCCAGCGGCGCCGCGGCCGAATCGACGGATGGCTTGCATCCGGCGACGGAAACGGCGGTGGCCACCAACTCCATGGCGGCGAAGGGCAATGAGGCGGTAGCGGCGACCGTCCTCGCGGATCAGACGGAGGAAGAAGGAGACAAGGCCTGTCATCTCACCGGCGGCGAGTACTTCCTCTCTTCTCCTTTCTCTGTTGCCTTTCGCTCTCGCTGGCTGTTCTACGTGCGTGATAATGTGTTTTGAATCAGAATGATCGAATTGATTGATCGATGGTTACAGGCCCCCTTTTATATGTCCCGAAGAGACACGACGATCCCTCGAGGAGGCGTCGGTTCCAGGAGATCGAAGGGAGACGTCGGTTGCGGGACAAACCGCAACGACGGTTTGGGCAAGGGGAGATTTTCCCCTAATTACAGAATTATTTTTAACAATAATCTCAGCAGTTTATATACGTAGTTGTTTGTGATTGACTTACTGGATCGACTAGGAGTAGATCAGTGGGATATTGTCTGTATTCGGGTGTTTACCTTAGCGTTCCGGCCATTGCTGGTTCGTCGATGGAGGACGGCGCACGGGCAGCGACGGTCGGTGTAGAGGTCGACGGTGAAGTGCATGAGTGGTAGCGGTTGAGCTTCCCATCGCTTCAGTGCCTCCCTCTGGATCGGATAGGGTTAGGAGTGGGGAACAGTGGCGGTGACGAACCTCGTACTCCGTGCCCCTGGTCCCCACCTCCTCTTTATAGCACTGCGCGACAGGGGCCCACCAGCCTTGCTTGGGCTGGACGCCCCCGATCAGGGCGTGGGTCAAGGGCCCAATGAGCCGTTGGGCCCATTGGTGGAGAGATCAACCTAACATTCTCCCCCTTGATCTCATCATTATACTTTTAACTTTATACTTTGAAATAACTCTTTTCAAAGTACTCGTTTCATCACAGATTTGCATGTAGAGCATGTCTCATCATCACAGTTCATTCCCGATAGAATCAACACCTACAACACACTCCTCTGTTTTGAAACAGATTATTTAACCTTGGGCCCTTTTATTGTCCGGAAATCTTAGACTATACCATAAAACCCATGTCGACTGAGTGTTCTCCGAACACACTGGGCGGCAAGCCTTTAATAAGCAGATCTGCAAACACTTGTCTGTTGCTTTTATGCTTCAAGCATTTCTACATGATTCCGGACTTTCTCCTTTACAACGCATAACTCTGTGTCAGTGTGTTTGGCATCAACACTTGACTCGTTGTCATAGGAGCGAAAAATTTAAAATGGTTATCGCTGTTGTCAACCATTATCAATTCCGGGTACTTGTTTCTTTAACCTTTTTGCCTGTCCCTCAGCCTCATATCATGTTGTACATTATCTTTACATCATATTAATGATAATTGATTCATTCTTTAGAGTTTTTCCACACAAAAACTCCAAGTGTGAAAGTCAGCGACAATTGTGGATTTCGCTATACATTTCACAAGTCCTGTGTTTGTACTCACAATCTTTTGAGAGCACTTATTTCTTTCAGCATGAGGCCGATATCTTTGACTCCATTCCAGTGATCTATATATGGACTGGACATTGCCAAAATATATTGAGCTTCCAACAGCTGAAGCTTATGGTACCATATCCGTTTTCAATCTTTTCTCATCAACTTTTGGAACACCATAGTTTCCAGTTCCATTGCCCTTGACTATAAGAACAGGCGTAGGTTTTCTCGCATGCATACTTTAGAGACCTTTGTTAGCATGTCCATGCGACATTCCTAATACCCCATTTTATTCTTTTCTTGGTGAATCTCGATATTTATAACGAGAGACACTCTGAGAAATGCAATTTTGAACTTTGAGGACAAGAACTTCTTTTCTCCACCTGAAGTAGATTGACATCACCACTAGCAAGTAGGACGTCATCCACATGCATAGGATTGGGAAATGAATTTCCCATTCTATAACTTTGCATGAATACAATTGTCCTTCCATTTTCTTTAACCCAAAATATCATGTGATTCTTTAAACTTTAAATGCAACTGTCTAGAGACTTGCTCTAGTCCATAAAAAACTTCTTGAAGCAGTATCCCTTGTGTTCTATACATTCATCTGATGTAACTCAGATCATGATGTCGGTCATGATGTGCCACTAACACTCATTGTAATTTGTTCATTCTCTTTGCACAAAAACTTTCGATTCAAGTCACGCTTTACACCTTTACATATTTCCTTTGGAGCCACATTGACCTTGTAGACCTTTTACAGCCTACTGTTTATGCTCCATTGGAAATTACTTATGAGTCCCAAACATTGTCGGGATTCACCAATTTTATTTCATCTCACATAGTCTCTTATCATTTGGACAAACAGAGACACTTCTCTAAGCTCGATTGAGCACTTTAAATAAGGTGGGATCAACCTCGATTTGAATTTCACTATCATAGACTTTATAGTAATCAGAAGTATCTGATTTTCTATTTCCTTGAGACCATCTATGTCTCAGGTACTGGCACTTCTTTCATATGGGGCTGTTGTTGCTCTGTCATTGCCAAGAGGCAAATTAATTGTAGTCTTTCACTTCCAAGAGGCAATAGGTTTTACAGGGACCTTTATCACAAGATCCATGTTTAATCATTCCTCCTTTATAGAGCTAACAACGGGTGTTGTATAGGTCATACAACATGCTCCCCCAGATACAATCTATTTGAGTCTTAGGTATCTTCATACCATGCTCCCCCAGATTACTCCATCTTCACTAAGAATGGCGTATCTTTAAACTTTATTATTTGGGTTTATTCTGTTAAAACTTTCTTCTTTATGGCACTTTAAGCACTGTCTTAGTATTCCTTAGTTTTCTTTCCTTGAGGGGTACTATGATGATCATCGTACTCCCCCAGACGATCACATTCTTCATTAATGGATATCTCATATTTCTTTCTCCCCCTCGAAATGTGGCAAGAACTTTTCTGCCACTATTTCGAAAAACCATTTCTTGTGAATTGAGGAAACTTTGAGTATCTACTTCATTTATCTGATTACTTCATATGTAATGAAGTTATCTGTTAACTGGTATGGGAGTACTTTTTCCTTATTCCATTTCAGAAACTCAACAGAGTTCTTTATCATTAGTACTTTTGCAAGTCACACTTGCATACCATTCTTATCTTTAGGTTCGTCTGTCACTTTTATTCTCTTCGGAGTTATTGAGTGCTTAATGACCGTTACACATAAGATGTACGGTCAATACTAGGAAAGCATAATAGCTACTCCATACTTTTCTCCCAGAGTGGGACACATTAAAACCACATGAGTCATCATGTCTTTCTCCTGTCATACAGGATAATTCTGAGAAAATTTCTGCCGCCATACGGGTTACGCAGGGATTTTCCCAGACTTTTCCTGCCATGCAGGTTTTATCATAATCATTTTTTTCCCGTTATGCGGGTAATTGCCTGTAAGGGACATAAATGCCAGAATTGGCTCGTTTGACTGCATATTCAATCATCAAATTCAGAAATAAATCCGAATGCTCTTTGACACACGTGCTTGATCCGACATTGGTCAAAATTAAACACGCATGTTGCTTGTTTCATCTCAAATCATGTTGACTGAAAAATCTTCTTCATAGAGAGTACATGAAAGACATTCGTCAACCAAGACTCTTAATGATCTTTTTCTTTTCTTTTGAAGTCATTCTTTAGAGAGAACATACTCCCTCACGTTATGACCTTTCTTGGTCATCTTTCGGGTCACAAGTACCCAGACATTCGCTTTCACGAATGAAAGCATGGAAAACTTTTAGTCTGAGAAAACTTAGCCAATAATCAACAATAATGAGCATAAAAAATAACCCTACGTTGGTCTGGTTAAAAAAATATGCACATTAAACTTTTTAAAACTTTCTTTTTATATTCTAAATCACCGTTGTGGCAGAATTAGAATAAAATACCATCCTTCTACATTAATTCCATATCACCGTTGGACGGAAATGGAAATAATGCATATAACTCATAAACAATGTGATGATAGTATTTCTATTAAACAACTTTGCTAAGAAATAATAATCATCATCAACTTTATTGCAGCGGGAACAAGAAATATACATTTCTCTAGCTCAAGAGCATTTCTTGATCTTTATTTGTTCTCTGAAAATTGATTACTTTGATACAAAAATTATCAGAGATTTAAGCTTTGAACATAAGACTCATAGAATTATAATACTGTTATCATCAACGTTGGTCAGAAAATAACAATACCATATTTTAACTTTTAAACTAATATCTTTCTTTTGTCATAGCGGAAACTATCTGAATCTGATTTCACCCACAGGGGAAAAACATTGCTAAGAACAGTTCTTCCAATTAAATTTTCTCGTTGGTTCCAATTTAATTGGAGAATAAAACTTTTACTTTGCAGCGGAAACTTTACAATATTCTATTCAGAAATAATTCTGTACTCTTTTACTCTCTAAGCAATTTTAACCAGTTGGTTCAAAAAGCATTAGAGAAGCAACAGTTTAATCTCTTACTTTAGTTCTATTCACTTTTAAAATAGCACTTTTTTTTATTTGCAGAGGAAAAAACATGAATAAAAATTCATGAACTTTTTACTTTTCAGAAGCATCTCTATCACTTTTCTATTTTCTAAACAAATTTTCGTTGGATTAATTTTAAATAGAAAATAAAACAGAAAACTGGATGCATCAATCCAAAAATTGGACAAAAAACAAATAAAACACGGCCTGTGCTTTGCGTTTCCTGGCCCACGGCCTGCTCGCGCGCCGTGTGCGCCTGCCTTGGCCGAAAATGGCCCAGCCACTCAGGGTCCAGTTGGCTCGCGCGCGGCTGCCGGCCTGGGCCGCCGGCTCTGCCGGCCCAGCAGCTCAGCCGGCCTCAGGCCAAAGTGCGCCTGCTCCCTTTCCGGCCCAAAAGCCCGCGCCGACAGGCTAGGGTTTTATCGCGGCCATCGACGCGATCCAACGATCCAGTGCCGATCTCGCCCGATCAAAGCGATCCAACCGCGCCGCTCGGGCAAACCCTAACCCATTCTTTCCCTCTCGCGCCGCTCTTCTCTCGCTCCCGAACTGAGCCGTTGCGCTCGACGCCGGCCACTCGGTCACCGTGCCGCGCCGGTCGCCGACGACGGCGACGCACCACCGCGCCGTGCTGCGCCGCTCGAGCTCCCTTCCTTCCTTTTCTTTCTCCATCTCTTTCTTCCTCCACCTCCTGCGACAGAGAAAAAGAGAGAGACACTGAGGGCCCCGTCGGCCGTCGACACTAGGAGTAGATCAGTGGGATATTGTCTGTATTCGGGTGTTTACCTTAGCGTTCCGGCCATTGCTGGTTCGTCGATGGAGGCGCACGGGCAGCGACGGTCGGTGTAGAGGTCAACGGTGAAGTGCATGAGTGGCAGCGGTGGAGCTTCCCATCGCTTCAGTGCCTTCCTCTGGATCGGATAGAGTTAGGAGTGGGGAACAGTGGCGGTGACGAACCTCGTACCCCGTGCCCCTAGTCCCCACCTCCTCTTTATAGCACTGCGCGACAGGGGCCCACCAGCCTTGCTTGGGCTGGACGCCCTCGATCAGGGCGTGGGTCAAGGGCCCAATGAGCCGTTGGGCCCATTGGTGGAGAGATCAACCTAACAGTTTGAAGGATCAATAAGGGGTACCAAAGGGAACGAATAGAAGAAGAATGAACTGAGAAAGGAAGGGAACAAGGAAACAACCTGTTCAGATTTACCATGAATCGAGAGGAGCTGCAACGACCATGATATTCAGAAAATAGGCAGAATCGGGAGGAGAGGAAGGAAGGGAAGGGGGGCAGAGGGGGAGGCACAAAGAGGTGCAGAGGCACGGCTTCCTCGCTGGTGGTGGAGTGGAGCAGCTCCAGGGCTCGCCGGAGGTCCGGCCGGGGCGGATCCGCGAGGCAACAAGGGTGCCCATGGCCATGGCTGCGCGAGCTTGCGTTGGGTACGAGCAGGGGGAGAGGATGGGCGCGACGCGGAAGAGGACGGCGTACCCTCGCCGGAGTCGTCAAACGACGACGGCTGCCATGGGAGCCGACCTTGTGGCGCACACGCGACGAGAGCGATGCGCAGCGCTGGCTGTGTGGGTGTGTGGAGGCGGGCACGGGAACGAATGGGAGAGATGGGGGATCGGGTGGGGAAGTTCAGGCTGGAGCAAAAAGTGGGCCAGCTGCGGCGCAAAGAAAAAGAAAAGAGAGCCAGCCTTTCAAAAAAAAAAGACCTTTTCTTTTTCTATTTACAGAAAAAGAATGGCGTATCTGGAGGGCCAAAAAAAAAACCAAAATGGGCTGAACTTTGGCATGTGGCCTCTCTGAATTATTACAGAGCTACACAATTCGAAATGGGTATTTGGAAAATAGAGCAAGGATTTAAAATTATTTGAAAATAACTGGGGTTAAATTGCAAGTGTGTTATGACTGATTCCAAATTAATGAAATCTTTTATTTTTAGCTCCCTAAAAATATTAACAGGCTATGCTATATATATGTTATAAAGAAAAATCACCATGTGCATTTCCCTCATTTTGAGGACGTTAAGCCCCTGCAGGTTCTGCGTCGTCGCCACCCAATGCTCACCACGATAACTGCCCCTTATGCTGATGGAGGGGAGGAGAAATCAAGCGTTGGTGACACAATGGGAGTAGCGGTCCGGTGGAAGGTGGCCAACTTTCTCTTGTTGAAGACCTTGGGGGCGAAGAGAAGTCGGCGACGTTCGTCGAGGTCCACCATTAGGACCCCCTTCTCATCCATCTCCTCCCATCCGAGCGAGCATATCGTTGGGCAGGGTTCTGGGACGTGGATAGGATCCCGCCGGGCACCTAGGATTGAGCCCCACGATCCACATCGCGCGCGAGGGTCGTGGTCGCACGACAAGCAAATTTCAACCGGCATGGCGCCGGTAGGGCAGGGCTTGGATGAAGTGTCGTCGCGGCAGTGGGGGTCCAGCGCACATGCGTTGCGCTGCGAACTATATACTTCGCTGCCGACGCCAGTTGCCGCCTGATCGACCTCCACGCGAGATGGAAATCCCCATCACCACCTTCGATGTCGATGCCACACGCGAGGCCAAGGGATTCTTTCCTACTGTTGTCATCACCTATATCACCGACAAAACTTTCTTTATACCTTGATGAAGTTTTTCTTCATTTATTTCACATAAGGTAATACGATTTCCGGTTACATTATGTTTCCCCTTCTTGGTTTATCATCGATGTACCAGCAACTGCTAGCAATCTCAGTCGTGCACAGTGATCCAGATTAGCGTTTTGTATAAATTTTGGTCAAATATTATATCTAGCTTTATCTCCCTTGTACTCTTCTTTTCACACAGGAATCCTAATAAGACTTACATGTCACCTTGTTCTCTATTATTGAGTAATTCTTATGATGTCTTTAAAAAGACTGCTTACGATGACTGATAAATTAATTGTATTGCATTTATGTGCAATTTGGAGCATCAGGTAACCTGTTGGTTCGAAGGTGAAACATGCCCATCATGGGTTGGATTGCAATGCCTATCATTTCATGCTAGATTATTGTTTTGTGTCGTATAGGTGTTTCAACGTTGTAAAACCATAACTGCATACTACTCTCCCAACGAGATCACTGTTTGTTTCAGTTTTTTTTATCTCGGCAATTGAGTAATTGTTCTACACAACAGCACAAAATTTGAATTTACACAGATATGTAAGTTTTAGTTGTGGAGCTAAAAGATTAGAGTTGCTGATATAGGTGTAGGGAAAAACTACAGAAGGAGGCCGTCAAGTCTAGCTCGATGAGATGAGTTTTTTTACCTTTAAATTTATAGATTTTTAAGTTTAAAAATTCTGATACGCTGGTGCAATTCAATGACATGTGTGTCGTATGGTGGCTGAGCTTACAGTTTTGGGGTTGACCACATTCAGAACGTTGTGATGAGATGAACACTGTGACCACCGCTAGCAAGGGCGAAAAGGAGGATGACGGGTGACACAGGTGGGATGGGGTGCCATGTTGAAAACTTGAAATAGAGTACGTACATCGAGGAGAAGGGTCAGTCTTAAGGCATTGTTATTTTGTAGTGGTGTGTAATGTAATGTTGTCTTTTCTCCCGTAGCAACGCACGGGCATGTTTACTAGTATATGTCTATGCATGAAACATGACGCAAAAACCAATTGAATTGATGCTCATATGCTAACAAATACAAACCCAGTGTAATGCAAAGTAAACGTTGTAATATAGAAAACAGATCTCGCATAATACGGATTTCGAGTTTCAGATATACTCTATGCATAGAGCAGAAACTGATTTGCACAAAAACCAATCTGATTCTCTCGAAAAGGACTGAACGGTTTTGTTGCTTTGTGCACAAAAATCATTTGCATCGTTGCCTTAACAGGACAGACTACAAAGAATTAAGCCAGATTATGTTTGAGGAACAGAATATGTAGTACCTTGGCCTCATACAGACGGTGGAATCAAGCGTTTGCTGGCACATCTTCGCGTGGACCAGCGCCGTCCTTCGCACAGCGTGTGCGTCGGGCTGAGAGGATTCCTGCCGGCGAGGCGTGTGCGGCTCGGGAAGGAGGCCGCGCACGTCGACGGCGTACTCCTCCTTGGCAGCGGGGGTGGGCTATTACATCGCGGGAAGCGACAACTCAAGGATGGCTGCGGCGGCCAGGATGAGGCGGCACCTCTGGCGTGCGTGGTAGCGATGTGGTTAGAGATCGTGGAGGCGGCGCTCGGGCGTGAGGGCAAACACATCATTGTAATATGACATGAGGATTCCCATAGACATGTGTTACCGGATGTTCCCGAAGGGATCATAGAGATTGTTCGGGGACATCCGGTAACACATCTGTGGCAATCAATCACGTCGTTATATAAGTGCGCATTCATCATCAATAAAGAATTGTTCGAATCATTTGTTCCCTTGTCTCTCTTGATACAATTCTATTCATGACACGGTATCAGCACGCTCTACCGCGAGAGTGAACGAGACACCGTGCCCGACCAGGATCGAGGCACCAACTCCGGCGAACTCCATGAGTGAGAAAATAGCTAGAAGAAAAGAAGCAGCGGTTACGACCCTGCTGCTCAAACAAGAGCGACGCGGGGACGCCTGTGGCGGCGTCCACGATGCTCGTGAGGCCATGCCTAAGAGCATCTCCAGCCGTTCTGTCCCTCAGGACGCTGAAAAAAAGCCGCCTGGGGACGAGCCGGCGCTAGATTTGCGCGTGGGGGCGACCTAGCTCCCGGTCGTCGGCCCACAGGTCGCCACGGGTTCGGCGATGTTCCGTACAAAATATATGCAACCTCGGCGATTTTTGCACGAACTCGGTGAAACTTCATTGAAATTTGTACAAAAAACATGCAAACTACGCCAAACTACGCCTAGCCGCCACCGCCGCCGCCGTCGCCGTCGTCTACATGCCGAGGAGCTTGTAGAAGCGGGTGTAGTCGCCGCCACCGTCGTCGTCGTCGTCGCACGGCTGGCTTGGGCCGGCGCCGTCCTTGCTGCAGCCCTGGCCAGGGTCGCCGAGGCGCGGTGGTGCGCTGGACGGCCCGGCCTCGTCCTCCTCGTTGTTGGTGAATGTAGTAATTTCAAAAAAAAATCTACGCACATGCAAGATCATGGTGATGCATAGCAACGAGAGGGGAGAGTGTTGTCTACGTACCCTCGTAGACCGAAAGCGGAAGCGTTATGACAACGCGGTTGATGTAGTCGTACGTCTTCACGATCGACCGATCCTCAGTACCGAACGTACGACACCTCCGCGTTCAACACACGTTTAGCTCGGTGACGTCCCGCGAACTCACGATCCAGTAGAGCTTCAGGGAGGAGCTTCGTCAGCACGACGGTGTGGTGACAGTGTTGATGAAGTTACCGACGCAGGGCTTCGCCTAAGCACCGCTATGATATGACCGAGGTGGATTATGGTGGAGGGGGGCATCGCACACGGCTAAGAAAGATCAATGATCAACTTGTGTGTTCTAGGGTGCCCTCCCCCCGCCCCCGTATATAAAGGAGCAAGGGGGGAGGCCGGCTGGCCCTTGCAGGGCACGCCAGGAGGAGGAGTCCTCCTCCTAGTGGGAGTAGGACTCCCCTTTCCTAGTCCCACTAGGAGGGGGAAGGAAGGAGTGGGAGAGGGGAAAGGCAAGGGGAGGCGCCGCCCTCGTCCTTCCTTGTCCTATTCGGACTCAAGGGGAGGGGCGCGCGGCCTGCCCTGGCCGGCCCCTCTCTCTCTCCACTAGGGCCCAACAAGGCCCATTAACCCCCGGGGGGTTCTGGTAACCCCCCCGACACTCCGGTAAAATCCCGATTTCACCCGGAACCATTCCGATGTCCAAATATAGGCTTCCAATATATCAATCTTTATGCCTGGACCATTTCGAGACTCCTCGTCATGTCCGTGATCATATCCGGGACTCCAAACTACCTTCGGTACATTAAAACACATAAACTCATAATACTGATCGTCACAGAACTTTAAGCGTGCGGACCCTACGGGTTCGAGAACTATGTAGACATGACCGAGGCACGTCTCCGGTCAATAACCAATAGCGGAACCTGGATGCTCATATTGGTTCCTACATATTCTACGAAGATCTTTATCGGTCAAACCGCATAACAGCATACGTTGTTCCCTTTGTCATCGGTATGTTACTTGCCCGAGATTCGATCGTCGGTATCTCAATACCTAGCTCAATCTCGTTACCGACAAGTCTCTTTACTCGTTCCGTAATGCATCATCCTGCAACTAACTCATTAGTTGCATTGCTTGCAAGGCTTATAGTGATGTGCATTACCGAGAGGGCCCAGAGATACCTCTCCGACAATCGGAGTGACAAATCCTAATCTCGATCTATGCCAACTCAACAAGTACCATCGGAGACACCTGTAGAGCACCTTTATAATCACCCAGTTGCGTTGTGAAGTTTGGTAGCACAAGTGTTCCTTCGGTAATTGGGAGTTGCATAATCTCATAGTCATAGGAACATGTATAAGTTATGAAGAAAGCAATAGCAGTAAACTAAAACGATCGAATGCTAAGCTAACGGAATGGGTCAAGTCAATCATATCATTCTCCTAATGATGTGATCCCGTTTATCAAATGACAACTCATGTCTATGGTTAGGAAACTTAACCATCTTTGATCAACAAGCTAGTCAAGTAGAGGCATACTATTGACACTCTATTTGTCTATGTATTCACACATGTATTATGTGTCCGGTTAATACAATTGTAGCATGAATAATAAACATTTATAATGAAATAAGGAAATAAATAATAACTTTATTATTACCTCTAGGGCATATTTCCTTCACTCGCTGTCAAGGACGATGACGCCGCCCTCCTCGCGCCCGTGGCACCGGGCCTGGAGCTCTGCGTACGCCCGTCGCTGGCGGCGGACCTGCTCCCGGACGTAGTGCTCCTTCGCCCACTTGAGGGTGGACTTGTCGTTGGGGGCTGCCATCTCGACGTGCTCCGGCTTCACCGGGAGCAGCCCCGGCTCCGGCTTCGGCCGGACCAGGCGGAAGGAACCGCGCGGGGAGGGCCGGGCACCCTCGTTGATGCCGAGGGCGCCGCTGCGGGTGCGGCGCCCGAGCGGCGTCTCCTCCGGCTCGGGCTTGACGGGGCAGAGCGCGGCCGGCGAGCCGGAGCCCGACGACGAGGACGACCCCGGCTCCATCGGCCGCGGCGTCCAGGAGCTACCACGGCGGCGAGAGAAGGACGGCCGCGGCGGGTACTCGAGGCGTGGCACGTTGCCGGTCTCGATGTGGTCGAGGACGACCTCGAGGGTGCGGCCTGGCACGCCCCACCACCCGGGCCGCCCATCTGCGTTGAGGCGGCCCCGCGGGATGACGCCGTTGGTGGAGGCGATCTGCTCCTCGCGACGGCGCTGGAATTACATGGTCCAGAGGCCGTGGCTGTCAGCGGCGTAGCGCGGCTTGTTCCGCTGTTCCTCCGTCAGGGATGAGCGGATGCTGGCGATCTCGGCCCGCCGCGCCGCCCCTTCGGGCACCGGTGGCACCGGGACGCCGCCGGTGCTCAGCCTCCACGTCCCCGGCACCCGCATGTCCGGGGGCGCCGGGTACTCGGCCTCGTAGAGCAGGCGCGTCTCCGGCTCTTGGAGGTGGCGGCGGCCGAAGCCGTTCGCCGCCGCGCCATCGCCTGGGTACCTCCCGGCCATCTTTCTCGTCGGCGAGAAGAGGGGAGAGTGTTGCTATGTACGCCGGAGAGGGGGGGGGGGGGGGAATGAGAGCTATGGCGTCGACCGGCGGGGAGTCCGCCTTTTATAGACATAGCTGGGCGGCGACGGGCTGCATGCCGGGCGACGCGTGGCTGGACGTGAGGCATCCTACGCCGTGAGGCATCAATGGAGGCTGACCGGCGCGGCAGCACGGCAGCCTTCGCATTGATTCCCGCGGGAACCGAGGCGATGAGGGCGACGAAGCGGCGTCTCGCTGACTCGGCGGCCCCATCCGTTTTCACGCCCAAAACGCTCGCCCCGGCACCCCCGGGCGCCCCAAGCACAGGGTTCGGCCTGGGTCCGCCGGCGTCAGTTTCAGCCCAAACAGGCGAAAAACGGGCTCCTGGGGGCACGACTGGGCCGATTTTTCTGCGCCGGCATGAAAAAATCGTCTGAGGAGGGCCTGTTGGGGGCGCGGCTCGAGATGCTCCAAGATCACCAAGAAGAGCACGCACCCGTACAGGAAATCAGTCAGGAGAAAGCCAACTTGGTTGTCTTTTGTGATTAAGATCAGGAGAAAGCCAACTTTGTAGCTTACTACTGTGTATGGTATGTAGCCAGTGCACAGGAGATGTGATCACTACTCCAAACAAGAATAGGAAGGAATTCGCCAGCCACATCCGGCACATGCAGCCGGCAGAAGGAATCGAAGAAAATTCATGTCTTCTTCAATTGGCTGCTCGTCGTCGCCGGCTCTTGTTCCGCTCCAAACGACAGCACCTACAATTCCTTCAAGCGAAGTGAGTGTCTGATGCACCCTCCTCTCTCTGACCATCTTCCCATCTCTTAGCGCGTGCCGCACTCCCGGCGGCACCCTTCACTGTTGCCCCTACCGGCAGCCTCGGCTGTAACGGCGTGGCGATGCCCACAGCGGTTTTCGCCTCTGGCCCCTGCGCGTCAAGCCATCGTCAGTGACGACGAGGCTGCGCAGCGGTGCCGACGCGCTACTGAAGGTCCGGCCATTGAGACGCGACGACTAGCGCCCGCCACGGCGCGGCTACGCGGTGGCGTCGACCCGCCCATCCGGCGGTCGGCCCCTGCGCCTCCACCGGTGTCTTCGTCTCCGTCGACAATGGCCACGACCGCTCAAGGCGCTCGGGGCCTCACAGCCGGCATCGCCCGGTGTGCCTCGAGCCGCATCTGCGGCGGTGGCTCGTCCCGTCCATGCGCGTCAGCAAACGCGCCCGTCGGCGTACCAGCCCGCGACGGAGTCCACCCACAGCACAGCCCTGGCCTTCAGCCTCAACGGCGAAGGCGGCTCCGGCGACCACGGACAGCATGCTCGGCTTTGGCGTGGCGGCGACCTGCATCCTCTCATGCGACGGCGCACGCAATCCCCGCGCACGGTCGCCCGACCGCGCCTCCGGCAGCATGGATGGTCGCCGCCGCCTCTTCGGCCGCGCCTTCGCCGCCCGGATATTCCCCCAAAGAAGCTCTTCGATCTCCTCATGGCATGAAAGAGAGCTACTATCCTCTATAAAATGAAGGAGGATCCCACCGAGCAAAGCTTAATGAAGGATTTTTACTCCACTAACTTTTAGTCTGACCTAGCCGAACTCTTAAATTTAATGAAGTAAAAATTAAATTTGCATAAGCTCAATCTAGTTTCGATTTGAACAACCGAAATTGGACACATTGTCTTGACAACCGGCTTAAACATAAACTTAAACTTAAAACTAAACTACTCTAGATCATCATCATCATCATCACCCTTGTAGAGGGCGAGCCTATCTTGCCTTGACATTCCACCGCCCATTTAGTCCGGGACGGTGTCGTCGGAGTCGGAGTCGGCGAAAATGCGTCACCACTCTTCAACGTCGAACTCCTCCTCGTCCTTGATGTCACCATCGCCGCCTTGCTCCTCATCGTCGGAGATGACCATGACCTCCCCGTCGACCGCACGCTCCGAGAAGACCGCCCGCTCCGCCTCCACATGCTCGGGCTACCGGCGGCGGAGGTCCGCAATGTACTCCTCGTCGATGGCCTCCGTCGTGATGTGCTGCCTCGCCTCCCGGTCATCCTGAGCCATCGTCGCATTCACCACCCCCGGCGGCGGCGGGACGAGCTTGACGGGCGTAGTCCCCCACGGGAAGTCGGAGATGTGACGGGCGGGGACGCAGCGGCTTGAGGAGGCCCCGCTTGAAGATGTGCGACTCACAAATCAACTTGTCCTCGTCTTTGGTCTATGATTCCGTGTGAATGCTTTGCCTCCTCTTTTGTGCATTGGCTTTGAGGGTGTGCTCATCAAGAAACAATGGCTCATGCACATTGTCTATGCCATCTTCTTCCTCTTCGCAATACATGTCTTCATGCCATGTATCGTCTTGGCCGCCGGTCTCTTCTTGGTTGTCGTGGCTGCCATTGTGCTCAACACGATCATCTTGGTTGCGGCCGTCTTGGCATTGGGTATCGTCGGGGTCGAAGGCTAGCCATGGCCCTCGGGGTGGAAGGCTTGGCCACGATCCTCGTAGATGATGTTCTCCATGAAATTGTTGAAGTAGGTCGGGTCATCTTGCGCCGGCGTCGGGTTGGGCGTTCCGTCGAACAAGTTGCGGGCGTCGGGAAGGTTGGTCGTTGGAATCGCTCGTGGCTTGTGCGTCCTGGTGGCCGACTAGCCGGTGCCGGACCCAGGCGTGGCGTTGAGGTCGATGCTGGCCTCGGGGGCGGGGGTGGCTGGCGCGATCACGATGGCGTCTAGCAACGTGGAGAAGCAGGTCACACCATGGTCGTGCTTCGGATGGAGACCACCCGTCTGCGGTTTTGTGGAGCAACTCGACGACTGGCCCTATGGAAGGCGAATGGCTGACGAGCATGTGCTCGCCGCGGCTATGGCGGCGGCGGTGAGGATGGCGGGTGCGGGCCGGCTAAACCCTAGCATGATGAGGTGAGTGATTCCTGGATTAAGGGGTCCTCGGGCGTCCGGGCTATGTGACGTGGGCTGGACTAATGGGCCATGAAGATACAAGACAGAAGACTTCCTCCCGTGTCTGGATGGGACTCTCCTTTGCGTGGATGGCAAGCTTAGCGTTCGGATATGAAGATTCCTTCCTCTGTAAACCGACTCTATACAACCCTAGGCCCCTCCGATGTCTATATAAACCTGAGGGTGTAGTCCGTAGAGGCAATCACAATCATACAGGCTAGACATCTAGGGTTTAGCCATTACAATCTCGTGGTAGATCAACTCTTGTAATCCTAATATTCATTAAGATCAATCAAGCAGGAAGTAGGGTATTACCTCCATCAAGAGGGCCCGAACCTGGGTAAACATCGTGTCCCCCGTCTCCTGTTACCATCGACCTTAGACGCACAGTTCGGGACCCCCTACCTGAGATCCGCCGGTTTTGACACCGACATTGGTGCTTTCATTGAGAGTTCCGCTGTGTCGTCATCAGAAGCTTCGATGGCTCCATGATAACCCACAAGTATAGGGGATCGCAACAGTTTTCGAGGGTAGAGTATTCAACCCAAATTTATTGATTCGACACAAGGGGAGCCAAAGAATATTCTCAAGTATTAGCAGCTGATAACCCACAAGTATAGGGGATCAATTGTAGCCTCTTTCGATAAGTACGAGTGTCGAACCCAACGAGGAGCTAAAGGTAGAACAAATATTCCCTCAAGTTCTATCGACCGCCGATACAACTCTACGCACGCTTGACGTTCGCTTTACCGGAAACAAGTATGAAACTAGAAGTACTTTGTAGGTGTTTTTGGATAGGTTTGTAAGATAATAAAGAGCGCGTAAATAAAATCTAGGGGCTGTTTAGATAAAGACACGACTAAATTAGTTTTAGTAGAGAGCTTTTTGTTACGAGAAAGTTATTTGTCCCTAGGCAATCGATAACTAGACCGGTAATCATTATTGCAATTTTATTTGAGGGAGAGGCATAAGCTAACATACTTTCTCTACTTGGATCATATGCACGTATGATTGGAACTCTAGCAAGCATACGCAACTACTAAAGATCATTAAGGTAAAACCCAACCATAGCATTAAAGCATCAAGTCCTCTTTATCCCATACGCAAACAACCTACTTACTCGGGTCTGTGCTTCTGTCACTCACGCCACCCACCATAAGCAAATCATGAACATATTGCAAACCCTACAGCGGGAATTCCTCACGCTTGCGCGACACGGAGAGCACCATAGGACAGCACCAATAATAAAACATGCAACTCAAACCAATCTTGATCATCAAATAACCCATAGGACAAAACAGATCTACTCAAACATCATAGGATAGCCATACATCATTGGAAAATAATAGATAGCGTTGAGCACCATGTTTAAGTAGAGATTACAGCGGGTAAGAGAGAGGTTACACCGCTGCATAGAGGGGGGAAGAGTTGGTGATGATGGCGGTGAAGTTGTTGGTGAAGATTGCGGTGATGATGATGGCCCCCGGCAGCGTTCCGACGCCACCGGAAGAGAAGGGGAGAGGGAGCCCCTTCGTCTTCTTCTTCCTTGACCTCCTCCCTAGATGGGTGAAGGGTTTCCCCTCTAGTCCTTGGCCTCCATGGCGTGGGAGGGGCGAGAGCCCCTCCGAGATTGGATCTGTCTCTCTGTCTCTCTCTGTTTCTGCGTTCTGTTCTGCTGCCCTTTCATCGTTTCTTTTATATCTGGAGATCCGTAACTCCGATTGCATTGAAACCTTCGCCCATATCTTTTTCCAAAAATTAGCTTTCTTGCGGACAAAGTAGAGCATCAACCGCCTTACGAGGGGCCCATGAGGGTGGGGGGCGCGCCCACCTGGAGTGGGCGTGGGCCCCACCCTCGTGGCCACCTCGGGCACCGTCTCGCGTTGATTTTACTTCCCAAAAATCACAAATATTCCAAAACAATTCTCCGTCCATTTTTATCCCGTTTGGACTCCGTTTGATATGGGGTTTCTGCGAAACATAAAACATGCAACAAACAGGAACTGGCACTGGGCACTGGATCAATATGTTAGTCCCAAAAATAGTATAAAAAGTTGCCAAAAGTATATGAAAGTTGAATAATATTGGCATGGAACAATCAAAAATTATAGATACGACGGAGACGTATCAGCATCCCCAAGCTTAATTCCTACTCGTCCTCGAGTAGGTAAATGATAAAAAAGATAATTTTTGATGTGGAATGCTACCTAGCATAATCTTGATCATATGTCTAATCATGGCATGAATATTAAGCCACGAGTGATTCAAAGCAATAGTCTATCATTTGACATAAAAAAACAATAATACTTCAAGCCTACTAAGAAAGCAATCATATCTTTTCAAAATAACAAGGCCAAAGAAAGTTATCCCTACAAAATCATATAGTCTGGCTATGCTCCATCTTCACCACACAAAATATTCACATCATGCACAACCCCGATGACAAGCCAAGCAATTGTTTCATACTTTTGATGTTTTCAAACCTTTTCAACTTTCACGCAATACATGAGCGTGAGCCATGGACATAGCACTATAGGTGGAATAGAATATGATGGTGGGTGTTATGTGGAGAAGACAAAAAAGGAGAAAGTCTCACATCAACTAGGCATATCAACGGGCTATGGAGATGCCCATTAATAGATATCAATGTGAGTGAGTAGGGATTGCCATGCAACGGATGCACTAAGAGCTGTAAGTGTATGAAAGCTCAAACTGGAAACTAAGTGGGTATGCATCCAACTTGCTTGCTCATGAAGACCTAGGGCATTTTAGGAAGCCCATCGTTGGAATATACAAGCCAAGTTCTATAATGAAAATTCCCACTAGTATATGAAAGTGATAACTCAAGAGACTCTCTATATGAAGAACATGGTGCTACTTTGAAGCCCACGTGTGGTAAAAGGATAGTAACATTGCCCCTTCTCTCTTTTTCTCTCATTTTTTCTTTTTTTTCTTTTTTTTGGGCCTTCTCTTTTTGGCCTTTCTCTTTTTTTTCGTCCGGAGTCTCATCCCAACTTGTGGGGGAATCATAGTCTCCATCATCCTTTCCTCACTGGGGCAATGCTCTAATAATGATGATCATCACACTTTTATTTACTTACAACTCAATATTACAACTCTATACTAGAACAAATATATGACTCTATATGAATGCCTCTGGCAGTGTACCAGGATGTGCAATGATCTAGCGTAGCAATGACATCAAAAAACGGACAAGCCATGAAAACATCATGCTAGCTATCTTACGATCATGCAAAGCAATATGACAATAAATGCTCAAGTCATGTATATGATGATGATGGAAGTTGCATGGCAATATATCTCAGAATGGCTATGGAAATGCCATAATAGGTAGGTATGGTGGCTGTTTTGAGGAAGATATAATGAGGTTATGTGTGACAGAGCGTCTCATATCACGGGGTTTGGATGCACCAGCGAAGTTTGCACCAACTCTCGAGGTGAGAAAGGGCAATGCACGATACCGAAGAGGCTAGCAATGATGGAAGGGTGAGAGTGCTTATAATCCATGGACTCAACATTAGTCATAAAGAACTCACATACTTATTGCAAAAATCTATTAGTCATCGAAACAAAGTACTACGCGCATGCTCCTAGGGGGATAAATTGGTAGGAAAAGACCACCGCTCGTCCCCGATCGCCACTCATAAGGAAGACAATCGATAAATACCTCATGCTCCAACTTCGTTACATAACGGTTCACCATACGTGCATGCTACGGGAATCACAAACCTCAACACAAGTATTTCTACAATCCACAACTACCCACTAGCATGACTCTAATATCACCATCTTTATATCGCAAAACTATTGCAAGGAATCAAACATATCATATTCAGTGATCTACAAGTTTTATGTAGGATTTTATGACTAACCATGTGAATGACCAATTCCTGTCATCTCTCTAAATAGATATAAGTGAAGCAAGAGAGTTTAATTCTTTCTACAAAAGATATGACCACGCTCTAACAAATATAAGTGAAGCAAAAGAGCATTCTACAAATGGCGGTTTTCTATGTAAAGAGAAACAGGCAATCCAAACTTCAAATGATATAAGTGAAGCACATGAAGCATTCTATAAAACCATACTCAAAAGATATAAGTGAAGTGCAAAGAGCATTCTATAAATCAACCAAGGACTATCTCATACCAGCATGGTGCATAAAAGAAAAGTGAAAACTAAATGCAAAAGACGCTCCAAGATCTGCACATATCACATGAATGAAACGAATCCGAAAACATACCGATACTTGTTGAAGAAAGAGGGGATGCCTTCCGGGGCATCACCAAGCTTAGACGCTTGAGTCTCCTTGAATATTTACTTGGGGTGCCTTGGGCATCCCCAAGATTGGGCTCTTGCCTCTCTTCCTTCTTCTCACATCGAGACCTTCTCGATCATCGAACACTTCATCCACACAAAACTTCAACAGAACACTCGGTAAGATCCGTTAGTATAATAAAGAAAATCACTACTCTAAGTACTGTTGTAAACCAATTCATATTTTGTATTTGCATTGTGTCTACTGTAGTATACCTTTTTCATGGCTTAATCCACTGATATAAATTGATAGTTTCATCAAAACAAGCAAACTATGCATCAAAAACAGAATCTGCCTAAAACAGAACAGTCTGTAATAATCTGAACATTAACCATACTTCTGTTACTTGAAAAATTCTGCCAAAATTAGGAAAAATAAACAATTTGTATAGAAAGACAGTGCAAAAAGAATAAGAACCATTTGACATTGCAGTAAAAAATGTAAAATAGCGCACTACAACCAAAGTTTCTGTCCTGCACCGTACAAACCAACAAGCATTGTAAACATCCTAAAGGCAAACCTTGGCACATTATTTTTATAATACAATGGAATTGTACAAGGGGATAATTATTTTTGTTGAAAAGTTTCTGTAATCAAGATTCACAAAGTTTCCGTGAGCATGAACAAAGTTCAAGGCTGGCTCCCACTTCAACAATGCTTGTCTCTCTCACTTTCACTTTCCTTTTTGAAAAAGTTTTAGGTTCCCCTCTTTATTTTTGTTGTTTTTAAACTATATGAAAGCACTCAACAGAAATAAATGACTCTCTAAAACTTCCGGGTTGTCTCCCTGGCAGCGCTTTCTTTAAAGCCATTAAGCTAGGCTTATAGTGCTCAAGTAGTGAATCCACCCGGATCCCAAGGTATATCAAAGCCAATTTTAATTAGCAATGATTTCTAATTTAGTAGTGAGCACAAGGCAACATATATCATGCAACAACAAAGTCTAACTCTCTTCCTATGCATCGGCATGTCATAAAGAACAATTCATGCACACAAAGTAAAGGCCAATGCATAGTATAAACAGTTTCTTGTAATTTTATCATGTTCGAAACATAGAGAGGTGGAGATATAGTTCCCCTCTCATAATAATTGCAAGTAGGAGCAGCAAGCACATGCATATTATATTCATCAAAATCATCATGTGCAATGGTATAAGGCAACCCATCAATATAATCCTTAATAAGTGCAAACTTCTCCGATATAGTGTAGTTGGGAGAATTCAAAAGGATAATAGGACTATCATGCGTGGGTGCAATAGCAACAATTTCATGTTTAACATAAGGAACTATAGCAAGTTCATCTCCATAAGCATAATTCATATTGGCATCTTGGCCACAAGCATAGCAAGAATCATCAAAAAGGGATATTTCAAGAGAATCAACGGGATCATAACAGTCATCATAGCAATCATCCTTCGGTAAGCACGAAGGGAAATTAAACAATTTATGAGTTGAAGAGTTACTCCCATTAGAAGGTGGGCATGGGTAGCTAATCCGCTCTTCCTCCTTTTGTTCTTCGCTCTCCTCATCATCTTTTTCATCCAATGAGCTCACAATTTTATCAATTTCTTCTTCCATAGACTCCTGCAAAATATTAGTCTCTTCTTGGACAGAGGAGTAGTCCTCAATATATGGTTCAACATAGGTATTAGAAGCATAATTATCATAGCAATATTTAAGTATGGAAAAATTTTCAGATTTGTAAAGAGTAGCATCATACGTTTCAATCAAAGAAGCAATTTCATAAGCACCCTTAAAAGCAACAAATTCTTCAATTTGTTGAACATCATAGTAACTATAAACACCTTTAGCATACGAAGATAAGATTCCATTATCAATAAACTCACATTGGTAGGGAAGGTGTTTCTTAGGGTTTTCAGAACAACAAGTAATATCATATATTTCACATAAATTCCAAGCATAGCATTGCAAACGATGAATTTGACCCAATAGAATTTTCCCTTTTTCAGATATTCGGTATCGCACATAAAAAGCATGCTCATCTAAAGATTTGCCCTCAACTAAGCTAGTTGGGGTTTCAGCACGAGCACATAGGGATCGAAGATGATCCAAGTAAAAAGCTTCAGGAGTGTGATAGATTGTGAGTGGTTCTTCAACCATTGGTTCAGTAGGTACAACTTTTTTTTTTGGTATTTTGCGTTTCCTACCCATAACTAAAGATAGAAAACAACTAAGAACAGGAAATAAAAATTACTTAGTGATAAAGCAAACAAGCACACACGAGAATATTCACCCCACGCTATTGCTCCCCCGCAACGGCGCCAGAAAAAGGTCTTGATAACCCACAAGTATAGGGGATCAATTGTAGCCTCTTTCGATAAGTAAGAGTGTCGAGCCCAACGAGGAGCTAAAGGTAGAACAAATATTCTCTCAAGTTCTATCGACCACCGATACAACTCTTCACACGCTTGACGTTCGCTTTACCGGAAACAAGTATGAAACTAGAAGTACTTTGTAGGTGTTTTTGGATAGGTTTGCAAGATAATAAAGAGCGCGTAAATAAAATCTAGGGGCTGTTTAGATAAAGACACGACTAAATTAGTTTTAGTAGAGAGCTTTTTGTTACGAGAAAGTTATTTGTTCCTAGGCAATCGATAACTAGACCGGTAATCATTATTGCAATTTTATTTGAGGGAGAGGCATAAGCTAACATACTTTCTCTACTTGGATCATATGCACTTATGATTGGAACTCTAGCAAGCATCCGCAACTACTAAAGATCATTAAGGTAAAACCCAACCATAGCATTAAAGCATCAAGTCCTCTTTATCCCATACGCAAACAACCTACTTACTCGGGTCTATGCTTCTGTCACTCACGCCACCCACCATAAGCAAACCATGAACATATTGCAAACCCTACAACGGGAATCCCTCACGCTTGTGCGACACGGAGAGCACCATAGGACAACACCAATAATAAAACTGAAGGAAATATGCCCTAGAGGCAATAATAAAGTTATTATTTATTTCCTTATATCATGATAAATGTTTATTATTCATGCTAGAATTGTATTAACCGGAAACATGATACATGTGTGAATACATAGACAAACAAAGTGTCACTAGTATGCCTCTACTTTACTAGCTCGTTAATCAAAGATGGTTATGTTTCCTAGCCATAGACATCAGTTGTCATTTGATTAAAGGGATCATATCAGTAGGAGAATGATGTGATTGACTTGACCCATTCCGTTAGCTTAGCACACGATCGTTTAGTATGTTGCTATTGCTTTCTTCATGACTTATACATGTTCCTATTACTATGAGATTATGCAACTCCCGTTTACCGGAGGAACACTTTGTGTGCTACCAAACGTAACAACGTAACTGGGTGATTATAAAGGTGCTCTACAGGTGTCTCCGAAGGTACTTGTTGGGTTGGCGTATTTTGAGATTAGGATTTGTCACTCCGATTGTCGGAGAGGTATCTCTGGGCCCACTCGGTAATGCACATCACTATAAGTCTTGCAAGCATTGCAACTAATGAGTTAGTTGCGGGATGATGTATTACGGAACGAGTAAAGAGACTTTCCGGTAACGAGATTGAACTAGGTATTGAGATACCGACGATCGAATCTCGGGCAAGTAACATACCGATGACAAAGGGAACAACGTATGTTGTTATGCGGTTTGACCGATAAAAATCTTTTTAGAATATGTGGGAGCCAATATGAGCATCCAGGTTCCGCTATTGGTTATTGACCGGAGACGTGTCTCGGTCATGTCTACATAGTTCTCGAACCCGTAGGGTCCGCACGCTTAAAGTTAGATGACGATTATATTATGAGTTTATGTGTTTTGATGTACCAAAGGAGTTCGGAGTCCCGGATGAGATCAGGGACATGACGAGGAGTCTCGAAATGGTCGAGACGTAAAGATCGATATATTGGACGACTATATTCGGATATCGGAAAGGTTCCGAGTGATTCGGGTATTTATCGGAATACCGGAGAGTTACGGGAATTCGCCGGGGAGAAGTATTGGGCCTTATTGGGCCATACGGGAATAGAGGAGAGAGGCCAAAAGGAAGGAGGCGCGCACCCCCCCCCTCTGGTCCGAATTGGACAAGGAGTGCAGCCCTTTTTTCCTTCTCCCTCTCCCCCTCTTTCCTTCTCTCCTACTCCAACAAGGAAAGGAGGAGTCCTACTCCCGGTGGGAGTAGGACTCCCCCCTTGGCGCGCCCTCCTCCTTGGCCGGCCGCCTCCCCCTTGCTCCTTTATATACGGGGGCAGGGGGCACCCCATAGACACAACAATTGATCTCTTGATCTCTTAGCCGTGTGCGGTGCCCCCCTTCACCATAATCCACCTCGATAATATCGTAGCGGTGCTTAGGCGAAGCCCTGCGTCGGTAGAACATCATCATCGTCAGCATGCCGTCGTGCTGACAGAACTCTCCCTCAAAGCTCGGCTGGATTGGAGTTCGAGGGACGTCATCTAGCTGAACATGTGCTGAACTCGGAGGTGCCGTGCGTTCGGTACTTGATCGGTCGGATCGTGAAGACATACGACTACATCAACCGCGTTGTGCTAACGCTTCCGCTTTTGGTCTACGAGGGTACGTGGACACACTCTCCCCTCTCGTTGCTATGCATCACCATGATCTTGCGTGTGCGTAGGAAATTTTTGAAATTACTACGTTCCCCAACAGTGGTATCAGAGCCAGGTTTTACGCGTAGATGTCATATGCACGAGTAGAACGCAAGTGAGTTGTGGTCGATATAAGTCATACTGCTTACCAGCATGTCATACTATGGTTCGGCGGTATTGTTGGATGAAGCGGCCCGAACCGACATTACGCGTACGCTTACGCGGGACTGGTTCTACCGACGTGCTTTGCACGTAGGTGGCTGGCGGGTGTCATTTTCTCCAACTTTAGTTGAACCGAGTGTGGCTATGCCCGGTCCTTGCGAAGGTTAAAACAGCACCAACTTGACAAACTATCGTTGTGGTTTTGATGTGTAGGTAAGAACGGTTCTTGGTAAGCCCGTGGCAGCCACGTAAAACTTGCAACAACAAAGTAGAGGACGTCTAACTTGTTTTTGCAGGGCATGTTGTGATGTGATATGGTAAAGACATGATGCTAAATTTTATTGTATGAGATGATCATGTTTTGTAACCGAGTTATCGGCAACTGGCAGGAGCCATATGGTTGTCGCTTTATTGTATGCAATGCAATCGCCCTGTAATGCTTTACATTATCAGTAAGTGGTAGCGATAGTCGTAGAAGCATAAGATTGGCGAGATGACAACGATGCTACGATGGAGATCAAGGTGTCGCGCCGGTGACGATGGTGATCATGACGGTGCTTCGGAGATGGAGATCACAAGCACAAGATGATGATGGCCATATCATATCACTTATATTGATTGCATGTGATGTTTATCTTTTATGCATCTTATCTTGCTTTGATTGACGGTAGCATTATAAGATGATCCCTCACTAAATTATCAAAGTATAAGTGTTCTCCCTGAGTATGCACCGTTGCGAAAGTTCTTCGTGCTGAGACACCACGTGATGATCGGGTGTGATAGGCTCTACGTTCAAATACAACGGGTGCAAAACAGTTGCACACGCGGAATACTCAGGTTAAGCTTGACGAGCCTAGCATATAACAGATATGGCCTCGGAACACGGAGACCGAAAGGTCGAGCGTGAATCATATAGTAGATATGATCAACATAGTGATGTTCACCATTGAAACTACTCCATCTCACGTGATGATCGGACATGGTTTAGTTGATATGGATCACGTGATCACTTAGAAGATTAGAGGGATGTCTATCTAAGTGGGAGTTCTTAAGTAATATGATTAATTGAACTTAAATTTATCATGAACTTAGTCCTGATATTATTTCGCAAATTATGTTGTAGATCAATAGCTCGCGTTGTTGCTTCCCTATGTTTATTTTGATATGTTCCTAGAGAAAAATTATGTTGAAAGATGTTTGTAGCAATGATGCGGATTGGATCCGTGATCTGAGGATTATCCTCATTGCTGCACAGAAGAATTATGTCCTTGATGCACCGCTAGGTGACAGACCTATTGCAGGAGCAGATGCAGACGTTATGAACGTTTTGCTAGCTCAATATGATGACTACTTGATAGTTTAGTGCACCATGCTTAACGGCTTAGAATCGGGACTTCAAAGACGTTTTGAACGTCATGGACCATATGAGATGTTCCAGGAGTTGAAGTTAATATTTCAAGCAAATACCCGAGTTGAGAGATATGAAGTCTCCAACAAGTTCTATAGCTAAAAGATGGAGGAGAATAGCTCAAGTAGTGAGCATGTGCTCAGATTGTCTGGGTACTACAATCGCTTGAATCAAGTGGGAGTTAATCTTCCAGATAAAATAGTGATTGACAGAATTCTCTAGTCACCATCACCAAGTTAGTAGAACTTCGTGATGAACTATAGTATGCAAGGGATGACGAAAACAATTCCCAAGCTCTTCGCAATGCTTAAATCGGCGAAGGTAGAAATCAAGAAAGAGCATCAAGTGTTGATGGTTAACAAGACCACTAGTTTCAAGAAAAGGGCAAAGGGAAGAAGGGGAACTTCCAGAAGAACGGCAAGCAAGTTGCTGCTCAAGTGAAGAAGCCCAAGTCTGGACCTAAGCCTGAGACTAAGTGCTTCTACTGCAAAGGGACTGGTCACTGGAAGCAGAACTGCCCCAAGTATTTGGCGGATAAGAAGGATGGAAAAGTGAACAAAGGTATATTTGATATACAGATTATTGATGTGTATTTTACTAGTGTTCGT
Organism: Aegilops tauschii subsp. strangulata; assembly: GCF_002575655.3. Lineage (NCBI taxonomy): Eukaryota > Viridiplantae > Streptophyta > Magnoliopsida > Poales > Poaceae > Aegilops > Aegilops tauschii. The sequence goes on from NC_053037.3 coordinate 46,908,551, forward strand.
AGCAACCCTTCGGTATTTGATACTGGTTCAGTTGCTAAGAGTAGTAACTCGAAACGGGAGTTGCAGAATGAACAGAAACTAGTTAAGGGTGAAGTGACGATGTGTATTGGAAGTGGTTCCAAGGTTGATAAGGTCACCATCGCATACTCCCCTTACCTTCGGGATTAGTATTGAACCTAAATAAATGTTATTTGGTGTTTGCGTTGAGCATAAATATGATTGGATCATGTTTATTGCAATACGGTTATTGGTGTGTGCGTTGAGCATGAATATGATTGGATCATATTTATCGCAATACGGTTATTCATTTAAATCGAAGAATAATTGTTGTTCTGTTTACATGAATAAAACCTTCTATGGTCATACACTCAATGGTTTATTGAATCTCGGTCGTAGTGATACACATATTCATAAGATTGATGCCAAAAGATGCAAAGTTGATAATGATAGTGCAACATATTTGTGGCACTGCCGTTTAGGTCATATTGGTGTAAAGCGCATGAAGAAACTCCATGCTGATGGGCTTTTGGAATCACTTGATTATGAATCACTTGATACTTGCGAACCATGCCTTATGGGCAAGATGACTAAGACTCCGTTCTCCGGTACAATGGAGCGAGCAACTGACTTATTGGAAATAATACATACTGATGTATGCGATCCGATGAGTGTTGAGGCTCGCGGCGGGTATCATTATTTTCTGACCTTCACAGATGATTTGAGTAGATATGGGTATATCCACTTGATGAAACACAAGTCTGAAACATTTGAAAAGTTCAAAGAATTTCAGAGTGAAGTGGAAAATCATCGTGACAAGAAAATAAGGTTTCTACGATCTGATCGCGGAGACAAATATTTGAGTTACGAGTTTGGTCTTCAATTAAAAGAAAGTGGAATAGTTTCACAAATTCGTGCCACCTGGAACACCACAGCATAATGGTGTGTCCGAACGTCATAACCGTACTTTATGGGATATAGTGCAATCTATGATGTTTCTTACCTTCAGCACTATAGTTTTGGGATTATGCATTAGAGACAGCTGCATTCACGTAAAAAGGGCACCATCTAAATTCGTTTGAGACGACACCGTATGAACTGTGGTTTGGCAAGAAACCAAAGTTGTCGTTTCTTTAAGTTTGGGGCTGCGATGCTTATGTGAAAAAGCTTCAACCTGATAAGCTCGAACCCAAATCGGAGAAATGTGTCTTCATAGGATACCCAAAGTAGACTGTTGGGTACACCTTCTATCACAGATCCGAAGGCAAAACTTTTGTTGCTAAATTCGGAATTTTTCTGGAGAAGGAGTTTCTCTCGAGTGGGAGGCAAGTAGAACTTGATGAGGTAACTGTACCTGCTCCCTTATTGGAAAGTAGTTCATCACAGAAATCTGTTCCTATGACTCCTACACCAATTAGTGAGGAAGCTAATGATGATGATCATGAAACTTCAGATCAAGTTGTTACTGAACCTCGTTGGTCAACCAGAGTAAGATCCGCACCAGAGTGGTACGGTAATCCTATTCTGGAGGTTATGTTACTAGACCATGATGAACCTACGAACTATGAAGAAGCGATGGTGAGCCCAGATTCCACGAAATGGCTTGAAGCCATGAAATCTGAGATGGGATCCATGTATGAGAACAAACTATGGACTTTGATTGACTTGCCCAATGATCGGCAAGCCATTGAGATTAAATGGATCTTCAAGAGGAAGACGGACACATATAGTAGTGTTACTATCTACAAAGCTAGAATTGTCGCAAAAGGTTTTCGACAAGTTCAAGGTGTTGACTATGATGAGAGTTTCTCACTCGTATCTATGCTTAAGTGTGTCCGAATCATGTTAGCAATTGCCGCATTTTATGAAATCTGGCAAATGGATAAACAAAACTGCATTCCTTAATGGATTTATTAAAGAAGAGTTGTATATGATGCAACCAGAAGGTTTTGTCGATCCTAAAGGTGTTAACAAAATGTGCAAGCTCCAGCGATCCATCTATGGACTGGTGCAAGCATCTCGGAGTTGGAATATACGCTTTGATGAGTTGATCAAAGCATATAGTTTTATACAGACTTGCGGTGAAGCCTGTATTTACAAGAAAGTGAGTGGGAGCACTACAACATTTCTGATAAGTATATGTGAATGACATATTGTTGATCGGAAATAATGTAGAATTATTCTGCAAAGCATAAAGGAGTGTTTGAAAGGAGTTCTTCAAAGAAAGACCTCGGTGAAGCTGCTTACATATTGAGCATTAAGATCTATAGAGATAGATCAAGACGCTTGATAAGTTTTTTTTCAATGAGTACATACCTTGACAAGATTTTGAAGTAGTTCAAAATGGAACAGTCAGAGAAAGAGTTCTTGCCTGTGTTACAAGGTGTGAAATTGAGTAAGACTCAAAGCCCGACCATGGCAGAAGATAGAAAGAGAATAAAAGTCATTCCCTATGCCATAGGTTCTACAAAGTATGCCATGCTGTGTACCAGATCTATTGTATACCCTACCACTGAGTTTGGCAAGGGAGTACAATAGTGATCTAGGAGTAGATCACTCGACAGCGATCGAAATCATCCTTAGTGGAATAAGGATATGTTTCTCGATTATGGAGGTGAAAAAAGGTTTGTCGTAAAGGGTTACGTCGATGCAAGTTTTGACACTAATCTAGATGACTCTAAGTCTCGATCTAGATACATATTGAAAGTGGGAGCAATTAGCTAGAGTAGCTCCGTGCAGAGCATTGTAGACATAGAAATTTGCAAAATACTTACGGATCTGAATGTGACAGACCCGTTGACTAAAATTATCACACAAGCAAAACATGATCACACCTTAGTACTCTTTGGGTGTTAATCACATAGCGATGTGAACTAGATTATTGACTCTAGTAAACCCTTTGGGTGTTGGTCACATAACAATGTGAACTATGGGTGTTAATCACATGGTGATGTGAACTATTGATGTTAAATCACATGGCGATGTGAACTAGATTATTGACTCTAGTGCAAGTGGGAGACTGAAGGAAATATGCCCTAGAGGCAATAATAAAGTTATTATTTATTTCCTTATATCATGATAAATGTTTATTATTCATGCTAGAATTGTATTAACCGAAAACATGATACATGTGTGAATACATAGACAAACAGAGTGTCACTAGTATGCCTCTACTTGACTAGCTCGTTAATCAAAGATGGTTATGTTTCCTAGCCATAGACATGAGTTGTCATTTGATTAACGGGATCATATCATTAGGAGAATGATGTGATTGACTTGACCCATTCCATTAGCTTAGCACACGATCGTTTAGTATGTTGCTATTGCTTTCTTCATGACTTATACTTGTTCCTATGACTATGAGATTATGCAACTCTCGTTTACTGGAGGAACACTTTGTGTGCTACCAAACGTCACAACGTAACTGGGTGATTATAAAGGTGCTCTACAGGTGTCTCCGAAGGTACTTGTTGGGTTGGCGTATTTCGAGATTAGGATTTGTCACTCCGATTGTCGGAGAGGTATCTCTGGGCCCACTCGGTAATGCACATCACTATAAGTCTTGCAAGCATTGCAATTAATGAGTTAGTTGCGGGATGATGTATTACGGAACGAGTAAAGAGACTTGCCGGTAACGAGATTGAACTAGGTATTGAGATACCGACGATCGAATCTCGGGCAAGTAACATACCGATGATAAAGGGAACAACGTATGTTGTTATGCGGTTTGACCGATAAAGATCTTTGTAGAATATGTGGGAGCCAATATGAGCATCCAGGTTCCGCTATTGGTTATTGACCGGAGACGTGTCTCGGTCATGTCTACATAGTTCTCGAACCCGTAGGGTCCGCACGCTTAAAGTTAGATGACGGTTATATTATGAGTTTATGTGTTTTGATGTACCGAAGGAGTTCGGAGTCCCGGATGAGATCAGGGACATGACGAGGAGTCTCGAAATGGTCGAGACGTAAAGATCGATATATTGGACGACTATATTCGGATATCGGAAAGGTTCCGAGTGATTCGGGTATTTATCAGAGTACCGGAGAGTTACTGGAATTCGCCGGGGAGAAGTATTGGGCCTTATTGGGCCATACGGGAATAGAGGAGAGAGGCCAAAAGGAAGGAGGCGCGCACCCCCCCTCTGGTCCGAATTGGACAAGGAGTGCAGCCCTTTTTTCCTTCTCCCTCTCCCCCTCTTTCCTTCTCTCCTACTCCAACAAGGAAAGGAGGAGTCCTACTCCCGAGTAGGACTCCCCCCTTGGCGCGCCCTCCTCCTTGGCCGGCCGCCTCCCCCTTGCTCCTTTATATACGGGGGCAGGGGGCACCCCATAGACACAACAATTGATCTCTTGATCTCTTAGCCGTGTGCGGTGCCCCCCTCCACCATAATCCAGCTCGATAATATCGTAGCGGTGCTTAGGCGAAGCCCTGCGTCGGTAGAACATCATCATCGTCACCATGCCGTCGTGCTGACGGAACTCTCCCTCAAAGCTCGGCTGGATCGGAGTTCGAGGGACGTCATCGAGCTGAACGTGTGCTGAACTCCGAGGTGCCATGCGTTCGGTACTTGATCGGTCGGATCGTGAAGATGTACGACTACATCAACCGCGTTGTGCTAACGCTTCCGCTTTCGGTCTACGAGGGTACGTGGACACACTCTCCCCTCTCGTTGCTATTCATCACCATGATCTTGCGTGTGCGTAGGAAATTTTTGAAATTACTACGTTCCCCAACAAAAACATGCAACTCAAACCAATCTTGATCATCAAATAACCCATAGGACAAAACGGATCTACTCAAACATCATAGGATAGCCATACATCATTGGGAAATAATATATAGCGTTGAGCACCATGTTTAAGTAGAGATTACAGCGGGTAAGAGAGAGGTTAGACCGCTGCATAGAGGGGGGAAGAGTTGGTGATGATGGCAGTGAAGTTGTTGGTGAAGATTGCGGTGATGATGATGGCCCCCGGCAACGTTCCGGCGCCACCGGAAGAGAAGGGGAGAGGGGGCCCCTTCATCTTCTTCTTCCTTGACCTCCTCCCTAGATGGGAGAAGGGTTTCCCCTCTGGTCCTTGGCCTCCATGGCGTGGGAGGGGCGAGAGCCCCTCCGAGATTGGATCTGTCTTTCTGTCTCTCTCTGTTTCTGCGTTCTGTTCTGCTGCCCTTTTATATCTGGAGATCCATAACTCCGATTGCATTGAAACCTTCGCCCAGATCTTTTTCTAAAAATTAGCTTTCTTGCGGACAAAGTAGAGCATCAACCGCCTTACCAGGGGCCCGCGAGGGTGGGGGGCGCGCCCACCTGGAGTGGGCGTGGGCCCCACCCTCGTGGCCACCTCGGGCACCGTCTCGCGTTGATTTTACTTCCCAAAAATCACAAATATTCCAAAATAATTTTCCGTCCGTTTTTATCCCGTTTGGACTCCACTTGATATGGGGTTTCTGCGAAACATAAAACATGCAACAAACAGGAACTGGCACTGGGCACTGGATCAATATGTTAGTCCCAAAAATAGTATAAAAAGTTGCCAAAAGTATATGAATGTTGAATAATATTGGCATGGAACAATCAATAATTATGGATACGACGGAGACGTATCAGCAGCTGAGTTGTCAATTCAACCACACCTGGAAGACTTAATATCTGCAGCAAAGTATTTAGTAGCAAAGTAGTATGGAAGTAACGGTAACGGTGGCAAAAGTAACAGCAACAGTTTTTGTAGTAATTGTAACAGTAGCAACGGAAAAGTAACTAAGCAAAGGTCAATATGTGAAAATCTCGTAGGCAATGGATCAATGATGGATAATTATGTCGGATGTGATTCCTCATGCAACAGTTATAACATAGGGTGACACAGAACTAGCTCCAGTTCATCAATGCAATGTAGGCATGTATTCCAAAAGTCATACGTGCTTGTGGAAAAGAACTTGCATGACATCTTTTGTCCTACCCTCCCGTGGCAGCGGGGTCCTATTGGAAACTAAGGGATATTAAGGCCTCCTTTTAATAGAGTACCGGACCAAAGCATTAACACTTAGTGAATACATGAACTCCTCAAACTACGGTCATCACCGGGAGTGGTCCCGATTATTGTCACTTCGGGGTTGTCGTATCATAACACATAGTAGGTGACTATTGACTTGCAAGATAGGATCAAGAACTCACATATATTCATGAAAACATAATAGGTTCAGATATGAATTCATGGCACTCGGACCCTAGTGACAAGCATTAAGCATAGCAAAGTCATAGCAACATCAATCTCAGATCATAATGGATACTAGGGATCAAATCCTAACAAAACTAACTTGATTACATGATAAATATCATCCAACCCATCACCGTCCAACAAGCCTACGATGGAATTACTCATGCACGGCGGTGAGCATCATGAAATTGGTGATGGAGGAAGGTTGATGATGACGACGACGACGGATTCCCCTCTCCGGAGCCCCGAACGGACTCCAGATCAGCCCTCCTGAGAGAGATTAGGGCTTGGCGGCGGCTCCGTATCGTAAAACACGATGAATCCTTCTCTCTGATTTTTTTCTCCCCGAACGTGAATATATAGAGTTGGAGTTGACGTCGGTGGAGCCTCAGGGGGGCCACGAGGCAGGGGGTGGGCGCGCCCTCCACCCTCGTGGACAGGGTGTGGGCCCCCTGGCGTTGATTTTTTCGCCAGTATTTTGTATTAATTCCAAAAATATTCTCCGTGAAGTTTCAGGTCATTCTGAGAACTTTTATTTCTGCACAAAAATAACACCATGGTAATTCTTCTGAAAACATCGTCAGTCCGGGTTAGTTCCATTCAAATCATGCAAGTTAGAGTCCAAAACAAGGGCAAAAGTGTTTGGAAAAGTATATACGATGGAGACATGTCACTCCATCATTCATCTACAACAAAGCCGCCCTGGGGGAGGTTTTTCTCCCCGGCCAGATCTTCGTATTCGGCGGCTTCGCACTGCGGGCCAACTCGCTTGGCCATCTAGAGCAGATCAACAGCTACGCCCCAGGTCACCAGATTAGTTTTGGAAATCTGGACTATGTCGCTGATATCCGAGGAGACTTGATCTTCCAAGGGTTCATGACCCCAACCTCCGCTCTGGCCCTAGATCCGGAGCGCATCGCCAGGTCCAAAGACGGGATTCCTGAGCCCGCCAGACTATCTGCGGCCACTAAGCCCAGTACAGGAGAGCCGGAGGAAGTAGTGTCGCTGGCAGCTGTCATGAAGCCAGACTCTTCTCCGGACACTGGCTCCGAACCCTCGGAGTCAGCATCGTGTGAGCTTGGCCAAGGAGTCTCCTTCCCGCCATACTCCACGGACTCTCTTCTCCCTAGCCAAACCTCGCCTTTAAGCGAGGCTCTAGACTTGATGCGATCCCTCGTCATTACAGAGGAGCAACGTCCGAACTACGCCCAGCCCGGACTAGGGGCTGAGAGCGAGGAATTTTACGTCCCACCCACCACCAACTTCATAGCCACTGTCGAGGACTTAACTTGTTGGAAATATGCCCTAGAGGCAATAATAAAATGGTTATTATTGTATTTCCTTGTTCATGATAATTGTCTGTTGTTCATGCTATAATTGTATTAACTGGAAACCGTAATACATGTGTGAATACATAGACCACCACATGTCCCTAGTAAGCCTCTAGTTGACTAGCTCGTTGATCAATAGATGGTTATGGTTTCTTGACCATGGACATTGGATGTCATTGATAACGGGATCACATCATTAGGAGAATGATGTGATGGACAAGACCCAATCCTAAGCATAGCACAAGATTGTGTAGTTCGTTTGCTAGAGCTTTTCTAATGTCAAGTATCATTTCCTTAGACCATGAGATTGTGCAACTCCCGGATACCGTAGGAATGCTTTGGGTGTACCAAACGTCACAACGTAACTGGGTGGCTATAAAGGTGCACTACAGGTATCTCCGAAAGTGTCTGTTGGGTTGGCACGAATCGAGACTGGGATTTGTCACTCCGTATGACGGAGAGGTATCTCTGGGCCCACTCGGTAATGCATCATCATAATGAGCTCAATGTGACCAAGTGTTTGGTCACGGGATCATGCATTACGGTACGAGTAAAGTGACTTGCCGGTAACGAGATTGAACAAGGTATTGGGATACCGACGATCGAATCTCGGGCAAGTAACGTACCGATTGACAAAGGGAATTGTATACGGGATTGATTGAATCCTCGACATCGTGGTTCATCCGATGAGATCATCGTGGAACATGTGGGAGCCAACATGGGTATCCAGATCCCGCTGTTGGTTACTGACCGGAGAGTCGTCTCGGTCATGTCTGCATGTCTCCCGAACCCGTAGGGTCTACACACTTAAGGTTCGGTGACGCTAGAGTTGTAGAGATATTAGTATGCAGTTAACCAAAAGTTGTTCGGAGTCCCGGATGAGATCCCGGACGTCACGAGGAGTTCCAGAATGGTCCGGAGGTAAAGATTTATATATGGGAAGTCCTATTTTGGCCACCGGAAAATGTTCGGGATTTTTCGGTATTGTACTGGGAAGGTTGTTCTGAAGTGGGGCCCACCTGCATGGGGGGGCCCACATGAACGTGGGTAGTGTGGGCAAGGCCCCACACCCCTGGTCAAGGCGCACCAAGATCCCACCTTAGAAGGAATAAGATCATATCCCGAAGGGATAAGATCAAGGTCCCTAAAAAAGGGGGATAACAATCGGTGGGGAAGGGAAATGATGGGATTTCTTTCCCCCACCTTTGCCAATGCCCCAATGGACTTGGAGGGCAAGAAACCAGCCCCCTCCACCCCTATATATAGTGGGGAGGCGCATGGGAGCAGCACCCCAAGCCCTGGCGCCTCCCTCCCTCCCGTGACACCTCTTCCTCCCCGCTTGCGCTTGGCGAAGCCCTGCCGGGATCCCGCTACTTCCACCACCACACCGTCGTGCTGCTGGATCTTCATCAACTTCTCCTCCCCCCTTGCTGGATCAAGAAGGAGGAGACGTCGCTGCTCCGTACGTGTGTTGAACGCGGAGGTGCCGTCCGTTCGGCGCTAGGATCATCGGTGATTTGGATCACGACGAGTACGACTCCATCAACCCCGTTCTCTTGAACGCTTCCGCTCGCGATCTACAAGGGTATGTAGATGCACTCCTCCCCTCTCGTTGCTAGCATCTCCTAGATTGATCTTGGTGACACGTAGGAAAATTTTGAATTTCTGCTACGTTCCCCAACAGTGGCATCATGAGCCAGGTCTATGCGTAGATTCTATGCACGAGTAGAACACAAAGTAGTTGTGTGCGATGATTTGTTCAATTTGCTTGCCGTTACTAGTCTTATCTTGATTCGGCGGCATTGTGGGATGAAGCGGCCCGGACCGACCTTCACGTACTCTTACGTGAGACAGGTTCCACCGACTGACATGCACTTGATGCATAAGGTGGCTAGCGGGTGTCTGTCTCTCCCACTTTAGTTGGATCAGATTCGATGAAAAGGGTCCTTATGAAGGGTAAATAGCAATTGGCATATCACTGTTGTGGCTTTTGCGTAGGTAAGAAACGTTCTTGCTAGAAACCCATAGCAGCCACGTAAAACATGCAACAACAATTAGAAGACGTCTAACTTGTTTTTGCAGGGTATGCTATGTGATGTGATATGGCCAAAAGGATGTGATGAATTATATATGTGATGTATGATATTGATCATGTTCTTGTAATAGGAATCACGACTTGCATGCCGATGAGTATGACAACCGGCAGGAGCCATAGGAGTTGTCTTAATTTATTGTATGACCTGCGTGTCAATGAAAACGCCATGTAATTACTTTACTTTATTGCTAACCGTTAGCCATAGTAGTAGAAGTAATAGTTGGCGAGACAACTTCATGAAGGCACGATGATGGAGATCATGGTGTCATGCCGATGACGAAGGTGATCATGCCGTGCCTCGAAGATGGAGATCAAAGGCGCAAGATGATATTGGCCATATCATGTCACTTTATGATTTGCATGTGATGTTTGTCATGTTTACATCTTATTTGCTTAGAACGACGGTAGCATAAATAAGATGATCCCTCACTAAAATTTCAAGAGATGTGTTCCCCCTAACTGTGCACCGTTGCGAAGGTTCGTTGTTTCGAAGCACCACGTGATGATCGGGTGTGATAGATTCTAACGTTCGCATACAACGGGTGTTGACGAGCCTAGCATGTACAGACATGGCCTCGGAACACAAGCAAAACACTTAGGTTGACTTGACGAGCCTAGCATGTACAGACATGGCCTCGGAACACAAGCAAAACACTTAGGTTGACTTGACGAGCCTAGCATGTACAGACATGGCCTCGGAACACAAGAGACTGAAAGGTCGAACATGAGTCGTATAGTAGATACGATCAACATGGAGATGTTCACCGATGATGACTAGTCCGTCTCACATGATGATCGGACACAGCCTAGTCGATTCGGATCATGTATCACTTAGATGACTAGAGGGATGTCTATCTAAGTGGGAGTTCATTAAATAATCAGATGAACTTAATTATCATGAACATAGTCAAAAGGTGTTTGCAAATAATGTCGTAGCTTACGCTTTAGTTCTACTAAAATATGTTCCTAGAGAAAATTTAGTTGAAAGTTGATAGTAGCAATTATGCGGACTGGGTCCATAAACTGAGGATTGTCCTCATTGCTGCACAGAAGGCTTATGTCCTTAATGCACCGCTCGGTGTGCTGAACCTCGAGCGTCGTTTGTGGATGTTGCGAACATCTGACATACACGTTTTGATGACTACGTGATAGTTCAGTGCGTAATGTTGAACGGTTTAAAATTGTGGCACCAAAGACGGTTTTGAAACGTCGCAGAACATATGAGATGTTCCAAAGACTGAAATTGGGATTTCAGACTAATGCCCACGTCAAGAGGTATGAGACCTCCGACAAGTTTCTTAAGCCTGCAAACTAAGGGAGAAAAGCTCAATCGTTGAGCATGTGCTCAGATTGTCTGAGTACTACAATCACTTGAATCGAGTGGGAGTTAATCTTCCAGATGAGATAGTGATGGTTCTCCATAGTCACTGCCACCAAGCTATTAGAGCTTCGTGATGAACTATAACATATCAGGGATAGACATGATGATCCTTGAGCAACTCGCGATGTTTGACACCGCGAAAGTAGAAATCAAGAAGGAGCATCAATTGTTGATGGTTAGTAAAACCACTAGTTTCTAGAAGGGCAAGGGCAAGAAAGGATACTTCATGAAACGGCAAATCAGTTGCTGCTCTAGTGAAGAAACCCAAGGTTGAACCCAAACCCGAGACTAAGTGCTTCTGAAATGAGGGGAACGGTCACTGAAGCAGAACTACCCTAGATACTTCGTAGATGAGAAGGCTGGCAAGGTCGACAGAAGTATATTGGATATACATTATATTAATGTGTACTTTACTAGTACTCCTAGTAGCACCAGGGTATTAGATACCGGTTCGGTTGCTAAGTGTTAGTAACTCGAAATAAAAGCTGCGGAATAAACGGAGACTAGCTAAAGGTGAGATGACGATATGTGTTGGAAGTGTTTCCAAGGTTGATGTGATCAAGCATCGCATGCTCCCTCTACCATCGAGATTGGGGTTAAACCTGAATAATTGTTATTTGGTGTTTGCGTTGAGCATAGACATGATTGGATTATGTTTATCGCAATACGGTTATTCATTAAAGGAGAATAATGGTTACTCTGTCTATTTGAATAATACCTTCAATGGTCTTGCACCTAAAATGAATGGTTTATTGAATCTCGATCGTAGTGATACACATGTTCGTGCCAAAAGATATAAGATAGTAACGATAGTACCACATACTTGTGGCACTGCCACTTGAGTCATATTGGTATAAAACGCATGAAGAAGCTCCATGTTGATGGATCTTTGGACTCACTAGTTTTTGAAAAGATTGAGACATGCGAACCATGTCTATTAGTATATATGCATGAAGAAAGTCCATACAGATGGATCATTTGGACTCACTTGATTTTGAATCACTTGAGACATGCAAATCATACCACATGGGCAAGATGACTGAAAGGCCTCGTTTTTAGTAAGATGGAACAAGAGAGCAACTTGTTGGAAGTAATACATTTGATGCGTGCAGTCCAATGAGTGCTGAGGCACGCAGTGGATATCGTTATGTTCTTACTTCACAGATGATTTGAGTAGATGCTGAGAATATTTACTTGATGAAACACAAGTCTGAATTATTGAAAGGTTCAAGTAATTTCAGAGTGAAGTTGAAGATCGTCGTGACAAGAGGATAAAATGTCTGTGCTATGATCATAGAGATGAATATCTGAGTTACGAGTTTGGCACACAATTAAGAAATTGTGGAAATTGTTTCACGACTAATACCGCCTGGAACACCATATTGTGATGGTGTGTCCGAACATCATAACTGCACCCTATTGGATATGGTGCATACCATGATGTCTCTTATCGAATTACAACTATCGTTTATGGGTTAGGCATTAGAGACAACCGCATTCACTTTAAATAGGGCACCACGCAATTCCGTTGAGACGACACCGTATGAACTATGGTTTAGAGAAACCTAAGCTGTCGTCTCTTAAAAGTTTGGGGCTGCGACGCTTATGTGAAAAAGTTTCAGGCTGATAAGCTCGAACCCAAAGCGGATAAATGCATCTTCATAGAATACCCAAAACAGTTGGGTATACCTCCTATTTCAGATCTGGAAGCAAAAGTGATTGTTTCTAGAAACGGGTCCTTTCTTGAGGAAAAGTTTCTCTCGAAAGAATTGAGTGGGAGGATGGTGGAGACTTGATGAGGTCATTGAACCGTCACTTCAACTAATGTGTAGCAGGGCACAGGAAGTTGTTCCTGTGGCACCTACACCAATTGAAGTGGAAGCTTATGATAGTGATCATGAAACTTCAGATCAAGTCACTACCAAACCTCATAGGACGACAAGGATGCGTACTACTTCAGAGTGGTACATAATCCTGTCTTGGAAGTCATGTTGCTAGACAACAATGAACCTACGAGCTATGGAGAAGCGATGGTGGGCCCGGATTCCGACGAACGGCTTGAGGCCATAAAATCCGAGAGGATCCATGTATGAAAACAAACTATAGAGTTTGAAAGAACTACTTGATGGTCGTAAGGCTGTTCGGTACAGATGGATTTTAAAGGGAAGACAGACAATGATGGTAAGTGTCACCATTAAGAAAGCTCGACTTGTCGTTAAGATGTTTTCCGGCAAGTTCAAGGAGTTGACTGCGATGAGACTTTCTCACTCGTAGCGATGCTAAGAGTCTGTTAGAATTATATTAGCAGTTACTGCATTATTTATGAAATCTTGCAGATAGGATGTCAAAACATGTTTCCTCGACGATTTTCTTGAGGAAAGGTTGTATGTGATACAACCAGAAGGTTTTGTCAATCCTGAAAGATGCTAACAAGTATGCAAAGCTCCAGCAATCCTTCTAAGGATTGGAGTAAGCATCTCGGAGTTGGAATGAACGCTTTGATGAGATGATCAAAGATTTTGGGTTTATACAAGGTTCATGAGAAACTTGTATTTCCAAAGAAGTGAGTGGGAGCACTATAGAATTTTTGATGAGTATATGTTGTTAACATATTGTTGATCAGAAATGAGGTAGAATTTCTGGAAAGTATCCAGGGTTATTTGAAAAGTGTTTTTAATGGAAAACATGGATTAAGCTACTTGAACATTGAGCATCAAGATCTATAAGGATAGATCAAAAATGCTTAATAGTACTTTCAAATGAATACATACCGTGACAAGATTTTGAAGGAGTTCAAAATAGATCAGCAAAGAAGGAGTTCTTGGCTGTGTTACAAGGTGTGAGTATTGAGTAAGACTCAAGACCTGACCACGGCAGAAGAGAGAGAAAGGACGAAGGTCGTCCCCTATGCTTTAGACGTAGGCTCTACAGTATGCTATGCTGTGTACCGCACCTGAAGTGTGCCTTGCCATGAGTTAGTCAAGGGGTACAATAGTGATCCGAGAATGGATCACATGACAACGGTCAAACTTATCCTTAGTATCTAGTGGACTAAGGAATTTTCTCGATTATGGAGGTGGTAAAACAGTTCGTCGTAAAGGGTTACATCGATGCAAACTTTGACACTAATCCGGATGACTCTGAGTAGTAAACCGGATTCGTATAGTAGAGCAGTTATTTGGAATAGCTCCAAGTAGCGCGTGGTAGCTACATCTACAAGATGACATAGAGATTTGTAAAGCACACACGGATCTGAATGTTGCAGACCCGTTGACTAAAACCTCTCTCGTAAGCATAACATGATCAAACCCTAGAACTCATTGAGTGTTAATCACATGGTGATGTGGACTAGATTATTGACTCTAGTGAACTTTGAGTGTTAATCACATGGTGATGTGAACTAGATTATTGACTCTAGTGCAAGTGGGAGACTGTTTGAAATATGCCCTAGAGGCAATAATAAAATGGTTATTATTGTATTTCCTTGTTCATGATAATTGTCTGTTGTTCATGCTATAATTGTATTAACTGGAAACCGTAATACATGTGTGAATACATAGACCACAACATGTCCCTAGTAAGCCTCTAGTTGACTAGCTCGTTGATCAATAGATGGTTATGGTTTCTTGACCATGGACATTGGATGTCATTGATAACGGGATCACATCATTAGGAGAATGATGTGATGGACAAGACCCAATCCTAAGCATAGCACAAGATTGTGTAGTTCGTTTGCTAGAGCTTTTCTAATGTCAAGTATCATTTCCTTAGACCATGAGATTGTGCAACTCCCGGATACCGTAGGAATGCTTTGGGTGTACCAAGCGTCACAACATAACTGGGTGGCTATAAAGGTGCACTACAGGTATCTCCGAAAGTGTCTGTTGGGTTGGCACGAATCGAGACTGGGATTTGTCACTCCGTATGACGGAGAGGTATCTCTGGGCCCACTCGGTAATGCATCATCATAATGAGCTCAATGTGACCAAGTGTTTGGTCACGGGATCATGCATTACGGTACGAGTAAAGTGACTTGCCGGTAACGAGATTGAACAAGGTATTGGGATACCGACGATCGAATCTCGGGCAAGTAACGTACCGATTGACAAAGGGAATTGTATACGGGATTGATTGAATCCTCGACATCGTGGTTCATCCGATGAGATCATCGTGGAACATGTGGGAGCCAACATGGGTATCCAGATCCCGCTGTTGGTTATTGACCGGAGAGTCGTCTCGGTCATGTCTGCATGTCTCCCGAACCCGTAGGGTCTACACACTTAAGGTTCGGTGACGCTAGAGTTGTAGAGATATTAGTATGCGGTTAACCGAAAGTTGTTCGGTGTCCCGGATGAGATCCCGGACGTCACGAGGAGTTCCGGAATGGTCCGGAGGTAAAGATTTATATATGGGAAGTCCTATTTTGGCCACCGGAAAATGTTCGGGATTTTTCGGTATTGTACCGGGAAGGTTCTAGAAGGTTCCGAAGTGGGGCCCACCTGCATGGGGGGCCCACATGAACGTGGGTAGTGTGGGCAAGGCCCCACACCCCTGGTCAAGGCGCACCAAGATCCCACCTTAGCAGGAATAAGATCATATCCCGAAGGGATAAGATCAAGATCCCTAAAAAAGGGGGGATAACAATCGGTGGGGAAGGGAAATGATGAGATTTCTTTCCCCCATCTTTGCCAACGCCCCAATGGACTTGGAGGGCAAGAAACCAGCCCCCTCCACCCCTATATATAGTGGGGAGGCGCATGGGAGCAGCACCCCAAGCCATGGCGCCTCCCTCCCTCCCGTGACACCTCTTCCTCCCCGCTTGCGCTTGGCGAAGCCCTGCCGGGATCCCGCTACTTCCACCACCACGCCGTCGTGCTGCTGGATCTCCATCAACTTCTCCTCCCCCCTTGCTAGATCAAGAAGGAGGAGACTTCGCTGCTCCGTACGTGTGTTGAACACGAAGGTGCCGTCCGTTCGGCGCTAGGATCATCGGTGATTTGGATCACGACGAGTACGACTCCATCAACCTCGTTCTCTTGAACGCTTCCGCTCGCGATCTACAAGGGTATGTAGATGCACTCCTCCCCTCTTGTTGCTAGCATCTCCTAGATTGATCTTGGTGACACGTAGGAAAATTTTGAATTTCTGCTACGTTCCCCAACATAACTGACATGCTCGATTACTGCTCCGAAGACATTGACGGTATGGACAATGATGCCGGAGAAGAGCAGGCCCAAAACCCGTCGTTTACCGGACGCTGGACGGCCACCTCGTCGTATGACATGTACATGGTGGATACACCCAAAGAGGGTAATGGCGATAACGAGAAAGATCCAGTCGAGGATAAACCTCCTGAGATACGGCCAAAGCGCCGACGTCAGCGGCGCCGCTCTAAATCACGCCATGGAAAAGACAGCAATACCAGCACGAGAGACAACAATACTCCGGACGACGTCGAAGACCAAGAAGACCCCGTCGAGGCAACCAATGAATAGGACGATCGGGAAGATGGGCAATTTAGCCCTGATGAACAGGCCGTAAACGAAGACTCGGGGGACAATAATTATCTTCCACTCTCCGAGGATGAGGTGAGCCTCGGCGACGAAGACTTTATCATGCCTGGGGAACCCCTCGAGCAGGAGCGCTTTAAGCGCCGGCTAATAGCCACTGCAAGGAGCCTGAAAAAGAAGCAGCAACAGCTTCAAGCTGATCAAGATCTACTCAACAACAGGTGGACTAATATCCTGGCAGCCGAGGAATAAGGCCTCGAGCGCCCAGCCAAAAGTTACCCGAAGCGTAAACTGCTACCTCAATTCGACGACGAGGCACTTGAGCTCGTACCATCAGCACATAACGCGGCTGACCGACCACCGCGTGGCCTGGACAAAACGGCAACTCAAGCCGAACACGAGCCCATACTACCTCGTCGTAAAGGTAGAGACACAACAGCTCGGGGATATACATATGACCTGCGGCAGGACCTGGAAAATAGAGCAGGTCAGACCAGATTGATCTACGGATCGCGGGGGCACGCCCCGACACGCAACTACGGCTATCTAGCCTGACGTGACAAAAATAACCACGTCCGGGCCGAAAACCGCAGACGGAGTCCATCCGAGCTATGTCGCGACTTGGCCCGATATAGAGGCGCCACATACCCCTCTGCTTCACTGATGAAGTAATGGAGCACGAATTCCCAGAAGGGTTTAAACCCATGAATATCGAATCATATGATGGAACAACAGATCTCGCGGTATGGATTGAGGACTTTCTTCTCCATATTCATATGGCCCGCGGTGATGATCTTCATGCCATCAAATACCTCACGCTAAAGCTCAAGGGACCAGCTCGGCACTGGTTAAACAACCTGCCAGAAAACTCCATTGGCAGCTGGGAGGACTTGGAAGGCGCCTTCCGCGATAACTTCCAAGGCACATACGTTCAACCTCCGGATGCCGATGACTTAAGTCACATAGTTCAACAACCCGGAGAGTCAGCCAGGAAATTCTGGACTAGGTTCCTAACTAAAAAGAACCAGATCGTCGACTGTCCGGATGCCGAAGCCCTAGCGGCCTTTAAGCATAGCATCCATGACGAATGGCTCGCCCGACACCTCGGCCAAGAAAAGCCGAAGTTCATGGCAGCCCTCACAACACTTATGACCTGCTTTTGCGCGGTTGAAGATAGCTGGCTAGCCCATAGCAATAATAATGCAAGCGAACCTGGCACATCTGAAGCCAGAAATAGCAACGGCAAGCCCCGACGCAACAGGCACAAGCATCGAAGCAACGGTGACAATACCGATGACACGACGGTCAATGCCAGATTCAGTGGCTCCAAGTCCGGCCAGCGGAAGAAGCCATTTAAAAGAAACAATCCGGGCTCATCCAGCTTGGACCGCATACTCGATCGTCCATGTCAGATCCATGTCACCCCCGATAAACCAGCCAATCATACCAACAGAAGCTGTTGGGTCTTTAAACAGGCCGGCAAGTTAAATATCGAGAACAAGGAGAAGGGGTCGCAAAGTGGGACGAGGAGCCCCATCCGTCGAACACAGGGGGACAGAAGAAGTCCCCCCCCCAGGTTAAAATGGTGAGCATGATATACGTTACCCATATCCCCAAGAGGGAGCGCAAACGCGCGCTCAGGGACGTCTACGCGATAGAGCCAGTCGCCCCAAAATTCAACACATGGTCATTCTGCCCGATCACCTTTGATCGCAGGGACCATCCGACTAGTATCCGTCATGGCGGTTCAGCCGCACTGGTCCTCGACCCAATCATTGATGGATTCCACCTCACGCGAGTCCTCATGGACGGTGGCAGCAGTCTCAACCTGCTCTATCAGGATACAGTCCGCAAGATGGGCATCGATCCATCAAGGATCAAGCCCACAAAAACTACCTTTAAAGGAGTAATACTAGGTGTAGAGGCCCGCCGCACGGGCTCAATCACATTGAAAGTCGTCTTCGGATCCCCGGACAACTTCTGAAGCGAAGACTTGATCTTCGATATCGTCCCCTTCCGCAGTGGCTATCACGCACTGCTCGGACGAACTGCATTTGCTTGATTCAATGCGGTGCCACACTATGCTTATCTCAAACTCAAGATGCCCGGACCACGCGGTGTCATAACAGTCAATGGAAACACGAAACGCTCCCTCCGTACCGAGGAGCACACCGCAGCCCTGGCAGCGGAAGTACAGAGCGACTTTATCAAGCAGAATTTTAATTCAGCGGCCAAGCTCCCGGACACTGTCAAACGAGTCCGGACTACTTCGCAGCATGACAGTCCAGCTCATCAAGAGTTCGACTAGCAATTCAGCCTCTGTCTCAGTCCCGACCATATGGCGGCATACGTATCGCACGTACATAACTACGCACTCAAAATACCATGGGCAAAGATGGAGGCATAACTCGATTGTGGTCCATAATACGGCTCGACCTTCCCCGGGCACACATACTTTCCCTTTTCTTTTTATCATTTTTAGGTTTCTTTTCCACAGGCCCCTCACGACGGCCTGATCACCGATCCTTTCGAAGGATGGATATACCAAGGCGGCAAGCAGCATAGACGTGTGGAGGAACCTCTAAGTGGTCTTCTTGACGATCACTCTACCTGTTTTCAGGACCCGCACGCAGCTCCCCCTTGGTCTCGGCATGTTAAATAGCCCTGGTGCTTATCGCACTATTTGTACAAATACACTTTGACGTATTAATCAAATTATAACGGAAACAGTTCGCGGACCGACTTATGTGGCACTGGCTTACTACTTCATTTTATTTCGCTATTCTTATCGATTACACCCATACACTTTTGGTATGCCTTAATTCGCTAGGGGCTTCATTGCGCTCCATACTACGGCAACAAGTCCGAACACTTTTTACAGTATAGTTCGGCACCCCGAATATAGCATTATATGCATCGGCTCCGAATCATGTCTTTAGTCAATAGTTGGGTTGCCCGGCTCCTGTGCTTACTACCTTATGTTCCGTCCTATCGGCTAGGGTAGTAAAGGGAGAACTACTGCGATTGTGTTTCTGGTTCATTCGGATAAACACCTCAGTAGAGAAAGCCAAAAACTGACTGTCATGATGCAGCGAGAGCTCGTCAGCTATTCGGAGGTTAAAATCTCTTGCGATTTTTTCCCGCATTATGCGACGAATCGGCCTCCACCCGATCAGGTGTTTACACCACCCTAGTCCGGATTCACAAATACTAACTAGGGCTCAACCTATATTCCTATTGTCAAGCTCCTATGGCTAAGTGAGGGTGATAAAGCCACATAGTCCGATTGCCTGGTTCGTTGCGCTAAACACCTCCTTCAAGGACCAAACTCTTGGATCAAGAGTGTTTAGGTTCCAACCCTAACACCCCCGTACTACCTACGTGGGGGCTGAAGCTGACGATTGGCCAACTCTCAGATTTAGTAAAACGGCCGCACAGGAGGCAAAATTTTAAGTAAATAACAAGCATTATATTACATATCAGCTTTGTTCCATAGTACATGACGGGATAACATGAATGTATTCATTCAAAGATAATGTCTTTTGCACACTGGCCCTCTACAATGCGGGATCCCTCCAGGATATCATCAAAATACCGCTCGGGCGTGCAGCGCTCCTTGCCCGCGGGCGGTCCCTCGGTCGCGAGATTTTCGGCATTCATCTTCGCCCACTACACCTTGACACGGGCGAAGGCCATCCGCGCACCTTTGATGCAGACCGACCGCTTGATGGCATCAAGCTGAGGGCAGGCATCGACCAACCGCTTCACGAGCCCGAAGTAGCTGCTGGGTATGGCTTCGGCAGGCCATAGACGGATTATCAAATCCTTCATGGCCAATTCGGCCACCCTATGCAGTTCGGTCAGCTGTTTCAGCTGATCGCTAAAGGGCACCGGATGCTCTGGCGCAAGGTATTGCGGCCAGAACAGCTTCTCCGTTGAGTTCCCCTCTTCAGCTCGGAAGAACTCCGCAGCATCAGCAACACTGCACTGCAGATCCGCAAACGCTCCTGGAGAACTCCAAATCCGGGTCAGTAAGAGGTACCTTTTCTTCACAAATTTGCTCTGCATAATAAAGGCCTTACTCGCCGCGATTTTCCTGGCCTCCTGGATTTCCTGGAGGGCACCTTGGGCTTCAACCCGGGCCTCTTGTGCGCTTTGGCGGGCCTTAGCAAGTGCGGACTCTTGGTCCGCAATCTTGCGCTCCAAGGACTCGGACTTCTTTACGGCGTCCTGGAGCTCCTGCTGGACCTCCCTGACCCTTGCCTCGTGTTTTTCGCAAGCGGCTTGTTCCTTCGCCGCTCTCTTCTGTGCCTCGGCCAGCGCGTTCTTGAGGGACTCCACCTCGGTCGCAGATCCTATGGAATATCATGATAACATGATCAACACAAACAATTCATATCTTTCTACATCTGAATAGGCCATTGCATACCTTGCTTGTCCTCTAGTTGTTTTTTCACACGGCCGAGCTCTTCCTCGGCCCGCTCCAGACTCTGCTTCAGTTTGGAGACTTCAGTGGAATGGGAGGTCGCAGCCAACATCGGCGCCTGCTTATTCACATAGACATGTATGGTTAGTCTCCTGCGAAAGTTATTTGATCCTTTGTCCGGCTTTTCTTTTTCGAACACCGGACAGAGTCTCAAGGGCTACTGTCTATACTATGACATTCTTTTTGCATAATTACGTCACATACCTCAAAGCCTGTTAGAAGGCTGGTGCAGGCTTCGGTCAATCCGCTCTTAGCGGACTGAACCCTCTCAACCACCGTACCCATAAGGATACGGTGTTCCTCAAGAATGTAAGCACTTTGCAGCGCTTCCAATAGAGTATCCGGTGCCTCTGGATGGACAGAGGTCACCGGCAGAATAGGTGCACCTCCTTCTTTCGAAGGAGGATGCTTGCCTGATTCCAGAGCTGTATGGACCTCCGGAATAGTATTCAGCTGGCGGCCGAATTGGATACGGCCCCCATCGCCAGTCTCCAGGGGGATTCGCTCCCCCATGTGTCCGGCGGCCGAGGTATCACCCTCTGGCGCCACCCTGACGGCATCCTGTACCCCTCCTTGGCCTGGGAAGGTCCTTCGGGACAACACCTCAGCATCGTCTGTGGCCTTGGGAGAGGAGGCCGCCGGAAGTGACCCGCTGTCCATCACATTTGGATACAGCGAATTCCCCAAAGATGAGGATCGCTGGGGGCGGGCGTGGGCCGAACTACAGTGCATGATTCGATATATTAAAACCACGAAGTAAAGAAGTTGGATATATGTGTGTATAAGTGCCTTTGAGTACTTACGAGTCGACCAGGGGCTTCTCCCTGGGGCGCCACTCGGAGCTGCTATCAGTGTCCCGCGCGGAGTTGTCCGCGAGGGAGACCCTCCCCTTCTTGGATGCCTCTGCCTCCAGATCCATGGAGGCCGCCCTTTTCTTCCTTCCCCCCTCGGGGGGAGAGTTGCTTTCCTCCTCCTCCTCGTCGTCCTCGGCGGCGGGGGAGGAGTGGGTTTTGGCGTCCTCGGACGTCACATCCGAAGTGCCTTTACGGCGAAGGCCGCCTCTTCCCGCCTGGCCCTTCTTCTTGGCCTTCTTCTCCGGCGCCTGGTAGGGCGCCGGAACCAGCATCTTCGTCAGAAGTGAGATAGCTGGGTTTTTAGGAAGCGGAGCCGGACACTGGATCCGCTCCGCCTTCTTTGTCCAGCCATGACAAGACAAATGGGGAAGCTTAGACATCTTCCTTGAATGTACATGTGAAGGGTACACCTTGAAATACGAAAAACTTACCGGACTGGCGGAATGGGTCAGGTTGTACCCACGGTCCTCGGTCGTCTTCGGCCACGTCTCATTGGCCTTAAAAAGTACCTTCCAGATGCCTTCGTGTGTAGTGCCGAAGAACTGTTGCAAGGTCTGGTGCTTGGCCGGATCGAACTCCCACAAATGGCAAGTCCGGCTTTGACAAGGAAGGATCCGGCGAAAAAGCATCACTTGGATCACGCTGATGAGCTTAATGTTCTTGTCCACCGTGCTCTTGATGCGCATCTGCAGCGCTGTTAGCTCGTCCGACGAAGCCCAGTTCAGGCCCTTCTCTAGCCAGGAGGTGAGCCGCACCGGGGGCCCGGACTTAAATTCGGAGCCGCGGCCCAGGTGGTGTCACGGGGCTCTGTGACGCAGAACCACTACTGTTGCCACCCTTTGACGGTCTCCACGAAGGTACCTTTAGGCCATGAGACGTTGGATAGCTTGCTCACCATAGCGCCTCCGCACTCTGCGTGTTGACCACCCACCACCTTCGGCTTCACATTAAAGATGTTTAGCCACAATCCGAAGTGGGGTGGGATGCAGAGGAAGGCCTCGCACACGACAATGAATGCCGAAATGTTGAGGAAAGAATTTGGAGCTAGATCGTGGAAATCTAGCCCATAGTAGAACATCAGTCCGCGGACGAAGGGGTGGAGAGGAAACCCTAACCCGCGGGCGAAGTGGGGAATAAACACCACCCTCTCGTGGGGCTCTGGGGTGGGGACGATCTGCCCCTTGGCCGGAAGCCGGTGGGCAATTTCCTGGGCCAAGTACCCCGCCTCCCGGAGCTTCGTGATGTCCTTCTCCGTGACAGAGGAGGCCATCCACTTGCCCTGCGCTCCAGATCCGGACTTGGTCGAAGTGCTTTTTTGAGGCGGAAAGGATGGAAGCTTGGGCGTTGGAGCTCGAGAATGGGTGGGCAGAGAGAAAGAAGGCGTGGGTGAAAGGGTGAATCCTTATCTCTTTATAAAGGCAGTGAATATCAAGCACCTCCCCATTCGCCTTAAAACTTGCCTATTCCCCAAGGGCCATGCAGACGGCGCGGTTGGATTACCCATGCCCACATTGATGAGAATCCCGCAATAAGGGGACACGATCTCTGCTTCGACAAGACGTGCCAATGAAAACCGCATCTCGAAACATGGAGCGGGAGGCTAAAAACCGGTTCGAAATAATGACCGGGCAGGGACGTAATGTCTCGCTACAAAAGTTGTCAGTAGATGGGACTCATGAAAAAATATACTCTCTGCGGTTGTGTGTGGTACTTGTTTTGCAGAGCCGGACATGTTTTCTGTGTTCGAAGGCTGCTTTGGAGTATTCGGAGGAGGAACCCGCCTTGCAATGCCGAAGACAATCTGCGTGCCGGACACATCGTCATTGAAGCCTAGTTCAGGGGCTACTGAGGGAGTCCTGGATTAAGGAGTCCACGGGCGGGCTATGTGACGTGGGTCGGACTAATGGGCCATGAAGATACAAGGCAGAAGACTTCCTCCCATGTCCGGATGGGACTCTCCTTTGCGTGGATGGCAAGCTTAGCGTTCGGATATGAAGATTCCTTCCTCTGTAAACCGACTCTGTACAACCCTAGGCCCCTCCGGTTTCTATATAAACCGGAGGGTGTAGTCCGTAGAGGCAATCACAATCATACAGGCTAGACATCTAGGGTTTAGCCATTACGATCTCGTGGTAGATCAACTCTTGTAATCCTCATATTCATCAAGATCAATCAAGCAGGAAGTAGGGTATTACCTCCATCAAGAGGGCCCGAACCTGGGTAAACATCGTGTCCCCCGTCTCCTGTTACCATCGACCTTAGACGCACAGTTCGGAACCCCCAACGCAAGATCCAGTTCGGAACCCCCAACGCAAGATCCGCCGGTTTTGACACCGACATGAGGCACTACTAGGGAAAACCTTATACACAGAATCTTACCAGTAGCGCGTGACAAAAACAAGCGCCACTACTACTTACCACTAGCGCGTGGCAAACAAACGCGTTGTAGCTAAGTTTATAGCAGTAGCGCGTCTCAGGGAAGAAGCGCTACAACTACAATTCCCCTACTATTCTCGCTAGGCTACCAATAGTAGTAGCGAGCTTAAGCAAAGCGTGTTGCTGCTAAGGTTGTTGTACCAGCGTGTTTTACGTAGAAAGCGCTACTGCTAATGAAAGGAAAATAAAATGAAAAACATATAGAAAAGTAAATGAAAATGAAAGAAATAGAAAGAGGGGAAGGAAAGAAAAATGTGAAGGAAAACAAATGAAAAAGGAAAATCAATGAGAAAGACGTAAGAGCAGCGTGTTTTCAGGACAGGCGCTATAGCTAACTTAGCAGTAGCGTGTTTTGTCAGCCAACGCTATAGCTAATGTAGCAGTAGCGCTTTTCCTGGAACGCGCTATTGCTATTTTTGACTTAACTGCGCGCTTCTTCTTCCCCACGGCCACTTCCCCCAAATCGAACTCATCTACTCTCGTCGCCGTCATCGCCCTGCATCGCCGTCGGCCGCCGCGTGCTCTCCCGTCGCCCTCCGCATGCCCTCGACGCCGCCCCCGACCCCGACCTCGACGCCGCCCCGGCCCTGACATCGACGCCGCCCTACATCGCCGCCCTCTGCCGCGCGCCCAAGGCCCGACCCGGCCTTGACGCCGCCTGCCCCTCCCTCGGCCGCTCCCTAACTCCGTCGACACCCGAGGTTAGCACGTCTACACCTCATCCTCCTCCCCTACCTCTGCCTAGCTAGGGTTCCTAGGGTTCATCAAATTTTAGAGTGCGTCAAATTAGTTAGGGTTCATCAAATTAGATGCTAATTAGGGCAGTAGTTCCTAGGTAGGGTTCATCTAATTAGTTAGTACTTGTAGATGCTTAAGAACTAGGGCAGTAGTGCTTAATAGAATTAGTAAGAAAATTAATAGAACTAGTTGAACTAGTTTATTTTTAGTTACTAGTTGAATTAATAGAACTAGTGTATTTTTAGTAAGAAAATTAATAGAATAGTTTATTTTTAGTAAGAAACTAATTTATTTTTATTTATAGTAAGTGTTTAGTTGAATTAATAGAACTAGTTTATTTTTAGTAAGAAAATTTATCTTTAGTTGTTATTTTTTAGTTAAAGCAATTATTCCCGCATCAACGTCGACGATGCCTATCCCGCATCCTCGTCGTCGACTCGGCGGTGGACACCTGCTTGATCAGAGGGGCCATGTCCGGGACTGGGCCCCGTTGGGCTGGTACTGGGAGGTGCTACCTACCGGGGGGCGCAGCTTGGTGAGGAGCCAGCCCGTCGTTGACCCGAACCTTCTTTGGTGGTGGTCGCGTGGGCCAGTGACGGTGCAGAGGCTTGAGGACCCCGCGGAGGTGGTACGTCACCGTGTCAGCGAGGAGGACGAGCACGTCCGTCACTACATGGTTGCGTTGGAGGGCGGGTTCTCCAATACCTGGCAGGTTCTTCAGGGATCTCACTGGAGCTATGATCATGTGATGGTTCCTTCTCTTTGGTTGTCAACCGCCCGCACCGATACCCGTCGTTCGCTAGGGTTTTAGTTGTATTAGTGATGTTATATGTGTGATACTATTTGAGATGTATTAGTGATAATATTCGACGATGTACGTACGCAAGAGATGATTTAGTTTTGCTTATTGAATGCATGCTAATTTGAATACTTATTTATTTTACGATTTGGTTTTGCTTATTGAATGCTCAAATTGGAGAAGTACTCCTATTTTGAATGCTCAAATTGGACCCCACTATGCAAGGCGTATGCATTTGATTAGTTGATAGCTTATAGGGTTTTTGTTTTTGCAGAAATCAAGGAGCCCCTCCATCATCCCCGCCGTCGTCCCCGTCACTGACCCCCTCCGACCTCGAGGTGGGACCAGCCAAATCTCCATGTCAATATGAGTCCTATAAGATATTTTTAAATGTTTTTGCTCATATTTTCAACCAATGAAATGCAATGACCATCAAGTTTGAATGCTCATATGATGTAGATAAAAACATGTATATCTTGTGTTGCTCGAATAGGATATGTGCTTGCGTGGCCAGTCATGTTTGCAGGTTACACCTCCGAGTGGCCTATGTTTTGCCGGAGTGTTGATTAATTTCCGTTCCGGCAAATTTCAGGCGCTCGATATGTCCTTTTTTAGCAAAGGTCATGCCAGATTTTTCCATGAATTTTGGCATGACTCGTGCTAGAATATGTAGGAAATATCGAGTGGCCTGGATTTTCTAGAAAGATAATTTAACGACATTTCGGGTTGACTTTAAGTCTGTCGAGGCTCCATCATATATGAGAGGACGAAGAATCCTGACTGTTGTCGTGGGGGTCGCTTCTCCTTCGTTCCCGTGTGCTAGACATTTTGGTGTAATGCACTCGGGGACGAAGGGAGGAGAGACCATCACCGACGGTCGAATATATACACCACGTGAGCTGAGAGTTTTCAAGAAAAGACTCGGCGGACCGATAGTCAACCCGTGATGAATAATAATGATCTAATTTAGTTTTTGTAGTACATATATTTAATTGTACAAGTTTAATCTTTGAATTATAAACATAGGAAATGTCGTCATCGGACGACGAAAGTCTCCCGGGGGAGTGCGACTGGTGCAACGACGACCGAGGTCTGTGCGACAGGCCTCACCTGGACGAAGGTCGGCGCTTCAGCATTAAGCTCCAGGAGACCTTCGATGTTGAAACGGTACGCAACGGCGACAAGTGTTTTTTTCGTAATTAAGCACGACTTCAACTATTCCAATGTGTAATTTTCATCTTTTACAATTCAACTAGCTTATCCCATGCCATGCAAGACGCTATGTCTTGGAGATGATGGATTTTGAAGACCATGAAAGTTCCGAAACAAAGAAAATTCACCTAAGGACCCATCATGGTATGGATTTTGAAGTAAATCTATACAATTCTGAGAGCGTAACCCATTTTGGTTGCACAAATTGGGAAGCACTTTGCAAGATGTATAGTTTTTATGAGGGTATGCTTGTCACCATGGATCTTGGTGATCCTGACATCACCCAAGACAATATGGACATTTGGGTCCTTGTTGATACGCTTTCAATTCTACCACTATATGAGTTTCTCAAACATAGTTATTAACTAATTTATATTGTTTATTTCAAAATAGTTGACAGCTTATTTTCATTGACAGCTTATTTTTCATTCTTCAAACAATGTGTGGAAGATGGTAGACAGAACCTACTACACCGATGGCTCAGAATTAACTTATCAGGAGAAAAATCATCTGATCGCATTTTGTACTGATCTTGAGACTTACAATATCTATTATCAAACTCCTTCACATTATGGTCAATACGTGCCACTAGTGCACGTGTTGAACTACGGTAACATCCATGGAGATGCCATGGTAAGATTTTTTACTATTATGACATCTGTGCATCTTTTGCATACTTCTAAAACTGAACTACATTGCTAACTATGAAGTTATTACTATATTTTTCAACTGAAAATCCCGAAGGATTGTGTGCCTCATCTGATGTTTCAGAATGGTCGCCTTGATGTTTTGAACATACAGCCAGGTCATCCTACGAATCACACCTATCCATATCAGATTTCTAAAACCGGTTGAGACATGATAATCAACGAATGGAAAAAAAATGTATGGTCAGTCGTAGGGAGGTTCTTGGAAGCAACATTGTGCGGAAGGCAAGAATTGGAGACAGGATAATCTCCATTCTCCATAATGGAGAGTTAGGGCCTATCTTGTTTTATGCTATTTTACCTAAGAGAAGGTAGTAGGTCCTATGAGAGAGAAGTAGGTCCTAGGTACAATGTTTATTATGTGATACGATGTGTTAGAGTTGATGATGAGGAGGAGTTGTGATTATGAATAGTGACCAACTTGCTATGTGATGTCTCATTGATGAAAATGATGATCATGAGGAGGTGTTATATGACAATGATGTATTATGATGATAAGTTGTTAATGATATGATGATGATGATATTTATTATATCATTGGGTGAAAGAACCGCGGTACATCCACTTGAAACTAGTCCACGGTTCTTTCACCCAGTGATGTAATAACTCATTATGATGTAAAAACAATCTCTAAATTGCTGCTGTATGAAAACTTGTATAAAGGTGTATGAATACAACATGAAATAAAAATGAAGTATAATACAGAATAATAGTAGTAGCACGGGCTGCGAGAAGCGCTACTAGTAATTACCAGTAGCGCCCTTTCCAGGAAGCGCTACTACTAAGTGGATATAGCAGTAGCGTGGGTTAACCCACGCTACTGCTAACCTTTAGCTGTAGCGCCATACCAGTAGCGCTGCCGCCCGCGCTACTGGTAGGCCTAAAACCCGCGCTACTGCTAGGCTTTTCCCTAGTAGTGAGGGCATGCCGCGTCGCTGCCCGCGTGGCCTTGGCAACGAGGGCTTCATTATCCTCAGAGGCGGCCTTGTGTTGCGTGGCGGCGACATCATGGGTAGCCTGGCGGCAGTTTTCCTCTCCGCCGCAGCGGCCCTCCAACCAGCCCTCTTGGCCGTTTCTCGGGTGAGCTCCTCCGGCGAGAGCACCTTCTTGCGTTTCTTCTTCTTCGAGGCCGCTGTATGGGCGGCGGTGGCCGTGGAAGGAGTGGGAGGGCGGGAGGATTTTGGGAGAGAAGGGGGAAATGAGAATGTTGTGTCTCCGACAGGCGGACCAGTGGGAGGGCAAGGGCGCATGTCGCGTGCGTCCGCATTTTGTCCGTTTTGGCACAAAAGCGACCCAAATTTGTGCCGGAAATGTATCATGGATGGACAGAAAACGGATGCCCGTCCGTTTGCGATGGCGCGTTGGGCCACATTTTCTATCTGTTTCGACACAAATGGACAGAGACGGACCAAATGCGGTCGCGCGTTGGAGTGCTACAGAAGGGTTGATTGCTGGATGTTAGTGTTGGTTCCTAGAGGTGGCTTATTTAGTTGTGGTCGTCTCGTCATGTTGCACTCCTAGTTGGGGGTGGCCTTTAGATTCACTAGCAAAAGGTCCATGCGTTTCAACAGGGAGAAAAAAAATAATTTCCAACGACCATGACCATATTTTACTTCATCACAAAGATACAGTATCACTATTAATTTCCTGAAATCATGAACATTTTTTATACTCGTGCACACATTAAAAATCATGAACATTTTTCAAATTCATGAACATTTTTACAAATTTTCAAACATTTTCTAAAATGAAGAACATTTTTTGAATTCATAAAAAATGTATACTATTTGCAACATGTTTTAAAAAATTTATCATTTCCTAAAACAATTTTCTTGAATCGTCGAACATTTCTAGAATTGACGTACAATTTTTCAGACATTGGGGAACAATTTTGGAAATTCACGAACATTTTTTCATTTGAAAACCTTTTTTTGGTTTTAACGAACATTTTTTGAAATGCATGATCATTTTTTTGGTCATCGAACTATTTATGAATGAATAAACTCTTTTGTAAGTCACAAACAGTTTTTGAATTATTAGGATATTTTTTCCATTCATGGACATTTTCTGAATTGGCAAAATTTTGTTCAATTTCATTAACATCTTTTAATACACGGACCTTTTAAAAAATCATGAACAATTTTTATTTCCCGAACATTCGGTATCAAAATTCGAACATGTTTTGAATAAGCAAAAAACTTTTTACAAAATCGCGGACATTTTTTAATACACAAATATTTTATGGTTTATAAAACATTTTATTTGAAAATTCCCTTTTTAAAATTTTCGGAACTTTATTGAAATCCCAAAATATTTAATGTAAAAAAACGAAAACAGAAAAGGAAAAGGAGAAGGAAAATAAAACACACAATTTTAAAAACAGGCTGCCCGAACATTGGTCGGCCCAAACAGGCACGCCAAGTCTTCTCCCGATGTATTGGACGTCCCTACTGTATTGGCCGGCCCAGATGAGGGATTACCCTATGTGATTTTTTTTCTATCAATTATAGGTGACACTGGTTTTTTAATACAGTATAGACCCAAGCGCTCATATACACGCACATGCACTCACCCCTATGAATGCATACACGCATACCCTACCCTATGAGCACCTTCGAAAGACTGAGCCGGCATATCATCTTAAAATTTATGAAGTCGCTGTAGGCACCTCGTCGTCGATGGGAATGTCTCTTCCCACTGAATGCGCATCGCCAAAAATTCTGAAATAAATTCAGGAATAAATGCGAGCATCAAGACTTGAATCCTGGTGGGCTGGAGATACCCCTCTAACCATCCAACCACAGATTGGTTCGCAAGTGACATTGGTGGGTAATATTTTGCAACTTTATGGGCAATCTCCGTGACGTACCACCAGAAGCAATAGCCCCTTAATTATGAATTGCAAAATGGCTCGCACGTTGCAACGAGAGAAAAAAAATTGAAATCACCAATGGCTATGATCTTATTTTGTGCATCACTCTCATTATCTTGAAATCATGATTTTATTTTTGAAAATCATGAACATATCCGAAATCGTGCACTCAAATACTTGA
Organism: Aegilops tauschii subsp. strangulata; assembly: GCF_002575655.3. Lineage (NCBI taxonomy): Eukaryota > Viridiplantae > Streptophyta > Magnoliopsida > Poales > Poaceae > Aegilops > Aegilops tauschii. Next base: position 46,939,369 of record NC_053037.3, read on the forward strand.
ATTTTTTTACAGATTTCAAACATTTTGTAAAATCTTGAACATTTTATAATATTTCAAAAAATATTGTGAATATTTTGAGAAAACATGGTGGAGAAATTTTGAAATTCATGTGCATTTTTATTTAGCGAATTTTTTTTAAACTGCATGATCATTTTTTGAATCAATGAACATTTTTTGAACCAGTAAATTATTTTGTAAGTCATGAACAGTATTTTCTTTTGGAGGATATTTTTCAATTCATGAACATTTTTGTATTTGCAAAAAATATTTTCAACTTCATTAACAATTTTTAATACATGAACTCTTTTGCAAAAGCATGAACCTTTTTGGCCTTCCCAAATATTTCTTTTCAAATTGCGAACATTGTTTGAATATGCTAACATTTTTTACAAACATGAACATTTTCTGAATCCACAAACTTTTTTGAATTATTAAACATTTTGTTCCAAAATTTAAAAAGTATTTTATGAAACTTTTTTGAGGTCCCAAATTATTTGTAGTAGAAAAAACAAAGACAGAAAATAAAAAATAAAAACAAATTCTTTTAAAAAGGCCACAGGGACATCAGCGGCCCAAACAGGCACGCTGTGTTTCTCCCAGCGGGATGAGCGCAGTGTAGAAGGTTCCTACTACATGGGCCGGCCCAGGCGGGGATTCCCCTATGTGAAACGTGTTTTATCATATAGGTGGCATCGGCGAAATCACTAATTGAGGAGTACTCATTGCAAAGATCACACCCACCTTCTCAGGTTGCGACAAGTGGGCGCTACATGCGCGCCACTTGTCGCAACTTGGAAGTTTCCCTTTTTTCGTAAATCTGTTTATTCAAAACGTTTTATCTCTTAAACCGTGCGTCCAAATCTTGAACCGTTTTCGCCCTTGGATTCATCGCGTCGAGATATTCAAAACTAGATCCCATGTTGATAGGTTTTAACGAACCTTTTTTTCACAAAAGAAATCAGATGAAAAAACCGAACCGGGAGCACGAGTTTTTTCCCTTTTTGAAAGAGCCATGCCCGTGCCTCTGGCGAAATTAGAAGCGTGCCTCTCCGAGAAGTAAAACCGTGCCTTTCGCGGAAGGAAAAAAACAGAGAAAACGTATTTTTTTCGTTTTCGAGGAGGCACGGCCGTGCCTCTCGCGAAAGCACAACGATGCCTCTCACAGAAGCAAAACCATGCGTCTCGCGAAAGAAAAAAACAGAAACCCCCTTTTTTCCGTTTCCGAGAGGCACGGCCGTGCCTCTCACGAAAGTACAACTGTACCTCTCGCGGAAGCAAAACCGTGCCTCTCACGAAATCGAAAAAAACAAACAGAAAACACATTTTTTTCGTTTCCGAGAGGCATGGCCGTGCCTCCCACGAAAGCACAACCATGCCTCTCGCGGAAGAAAAAAGAATAGAAAACGCGTATTTTGTTTCTGAGAGGCACGAGCGTGACTCTCGCGAAAGCAAAACCGTGCTTCTCACAGAAGAAAAGCCGTGACTCTCGCAAGACAAAAATAACGCGTTTCGCGCAAAAAAAATTCCGAAATTTTATCCAAAAGCTAAGGAAGACCGGTGGAAAAACGAAGCTCGAAAAAACCCGAGAAAAATCGTTTTAAAAGCCGAAAACGCGTGCGGAAAAATAAAAAAAATCTGGAGGGAGCGTCCAGAGCACGACACGTGATGGGCGGCTGAGAGCGCGCTAAGTAGCGCTAATTGTTGTGAGACTCCCGAAGGAGAGCTCGTCAACTAGTTGCTCTCTCGCATGGGTGAGTAATATCTTACAATTTTGGGACAATTTCGGTGACGTGCCACCAGAAGCAATAGCCCATTTATTATTAACTAGCAAATATGCTCGTGCGTTGCAATGGGAGAATAAAAATATGTGCCCGCGCCTAAAAAAATGCCTCAGAAAATACACCATATAAAGAATACATGTTGCAAACGCCAGAAGCAATTTCGATGACATACCGCCAGAAGCAATAACCCTTTTTCTAGATACGTTTGCTTGAAGTATCCTTGAAAAAAAAGTACACCATATATAGAAAATTATTAATTGGCGTACCGCCAGAAGCAATAGCCCCTTTTCTCAATATGTCTGCTTGACGTATCCTTGAATAAAAATACATCATATAAAGAAAAGTATTAATTAGGGGTGCATCCTAAACATAATTTTAGAAATAATTAACATGTGGGTCAATAGCATATTTCAAATTTACGTATTTTTCTGAGGGATTTCCATATATAAAATGCTTCATTTGGAGTTAGGGGTTGAAAGATATGATTGGTTTTAAAAGCATTTGAATCTCTAAAAAAAGAAAAAAAGGTTAAAAATAGAGTAATTGGGCCAAAACTGCAAAATTGTGCAGCCCATCTAGTAAGTCACGCTTGGGCGAGGGAACTTTATCCTACACCAATAGGTATTGGAGAAAATGCAGAAAAAAAAGGTAACAAGGGGCTCTTTGAAAAACGCAAAATGTTTTTATTATTGAAAATTACAAGGGAGTTTCTGCAAAATGAAATGTTTTTGTCTGTTCATCATTTTAAATTGTATTGCGGCTTAATTACCAGTAACTGTAGGTGTTTTTCTGCAAAACAACATGATGGACGACCAGAAGCGCTCTTGCTTTGTTATTAACTAGCAAAAACGGCCCGTGCATTGCAACGGGAGAAAAAAAATTATAATCTTCAATGTCCATGACCATATTTTGTTGCATCTTCGAGATACACTATCACTCTCATTTTCGTGAAAATGCGAACAATTTTAAAAAATCATGACATTTTTTAAACTCATGAACATATCTAAAATTGTGAACACAAATTCGTGAACATTTTTACAGATTTTTGGACATTAACTAAAATAATGAACATTATACACTATTTGTAAACCATTTTTTTAAATGTGAACATTTTCTAAAGCATTTTCCTTGAATAGGCGAACATTTCTAGAGTCGAGAACATTTTTTTGGAAATTGGTGGAATGATTTTTGAAATTTGCGAGCATGTTTTTAATTTAGTGAACATGTTTTGAAATGCATGATCATTTCTGATTCAGCGAACATTTTATGAACCAATAAACTATTTTTTAAGTCATTAACAGTTTTTCAATTGTTAAGATATTTTTCAATTCATGAATATTTTTTGAATTGGTGCAATTTTATTCGATTTTATTAACCATTTTTAATATACAAATTTTTTTAGAAAATCATAAAAAAATCATTTCCTGAGCATTTGTTTTCAAAATTGCGAACATAATCTGCGAACATTTTTTAAAAACCTGAAATATTTTCTGAATCTACAAACATTTATGAATTATTAAACCTTTTATTTCAACATTCTTAATTTAAAAAAAAATTGGAACATTTTTATGTCCCAAAATATATAAAAGAAACAAAGACGGAAAGGAGCACGAAATTTAAAAAACAAGCCGTCCCAAACCGGTGCGCTGTTTCTTCTCCCTGCGCACAGAGTGCAGTATAGAAAATTCCTACTGCATGGGCCAGCCCAGGCAGGAATTCCTTGTGTGAGAAGTGTTTTATGATTGGCATCGGTTGGTAATATTTTACAACTTTGGGGCAATTTTGATGACGTACCGCCAGAAGCAATAGCCCTTTATTATTACGTATAGATATATATAGATTAAGTATAGATATAGATAGTATATAGATGGATATATAAGGTATCGATAGATTAGGTACAGATATAAATATAGATTTTATTCCTGTCTTTTTATCATAGGGGTTTCCCCAGTACTTTGTTCATCTTAGGTGTGGTGATATTAGGTTTTTGTCTCGTAACATATGTTTATTGGTCGATCATCTATGACGGGTCCCAAGGCCCAGTGACCGCTACTGTTCGGGCAACCGTTCGAGGGGGCAAAGACAAAGACCATGTGAGCATCTCCAATAGATGCGCTAAATAAACCGCGCACCTAAGAAAGACGGTTATATCGTGCGCGCTCGACCGAAAGTAGCACTCCAGCAGCCGCGCTATAATCCCGCGTGCGGTAAATAAGGTTCAACATGCTGGAAAAACTGCATCGCGCGCTGGGTATTTGGTGCCCCGCTCGCGCGCGCTGCAGAATCTGGGCTGCTGCAGATGGGCCCCCTGAATTGGGCGCCATGTTTCTGTGCATCTGAAAACCTCTTCGCCGCTCCCGCGCGCAAAAAGACTATTTCGACGCTGCAAAAGAATTATACCGCGCCGAGGCGAAACGCATCGGTTGGAGATGCTCCGAGCAGCGAGTGTTTTCGGGGAACTTTCGTGCTGGTCCGAACCGTACAATCGACTCCAAAGTCTAGTCTCATGTGGCCTGCTGCTGCTGGAAACGGCCGCTGCCCGCTACCCGGTGCCTCCCAGTCCAGTCTCTAGTCTCATATCATAGTCCCTCTCAATCGTGGAATTCTTGCAAATGCAACCTCCAAAGTCAGTCGAGTCTCCCCAGCCGGCGTAACCCGCATGACCCGCCAGAATCATGCAGTCAAAACCCCAAAAATGCTCCTGGATCCAAAGTTTCCTCTCCCGGCATCAGCCACGGTATTTTCATCATATTTTACGTATATAAGTAACTGCACCAACACACACGCACACCAAGTCCTAAACGAGTGGAGCGCGGTGTGCAGCTAAGCTAGCTACGGTCTTTCTTTTTTGTTTGTTGGGTGTGCAGTGCAGCTACGATCGATCTACGTACCGTGGCCGTGGCCATGGGCGCGCACCCCAACGCCAAGGACGACCCGCGGTTCCCATGTCGCCGCCGAGCCTGCGTGGACCCACCAATTCCACCGAAGACGCCGCCAGAGGTGCCCAAGCCCAACACCAATCGGGTGGTGGACCATGGTTTCGGGGACTACACCCAGTGGGTGCACTTAGCGTGTCCCCACTGATCCAGTTTCCACTCGACATGGTCTGTCCAGGCCGAGTGTAAAAAAAAAAGAGAGAAACAAGTTGTTCTCAGACCGTAGTCGACTGCCCGCAGTCGACCGCGGTCTCGGGGACTACACCCAGTGGGTGCACTTAGTGTGCCCCCACTGGTTCGGATTCCACCCGACATAGTCCGTCCAGGCCGAGTGGAAAATTTAGCTTCTCAGACCACAGTCGACTACACGCAGTCAACTATGGTCTCGGGGACTACACCCAGTGGGTGCACTCAGCGTGCCCCACTAGTTCAAAGATCCAATCGACACAACCTAGTCGACTCAAGACACAAGTTTCCTCAGTGGCAAATCAAAACACCCAGTGGGTGTACGGATGCGAAACGCAGACAGATGAAAAGATTCTTCAAATAAAGTTTTCAGGTAGCATATCCTAACAGAACAAGCTAAAAGAGTCAGTCAACAATCTGCTAACCTGGACGTTGCTCCGGAGAGCGGAGCTAGCGTCATAAGCAGCTTGGCTGGCTTCCCGGATCATCTTCATCTTCTCCATCATAATGCCCGCCTAGCGTATAGCCTCTTTGGCAGCATCCACCTGGTCCCCTGGGACGTGATGTGCAGCAAAAAGTGAAGGTGGATCTGCTGGAGTTTGCGCGGCTGACGCTGAAGGCTGAGCACTCGACAGTGGTATGGCGAAAATGACAGAAGTCCGACTGGCATTGCCGGCTTCCTGGATTACCGGTTCCGTCACCGGCGTCGACTGAGGCGTCGTGCCAGTGGACGTTTTCCTGCTTCTCCTTCCCAAGGGCCTCAGTGGCTCGTCCTCGTCGTCGTCTGGGAGATCAATGATGTTGGGAGGAGCTGTAAAAAGATCAGTCGCCAAAAATTCATCCTCGTTGGTTATACCGCAGTTCAATCGACAAAACAAAGACACGATCATGAAGGTTATACTTGGGTTGGAGGTGACCACATCTTCCATGTCCTCATCCTTGTTTTTGTAAGCAGAAGTCCCAGAGGTAGCGGCACTGCCAGTTTCAAGATTCATCCGGTCAAACCAAGGAAAAAGTAGACAACACAGAACCTCGGGTAAAGATGAAGACAGAGCACTCATGCGGAGGCAACAGGGATGTCAATTTTGATTTTGGGCAGAGCCTTCCAAGTCTTCTGCGTTACGACCTTGGACTGCTTCGGGGCCTTTTCAGTCGGTGCCGAAGAAGACGTCCGAGGACGCTTTGACGACTGCCCAGTTTGAACAGCCGCTTTGTTGCGGGCGCTTGCTGGATCGTGAGTGAGCTTGGATCGCCATTCCCTACAAGGAGGTGAGTCGACCTCTTCTTCATCACTCGGGTCGTCGCTCTCATCGTCCTCTTCACCATCGGAATGCCACTCGCCGCTCTCGCCTCCGCTCGCCTCCCCTTCCGGGTCCTGCTCCTGCTCTCCGTTGGGCATCGAATACATCTCAGTAAGAGCCTGGAAGACAACAAGCAAGACAAAAGTCAGTCGGTTGACTACAAGCGGTTACATGATAAATCAAGATAACACTCGGTAATTCAGAGTTGGACCTTGTCTGTTTCATACGAGTTGTCGAGTGGAGGGACTCTCCTGGCTCCCCTGGGGTTATCGTTGTTGCCAGTGATACCCCTCAACCACTTCTCCACCGTGTCCTCGTCGACTTCTTCTGGATGGACCCGAGTGGAATCTTCAATGCCCGAATACATCCACATCGGATGGTCACGGGCTTGAAGCGGCTGAATGCGTCGTCTGAGGAAGACTTCCAATAGATCCATGCCAGTCACGCCATCACGGATGAGCTGGACCACTCGGTCAACCAGCACCTTCACCTCCGCTTTCTCCCGCGGGGTCACTTTCAAGGCGGAGGGCTTCTCTACGCGAGCCATAGAAAAGGGGGGAAGTCCAGTCGACTGACCTGGAGTCGGCTGGTCTTTGTAGTAAAACCAGGTTGACTGCCACCCTCGGACTGACTCGGGAAGGATTATGGCTGGGAAAGAGCTCTTACCCCTCATCTGAATCCCAAGACCCCCACACATCTGGATCACTTTTGTCCTCTCATCACTCGGATTAGCTTTTTTGACCGACTGAGAGCGGCACGTGAAAATGTGCTTGAAGAGGCCCCAGTGTGGTCGGCAACCCAAGAAGTTCTCGCACGTAGACACGAAAGCGGCAAGATACACGATGGTGTTGGGGGAAAAATGATGAAGTTGTGCTCCAAAGAAGTTCAAGAAAGCTCGGAAAAAAGGATGAGGAGGCAAAGAAAACCCGCGGTCGACATGAGTGGCGAGGAGGACGCACTCACCCTCCTGCGGTCGGGGCTCAGTCTCGTCCTCCGGGAGCCGCACGGATCCGTGGGGGATCAATCCCTCCTCGGCCAGATCGTCGATGTCGTCTTGGCGAATCGTCGACTGGATCCAATCACCCTGGATCCAGCCGCGCGGCAGACCGGACCTCGACGATGATCCGCCCCAGCTGGACTTCTTCCCCTTCGCCTTCGCCGTCGCCTTCTTCGCGCGCTCCAAAGCCACTGTCTTCTCCTTCCCCATCTCAGCGGACGGAGCTCGAACAGAGCAGCGGCGCCGGGGCAGGAGCGAATGCGGTGGAGAAAACGGAGGAGGAGGAGGAAGAATGGGAACGCACTGTTCAAAAACCCCAGCCCGACGCCTTATATGAGGTTGCTTCCGAGTGACTGACCTGTGGACCCGGGCGATCTTATCAAATCCCGCAACAGTCGCGCGCGCGATACGCGGCAAAAAGGTGGTGCGGAAATCGAGGCGGCCCTGCCTTACCCAACCCGATTGCTGCGGCCTCCTCCGCCCCTCACGCTTCCCAAAAATTCGAATCCCACGAGATCCGCGGGCAACAGAGCAACCTGTCAAACGGAAGATTTTCTCCATATCAACGCTCAAAGCTTTTCAGTAAAAGTTCACTCGACAAAACCAAGAATAGATCAAGGCGACTGAAAAAGAAGTTGATGTCACCGTATTGATTCATCGATCCCAACAAGACACTTCCGAAGTGCGAAAGTTGAATCGGAAGCATTTTCAACTCCTTCTCCACGCAAACCCTGAACCATTCGGGGGCTAATGATGAAGCTATGTACCTTGGGTAGGGTCATAGGCCTGACCTAGACACCCTCCCCAAGGACATCACCCTAAAGCCAAAAGCATTCGAAGGGTACCATCACCCACTCGACCAGAAGCATTCCACTCGGAAGAATCACTGTCACTTGACTGTAACAGAAACCACTCGACATGCAGAAGATCTAAAGTTACTCTGCACGGCAACGGTCAGGCGTTTACTCTTAGACTTAATGATCATTTATAGCACTTTATTGCGGACGTTACCTGTAAGGCTTCCTCTTTATGTACATTGAACCCTGTGTAACGGAGGGGAGCTGGGGTCCTGGCGCACTCTATATAAGCCACCCCCTCCTCTGGGACAGGGGTTCGCACCCCTATAACTCACACACGCATAATCCAGTCGACCGCCTCTGGGCTCCGAGACGTAGGGCTATTACTTCCTCCGCGAAGGGCCTGAACTCGTAAAACTCGTGTGTACAACTTCGCCATAGCTAGGATCTTGCCTCCTCATACCTACCCCCCATTCTATTGTCAGTCTTAGATCCACGACAATGACTTCACACATAATAAGTATAGGTAGTAAACTTATTGAAAGTTAGCAAACATAGAATTGGTCACTTGAACAATTCATGAAAGAATATTGAAGGAAGAGAGATTTCACATATAAATATACTATCTTGGACATCTTTTGCAATTGTGAGCACTCATTAAAATATGACATGCTAAAAGGTTGATGTTGGACAAGGAAGACAACGTAATGGGTTATGTTTTCTTATATCCGAAATAAAGTATATTGTCATGGATTAGCCAACATGCTGAGCTTGCCTTTCCCCCTCATGCTAGCCAAATTCTTTGCACCAAGTAGAGATACTACTTGTGCTTCCGAATATCCCTTAAAACAAGTTTTGCCATGAGAGTCCATCATACCTACCTATGGATTGAGTAAGATCCTTCAAGTAAGTTGTCATCGGTACTTGCAATAAAAATTGCTCTCTAAATATGTATGATCTACTAGTGTGGAGAAAATAAGCTTTATACGATCTTGTGATATGGAAGCAATAAAAGCGACGGACTGCATAATAAAGTTCCCTATCACAAGGGGCAATATAAAGTGACATTCTTTTGCATTAAGATTTTGTGCATCCAACCTTAAAATCGCATGACAGCCTCTGCTTCCCTCTGCGAAGGGCCTATCTTTTACTTTTATCTTCTACCTTATGCAAGAGTCATGGTGGTCTTCACCTTTCCTTTTTACATTTTATCCTTTGGCAAGCACATTGTGTTGGAAAGATCCTGATATATATATATATATATATATATATATATATATATATATATATATATATATATATATATATATATATATATATATATATATCCAATTGGATGTAAGTTATCATGAACTATTATTGTTGACATTACCCTTGAGGTAAAAGGTTGGGAGGCGAATCTATAAGCCCCTATCTTTCTCTGTGTCCGATTAAAACTTTGAACCCATAAATATCACATGAGTGTTAGCAATTGTGAAAGATTAAATGATAGTTGAGTATGTGGAGTTTGCTAAATCAAAGCTCTGACATAGACCTTCCTGAAAATAAGATGAATTGCAATTGTTTGATGACTGAAAATATAGTTTGTTAGTTTCAAGAAAGTTTATGATATATACTTTAACATGTGAATAGTTTGTTACTTGATCATGAAAAGTTTTATGAGATGAGATATTGTTATGACATATAATGATGCTAGAAAAGGTGATTAAAATTATCATTGGTCAAACTTGTGCACTTGCTAGCATTCACACTTCATAAATTATTTCTTTTATCATTTACCTACTCGAGGACGAGCAGGAATTAAGCTTGGGGATGCTGATACGTCTCCAACGTATCTATAATTTATGAAGTATTCATGCCATGTTTACAATAGTTTTATATGATTTTGGTATGATTTGATTAGAACTAACCCGGACTGACGCTGTTTTCAGCGGAACTATCGTGGTGTTGTTTTTGTGTAGAAACAAAAGTTCTCGGAATGGGCTGAAAATCAACGGAGATTTTTTCTGGAAAATATGAAAAATACTGGAACCAAAATCTACCGGAGGGGAGTCCCGGGGGCCCCACGAGGGTGGGGGGCGCACCCCCTGCCTCGTGGACTCCCCGAGGGTCCCCCTGACGTGAAATCAACGCCAACTCCTCCTATAAATACAGAAACCTTCAGAAAATAACCTAGATCGGAAGTTCCGCCACCGCAAGCCTTTGTAGCCACGAGAAATCAATCTAGGCCCTCTCCGGCACCCTGCCGGAGGGGGCTATCATCGCCGGTGGCCATGGAGGAGGATCCCGGAGGGGCCATCATCGCCATGAAGGCCAAGGACCAGAGGGAGAACCTCTCCCCATCCAGGGGGAAGCCATGGAGGAGGAAGCACAAGGGGGAGGACCTCTCCTCCTCTCTCTCGGTGGCGCCGGAGTGCCATCGGGAGGGAAATCATCGCCGCGGTGATCGTCTTCATCAACATCACCATCATCATCACCATCCTCATCTCTTTTACGCGGTCCACTCTCCCGCACCCCGCTGTAATCCCTACTTGAACATGGTGCTTTATGCCACATATTATGATCCAATGATGTTTTGAGTAGATATCCTTTGTCTTTGGGTTGATTGATGATCTAGATTGGTATGAGTCGTATGTTTTATTTTGGTGCTGTCCTATGGTGCCCTCCGTGTCGCGCAAGCGTGAGGGATTCCCGCTGTAGGGTGTTGCAATATGTCCATGGTTTGCTTATTGTCCGCGTTGCGTGAGTGAGAGAAACACAAACACGGATAAGCGGGACATGGCGTATGGGAATAAAGAGGACTTGATACTTTAATGCTATGGTTGGGTTTTACCTTAATGGTCTTTAGTAGTTGCGGATGCTTGTTAGAGTTCCAATCATAAGTGCATATGATCCAAGATGAGAAAATATGTTAGCTTATACCTCTCCCTTATATGAAATTGCAATAGTGATTACCGGTCTTGTTAACGATTGCCTAGGACAATTACGCACGCCGACCTATCATTATTTCACACTCGCTATTTATAATATTTAGTAATATATTCTAACTTTATGATAACAACACATACTTTTATATTTTAGCTCTCCGATACCATGCAAAGTTATCCTCTTCATACCCACAACATAGTTTTATTTCTCGTTTCTAGTTGGAAGCAAACGTTCGGTGTACGTAGAGTCGTATCAGTGGCAGATAGGGCTTGAGAGAATATTGATCTTACCTTTAGCTCCTTGTGGGTTCGACACTCCATACTTATCACTTCCATCTTTGGAAATTGCTACGATGATTCCCTACACTTGGGGATTATCAGAGAGCGCCATCCTTTCTTTTTTATGCCGGCAAGTGTGTTGGCATGACCACGACTGAGATGGCGTGGTTGAACTCTCGCCCCTTTTTTGTGTCCTGGCGTGTGTGTCTGTGACTGGCAAGTGTGCCAGCATGAACTATGTGGTGGCTTTTTATATGCTGGCATGGCGCCGGCATGAACTCAGGGCGATGGCATGGCCGCTGGCATGATCTATGACCGAGGGCCTTTTTTAAATTCTGTGCGAACATGAAATAAGTCTTCGCATTGGGCGCACAGGCGACCTAAACATAAAAGTGGACGGACGACGAGCGGTCAGCCGACCCAAATAGACAAAAGCGGACAAAGCGCGCGTGCATTTGAGCGAGCGCGTTGGAATTGCTCTAAGTGCATGCATATTGAAGTATGTGGAATGAATTTCTAGGTCCTCTGGTTCTCCTTCTCGTCAATTCATCTTGAAAAATACAGAAGTCAGGCGAATGATATATTCATCGCTTAATGTTAAGAGATTAAACTCAAATACAAAAGGTTATGAATCCAAATCCCACCCTCTAAAAATCCAAGGTAGTAGAAAACAATCCCGGCTCCGGTGTGGGCACCAATTGTTGTCGTCGGATACTACTAGTAAATAGTGGAATGAGCCACTGGTGCGAAACATTTTCTGGGCTGGGGATGCTAACGAGATTCTGAAGCAGTAGTCAAGTGTTATGACCGGCATATTAGAGGCTTAGCCCAGTTAGTTGTGGTCCAGCCTATTTTATCGTTATTAGGGGCTTAGCCCAATTATCTTAGTAGAAGGATTATATAAACTCATGTAAGGATCCGTTTTAGAATTAAGTAAGAAGCAATCATATTTGCTCGGCTTCCTTAGGGAGCCGGGAGACCTAACCCTAGTCGCCTCCTTCCCTGCGCCATCTCCCTCTTAGCCACCGCCTCCTTGCGCACGACGACGCCTAGCCGCCGGCGTCTGCGTGTTCGTCCACGACCAGCTCCCTCCTTCCCCTACAACCTCCGGCCTAGACCCGATAGAACCCTAATTTCTACTAGTATGGTATCAGTTAGCTTCGGTTTGATCATGTCTTCATCGCCGCCCAAGCTCTTCCGCTGCCGGTCACCTCGTCGCCTCCGGCGACCACCACGACCGTCGCCCCGCTCCTGCCCGCACCGGGATCCTCCGTTGCGCCCGCCCCTGCCGTCCTCACCCCGGAGGAGGTGTCCGAGGCGCTGCGGGACCTAACCCAGGCGGTCCAAGAGATCTGCCTGTTCTTGGCCGGGTCCTACGGGCCTCACCCGGCTGCACCGGCCATCGCCGCCGCACCAGGCAGCCTTCGCCGCGCTCGCCGGGCCGCTGCAGCTGCCATCCACCGCCACCACCGCCCCGCCCTGGCTGTAGTGGCAGCCATCGCTCCTGGCGGCCTCCGCCGCGCTTGGTGCTTCGCTGCAGCTGCAGCTGCCACCGCCGGTCAGCTCTGACCCCGCATCGACTGCGCCGGCGGGAGTCCCGATCCACCAGGTCTGGTTTCCACCCTCGCCGTCCCCGCTACCGACCTGGTTGACCGAGTCATCGTCTCAGCCAGTCTACAGGATGGCCTCGGGACCGCCGCACGTGCCATCACAGCAGGCGCAGTACAGCGGGTCCTCCCACTCCACGGGCCCCTACGTTGGCCTCGCCGCGCCGCCGTTCCACCGGGGGGCTGTGATCACCGACCCGGTGCCGCTGCTCCGCACCGCCGAGCCGTAGCCCACGGCGGTCATACCCAGACGGCGCCGCGCTTCGCCAAGCTCGCCTTCGCCACCTACGACGGCACCGAGGACCCCGTCAACTGGCTTAATCAGTGTGACCAGTTCTTCCGGGGGCAACACACGCTCGCGTCGGACCGCACCTGGCTCGCTTCATATCACCTCCGAGGCGGCGCACATACTTGGTATTACGCTCTCGAGCAGGACGAGGGCGGCATGCTTCCATGGGAGCGTTTTCGGGAGCTCTGCCTCCTTCGCTTCGGGCCGCCGATACACGGGAGCCGGCTGGCGGAGTTGGGTCGTCTCCCCTTCACCTCTACGGTGCAGGACTTCACCGACCGCCTTCAGGCCTTGGCGTGCCACGCGCCCGGCGTGACGGCTCGCTAGCGGGCCGAGCTCTTCGTCGGCAGTCTGCCGGATCATATCCGCGTGGACGTGGAGCTACAGGGACCCCAGGACCTCCAGACGGCCATGTACTATGCCCGCGCGTTCGAGCACCGCGCGGGGGCCATCCAGCAGACGTTACCGTCCCGGGGCGCTGGGCCGCCACCCTGGCCGGACGTTCCCGCGCAGGGCCGGCCTGCTCAGGCTTCCGTGGCACCCCTCGCCGCGACTGCGGCGCGCCCGTTCCGCCGGCTCGCCATGGCCGAGCAACTCGAGCGTCACCGCCAAGGGTTGTGCTTCAATTGCGACGAGCCCTACGTGCCCGGCCACGTCTGCTCGCGACTCTTCTACCTGGAGGGTGCAGATTACATTGAGGAGGCCGCCGCAGCCGGGCTCGGCGACCTGCCCGCCCCAGCTGCCGCGGAGGTGTTTGGTGACGGTTGATCACCTCGAGGAGTTCCGCAAGCGCTTCCCCGCCTTCCAGCTCGAGGACGAGTTGTTTGTGCAGCGGGGAGAAATGTTATGACCGGCATATTAGGGGCTTAGCCCAGTTAGTTGTGGCCCAGTCTATCTTATCGTTATTAGGGGCTTAGCCCAATTATCTTAATAGGATGATTATATAAACTCGTGTAAGGATCCGTTTTGGAATTAAGCAAGAAGCAATCATATTTGCTCGGCTTTCTTAGGGAGCCGGGAGACCTAACCCTAGCCGCCTCCTTTCCTGCGCCATCTCTCACTAAGCCGCCGCCTCCTCGCGCACGACGGCGCCCAGCCGCTAGCGTCCGCGTGTTTGTCCACGACCAGCTCCCTCCTTCCCCTACAACCTCCGGCCTAGACCCGGTAGAACCCTAGTTTGGCATGATCTATGACCGCGGGCCTTTTTAAAATTCTATGCGGACATGAAATGGTCTTCGCGTTGGGCGCACGGTTGACCCAAACGTAAAAGTGGACGGACGACGAGCGGTCGGTTGACCCAAATATACAAAAGCGGACAGCGCGCGTCCATTTGAGCGGGCGCGTTGGAATTGCTCTAAGTGCATGCATATTGAAGTATGTGGAATGAATTTCTAGGTCCTCTGGTTCTCCTTCTCGTCAATTCATCTTGAAAAATACAGAAGTCAGGCGAATGATATATTCATCGCTTAATGTTAAGAGATTAAACTCAAATACAAAAGGTTATGAATCCAAATCCCACCCCTCTAAAAATCCAAGGTAGCAGGAAACGATCCCGGCTCCGGTGTGGGCACCAATTGTTGTCGTCGGATACTACTACTAGTAAATAGTGGAATGAGCCACTGGTGCGAAAAAAATTCTGGGCTGGGGACGCTAATGAGATTCTGAAGCACTAGTCAAGATTCTACGGTTTGGCTCTAGGCGAAGAGTGACCAGTTCACGTCAAAAGCCCTCACAAACTGGCTGGCTTATAACGACTGTTGCTTCGGTCACAATCTGGAAGGAGAATCAGAACAGTTATTATGACCAAGGGGAAGAAACTGGTGCAGGATTTGAACAGTCTTGGCCCCGGGCGAACAAATCTCGGTATCTCATCTGTTCGGAGGAAGAGGAGGCCCAGGCGAATCCAGTTCTCCGTTTTGCTCAGGACAGGTTAATTCTAGAAAGTGACAGTGCTAATGTGGTCATAGTAACCAACATCAAAGTCTGCAACTACCAACGTGCCCCGCTCGAGGGACCCCTATCTGGGGAACGTAGAGGGGGCGGAGCCAGGATTTAAACTTGAGGGGGGCAGGAAATAATATGATTCCATAAAAAATAGACCATCAAAATATATCAAGTCTGAGTTATTGTTTGTGTCTTCCCCTCTGTTCTTGTCTCATATCAAAAAAAATTAATTAGAATGTGCATATTTTTATCTCGGCCATTTTCCTATGTCTTTGAATTGACATCATCAAACCATACTCATCTCGCCTCTCACACTTTTTATGTGTTGGCATCTACCACATATTAATCACAGAGACTAAAGTAGATCTTCGATTGCACTTTCAAGAATGAATTACATGCTAACTAATGTGCAAATAACTTAATGAGATTTAAGAAAAAATTAGACAGCTCAAAATTAGTAAAAGCACGTTAAAAAGATACACACCCCATTAGTGAATTAATCTATTGGCTGTAGAGCTCATATGAAGAAAACTGAACCAGTAGATTGTAATCCATACAGAAATGAACTAGCTACTACTTATAATCTGTGTACCGATATACGTACCTTCAGATTTAGAGCGCAGATCAAGTAGAGCAATGGTGAAATTGAGAACACAGCAACTCCGCAGAAGCAATCGAGATAGAGCAGCCATGACTAACACCGTAGCACACTAGAGCCCCGGTAGCTGGCAGTGTGCGTGTCTCCTACAGCCCGGCGACTAGCGTAGAATCGATGGACGACGGCGGCGGCCAGTCATACGCGAATGAAGCGAAAAATCACCACGTCGATCAGCCGATCCATCCGAAACGACGTGCGGCGCTAGCCGCTAGGTCAAGGGGCAACGAGATGGAAAATATGGCCTGATCATGGGCTCATTTAGTTGGGCTTTGTTGCATACGCGGAAACGTGTAACTGCATGAATTAGACTAGGCCTGAAAAACTAACTAATTACGAGTTTTTTACAGCCATTAGTATTTAATCCTAGTATTACATGACGTGGGATGAAACGTGTGTTGGGCTCGTGGTTCGTGGATGACACGCATGGTTTCCTCCTCCGACGTCTTAGTCATATGGAGTTGTCAGATCTGAAATACAATGACGTGTCCGGGGTGTTTTCCTGGAACTTTGGTGCTGTTCTGAGCCGTACAATTGACTCCAAAGTCTAGTCTAGGGGGCGAAGGCAGAGACCGTGAGGAGCGAGTTTGCCCGCTGCCTCGCAGTTCAGTCTCCAGTCTCATACTTTTTTCGTTCCATATTAGTTGTCGCTCAAACGGATGTATCTAGCGCTGAAATATGTCTACATACATTCATTTCATCGATAACTATATGGAACAGAGAGAGTAAGTATCATAGTCCCTCTCAATCGTGGAATTATTCAAAGTCAGTCGAACGAGTCTCCCCAGCCTGCGTGCCCCGCATGACACGCCAGAATCATCATCTAATCAAAAACCCAAAAATGCACCTCGATCCAACCTTCTCTCTCCCCGCATCAGCGAGGATATCTTCGTCATGTTTCACATCTATAAGTATGTGTGTGCACCAACACAAACCAATCCAATTCCAAAACACAAGTGAAGCGCGGCGTGCAGCTGAGCTAGCTACGGTCTTTCTTTTTTGCTTTGTTGGGCGTGCTGCTACGATCTATTTATTCTACGTGCCGTGGCCATGGGCGCGCACCCCAGCGAATACGCCGGCGAGGACCCATGCCGCCGCCGCCGCCGCAAACTCCGCGGATGCGACCCAATTCCACCGACACCGCATGCGCCTAAGCCCGTCACCGGTCCGGTGGTGGAGGTGGAGGTGGAGGCTCCGTCGAGCTACGCCACTGCCGGCAAGGTCCTGTTCGTCGCGGCCGGGGCGTTCGCGGGCGTCCTGCTGGCCCTCGTCGCGCTGCACCTCTACAACAGCGGCCGGCGCCAGCGCGCGCGCGACCGACGCAGCCTGCCCATCTCCGGCGAGGCGCCTTCGCCGCGGGGGCTCGACCCCCTCGACCCCGCGGTGCTCCGCGCGCTTCCCGTGGTCGCCGCGGCCGCCGGCGCCGGGGACTGCGCGGTCTGCCTCGCCGAGTTCGAGCGCGGCGAGGAGGCGCGCGCGCTGCCGCGGTGCGGCCACCGGTTCCACGTCGAGTGCATCGATGCCTGGTTCCGCGGGAACTCCACGTGCCCCCTGTGCCGCGCCGCCGTCGAGGCGCCGGACGACGCCGAGGCCCGTCCCGAGGTGCGCGTCGATGTGGCTGCCGCCGACGCCGCTGCGGCCAAGGGCGGTGCGCCGGTGACAGGGCAGGATGTCCTGCGGCACGGAGCTTGACAAGACGAGGCGGGTCTCTGCTTCCACCCGATCCGCTTCCTTCTGACGTGCCCTTGGATGCGAGGAAGCTTCCTTCCTCCTTCCGGCACCAGCATGGAGGACCATCATCGGTGCGCGTCGAGGGCATTTATTCCGTCTGACCGAGCATATAGTTTTGTTGGTGATGCTCGGTGTGGCTAATTTTCTACTCCCTCTGTACGGGGAGCGTACAAATTTGGCACATGGAATTTTTTCAAGGTGAATTTGGCAAACTTGTAGTATTTATTGCACTAGAAGAAATGGCGTGCTACGCCGGGCGAAAACCCTAGGCCCGACGTCAATTGGTCGTGTCACGGCGATGTGCTGCATTGCTGTATTGATGACGAATGTATTGTTTGGAGATTGTTCGATGTAATATACAGGGTTGAAAACATATGATCCAAACTTAAGTAGGAGTTTGACTTGACACGGCGCGATTGTGCGCCGTTCAATTGATCACTTCCTAGAAGCGTTATTTTTCGGAGAATCGTTCCCGTAGTCCATGTGTCGTCAAAAGATGGTTGGTATTGCTTCAAGTTCCGTCCTCGGTCAACGCCTACAAGAACTATTGGCCCAATCGCCCTGTTCATCTTCCGCTTTCAGCTCCCCATACTCCACGTACTCCTTCAGATTATAGTATTTGCTGACCATGGTGGCATGTCCTTGCACGTCATTGAGATAGCTCTCCAGCTCATTGCAAAAGCCTTATGCCATAGCAATCGTTTGCATACCATCGCTCACCAGCGGTAGGCAGACTGGCCAGCCCATTATACATCGAGGCGAAGCGAGCAAACCACACTGATCGGTTTTGGGAACGTTCCTGAACCGTTTTCTTTTCTTTTACTGTTCTATCCGGTTTTCCTTTTTTTTGTTCCTTTTTATTTTTATTCTCTTTTTTTGTTTTTTGTTTCACAAATTTCAAAAAAATTGAATTCATGTACATTTTTTATTTTAAAAAACTTTTATTTTAAGTCTCCAAATAGTTTTTAAATTCACAGATTTTTTCAAAATCTTGTTTTTAAATTTTTTATTTTTAAAATTACATGAATCCCTTTTGAATTTTCTACATTTATTGAATTCATGAACATTTTAAATTTGCACAATATTTCCAATTCATGAATATTTTAAAATTTTATGAATAATATAATAATTCATGGAAATTTTCTGTATTTGCAAAAAAACATTTTTTTTAATTCGTGATTTTTTCTACTTAAAAATATACAGACCGAATTAAAAAAAAGCAGGCGTGAGCTTCGGTGGCTAGCTGTGACTGTGCTCTATGGGCCAGACTCGTGTCACGGAGTCGACGCGAGCAACCTGCCCCCATGCTACTGGGCTGGCTCATGTTAGAGGTACCCGTTGAGCTTCATTTTCAGCCGATTTTGTGACTAGAATGTTCCGCGTGCTTTTTTTCCCTTTCAATTCTTTTTTAGTTCTTCTTGTATTTTTTCCTTTATTTATTAATTTTATTTTTAAAATTTGCAAAAGGGAAAAAATCAATTTTTCACCTTTTCAAATTCATGAACTTTTTTATTTCATGAATTTTCAAATTCGTGAACTTTTTCCAAAATTCTTGCACATTTTGTGAAATTCGTTTTTTAATGTATGAATTTTCTTAACCGATAGATAGCCGGATCTAGTTTCTTTACCTGAGAAAGCAGAGAGTTTTGTTACTAGTAACACCTGACAAAACAAACCTGTTACAGTAAAACAATAATTAAGCATATATCCGGTTAAAAAAAAGGCATATCCTTTCACATGACAATTCTACCAGATGTTGTATGCTATTCTTTTTATTCTTTTGCCTCGTAGGCCCTAGTGTATACTTTATAAAAAATCTCTGTGATAAGAAATCCTTACAGGTTTGCTTCAAAAAGAAAATAAAAAACAATTCTACCAGGCCATTTACTAGCCATATAAATCCAGCAACAGAAACACATACTATGATAGTTTGATTTTGCTAACCTACACAATGTCCAGTCTCTAATGGCTTGATTCAGCTAACCTGCACACACGCACACACACAAAAAACTTAGTTCAGATATGCAGCTTTAAATGAAATACAAGCTCACAGTGGATCAAACTTAAGCCACAATGATTTCGCAAAAGTAATAATAACCACATTGGTCAAATTCTGTGGGTTGAGTTTCCAGGCCTTCTGGGTCTCCTTAACAGCAGGTCTTCACTTCTCCCCATTTGGTCTGGTCTTGAAAAAGAAAAGGTTAAGTCAACCATATGATATATTTATTGCTCAATGCTAATAACACAGTTATGAATCCAAGTCCCACCCCTCTCACTTTCTATAATTATGAAATGCTCTACACTTTTACTGTCTTACACAGAATTTACGATGACTTCAAGCAGTAAATGATCTACCTCATGACCCGTTGCGTGATGTAAATAGGGTGATAATAATCAGCTCTCTCTCTCTCTCTCTTTTCGTACTTTGGAGCTTAAAGGCATTCACAAACCTGGGGAACAACGAAACAGAGCACTCTGTACTTGTGCAGGGATAAGTCTGCAAAAAAAAGTCTGCGAGAGTACAAGGCAGACGAACACATCATCACCACCGGAAATAATGAACACGCGCTGGAAATTATATATGAACTTTGGTGGGGGCAGGAACAGTATAGACTGAACAAAAAAAATTTGGTGCGGCCTACTTCAAGAGAAAATGGCGAGAAGTTTCCTGATGAATGGATTGGAAAACAATGTCGTGTCAATACCCACATTGAATCTTTTGCTTCAGAAAGTGGACACTTTGAGACTTGAGAGCAACAGAAAGTGAACACGCTAGTGACACAGAGAGGACAATGAAGTCAAAACTGAAGAAAAAGCAGGCAGAGAGGAAGAAAGTGACACCTCTCCCCTCTGTGACTAAATCAGCCAAAATGCCACCTGGGTTACTAGCCTCGGCCTGCTGAATTCAGCTGCTTCTGCTACCTTCCAAACCACTGCCACGTTCGAAACCGAACCGAAGAAATGGCCGAGATGCCCCCCGTGAGGTTGCTTTTGTTGTCCCTCCTCTTCACCCTCGTGATCGCCACGGCGAGGGACAGTGTTGGCAACCATGATGATGATGATGGAGCCGCCTTGCTTGCTTTCAAGGTGGGTATCAGGAGGGGCGGAAGCTCTGGCCCACTCCGCTCGTGGAACAGCAGCACCAGCTTCTGCAGCTGGGAGGGTGTGACCTGTGGCGGCGGCAGCGGCAGGGTGGTGGCGCTGGACCTGTCCTCCCATGGGCTCGCTGGGATGCTCCCGGCGGCCATTGGGAACCTCACATCGTTACGGACGCTCAACCTGAGCTTCAACTGGTTCCATGGGGGCATCCCGGCGAGCCTTGGCCGCCTTCATCGTCTCCAGACGCTTGACCTGAGCTATAACTCACTCTCCGGCACGCTGCCTGACAACATGAGCCTCTGCACCGGCATGACGGCCCTGGTCCTCGGCAGCAACAACCTCGGCGGGCTCATCCCGTCCAGCCTCGGTGATACACTGACCAACCTGAAGAAGGTCTCGCTGACGAACAACAGCTTGACAGGCGCCGTCCCAGCGTCGCTAGCCAACCTGTCGTTCCTGCAACACCTCGATCTCTCCATCAACCAGCTCGAGGGCTCGATCCCACCAGGACTCAGAGGCCTCAGGAGCATCTCTCACATCGATCTCTCCGCAAACGGATTCTCCGGTGCGCTCCCAAGCTCTCTCTACAACCTGTCATTGCTGAGGAGCCTTCAGGTTGAGGGGAACACGCTGCAAGGAAGCATCCCTGCCGACATCGGCGACAGGCTCCCGGCCATGGAAAAGCTTGTCTTGTCCCGGAACAGATTCAGCGGCGCCATCCCTCACTCAGTCACCAACCTCTCCTCTCTCACAGCACTTCGCCTTGGGTGGAACCAGTTTAGCGGCCACGTACCTCGCACGCTGGGGAGGTCGCAGGACCTGCGGTACCTGGAGCTGGCTGGCAACAAGCTTGAAGCAGACAACAGCAGGGGATGGGAGTTCATGGATTCGCTTGCAAACTGCACCCAGCTACAGTATCTGGCCCTCGACAACAACTCCTTCAGAGGGCAGCTGCCAGGTTCAGTCGTAAACCTCTCAACAAGTCTCGAGAAGTTTTTCATAGGCTACAACAACATCTCAGGGGAAATCCCTTCAGACATCTCCAATCTGGCAGGCCTGAAGGTGCTGCAGGTAGCAAATACCTCCGTGTCAGGAGCTATTCCAGAGAGCATCGGGAAGCTAGCAAACCTGGTCATGTTCTTCATGTTCAACAATGCCTTGTCAGGCCTCGTGCCACCATCTGTCGGGAACCTCACCAGGTTGAACTGGATCCTCGCGTACAATAATAACCTGGAAGGACCAATCCCAGCGAGCCTAGGGAAACTCAAGGACCTCAACATTCTGGATATGTCCAAAAATCGCCTGAATGGCTCCATTCCCAGAGAGATCTTCAAACTGTCTTCACTTTCTATACAACTAGACCTGTCATACAATTCCCTTTCTGGACCCTTGCCATCAGAGGTTGGTAGCTTGACTAACCTTAATTGGTTGGTACTATCAGGAAATCAGTTACGCGGTAGGATACCTGAAAGTATCTCGAGTTGCACGGTCCTGGAATACCTGTTATTGCATAATAACTCGTTTGAAGGAAGCATACCAACAAATTTGAAGAATATAAAGGGGCTCACCACAGTAAGCTTGTCAATGAACAAGTTGTCCGGTACGATTCCCGATGCCTTCGATGGAATTGCCACTTTGAAAGAGCTGTATCTGGCACAGAACAACTTGACTGGGCCAATCCCAGCTGTTCTACAAAATTTGACATTGCTGTCGGTGCTAGATTTGTCGTTCAATAATCTGGAAGGTGAAGTGCCAACTGGGGGCGTCTTTAGAAACCTAACCTATGAATGGGTCCAAGGAAACAGTAAGTTGTGTGGTGGAGTACATCAGCTTCACCTGGCTCCATGTTCCTCCTTATACCCTGTGAGAAATCACAAAAAGTCTCTTGTAGTACCTCTCACAGTAACAGGGTCACTCATGCTACTAGTTTCAGTTATTGTTATTGTTTGGTTACTCCACAGGAAGCTCAAAGAAAGTAACAAGTTTCATATGCTACCTTTAACTATTGACAAACATCAGAGAGTGTCTTATCAAGCAATTTTCAACGGAACTAATGAGTTCTCAGAGGCCAACTTACTTGGTAAAGGAAGATATGGTGCTGTTTACAGATGCACCTTGGATGATGAGGGTACAGCTACAAGTGTGGCCGTAAAGGTGTTTGACCCCCAACAATCAGGATCTTCCAAGAGTTTTGAGGTTGAATGTGAGGCCTTGAGAAGAGTGCGTCACCGATGTATCCTAAAAATCATCACCTGTTGCGCAAGCATCAGCCCCCAAGGTCAAGAGTTCAAGGCTCTGGTTTTTGAGCTCATGCCCAACAACAGTCTAGACAGCTGGCTTCATCCTAAATCCCAAGAGCGGGCTCCATGCAGTACGCTCAGCCTAGCTCAGCGGCTGGACATTGCTGTTGATATCCTGGATGCACTGGACTATCTTCACAACGACTGTCAACCACCGATCATCCACTGTGATATCAAGCCAAGCAACATACTCCTCGCACAGGACATGACTGCACGTGTTGGAGATTTTGGCATAGCAAGAGTTCTTCCTGAGAATGCAAGCCAAACCATGCTGAATTCAACTAGCTCCACAGGAGTACGAGGTTCCATTGGCTACATTGCTCCAGGTTAGGAACAAACATTGTTGCATTATTTTCTTTGCTCCTAGCCTGTTTCATGTTCCTAAATACGGTTAATGATCAATCATGGCTGCAAATATGCAGAGTACGGTGAAGGATCTGCTGCCTCACCTATTGGTGATGTTTATAGCCTCGGTATATTGTTGCTTGAGATGTTCACCGGAAGAAGCCCCACAGACGACAAGTTCAATGGTTCACTGAATCTGCATAAATTTGCTCAGGCCGCTCTTCCAAATAAAGTCATGGAAATAGCCGACCCAGCAATCTGGATACACACAGAGGCAAATGATACAGGTGCAGCCGACACCGGCACTGCAAGAACAAGAACTGAGGAATGCTTGGTTTCTGTCATGAGTGTTGGCATATCCTGCTCAATGCAACAGCCCAGAGAGCGAATGCTGATAAGGGATGCAGCTTCAGAGATGCATGCAATCAGAGATGCGTACCTTATATTTGCCAATTCACCGATACATCAGAGAGAATAAAGCACCCATGCAATGATATCCAACTAATGAACATGTAGTTACTTGAGCAATTGATGCAGTTTGTAGCGGCGAAGATGATATTTCTTTGTTAACACGATGATCCGGCTCAGCTTCAGGCACTACCTCGCCACCCTCCAGACTGTTATATGGAATCCTCGCCTTTAATTCCTCAGCTCAAGATGTCATGTTAGTGATTCATCAAACCGCATGTAAGCCCCTCCATGTACCAATACGATACCTAATAAGTTGAATTAATCTTTTTCGGTTAATACTACAATACAAGATGATCTCCAACAATTCCCGAGTGCAAGTGAGTAACACTCCTTCAGAATTGTTCTCAGATGTCCAAGTCAAGTCTGAAAATCTGACCAGACTAGAGAAAAAGGGTAACCAATAAATAATTCCCAGGAAATCATATTATATATGAAAAAATGAGTGAATATCCAACCTATTGTAGTCTAATCTGAGACCACGCGACTCAGAATGTACCGTGCACGGGCTAAATACTCTGGTCCCCATGACCCCACCTCGTGACCGGAACTAACAAATATGAAATCCCTTTCAAAGGTTGATCTGAAGAGATGACAAGTTACCAAAACTGCAAGCTGTAACAGTAGTGTAGTCTGGAAGAACTCAAGAACAGCTACACCAGGACTGGAGTGCCCTACAACAAGAACCAAGCTGGAAAAAATTGCTCCCCAGCAAAGAGGTGAAATTTGCTTTTCCCTAAGAAAAATGCAACATCCATAGCTTGCATCACAAATGTTACCGCCATTATGTGACATGCAAAAGATTAAAAAAAAAGGTACTGCCATCATGTGACATGTGAAAGATCAAGCATTTGATGGCTATAGAATGGAGTAAAAGCCCGACTATGTGTTCATAATGAATCTGCTAAATGCCTTCGATGGACCTCAAAATTTCCACCTAATTATCGAATTAAAATGAATTTCAGTCGTTGCCCACAGGATAAAACAAAGACATCTTACTCAATTCAGAGACTGGTTAGGCAGCTGGTAGTGTGGGTGTTTGTTGGCCCTTTATTTGTTTGCCCTTGTTTCTTTTCTTCCAAATATAGTTCTCATGTAGTACAATTTATTTTCTGCTTGTAGCCTTGTAATCTTAATTTAAATAAATATAACAGGGGGGTGGGGCTTTGCCCTACTGCACAACTCAAAACAAATGAACTGAATCGCATGAACATAAGGCATAAGATAAATTTATCCCCATGGAAATAGAAAACATTTTGAAAAAATCACCAATTGCGCAGACCATTACAGTTTTATCAACATCACAAGTAAACAACAATTTGTTTTTGTATTTTGAGCTTTGGACACTGAGTTCTAATACATGAATAACAAGTGGTATATTATACTATTTCACAACCTTTCTGGAACTTGTTGAGAAGCAATCATGCACACGGAGTGACATATATTAACACTAAAAATGACTAAATATATAGAACGTACTAATCAGCCAGCTTAACTGGCAGGATTTTCCCCGATTTTTTTAACATAGAGCAGACACGAACACTAAAACAGTAGAGTGGCATTTATCTATGATCAACAGATCCGCCGAAGAGCATAATAAATCTCTATACCATTTAACATAATCAATCATTAAATTCCAGCTTGATTCTAAGGATTTGAGTTCAATCGAAGGTCGCATGACAATTCACAGCAGGGGGGCGGGGGGGGGGGGGGGGGGGGGGGGGGGGGGTCCAGGGAGCAGAGACGGGTGCTGAACCTCTCGGTCGGGGTCGCTGTCGTCGGCCGGCCTCGTCGTTCGTGCGCCATGAACTGAACTTGGAGGCGCGCTTGGACTTGGCGGCTGCGCACCTTGTTGTGGAAGAGGCGGTCCACCGGCGAGATCGAGCCCCTCCGACGGCGGAATCGGGTGCGGCCTGCAGCGTTGAGGACTTGCCACGGGTTGGCGGTAAGCCCTGTCCAGGTACTGATGGGAATCGGGCCGGCCGCACGGCGCAGCCCGCCGGCGACATGCGCGCTCCCTCGCTCCGGCGCGCGTGTGTATAGTGACTGAGGTAGACGGCGAGTTCTTCCACGACGGGCTGGCACTTGTTGGGCCAGTATGGGCCGGGCAGAGGATCTATCAGGCTTTAGTTGTGGGGAATATGTATCCAGTGCACACACTTGTGATGTCTCGAAAAAAGAAAACTGGGCTGTAGCCCAGTGGCAAGGACACAGTGGTGTTTCCTCGCAGACCAGGGTTTGACTCCCATCAAGAGCGAATTTTCGCGATCTCACCCTGTGGGTTTCTTCTATAAAAATATTTCCTGCGTGCTAGTCCTTATGGACTTTTTTTTATGTCTCAAAGAAAAACTTATGGTGCACCGAATGCCGTAATATATTTAAAAAAATCAGAAAAAGATCTAGAACATTGACACGACATCAATGTATGTTGTCAAAAAAATCATATCAAAATTTGAAACATTTCTTGAGAAAAAAATGAAAATTTTGAAATCAATGTGACATTGGGCAAAACCTAAAGCCCAACTTATGTTATGTACTATTTAGTGTTGAATTTGGCTTTTTTTTATTTTGAGCTATATTTCGAATTTTGTGACAGCCTGCATTTATGTTCTGTGATTTTGCTAAAATAAATTCCAAATGTTTGAACAAGTTAAAATATGCACCAGTAGCACCACAAGCACTGGTGCACTAGATTTTCTCCCTTTAGTTGTGCATGTAGTATCCAGGTACAACAACAAAAAAAAGCCTAAATGAAGGTACGGCGAAAAAAACATGAGCACACTTAATTGTGCTTTTTCAAGAGTGCGCTTAATTTTAACTCAAAAGAAGCGCACTTAATTTTCTTGTTTTAAAAAAAGTTAAATAATTTTTTCCCTTTTGCTCCAAAGAAAATTTACATATCTTGCTTGTTCCCCTAAAAAAACTTAAATTTCTTGCTTTTTGCTTTTTCTCAAAAAAGAAACTTAAGTTTCTATTATTGTTCATCGTAATATAGTACTGTATATTGTTCTCTATTTTCTTGAAAAGTCAGATTTATTATAAAAAATTATCAAAAGTACAAAACATTTAATATATAATAAAAATTACATCAAAGCCCCTGGACCATGGAACGACCATTGCTGCCATCAGAACGAGCCAATGACGTGTCGTTGTCGCCGCTTCCGTATTGAAGTCAGACTCGCCTAGTTGATGACAGTCGGGAGTTTGTGCAGGTTCCCCTATGGATTGTCACCCCAAAACCATAGTTGTCATTATTGAACCCTTGAATCGATCCGAAAAACCTCACACAAAAATCTTGCCCTTGCGTGCGCATGGCAAGGAATCCTAACCTCGTCGCCCCCGGAACCAAAAGGAATCCATGTCAGGGTTACATCGACTTCGTCAAGGCAGACAAACTTAAGGAGGATCGGTGCCTGAAAGACTGAATTGGAGAAGAAGCGGGGTTATCCGCCCAAGTGCTGCTCCTACGAGGACTAAAAGCCTAACATATCTACTAGTCGAAGTCGAGGCATCAAGATTCCCCTCCCCGCCACAGATCGTCGGAGCGGTCGTCAAAGGGAAGACGAATCCATGGACTCGTCGTGATCGAGGGGATGAAGCCTTGACCCTAGTAGCCTTGCGAAGGGGAAAGAAAGAGTCGTAGCAGCCAATGGCCGTTTTGTTTTCTAGTTTGGACTACCAGTGTGCAGTGAGTGCGTTTGCCTCTGGCGGCCCCTGCATAGCTAGGCTACGTTTAGCTTGGCTCATTTGAACTTAGCAAAACACACGCAAACGTTTGTTGTGTGGTTGCGACCAAAAGCTAGTGCTGAGTAAATAGGTAATTTTTCGACTAATTTAATCCATAGATAAATCACTAGCATGGCACTGACTGAATTGATGACGTACTGACTCTGATCTAAACATGCACGTACAAAGCAAACAGTAGACAAATCTACACATACTGCTAGTACTGCTAATACGAAAATAAACAGGAGCGGGATAAACGCGTTATACCCTCCAGTAGGCCATGCAGACGCTGCGGCGGTGGTGGCGGCAGCAGCGTCCTCAGTGGCCTTCTTGCCGGCTTCAGCTTTCTCGGCGGCGGCACGTTCGGCGTCGATGGACATGGTGATGACGAGGACGACGCGGACGTAGAGGAAGTAGACGAACGGCGAGCAGTCGCGTAGTCGCTTCCCAAAAACCTATTCGCCTTTCTCCCGTACAGGAACCGGAGAGACGGGGTTTCGGAGACCTGCTCTTTCGTCGACCATGTACGCGGCGGACGGGATGGAGTCACCGGCGGCAGCAGAAGCAAAGGAACGACGGTGGGCGTGCGCGTGGAGCAGATGTGATCTGTTCGTTGCGGCTAGGGTTAGGAGGCACGACACACTTATATAGGCGCAGGCGCGTGCAGAGATGTGGACTCGACCCACGTCCGAGTCCGTGACAGCCCAAGATCCGACGTCTCAGATCGTGACCCAGCTGTCAGAGAACTCTCCGTTAGTGACTGGCAAAAAATAAGCGCATAGGTGTGAGCTCGGCTCAATCCCGCAACCCGCGGCGCGGCGCGGCGAGGCGGGCGACGGAGGAGAAGTGTGCGAGGGCCTCATCTCTTCTCAAGCTCCAATAGCATGTAGAAGAGAAGCCCTTATAAGGAGGTCCAACTCCTCTTCCACTTCCGAGGTGGGACTAAACTTCCCACTCCACCTAGTGCCAATAAACCCACATGGGCCCTTAGAGATTTTTCAGAAATTGCTATATGGGCCTAGAGCCCATCTCAAATTTCAGCAATCCCCACCAGATCTCGAGGGCCCATTGTGTCCTCTGTTCCAATTGCTGTTTCGATATACCAGTGTTTCAGTGAAGACTTGTGAAGGTTGAGCTTCACCTAGTGCAAGTAGCTACACTCCTTCACAACTGAACAATGGACTATGCCTTGAATTGTCGGTTTCGCGTAAAGAAGTTTCACCACATGTCTTACTGGTAGTCTGGTACTAGGCTGCCGAAGGCTGACCCCTCGGGTGGAGCATATAAGTCACACTCCTGGCCTATTCATGAGTTTACTAGAGATCACCCCAATCCCATAGACTGTGACCAGCAGTCGGGCTCATATAGGTGTATTCCTCCAAAGATCGCTCTGTGGGATAACATCTTGCATATAT
This sequence comes from Aegilops tauschii subsp. strangulata, assembly GCF_002575655.3. Lineage (NCBI taxonomy): Eukaryota > Viridiplantae > Streptophyta > Magnoliopsida > Poales > Poaceae > Aegilops > Aegilops tauschii. Next base: position 46,968,152 of record NC_053037.3, read on the forward strand.
AAGCTTCAGAACACATTAAGACAGTAGTCATCCTACCATACAGTATCGAGAGTATTGCATCTCCAGCGGACTGGTTAGTATAGTTACTCTCCTCAGTTCACCACTGGCTTGTTTTCCCAGGTCCTACTTCACGGGATCTCCGATCACATAGGTTGGGTTACCACCATGGCAACTCATGTGGGTCTCATACCCATCTCCCTTGATGCACTATCTATCACAACACGTGATAGCCCTTTTGTAAAGGGATCTGCCAGATTCTTAGCCGTATGGACATACTCCAACGCTATCATTCCGGAGTTTCTTAATTTTCTGACAGCTTTTAATCTCATTCTTATGTGTTTGTTGGACTTCATGTTGTCCTTTAAACTCTTCACCTTGGTGATGACAGTCTGATTGTCACCGTTCATAAGGATAGCCGGAACCGGTTTATCAACCAATGGCAAGTCCATCAAAAGATCTCAAAGCCATCCTGCTTCGACACCAGATGTGTCTAATGCTGTTAATTCTGCTTCCATTATCGATCTCGTTAAGATCGTTTGCTTGCAAGACTTTCAGGAAACAGCGCCACCTCCAAGAGTAAACATATACCCAGTCGTGGCCTTCATCTCATCAGTATCAGAGATCAATTCGCATCACTATACCCTTCAAGTACCGACGAGTATCCCGTATAGTGACGTCCGTAGTTCATAGTACCCTTCAAATAGCGCATAACTCTCTCAATAGCATGCCAATGCACATCACCCGGCTTGGAAACAAACCGGCTCAGTTTGCTCACAGCAAACGCGATGTCAGGCCTCGTTGCGCTTGCTAGGTACATGAGTGAACCAATGATTTGAGAGTATCTCAGTTGATCCTTAGCCGTGCCTTCGAACTTTCGAACCAACACACTAGGATCATATGGTGTTTGAGATGGTTTGCAGTCCGAGTATCCAAAACGACTCAACACCTTCTCAACATAATGGGATTGCAGAAGTGTAATCCCACCCTCATTTTCTCTCAGTAGCTTGATGTTCAAGATAACATCAGCCACACCAAGGTCTTTCATCTCAAAGTTCTGAGATAGAAACGACTTGACCTCCTCAATAACTTTGAGGTTTGTTCCGAATATCAGTATGTCATCAACATACAAGAACAGTATAACTCCTTCGCCCCCACCATGGCGATAGTATACACATTTGTCAGCTTCATTAACAACGAAGCCAACAGATGTCAGAGTTGTATTAAACTTATCATGCCATTGCTTAGGTGCTTGCTTCAGCAACCTACACACCTTTCTTTCCTCACCATCTATCACAAAGCCATCTGGCTGTTGCTGAAGGAAATATGCCCTAGAGGCAATAATAAAGTTATTATTTATTTCCTTATATCATGATAAATGTTTATTATTCATGCTAGAATTGTATTAACCGGAAACATAATACATGTGTGAATACATAGACAAACAGAGTGTCACTAGTATGCCTCTACTTGACTAGCTCGTTAATCAAAGATGGTTATGTTTCCTAGCCATAGACATAAGTTGTCATTTGATTAACGAGATCACCTCATTAGGAGAATGACGTGATTGACTTGACCCATTCCGTTAGCTTAGCACACGATCGTTTAGTATGTTGCTATTGCTTTCTTCATGACTTATACATGTTCCTCTGACTATGAGATTATGCAACTCCCGTTTACCGGAGGAACACTTTGTGTGCTACCAAACGTCACAACGTAAATGGGTGATTATAAAGGTGCTCTACAGGTGTCTCCAAAGGTACTTGTTGGGTTGGCGTATTTCGAGATTAGGATTTGTCACTCCGATTGTCGGAGAGGTATCTCTGGGCCCACTCGGTAATGCACATCACTATAAGCCTTGCAAGCATTGTGACTAATGAGTTAGTTGCGGGATGATGTGTTACGGAACGAGTAAAGAGACTTGCCGGTAACGAGATTGAACTAGGTATCGAGATACCGACGATCGAATCTCGGGCAAGTAACATACCGATGACAAAGGGAACAACGTATGTTGTTATGCGGTCTGACCGATAAAGATCTTCGTAGAATATGTGGGAGCCAATATGGGCATTCAGGTCCCGCTATTGGTTATTGACCGGAGAGGTGTCTCGGTCATGTCTACATAGTTCTCGAACCCAAAGGGTCCGCACGCTTAAAGTTACGATGACAGTTTTATTATGAGTTTATGTATGTTGATGTACCGAAGGAGTTCGGAGTCCCGTATGAGATCAGGGACATGACGAGGAGTCTCGAAATGGTCGAGACGTAAAGATCGATATATTGGACGACTATATTCGGACTTCGGAAAGGTTCCGAGTGATTCGGGTATTTTTCGGAGTACCAGAGAGTTACGGGAATACGTATTGGGCCTTATTGGGCCATACGGGAAAGAAGGAAAAGGGCCTCAAAGGTGGCCGCACCCCTCCCCTTGGTCTGGTCCTAATTGGACTAGGGAAGGGGGGCGCCCCCTTCCTTCCTTCTCTTTTTCCCTTCCTCTTTTCCTATTCCATATGGGAGGTGGAATCCTACTAGGACTAGGGAGTCCTAGTAGGACTCCACACTTGGTGCGCCCCCTCCTAGGGCCGGCCTCCTCCTCCCTTGCTCCTTTATATACGGGGGCAGGGGGCACCCCATGGACACACTTGATATACGATATTTTAGCCGTGTGCGGTGCCCCCTCCACCAGATTACACCTCGATAATACCGTTGCGGAGCTTAGGCGAAGCCCTGCGTCGGTGGAACATCATCATCGTCACCACGCCGTCGTGCTGACGAAACTCTCCCTCAACACTCGGCTGGATCGGAGTTTAAGGGATGTCATCGAGCTGAACGTGTGTAGAACTTCGGAGGTGCCGTGCGTTCGGTACTTGATCGGTCGGATCGTGAAGACGTACGACTACATCAACCGCGTTGTGATAACGCTTCCGCTGTCGGTCTACGAGGGTACGTGGACAACACTCTCCCCTCTCGTTGCTATGCATCACCATGATCTTGCGTGTGCGTAGGAATTTTTTTGAAATTACTACGTTCCCCAACAGTGGTATCAGAGCCTGGTTTTATGCGTTGATGCTATGCACGAATAGAACACAAGTGAGTTGTGGGCGATATAAGTCATACTGCTTACCAGCATGTCATACTTTGGTTCAGCGGTATTGTGAGATGAAGCGGCCCGGACCGACATTACGCGTACGCTTACGCGAGACTGGTTTCACCGTTCGAAGCACTCGTTGCTTAAAGGTGACTGGCGGGTGTCTATCTCTCTCACTTTAGTTGAACCGAGTGTGGCTACGCCCGATCCTTCCGAAGGTTAAAACAGCACCAACTTGACAAACTATCGTTGTGGTTTTGATGCGTAGGTAAGAACGGTTCTTGCTAAGCCCGTAGCAGCCACGTAAAACTTGCAACAACAAAGTAGAGGACGTCTAACTTGTTTTTGCAGGGCATGTTGTGATGTGATATGGTCAAGACATGATGTGATATAATGTGTTATATGAGATGATCATGTTTTGTAACCGAGTTATCGGCAACTGGCAGGAGCCATATGGTTGTCGCTTTATTGTATGAGATGCAATCGCCATGTAATAGTTTTACTTTATCACTAAGCGGTAACGATAGTCGTAAAAGCAATAAGTTGGCGAGACGACAACGATGCTACGATGGAGATCAAGGTGTCGCGCCGGTGACGATGGTGATCATGACGGTGCTTCGGAGATGGAGATCACAAGCACGGTGCTTCGGAGATGGAGATCACAAGCACAAGATGATGATGGCCATATCATATCACTTATATTGATTGCATGTGATGTTAATCCTTTATGCATCTTATCTTGCTTTGATTGACGGTAGCATTATAAGATGATCTCTCACTAAAATTTCAAGATAAAAGTGTTCTCCCTGAGTATGCACCGTTGCAAAAGTTCTTCGTGCTGAGACACCACGTGTTAATCGGGTGTGATAGGCTCTACGTTCAAATACAACGGGTGCAAAACAGTTGCACACGCGGAATACTCAGGTTAAACTTGACGAGCCTAGCATATACAGATATGGCCTCGGAACACAGAGACCGAAAGGTCGAGCGTGAATCATATAGTAGATATGATCAACATAGTGGTGTTCAACATTGAAACTACTCCATCTCACGTGTTAATCGGACATGGTTTAGTTGCTTTGGATCACGTAATCACTTAGATGATTAGAGAGATGTCTATCTAAGTGGGAGTTCTTAAGTAATATGATTAATTGAACTTAAATTTATTATGAACTTAGTCCTGATAGTATTTTGCAAATTATGTTGTAGATCAATAGCTCGCGTTGTTGCTTCCCTGTTTAGTTTTGATATGTTCCTAGAGAAATATTATGTTGAAAAATGTTGATCTGAGGATTATCCTCATTGCTGCACAGAAAAATTATGTCCTTGATGCACCGCTAGGTGACAGACCTATTGCAGGAGCAGATGCAGACGTTATGAACGTTTGGCTAGCTCAATATGATGACTACTTGATAGTTTAGTGCACCATGCTTAACGCCTTAGAATCGGGACTTCAAAGACGTTTTGAACGTCATGGACCATATGAGATGTTCCAGGAGTTGAAGTTAATATTTCAAGCAAATACCCGAGTTGAGAGATATGAAGTCTCCAACAAGTTTTATAGCTAAAAGATGGAGGAGAATCGCTCAACTAGTGAGCATGTGCTTAGATTGCCTGGGACTACAATCTCTTGAATCAAGTGGGAGTTTATCTTCCAGATAAAATAGTGATTGACAGAATTCTCTAGTCACCATCACCAAGTTAGTAGAACTTCGTGATGAACTATAGTATGTAAGGGATGACGAAAGTAATTCCCGAGCTCTTCGCGATGTTGAAATCGACGAAGGTAGAAATCAAGAAAGAGCATCAAGTGTTGATGGTTAACAAGACCACTAGTTTCAAGAAAAGGGCAAAGGGATAGAAGGGGAACTTCAAAAGAACGGCAAGCAAGTTGCTACTCAAGTGAAGAAGCCCAAGTCTATACCTAAGCCTGAGACTAAGTGCTTCTACTGCAAAGGGACTGGTCATTGGAAGCGGAACTACCCCAAGTATTTGGTGGATAAGAAGGATGGCAAAGTGAACAAAGGTATATTGGATATACATGTTATTGATGTGTACTTACTAGTGTTTATAGCAACCCCTCGGTATTTGATACTGGTTTAGTTGCTAAGAGTAGTAACTCGAAACGGGAGTTGCAGAATAAACAGAGACTAGTAAAAGGCGAGGTGACGATGTGTGTTGGAAGTAGTTCCAAGATTGATATGATCATCATCGCACACTCCCTGTACTTTCGGGATTAGTGTTGAAACTAAATAAGTGTTATTTGGTGTTTGCGTTGAGCATGAATATGATTTGATCATGTTTATTGCAATACGGTTATTCATCTAAGTTAGAGAACAATTGTTGTTCTGTTTACATGAATAAAAACCTTCTATGGTCATACACACCAACGAAAATGGTTTGTTGGATCTCGATCGTAGTGATACACATATTCATAATATTGAAGCCAAAAGATGCAAAGTTAATAATGATAGTGCAACTTATTTGTGGCACTGCCGTTTAGGTCATATTGGTGTAAAGCGCATGAAGAAACTCCATACTGATGGGATTTTGGAATCACTTGATTATGAATCACTTGATGCTTGCGAACCGTGCCTCATGGGCAAGATGACTAAAACGCCGTTCTCCGGAACTATGGAGAGAGCAACAGATTTGTTGGAAATCATACATACAGATGTATGTGGTCCGATGAATATTGAGGCTCGTAGCAGGTATCATTATTTTCTGACCTTCACAGATGATTTGAGCAGATATGGGTATATCTACTTGATGAAACACAAAGTCTGAAACATTTGAAAAGTTCAAAGAATTTCAGAGTGAAGTGGAGAATCATCGTAACAAGAAAATAAAAGTTTCTACGATATGATCGCAGAGGTAAAATATTTGAGTTACGAGTTTGGCCTTCAGTTAAAACAATATGAAATAGTTTCACTACTCACGCCACCTGGAACACCACAGTGTAATGGTGTGTCCGAACGTCATAACCGTACTTTATTGGATATAGTGCAATCTATGATGTCTCTTACCAATTTACCACTATCGTTTTGGGTTATGCATTAGAGACAGCTACATTCACGTTAAATAGGGCACCATCAAAATCCGTTGAGACGACGCCTTATGAACTGTGGTTTGGCAAGAAACCAAAGTTGTCGTTTCTTAAAATTTTGGGGTTGCGATGCTTATGTGAAAAAATTTCATCCTGATAAGCTCAAACCCAAATCGGAGAAATGTGTCTTCATAGGATACCCAAAGGAGACAGTTGGGTACACCTTCTATCACAGATCCGAAGGCAAGACATTCGTTGCTAAGTATGGATCCTTTCTAGAGAAGGAGTTTCTCTCGAAAGAAGTGAGTGGGAGGAAAGTAGAACTTGATGAGGTAACTGTACCTGCTCCCTTATTGGAAAGTAGTTCATCACAAGAAACGGTTCCTGTGACGTCTATACCAATGAGTGAGGAAGTTAAAGATGATGATCATGAAACTTCAGATCAAGTTGTTACTAAACCTTGTAGGTCAACCAGAGTAAGATCCGCACCAGAGTGGTACGGTAATCCTGTTCTGGAGGTTATGTTACTAGACCATGACAAACCTACGAACTATGAAGAAGCGATGGTGAGCCCAGATTCCGTAAAATGGCTTGAGGCCATGAAATCTGACATGAGATCCACGTATGAGAACAAAGTGTGGACTTTGGTTGACTTTCCCGATGATCGGCAAGCCATAGAAAATAAATGGATCTTCAAGAGGAAAACGGACGCTGATAGTAGTGTTACTATCTACAAAGCTAGACTTGTCGGAAAAAGGTTTTTGACAAAGTTCAAGGTGTTGACTACGATGAGATTTTCTAACTCGCAGCGATGCTTAATTCTATCCGAACCATGTTAGCAATTGTCGCATTTTATGAAATCTGGCAAATGGATAAACAAAACTGCATTCCTTAATGGATTTATTAAAGAAGAGTTGTATATGATACAACCAGAAGGTTTTGTCAATCCTAAAGGTGCTAACAAAATATGCAAGCTCCAGCGATCCATCAATGGACTGGTGCAAGCATCTCGGAGTTGGAATATATGCTTTGATAAGTTGATCAAAGCATATAGTTGTATACAGACTTGCGGTGAAGCCTGTATTTACAAGAAAGTGAGTGGGAGCACTACAGCATTTCTGATAAGTATATGTGAATGACATATTGTTGATCGGAAATAATGTAGAATTATTCTGCAAAGCATAAAGGAGTGTTTGAAAGGAGTTTTTCAAAGATAGACCTCGGTGAAGCCGCTTACATATTGAGCATCAAGATCTATAGAGATAGATCAAGACGCTTGATAAGTTTTTTCAATGAGTACATACCTTAACAAGATTTTGAAGTAGTTCAAAATGGAACAGTCAAAGAAAGAGTTCTTGCCTGTGTTACAAGGTATGAAATTGAGTAAGACTCAAAGCCCGACCACGGCAGAAGATAGAAAGAGAATGAAAGTCATTCCCTATGCCTCGGCCATAGGTTCTATAAAGTATGCCATGCTGTGTACCAGATCTATTGTATACCCTACACTGATTTTGGCAAGGGAGTACAATAGTGATCTAGGAGTAGATCACTGGACAGCGGTCAAAATTATCCTTAGTGGAATAAGGATATGTTTCTCGATTATGGAAGTGACAAAAGGTTCGTCGTAAAGGGTTACGTCGATGCAAGTTTTGACACTAAATCTAGATGACTCTAAGTCTCGGTCTAGATACATATTGAAAGTGGGAGCAATTAGCTAGAGTAGCTCCATGCAGAGTATTGTAGACATAGAAATTTGCAAAATACTTACGGATCTGAATGTGACAGACACGTTGACTAAAATTATCTCCAATCAAAACATGATCACACCTTAGTACTCTTTGGGTGTTAATCACATAGCAATGTGAACTAGATTACTGACTCTAGTAAACCCTTTGGGTGATGGTCACATGACGATGTGAACTATGGGTGTTAATCACATGGTGATGTGAACTATTCATGTTAAATCACATGGCGATGTGAACTAGATTATTGACTCTAGTGCAAGTGGGAGACTGAAGGAAATATGCCCTAGAGGCAATAATAAAGTTATTATTTATTTCCTTATATCATGATAAATGTTTATTATTCATGCTAGAATTGTATTAACCGGAAACATAATACATGTGTGAATACATAGACAAACATAGTGTCACTAGTATGCCTCTACTTGACTAGCTCGTTAATCAAAGATGGTTATGTTTCCTAGCCATAGACATAAGTTGTCATTTGATTAACGAGATCACCTCATTAGGAGAATGACGTGATTGACTTGACCCATTCCGTTAGCTTAGCACACGATCGTTTAGTATGTTGCTATTGCTTTCTTCATGACTTATACATGTTCCTCTGACTATGAGATTATGCAACTCCCGTTTACCGGAGGAACACTTTGTGTGCTACCAAACGTCATAACGTAAATGGGTGATTATAAAGGTGCTCTACAGGTGTCTCCAAAGGTACTTGTTGGGTTGGCGTATTTCGAGATTAGGATTTGTCACTCCGATTGTCGGAGAGGTATCTCTGGGCCCACTCGGTAATGCACATCACTATAAGCCTTGCAAGCATTGTGACTAATGAGTTAGTTGCGGGATGATGTGTTACGGAACGAGTAAAGAGACTTGCCGGTAACGAGATTGAACTAGGTATCGAGATACCGACGATCGAATCTCGGGCAAGTAACATACCGATGACAAAGGGAACAACGTATGTTGTTATGCGGTCTGACCGATAAAGATCTTCGCAGAATATGTGGGAGCCAATATGGGCATTCAGGTCCCGCTATTGGTTATTGACCGGAGAGGTGTCTCGGTCATGTCTACATAGTTCTCGAACCCAAAGGGTCCGCACGCTTAAAGTTACGATGACAGTTTTATTATAAGTTTATGTATGTTGATGTACCGAAGGAGTTCGGAGTCCCGGATGAGATCGGGGACATGACGAGGAGTCTCGAAATGGTCGAGACGTAAAGATCGATATATTGGACGACTATATTCGGACTTCGGAAAGGTTCCGAGTGATTCGGGTATTTTTTGGAGTACCGGAGAGTTACGGGAATACGTATTGGGCCTTATTGGGCCATACGGGAAAGAAGGAAAAGGGCCTCAAAGGTGGCCGCACCCCTCCCCTTGGTCTGGTCCGAATTGGACTAGGGAAGGGGGGCGCCCCCTTCCTTCCTTCTCTTTTTCCCTTCCTCTTTTCCTATTCTATATGGGAGGTGGAATCCTACTAGGACTAGGGAGTCCTAGTAGGACTCCACACTTGGTGCGCCCCCTCCCAGGGCCGGCCTCCTCATCCCTTGCTCCTTTATATACGGGGGCAGGGGCACCCCATGGACACACTTGATATACGATATTTTAGCCGTGTGCGGTGCCCCCCTCCACCAGATTACACCTCAATAATACCGTCGCGGAGCTTAGGCGACGCCCTGCGTCGGTGGAACATCATCATCGTCACCACGCCGTCGTGCTGACGAAACTCTCCCTCAACACTCGGCTGGATCGGAGTTTGAGGGATGTCATCGAGCTGAACGTGTGTAGAACTTCGGAGGTGCTGTGCGTTCGGTACTTGGTCAGTCGGATCGTGAAGACGTACGACTACATCAACCGCGTTGTGATAACGCTTCCGCTGTCGGTCTACGAGGGTACGTGGACAACACTCTCCCCTCTCGTTGCTATGCATCACCATGATCTTGCGTGTGCGTAGGAATTTTTTTGAAATTACTACATTCCCCAACAGTTGCATGTAGATTTCCTCGTTTAGCTCTCCATTCAGAAAAGTCGTCTTAACATTCATCTGGTGGACGAGAAGACCATGCGAGGCCGCCAACGAGAGTAATACTCGAATGGTGGTCAGTCTAGCCACAGATGAATAAGTATCGAAAAAAATTTCCTCTTCTTTCTGGTCATAACCCTTGGCCACAAGCCTAGCCTTATACTTTTCAATCATATCATCGGGCCTAAACTTCTTTTTGAACACCCACTTACATCACAATGGTTTTCAACCATAGGGACGGTCAGTGATCTCCCATGTCTTGTAAGCCATGATGGAATCCATCTCGCTACGGACCGCATCCTTCCAGTAGTCAGCTTCTGGAGAGGCATACGCTTCTGAAATAGAAGTGGGAGTATCATCCACGAGGTACACGAAGAAATCACCAGCAAAGGTCTTTGCAGTCCTTTGTCTCTTGCCCCTACCAAGGGTTTCCTCGTCATCCTCCTCGGGATTTTCATCATGTGTTTGTTCATAATAATCCATAGGAATGGCAGGCTCAGGAGTCTCCACAGATTCCTGTCTAGAAGTGCTTTGCATATCTCTCATAGGAAAAATATCCTCGAAGAATGTAGCATCCTTAGACTCCATAATTATACCGACCTTCTAGTCAGGTACCTCAGATTTCACTACTAGAAATCTGTAGCCAACGTTGTTCTTAGCGTAGCCCAAATTAACGCAGTCCACAGTCTTTGGTCCAAGCTTACTCTTTTTGGGGATCGGCACATTGACTTTCGCCAAACAGCCCCAAGTACGCAAGTACGAGAGTGTTGTCCTTCTCTTCGCCCATTTCTCATAGGGAGTGATCTCATTATCCTTTGTCGGAACTTTATTCAGGACATGACATGCCGTCAATATAGCCTCCCCCCACGATGCCTTGGATAAACCCGATGTATCTAACATGGCGTTAACCAAATCAGTTAGAGTACGGTTTTTCCGCTCGGCAACCCCGTTTGACTGGGGTGAATAGGGAGGCGTCCTCTCATGAATAATGTCGTGTTCCGCACAGAAGGAATCAAACTCACTTGAGAAGTACTCTCCACCACGATCTGATCGGACTCGTTTAATTTTCTTTTCAAGTTGATTCTCAACTTCTGCCTTATAGATTTTAAAGTAGTGTAGAGCCTCATCTTTAGTATTTAACAGATACACATAGCAATATCTAGTGGAATCATCTATCAATGTCATGAAGTATTTCTTTCCACCTTTAGTCAACACATCATTCATCTCACAAAGAACAGAATGTATGAGTTCTAATGGTGCCAAGTGTCTCTCCTCCGCGGCCTTGTGAGGCTTGCGGGGTTGCTTAGCTTGCACACATGAAAGGCACTTAGAACCTTTGTCTAAAGTGAAACTCGGGATTAAATCCAACTTAGCTAGCCGCGTCATAACACCGAAACTAATGTGACAAAGACGTGAATGCCAAACTTCAGATTCATTAACATTCGAATGAATATGGTTCACGACTTTATTACAAAAATCTGCGAGGGAAAGGCGGAACATCCCTCCGCCCTCATAACCTTTTCCAACAAAGAGTCCATATTTCGTAACAACTAATTTATTAGACTCGTAAACCAACTTAAACCCTTCTCTACATAGAAGGGAGCCACTAACGAGGTTCTTCTTGATGGCGGGGACATGCTGCACGTTCTTCAGCTGCACGATCCTTCCCGAAGTAAACTTCAGATCGACCGTGGCAACACCATGAACAGAAGCACTCGCTTCATTCCCCATCAATACGAACCCGTGGCCTATGACCTGGTAAGACGTGAACAATGAAATATCAGCACACACATGAACACCTGCACCTGTGTCCACCCACCAATCGTTGGGCTGAAACACTGAAAAAACAGTAAATAAATTACCATACCCAGATGCACCATTCTCATTGTTGCCCACAATCATGTTGACAGACTTGGAGTCCTGTCCTGGCTTCTTGTACTTGTTTGGGCACTCGTTGGCCCAATGTTCAACCGAACCACAAGTAAAGCAGCCCTCATCCTTCTTGTTCTTCTTGAAGGTCTTCTTACCCTTCTTCTTAAAGTCGGTATTGTGTTGGACACCGTTCTTTCCCTTGGGCTTGTGGGAGTTGAAGTTCTTCTGGTTCACCATGTTGGCGACAGAAATCCCTTCGGCCCCTTTTTCGTGCGAGTCCTTTGCCCTTGAATTCTGCTCAACACTCATATGGCCAATGACATCCTTCACAAAGAATTCACGCCTCTGATGTTTCAGAGTGGTGGCAAAGTTCCTCCAAGAATTAGGGAGCTTAGAGATTATGCAGCCCGCGACAAACTTGTCCGGTAATTCGCACTTAAGAAGCTCAAGCTCCTTAACAATGCATATTATCTCATGAGTCTGCTCCAATACAGGACGGTTTTCAACCATCTTGTAATCGTGGAACTGCTTTATAATATACATCTCGCTCCCGGCATCGGCGGCCCCGAACTTAGATTCGAGCGCCTCCCACAAGTCCTTGGCGACATGCACATGTAAATATGCGTCAACCAGTTTATCTCCGATCACGCTAAGAACTGCTCTGAGAAACACAACGGTGGCCTCCTTGAACGCCTTCTCCTGCCCAGGAGCAATCGTTCCCGTAGAGACACCGGTGACCCAGAACACATTCATAGCCGTGAACCATAAAGTGGTCTTAGTCTGCCAACGCTTAAAATACATACCGGTAAACTTATCCGGTTTCAGTGCAGCGGCAAAGCCACTTGCCGAAAAATTCCTACACATATTAGGTTTTTGGATTGCTGAGTAAATAGGCAATTTTTCGACTAATTTAATCCATAGATAAATCACTAGCATGGCATTAACTGAATTGATGACGTACTGACTCTGATCTAAACATGCACGTACTAAGCAAACAGTAGAGAAATCTACACATACTGCTAGTACTGCTAATATGAAAATAAACAGGAGCGGGATAAACGCGTTATACCCTCCAGTAGGCCATGCAGACGCCGCGGCGGTGGTGGCGGCAGCAGCGTCCTCGGCGGCCTTCTTGTCGGCTTCAGCTTTCTCGGCGGCGGCACGTTCGGCGTCGGTGGACATGGTGATGACGAGGACGACGCGGACATAGAGGAAGTAGACGAACGGCGAGCAGTCGCGTAGTCGCTTCCCAAAAACCTATTCGCCTCTTAGAGAACTCTCCGTTAGTGACTAGCAAAAAATAAGCGCGTAGGTGTGAGCTCGGCTCGGCTCAATCCCGCAACCCGCGGCGCGCCGAGGCGTGGCTGGCGGCGGTGGAGGAGTGCACGAGGGCCTCATCTCTTCTCAAGCTCCAATAGCATGTAGAAAAGAAACCCTTATAAAGAGGTCCAACTACTCCTCTTCCACTTCCGGGGTGGGACTAAACTTCCCACTCCACCTAGTGCCAATAAACCCACATGGGCCCTTAGAGATTTTTCAGAAATTGCTATATGGGCCTAGAGCCCATCTCAAATTTCAGCCGCTAGAAAATAAAATCTTGTACCAAATACCAATCCTTGGTTGGCTAGGCTACAATAGCTTCTGCTATAGATCCAAACACTCAAGGGGCGCCTTGATAACATTTTTCGAACAATACATGCGGCCTGCGAGCAGACTTGGTCACACAAACACAACACACAAGGGGGCGTGACAAAACCAAAGTCCCGGCGAGGGCGGCAGAGCCCCCGGTGCGTATCCTATTATCCTCTGGCTGCCCTATAAATATCATCCATGTCATTAGATGCATGAGGCAGCAGCTCATACAGCATTCTTGCAGTTTCAGCTACCTAGTACGGTATGCACTGCTTCGCATCCCCCTCGAGCAGTCTTTCTTTTCACGCAACGTATATCGATTCTCCGTCTCCATCTAACTGTTGGTCACTGAACACATTTGTGCTGCAGATTGATCTTGGGATAGCAGGTTTGAAAGAAGCAACAAAGAAGAAGAGGAAGCAGAAGATGAGCACCATCAAGACGTCGTGGCCGGAGGTGGTGGGCTGGCCGGCGGCGCAGGCCGTGACCCAGGTCAACACCGACAGGCCTGACGTCGCGATCGAGGTGCTCCCGTCTGGCACCAGCGTGTCCCCGGGGTTCAGTAGCACGCGCGTTCACGTCTTCTTTGATGGGACTGGCAGCGTTGCGGCCACTCCACAGGTCGGTTAGGCCCGGCCGCCGCCTTGCTGGGGCAATCCTCTTTTAAAAAAACAAAAAAAAACTGAAGGGGCATTTGATTTTATCAATGTACTCTGTTAAGAATGGAGCCCTTGGCTACTTCGAGGGTTTTTTTTGGCATGGTTGGCTACTTCGAGGTTGGGTATGTACTCTTTATAGTTTTTTGTAAAGGAATGTACTCTTTACCGTTGTACTGTCTTTATGTGTGATGTTTTGAGATAATAAAATATCTTTTATACAAGAAATTAAATGAGGACCATTGTGGACGGAGCTGGCATACTGTAATTGTATAATGGGCTTGGACTTGAGTAAACGCAACAAATGTTGGTGATTCAACAAAAAAAATATAACATGGTACTGTTTATCACATGGTTTGACAATATAGGTTTAGAATGGGTGATTCCAGTGCCCTTTTTTCCGGATTAGCCCATCTTGATGCTTAATTACTTCGGCACCAAAATAATGCGACTCCAGTGGAGGAAAAGTTGAAATGATATTGTACCCCAGTCGCTTGATAGGTTTGGTCACAGCTGTCCACAGCATATGCAATTACTACGACTATGACTCAATTTACGGTTGTTGAGATGTGATGTGATGTGCTTATTTTACAGTATGTTGTAGAAATAGCTACGAAACTAGAGATAAGTTGACTAAAAACCGTGAAATGAACTAAAACTGGTTGGATAAATTTGATCATTATAATCTTACATGATGTCAAAGGCAGACTAAGAATGAGAGATTTGCATCCTTGTCCAAGCCATTGTCGGTCAGTCGATCAACCAATTAAAGCTATTGGTTTGTTATGATAGGTCCATGTCTCACTTGATTTTCTTTTAGTTTTTTGATAAAACAATTGATTACAACGTAACATAAAATCTAAATTTGAACCTAAATATAATTTCACATATATATGATTTAATTTGGATCTTTATTATTATTGCTACACTTTCTGAAAAAACTAAATCCTTACAAAAGCAAATGTTGCATTCCTCAAAAGACACATCTTAAGGTATACATATTGCAATCTAATAGATATGGCTTGGTAAATAACTTAGTGGAAGCCAGGAGATACGAAGATAGGCCTCCTCTCCCTCCCGAGGCGCTCCCGCGAGCGCCGTCGGGAGGCAACCCTCGCGCTCCCTCCTCCGGCCCTCCACCCCGTCTCCCCCTCCCTCGTCGCCGCCGGGGGCGCCGCCGGCCAAAGGCCGCGTGGCCGAGGCGGCGGCGGGGCAGTTTCTTCCTGCGCGCGAATGGATGGCGTCGCGGGCCGCCTCCCACCTACCCGCGGCGTCGGGTCCCGATCGGCTCTTGCTCCGGCGCTCCACCCCGTGCCCTTGTGGCCCGCCGGCGACTCCTCCTCCCCTCCCCACCTGCGGCCCGTGGGATCTGGTGGGCACGGTCGTGCTGGCGGCGGATCTGGGCATCACGACCCAGATCCGGTGGATGTGCGGGTCATCGATGGCGGGGGTGGCCGGCGACCCCGTGGAGGTGGTGGTGTGGCGGCCGGTGTCCGTGCTGCTCCGGTGCAAGGGTGGCGGGGCGTCGGGTGGTGCTGACCAGGGCGTGGAGGCGCAGGTGATGTGGTGGTGGCAGGTTGACTGCGGCGGCGGCCAGACTGTTTTGGCGTCGGCTCATTTGTAGGCTGCCTGTATCGGTCGTCGACTCCTCTCCTCGGCGTCCGTCCGCTTCTCTCGCCGGAGAGCTGGCCTTCTCCCGGCTGCGGTCCATTGACCGTCTCGCACCCGGTGTCGTAGGACCGAGCTGGTCTCGCGCCCGGCAGCAGGACCGGCCCGTCTCGCGCCCGGCAGCAGGACTGCGCTCATCTCGCGCCCGGCAGCAGGACCGGCCCGTCTCGCGGCCGGCGGTAGGACTGCGCTCGTCTCACGCCCGGTGTAGCAGGACGGCTCGATGGAGGCTTGGTGGCTGGCCTATTTGGTCTCGGCGCTGGGACCGGCCAGGGGTGCGAAAGGCGGATCCTTTCCGCTCATTTCTGCGGTTGGGGTAGCGGTGGGGCTCGGGGGTCTTGGTGTCATGGTCTTGGTCTCCGGGGCGGTGGCCCTGGTGGTGGTGGCGCGGTGCTCATGGGCAGAGCTCGTGCCTCGGTGCTGCCCGGCTACCATGGCCATGTGGGCGGCGTGGTAGCCGGGGTCCTTGTCATTTCCTCCTGGATGCATACTCAAGATCTTATAGCAAATCTCTTTTAACAGATATGTCCAAACCTTGCCAATGCAAAAAATCCAGGCACTTCTTCTAAAAAATCCGGGTCAATAGGCCAGCTTCATAACCAATTTGCTGACATTGGCTCTTGTAGACAAATATTATAAGAAATAATCCATTTGAGTCGGCCTTCAATGCTCTGACTTGACAAAAATATTGGTCTTGAAATATTCAACTGATATTCAACCGACTTAAAGATGTAGATCTTGCCAATTTATGATTGCCAAAATTGCCGGGTTATAAATAAATGATGCCGGGTCATGATTGTTGCAGACACCGGGTTAATCTGGTCTACTCCAAACTGAGAATTTGAAGATTTTTTTCTCCCTTATATGCATATCACCGGTAGCCCCCAAGTGCCGGGTTGTCATGCTTACAGCAACCTGGGACTTGTAATTGCCTTATGCTCATAAAAACTTCAACTAGTGTAGCCCCCAAGGGCCGGGTCATCATGCAATAATGAGCAGGGACTTTGTAGATATAACCATGTAAACTTGAGCAGCAACGTGTAGCCCCCAAGGGCCGGCTTAGTTAGATATTACTGAGATCGGACTTTGTATATGATTCATTGATAATAACATCATATGATGTAATCTCCATCATGGGGCTTGAACCCACATCCACAAGGTTAAGAGCTTTGTACTCTACCAACTGAGTAGTGGATCTTTCAATATAATGGATTAAGGCTTGTGTACCTTGAATTTTCGACAGGAGCAATTGGTAGCCCCCAAGGGCCGGCTCATTTAGAATGTGATGAGTCGGGTCTTCAATAAGTTGAGCAAAAAATGACTTTGCATTAGCCCCCAAGTGCCATGGTGCATGCTGGCAGTGACATGGGACTTGCATATTCGATGTAATCTCAATTTGAATAATGTAGCCCCCAAGTGCCGGGTCGTAAGCCTGCAGCCACTCGGGACTATTCCTTTCATTGTAGAACAAATCATATCCATTGATAAAATAATAGCCATTGCGCTGAAGCGACTTTGAAAACCTCAATCATAATATTAGTTACTGATAACCATAATAAAAATCCAGCCATGTTGGTCATTAAAGATTTGAATAACCCGGTTTGAAAACCTCAATCATTCAATATCATAATGAAAATTCAGCCAAGTTTGGCTATTTAAAGATTCAAATACCTTATCTGTTGACAAGTAAATCCGGAATTTTAAATATCCGGTGGCTCTTGGCCGATGGCGATTTAATACACCTCCATTGTAAGCCGGAATTTTATAACCCGGCGGCTTATAGCCTTTGAGAGAATCCAGAATGGATAATCATTTTGAAGCATCAATTTAAATGCTAAGCTTGGACTTAAGCATTTATATAAGTTATAGTTCTGCAAATCCTGCACAGAGTTTAAAAACATATGCCCTGGCGACTTAACGTCAAAAGCCAGGGCCGGTTTAAACATAATCATGTATAATATCATACCGGTGATATTGAATCGTACTGCCGGCTTATGATACCTGTGCAGTAAGGGTGATAACCCAATCTTTAGAAGCAAAAAACTTCCAAATATTTATGATTGTCATATACTGGCGACTTATCGTCCAAAGTCAAGCCGGGTTAAATAGAAATTACTCATATATGCTTCAGATATGATCAAAAAAGTCTCAAGACAAAATCAAAGATTGTGATTGCAAAAAACTTATAGGAAACAAACAAAGTTTTTGAGGCTTCTGATTCGAATACGATCAGTAAACCGTTCCAAGGGGGTTAAGCTAAGATTCGAATACGATCATATAGCCCCCAGTGGCTTTGGCGTTGCCGATCAAGAGGGTACCGACAGCTATGTTCTCTTTGGTTCGAATACGACCTATGTTTGAACAGGAAGCCCCCTAATGACCTTGAGAGTTGTTTAATGACGCTGATTCGAATACGATCCACGTCAGACCCAAAGGGGTTGAGCAATGATTCGGATACGATCAAGAAGCCCCCTAGTAGGTTTGGCAGCGTGCCAATCAAAAAGGTATCGACAGCTATGTTTTCTTTGGTTCGAATACGACCTATGTTTGAACAGGAAGCCCCCTAGTGATCATATAAGTTTTGGCATGGCGCCGATCAAAGGGTACCAACAGCTATGCTCGATAAGCAGGAAGCCCCCAAGTGACCATAATAAGATAAGCCGTACGGCAGGATACCCATGTTTGAACCGCGCATCATGGCAGCAAGCTCTTTTTGACACCCTTTAATCTTTCTGAGAACTCGAACTTGCGAGAGATTAATTCTTTTTGAACCGGAACTTTAAACCGGATTTGAAAGCTTCAAAACTTTGTGAGAGATAAATTTACCTTGAACCGGATTTGAGAGCTTCAAAGCTTTGTGGTAAATAAATTTCCCTTGAACCGGTTTTTAAACCGGATATTAAGAGCTTCAGTGCTTTGTGGGAGAAAGATGTCTCCTGAGCCGGATTTTTAAACTGGAAGCATCATTGTGAGCCGGAATTTTTCTGACGGCCTTTTAAATTTTCATCGATAGAGCAGTAATCTCCGGGGCCGGGTTACTTTCCCCTCCAATGACCCGGAGTTCTTAAATGCATTGAAACCGGCCAATTTTGTCGAGTCATGCCATTGTAGCCCCCGAGTCTCAAGGCGACTTGGGGAGTTGGCTTGAGATTCTCCATAATTAACCGTGATATAGACCAGTTTGAATCCTGCATGGGACAACTTGCAAACCAAAGTAATTGCTCTTTTGAAGAAAATAATATGTAATATAAAATATACTGGATGGATTTCACCTGATATGTTAGAACAGTGATTATCCACAGTGGAGTTGATGATCACCATGGTGAAGCTGAAATCAAGCAAGGCCGAGTTGGCCATGAAAGCGGATATATGAACCGGCCACGGCGTTGTAAGCCGGTGCGGACGGACGAGTCAATCGCAGGCGCGGTAAGCCGTGTGGACGGGCGAGTCAGCCGCGTCGTGTTGGTGTAGCCTTGTATGGGCAAGTGCAACCTTGATACGCTGACATGGATTGGTCTGCAAGGTCAACAGCTTAGGTGCTTCTATTGAGTGGCACGGTAAGGACAAATTTCGGCAATATAACATCATTTGGGAGTAAATAATTATCCTGTATAAAAAAGATATAGACCAAAGTAATTGTTTTTTGATAAAAAATAATATGTGTTAATAAAATAAACTTAGATGAATATCACCTGGTTTGTTCGGACGACGGATGATCTTTACGTGGTCCAGAGTTTAACTGGGATATACTGAGGTTTCAACAGCAGCGTAAATGTGCTAGTCTGGTCTGATACGTGATGAGTCAGTAGTGTTGATCTCTCCATCACGTGATCTCTTTAACTCCTTGAGAGAATTTAATATTCCGTTTGTTTCAGATTGCAATGCAT
This sequence comes from Aegilops tauschii subsp. strangulata, assembly GCF_002575655.3. Lineage (NCBI taxonomy): Eukaryota > Viridiplantae > Streptophyta > Magnoliopsida > Poales > Poaceae > Aegilops > Aegilops tauschii. The sequence goes on from NC_053037.3 coordinate 46,987,769, forward strand.
AGTCTCCAATGCGTGCGCTGGCACTGCAACTTGGACGAAAAAACTCCAACTCCTCCTCTGGCCGGGATGACCATAGTACTACTACCAGTATACCCACCACGACTCTCCATTCCAACATCTACCAAGCCGGCCTGGCGCGTAACCGCGGCGGTGGATGTGAACCGCAACAGCGGCTGTAGGAGCGGTGCGGTGAGCCGCGGCGGAGAGGCGTCGGTCAGGCGAGACCACAGCGATGTGGACAGCAGCGACTTGAGGCCGCCAGGCGGGACCATGGCCTGGATCTCTTTTTTTTCCGTAGTCACATCAGGTCTTGAGCAACTGTTTTTCTTCAGTCCTTTTTTCACGGAGTATGGGCTGGTTGATTTGCCCTTGTATGCGTGTACTTCTTCCAGCTTTAGATTCCCCTTAGTTGCCCCCATGAGTGTACTTCCTGGCCAGCTTTGGATTGCAAACGGTCGGCCCGTGCAAGCAGCCAACCGGAGCGGCAGTAGCACACAGGTGGTGAGGCGCGGCGACTCGCGGCAGAGGCAAGGCCGGCTCAACGCGCGGGCGGGTCAAGGCGGCCACAGCGGAGACGGTCGACGGAGATGGAGACGGCCGACGAGAAGGCGCCCGTGAAGCGCGGCTGCAGCCGCAGAGCCTGCGTCCCTCCGTTTCCGAGCCGTGGTCAGAACGGCGGTCGTGACACCTCGGCTGAGGCCCCGGCCAGCGGCGGCTTGTGGAAGTGACAGGCACAGGCAGGCCTGCAGGACGAAGCCGAGTCGGAGCAGATCAGAGCGGAGGGCACACGGAGTCCAAGTCAGGGCATGAGTCGGCGATGGAAACGAGTCGGCGTCGGCGACTCAGGGAAGGCAGCTCGCAACCTGTGGTTCCCTTTGCCAAGGGCGTAGCTTGGCGACTTGGCGGCTCGAACCTGCCGCAGCACGGTTCCAGTCCTTTTTGGGGTCAAGATTGGTTTGACCATCCATGTTCGTATATACTCTTGTTGATGTATGACACCCCGTGATATACTCTTGTCTTTGTTCGCTTCTTTATTTGATCATGGCTGGTCAAACTGTTCGGTTTCAGAACCGTCCTTGAGTGTTACTTACCCTCGACTGCTTATGTAGATGAACGGTGGCCGTCGACGGCGGCTTACAGGCGCGGTCGCTCGCAAGGCAGAACGGTCTTGAGGTAGTAGATCCGCAGGATCCCCGATGGTTTGACCATAGTCTTTGCGTGGAAAAAACTATAACTGGTCCGTGATTGCTTCCTCGGCGACTTCTGGTGTCTCTGTTAATCTCGGCGATTTGAGGCAACGGAACGAATTAGAACCCTAATTTTCACTAATCACAAATCTAAGCCGACCAACTTGATGCTGATGCAGATCTTTCCAGACCGGCTCTTTTTCAACCAGATAATTGCAAACTCCTCGATCCGTGAGAGAGATCCCTCCAAGAACTCAACACCACCGTGTGCAGGCCCCACGGTGGGCACCAACTGTCGTGGAATTGTCACGGCAGATGTCCTAGCGTGAGGACTTAGTCGTGAGACCAACGCATCTATGTAGTAGCTTGAGAGGGGTTGATCGGAATCGAGAGACGCAACATAAGACAAGGATTTAGACAGCTTCGGGCCCCGGGAAACATCATCCGGTAATAGCCCTACATGTTGTTTGTGGCTAGGTCTCATTATGCTCATGAGAGAGTCGCCGGTAAGCCGGCTCTCTGTGTCTAGCCCTAGAGATTGTTTCTTACCTCTCCTTCTTAGGGTGCCCTGCCCCTCCTTATATAAGTTGGAGAGGCGGCTTTACATGTAGAGTCCTAGTAGGATTAGAACTAACTTATTCTCTATTAATTACAAGTCGGATACAAGTACGGGTCTTGCTTCCTCGTAAAGGAAATATTCCTCATGCCTTCCGTCTTAAGCCGGCCCATAATAACACGTCCCGGCCTACTGGGCCTTGGGCCCTTGTCATCCGTCTGACCCGCCGTCCGGGCCATCATTAAGTCGTCAGGCTCATGAGTTGCCAATCTTCCGGCGGGTTACGACGAAGCGTCAAGTCCGGCCGGGTCATACTCCCGGCCGGGTCATACCGCAGGGTATATCCCCGACAATTGTCGTCGTCGTCGCGCGCCTCGCCTGTGCCGCCGTCGTCCCTGGTGCAAGCCTGGCCAGGGTTGCCGACGCGCGGTGGGGCGCTGGACGGCCCGGCCTCGTCCTCCTCGTCGCTGTCGAGGACGATGATGCCGCCCTCCTCGTGCCCGCGGCGCCAGGACTGGAGCTCCGCGTACGCCCAGCGCTGGCGGCGCACCTGCTCCCGGACGTAGTCCTCCTACGCCCACTTGAGGGCGGACTCGTCGTCGGGGGCCACCATCTCGACGTGCTCCGGCTTCACCGGGAGCAGCCCCGGCTCGGGCTTCGGCCGAACCAGGCGGAGGGAGCGCGGGGAGGGTCGGGCACCCTCGTTGATGACGAGGGCGCCGCTGCGGGTGCGGCGCCCGAGCGGCGTCTCCTCCGGCTCGGACCTGACGGGGCGGAGCGTCGGCGAGCCGGAGCCCGACGACGAGGACGACCCCAGCTCCATCCGCCGCGGCGACCAGGAGCTACCACGACGGCGAGAGAAGGACGGCCGCAACGGGTACTCGAGGTGCGACACGTTGCCGGTCTCGATGTGGTCGAGGACGGCCTCAAGGGTGCGGCCTGGCACGCCCCACCACTCGCGCCGCCCGTCGGCGTTGAGGCGGCCGCAGGGGATGACGCCGTTGGCGGAGGCGATCTGCTCCTCGCGGCGGCGTTGGAAATACATGGACCAGAGGGTGTGGCTGTCGGCGGCGTAGCGCGGCTCGTTCCGCTGCTCCTCCGTCAGGGACGGGCGGATGCGGGCGATCTCGGCCCGCCGCGCCGCCCCTTCGGGCACCGGTGGCACCGGGACGCCGCCGGCGCTCAGCCTCCACGCCCCCGGCACTCGCATGTCCGGGGGCGCCGGGTACTCGGCCTCGTAGAGCAGGCGCGCCTCCGGCTGTTGGAGGTGGCGGCGGCCGAAGCCGTTCGCCGTCGCGCCGTCGCCTGGGAACCTCTCGGCCATCTGTTTGTCGGCGGGAAGGAGGGGAGAGTGTTGCTTTCTGCGCCGCAGAGGGGGAAAATGAGAGCTGTGGCGTCTACCGGCGGGGAGGTCGCCTTTTATAGCCGCAGCTGGGGCGGCGGCGGGCTGCATGCCGGGCGACGTGTGGCGGGAGAGGGCGGGACACGCGTCGCGGCGCCTTCGCTGCGCCGCCCGTGAGGCATCAATGGAGGCTGACCGGCGCGGCAGCGCGGCAACCTTCACATTGATTCTCGCGAGAACCGAGGCGATGAGGACGACGAAGCGGCGTCTCGCTAACTTGGCGGGCACATCCTCTTTCGCGCCAAAAACGCTCGCCCCGGTGCCCCCGGGCGCACCGGGTTCGACCTGGGTCCGCCGGCGCCAGTTTCGGCCCAAACCGGCGAAAAAGGGCTCCTGGGGGCGCAACTGGGCCGATTTTTTGGCGCCGGCACGGAAAAATTGCCTTGGGGGGCCTGTTGGGGGCACGGCTGGAGATGCTCTAAGTTCACATATATAGTTTACTTTTGATTTTATTGGTATTGCTACACTTTCTTAACAAATATAAATGTTACCAAATAAAATGTTGTTTTGATCAAAAGACACATTGTAAGGGATACATGTTGCAATCTAATAGATATGGCTTTGTAAATAACTTAGTTTATGAGTTTGGTTACTAGAAAAAGATGCTTAAGTCTAAGAGAATAAATTTAATATGGCTGAAACATAACATAAAACGAATGATTTACACGTATACATGTGTCATACGCAGAGGAACCATCGCTCAACACTGGAACGCTCGGGATGGCCTCTAGCTTAGCCATTTTTATTCTCTTATATATGAGTAGATGATTTTTGTTGACGTACAACATAGGAATACACATTTGGGGGACATAAAGGTGCGCTTAAACAAATACGGCACCACACATATAAACACAATGTCTACAAAGAGACTGGCAGGCTAACGAAGTGTTCTTTTCCCTAGGCCCAACCGATGGCTAGGTTACACCTTCCCTCCAAGCAACACCAGTGAGACTGTGGATTCGCCTGCCCTCCGACTGCCGCTCTGCTGCCCGGCGGTGGGGAGAAGAATTCCGGTGCATTGGATCTATCTAGTAGTTTAGGTTAGGGTTTTAGTCCTCGCAGGAGCGACATTCAGACGGATGGCAGTGCTTCTTTTTTGAGTTGGTCTTTTGAACTCCGATCCTCCTTGAGTTTGTCTGTCTAAAGTCTAAACGGAACCCACAGAGCTCTGGAGTATATTACTGATCGTCTCCTTAGGGTGGCGAGGTTAGGGTTTCTCGTCGTACGTGTGCGACGGCGAGATCTGTTGTCAGGCACTTCGGATCGATTGAAGGGTTCAATGACGACGACTACGACTCCAAGCGCTGGTCCTTAAGGACATATGCACAAAGACTTCCCGACTGTTATCGACAAGGTCAGGCTGGCTCCGGCAGGGGAGCGCCGACAGTGGTGCGTCGGCTGCTCGTTTTGACGGCGACAATGGTCGTTCAATGGTCCAGAGACCTCGATGTAATCTTTATTATGCTTGGGGTGTTTTGTTCTTTTAGTGAACTTTTTTAATAAATGTAGGTGCATTTTCGCAAAAATAAAATAAAGGTATGCTTAGATTTCTTATTGCCGATCGTAATCCAGTATGCCTTTCGTTTTCTAATTTGAACTACATGTGTGCACTGAGTATGTTTGGCTTTGCTCATTTGGGCTTGGCGAAGCACAAGCCGGCGTCTCTAGCTCCAAAGCACACCACGCTCGTTGCCGTCCAGAGCGAGTCATTTTGGCTGCCTGACTTGGGCAAGCATATTTTTTTTAGAAAAGGAGGATGACCTCCGGCCTCTGTATCTGGGAGATGCATACGGCCACTTTATTGATTATTCTCGAGGACCTTACAAAGTATTACAACAATATGCCTGAATCCACCATCTTGGCAACATATGCCGCTACTCCTATCCATACGATGAAAGGGTGCTATCTGGGCCACTCAGACCACTCACCTAAGCCTAACATCAAAAGCCGGAAGCCCCAGCCGAGCCACATACCGGGTCTGGGGCACAATCCGGTCAGACGCACTCGTGTGTCGTCGCCGCCATCTTCCACAGGTTCGTCTTCTAATCATATTGAGGCATCTACCTTGTCTGGCCACTCAGCCATCGACGTCACCATGACGTCAGACAGCTACCTCCTCCTGCGCGAGTCCATCCCGCGCATCGGACGCCGAGCCTTCACAGCACCATGCCGCCGATAACCGCCGCCATTAATGTGTGAGATGAAGCACCGCTCCGCCGAGTCCGCCAGGGCTGCTGAAGACCAAGCACCGTGGAAGAAGGACTCCGAGGCAGAGCACATAGGCGGCAGAGCGCCAACGCACCGCCACCAAACGAACTCCGACCACGCCACCAACCGTCGCCAAGCAACCAAAGCATCACATCCACCCCAAGCTCACCACGAACGACACCCCCAAGAGGGTGACGACGCCCGGAGCGCCGCTGTCGCTCGATCCGGCAAGGATTTGGGTTTTCGTCCGGCATACGAGCTGGGTGGAAGGAGGAGGGGAAGGAGGCAACCTTGCTCAGCTAAGTTAGGAACATTTCCACCAAACTTGGGCAAGCATATATGTGCAGCTATCGGCTAGATTGCCACCAAAATCTAGAGAACATTTCCTGTACCAAAGACCAACCCTTGCTCAGCTAAGTTAGGAACTCAGGTTAGCTTCTGCTATAGATCCAAACACACAAGGGGCACCTTGATAACATTTTTCGAACAATACGTGTGGCCTGCGAGCAGACTTGGTCACAGCACACAAGGGGGTGACAAAACCAAGGTCCCGGCAAGGGCAGCATATCCCCGGTGCATATCCTTATAGCTGCATGCCCTATAAATATCATCCAGATCATGAGATGCATAGAGCAGCAGCGCATACAGCATTCTTGCAGTTTCACCTGCCTATAGTACGGTACGCACTGCTTCGCATCCCCCTCTTGCAGTCTAGCTTGTTCTCATGCAACGTATTTCGATTCGGTCTCCATCTAACCGTTGGTCACTGAACACATTGTGCTGCAGATTGATCTTGGGATAGGTTTGAAGGAAGCAACAAAGAAGAAGAAGCAGAAGATGAGCACCACCAAGACGTCGTGGCCGGAGGTGGTGGGCTGGCCGGCGGCGCAGGCCGTGACTCAGGTCAACACCGACAGGCCTGACGTCGCGATCGAGGTGCTCCCGTCTGGCACCAGCGTGTCCCCGGGGTTCAGTAGCACGCGTGTTCGCGTCTTCTTCGATGGGACTGGCAGCGTCGCGGCCACCCCACAGGTCGGTTAGGCCGGCGGCGCCATCTTGCCAGGTCGACATTGCCCGTCGCTGAAATAGTGGAGCTTGATGTTATTTTGATTATCTAGAAGTGGAAGATGTATTTGATTTTATCAATGTACTCGTTATGAATGCAGCCCTTAGCTACTTTGAGGTTGGCGGGTATGTACTCTTTATGGTTGTATCGTCTTTATATGATGTTTTGAGTTAATACAGTACCTTTTATAAAAGAAAAGAAATGAGGGCCTTTGTTGACGGAACTGGCATATTGCAATTGTAATGAGTTCGGGCTTGAATAAATGCAACAAATGTTGGTAATTCAACACAAAATTATAGCCTAGTACTATTTATCACATGGATTGACAATATAGGTTTATATGGGTGAATCCGGTGCCCATATTCCGGGATTAGCCCGGCTTCATGCTTAATTACTTCGGTACCAAAATAATGTGAGATTAGTGGAGGAAAAATTAAAAGGATATCATACGGGTTGCTTGACAGGTTTGGTCACAGCTCTTTGGAGCATATGCAGTTACGAAGACTCAATTTAGAGTTGTTAAGATGTGATGTGATGTGCTTATTTTACAATATGTTGCAGGAAAATAGCTACAAGACTAGAGATAAGTGTCAAATACAGACTAAGAACGAGAGATTTGCATGCTTCTCCAAGCCGTTGTCGGTTGGTTGGTTGAGCAATCAACGATATTGGTTTGTGTTCTGATAGGTGTATATCTCACTTGACTACATAACATAAAAACTAAATTTAAACCTAAATATGAGATCACATATATACAATTTAATTTCAATTTTTATTGGTATTGGTATTGGTATTGCTACACTTTCTTAAAAAAATTGAATCGTTACGAAAGAAAATGTTTTTCCTCAAAAGAGACATTGTAAGGGATGCATATTTCAATCTAACAGATATGGCTTTGTAAATAGCTTAGTTTATCAGTTTGGTAAGTAGAAAAAGATGCTTAAGTCTAAGAGAATACATTTAACATGAAAAATATAATGTGTTATTACTGCTCTAAACTGAACCGCGTAACTGAAACTTAACTGAAAAGTTATAGCCATGCATAATGATATGTATCATCTACATTGTGCATTTCACAGTGCATTTGAAATTCACGCCGGCGAAACAATTAACATCAACTTTCGTTGTGCTAACCCCAACTAGATAAGCTCATCAAAGAGAAGAAAAATTATATGTGTCATATGTGTGGCATGTCGGGGCGTGTCACCGTGAAATGCTTCCTAGTAGATATTTATTCAGCAAGAAGCGTCTACTTGCAAATATAGTAAGTAGACGCTTCATGTTGAAGTAAAATATAGGAGTATATACTCTAAAAAAAATAAAGATGCGCTTAAGTTTCTTATTGTCGATCATAATTCGGTATGTCTTTTGTTTTTAAATTTGAACTTTAATGTGCACTGAGTATGTTTGGCTTGGCTCGTTTGGGCTTAGATAAACACAAGCAAGTGTCTCTAGCTCCAAAACACATGATTCTCAAAAAAAAAAAAGGTCCAAACTACACGCACACCACGCTAGGTTAAAAAAAAGTAAACCACGCACGTTGCCATCGAGAGCGAATCATTTTGGCCGCCTGACTCGGGCAAGCATATATGTGCAGCTATCGGCTAGATTCCCACCAAAAACTAGAGAATATTTCCTGTACCAAAGACCAATCCTTGCTGACTTGCTCTGCTAAGTTAGGAACTCAGGATAAGCTTCTCCTATAGATCCAAACGCACAAGGGGTGCCTTGATAGCATTTTTCGAACAATACATGTGACTTGCGAGTAGACTTGGTCACAGCACACAAATGGGGTGACAAAACCAAGGTCCCGGCAACGGCGGCATAAGCCCGGTGCATATCCTCTGGCTACCCTATAAATATCATCCGCATCATGGGATGCATACACCAGACACAACACAAGTCAAGAAGCAAAGAAGGAGAAAGAGAAGGTAGAAGATGAGCACCGCCAAGATGTCGTGGCCGGAGGTGGTGGGCTGGCCAGCGGCGCAGGCTGTGACTCAGGTCAACACCGACAGGCCTGACGTCGCGATTGAGGTGCTCCCGTCCGGCACCAGTGTGGCCCCGGGGTTCAGCAGCGAGCGAGTACGCGTCTTCTTCGACGGGACTGGCAGCGTCGAGGCCACTCCAACGGTTGGTTAGGCCGGTGCCGCCATCTTGCGAGGTCGACGTTACCGGTTGACAGATCGCGAAAGAGTCTTTTCATGTTATTTTGATTATTTAGAAGTGGAAGACGCGTTTGATTTCATGAATGTACTCATTATGATTGTAGCCCTTACCTACTTAGAGGCCGTGCTGGTGTGTACTCTTCGCGATTGTATGGTCTTGATGTAATTTTTGAGTTCATAATATACCTTTATATCAAAGAAAAGAAATTAATGAGTGAAGATCTTTATGGACAAAGATGTCATAGTTGTAATTGTAATGGGCTCCAATGAACCCTACAAACGTTGGTAATTCTGCACAAAATTATAGCCTGGTACTATTTATCACATGGTTTGACCATATTGGTTTATATGGGTGAATCCAATACCCAGATTTCTTGGCTTAGCCAGGCTTCAAGCTTAAGTACTTCAGCACTAAAATGATGTGAGTTTACTGGAGGAAAAACTAAAATGGTGTTGTTTCGAGTCGCTTGACAGGTTTACTCACAGCTTTCCAGAGCATAACAAAGGCTCAATTTACAGTTGTTGTTGGATTATTAATATTGTAATGTTGTTTTCCACATTGTAAGGGATAGATATTGTTTTGTATATAACGGAATTTATGAGTTTAATTATAATTAGTAAAAAAATCTGCTTAAGTTATATTTAAAGAAAAAAATGTAATGTGTTACTGCTTTTCTACAACTAAATTGCGTAATTGAAACTTAGCAGGAAACTTATCGGCATGCATAATCATAAGTATCACCTTCGTTATCATTTCATGGTGCCTTTGAAATTCACACTGGTCAAACTGTTAACAACAATTTTCGTTGCGTTAACCCCTGACTAGACAAGTTCATCAAAGAAAAGAAAAACTACCGGCTTATTCGGTTCGCAGGAATATGAACCATAGGAATGAAAAAGGTATAGGGGTGCAAAACTGAGGATTCAAAACCGAAGGAAAACTAAAGAGTTGGACGTTCTACAACGTTGGAAGAGCAGAGCAAGCCGTTCCATCAGGGGGTGCTCAAAGAGCAACTTTACGGGTTTTTTATTTGGCTGCATAGTGAATCTCTGAGGTAAAGCATCTGGCTGGCTATGGAATAAACTATTTGGAAAGTAACTGATCTTTCTCCGGCATACGTGAAACATGAGCTCCTAGTGGGTTTCCCATTTCCTGTGGAATCACGGGGCAGTAGCAGTATTCCAGAGCTAGAAAACATCGACTAGATTACCACCAGAAGCTAGAAAACATTTCCTGTATCAAATACCAATTCTTGGTTGACTAGGCTTGGATAGCTTCTGCTGTAGACACAAACGCGCAAGAGGTACCAACATTCTTTTAACAATACATCTGGCCTGCGAGCAGACTTGGTCACAGCACACAAAGAATGATAAAACCAACGTTTCGGCAACGGCAGCGTAGTCCTTGATGCATATCGGATCCCAACAAACACACCGTAAAATTTTACATGGGATTGATCTCAAATGAGATCATTATATTAAAAATCAAGAGAGAGAGAGCCATCTAGCTACTGTCACGGACCCGTAGGTCCTGTGGGAGGCAGCAAGGTTGATGAAGAGCCTCCCCAATGGTTTCCCCTCCGGCAGAGTACCAGCGGAGGCCTCCAGATGGGACCGCGGAAGACTAGAGGATTGCGGCAGCGTAAGAATTGTTTCGGGTCTCGTTCTGTGAATTTTGAAATATTAGGGAATTTATAGGCCAGAGATGGGGTGCGCCGTGTGAGCTTGTCGCTCCCTCGTGCATTGATACGTATCTATAATTTATGAAGTATTCATGCCATGTTTACTATTGTTTTATATGATTTTGGTATGATTTGATTAGAACTAACCCGGACTGACGCTGTTTTCAGCAGAACTACCATGGTGTTGTTTTTGTGCAGAAATAAAAGTTCTCAGAATGCGTTGAAAATCAACGGGGAATTTTTCTGAAAAATATAAAAAATAATGGAACAAAGAGTTACTGAAGGGGAGTCCCGTATGCCCCACGAGGGTGGAGGGCGCGCCCACCCCCCGGGGCGCGCCCCTGTGCCTCGTGGACTTCCCGTGGGGCCCCCTGACTTGTTCTCGACGCCAACCTCTCCTATAAATGTCCAAACCTCCAGAAAATAACCTAGATCGGAAGTTCCGCCGCCACAAGTCTCTGTAGCCACGAGAAATCAATCTAGGCCCTCTCTGGCACCCTGCCGGAGGGGGCCATCATCACCGGAGGCCATGGAGGAGGATCCCGGAGGGGCCATCATCGCCATGAAGGCCAAGATCCAGAGGGAGAACCTCTCCCCATCCAGGAGGGAGGCCATGGAGGAGGAAGCACAAGGGAGAGAACCTCTCCTCCTCTCTCTCGGTGGCGCCGGAGTGCCATCGGGAGGGGAATCATCGCCGCGGTGATCGTCTTCATCAACATCACTATCATCATCACCATCCTCATCTCTTTTACGCGGTCCACTCTCCCGCACCCCGTTGTAATCCCTACTTGAACATGGTGCTTTATGCCACATATAATGATCCAATGATGTGTTGCCATCCTATGATGTTTTGAGTAGATATCCTTTGTCTTTGGGTATTGATAATCTAGTTTGGTATGAGTTGTATGTTTTATTTTGGTGTTGTCCTACTGTGCCCTCCGTGTCGCGCAAGCGTGAGGGATTCCCGCTGTAGGGTGTTGCAATACGTTCATGATTCGCTTATAGTGGGTTGCTTGAGTGACAGAAGCATAAACCCGAGTAAGGGGGGTTGTTGCGTATGGGATAAAGGGGACTTGATATGTTAATGCTATGGTTGGGTTTTACCTTAATGATCTTTAGTAGTTGTGGATGCTTGCTAGAGTTCCAATCATAAGTGCATATGATCCAAGAAGAGAAAGTATGTTAGCTTATGTCTCTCCCTCATATGAAATTGCAATGACGACTACCGGTCTTGTTAACAATTGCCTACGACAATTCCGCACACCGATCCATCATTATTCCACACTCGCTATTTATAATACTTCAGTAATATATTCTAACTTTATGATGACAGCACCTACATTTATATTTTAGCTCTCCGATATCATGCAAAGTTATCCTCTTCATACCCACAACGTAGTTTTATTTCTCGTTTCTAGTTGGAAGCAAACGTTCGGTGTATGTAGAGTCGTATCAGTGGCAGATAGGACTTGAGAGAATATTGATCTTACCTTTAGCTCCTTGTGGGTTCGACACTCCATACTTATCACTTCCACCTTTGGGAATTGCTACGATGATTCCCTGCACTTGGGAATTATCATGCATCTCTGGCCTCTCCCTAAAGCTTCTAGGGTCTCTCATAGTCCAGAAAAAATCATCGTAAAGTTTCATCGTGTTTGGACTTCGTTGGTACTCCCTTCATTTCATAATGTAGTGCACTCATGTTTTTCGAGATTTAACTTTGACCATAAATTTAACCAACATGGGTGATTGCGGCAGGAGTATGACAGATACCTTTGAATTCATATTTGAAAGAAGTTTTCAAAGGTAGTTTTTCAGTGAAATAATTTGTGTATTATTGGTCTAATTTATGGTCAAAGTTAAATCTCGAAAAGCGTGGGCGCATTACATTATGGAATGGAGGGAGCATGGTTTTTCTGTGAAACAAAGAGAACGCAAAAAAAACTGGCACTAGACACTAGGTTAATAGGTCCCAAAAATGATATAAAATTACATATAAAGTATATAAAAATGATAATATAATAGCATGAAACAATTAAAATTATATATATGTTGGAGACGTGTCAAACCTCACCACTCGAACAAAAGATAATCACAACACATGTCATATATGTAACCAAACAGCACCACTTTGCATCTGGGTAGCAAGGGCTTGCAACCAAACACTCGTTCGTGTGTTTTTGTTCATTCATACTGGGGAATGTAGAGAACCAAACTATGTACGAAACATGATTTTCTGTCTTTATCCGCTCTGTCAGGCCCAGCAACTTAATAGTGGTAGTTGTTGGAAATATGCCCTAGAAGCAATAATAAATGGTTATTATTATATTTCTTTGTTCATGGTAATTGTCTATTATTCATGCTATAATTGTATTGTCCGGAAATCGTGATACATGTGTGAATACATAGACCACAACCTGTCCCTAGTAAGCCTCTAGTTGACTAGCTCGTTGATCAACAGATAGTCATGGTTTCCTGACTATGGACATTGGATGTCATTGATAACGGGATCACATCATTAGGAGAATGATGTGATGGACAAGACCCAATCCTAAGCATAGCATAAAAGATCGTGTAGTTTCGTTTGCTAGAGCTTTTCCAATGTCAAGTATCTTTTCCTTGGACCATGAGATCGTGCAACTCCCGGATACCGTAGGAGTGCTTTGGGTGTGCCAAACGTCACAACGTAACTGGGTGACTATAAAGGTGCATTACGGGTATCTCCGAAAGTGTCTGTTGGGTTGGCACGGATCGAGACTGGGATTTGTCACTCCGTGTGACGGAGAGGTATCTCTGGGCCCACTCGGTAATGCATCATCATAATGAGCTCAATATGACTAAGGCGTTAGTCACGGGATCATGCATTGCGGTACGAGTAAAGAGACTTGCCGGTAACGAGATTGAACAAGGTATTGGGATACCGACGATCGAATCTCGGGCAAGTAACATACCGATTGACAAAGGGAATTGCATACGGATTGATTGAATCCTCGACACCGTGGTTCATCCGATGATATCATCGTGGAACATGTGGGAGCCAACATGGGTATCCAGATCCCGCTGTTGGTTATTGACCGGAGAGGCGTCTCGGTCATGTCTGCATGTCTCCCGAACCCGTAGGGTCTACACACTTAAGGTCCGGTGACGCTAGGGTTGTAGAGATATATGTATGCGGAAACCCGAAAGTTGTTCGGAGTCCCGGATGAGATCCCGGACGTCACGAGAGGTTCCGGAATGGTCCGGAGGTAAAGATTTATATATGGGAAGTCTTATTTTGGTCGCCGGAAAAGTTTCGCGCTTTATCGGTATTGTACCGGGAGTGCCGAAAGGGGTCCGGGGGTCCACCAAGGGGGTCCACCAGCCCCGGGGGGCCACATGGGCTGTAAGGGGTGCGCCTTGGCCTATATGGGCCAAGGGCACCAGCCCCAAGAGGCCCATGCGCAAGAGATAAGAAAGAAGGGAGAGTCCTAAAGGGGGAAGGCACCTCCGAGGTGCCTTGGGGGGGAAGGACTCCCCCCTGGCCGCACCCTTCCTTGAAGGAAGGGGCAAGGCTGCGCCCCCCCCCCCCTCTCCCTTGGCCCTATATATAGTGGGGGGAAGGGAGGGCAGCAACATCTAAGCCTTGGGCGCCTCCCTCCTCCCCTGCAACACCTCTCTCTCTCTCGCAGAAGCTCGGCGAAGCCCTGCCGGAGACCCGCTACATCCACCACCACGCCGTCGTGCTGTTGGATCTCCATCAACCTCTCCTTCCCCCTTGCTGGATCAAGAAGGAGGAGACGTCGCTGCACCGTACGTGTGTTGAACGCGGAGGTGCCGTCCGTTCGGCACTCGGTCATCGGTGATTTGGATCACGGCGAGTACGACTCCGTCATCCACGTTCATTGGAACGCTTCCGCTCGCGATCTACAAGGGTATGTAGATCCACTCCTTTCCCCTCGTTGCTAGTAGACTCCATAGATGCATCTTGGTGAGCGTAGAAAATTTTTAAATTATGCTACGATTCCCAACAGTAGTTTGGTTGGGGTATGTAGTTTGCCTAAGACGATATGATTTCTTTAAATGAAATCGGAGAGGGGGCATCTCATTTGCAAAAAAAAAAAAAAAAACAAGCCCGGCAGAGCGACAGATGCAAGGAGGACAATATCCATGCAGGTTAGGATAGTTTTTGCTAGGAGTTTGATGTACCAAAAGCATCAAACTCCCTTTTAAATCAAAATAACAGACCAAAAGCTAGAAAACATTTCATGTACCAAATACCAATCCTTGGTTGGCTAGGCTAGGATAGTTTTTGCTAGATCCAAACGCACAAGGGGTACCTTAATGACATTTTTCGAACAATACATGTGGCCTCGCAGACTTAGTCACACCACACAAGGGGGTGACAAAACCAAGGTTCCGGCAACGGCGCCACATGCCCGGTGCACACCATTATCATCCTCTGGCTGCCCTATAAGTACCATCCATATCTAACATAGTCACAGCACAAGTCAAGCAGCAGCGCATCCAGCAGTCGTGTAGCTCTACCTAGCTCGTACGTACATGCATCCCCTCTTGCAGTCTTTGTTCTACTCTGCGTCCATCTAAACGTTCACGACTGAACACATTGTGCATTTGTGCTGCCGATTGATCTCAGGAGCGAGGAGAAAAGGGGGAACAGAAGATGAGCACCGCCAAGACGTCGTGGCCGGAGGTGGTGGGCTGGCCGGCGGCGCAGGCCGTGACTCAGGTCGGCACCGACAGGCCCGACGTGGCCATCGAGGTGCTCCCGTCCGGCACCAGCGTGGCCCCTGGGTTCAACGGAGAGCGGGTCCGTGTCTTCTTCGACGGGACCGGCAGCGTCGCCGCCACTCCATCGGTTGGTTAAGCCCGCGCCGCCATCGCTTGCCGATGTTATCGGTCGAGGCCGGGTGTGTACTTTATGAATGGGAGCTCTTAGCTGCCTTGAGGCTGAGGCCGGGTGTGTACTTTATGCGGTTGTATTGCCTCGATGTAATGTTTTGAATTTAATAAAACACTCCTACCTTTTACCAAAGAAAAGAAATGAGTGGAGACCTTCATGCTGTAAACGTAGTGGGCTTGAATGAACCCAACAAATGTTGGTAGTGCAACACAGTTTTACCATATAGGTTCATACAGGTGAATCCAATTCCGGGCTTTTCTGGCTTAGCCCTGGCTTAATGCTTAATTACTTTGACACGAAAAATGCAGGTTCACACAAACCGCGCATTTACCAATTTGTGCACATTTCTTTTGAGCGAGGAGATTTGTAGAATTACCGGTCAGTTTACCAACAGACAACCTGTATGTTTTCTCTCGTATGCAAAGGCGGGTTACTATTCTTAGACACGGCTAGTACAAGTCATTGACACAGGCAAGCAGAGTAAATAGCAAAAAACTACCAGTTTACAGGCTAGGGTTTCAAAAAACTACCAACTTTCAATTTTTTCTCAAAAACCTACTAGTCGCGTGGTTCGCTGTTTCAAAAAACCCAAAACGCCCGTGACTAGCGATTTAACCGTTTTTCTGACCGTCTGGACCCACATGTCAGGCCACCTTGCCACGCGCGCTCACGGCGCGGCCCTTGACGGCCGTTAGCCCGTGCGGTCCGGTCGGAACCAAAGCCGCCGGTCGGTCGCACTCGCTCTCCCTCTCACCCTCACTCTCCCCCCCCCCCCCCCCCCCCCCCCCCCCCGCACTGACCTAGGTTGGCGAGGGCGGCGCCGCAGCGAAATGGCGTCGGCGGCGAGCTTTTGAGGCAAGGCGTCACCGACGAGGAGGGCGGTGGACATTCAGCGGTTCAGGCATGGCTAGGCAGCTCTAGCTTCCCAGCGCAGCGGTCGCCGCGGCCATCACCGCCCATGGCTCAGGTGGATCGAGAGAGCTCAGATCCGGAAGTCCGCGCTGCTAGGGCAGTAGCCAAGTCCATCCACGCAGATCCAGATGGCGGCCACAGGTGGGCTTCCGCGTTTGGTGGAGTGAGGTAAGAAATTTCAGTAGCAGTTACAGTTTTAGTTGAGATTTTAAAATTAGGGTTAGAAGATGATAGTTTTAGGTTTAGTTAGGTGTAGAAGATAGTGCAGTATTGGGAATGAGGAGTGTAATTGTTTGTTGGCATGCTTATGCATTTTAGTAATGTTCAGTACATTTCATCATTGTTTTAAGCTTCAGTTAATTGAAAAATAAATGTTTGTCAATTAAATCTCCTACAGCTTAGATGAAGACATTTGGGAAATGAGGCTGCATTTCCAAGGAACAGATAATATGGAGAGAAAGTATTCAGTTTCTTCAGATATTAGTTATCTGACCATATTAGCATTGGCTGAGTTGGAGGGGTATGGAATGGAGGCTTTTCTGACTTATGTAAAGGAAGAGGGAAAGGGCTTGGAGGGGGTGGAGGTCCTGGATAGTGAGGAGGCATTAGAGCAAATGCTTGACTTATTTGTTGATAAGAAGATCCTGAACATCACTGTCAGAAAGCCTACTGATCCAAGCCCAGCAGATGTTAATATGGATCACAGCTTGCTTGAGGAACAGATTCCCATTAGTAATGTTGGTGAGGAAGTATAGTGTTTCCCAACAAGGTGTCCTGTATCCACTCCAGAATGCAACTTTGGCACCAGAAATCCCTGAGGAGCCCTATCTTAACACACAACATAGTTGTAATTTGAACAAGGGGAAAAATGTTGTGGAAGAAGAAGAAGATGTAGAAGTAGAACATGAGGAAGATGAAGATGAAGATGAGATGGACAAATCTTCTTCAGATTTTGAGTTTTTTAGGGGTGATTACAAAGGGCAGACAATATCATACAAGGCTTGGTGTAGGGGTGAAGATGAGGCTGGCACAGGGACAAGTCATAAGCCTAGGGAAGAGGAAGATACTGCAGAGCACTATTGTGGAGCAAACTCAGAACCATCAGAGTTTTGGGAGGAAGACCAAATCCTTTCTGAACATGAGAACCCTCAGTTGTACCAGAGAAAGGAGCAAAGAAGCTTAAGCCTGTCAGAAAACCAGGCCCAACTATCAACTCACACAGTGAGCCTGAAAAAATCAAGTTTGAAGATTTTGTGCCTGAACCTGATGAATACTACTTTCCAAGTGATTTTGGCCTTAGTGATGAAAAAGAAGTTCCAAGGTTGCCTTCTGGTAGGAAGAGAAGGTTGAAGAAGAGGAAGGAGAGGAGGTGGTATGATCCATCAGTCCCTGATGCACATGAGCAGTTTGCATTGCATTTGTGCTTCCTAAATGTTGTGGAGTTCAGAGAAGCACTAAGAAATTTCCATGTCAGGCCACTTAGGAATTTTGAGTATCACAGAAATGAAGCAACTAGGGTTATTGCTTGGTGCTCTGATAGAAAGCAAGGTTGTCAGTTTTACATAGTGGCTCTAGAATAGCTAATGAGTCAACTTTCAGCATCAAGAAGATGAATTTGGATCACACTTGTGGAGCAAGTGGAGAGAGCACCAAGGTTACAGTCAATTGGGTTGCCAAGGTGAAAGAACATGCGGTGCCCCCATGTTTGGTTTTGGTAATTGATGACAATCTCTATGGACTAATGGTTGCCTTGAGTTATATTTGAAGGATTTGTCCATAGGCATCTCTTGAAGTCCATGTGTTGGTTTCAAGGAGTTTATGTGGTGACCAAGGTGTTATTAAGGAATTATCCAAAGATTGGTCATGTGAGAATTGAGATTTGTCCATAGGCATCTCTTGAAGTCCATGTGTTGGTTTCAAGGAGTTTATGTGGTGACCAAGGTGTTATTAAGGAATTATCCAAAGATTGGTCATGTGAGAATTGAGCTTATTGCAAGCATGTCTTGAAGAAGAAGATTGTGTGATCATTCATGTTTACCTTCAAGACATCATCTGAAGAGAGTTGGAAAGAGTCAAGGTTGATCAAGACTAAGTCAGGAGTGAATCAAGTTGATCAACACACAAAGCGCACAAGATGTACCAAGGGATCAAGCGATCCCATGGTATGGTAAGCATTGTCAATTACGCTTTGTGTACTAACCCATGGTCTTTGTGAGAGTTCTTTGTGGGGTTTGGTTGCGGTGTGCAAGTTCAAGTGAAGCGGGCAAGTTCAAGTAAAGCATCACGAAGAGATCAAATGCTTGAAGCCATTGTGGTGACAATAGACTTGTGAAGATGTGCGGAAGGGTGGCTCACCCATAGTGGAGTATGGGGGAGCAATCAACTAGTCTTCATCGAGCCAATGCAATCAAGAAAGGTGGTCCATCTTGAGGGAGTCAAGATCGTCATCATCTAGCTCAAGTGGACCATGTGCAAGCCAAAGGTTTGCTCTTGATAGGTTTTCTATTTTACCGGTCTCATGATGGTAGTTGGGAGACCGGGTTATAGGATCGATTGTCGTACTATCAAGGGGGGCTCTCGATGAGTAGCTTGATCGTATCGTTCATAGAGAGCTCAAACCATTGCATCATCTTTATTGGTTCTTGTTTGGTTCTTCTCTTTGTGAGTTTTGGAGCTTATGGTCATCTTGATGACAAGCTCGAGTTCATCGAAAACGGAGTTCACTCGCATCTTCTATGATGTTTTCGATGTTGGAAGGTTATGTCGGTTCTTCTCAGTTGGAGGTTTCCCTCCTCTATTTGTTGGCATACCTCCCCTGCCTCTTCTTACTATAACCAGTCACTGTTTTGATGCTACTCGTCGTCTTGTATCCAACAAGCTTGAGTTTGCTCAATTCAGAGCTCATATGAAGAAGTTTTGGCAGTTCTGTTTTTCTCCCTGCGGTAGTACCGCGGTGGCAGCGGTAGTACCGCTCCAGTACCGCTCTACTACCTCCTTGATTTTGGGTCTGCTCTTTTCGTGTCGGGTTCAGCGGTAGTCGTGCGGCAGTAAGGCACGGTAGTACCGCCTATAAGCGGTAGTACCGCTCCGGTCGAGCGGTAGTACCGCTACTGCATTACTGCCACCGTACTCTGCTCTGTCCTGCCTCCTTCTGTCCCGTGTTCTGCTCCTCCAGTGGTAGTACCGCTTATCGGCGGTACTACCGCCCCAAGGTTCTTGGTTTGTTGCTCCTTTTCACCGCTTCTTCCGCCCGAGCGGTAGTACCGCTCGTGTGCGGGCTGAGCACATAACGGTTGGATTTTCCCCCTCCTATAAAAGGGGGTCTTCTTCCCCAATGAACCTTATCCTTTGAGCTCGTGTTCTTCCCCCATTGTTGACCTTCTTCGAGCTTGCTAACTCTCAACCCCTCCATGGATTCTTGCTAGTTTTTGAGGGAAAAGAGAGAGGAGATCTAGATCCACATTTCCACCAATCACTTTCTCCTCTATGTGAGGGAAACCCCTTGGATCTAGATCTTGGAGTTCTTGGTGTTCTCCTTCTTGTTCTTCCTCTCATTTTCCTCCCTAGCATTAGTTGCTTCAGTGGGGTTTGAGAGAGAAGGACTTGGGCACTCCGTGTGCCCTTGCCATTGCATTTGGTGCATCGGTTTGAGTTCTCCACAGTGATACATGGAAGTTACAAGTTGAGAAGCTTATTACTCTTGGGTGCTTGGTACCCTTGAGCTTGTTCCTCTTGGGTGCTTGGGCGCCCTAGATGGTTGGTGGTGTTCGGAGCTCAATCATTGTGGTGTAAAGCTCCGGGCAAGCGTCGGGGTCTCCAGTTGTGGAGATCGCCCCGAGCAAAGTGTACGGGTTCGGTGACCGCCCCCAAGGGTTGCCATTTGTACGGGTTCGGTGACCGCCCCCAAGGATTGCCATTTGTACGGGTTCGGTGACCACCCTCAAGGGTCCCTTAGTGGAATCACGGCATCTTGCATTGTGCGAGGGTGTGAGGAGATTACGGTGGCCCTAGTGGCTTCTTGGGGAGCATTGTGCCTCCACACCGCTCCAAACGGAGATTAGCATCCGCAAGGGTGTGAACTTCGGGATACATCGTCGTCTCCGCGTACCTCGGTTATCTCTTACCCGAGCTCTTTACTTATGCACTTTACTTTGTGATAGCCATATTGTTTCTTGTCATATATCTTGCTATCACCTAAGTAGTTTTTCTTGCTTAGCATAAGTTGTTGGTGCACATAGATGAGCCTAGTTGTTGTAGGTTTTGTGCTTGACAAATTAACCGCTAGGTTTTGCACCTATTCACCCCCCTCCCCCTCTAGGCGACATCCACGATCTTTCACAAGGTTTGTGAGGATACCATTAGATCAAACCCTGGAGCTGGTGTTGAGATAATTCTGTCATACACAAAGAAAACATTTGGTGTTCATGTGCCTAAAAGCTTGGCATATAGGGCAAGGAAGCAAGCACTTGAAGTTGTGCAAGGAGATCACAAACTCCAATATCACAGACTAAGGGACTATCTCTAGTGTGTGCTAGATACTAATCCAGGCAGTAGATGCATAGTGACAACAAAAGAGGACCTAGAAAATCCAGCTCCTACCCCCAGGTTTCACTACATGTTCTACTGCCTTTTTGCATGCAAAGAGGGCTTACTAAATGGATGCAGGCCATTCATAGGTACATGATCCTTACACATATATCTAAGATGGTTGCATTCATGTTATTTACAACTAATGTGATCATATTTTCAAGTTTAGATGGTTGCTTCATCAAGCTCAGCACTGGACAACAAATATTGGCAGCTACTGGCAGGGATGGGAACAACAACATCTTCCCCATTGCATTGGGTGTTGTTGACAAGGAAGAGACAGACAGCTGGACATGGTTTCTCACACAACTTAGAACTGTTATTGGGAGTGGGAACAAGTTTGGCAAGTACACAATTATGTCTGACAGACAAAAGGTATGTGCTCCACTTCTCTTGACCACCACACTTTAAACTTACCATCATACTTAGCCATCATTCTAAGCCATCATAATTAACAGGGATTGTTGAATGCAATCAATGATGTATTCTCTGACTCCCCACAAAGGTTTTGTCTTAGACATATATATGCCAACTTCCAATCTGCTAGTTTTAGAGGGGAGGAACTCAAGAAACACTTAGATCAAGCTGCCTATTCCTTCACTAAGAATGGTCATGAAGAAGGGATGGAAAATTTGAAGAAAGAAAGTTTTGAAGCTTGGCAGTGGTTGTCACAGATACCAGACCATACATGGGCTAGATATAAAATGGATACTGTTTGCAAAACTGACCTGGTTGTTAACAACCTTAGTGAAGTTTTCAACAGGATGATATTGGATGTTAGGAACAAGCCAATCAGGACTATGCTGGAGGGCATAAGAACAAAGTTGATGATCAAGTTTCAGAAAATCAGAGAGAAAACAGAGTCATGCAGATGGGAGATCACACCAACATACTCAGAAATTTTAGAAGAAGCCAAGAAGTGGGCTAAGTATTGTGATGCATACATGGCAGGTCTAGGGATCTGGCAAGTGACTAGTAGCTCTGAGAACACATATTGTGTTAACTTGAACAACCATACCTGTGACTGTAGGAGGTGGGACATGACAGCTGTGCCTTGCAGTCATTCCATTGTTGCAATGCAAAAAGTGAAGCTACATCGTGAAGACTTTGTCAATGCTTTCTTCAAAAAGCCCATGTACTGTGAAACATACAAGCATATAATTTTCCCAGTTCCAGGTCCTGACCACTGGCCTCATACACCTGGAGATGACATATCTCCACCAGTGTTCAAAGAAAAGAAGGGCAAAAAGCAAACTGCCAGAAGGAAAGGTGTATTTGAGGTGCCAGCAAAAAAGGACACCTCAAGAATTGGTACTGTCACATGTAGCAATTGCAAGAAGCAGGGTCATAGGTTCAACAATTGTGGTGACCCTTTGAAGCCTAAGTTTCAGATGAGGATGAACAAGCACCAGGTCATTTGAGGCCATGTTTCATTTCAGATTATTGTCTCATTTCATTGTTAAATTTCTTACAATGTTTCTTAATTGTGTAGGAAAATAGAGCAAATTACTCTCAAGCTGGTTCTTCTATGGCTACAAATGCTCAGAGGCCTCCAAGAGTACATGTTGCTACTGCACCTGAACCAAGACCAGCTACAGCAAGAGCTACAACTTCTGCACCTTCGCCAGCTCTAGTTGCTACTTCTAGGGGGAAAAGGGGCTGCTTCAACTATTACAGCAGCAATTGCACAAGGAGCACCAGCTAAGAGGAGCAGGCCTAAAACTTCTTCTGCTGCTAACACTTCTTCTCCAGCTAAGAACACCAGATCATCTACAGCTTCTCCTGCTAAGAACACCTTCAAGTGCCCAGAGAAGAACTTTCATTTCACCAAGGCAATCAAATTCAACTGTTGTCCAGAAGGGGTCAAAGAGGATCAGGAAGCCAAGTGGGAGGCTGAAAGACTATTTTTATGCAAGTGGTAACTAGCTCTTGGATTTGGGTAACAAGTTAGACGTCCTCTAATTGTTGTTGCAAGTTTTTTCGTGGTTTGTAGGTTTCTAGCAAGAACGTTTCTTACCTACGTATGACCACAACGTGATTTGCCAATTTCTATTTACCCTTCATAAGGACCCTTTTCATCGAATCCGTTCCGACTAAAGTAGGAGAGACAGACACCCGCTAGCCACCTTATGCAACTTGTGCATGTCAGTCGGTGGAACCTGTCTCACGTAAGTGTACGTGTAAGGTCGGTCCGGGCCGCTTCATCCTACAATGCCGCCGAAAAAAGAAAAGACTAGTAGCGGCAAGAAGAATTGGCAAACTCAACGCCCACAACTGCTTTGTGTTCTACTCGTGCATAGTAACTACGCATAGACCTGGCTCATGATGCCACTGTTGGGAATCGTAGCATAATTTAAAATTTTCCTACGCTCACCAAGATGCATCTATGGAGTCTACTAGCAACGAGGGGAAAGGAGTGCATCTACATACCCTTGTAGATTGCGAGCGGAAGCGTTCCAATGAACGTGGATGACGGAGTCGTACTCGCCGTGATCCAAATCACCGATGACCGAGTGCCGAACGTACGGCACCTCCGCGTTCAACACACGTACGGTGCAGCGACGTCTCCTCCTTCTTGATCCAGCAAGGGGGAGGAGAGGTTGATGGAGATCCAACAGCACGACGGCGTGGTGGTGGATGTAGCGGCTCTCCGGCAGGGCTTCGCCGAGCTTCTGCGAGAGAGAGAGAGGTGTTGCAGGGGAGGAGGGAGGCGCCCAAGGCTGTTGTATGCTGCCCTCCCTCCCCCCCCCCCTTTATATAGGCCCCTGGGGGGGTGCGCCAGCCCCAAGAGATGGGATCTCAAGGGGGGGCGGCGGCCACAAGGGGGGGAAGGGATGCCTTGCCCCCCAAGGCAAGGGGGAAGCTCCCCCCCCCTAGGGTTTCCAACCCTAGGCGCATGGGGGGAGGCCCAAGGGGGGGGGCGCCCAGCCCACTAGGGGCTGGTTCCCTTCCACTTTCAGCCCACGGGGCCCTCCGGGATAGGTGGCCCCACCCGGTGGACCCCCGGGACCCTTCCGGTGGTCCCGGTACAATACCGGTAACCCCCTAAACTTTCCCGGTGGCCGAAACTTGACTTCCTATATATAATTCTTCACCTCCGGACCATTCCGGAACCTCTCGTGACGTCCGGGATCTCATCCAGGACTCCAAACAACTTTCGGGTTTCCGCATACATATATCTCTACAACCCTAGCGTCACCGGACCTTAAGTGTGTAGACCCTACGGGTTCGGGAGACATGCAGACATGACCGAGACGCCTCTCCGGTCAATAACCAACAGCGGGATCTGGATACCCATGTTGGCTCCCACATGCTCCACAATGATCTCATCGGATGAACCACGGTGTCGAGGATTCAATCAATCCGTATGCAATTCCCTTTGTCAAACGGTATGTTACTTGCCCGAGATTCGATCGTCGGTATCCCAATACCTTGTTCAATCTCGTTACCGGCAAGTCTCTTTACTCGTACCGCAATGCATGATCCCGTGACTAACGCCTTAGTCACATTGAGCTCATTATGATGATGCATTACCGAGTGGGCCCAGAGATACCTCTCCGTCACACGGAGTGACAAATCCCAGTCTCGATCCGTGCCAACCCAACAGACACTTTCGGAGATACCCGTAGTGCACCTTTATAGTCACCCAGTTACGTTGTGACGTTTGGCACACCCAAAGCACTCCTACGGTATCCGGGAGTTGCACGATCTCATGGTCTAAGGAAAAGATACTTGACATTGGAAAAGCTCTAGCAAACGAAACTACACGATCTTTTATGCTATGCTTAGGATTGGGTCTTGTCCATCACATCATTCTCCTAATGATGTGATCCCGTTATCAATGACATCCAATGTCCATAGTCAGGAAACCATGACTATCTGTTGATCAACGAGCTAGTCAACTAGAGGCTTACTAGGGACAGGTTGTGGTCTATGTATTCACACATGTATTACGATTTCCGGACAATACAATTATAGCATGAATAATAGACAATTACCATGAACAAAGAAATATAATAATAACCATTTATTATTGCCTCTAGGGCATATTTCCAACAGTCTCCCACTTGCACTAGAGTCAATAATCTAGTTCACATCACCATGTGATTAACACTCACTGGTCACATCACCATGTGACCAACATTTAAAGAGTTTACTAGAGTCATCAATCTAGTTCACATCACTATGTGATTATCACTGAATGTGTTCTGGTTTGGTCATGTTATGCTTGTGAGAGAGGTTATTAGTCAACGGGTCTGAACCTTTCAGAACCGTGTGCTTTACGAATATCTATGTCATCTTGTGGATGCTACCACGCGCTATTTGGAGCCATTTCAAATAATTGCTCTATTATACGAATCCGTTTTACTACTCAGAGTCATCCGGATTAGTGTCAAAGTTCGCATCGACGTAACCCTTTACGACGAACTCCTTTCCACCTCCATAATCGAGAAAATTCCTTAATCCACTAGGTACTAAGGATAAGTTCGACCGCTGTCATGAGATCCTTTCCCGGATCACCATTGTACCCTCTTGACCAACTCATGGCAAGGCACACTACATGTGCGGTACACAGCATAGCATACTATAGAGCCTACCTCTAAAGCATAGGGGACGACCTTCGTCCTTTCTCTATCTTCTGCTGTGGTCAGGTCTTGAGTCTCACTCAATACTCACACCTTGTAACACAGCCAAGAACTCCTTCTTTGCTGATCTATTTTGAACTCTTTCAAAATCATGTCAAGGTGTGCTGTCTTTTGAAAGTATCATCAGGCGTCTTGATCTATCTCTATGGATCTTGATGCCCAATATGTAAACAGCTTTATCCAGGTCTTCCCTTGAAAAACTCCTTTCAAACAACCCTTTATGCTTTCCAGAAATTTTACATCATTTCGGATCAACAATATGTCATTCACATATGCTTATCAGAAATGTTGTAGCGCTCCCACTCACTTTATTGTAAATACAAGTTTCTAACAAACTTTGTATAAACCCAAAAACTTTGATCACTCCATCAAAGCGTATATTCTGACTCCGAGATGCTTGCTCTAATCCATGGAAGGATCACTGGAGCTAGCATACCTTTTTGCATCCTTAGGATCGACAAAACCTTTCTGATTGTATCACATACAACCTTTCCTTACGAAAACTGGTAAGGAAACTTGTTTTGACATCCATCTGCCAGATTTCATAAATGTAGCTAATGCTAACATGATTCCGACGGACCTAAGCATCGCTACGGATGAGAAAAACTCATCGTAGTCAACTCCTTGAACTTGTGAAAATACTCTTTGCCACAAGTCGAGCTTCATAGATGGTAACATTACCTTCCATGTCCGTCTTCTTCTTAAAGATCCATTTATCTCAATGGCTTGCCGATCATCGGGCAAGTTCACCAAAGTCCATGCTTTGTTCTGATACATGGATTCTATCTCGGATTTCATGGCCTCGAGCCATTCGTCGGAATATGGGCCCACCATCGCTTCTCCATAGCTCGTAGGTTCATTGTTGTCTAGCAACATGACTTCCAAGACAGGATTACGCATTACTCTGAAGTAGTGTGCATCCTCGTCGTCCTACGAGGTTTGGTAGTGACTTGATCCGAAGTTTCATGATCACTATCATAAGCTTCCACTTCAATTGGTGTAGGTGCCACAGGAACAACTTCATGTGCCCTGCTACACACTAGTTGAAGCGACGGTTCAATAACC
Organism: Aegilops tauschii subsp. strangulata; assembly: GCF_002575655.3. NCBI lineage: Eukaryota > Viridiplantae > Streptophyta > Magnoliopsida > Poales > Poaceae > Aegilops > Aegilops tauschii. The sequence continues at coordinate 47,014,148 of NC_053037.3, forward strand.
TTATCAAGTCTCCACCATCCTCCCACTCAATTCTTTCGAGAGAAACTTTTCCTCGAGAAAGGACTCGTTTCTAGAAGCAATTACTTTTGCTTCCAGATCTGAAATAGGAGGTATACCCAACTGTTTTTTGGTATTCTATGAAGATGCATTTATCCGCTTTGGGTTCGAGCTTATCAGCCTGAAACTTTTTCACATAAGCATCGCAGCCCCAAACTTTTAAGAAACGACAACTTAGGTTTCTATAAACGGTGTCGTCTCAACGGAATTGCGTGGTGCCCCTTTTAAAGTGAATGTGGTTGTCTCTAATGCCTAACCCATAAATGATAGTGGTAATTTGATAAGAAACATCATGGTATGCACCATATCCAATAGGGTGCAGTTATGATGTTCGGACACACCATCACACTATGGTTTTCCAGGCGGTATTAATTGTGAAACACTTTCCACAATGTCTCAATTGTGTGCCAAACTCGTATCTCAGATACTCATCTCTATGATCATATCACAGACATTTTATCCTCTTGTCACGACGATCTTCAACTTCACTCTGAAATTACTTGAACCTTTCAATAATTCAGACTAGTGTTTCATCAAGTAAATACACTCAGCATCTACTCAAATCATATGTGAAGTAAGAACATAACGATATCCACTGCATGCCTCAGCACTCATTGGACTGCGTACATCAAAATGTATTACTTCCAATAAGTTGCTCTCTTGTTCCATCTCACTGAAAACGAGGACTTTCAGTCATTTTGCCCATGTGGTATGATTTGCATGTCTCAAGTGATTCATAATCAAGTGAGTCCAAACGATCCATCTGTATGGAGTTTCTTCATGCATATATACCAATAGACATGGTTCGCATGTCTCAATCTTTTCAAAAACGAGTGAGTCCAAAGATCCACCTACATGGAGCTTCTTCATGCGTTCTACACCAATATGACTCAAGTGGTAGTGCCACAAGTATGTGGTACTATCATTACTATCTTATATCTTTGGGCATGAACATGTGTATCACTACGATCGAGATTCATTTTAGGTGCAAGACCATTGAAGGTATTATTCAAATAAACAGAGTAACCATTATTCTCCTTAAATGAATAACCGTTTTGCGGTAAACATAATCCAATCATGTTCAACGCAAACACCAAATCTCGATGGCAGAGGGAGCATGCGATGCTTGATCACATCAACCTTGGAAACACTTCCAACACATATCGGCATCTCACCTTTAGCTAGTCTCCATTTATTCCGCAGCTTTTATTTCGAGTTACTAACACTTAGCAACCGAACCGGTATCTAATACCCTGGTGCTGCTAGGAGTACTAGTAAAGTACACATTCATATAACGTATATCCAATATACTTCTGTCGACCTTGCCTGCCTTCTCATCTACCAAGTATCTAGGGTAGTACTGCTTCAGTGACCGTTCCTCTCATTACAGAAGCACTTAGTCTCGGCTTTGGGTTCAACCTTGGGATTCTTCACTAGAGCAGCAAACGACTTGCTGTTTCATGAAGTATCCCTTTTGCCCTTGCCCTTCTTAAACTAGTGGTTTTACTAACCATCAACAATTGATGCTCCTTCTTGATTTCTACTCTCGCGGTGTCAAACATCGCGAATAGCTCAAGGATCATCATAACCATCCTTGATATGTTATAGTTCATCACGAAGCTCTACTAGCTTGGTGGCAGTGACTATGGAGAACTATCACTATCTCATCTGGGAGATTAACTCCCACTCGATTCAAGCGATTGTGGCACTCAGACAATCTGAGCACACGCTCAACTATTGAGCTTTTCTCCCTTAGTTTGCAGGCTTAAGAAACTTGTCAGAGGTCTCATACCTCTTGACGTGGGCACTAGTCTGAAATCCCAATTTCAGTCTTCGGAACATCTCACATGTTCTGCGACGTTTCAAAAACGTCTTTGGTGCCACAATTCTAAACCGCACTGAACTATCACGTAGTCATCAAAACGTGTATGTCAGATGTTTCGTAACATCTACAGACGACGCTGAGGTTCAGCACACCGAGCGGTGCATTAAGGACATAAGCCTTCTGTGCAGCAATGAGGACAATCCTCAGTATACGGACCCAGTCCGTATAATTGCTACTACCAACTTTCAACTAAATTTTCTCTAGGAACATATCTTAACCAGTAGAACTAAAGCGCAAGCTATGACATAATTTGCAAATACCTTTTTGACTATGTTCATGATAATGAAGTTCATCTGATTATGAACTCCCACTCAGATAGACATCCCTCTAGTCATCTAAGTGAAACATGATCCGAGTTTAACTAGGCCGTGTCCGATCATCACGTGAGACGGACTAGTCAAGATCGGTGAACATCTCCATGTTGATCGTATCTTCTATACGACTCATGCTCGACCTTTCGGTCCTCCGTGTTCCGAGGCCATGTCTGTACATGCTAGGCTCGTCAACACCCGTTGTATTCGAATGTTAGAATCTATCACACCCGATCATCACGTGGTGCTTCGAAACAACGAACCTTCGCAATGGTGCACAGTTAGGGTGAACACTTTCTTGAAATTATTATAAGGGATCATCTTACTTACTACCGTCGTCCTAAGCAAATAAGATGCAAAAACATGATAAACATCACATGCAATCAAATAGTGACATGATATGGCCAATATCATCATGCTCCTTTGATCTCCATCTTCGGGGCACCATGATCATCTTCGTCACCGGCATGACACCATGATCTCCATCATCATGATCTCCATCATTGTGTCTTCATGAAGTCGTCACGCCAACGATTACTTCTACTTCTATGGCTAACTCGTTTAGCAACGAAGTAAAGTAATTTACATGGCGTTATACAATGACACGCAGGTCATACAAAATAATAAAGACAACTCCTATGGCTCCTGCCGGTTGTCATACTCATCGACATGCAAGTCGTGATTCCTATTACAAGAATATGATCAATCTCATACATCACATATATCATTCATCACATCTTCTGGCCATATCACATCACATAGCACTTGCTGCAAAAACAAGTTAGACGTCCTCTAATTGTTGTTGCAAGTTTTTTCGTGGTTTGTAGGTTTCTAGCAAGAACGTTTCTTACCTACGTATGACCACAACGTGATTTGCCAATTTCTATTTACCCTTCATAAGGATCCTTTTCATCGAATCCGTTCCGACTAAAGTAGGAGAGACAGACACCCGCTAGCCACCTTATGCAACTTGTGCATGTCAGTCGGTGGAACCTGTCTCACGTAAGTGTACGTGTAAGGTCGGTCCAGGCCGCTTCATCCTACAATGCCGCCGAAACAAGAAAAGACTAGTAGCGGCAAGAAGAATTGGCAAACTCAACGCCCACAACTGCTTTGTGTTCTACTCGTGCATAGTAACTACGCATAGACCTGGCTCATGATGCCACTGTTGGGAATCGTAGCATAATTTAAAATTTTCCTACGCTCACCAAGATGCATCTATGGAGTCTACTAGCAACGACGGGAAAGGAGTGCATCTACATACCCTTGTAGATCGCGAGCGGAAGCGTTCCAATGAACGTGGATGACGGAGTCGTACTCGCCGTGATCCAAATCACCGATGACCGAGTGCCGAACGTACGGCACCTCCGCGTTCAACACACGTACGGTGCAGCGACGTCTCCTCCTTCTTGATCCAGCAAGGGGGGAGGAGAGGTTGATGGAGATCCAACAGCACAACGGCGTGGTGGTGGATGTAGCGGCTCTCCAGCAGGGCTTCGCCGAGCTTCTGCGAGAGAGAGAGAGGTGTTGCAGGGGAGGAGGGAGGCGCCCAAGGCTGTTGTATGCTGCCCTTCCTCCCCCCCTTTATATAGGCCCCTGGGGGGGTGCGCCAGCCCCAAGAGATGGGATCTCAAGGGGGGGCGGCGGCCACAAGGGGGGAAGGGATGCCTTGCCCCCCAAGGCAAGGGGGAAGCTCCCCCCCCCCCTAGGGTTTCCAACCCTAGGCGCATGGGGGGAGGCCCAAGGGGGGGCGCCCAGCCCACTAGGGGCTGGTTCCCTTCCACTTTCATCCCACGGGGCCCTACGGGATAGGTGGCCCCACCCGGTGGACCCCCGGGACCCTTCCGGTGGTCCCGGTACAATACCGGTAACCCCCTAAACTTTCCCGGTGGCCGAAACTTGACTTCCTATATATAATTCTTCACCTCCGGACCATTCCGGAACCTCTCGTGATGTCCGGGATCTCATCCGGGACTCCGAACAACTTTCGGGTTTCCGCATACATATATCTCTACAACCCTAGCGTCACCGGACCTTAAGTGTGTAGACCCTACGGGTTCGGGAGACATGCAGACATGACCGAGACGCCTCTCCGGTCAATAACCAACAGCGGGATCTGGATACCCATGTTGGCTCCCACATGCTCCACGATGATCTCATCGGATGAACCACGGTGTCGAGGATTCAATCAATCCGTATGCAATTCCCTTTGTCAAATGGTATGTTACTTGCCCGAGATTCGATCGTCGGTATCCCAATACCTTGTTCAATCTCGTTACCGGCAAGTCTCTTTACTCGTACCGCAATGCATGATCCCGTGACTAACGCCTTAGTCACATTGAGCTCATTATGATGATGCATTACCGAGTGGACCCAGAGATACCTCTCCGTCACACGGAGTGACAAATCCCAGTCTCGATCCGTGCCAACCCAACAGACACTTTCGGAGATACCCGTAGTGCACCTTTATAGTCACCCAGTTACATTGTGACGTTTGGCACACCCAAAGCACTCCTACGGTATCCGGGAGTTGCACGATCTCATGGTCTAAGGAAAAGATACTTGACATTGGAAAAGCTCTAGCAAACGAAACTACACGATCTTTTATGCTATGCTTAGGATTGGGTCTTGTCCATCACATCATTCTCCTAATGATGTGATCCCGTTATCAATGACATCCAATGTCCATAGTCAGGAAACCATGACTATGTGTTGATCAACGAGCTAGTCAACTAGAGGCTTACTAGGGACAGGTTGTGGTCTATGTATTCACACATGTATTACGATTTCCGGACAATACAATTATAGCATGAATAATAGACAATTACCATGAACAAAGAAATATAATAATAACCATTTGTTATTGCCTCTAGGGCATATTTCCAACACTGTTTGTGTCAGTGAACAAATAGGATGGATTTGGGTCTACTATGGTTTGTAATGACTATACTTTATTTTGTTTCGGAGATATTCAGTCAGTTGACCTACCATGGTTTGTAATAACTACTATGCAGTGTGTTCATTCAGACAGTCATTCCTGTGTTGATTTAGTCGGTACATTTCAGTCAGTGTATCTTCTGTCAGTTAATTCAGTCAGTACATTTCATATCCACTGCATAATTTCATTGAGAGTAGCATAAATACATAGATACATTGGTTCAGAGCAGCATCAAACACCAGTTATTACATAGAATAGAGTAGATCTTACATAGTACACCAGATCTTACATAGAACACCAACATAGAAAGATAGATAGATAGGTATATAGATGGATGGGATGAGATTGACATATCAGTCATAGCGCTCGAAGAAACGGACCCACTTGGCCCTAGTTGCTGGATGAGGAGCCATGACTGCCCTCATCCTTGCCCACCTAATGATCTCCATGAATGACCTTCCCCTGCCACCAGTGAAAACCAGCTCTAGTTCTTCATCATTGCACTTCTCCAGTACCTTGTCGGAGAGTCGGCGGTTGAACTCCTCTTGCTGCTCATCCTGGGCCGCCTCTAGTGCCCTCTGCCTGCGCCTCCTCCTCCTCCTCTGTGTTGTTGCTGTTGTCCTAACCTCCACAGCCTCCCCCTCTTCCTCTGTGACATCTCCCATGTCAGGATCCATCTTTAGGGTTTCTTTTGGGTGGCGGCTGGTGGAGTCACTGGGAAAGGGTGGGGGTGGGGAGGGGTTTATATTGACAGATGGATGGGGTTGGGTTTAGTAGGCCTAGGGTTGCATTTGGTCAGAGACTAGTGGGCCACTAAGCCCAATTACCCACAGAAATAATATATGTAGGCTAACAAATAACATATAAAAGATATAAGATCAAGTTGAACACTTAATAGCATACAAGATCCATTTCCACAACTTAGTAGCATAAGAGATCCATTTCCACAACTTAATAGCATAGGAGATCCATTACAACACTTAATAGCATAGGTGATCCATTACTACTTAACAACATAGGAAATAAGGTTCTTACACTAGGTTAAACTTCACATTCCCCCAAAATGTACACCCATAATCACTTGCAGTCATGTCAGGCCACATCCTTATATAAAGGCCTTTGGATGTACTTACTTCACCAACATATCACAGCAAGTTCAAGACTCAAGGATGGCCTTGATTTGCTCTAACTTCTCCTTGCTGCCATACCCTTCTTTCAGCAGCTCAGCAACAACAAGCTCAAGTTTTGCCTTCTCCTTCTTAAGAACATCTCTGTCAACTTCAACATCCTTCATAGCCTTCCTGGTGTTCTTGATGATATCAGCTTGGTTCTGCAAAATGCACCTCTGCTCTTTTGCAAGTTTGAGCTTTTCCATCTGCACCTCCAACATAGCTTTCTCCTCTAGCTCCTTCTTCTTCTTCTCAAGTTCTTCCTCCTCCACTTGTTTCTGGTACACCTACTTGTCCACCCTACAATCCTGCCAATCAAACATCTTGGATACATCATCAACAAGCTTGGTGTACTCAATGCAAAGCTTGTCATTTTCAGTCCTAAGCTTGGCCAACTCCCTTTCATGTTCACTCTTAAGCCTGGCCTACTCCTTCTCAAACTTCTCCTTGTCCTGTACCCTTCCAAAGTTCTGCTCATGGAACATCTCCCATAGCTTGCACAAACATCTCTGAAGAACAGTTGGCCAAGGCCCATCAACCCACTCTACAACACCACAATTCACACCATTTTCCTGCATTTATAAATGTGATAAGTTATTACAAATGGACTAGGAGCTTATTTCAATTACATGATTAACTTGTATAGACTTGATATTTTCTAACAATGCATAACATAAATGAGATATGATAAGTTATTACAATGCCATGATTAAGTTTCCAAAGTAACAAAAATACATATGTGATTGTCATATCAAACAAAGTGCTGCATCATATCAAACATCAGTGAACATACATAGCAGAAAAGTTTATTGGCATCTAACCTGGACTGGGCAGTCATAGAAACGCCTTCCTATTACAGGCCCTTCAAAAGCAACACGCTTAATAGGCCTCATTTGGTCCAGAATGCACTTGGGATGAGCAAGCTCAAGTTGGCCACAGAAAAGGGGCTCCACAGTGGTGGCTGGTTCCTCCTACAACCAAAATAACCAACAAACACTAGTTTCAATCTCCACTCAACACCAGAATCAACTTGCACGATTCATTAAACATGAACACTAAAAAAATCCCCAACTCAGCATGAACCCTAACACTGTACAGAGATGAACCCTAGCTTACATCAATCCTACAATCAAACCCCAACCTCACTTTTGAACAAGAATCCTACAACAACAACACTACACTTAGCAAGATCCATGGCGGTAGCCTCGGCCTACTAGCACCTAACCCTAACCCTAGGTGGCAAAGAACTTACCATAAGTCCCATGTCCATGCTGACGACCTCGCACTCCTCCTCTGAGCTCGTTTCCTCGTCGTTCCAGGTAGGCATGGCGGCAAGGAGGTCGGCGGCGACCGACCTCAAAGACGGCGAGCGGCGGCGAGCTCGTACTGGAGCAGGGGAGTGGGAGCAGGGGAGTGAGCGAGCAGCGAGTGGGAGCAGGGTGGGGTATTTACCCTGGTTCCGACAGGACCGGACCGCACGGGCTAACGGCCGTCAACGGCCGCGCCGTGAGCGCGCGTGGCCAGGTGGCCTGACATGTGGGTCCAGACGGTCAGAAAAATGGTTAAATTGCTAGTCACGGGCGTTTTGGTTTTTTTGAAACAGCGAACCACACGACTGGTATGTTTTTGAGAAAAATTAAAAGTTGGTAGTTTTTTGGAACCCTAACCTGTAAACTAAACTAGTAGTTTTTTGCTATTTACTCCAGCCAAGCACCGTATACTGAATTCGCAGAGTTTCGAAATTGGTGAATATGATTCTAGAGATATGCATAATTTGAGTAAGTGGTTTTGAAAATCAACCAGAATGCAAGGAGAGACTAAGTCCAAGTATATTCAGACAAGATTACAGTTATCTTTGGTGCAAATCTGTTATCTTTGAGTAGGTTATTCTTTGAGTAGGTTATTCCCTTATTTTTATTCAGAATATAATATAAAGATATTGGAGAGAAGGAATCAGGTTTCCGGGCTGGATGAAGGGAAATTTAAACGGGAAAATGTCAAATCGGAACTGTAAGACACTTGATTCTGGGAGAAGACAATTCGCAAAATTTGATTTTTCTGCCAATTTGGAGCGCAAACAATCGAGCTGTGGCACCAATCTGAAAATCCTGTTTACTGCAAGAGAACCAACAAACTGAATCATTGTCGATAGCTAGACTGACGGCAAGAAACAGAGAAGCAGAGCAAGATCTCTACAAGTTCAGCCACGTAATCTGCAGATATTTACAGATGACCATATTTATCATTACAACAGGTCGCACATCAAACAATACAACGAGAAATCCTGTGGAAGTAAAGGAACACACATAGAAATGAATCAGATAATATCATAATAGCACGGTTCGCACAGCGAGCGCCAAAATCTTAACAGTATGACCACAATAATCGATGCTTCCTGAATTAAATTGCGAACATACACACGTACGAATCAGACTGAAGCAGCAACGATAGCATTTCTTCAGATATTTCCGACGGAATAACAGTGCTGAACAGTGTTACTTCAGATCCAATTAACAGTGCTGAGTGCGCAATTTCTTACAGGATGACAGTCGGAACATAATCTAACTACAGGGTAACATCAATTCATCACACCACGAGGAACCAGGAAAGAGGGGGACTCGCAGAGAAGAAGGCAGGAGCCTAGGAGGAGGTGAACTTGGTGACGGCCTTGGTGCCCTCTGACACGGCGTGCTTGGCGAGCTCGCCGGGCAGGACGAGGCGGACGGAGGTCTGGATCTCCCGGGACGTGATGGTGGGCTTCTTGTTGTAGCGCGCCAGCTTGGCGGCCTCGCCGGCGAGCTTCTCGAAGATGTCGTTGATGAAGGAGTTCATGATGGACATGGCCTTGGAGGAGATGCCGATGTCGGGGTGCACCTGCTTCAGCACCTTGAAGATGTAGATCTTGTACGTCTCCACGCTCTTCTTGGCCTTCTTCTTGCCCTTCTTGTCGCCGCCCTCCTTGCCGGCGGCGGTCTTCCCCGCCGGCAGCCGCTTCTCGGCCTTGGGCTTCTTCCCGGCCGGGACCGGGGCCTTCTCCGCCGCCGGCTCCTCCTCCGCGGGCTTCTTCGCCGCCGGCTTCTTCTCCGCCTTGGGCGCCATGGACGCTGCTGCCGCCGCCGCTTGGAAGGTGCGGGGTTTCGGTGGGAGGTGGGAGAACTGGTGGGGGATTGCGGATGGGTTGTGGCGAGACGGGGAGGGGATGGAGTGATTTATAGGATGGAAGAGGTGGGCGCTGATTGGTGGAGGGGTAGTGCCGCGGATCGGTGACGTGCAGTGATACCAGCCGTTCGCCGCTGTTGCGATGGACGAGCCAGATGCACTTCGGCGCGGATCGCTGACGTGGCGAGCAGGTGACGGGTTTCGTTCGGCTCACGCGCGCACGTAGAAATTGGAGGATCCCTCGAAAAGAAATGTAGCAATATGTTGAGGTACATTTTGATACATTTTCGAAGAAATTGGCCATGCCACGCTGGCGAGCCACGTGGGAAAGAGTTAACAGTTAGTTAGTTAGTTGACGGCGATAGACGAAAATGTATAAAAATGTACCTCAAACACAAATTATAGGGTTAAGTTATGCATTTTTCAAGTTTATTTATGAAATTATACCCGTCGTGCAAGTTTACGTAATTAACTCTTTTGTATTATTTCCCTGTACTAACCTTTTAAAGGAATGTGAGTATCAGTTCAATTATGCAATTTGTTGTATTAGACAAATTATTATTTTTTGCAAGGAGGACCCGCGCTGGGACGGCCTGGAGGAGGCCTTCGCCCTCTCTGCTGTCGGGGACTGTGTCATCGCCGCGTCGTCGTCGTCGCTCCTTGAGCCCAAGGCCTAGCCGCCTCCCATGGAGCCCGAGCCGAAAAGGTACACGTGGACCGGCCAGCTTCGCGAGTGGTTGAGTGCCCTGTTCAAGAATTCATCCGATTAACCAGTTAACTTGTCGATTAATCCCTACTCATAGGGTCACCGAGTAGCCGATAAACTGATACATCGTCTGATTAATTGATTAAATGACCGATTAATTTGCCGATTAGCCTATTAATCCCCTACTCGCCAGCCAACCGAGCAGTTACCAGTTAACGATTTCCTCAACAATGGTTGAGTGCGTCGCCCGTGCGACGCCGGAGCAAGAGGCGACGTACCACCAACAATGGAGGGCCCGCGCGCTGGTGGAGGAGCGCGTTGAGGGCGAGCGGCGGATGCAGGTGGAGCGCGAGCAGGAGGAGCGTCGTGCCTGCTAGGCACGAGAGGAGGAGAAGCGTCGAAAGAGAGGGGGAGAAGGAGCGCGCCTGCCGCACAACAGTGCAGTCGGCTGTGCAAAACGGCATGGGAGTGGGAGGCGGCATTCCCGTGGGCTTGGTCGGCGCCGGAGTTGATCGACCTCACCGGCCCGTGGAGGACGACGACGCCTAGGGCAGCGCGCAAGGAGGCGCAACCTTTTTAATGTTTAATTTAAATTTTATTAATGCTTAAGTGGACTTTGGCCGGAGGTTGACTAGCCGTTTAACGTTTGATTATGTTAAGTTTGGACGCATATCTTTTTTAATGACGCGCAAAAAAATACGTCAGGCCAGCGTTGGGTGCAAGTGTCGACCCAAACAAAATAAACGGACACATCCATCTTCTCGGCCGAGCCAGCGTTGGGTGCAAGTGTCGACACAAACAAAAAATACGGACACATATGTCTTCTCGACCGACCCAAACCGATAAAATGCATGTCCGTTTGGGTCGCCACGTTGGAGTTACTCTTAGGACTCGACCAAAATCTCTCAATAGGAATCCATGACAAGATTTGTTTCCTTGTTGGTTGTACTTTTTCTTCGAGTATTGTTGGTTGTACTCAGCATGTACATTTACATGTTCTTGCTACATATGTTGGCTTGCCTTTATGATTCTCAGTTTAATTTCTCGTAAGATTTCATTCATACAAACGATCAGTCAGGCAGAAAGTACAGTACGTGTGAAACAGCAAATACTGAGCTGGCAACTATCACAACATGATTTCGTTGGCCACATATCAAAATAATAATAAAAAAGGGACAAAAATGAAAAAAAAAAATCCAGTTTCAACTACATATTTTCTACATAACTACAGGATATGTGTTGAACATGTGATAATCCCAGTGACACACAATATAACCACATACTTTCCATCATACTACATATTTCCCGTTGCAGCAACTCAACCTTCTTCAATCATCACAGTGGAACACAGGGCATCAACATACTAATACCTATTAGAGCAAAACACACACACACACACACACACACACACACACAAGAAGCTACTACTGCCCAGCATTACATCCTACTTGATTTGACAAAACATTTACACCTTAACAGTCAACTTCACATTCCGGCAGTTCTATCTCCATTTAGATCGACATGAAGTCGGAATGTAAAATAGTGCCGCTGAGGTGAAGATCAGAACATGCCATAATCAGCCATCAAAGCTGTCTTAAGAGTCACCAAGAAAGTTTAATGTGCAAGCGATGTATCAACTGCCATTGAGAGATGAAAAGATGCTGTTACTCCTTGGGCAATGACGGATCATGAGGCTGTGAGACGAAAAATTTAGCGTTCTCCGCAACCTCTGCTTCAACCACAGCCTCCAGGAGTATATCTGAACCTTTTGGCTCACCTGTTAAGATGTAACACGGAACATATATTGGTCTGGCAGTGATAGGAGAGTTGTTGAAGTATATAACTTAAGAGCATGTACAGTGGTTAATAAGGCAATTTTCTCTTATGTATTCCATGTCATCTAGAGAAGACAAAAAAAAAACATGTTATACAATGCATTATATGTTAGTGTTAGCTCTAACAATTGTGCTTTTATGATCCTAAAATCATGGGTTGGTTGAAATTAAATTAGAAAACGTGCAAGTCTTCCTCTGTATAACTACATGACTTAGTTTTGTGATTAGGTTTTTCTCTATGACTATCACTAACAACTTCTTGACTCTTGAGTTATATACCACTAATAAAATGTACGAGTTCACTGAATAAGTCAATGGCCATATAATACAGTGGTGGCACTAGCAAACAAATAGATGTTCGGAGTTAAGATCCTTGTTTATGTACCTGTGTGTTTTGGAAGCAATCCAGCACTTTCAGCTGATATTGGGAGTACATTTAGCAGTCCATTGCTCTCCTTGAATTGTTCTCCGTAACTCACACTCATGGAAGAACTCATCTTAATTCCTGGGGATACACTTAGCCTGGCATACATCATTGCTTGGCTGTGCAGATTTGTAGAGCTTGCATTCGCTGATTCCATGTCCTACAGGAACCAACAAGCAATGCCTAATAAACTAGTCCATGCATTAAAATTGTCGAGACAATGTCATCATACCTTAGATGTCATTGCAAATTTATTAGTTACATCAAATTTTGTAGCTTCAGCTGGTTTTTCTGACATATTGGTAAAAGGAATCATTAGTCATCAAATCAAATAAAGCATGGAAAAAATACTGAATCGGAAAGGAACAAACATGGTACTATAGTGAATGAAAGACATTATAATCACCAGAGTTATGAATTCCGTCAGGATTATTTAATCTCCTGGTAAATTGATCAGGATTTTTTCTACAAAAGCTCTCAATTTCATCACGAATTATACTGCGAATATCATCACGAAATTCTCCAGACTGCATAATCATAGTAAACTCTGTCAAGTAGACTTAAATTGCCACAGCCCTAGAATATGGTAATATAATAAATGCATTAGAGAGCATTGCACGCATCATGTTTAACTTTAAATTAATTTTGAATTGAGAGAATTTTCAAAACCTCATGTTTTTGTTGAAGGGCAAAACCCTAAATGTTCTTCAATGTATCCAAAGTGCCTTTCTAAATCCTAGAAATTTTGGCAAGAGCTTGTAACAAATATCAGATTCTACCCAAAAAAGTTAGAAGTTCAAGAAGAATTATTTTGGGCCTTGAATTTAAATCATTATTGTATTTGACTCAACTTGTACCCGAATGAAATCACTGCTCCCACAATGCCGCCTGAACTGCCGATCTTCAATGCCGCCAAAAGGGCGGGAAATTGGGTGGGATTTACCAGCTTGTGGAGACAACCACTCAATCCACAGAGAAATCACCGCCGATCCATGGATCAGTAAGTTCTGAGTACCAATTTGTCAGATCCCAGTGGGGATCCAACGAAACTGACAAAGAAATCAAGCAATTTGCAGAACAGAACTAGCATTTGAGGCCGATCGAGGAGATCATTCTATACTACTGTAGCTATATATTGTATCAGGTTCTAGCCATTGAGACAGAATAACAAGGGGGATAATGGAAATGTTGCCACAGTACGGCGTTATATAGGCGCAGTAATTCTTGGAGTAAAAGTAACTGCAGTTAATCCAAAGCGTTAAATTTGCCTGAAGCCATCATAGCCATCAAGCGAAGCGAGATAGGGCATCCGATAACTGAAATTTATCGACACTTGAGAGACATCTTCAGAACAGATGTAGAGGCTGACACATATCCAAACCTAAATTGCATTTCTATGAAGCATCCTACACATTTTATGCTATAGCGTGCTACTTAAAACAATAGGATGAACTATGTAGAAGTGCATTTGGGCGTTCAGCCCAACAATGAACTATGACAACGTTACCGTACATCAATGTATGCAATAAATAATTCAATTAGTCAAATACTTATATTAAGACAGAGAAAATGAGATGTTGTCATACCTGAGTTGCAGAACCATCATATGTTCCTGCTTCAGTCATGCCCTCTGATGTTTAAACAAAGGTCCTATTAGTGTAAGCCAAATGCAGTACTCTGAACTTCTGTAGTAATCATATACAAAAAGTTACCGGTGTTGTGCTGCCTTTTGATAAACTGGCCAGGAGTTATTCTAGATAAGTTCTGAACTTCATAACCAATTGATTGTAACTTTGACATGGCATCTTGAAGCTCCGTATTAATCTGAGTAATGGAGGGGCGTAAATTAATTATGCATAATAATCAAGAATTTAACCACGAGAATGTTTCAATTATGTTGAATAGCATGAACTATTAGCAAGTTAGCATGGATAAATCATTCAATCTGTTCCAATTTATCATTATTACAAATAAAAAGCAGTCTACTAACAGCATATGTAACATGTGGAGCTGTAGCTAGCAACTATTTTTCTGAAAACAGCTAACTGTAAGTTTCCTTTGCTTACAGATATTATGACTTATGACCCATCATTGTTTTTGTACAAACAAATTTACATGAACTTAGGTATGGGTGGTTTGGTTACTGAGTCAATGCACATAATGCAAAGTTCTGCCATGGTCTCTTACAAACAGCTGCCTATCTATCTTACACTGTAAATAAACTAAATGTCTTCAAGAAACCAAGGCTCTTTGATGCGGAGCATCCCATGGACATCACCTGAACCCATCATCATCAACCCCACAAGCTCCAAGTGGACCAATGACAAAGGCTCGTGCACAAGCTATCGGAACCGAGGTGACTTCCTATTCGAACTCCCTGTGCATTCATGTGAGACATGGTTACCACCTCACTCCGGAACCTTGTGCATTCTTAGGTGTGAAGGGATCAAGCATGGAGAAGTGAGGAATGAAGGCCAGGCTATGGAAGAGAAGGGGATCGAAGAGGAAGCAAGGTACACCAACAAGGAGCTCAACCTGCTGCAAACTGCCAAGTCAGACAGTCCGACTTGTGTTCGAGTTAGTGTCAGATACCTGACGGAACATATCCAACATTCAGTTACTGTAGCTCTGGACAGATAATGCTTCGCCAGGATCGGACGGTCGTCATTGCTTCGTCCCTGCTGGACTCTGCTCGACGGCTCAGATCAACCCTCTACTATTTACTGTCCAGTTGTCGTATTACTATTTACCCTCATATTACCGTTGAGTAAATTCCCGCCTATATAAAAGCCAGGCTGTGGCTGTGAGAGGTTTATGCTTTTCTATTGTATTTGGCTGAGAGGCTAGAACATGATACCCAAACCGTATCAATATAGATCGAGGCCATGGATTCGGTCAGATAGATAGCGAAATTCCGTTGTGATTTCGAGTAATCTATCCTGAATCCGCCATAGATAGGACTGGGATCTGACAAATTGGCATCAGAGCGCAGTTTTTCCTCGGCAGCAGGGTGCGGATTGGAGGCGCGGCCGGGAAATTCCCCACCCTCCTCTCCCTGATGTGTGGCAGCGGTAGATTCATTCGGCGGCGGCCCGCTGGGCGATACTGGTTGCTGAATCGCATCGATTCAGTGGTAAAGTCCCAGGTTCACGGGCGAGTGGTGCTGCTCTCGGAGGCGGGTTTTCTGCGGCGGCGGCTGGGTTGACAGACGAGATCAGGTTCGATCCAGTGGTAAAATGCCTCTCTCCTTCCTTAGATCAAGGCGATGGGGCGCAGCGCGAAGAGTTTGGACAAATCGGACTTTCAGGAGGTGCTGTCCATGAAGGACGAATTCCTTTCTCAACAGCAATCGACGACAGATCTGAGAGCGGACGTCAATTTGCTCAAGGCCGACGTGGTTTCCATTCATTCTTCACAAGGTGAAATCTCTGAACAAGTAGGAGATGTTCAAAAGGCTGTCCTCGATCTGGGAAAACAGCTAGCTGCTATGAGCTCTGTTCTGAAAACTCTACAGCCACAGAGCTCTAGGAATGCTGAGAAACAGCTGGTTACTGAAGACTTGGAGCATGTTAAATCTCCCACTCTGCAGCAAGGTCAACTAGAACAGCATAATACCAGAACTGAAGTTCTCAGGAAACAAATGGAATTGGAGAAGGAACTCAACAGGCACTGTGAGTCTGTAAAAATTTGCAACAGCCACCTGATGGTGTCAATGACCATACACCTACTGCTCCTTCTCCAGGGCAAGCTCATACTCCTGCTTTCAATCAATTCAACCAAAGCAGGGAGAGACAGCTTTGGCAAGGTTATTTCAAGACTTACGAACAGGAAATGAAAGCATAGTTCCATGAAGTCTATAACAAAAGGGCCTAAGATGGATTTTCCCAGATTTGAAGGAGAAGATCCTGTGGGATGGATTAGACGGTGCAATAGATATTTCCAAATGGCTGCAGCTCCTGAGAATTACAAAGTTTCATTGGCACAGCTCTATATCATTGGAGAGGCTGATGTCTGGTTAAGGAGGTCTGGGCTATTGAAAAAGTAATTGACATGGCCTGAATTCTGCACTGAATTGACATATGTGGGCCTTACTTAAGAAAATTCTTGTTAGTTTTCTTTGATGATATCCTGATGTACAGCTCAAATCTGAGTGACCACATCAAGCACTTGCAGATAATTTTCTCTCTTTTGAGGAAACATCAGCCATTTGCCAAAATGTCCAAATGTGTCTTTGCTGTTCCCCAGGTGGAATATTTGTGACATATTCTCTCTGCTGATGGTGTTTCTATTGATCCCTCTAAGATTCAAGCAGTTGCAGATTCGGTTACCCCTACTACTGTCACTCAGTTGATAAGTTTCTTAGGGCTGGCTGGTTACTACAGAAGATTCACTAAGAATTATGGGATCATGTGTAAGCCACTGCATGACATGCTCAAAAAGGGCCAGTTCATGTGGTCTGCAGCTCAGGACACTGTTTTTCAGCAGGTGAAGCAGGCAGTGATCTCTGCCCCTGTTCTTGCATTACCTGATTTCTCCACTCCTTTTGTACTGGAAACTGATGCCTCTGGCACTGGAATTGGAGCTGTACTTATGCAAAATGGAAAAGCATT